>NC_060087.1:25720723-26949029 GCF_922984935.1 Meles meles
GTAACCACCTTAACATGCAAGGGACCCATACCACCTATCAACAAATATTTCTTGGATGCAACAGAAATTGTTTTGAAAAGAAGAACCCACTCACAATAGCAACAAAAATGAGTTGTAAAATCCTGTGAAAAAGTTTAAACAGAACTGTATAAGAAAGATCTAGTTTAGGAAAGAGTACTGAAGGCCATAAAAGAAAATCTAAGAGTCATACTGGGGTGCCTGGGTGGTTCAGTCGGTTAAGCATCTGACTCTTGATTTCGGCTCAGGTCCTGAGATGGAGCATCAGGCTCTACTCACAGCGGGGAGTCTGCATCTCTCCCTCTGCCTCTCCCACACTCACATACATCGTCTGTCTCTCTCTCTGTGTCCAAAAAAAAAAAAAAAAACCTTAAAAATAAGTCATACTGTGATGATGGATTTAAGTATGAATATTAAAATTATATAAAATTGTACAGAGAACAAATTGATGGTTGCCATAGGCAGAGGGTGGAGGGTGGGAGAAATGGGTAAAGGTTGTCAAAAGGTATAAAATTCCAGTTGTAAATAAGTCCTGGGAATATGATGTACAGCATGGTAACTCTTGTCAATAATTCTGTATTATATATTTGAAAGTTGCTAAAAGAGTAGATCTTAAAAGTTCTCATCACAAGAAAAAAATGTAACTGTGTGTGGTGATGGATATTAAGTAGACTTACTATGGTGAGCATTTCACAGTATATACAAATATCAAATCATTAGGTTGTATACCTGAAACTAATAGAATATTATATGTCAATCTTGGAACACTGAAAAAATTAAATTAAAAAAATTTTCAAACATACATCCAAAATATATCAAATTAATTCATGGACTCAGTACCAAACAAAAATCTTAAAAAGATACTTAATAATGCATAAGAAACTGAATTTCGTGTTCTTTTGAATAGTTGAAAACATAATGGCCAAAGGATATTTGGGGGAAAAAATGAGGGCGGAATTTATCTTACCAGATTTAAAATATTCTTCTACTTCTGACTTCCCCTTCCCTCAGCTCCTGGCAACCACCCTCCCACTCTGAGTCTGTGAATTTAACTATTTTAGCTACCCCGTATAAGTGGAATTATGTAGTATTTGTCTCTCTGTGACTAGCTTATTTCACTTACTATAATGTCCTCAAGGATCATCCCTGGTGTCACACTTTGCAGAATTTCCGTAGTTTATAAGACTGAGTAATATTCTTTTCTATGTTCATTTTGCATTTTTCCAGGCCTTTAATATTCCAAAGTTGTAGGGCGCTTGGGTGGCTCAGTGGGTTAAAGCCTCTGCCTTGGGCTCAGGTCATGATCTCAGGGTCCTGGGATCAAGCCCCTCATTGGGCTCTCTGCTCAACAGGGAGACTGCTTCCCCCCTCTCTCTGCCTGCCTCTCTGCCTACTTGTGATCTCTCTCTCTGTCAAATAAATAAATAAATAAAATCTTTAAAAAAATATAAAAGTTGTCCACTCATTAATAATCACACTAGTGATCATAATGTATATTATGTAATTTTGGTGTGTCACAAATATTTCTGTTAATTTTTAAATGAACTGACTTTTTGTGGACTATCTTTGACATATAACTGTAAATTTAAGGTGTACAGTGTGTTCCTCTGATACATTTTTATATTGTAATATGATTGCCATTTTTGCAATATTATCACATTACATAATTATAATACAATGTTTTTGTCTGTACTCATTCTACTTACCACATTTCTTTATGCATTCATCTGTCAGTGGACTTTTAGTTTTTTTGAATATGTTGGCTATTATGAATAATGCTGCAGTGGATGTGGGAGTGCAGCTCTCTCTCTGAGATCCTAATATTAGTTCTTTTGGATAAATACCCTGAAGTGGGATTGCGGAATCATATTTTCCAGTGGATATATCTCATGTCAGGTGTTCTTACCACAATAAATCACCACACACTCTCCCTGGGCTTTATATGTTCCAGGTGTCTTAGGTCTGTGCATCCTGCCCCATTCCTGATGGTGATTCCTTTTTGCATCTGCCTATTTCTATGCCACTGTCTTACATATGGGGAATATTCTGAGATCTTATACCACTCTAGAGAAATCGACTTCTGTACTCCACTCAAGACCATGGGCTATGCTGTCACACTACCACAGAATGGCACAGGGAATGTTATGAAACTGTCATAAGCCTGGTGAATGGACAAAGAATGGAGACAGCTCTTTAGTTCTCCCTCTCCCAACCCTCACCAAAAAAACAGAGGCTTCTACGCACTACTGCCTCTGAATCAGGAGCTTGGTTGAGGGTTGGGGTGGGAGATGAGGGCTCAGGACCCTTTCTCATGTCTTACTAGCATGTAAGCTTTTATCACTTCCCCCGTCGTTCTGCTCTGCCCTCAGCCTAGGCAGTCTAATCTATGCTTGGGTCAAAGAAGATTTGCTCTGAGCTGTCGTCTTTCGTTTATGCTAGAATTAGCCTTCTGGAATTCAAAGAACAAAAACCCTGAACTTTTTCTTAAAGAGTCTTACCTTTTATGAGACAATATATCTAGCAGAATGAAAGGAAAGGTGGGACCCACCAGAGATACCAAGACTGTGAAAGGTGGAATGAAATGGGGTCACTTATGTCAAGGGGTTTTAAAATGGAGGGGGGCCTTATGCGTGGTCTCACCAGGTGGATCCATGAACTTTTGAATTGGGCCAAACCACAAATACTCCAAGGACTTTGCACAAACACCTGCAGATTACTACAGTAAGACACATTTGCTTAGTGATGGTCTTAGCAACCAGTTCATTAACCAAGATTATTTCTCAGCTGCCACAATCAAAATGCTTTGTAACCAACATATGCAAACATTCCCTTTTTATCTTCAGGAACCCCTGAACTTTGCTCTCTGTGGGATACCTAGTGGGTTATTGCCCAAATCTGTGTACCCCAAATTGCACGTTTCACCCCAAATAAATGCTTTGCTTAATTACTGCCTTCTGGCAATTTTAGGCTGACATGACCAAAAAAGATCCGCTAATTTATCTATTTGTAAAAAAAATTATATCTCACCCTGTTTTGACTGTGGATATTTGTAACTTCTAGAAAAAGCTTTCGGTTGTACTTCAAATCAGGCAGCAAGTTCATTTCCAGAGAAAGAGTTATTGATGAGTGGAGACTTTCATTTTTACTCATTCTTCTGAGTTCTTCAAATGCTTCAGGGCCATGAGTCTCAATTTTTAGCCTGAGTCACAATCACTCGGAGGTCTTGTTAAAGCTGATTGCAGGGCACCAACCAGTAATTTGCATTTCTAACAAATTCCCAAGTGATGTCAATACTGTTGGTCTAGGGACCATACTTTGAAAACCATTGCTTTAGAGCATACTTTAAGTACTTTTGTTTTTTAAATTATCTTTTAGAGCCGGGGTGGGGGAACGGCAGAGGGAGAGAAAACAGGGAATCTTAAGGCCCAGTGTGGGGCTCAGTCTCACAACCCTGAGATCGTGTATTATTTGAGTCGAAATAATTAGTAATTATAAATTATATACAAATGAAAAATTAAAGTCTGTGATTCTTAAGGAGTTCTCATTGGGACTACACTAAGAAATACCCCTTCCCTAATGCAATACAGTAGTCTCCCCCTTATCCAGTTTCTCTTCTTGGTGTTTCAGGTACCCCAGGGTCAAGCACAGTCTTGAAGCAAGTGATTGTCCTAACAAGTCGTCGGAAGGTCATCAGTAGCCTCATGTCACAATGCCTGCATCATTGGGCTCACTTCATCCCACCACACAGGCATTTTGTCATCTCACATCAGAAGAATAAGAGCAGTGAGTATTGTACGTTAGGATATTTTGAGAGAAAGAGACACATTAACATAACTTTTGCTACATTGTTACAATTGTTCTATTTTATTATTAGTTGCTAATCTCCTACTGTGCCTGATTATCAATTAAACCTTATTATAGGTATGCACGGGAAGGGAAAAACAAAGTATACACAGGGTTTAGAACTGTCTGTGGTTTCAGGCACCCACTGTGGGTCCCCCACGGATAACAGCGGGCTACTGTAATTGTACCCATGGCTGCAGAGGGAATGGTCATGTGTCCTGCCCCTGTCCTCCCCAGCAGCCCACGTTTAAGCTTAAAAGAGCCTCCCGCATCTGAAAGGGCCTTATCACTGGCTATGGTGATTGAAATTCACTCAGCTTAAATTATTTCTTTTCTATTTTCAAAAAATTTCCTCTCCATGTCTTTTCAAAAGAGAAACAAAACCGTGTTGAGGCAGTGAGGCTTTAAAACTTAAGAAAATCGCTGCATAGATTCCTTGCATTCCCTGGTCAGTTCCGTCAGTGTGATCTGTTTGCTCTGGATATTTCAAGAATTCTTACCAGTTTTCTCTCCTTTTGGAGGGTGGCGAGGGAGGGAGTCTTGAGTCTCCTAGCTGGTATAACTATAGAATGTCTTTCTAGAACTTTCCAGTGTCTTTTGCAGGTAGCAGTACTTTTGTGCCTCAAATTTTAGTATCCTGCATTTGGCCTATAAAATAATATGTGTAGTTTGTGTTTTTTTTTTTTTTTTTTTTTTGAAAAGTTCTCCTTAGAGACCTGGCCTGGTTTATACCCTTTATGACTTTCTCATCTGCCTTTTGTGTCTCTCTACATTGCTGGATTTGGCTATATCTCTTAAACTTCCTGTTTTGTTTTTTTTTTAACTCTTCCAGCAGATAGAATCTTCTTTTAGGGGGGGAATTGCTTCTGTGGATTAATGCTTTTACCTGCTATTTTCTCTTGGCTCAGTGAATTTAGCCAGTAAACTCACTCTTTTCACACAATTTTATTTGCTTACATAGCCAACTGAGTATTCCAAGTATATGGAATATATTCATACCAATTTCTTCTTAAACTTCTCTTCTAGCATGACTGGGACTTTCTGTCACAGGTATTTTCTTTCCATATTAGCTTTCATTTCTGGTTTGTCTGTTCTACTTTTGGGTTTGTGTGTAAGGCAAATGCCTCAGGCCTATCTCTGCTTTCTTGCTTGTTTTGCAGCAAAAGTGAATCACAACCTTAAAGTGATGGAGTCTCAATGTGAATGCATTTTAATTAAGAGTTCATATGTAGGCTGATGAGAATGTCTAATTTAGACTGGCTTCTACAAACTCTTTTATTTTAATCATGGATGGAGAGTGGCGTGTTGTTTCAAGCTGCTGCAGATGTACTCTTTGAAGGAAAATTAATAGAGAACCAAGAGAACTTATTATTTTAAAGCAGAGCTTTGCACTAGCCTATCTTAACCCTTTCAAAACTGCTTTTCAGGCATAGAATTATTCCTTATAGGTATATACCCAACAGAGATGTGCACATGTATTCACCAAAAGATGTGTGCTAGAATGTTCAGAGTAGTGATATTTGTTGTAATCCAAAGCCAGGACCTGTCCAACTGCTCATCAACAGTAGAATGCATAAATGTAGTACTGTCGTATAATGGAATATCACATGGCAATTCCAATAAACCATGGAAAATATATGCACTGGTACAGAGAAATCTTACCATCATAATGTTGAGTAGAAGAAGGAAACCAGTCACGAAGGAAACCAGTCACGAAAGAGTATATATTTTATGGTGCCATTGAAATTAATTTCAAAAACAGGCACAGCCAATCTGTGGCTAGTGGTAGCCCTTCAGTAGTGGTTACCCTTGGGAAGTGGTTTAGTGACTGGAAGGAAAGAACAAGGGAGTCTTCTGGGAGCTGGAAACAAGACTTTTGTTGATCTGGGCGCTGTTGACATGGTTGCACTGTTTTGAAAGTTTATCGAATTGTATAATTCTGATACAGGCGCTTTCCAGTATACCTATTACATATCAAATAAGACTTAAAAAGGATATAAAAAAAACTTAACTCTACAGTATTCATCATCTGTCTTTTTTACTTATTTCTTCCCCAAACCCATTCTGTTTTTCTCTATTTAGGGGACAATGTTTCACATTTCTGTACATCTTCTGAGAAAGTCATTGGTGGGGGGTTTGTAGAGTCAGCTATCTTAGACAAGAGAGATGGTATCTCTCTTTGGGGAAGAGGGAAGTTTCCTGTGCTGTTAAAAATAGTAAAGATACGGTGCCTAGGTGGCTCAGTGGGTTAAGCCTCTGCCTTTGGCTCAGGTCATGATCTCAGTGTCCTGGGATTGAGCCCTACCTCGGGCTCTTTGCTTAGTGGGGAGCCTGCTTCCCCCTCTCCCTCTGCCTGTCTCTCTGCCTACTTGTGATCTCTCTTTCTGTCAAATAAATAAATAAAATCTTTAAAAAAAATAGTAAAGGTAAGGTCTTCCTCAGGGGAAAGTTTGGGCAGGCTTGTTCTCAACTGTCAAATTATTTTTTTATGTTCAGTTAGCCAGCATATAGTACATCATGAGTTTTTGATGTACTCTTCAACGAATCATTAGTTGGGTATAACACCCACCTTAATACCATCTTTCAAAGCTCAGGAGTTGCTAAGCCTAGGGTGCCTCAGGGCAAACAGAGGTCCTACCCTTACTGCTCCACATTCCCCTCAGGAGACTGAGGAAGCAGGAGGAACTTGCACAAATGATATGATCACGCCACCGGCTGTGCTGGGACAGAGTCCTTTGTTTCTGATTCAGGAGTCTCCTGTCTTGCCAACATCCGCAGAACTGCAGTAGGCTGTCCTGTTAGTTCACACGCAGGGTAAAATCTCAGTCCTTGACCCTCCTTTAGCCCAGCAGCCCATGTTGGGTTAAGTGGCTGTCATTTTGCACTGTTCTTTGGGCCTGATCATCACAATAAATCAATGACTTGTAATAATCACCGTATTTGGCAGAATAACAAGAGTTAATGTTTACTGAGCACATACTATGTGTGAGATGCCATGGTAAAAGGTTACATACATGCACTGATACTTTGCTCTCAATGGTCCAGAAAATAGGTTTTCTTTTTCTTTGTTTTTTTTTTTCCCCAATGAGGACAGAGGTTAAAATGTTCACAAATAGGCAAGTTAAAAAGAAACTCTTGGTTGAAACCATTTGTGGAAGCATCACAGCTTCGCTGCGAAGGAAACCAGCACTCCTACCAGCATGGAGGTATGTGCTCTCCCACAAGACATTGGTTGTGGAAAATGTTCAGTTGTAGAAATAGTCATCTCTAATAGCTTCTTATTAGGCCCCAGAATATTTAATCGAAAGGATGGTATGGTCCAGAGTCTAGTATTTACATTACAATTTCTTTCTGTTTTAGGTTCCATGTAGAAACAGATTAGACTACATAGGCAATAATGTGCAACCAGAAGTCCTCCCAGCAGAGCAAGATCTTAATACTTGTCACTCCTCCCTTTTAGCGCCTGATATTTTCCTGTCAACAGGATTTGAAGAATGTGTTTTTCTTTGTAAAGAAAAAAGCCCCAAATGTTCTAAAAATAATTCTTCCATGTGTCAGTTTAGCTTCTTTTCAACAAGAAACCTGCAAGTCAATACAAAGCAAGGGAAAATGTGATATTTGTTTGGTTGACTCCTAATACACTCGTAATTAGTTGATGTTAGATTTTGTTCTTCTTAGATGAAAATTTATCAAAGTAGCTTAAAAATTCTCTCTGTGACAGAAGAATTAAGCAAATGAAAACTTAAAACACATTTTCAGTGGTCGGGGAAGGACTTGTAATAAGGATTACACATACCTCAGCTGGGAACAACTAAAACAAAATCTACCACCAGGTCTGTTTTTTGTGTATAAGGTATACGTTCCAATACGAGTGTAACAGTATATACTACATTTCTCAGAAATTGCAGGCCAGAAAAATATACTTACTGGGAGTGAGAAACAAATGCTGAGGGGCCAAAGCTCCTTTTTCATATAAACTAGAACAATAAGGGAGGTCCAGGTGGCAGCAGGATTCTCTCCCACACCCCTTCCCCAGGCCCTACAGCTTGCCAGATTCAGTTAGTTCAGAGAAACCAGGCAGTTCAGGCTACGTGGAGAATCGTGGAAACAAGACACATTTTCAGGTTGCAACCTGCTTTTATGGCAACTGATGAAAGAGACAGCATAGTGAAAACCAGCTGTATGTGAATGCCATCTCTTCCCTTCTTGCCTACAGGGACCCCCGCAATTAGGTGACCACAATAACCATACTCCTAAGCCAATAAAAATAAGAAGGAAAATGGCAAAACATCAGGACAAAAACAACATAAGAAAAGCAATAATAATTTTTATTATATTTTAATTCTTTCTTAGAGAGTGTAGTGTACTCATTGAAAAGTGTGCAGAACGAGGGTGCTGCCCAATGACTGATCATAAAACAAACCTCCATGTAACTGTCTCCTGAGTCCAAGACATGGAACATTGCTGGATCCCAGAAATCACCCTCATTCTCGTTTCCTGGGGCTGGCTTGCTTTCTCCCAGAGAGAACGAACACCCTGTCCTGTATGGTAATTACTTCCTTGTATTCCATCATACTTTGGCAGTCTGTTAATAAGAGTTCCTAAACACTGTAGCACAGTTTGAAAGTTTTTTTTTCCACTAGAATTATATGGCATTTATTTCATGCTCAGCATTATGTCTGTGAGGGTCATCCATGTTGGGGTGTGTAGCTGTGGGTTGTTTTTTTTTTTTTCAAGGACTTGAATTGCTGGGTCACAGGATGTACAAACATGCATCCTCACCTTAAGTAGACAATGCCGCCTGTTTCCTCTAGTGCCTGTGGTCAGTTGATCCCCAGCAGACTTGGAGAGCTCGAACATCAGCACACCCTCTTCTCTTGGTGATACCAGTCTTTTTCATTTTAGCCATTCTGGTGGCTAAAATGATACCATATCATGTATCTATTGCATGTGATACCATATCATGTATCTATTGCAGTCCCCTGATGATTAGTGAGTCTTAATTTCTTTTATTTTTTTATAAAAATTTAATTCTTTTATATTTTTATTGACTATGTAATCCTGTTTCGTGAAGGATTCAGTTATCTCACTCATCTTTCTATTAAGTTCTCTCTCTTTTTCTTCATGATCTGTAGTGATTTTTAAACTACATTCAAGATAAGAGTTTTTGTCCCTTATATGTAGTGGAAATATTTTCTACCACTGCTTGGCTTGCCTTTCTACCATCTTAATGATCTGGGGAAACCTAGCCAGCATGAAAGACACCTGAGTATCCCAAGACTTCCATGTTGTGAAGGAGTCCAAGTAACACCACGAAAAGACTATATGGGCAGATGTTTGACTAGCCTCAGCACTCCAGAAATCCCAGTGCAGATAGCAAACATGTGAATGAAGAAGCTATCTTAGATATTCCAGCTCCAGCAGATGCGATGTGAACCAGAATAAGGAAACACAGCCAGCAGCCACAACAGAGACCTCAGACATAGGGCCTAAAATGAACCATTGCTGGCATCTCTAACCATTCAAACCACCCAGCTATGATCCCAGTCACTGTAGAATGAAAACGACATCAAAAACTAATGATGTACTCTATGGTGACTAACATAACATAATTTAAAGAAAAAAAAAAAGGAAAACTACTTGTCCTTGCCCAAATTCCTGACCCATGAGATCTATGATAAATGTTGTCTAATGCTGCTAAGTTTGGAGTGGGTTATTTGGCAATGCCTGCTAACTAGAACAGAAGGTTTCATGGGGACTGATATGGAGCAAGGCTCTAAAGAACTAGAATAAGTGCAGGAAAAGAAGAGTTCTGTGGGAGAAAAACACAGGAACCAAGTTGCTGAATGAAGAGTAAACCTAGAGTCTTTTGGTGTCAGTGAGATGACAATAGTAACAAGACAGAAAGATCGTTTTGGCATAAGCATAGAGAGAGCTTCTTTGCCCTTTACTGGCTGGACAGAGAAAACAGACAGTGACTGTGTTAGCATAATAGTACATTAAAATGAAGCTGTGATAGTCATCTGCCATGGTGAGGAAAATATGATAGGGAGCGCCTGGGTGGCGCAGTTGATTGAGCGTCCAACTCTTGGATTCTTGGATTCTGTGATCTCAGGGTCATGAGATTGAGCCCTGCATCAGGCTCCATGCTCAACACAGAGTCTGCTTGAAATTCTCACTGCCTCTCCCTCTGCCCATCCCCCCACCCATGTTCCTCCTCCTCTCTCAAACAGCTGAAATAAATCTTTAAAAAAGTGTGGTAGAACTTATGGCTGTTTCACTCTGATGAGTCTAAAAGTCACAACTCTTGGGATGGACCCAAAGCTCTGATTGAAACCACCTTTAGAAAGGGAAAGAGGAGAGATAGGAGAGAGTATGACCTCCTGGATGTTTATCTGAGATATCCCTAGTATGTATTAAATGGGTGACTCCATGGGAAAAGACTTTTGTTTGTTTTTATTCTACGAATAGATTCTAAACTCAGTGTATATCTATTGCCAGCAGTAAATAGTGAGACTCCTCTCTGGAAATAAGCTTTACCTGGGAGCTCTGCAAGATTTACTGAGTTTATTTATAGAGATGTATTAAGTTGGCTAATAAGAAACATCAAATTATGAAAGACCTTGAAACCACGGAACAGGTGTTGGGATGTAGTTTTGGAAGCAAATGAGAGCTTCTAGTTTGTTGAAGGGCTTTTAAGTATATATTACAAACATAATTCCCATATGCCTTTGACCAGGGAAGGGAGAAAAAACTACAGATGGGTTTCTGGATTGTAGAGCTGGGTAAGAAGGTGCACTGGTGAAGCAGGCAGCAGAGCAAGGCCAAGAACAGCACAAAGAGACAATGACAGTCGGACAAAGCTGCTGTTTCTCTGTGTCTCTTTCCTTTTGTTTCCAAAATTGTCTTTGAAGCCATAAGTGGAATGAGCTGGTGATTTGAAGGAAAGTGTATGATAACTACATGCCCAAACTGTGAATAATAGCGCCAAAAAATCGAGGAGACCAAACTAGATGGTACATATTGACTTTCATTGTCAACGTCTTGTATGATAGCTTATCTCATAATGCTGGCATTTTGAACTGCAGTAAATAAAAACTTTCTGTACCAAGAAGACTGTATTTTTATTCTTAGTGATACATAACTTCAGGTATCACTTCAGAGGAAAGAAGAACATACTGGAGTTCAATAATAAAATGTTTACTATAGCACCAAATGTGAAAAATGCCTCAGCAGTAGTTTTTAAAAAATGCATGACGAGAATGCATAGCCCTTCAGTGCACTGATAATAAATAAATAAATTAAGCCCAGAGGCAGAAAAGCCCAACTGGATTCTGTAGTCAAGATATGACCAGAAATAATGATTCATAGAATAAAAGTTAGATTCGAGGCTGTGTATCTGTTTCCTCCTCTTTAGTCCTTTTCCTGGTCACATTAGTCCTTCGATACCGATACAGAAAAATATAAACATTTTGAATATTTTCTAATTCTTTATTGTGCTAAATAGTAGATTTCGTGTATAAATCATAGATTTTGAGCTGTCATTCTAGCTAATTTTTAGCATCAGGAAACTCTGGAGTTTCTGAAATCTGTTTGCTTTCTTTAAATGTGAAAATAATTAGTATTTCTGAAAATGCACACTATCTCTGATGTCAGTACTAATATGGTATAATGTATAGAAAGTTTTGAAAGCCATAATTCATGTCATTAAAATAGTCATGTTGTAAAGGAATAGTAGTGTTGATGTCACTGATGATAATAACGTCACATATTCTGGGATGCCTGGGTGACTCAGTTGGTTAAGTGACTATCTTGGGCTCCGGTCATGATCCCAGGGTCCTGGGCTTGAGTCCCACACTGGGCTCCTTGCTCAGCAGGGAGCCTGCTTCTCCCTCTGCCTCTGCCTACCACTCCCGTTGCTTGTGCTCGCTCGCTCTCTCTCTGGCAAATAAGTAAATAAAATATATTTTTTTAAAAGAACTTTAAAAAATAAAAGTCACATATTCCTAGATGTTGTTACAAAGAAAAATTGTCATTTCTTCTACTGAAAAAGGAAAACCAAAATTTTCCCTGGTCATGGTCTTTTAACAGAGGCTGTATTCTTTTAATAGTCTGTCAGTCCATATTTATTGAGACCCACTGCATGCAGAATTCATTTCTTGCTGTTTTGGAGAATTCTGAGAAGTAGTAGTAAAGTTTCTGCACAGGAAGAATTTATCTTCTAATGGGAGAAAGAATAATTTCATGTACTTAACATGTATATGAAAGAGTGTATATGTATTAAATTAGGTACATATCTCATTGTACATTTCTTACCCACACATCCACTTTTTCAGTGATTCTGTAGGGAAATGGCAAAGTATGTGTGGGCCAAGGGCCAGATCCAGCCAGCAGTCTGTTTTTGTGTGGCCCTTGGGCTAAGAATGTTTTTATAAAATATTTTTTAGGGTTATAAAAAGTAGAAACAAAGAATATGCAAGACATATACTATGTGTCCCACAAAGCCTGCAATATTTACTCTAGACCTTTACAGAAAAAAATTCATTGGCCCTTGATTTAGACTAACCTATGAAACTATGAAGTTTTACTAAGTTAGGGAGACCAGAATTCTCTGGAAGTAGTGTGAGAACAAGCTCCAAATAATCTCTAACCCCCCCCCCCCACCCAGACAAAGCTTGAATAAAGATTACCTCCTATTTGTACTGCACTGGCCTCCTGAGCCCTTCTGGTATGAGAGGCAGAAGGGTGTACCACGGTCATATTTATTGCTCCAGGAAGCTTTCTGTGCTGATTCCTCATGCAGGTGTGTGACTGTCGTCTCTTGGTAGCGCAGACTGTCCAGATAAGGAACTGCAGATCTCTACTCTCTCTTCTGTCACTGAGCTCATTTCCACTGTTTGCATTCTGTTTATAAAATGTGCCCATAAAGACCTTGGGCACTCACTCAGCGACAATTTAACCTTCTCTACTCGATTCCGTGGCTAATTGTGACATTATTGCTGACTGAAGTTGCCATTGGATGTGACAGAAAAGACCTTGTATTTTCCCCAACATTTCTTTGATTTTTCCACCAGAAAGCTGCTGTTTGATTCAGAGCTGCAGCTGGAATTTTCAGTGTGTGACTCAGCCTTTGGGTTTATGTTCTTGCCAGTGCCTTTGTGGGAACATGTCATTTCATTTCTGCCTCAGAAGCATTCTTTATGGGAGTTTCTGCTGGCATTCAAAAAAAATTCCTTGCATCTCACTAGCACCCCACCCCCAGCAACTCTCACCTCTGCCATGTAATATTAGCTTGTCTTCTGGTTTAGCATTTGGGGGAGAGAGGGAAAATGTTTGTGTGTTCATGTGTTTTCTTCATGGGTATTTCATTTTCAGTCTGTGCATAATTTTAGGGGATGCCGGTGTTACCTAGTGGAATGGTGATCTGGGAAGTCCCGTCTTGAGTGTGTGCCCATGCATGACTCTTGGCGTAGTGATTAAACCGTATATCTTGATTTTTTTTCAACTCTCGTTGACCAAGTTGTCAAATGGGTGCATACTTACATACTGTACCTCTCTTTAAATTCTCTCTACCTCACTTTCCTCATATTAAATGGGGACAAAAATAGGTGCTAGCTCATAGGTGTGTTGGGAGAATTAAGTGACACAATTCATGCAATTGTTTAGCTCATGCTTGGCACAGAGGAAGCACCCGATAAATGGGAATACCATTGCTGTCACCATTTTTACGTCTTTACATGGCATTCCCTAGAGTGTTTGTTTCCTCGTTCTACAGATAGTCAGTGTCTGCCATTCACCAGGCACTGTCTTAAACACAGGTTATCCAAGACACTCTTGGAATATTTACTGAAAATTTAACTGGTTTGTACTGAACCCAGATCTGATCAGGTGTCTGATAGATGCCTGAATCAGTGGCATGGAGGACATGCCCAGGTCAGTGAGCTGCTTTAAGTCTAAAGTAATTGTTCTTATCTCCAAGAGCAAACCCATGGGCTGGCTCTGCCTGTTTCCATTGACATATTAGTAATCTCTGTTCAGGCAGACTCCTTATTCCAGTGTCTTATCAGTGAACTACGTTGGTTCTACTTTGGATTTACTTTATGTACCACTCTATCCGTGACTACAGAATCACCACACAGACTTGCTACAGATACGGGGATAAGCAATCCAGAAATGTGAGGCAAGTTCTCCTCACGTGTGCTGACCCCAAGATGGCCTTAGCAATCCCTCTGTGTTCCAGAGAACCACTGCTTCTGACTTACCAGATGGACATACTCTGGCCGAGTGGTCACAGCATGGGCAGCTGCCATAGACTTCACTTGGCATAACCCCTTCCCGGAAATAGAACTGCACATGTTGGTGGTTTCAGCAGGGTCCTTTGGTAAATTCTATAGCTTCTCCTGGTGGTGCAGTCCTGTGAGCACCCCAGATTCTCCAAGAAGGCATAACTCGGGTAGACAGAGGTGGTGATTGCGGAGCTACTTGTCATCTTCCTGTAGTTGTGGCCTCCTCCGGAGAACCTCCCCGACCTTTATCATAGCTGTAGTAGCTGACTGAAATTCCTTGTCTGCTGAAGTTGTTCTCTATGTTCCTGCCCCACGGAGAAACCCGAGAAGTGGAGCCAGCCCACAGATACCCAGAGGCCTTTTTCTTCTTTTTTCTTTCTTTTTTTTTCTTTTTTAAGAATCAGAAACAAGAGACAGAGGGACTTCTGGGAGTGGTGATTCCCCACTTCTGACTTGAGATTCCAAGGGATGCCATGAGCCTTGCAGTTCTCCCATTCTGCATCCCCCTCCAGTGATTGTGTCCCAAGTCCTTATTTTGACATAAACTGCTTCCACTTACGTATCTGTGGCTTGCAACCTAACAAGTTCTGTCTAGAACCATCTCCATTCTCTGTTGTTGTTGTTTAATCCCCACAGCGACCGAATTCTTTATTTTCTGAAACAGGTTACAAACTCTAAAATAAGTTTCCTTTTTGAATAAAAAATTAAATATGAAAAGGAGAAAAAAATACCACTTCATCAGGCATTTGGCCACCTTCTCCCCTGGTCAGAGACCTGTACCCTCTACATCCATGGCAGCACAAACCTTGGTGCCCTCTAAGACCTCCAGATGGGATTTGGCTGACAAATTCTTGGTTTCCTCATGGTAAAAGTATTGGGGGTGAGTCACCCATGGTAGTCCTGAGTGTTAGACCAGGAGGCTCTGAGTCTAAGCCTGCCAGAGATATACTAAGAGAGTGAGATGTAGTTTAAAGAAATAGAGGAGGCAAATTTAACTGGTAAAAGGGCCATCTCCTTTTTCAGAAGATGCCCACACTCCTGAAGATGACCAGGTGGATGGTCCCTAGGGCAGCCTTGGGAAGCATCTGCTACAGATAACAGGGCTCCATGAGGGAAGGGGCCTGGATGACTGCGTCAGAATGAGAGGAGAGTAATCCCTTTTAGGAAAATTGGATTGAACGGGAACAATTCGGCTCCACAGAAAATCCTTGAAATTTTAAGATACTGATAATTCCAATTGACATCTAAATTCTTACAATTGAAAATCAGGTCTCTTAATTACTACTTTTGGTGAGTTACTGTTTTCTCTGTTACTCAGCCCTGCCTCCCTGCATTAACCAAGGACAAATGAGGGATGGAGCTTTTAGTGAGGGAGATGATCCCTGTGACCTTGGTAAGCAAGGTCACACTTCCATGTTACGGAAGAACACCTCAGATCAGGAGAATGAGCCTCACCCTGTCATGTGGTCACACTGAGGCTCTACTGCAGTGTGCCTCACCAGTATGCTCTGACATACTCTCTAGCAAAGGCTTTTTGATATGGGGCTGATCTGACCCGGGCTAGTTGCAAGGCCAGGTGGAGCTTTTAGTCTGGCCAGAGCTCATTGGCTGACCTCCTCTGGCTGTAATCAGCCCTTTCCACATCTCCAAATGCATTGTACGACTAATGCCACTTTCTATTTGTGCCTCAAATGGAGCAAAATTCGAGAGTTTGAGTACTGTTTTACAGCATCTAACAGGCCCTCCCTTCCCCCAAGCCCCTCCTCTTTGCCAGGCACTTCTTTGGCTTGGAATCAGAACAATCCACAAGATTCTGTGTGTAAGATGTGGCTCACAGGCTACCGGCAATCAGAGGTAGAACTGCAGTGCCCTTTGGACCTGTGGATGTCCATAAACATGTCTTTCTAGCTGGTCCTGGAGCAACTCTATGGTACTGTGTGGCTGTTTTCCAAATACTTGAGTCAGGCTCCATTGTATCTTTAGGTTTTCCTTGGAGATTCTGGTAGATGCTTTTTTTAATGATAAAGAGACGATACTTAAAGAAAAAAAGAGGCAGCCAAGAGATTTTTCTACCCAGGTTGAAGAATATCATGAATTCACTCTAAAGATTAAACTGTTGACACAAACTTGTGAAGCCTGTAGGTCACCTGCAGAGGAAGCTTGTCCTCTGCAGTTAGAAACTCTTTTGGGGGGCGCCTGGGTGGCTCAGTGGTTTAAGCCTCTGCCTTCGGCTCAGGTCATGATCCCAGGGTCCTGGGATCGAGTCCCGCATTGGGCTCTCTGCTTGGCGGGGAGCCTGCTTCCTCCTCTCCCTCTCTCTCTGCCTGCCTCTCTGCCTGCTTGTGATCTCTCTCTGTCAAATAAATAAATAAAATATTTAAAAAAAAAAGAAAGAAACTCTTTTGGTAGCACTTCATTAAAAAATGAACAAGTTTAGGGGCGCCTGGGTGGCTCAGTGGGTTAAAGCCTCTGCCTTCGGCTCAGGTCATGATCTCAGGGTCCTGGGATCGAGCCCCGCATCGGGCTCTCTGCTCTGCAGGGAGCCTGCTTCCTCCTCTCTCTCTGCCTGCCTCTCTGCCTAGTTGTGATGTCTCTCTGTCAAATAAATAAAATAAAAAAAAATTAAAAAAATAAAAATAAATGAACAAGTTTACCTCTTTGGGACTTTCACCTGTGTGTAAGCTCCCTAAACTTTGGTTTCATAGAGAGATCATGGCTTGCCTTCAAGTACAGACACAGGCAAAGAATCCTCAAAATCCCTGCAGTTCCAAGTTGCTGAGACCAAAAATATCTTAAAAGCATCCCAGAAGGATGTAAACCAAGTTCAGAGTGAAATCCTGTATAGTCTATAATTGCGTATCTTTGGGAAAACCTAAAACTGCTTTACCAAGAAGCTGCATAATGGACTGAAAGAGCCCGGGAGACAAGAGAACAACAAAAATGCTTGGAGATTCTGATGAATTACTGAATCAGACTTTATTTCATTTATTTATTTTTAAAGATTTATTTATTTTAAAGAGAGAGTGTGTGGGGTGGTGGGGCAGAGGGAGAGGGAGATAGAAAATCTCAAGCGGACTCCCCACCGAGCACAGAGCCTCATATCATGTGCAGCTCAGACTCATGATCCTGAGATCATGACCTGAGTGGAAATTGACTCAGACACTTAACCTACTGAGCCACCCAGGTATCCCCTGTTGAATCAGATTTTAAAGAAAAGAGCCGATTAAAATCTCTGATAAGTATAATATTTGGGGGCGCCTGGGTGGCTCAGTGGGTTAAGCCGCTGCCTTCAGCTCAGGTCATGATCCCAGGGTTCTGGGATCAAGTCCCGCATCAGGCACTCTGCTCAGCAGGGAGCCTGCTTCCCTCTCTCTCTCTCTCTCTCTCTCTCTCTCTGCCTGCCTCTCTGCCAACTTGTGATCTCTCTCTGCCAAATAAATAAATAAAATCTTTTTTAAAAAAGTATAATATTTGGTCTTGTACTCACTGTGTTGACTGCTTCTTCTCTTCTTGAGTTTGGGTCATGTTTTTCTGTTCACGTCTAGTACCCCCTGACATTATGAATAATAGGATATATAGACTCTAGATTCTGTTATGTTCTTTTAAGGAGTATTGATTTTTAACTTAGTGTGCAGTTAACTTGTCTGAATTAGAACTCCAAACTCTGGGGGCGCCTGGGTGGCTCAGTGGTTTAAGCCTCTGCTTTCGGCTCAGGTCATGATCTCAGGGTCCTGGGATCGAGCCCCGCATCGGGCTCTCTGCTCAGTGGGGAGCCTATTTCTCCCTCTCTCTCTGCCTGCCTCTCTGCCTACTTGTGACTTCTCTCTCTGTCAAATAAATAAATAAAATATTAAAAAAAAAGAACTCCAAACTCTGTCTCCTCTTTTGTGAGCAGCAATTGTAACTTCTTTTTTTCGTTTTCAGAGAATCACAGGAAATCATGAAGGCATAAAATTATTTTATAGACTGTCATTGTAAATTAAAGATAATACATTAAATAGAGTCAGACCTAGTGATGTTTCGCTCATTCACCTTTTAGAGACTACGGCAGCAACTGAAAAATCAAGGTCACTTGACTTTGTGTACTTCATTAAATTGGTGAAGCTACATTTTTTTCTCAATAAACAAGTTCAAAGTATAGAATGATATGTGCAACTGAATAAAAAGCAGTGAAGAGGTAACTTTTTCTCGTTATAACATTTAAAAAAACCATATTACAGGTAAAGAATGACTGGTTACTAATAAAAGACTAGAATATTTGTAATGATTTCTATATTTTGTTAATTAATGTATCTTTCTCACTATAGGAAGTTGATTCCCTATAACCCATAAATAACTCCAAATGTATCCTCCAAATATAGAATATTGTTAGCAGGTTTATGCCTGGCTGGAAAAGTCTAAAGGTGGGAATAAGAACAAAACCAAACTTTTTTTTAAAAAACCTTGTATTTTTATACTGGTTTAAGATTTCCAAAAACGTTTTAAATACATTCTTTCCTATGGTTTTTCATAATTATCCTATGCAATTACAGCAGCAGATAGATTCTTTCAGATAAAAACCCAAATCTTAGAAAAGTAAAATAATTTGCTCAAGGTCTAAATGCACATGAGAGGGATAGGGTTAAAACTCAATTCATGACCCAATTTTCAGTGCTCTTCTATTGAAAAGATTAACCATGGCTTTATTTTTTAAGATTTTTAAAAGATTTATTTGTTTGTTTTAGAAAGAGAGAAAGAGAGCATGAGCATAGGAGGGGCAAAGGGAGAGGGGAAGCATCCTCTCTGATGAGCAAGAAGCCCACCCCAGGGCTCAGTCTCACAATCATGAGATCATGACCTGAGCTGAAACCAAGAGTCAGACACTAACCAAATGAGCCACCCAGGTACCCCTAGTTTGCAAGATATTTAATTAAAGTACTAGTTTCAAGTATATAATGTCCTGATCCAAAAATTATATGTTACAAAGTACTCACAATGATAAGCGTGTTACCATCGGTCACCATAAAAAGTCATTACAGTATTATTGACTATATTTCCTATGCTGTACCTTTCATCTCCATGACTTATTTATTTTATAACTGGAAGTTTTTACCTCTTACTCTCCTTCACCTATTTCACAAATAGCCCCTCTCTTTTGGCAACTATTAGTTTTCTCTATTTTAGGGTCTATTTCTCTTCTGTTTGTTTTGTTAAAAGACTCCACCTACAAGTGATATCATGTGATATTTGTGTTTCTTTGGCTTATTTCCCTTAACATAGTACCCTCTAGATCCATCCGTTTTGTCATGAATGGCAAGATCTCATTCTTTTTTATGGCTGAATAATATTCCTTTGTGTGTATATACAATGAATATGCATCTTCTTTATCTATTCATCTATCAGCAGACACATAGTTTAGGTTAGTTTTTTGTGTTTCTTCCCCGCCCTGGGGCAAATACCCAGAAGTGGAATTGCTGGATCCTATTGTACTTCTATTTTTAGTGTTTTGAGGAACCTCCATACTGTTTTCCACAGTGGCTGCACCAATTTACATTTCCACCACCAATGCATGAGGCTTTCCTTTCTTTGTAACCTCACAAACATTTGTTTTTGTTGTCTTTTTGGTACTAGCGATTCTGATAGGTGTGAGGAGCTACCTCGTAGTTTTGATTTGCATTTCCCTTATGATGAGTGATCAAGCACATAGAATAAACTATTGTATCTAAGGTGAGATTCATTACTCTTCCTTGTTAAATGGCCCCCCCAAAGACATTTAGGTTAGGTCATTAACATCATTTTAGCATGGTCAAGATTAAGACCTTTTGTATATCCCCACATTTACATCACAGAGAGTAAAATTTTAGCAGACCCATTTCTGGGAAAGAAGCTACATCTTTTTTTTATATATAATTATTTTATTTCTTTTTCCTACTTCTTTTTTTTTAATTCCAGTATAATTAACATACAGTCTTATATTAATTTCAGTTGTAGAAATTAGTGATTCAACCATACTATACATTACTCAGTGCTCATCATTGTAATTACAGGGTACTCTTAATCCCCTTCCTCTTCCACCCACCCTCCAACCTCTCCTTTGGCAACCACCGGTTCTTTATATTTAAGAATCTGTTCCTTTCTTTGTCTCTTTTATTCTTTGTTTTGTTTCTTAAATTTCATATATGAATGTAATTCTATGATATTTGTCTTTCTCAGACTTATTTCAGTTAGCATTATATCCTCTAGATCCATCCATGTTGCAGTAAATGGCAAGATTTCATTCTCTTTTATGGTTATGTAATATTCCATTATAGATACGTAATATATATATATTATATATCTATTATGGATGTATAATATATATGATAGTATATATAAATACCACATATTTATATCTATATATAAAATATATAGATATATATATATATATATATATACACACATACACACACCCCACATATTTATTTATTCATCTATTGAAGGACACTTGGGTTGCTCCCATATCTTGGCTATTGTAAAAATGCTGCCATAAACATAAGGGTACATATATCTTTTTGAATTAGTGTTTCTATTTTCTTTGGATAAATACCCAGTAACACAATTACTGTATTGTAGGGTAGTTCTATTTTTAATTTTCTGAGGAACCTCTCTATACTCTTTTCCACAATAGCTACACCAGTTGGCATTCATACCAACAGTGCACGAGGGTTCCTTTTTCTCTACATCCTCGCCAACACTTGTTGTTTCTTGAGATTTGATTTTAGCCATTCTGGCAGATGTGAGGTGATATCTTATTGTGGTTCTGATTTGCATTTTCCTGATGATAAGTGATGTTAAGCATCTTTTCATGTGCCTGTTGGCCATCTGTAGGTTTTCTTTGGAGAAAAAGTCTATGTCTTCGGTCCCTTTTAATCAGATTATTTGGGTTTGGGTTTTTTTTTTTTTTTTGGTGTTGATTTATGTAAGTTCTTCATATATTTTGGATATAAACCTGTTATCAGATATATCATTTGCAAATACTTCCATATAGGTTGCCTTTTTGTTTTGTTGATGGTTTCCTTTGCTCTGCAAAACCAGAGTAGCTGCCTCTTAAAGACCAAATCACAGTTCTGGTTACTCAAATAGATGAATCACAGCACAGTGAAAGATATTGAAAAATACCAAAGAATGTTGTGGAAAGTTTTCTGCCTTCAAGGAGATAATGATCTATTTTAAGGAATCAAGATTTTCAGCACAATTAGCAAGCAATGCAGATCTGCGCTAAATAATGTGGTACAGAATTTAAGTGCTATAGGAAATAAGAACAAGGAAAATTGTTGCAGACTAGGGAAATTTGGGAAGGGAAATGTTTTGCGGGGCTCTGGTTCCTGCTTATGACCTCTTTCCACCTCTATGTTGAACATACGCCAGACTACTCAAAATGTTTGCTCTTATAATTTATCAAAAAATATGCTTTTCTTCTTGACCTCCTTTTGATTAACTCAGTCTCATTTGAGTCTCTTTGGTTCCCTGTTTCAAAACACTGTATTTTTAGTACACTGAGTTTATATTGTCCTTTTTGTCATATATACATACATATAATTTCCATGTTCTTTTCAGTTTGTTTAAGGCAGAAACACAGTTTTTTTTCCTGTCATATCTTTCATTGTGTGTGTGTACAGTTCTCCACAAATTACCCACCCAATTGAAGCTGTTGATTGAAGGAACAAAATGACTGGCTATGGCATGTTTGCATCTGCTAAAGTGCCTGGCATATATAGTAGGCACACTGCAATATTTTGATGAAAATCCAGCTAACTGTTAAATGGACTCATTGGCCGCTTTCCATTGCTTTATTATCAGTTTAATTAGTCAGCCAATAAAGAGCTTTGCATATGCAAGTAATGAGGAAATAGTTAATTTATCTACTGTAGGTAGATATGACTTTGAAGTGGATTGTGGTAATTGAGATATATTACCTGAAAAATATATGTATATATACATAAACACATTGCCATTGACACAGAGTTTGAAGTGTGTACAAGAGCTCTTTGTGTAACAGTTTCTCATTTTTAGTGTAAACAAGGTTATATAAAGTATTTGTCCTAAAAATTAAACACTACCCCCCCATTTTTCTGTGTCTCTTTTATTGATTAATTGTCATATTGATTCATTACTTGCTGCATTTAAAAGAGAAGGCAAAAACAGCCGAGGCTTTAGAAAATGCCATGTAGGGAGCATTCTCCTCCAACCGGCAAATGCTTAATGCCTGCTACATTTCTTCTATTGTCAGCGTCTAAATTACGTAGAGAATGGATTTCATAATGAGATTTATACTGAAATCTTATCTCTGCCTCGTGGCATGTTCATAAAATGGAAAACTGTATAGCAATGAGAGCAAACTCTTTACAGCCGCACTCAGTACCATGGATGAATCTCGCAGGCATGGTGTCGAGTAAAGAGGACAAACAAAGGGTACATATTCTATGATTCTATTTATGTAAAATACTAAAACTGACCAAACTAATGTGCACTGTTGGAAGGAAGGGTATCGGTTACTCTCAAGAGGGAGGGTTTGTGATGGAAAGGAAGCTGGAGGCTGGTCTCTATAGTGCTGCACACATTCTCTTTCTTGATCTGTTGTGTTTACTTCGTGAAAAATCCTCATGATGTGTAATTAAAATATATTTGTTGACCTGCGTTTTAACTTTATTTTCATAGAATATTTAAACATTCGGTTATTAACTATCCGTTAGGTTTAACACGAGGCCTGAGTTGCTTGGCATTTATGAAAGTGCTCAGCAGACACTGCATTCAACAAACAACCAGTAAACATTCTCTCCTAATATGTTTAATACTTGTACCCCAAATATCTTACAGATAAGGTCTTTGCATAATCTATAACATATCTCTTTTAATATATGATATAATGAGGCAGTGCACTAATATCTCTCCGGACGTATCTGCTCTTTATTCTCCTATCCTGCAGATATCGACCAACAACAAATTAATACCCTAATAGAACTGGTGTGTCAGGTTGCTATCTATGAGCTGGTCCTTGCTGAAAATGTGTGCACACATATCAATGACGTAGTAGTACCCATCATGCACTAATAATGGGTGAATGGCAGAATGGAGCTCATAAGAAAAAAACAAACTACAATCAGAACAAAAAACCCTTCTGTATTTTCAACTGGCAGGGATAGTATTGCTTGAAATTGTGAATTGGCAGGCCATCGCAAAGAAAATAGTATGAAATGACTTCCTGTGTCATCAATTTAGTGATCAAGGCCCTATGGATATAAACACTGTGCCAAGTTCTTTCTAGCTCTTGAAGTGAAAGTGTGGAGAACTAATATCATTCCTATGTTCTCTGAATTTGTATTTCCTGCAAATTGTCTAAAACTAAAGACTGGAAATTTTTTAAAGAGCAGAATTAAACATGACTACTTTTATTTGCCAGGTTTTTGTCTAATTGTAGTCAGTTGTTTACTCTGGTTTGCTCATTAATGGTAGCCAACATCTTTCTTAGCGTATTACATATCATACATTGCCCAACCTGCTTAGCACATTGAAGTTAAAAGATGGCCATTGAGAGCATTGAGAGATCGGGTTTTTCAAAGACAGCATTATACACTGGAACTAAGCATCCCTAGTAATTATTATCATGCATATGTATTCTACACTTGGGTCTCCATCTCTCGTTAAAAGAATTCCTTGTGGCAAAAGTATTCTATGGCTCCTGGAATTGCTTTACATTTACTTTTTTATCAATACAAATAACTATATTAAGGTTTGAAGATCAATGTTGAACCTACTTTTTGAAATTGTAAATAATCAACTTTTCCCTAGTGAAAGCAAAAAGAGAAAACCTTAGAGGCCTATTGTAATTGATTTTTCTTAGAACTGCAGAAATATTTGTGAAGCAGCAAGAAAAACAAAGGGAAAAATCTAAAGCAATTAAATATGACATTTCAGAAGATAGACTTGTTTATCTGGAGATGAAACACCAATCACTAAATCCTTCTTAACTAACTTTATGACAGCACTTCCTCAAAATCAATGGTACAACCCCCCACATTTATAAAAATAAAAGAATCCTATTGAGTTAAACAGGCATGAGAAAGAAATGCTTATTGTGGCAAACTAAATGGGACTGTGATGTATTGGTACTGGTTTACACGATCCTCACATGCTAGCTTTGCTAACTTATACTTATATGATGTACCCATTATCCATGGCTGGTTTAATACGTAGAAGTGTTAACAGCCAAAAAAGGTACACAACAGCAGCCATGTCTTCCTTTTAAAAACTAATATTTTTAAGATGAGTGATGATGTGGTTGGCCTACTTATTCAAGATTGTTCTAATGAATACTAGGCAGATTCCTTTTCCTAAAAGTGTGTTAATAGGTAACATAACTAAAGTCTTGTAGTTTTAGACCTCAGAAATAATTATTTTTTTCAAAAAGCACAAAGGGTCAACAAATGTATGAATAAATGTTCAGCATTACTAATCTTAAGGGAAGTGCAAATCAAGAGTGCAATGAAATATTGTCTCATACATTTAAGGGTGGCTATTATTAAAAAAAAGAGAGATAACAAGTTTTGGCCAAGATAAAGAAAAATTGGAATCCTTTTAGACTATTGATAGGAATGTAAAATGGGGCAGCCACTACAGAAAACAATATGGAGGTTTATAAAAAAATTAAAAGTAGAACTAACATATGATCCAGTCATCCCTCTTCTAGGTATATATCCAAAGGAATTGAAATTGGTATCTCAAAAATGCACTCCCAAGTTCACTGCAGCATTATTCATAATAGTCAAGACATCAACACAATCTAAATATGTATCAGTGGATGAATGGATAAAGAAAACATCCACTCATAACACTGTATTTTCATTTTATTAGAATTTAAAAAACTATATTTTGAAGTACATGCACATGAATATTATTCAGCCTTTAAGAAAATGGAAATACTGCCATTTACAGCAATGTGGATGAACGTGACAAACACTTATACTAACTGAAGTAATTTTGACACAAATACTGCATGACCTCAATCATATATGGAATCGAAGATAGGCGAATTTACAAAAGCAGAGAATAGAGTGGTGGTTGCTAGGGGTTTGGAGGAAGGAAAAATGAGGTGATGTTGGTCAGAGGGTATAAACTTCCAGACTTTTTCTGTTACTATAAATCACAAAAGTATGCTTGTGAAGATATAGTACAAAATGAATTTCATCCTGCAGAAAGAACTTAGTTATCAAGGTGTAGGTAGTTCATCCTTTGATCCATCCATCCATCCATCCACGCATCCATCTTTTTACCCTGTTTATCCATTTAACAGTTCATTCATTCACCAAATTAGATTCTACCATATGTGAAGCACTGTGTATTTAAGTAGCTTTTAAGAAGTTGTGTTTTGGGGAAGAAAAAAATGTGATAACAATCGAGAAATCTTTTTTTTTTTAAAGATTTTATTTATTTATTTGACAGAGAGAGATCACAAGTAGGCAGAGAGGCAGGCAGAGAGAGAGGAGGAAGCAGGCTCCCGGTGGAGCAGAGAGTCCGATGTGGGACTCGATCTCAGGACCCCGAGATCATGACCCAAGCCGAAGGCAGCAGCTTAAACCACTGAGCCACCCAGGCGCCCCAACAATCGAGTAATCTTAGATATTTGAAAGCTATAAGAAAATGAAGAACTTGGAACTTTTTATCAAGCTAAGTGTCTTCAGCCACCTCCCACACGCTTTGCTGAGTAGGTGCAGTCTAAGATTGCTTGCACCTTATTTTGGAGTGGTTACCAATGGCATTAGTAGTTTCATTTAAGAAGATGGCAGTGGGGTTTTTCATTTTACATTTCTCTTTAAACACTTACCTAAATGATGTATTTACAGGATACATTGTATAACTTGCCGTAATGTTTTGCACAATATCCTTCACAGTTGACCACATGATTAAAAGAAATTTAAAGTATGATAGCACATCTGTGATAAGAGCATACAAGTTCTCCTTGAAGCAGCAAGAATTCTAGAAGCAACAGAAGAAATTTCTTGAGAAATATCAATCAGGGAATGACCACTTAGGAGTCGGTGGCAGCAATATTAAGGGGCTGTGATAAGTTTGGATAGTATCATGTATTACGAAAGTCTTTCCTGTATCAGGAAGTGTAATACTCAAGCCAGCACACTGCAGGTAACAGGTGTAGATGGTGATTAAGTGTCTTACTGGCAGGGCATGGTATTTTATGCAGAGCCTCACTTCACCCATGAAATCTATGGGGGTGGGGGAATGTGTATAAATAATTAGAGGACACTTTGGTAAAATCAAGGTCTTGAATTGTTGTTGGGTTGTTTTTTTTTTCCCCATCCTGGGAGCCACAGGTGTAGTTGCAGCTTTCAAGGCAATCAACTGATTCAAATTTAATTTTTAAATTAAGAATCGCTATTGAAAGTGTTTAATTTTAAATCCACATTAAAAAAATCCTCCAACAGATAATCTAAGAACAGGCTGATTATTAGCCTAGTTTATACGAGACTAAACATGCTTTGAGCAGCAAACCTTACTCTACCCCTTGCTGTGTGCATTCTGCTTAGGACTCATCTTCATTAGGACTTCTGTGTGATGGGCTGAGGCAGGCTGCAGGGTCTGGACTTGCTGGGGAGATTCACACTCTGGCAAGGTGAATACAGGATTCTCATATTTATTCTTCCTCATTGTCTCCTGTTCATGTGTCCTTTTAATAGACATTCACACAGCGAGGAGGCTGTAAACCTTCTAACCAGATGGCAGAACCCTCTTTGAAGGAATGTGTGTAAAGATCCCTGCCCAACAGACAGCAGTTTATTCCTTTCTAACACGCTTATTTGCTGCCATAGAGCACTGGGTGGTACCAGATCTGGGCAATATAAACTTGGCAATTCATGTATAATTGTTGGTTCATTGAGCCAGGGGTATTTTCATTTTTATGACTAAACTCACTTCTATACTCTTGCTGATGAGTTTTCTGGTACCTGAGTGTAAACCCAAATAGCTTCCATATTCATTAGTCGTTACTCTTAGCTGGGAATTTCTTGGGCTTTCTCATGTGCGACATGAACAAGAAACAACTGAACCAACGGATGAGCAGCTCCTGCACTGTCAGTTTTAAACTTTTGTTGATGAAAATTATGTTTAAAGAAGCAGACAAATCTAAGTATATATCAGAGTGAATGTCCAAAAAGTGAATGTATCTGTGTAACCAGCATTCCATAGCAAGATGTAGAATATTACCTAGAAGTCTCACTTATGTCCATGTAGCTCCAGTCTTCTTTCCTGGTATGATCAGTGTCATGACTTCTAACATCATCAATTAGTTTCTCTCAATTTGAACTTTGTGGAAATGAAAAAAAAAAGTTCAATATGTATTCTTTCCTGTCAGGCTTCATTTGCTCCCAACTTTGTTAGCAATATTTATCCTTGAGCTTGTGAGTATTTACAATTGGTTCATCCTCACCGCTCTCTAGTATTCCATCACACGAAAATACTGTGAAATATTTACCCATTTACCACTGATGGTAATTGAGCAGTCTCCACTTGGGGGTTGTTACAGATATTGCTACCATGTTCATTTTTGTCTGTGTCTTTGGGTGCACATGCTTTTTGACCTATCTCCTCCTTGCTGTAATTAGAAGAAAAATTATGAACTAAGGCAGAATTACCCACCTAAAAGATAAGCTCACGGTGCTTTTCTTATTTGGGACTTGCTATGGGACTAATTGTATTTTGAACATAAACAGCTCCCTCCATCACAGTGTTTTCCCTCAGGAACCCGAACTCATTGAGTCACTTAGCAAAATGACCCCAAGATACTCCTGTTCTCATTTGAAAATCAACTGGATTTCAGTTAGGGATGAAAGCAAAGTTTAGGATAAAAATATGCAAGCTTAAAGCCATATAGAACAGCACAGCCAAAAACACTCATTAAAATTACTCATGGACAAAAGAGATTTGCACTAATTAAAATGCCTAGTCACTGTAGAGTGGGTTAAGAGGGAAGATTGACTTAGTACCAAATGGCTTCATTTTATGGCTCTATATCAGACTTTTGAAATATTTTCAGTTAAGGAAATGAAAGGAAGATGGAAAAAAAAACCTCATAGGGAAACATAAAATACCATAGACCTAAGGAGATCCATTATCATCATTTTGGCAGCATTTCCAATCACATTTATGAATTTGGGCAATTTTTATCACACTTGTTGTTAAGGGACAATTGAGCAGGTGCCATTTTATGAGCTACTAATTCTTTAGTGATTCCCAAGTGGAGGATACACACACAAGGGTCAATTATTATGAGTCTAATAGAAACGCTGTGATTAGACAAAATGCAAAGTAACATTAATCTCCCCACTGCTCTCTTGAGCAGACTTCAGCTGTCAATTTTAGTCCTGACCAACATGGCTAGAGGGCTTTGGATTTGTTACATGAAGGGCAGAGTAAGCTAAATATTTTTAATATAACTTTATAAAACTAGCTCTTAATTTTAACATTATAGGAATATTTAAAGAGAAAGAAGATTAAGTATGATTTCTATAACTAAAATATAGATTCTGTATGTCAGCATATTATCCTGAAATTTTAACTTTCAAATCCAAAGCCATTCTTAGCTTAGACCAAAAGTCCTGATTTTTTTCTTGCTACAATTTCAGGGGTTTTGTGGCTAAGCATGGGGACATTTATTCAGGTGATACCATATTTGTATTCTCATTTCTCTTGAAAATCAGAACAGCCACAAACCCTTCTAAAAAGCGAAATAATAAATGTGAAATACTTAATGCCATCATTAGCCACTTGACATTTAATAAGTTTAGGTTCCTTCTAGCATTATGTTTGTATGATATTGACATAAAGCATCATTCACCACATATGAGTGGGAAGCCATAGGAATGGGAGGAAAAGGAAGGAAAAGCAGAAGAGGACTAATACTTATTGATGGCTTCTAATGTGTGAGATAACAAGCTCAGTGTTTGGTATGTGGTTGCTGATTTAATCCTTTTAGTAATGGTACAGGATATGATTTATTAAGCTTTCTGTGGATTAGAAAGTTGAGACACAGTGAGGTTAAGTATCTTGACCAGTATTACTCTCTAGTGAATGGTGGACTTAGGAATCAGAGCCATGCCTACTTTCCCATGGTACTTTTCCACTAAACTACTCTGTCTTTTCATTTTAAGGACTGGTTCTCCATAGTTAAGATCCTTAATGTTCCATGGGAAAGCTTGAAATGAAAATACTCATGGCTAATCTGCCAGTGTACCAAGCATTTCTCCACATTCAAGGTCATTATGTCTCATACCAGGTTTTTTTTTCCATTTTATTTATTTTTTCAGCGTAACGGTATTCATTGTTTTTGCACAATACCCAGTGCTCCAGGCAAAACGTGCCCTCCCCATTACCCACCACCTGTTCCCCCAACCTCCCACCCCTGACCCTTCAAAACCCTCAGGTTGTTTTTCAGAGTCCATAGTCTCTTATGGTTCGCCTCCCCTTCCAAATTTTTTTTTTTAATAAACATATAATGTATTTTTATCCCCAGGGGTACAGGTCTGTGAATCGCCAGGTTTACACACTTCACAGCACTCATGATAGCACATACCCTCCCCAATGTCCATAGCCCCCTCCCCCTCTCCCAATCCCACCTCCTCCCAGCAACCCCCAGTTTGTTTTGTGAGATTAAGAGTCATTTATGGTTTGTCTCCCTCCCAATCCCATCTTGTTTCATTTATTCTTCTCCTATCCCCCTACCCCCCCATGTTGCTTCTCCATGTCCTCATATCAGGGAGATCATATGATAGTTGTCTTTCTCCGATTGACTTATTTCACTAAGCATGATACGCTCTAGTTCCATCCACATCGTCGCAAATGGCAAGATTTCATTTCTTTTGATGGCTGCATAGTATTCCATTGTGTATATATACCACATCTTCTTTATCCATTCATCTGTTGATGGACATCTAGGTTCTTTCCATAGTCTGGCTATTGTAGACATTGCTGCTATAAACATTCGGGTACACGTGCCCCTTTGGATCACTATGTTTGTATCTTTAGGGTAAATACCCAGTAGTGCAATTGCTGGGTCATAGGGTAGTTCTATTTTCAACATTTTGAGGAACCTCCATGCTGTTTTCCAGAGTGGTTGCACCAGCTTGCATTCCCACCAACAGTGGAGGACGGTTCCCCTTTCTCCGCATCCTCGCCAGCATCTGTCATTTCCTGACTTGTTAATTTTAGCCATTCTGACTGGTGTGAGGTGATATCTCATTGTGGTTTTGATTTGTACTTCCCTGATGCCGAGTGACATGGAGCACTTTTTCATGTGTCTGTTGGCCATCTGGATGTCTTCTTTGCAGAAATGTCTGTTCATGTCCTCTGCCCATTTCTTGATTGGATTGTTTGTTCTTTGGGTGTTGAGTTTGCTAAGTTCCTTATAGATTTTGGATACTAGCCCTTTATCTGATATGTCGTTTGCAAATATCTTCTCCCATTCCGTCAGTTGTCTTTTGGTTTTGTTAACTGTTTCCTTTGCTGTGCAAAAGCTTTTGATCTTGATGAAATCCCAATAGTTCATTTTTGCCCTTGCTTCCCTTGCCTTTGCCGTTGTTCCTAGGAAGATGTTGCTATGGCTGAGGTCGAAGAGGTTGCTGCCTGCATTCTCCTCAAGGATTTTGATGGATTCCTTTCTCACATTGAGGTCCTTCATCCATTTGGAGTCTATTTTCGTGTGTGGTGTAAGGAAGTGGTCCAATTTCATTTTTCTGCATGTGGCTGTCCAATTTTCCCAGCACCATTTATTGAAGAGGCTGTCTTTTTTCCATTGGACATTCTTTCCTGCTTTGTCGAAGATTAGTTGACCATAGAGTTGAGGGTCGATTTCTGGGCTCTCTATTCTGTTCCACTGATCTATGTGTCTGTTTTTGTGCCAGTACCATGCTGTCTTGATGATGACGGCTTTGTAATAGAGCTTGAAGTCCGGAATTGTGATGCCACCAGCTTTGGCTTTCTTTTTCAATATTCCTTTGGCTATTCGAGGTCTTTTCTGGTTCCATATAAATTTGAGGATTATTTGTTCCATTTCTTTGAAAAAAATGGATGGTATTTTGATAGGGATTGCATTAAATGTGTAGATTGCTTTAGGTAGCATGGACATTTTCACAATATTTATTCTTCCAATCCAGGAGCATGGAACATTTTTCCATTTCTTTGTGTCTTCCTCAATTTCTTTCATGAGTACTTTATAATTTTCTGTGTATAGATTCTTAGCCTCTTTGGTTAGGTTTATTCCTAGGTATCTTATAGTTTTGGGTACAATTGTATCTCATACCAGTTTTGATACTGGCAGTCTTTTTCGAGAAATCTCAAAAGATGTCTACCATCTTGCAGTTTTTGGTCCCAGGACAAGGCAGGCTCAGCCAGCAGCTACAGGCTGCGTGGCAGCCAAGGTCAAGCTACTAAGAAGAGACAAGACTGCTACAGTTCATCATCTCCAGGCTGACACTGGCCATCAATTTAGAAGAGTCCACAATCTTATTTTCTTATTCTTTGCTCTCAGTTTGCTGTTTTTCCTCTATCCAGCCTCCTCCAACTCCAAACTATCCTCGAGGCTGCTGCCAGAAATCGTAAGGTTCACAAAATGCATATCTGGCCATATCATCCGCCTTTGAAAAATGCTTGAACCCCCATAGATTGAAGACAACGTTTCAACTTCTTAGATTAGCATATAGGAATTGGGCTCCTTCTTCCTTCACTGGCCTTGCCTCTCCCATTCTCCCCCTATACCCTCATATCTATCTCTCTGATCATCCTCAAATAATGTGACAGGCTGCTTCCTATCTACAAGCTTTTGTTCATACAGTTTATCTGCCAGGAATATCCTTCCTTCCTTTTTCTCCAGAGTAAATCCAACTTTGTCTTTCATGGTTCGGCTCCAACCATCAGGCTCCAGTGTCTGAATTTTATGGGCTACTATGTATTCCAATATACTACAGTGATGTTACTGAATTATAATAATTTGACTCTATTTCCCATGACAAGCTAAGCTGCCTGAGGACAGAGACTACAGTTTCAGGCATGTTTTTCTCTGTACATAGCATGAGAGCATGGGCTCTGTATCATGCTTCTTGCATTCGGATCTGAACTCTGCCACTTACTGACTGACTCACTTCTCCCTTTCACTTTTCTCATCTCTGAAATGGAACATCACCCATCTTGTGGGGTTATTGTTAGGATTAAGAGAGGTTAACCTGTGTCTGAAAGCACAGCGTCTGCCATATGTTCAATACTCAATAAATGTTAGTTATTACTGTGATGAGAAGAACAGTAACTATCTAATGAATACTCATTCTCAGTGAATAATAATTAGGAATTCCATAACAATTTGATAGATTTTTTTGGCAAACAAAACCTGCTCTCCAAGTTCTTTTTTTGTTGTTATTGAATTATAGTTGATGTACAATGCTACATTACTTTCAGGTGTACAATATAGCGATTTGATAATTCTCTACACCCCTCAGTGTTCATCACTATGTAAATGTAGTCACCATCTGTCACCATACAGTGTTATTACAATATGATATTTTAAAATTAATTTTAAATTCCAGTGTAGTTAACTTATTGTTAGTTTCAAGTGTACAATATTGTGATTCAACACTTTCATACATCATGGTGTGCTCATCATGACAAATGCACCCTATAATCTCTATTACGATATTATGACTATATTCCTTATGCTCTACTTTTTATCTCTGTGACTTAGTTATTTTATGACTGGAAAATTGCACCTTTTAATCCCCTTCACCTATTTTGCCCATCCCCCACCCACCCACCTCACCTCTGCCTACTACCAGTTTGCTCTCTGTGTTTATGAGTCTGTTTCTCTTTGTTCGTTTTTGCTTTGTATTCTACATATAAGTGAAGTGAAGTGTATTTGTCTTTCTCTGTCTGCTTTATTTCACTTTATATATATCCTCCAGGTCCATTCATGTTGTTGCAAATGGCAAGATCTCATTCTTTGAGATAATGGGTAATAGTCCATTGTATATACACACAATGAATATACATCTTTATCCATTCATCTATCGACAGACATAAATTGCTTCCATATCTTGGCTATTATAAATAATGCTGCAATAGACATAAGGGTTCATATATCTTTTCAATTTAGTGTTTTCATTTTCTTGGGATAAATAATAGTGGAATTACTGGATCATATGGTATTTCCTTTTTTTAATTTTTTGAGGAACTGCCATACTATTTTCCCTTGCAGTTATACCAATTTACATTTCCACCAACAGGGCACAAGGGTTCCTTTTTTTCTGCATCCTCATCGACACTCAATATTTGTTGTCTTTTTGATAATAGTCATCCTAACAAGTGTGAAGTGATATCTTATGGTAGTTTTGGTTTGCCTTTCCCTGATGATGAGTGATGTTGAGCATCTTTTCATGTGTTTGTCTGCCATATGTGTGTTGTCTTTGGGGAAAAAAAATGTCTATTCAGGTCATCTGCCCATTTTTAAAATGGGTTTATTTGGTTTGTGTGTGTGTGTGTGTGTGTGTTGAATTGTGTAAATTCTTTATATATTTTGGATTATTAGCAACTTATCAGAGATATCATTTGCAGATATCCTCTCCCATTCAGTAGGTTGCCTTTCCATTTTATTGTTGGTTTCCTTCATTGCACAAGAGCTTTTTATTTTGGTGTAGTCCCAATAGTTTATTTTGCTTTTTTAAGAGATTTTATTTATTGATTGATTTGACAGAGAAACAGCGAGAGAGGGAACACAAGCAGGGGGAGTGGGAGAGGGAGAAGCAGGCTTCCCGCTGAGCAGGGAGCCCTATGCGGGGCTCAATCCCAGGACCGACCTGATCATGACCTGAGCCAAAGGCAGCCGCTTAAGGACTGAACCACCCAGGCGCCCTTATTTTGCTTTTGTTTCCCTTGCCTAAGGAGACATATCCAGAAAAATGTGGCTGAGGCCAATGTCCAAGAAATTACTGCCTGTTTCTTTTAGAATTTTTATGGTTTCAGGTCTCACATTTAGGTCTTTAATCCATTTTGAGTTTATTTTTGTGTATAGTGTAAGAAGGTAGTACAGTTCCTTCCTTCCTTCCTTCTTCCCTCCTTCCTTGGCACGTAGCCGTACAATTTTCCCAGCACCGCTGATTGAAGAGATAATCTTTTTCCCATTGAATATTTTTGCCTCCTTTGTCGTAGATTGATTGTCTACGTGGGGGTTTATATTTGTGCCCTCAAGTCTTTTCCATTAATCTATCTGTTTTTGTGCCAGTTCTGTACTGGTTTGATTAGTATAGCTTTATGATATGATATGATATAATATACCTTGAAATGTGAGTTTGTTTTTCTTTCTCAAGATTGTTTTAGCTATTCAGGGTCTTTTGTGGTTGTATACAAATTTTAAGATTACTTATTCTAGCTCTGTGAAAAAAATACTATAGGCATTTTGATAGGGATTGCATTGAATCTGCAGATTGTTTTGGGTAGTGTGGGTATTTTTGCAATGTTAATTCTTCCATTCCACGGGCATGATACATCTTTCCATTTGTTTGTGTTGTCTTCAATTAATAAAGTTTTGAAGGCCTTCTACTTTTTTTACACCTATCAGAGGAACTCTTAACAGGAGTAAAATTTGTATTACCTCATAGAGAAAGGAAACTAAGATATCTTCTGGCATTTTTGCTCTGCTTTGCAGCTGAAGTGATTGAGGCTCTGTAACATTAACTGTATCATTTAGGGTTTGCTCAAAGAGGCAGAAGGCTTTTGAGCGATATGGAATGAGGGATTTATGATATGGATTAGACCCCTGGGCAACTGTGAAAGCTAGTGGGGAAGTCTATGTAAAGCCACTGTTTTCATGTCTGATGGTGACTCTTAAGTCGCCACAGATCAGCCAAACCAGCAGTCTGGAAGTAAAGCTGGGCCTGAGGTAGAGGGGCATGAGGACAAACTGGAACTGTCAGAAACAGTTGGAACCTGCCTTGGCAAACTGGAACTCCTGTTTATTTCCCACAGCCTCCAACTTTGATGATACAGGCGATGTGGAAAAAGAGACAGTGTCCTAAGCCACACACGTGCCTAGTCCGAGGCTTGGAGAAACTAAAGAGCAAGGCGCGGCAGGAGCTAGAGGAGCTGAGGTCTGGTGGCTCCTGGTGCCCACAAGGTGAGGCAGCAGATAGGCAGTAATGTGTATGTGTGCCAGCCGTGCATGGGGCCTGTGGTGCCCTTCAGACCATAGAGGCTACTGCTTCCCTTTCTTCTAAATTTCTTCTAAATCTCAGGAAAATTTCTCCTGTGGCCAGCCCTAACCCGGAGAAATGAATTATTGGAAGTGCAGTTCCAGGTCCCATAAATTGGCACAGCTTAAAGCTGTCCCATCATGGAACAACTCTACAAATATGTGATTGTAGAACTGGTCCCAGGACCCCCTGTTCTTTTCATTAGCTTATTCTTCCCTCTGTAATAGTATCAATTGCAAGGTGAAGAATATATATTTTACTTTGGAAAGATTAAGTATTACATTTTTGAAAATAGACTTCAAATCGCTGGATTTCTACCACAAGCCATGCCATACTTTTCAGTAATTCTCATCAAATTTTACTTTGTAGTAGCAAATGGTCTATGAGATCATTTAGGCCCAACTTTCTTATTCAATATGACATCCATGTTGGGAAAAATGTGGCTTAACACTAATCTATAGAATATTCCATTTCTTGGCAAAATGGAGAAGGTGGTTTGCAAAGCTCTGATGTTTGTGAGGAAATTTTGAATCATTCAGTTTTGGTCAAAATCATACAAACCAAACACCACAGAGGTTTTTGGTTTCCCAGAGATGGCCAAATTGAAGACCACGAAACCACAAGTAGCCACATGGCCATTGTTTGTGTGATTTTATGAAAACTTTTCCAACATTCTAAACTCTAAACTCCGTAGCAAGGAGAATTTTATCTGTAGGAGAATCGGAATTTCTCTGAACACTTTGGTTTAAGCAGCTTCATCCAACTAATTACATGTTGCTCAGAAAACTATATGAAAAATAGACTGAACAGAACACTCAACTGAAAGTATGACGTTCGAAGAACCTCCTCTAGGTAGCCCCAGACCTCAGTTTCTGCTCTGACATCCTTGGGTTCTTGTTTAAGATCTCTACTCTCATAAAAGCTAGCACACTTTGTAATAGTTATTAATTTTATGACTTTATGACACACTATATCCCCTTCCCCCTTTCAGTTCCATTTTACCTTAATCATGAATTTTATTTATTTCAGAGAGAGAGAGAGAGCGAGCGCAAGCCCAGGGTAGGGCAGAGAGAGAAGCAGACTCCCCACTGAGCAGGGAGCCCGATGCAGGAGCTCGATCCCAAGACCCTGGGATCATGACCTGAGCCAAAGGCAGAGGCTTAACCCACTGAACCACCCAGGTGCCCCTGATCTTAACTTTTTAAAGTGCTCTGTTTTGAAAACATGTCTTCAGTTCTTGCCACAGCTCTCATTTTGCCTTTCTTATAGATGTTTTAGCTCAAAAACCTGAATCAGTCAAGTCTCATAATACTCTGTACTATATAAGGCATTTTTAAATTATCCTGATTTTTTAGTTGTCATTTGCTTTGAGGAGGAGAGTAGAGTGTGCCTGGGACCATTTTTCTCCCCATGATAAATGGCAGATTCCTGGAATCTGGTTCCTTCATCTCTGTGGCTGAACTCTCACTTAAAGGACTTTGATTATGCATACCAGGCTCCCTGCTCACCAGGGCACAGGCTGGGCTGACTCACAGGGTCTGTTCACCTTGGGGAAACAGCTGGGTTTTCAAGGACTTGACTGAGATGTCAGCAACTACATTTTTTTTAAATTTATTTTTATTTGCTTATTTACAGCATAACAGTGTTCATTGTTTTGGCATCACACCCAGTGCTCCATGCAGTACGTGCCCTCCCTATTACCCACCACCTGGTTCCTCAACCTCCCACCCCACCCCACCCCACCCCTGCCCCTTCATAACCCTCTGGTTGTTTTTCAGAGTCCATAGTCTCTCATGGCTCATCTCCCCTTCCAGTTTCCCTCAACTCCCTCTCCTCTCCATCTCCCCATGTCCTCCATGTTATTTGTTATGCTCCACAAATAAGTGAGACCATATGATACTTGACTCTCTCTGCTTGACTTATTTCGCTCAGCATAATTTCTTCCAGTCCTGTCCATGTTGCTACAAAAGTTGGGTATTCGTCCTTTCTGATGGAGGCATAATACTCCATTGTGTATATGGACCACATCTTCCTTATCCATTCATCCGTTGAAGGGCATCTTGGTTCTTTCCACAGTTTGGCGACCGTAGCCATCAGCAACTACATTTTAAGGATGGAAGCTGTCTTCAGAGTTTGAGGGCGGCAGCTTTGTTGAATTGGAGAGCCAGAGTTCAGTAGTGTCTTCAAAGTGAGGAACTGGGGTCTGGAAGCCAGTGTCAGGAATGTTTATGCAAATCTCAGCTTACCTCCTCAGCTGTAGCTGTTGTTTGTTTATTTGTTTGTTCATTCGTTTCCTTCTGGGATTACCTCTGCCTGCCATTCTTGCTAATTCCCTCTATGTTTTTAAGTGAAACAAGTATATTTGTTTAACAGACCAGATTCCCGAAAGACATTTGCATCTAGTAAGATGTTCTTTAAAGTTGGAATAAAGCTGTGTGTAAGACTTTGGGGTTTCACAGTCAGGGAGGTGTCGGCCAAGCTTTAACTAAGGCACTTACTGGCGGGGCAGCCCAGGAAAAATGAGTTCATGTCTCTGAGCTTGGTTTCCTAAATGATACAATATAAACTATACCTCAGAGATTCAGTGCAAGGATCAAATGAGATGTGAGTGGACATAGTGCTGAGCACCAAGAGAGCATGCTGTAAGTGGTAGGTCTTACTGTTTTCATTACTTATTATCTTATTAGTTATTTTATTATTTTATTATTGTATATAGAGAAGTAAAGTTATAATGGTACCTGATAGGAATGGATTGAAAGCATGGAGTCTGGACTCACATCTTGTGTTTTTATCTGGCATCATGGCTTATGAATGGTGAGACCTTGAACCAGTTGTTTAACCCTTAACCCCCTATGCCTTTGTTTTCTCATCTGCAGAGTGGGGAGAATAGCTACTTCTTAGGGCCATTGTGAGAAATAAATACGCACACACACACACACACACACACGTATGTATTTGAGCCATGGTGAGAAATAAATATATAGATATTTCACTTAGGGAGGGCCTAGTGCATCATAAATGCACAATAAAATTTAGCTCCTGTCTAATCACCATTCAGAATGAGCAACATACACACATAGTTTTAATTCATGCATTTTCAATATTTGTTACAAAAAGTTGAAGGCTAACCACTCTGATTTAGGGTGAGAGGATATAAGAATTTTCTATTAAGCAACATGCTGGACAAATTTGGGGGCCAGGGCAGAAAGATTGGCTCCTGTATCTTTCACGCACATCTTTTCCACCTTGCTTTTTCCTTTCTCTCCTACCAGAAGGTTGTTATAGGGCATACGGTATTTAAGGAGGAGTTATGGCATTTCAATGTTAACAAATTTCAGGAAAAGGAAAACTTGGGAGAGGCACAGAGATCCTGAGTATGTGTCACAACCATGAGAGTTTGTTTAAAAACACAAAGCCTCTACCTTTCTCACAGAGGGTTTGACTAAACCTAGGTAGTGCCCAAGGCCTGGCATTTCCACTACTATTCCAGGTGATTCTGTTACCTCACTTTGAGAGTGAGAGGAGGAGCCCCTAAACAGGGTAAAATTCCATTTCTAGAAAATCTGGTTCTCAACCCCAGGATTTCAATCACTATGTTATTCTGGTCTTAAAGAATGTGCCCAACTATTTATGTACAAATATATGTGCAAGACTGTTTGCTGTTAAGTGCGAGAGTTTAGCAGCACTGTAAATGTCCAAAAAGAAGGGATTCATTAAATAGATCACATCAGTTCTGTCTACTTGATAGAATGCCATGTAGCTTTCAAAATTAAGCCAAGTTTTTGCAAGTTCATAATTTAGTGGTAAGTGAAGATATGTACACTTTGAATCCATTTTTGTCAAAAATCTTACATTCATAGAGGCTAAAGGATATTGGCTAAAATGCTCCTGTTCTTAACTCTGGATAGTAGGTGATAGATAATTTTACAGTGTTCTGTGTGCTTTCCATGGTTAGGAATTTTTTAAATAGGATAGTCTTAGAGTTGAGAAAGTCGATATATATGTACTGTAATAATGGTTAAGCACATTTGCCAAGAAAACTGTGGTAGGGAGAATAACCGCAGCCCTCCTACCCACCCCCCCCCCAAGATGCCCACACTCTAATCCTCAGAAACTGAATATGTTATCCTACATGACAGAAGGGACTTTGAATATGCAATTAAGGCTTCGTTAGAGACTTGGTATGGAGAGATTATTCTGGATTCTCCAGTGGACCTAGTCTAATCGAATGAGTTCTTAAGAGCAGAGAGACTTTGTGGGCTGTGATGAGAGAGAAATGAGGTGTGAGAACTCAGTCTCTGCTGATTCTGAAGATGGAAGAATGAGCCACAAGACAAAGAATTCTGATGGTCTTGAAAGCTGGAAAGACAAGGGAACAGATTTTCTCTTAGAGGCTCAGAGAGGAGTGTGATTCCTGCCTCACCTGTGTCGTAGCCCAATGACATCTGGGGTGAACTTCTAAACTAAAGAACTGAACAACAGCAAATTTTGTGTTGTTTTAAGCCACTGTTTGTAGTTATTTGTCACAGCAACTACAGAAAACTAAGACAAAAACAAAGCTAAATATTTGCCAGTGTTTAAGCTTTTTGCTAGTGTATAGACCCTCTGCCATAATCAACAACCAAATTTGTTTCCTTATCTACAGTGTCATTAAAATTATAAATGTTAATAGTGGAAACAACTTCAGCAATCATCTAATTCAAGACTTATATTTTAAACATGAAGAAATCAAGTCCTGGAGAGGTATGTGACTTAGCCTTTGAAAATTAAAATCCTTTAAATTGCAAGTCTCAGGGAAGTTTAACTCACTCTGATTATTCAGTGAAGAGTGTTATTATTTCACATAACAAAAAACAAGGTGGTCTTCTCCACAGGTTATCAGAACTCTGGCTGTTGGCAGTTCTCTTGGCTCTGGGTGGGTATTGACATGATGACTGTCCCTGCACCCAAGCCACACATCCGCATGGGACAATGTCCAGGGAAAGAGTAAGAGTGTTTCTTCCTGTATCTCCTCCTTAACAGTGAGGAATAGTTTCCCTTATACACTTCAGCTATATAGGATATTTTGATCCTGAACATGAAATCTAGAACCAGATTGTCTGGGTTCAAATAATAATGTGGCCACTTAGTCACTGTGTAACCTTCTTTTGGTGCATTATTTAACCTCTCTGTGTCTCATTTTCCTCAACTGCAAAATGGAATTGGTACAGTTTGTCTGCCTCATTGAGTTTGCAGAGGATCAAATGTATTACCACAGAGAGCTTAGAACATTATCTGTCACGTGGTGAGTACAGTAGCTACCAGTTTGTTCACGCCTGCTTGTAGCCACATCCCTAGGGTAGTCCCATTCTATGCTGACTCCGGACTCAGCTGTGTAACTTACTTTGGTCAAGAGAATGAGACTGGGCATGACCAAGCAGAGACTTGAAATGCACTTGCATATTAGGACTTGCCTTTCCTTGTTGCTCTTTTTCTTTCTTAAGACTGATTTTTATTATTAATTAATTAATTACTTTACTTAGAGAGAGAGAGAGAGAAAGGGAGAAAGAGGGAAGGAAGATGGGGAGGAGCAGAGGGAGAGGGACAAGCAGACTCTGTGCTGAGTGTGGAGCCTGACGTGGGGCTCAGTTTTACAACCCCGAAATCATGATCTGAGCCGAAATCAAGTCTTAGACGCTTAACTGACTGAGCCACCCAGGCACCCTCCTTGTCGCTCTTGAACACTGCTATCAAAAGTAGCAGCCCAGGGGCGCCTGAGTGGCTCAGTGGGTTACGCCGCTGCCTTCGGCTCAGGTCATGATCTCAGGGTCCTGGGATTGAGCCCCGCATCGGGCTCTCTGCTCAGCAGGGAGCCTGCTTCCCTCTCTCTCTCTCTCTGCCTGCCTCTCTATCTGCTTGTGATCTCTCTCTCTGTCAAATAAATAAATAAAATATTAAAAAAAAAAAAAGTAGCAGCCCAGGGTAGGGGAAACACATTGCTTTGGTTGCCCTGGGCAACAGCTGGGCCTCTGAATGAGACATCCTAGATCAGCCAGTCACCATTCATCCTTCCAGCTGACTCCAGACTCCTATGTAAGCTCAGCAGGGATCAGCAGTGTCAGCCCAGACCTGAAGAACCTGGCAATCAACGCATAGACTCATGAGATAAAACGTAGATTAAAGCCACTAAGTTTTAGGATGGTTTCTTATGTCGCAAAGGCTAGCTGATACAGAAAGCACTCGATAAGAATTAGCCATCCTTTGCTTTTAAGTCTCATGAGTCAGTCACCAAGAATGAGATGATGATTCAAATGATCTGTAACAATGGTCCATATAAACTAGAGGCTTTCACCATGGCTATGTCTCATGAAATGTGTGTGAAGTGTTAGCAAGTGGCAGAGGTGATTCTTGTATGCATCCAGGGTTTGGAGTAATCATTGAGAAGGAATGGATGTTGGGGTGTCAATCATCAGAGTCATTACACACATGATCACATAGCTGGTGAGTGGCAAAGAGACGATATTGACTAGTTCTCCTGAGCCCCTGCCTGTGTTTTTTTCTCTCATTGCATGTGGGAGAGGGTGATACCCTCAGGCATTCACAACAAGTTAATTATTGGGCATATTGTCCAACAGCAGAGGGAAACTTGTTCTCACTGTTTTTCTTTGAGCTACACATATTCTGAGGCAAAATGGAAAACTTCAGATACCATTACTGAAACATTTTTTCTTTTTTCCTGCATGCCCAGCAGCTGGTGAGTGTTCAGCATCAGATATGAGAAGTTAAGCTGAATAAACTGGAGGAAAAAACCTTCTAGAGAAAGCAAGCTCAGCTTAAAAAAAAAATGCTAAGTTTGCCGACTCAAGAGCCCAGGACAACTTAATAAAACTGAACAGAGGAAAACCAATTAAACACTTTAAACCGCTATTCAGGAGTTCACCAAAACAACACACATCAAAAGAGGAAATATTCAATTATTAGTAGCAGTTGGATTTTTGTGAAACTTTTTTTAGTTAAGCCAAGTCTCCCCTCTTGCTACTGCTTCCCAGAAGACCAACCAATTTTTCAGTCTCCAGAAAAGTACTTCATTGTGGATTTGCTCACAGGGATATTCAAAGAAATCCTAATGGCCTAATGCATAGCTCTGAGCTCCTCACTCCTCTTTTCAGAAATGTTCAGGGTTCCCCATGGCTTGTCAATATCATTGATTTGGTAGACCAAACCTTTTGTAATAAGACCCCCCTCCACACACACACATACGACACCTTTCTAGCTATCCATGCTACTCTACCTACTTGTAGCCTGAACTCTTAACAAACTGTCCTAATTAATCCTGTCCTCTGCTGTCTTGTCTGTGCTTATGCCCACCACCCATCCCCACCCATACTCACTTCTTGCATATGGGTAAATAATCCATTTTCTTTTTTTAAGATTTTATTTGTTTATTTGAGAGAGAGAGAGAGAGCATGAGAGAGAAGAGAGAGCATGAGGAGGGAAGGTCAGAGGGAGAAGGAGACTCCCTGCTAATCAGGGAGCCTGATGCAGGACTCAATACCAGGAGCCTGGGACCTGAGCCAAAGGCAGTCACTTAACCAACTGAGCCACCCAGGTGCCCTAAATAATCCATTTTTAATACCAGCCTCAAATGATAATTCATGAAGCCTTTCCTTATTTTTTATGCTGAAACGTACCAGCCACAGACCACCTGAAATGCAAGTATATTTAAGGTTTATTTAACTTGCTGTAGCTTGGAAGAACATATATCAGGAAACCACAAATACCTAAACTTTGAACTTCTGCTGAGGGATTCTGAGGAGGGTTTAAGGAGGCGAGGCTCATTTCTGGTTTGGGTGCTGTCTGGAAGCAAGAACCACTTGGTGACTGGATATCTTGGTAACTTTTGTTAAGAGGCAGCATCATTGGGGCGCTTGAGTGGCTCAGTGGGTTAAAGCCTCTGCCTTCAGCTCCGGTCATGATCTCAGGGTCCTGGGATCAAGCCCCACATCGGGCTCTCTGCTCAGTGGGGAGCCTGCTTCCCCCTCTCTCTCTGCTCTGCCTCTCTGCCTACTTGTGATCTCTGTCTGTCAAATAAATAAATAAAATCTTAAAAAAAGAAAAAAAAAAGAGGCAGCATCATTAAAGCAATGCTTTCTCCAGCTGACCACAGTCTTGAACACTCATACAATTTAGTCTTGTCCGTTTACACTGGACTCCTATTCTTTACCTGCTAGCCGCTAGGGATCTCTGGGACAGTGATCTCTGTTTACTGTGTTTCAGAGTTAAATATGCGGCTGTGTAGAACACTGTAGGAAGGTGAAATAGTGACCTGTAAACAACCGGTTACTAGACATTAGGCCTTGTGGGTCAGACTGTCTCCATCTACAGCTTCGCAGCTCTGGCATTATAGCAAGAAGGTAGTCAGAGACAACATCTAAATGAATGGTCTGAGTTCCAATAAATCTTTTTTTACTATTGAAATATAGTTGGCATACAATGTTATATTAGTTGTAGGAGTATGACTTAGCAGTTTGACAATTTACACATTATATAGTGTTTACCATGATACGTATAGGTATTATCTTTCACCATATTATTGACCATATTCCCTGTGCTGTATTTTTGATCTCTGTGTCTTATTTATAACTGGAAGTTTGTACCTCTTAATCCCTTTTACCCATTTTACCCATTCCCTCACCCTGAAGTCACCAGTTTGTTCTCTGTATTTATGAACCTGTTACTGTGGTTTGTTCATTTGTTTTGTTTTTTAGATTCTACATATAAATGAAATGATAGAGTATTTGTCTTTTTCTGACTTATTTCATTTAGCAGGTCCATCCATGCTGTCACAAATAACAAGACTTCATTATTTTTCATGGCTGAGTAATATTCGTGTGTGTGTGTGTGTGTGTGTGTGTGTGTGTGTGTGTGTGTGTACTACATCTGCTTTATTCATTCATCAGTGGACACTGAGGTTGCTTGCAAGTAGTGCTGCAATAAGCCTAGGGTTGAGTATATCCTTTTGAATCACTGTTTTTGTTTTCTTTTGGTAAATACCTACTAGTGGCATTACTAGATTATACACTATTTATATTTTTAATTTTTTGAGGAACTTCCATACTCTTTTCCACAATAGTTGTACCAGTTTGCTTTCTCACCAGTAGTGCATCAGGGTTCCTTTTTCTCCACATCCTTGCGAACACTTGTTATTTCTTGTCTTTTTTTTTTTTTTTTTTATAATAGCCATTCTGGGTGGTAGGAAATAACTTCTCATTGTGATTTTGATTTGCATTTCTACAGTGATTAGTGATATTGAGCATCTTTTCATGTATTGGTTGGCCATCTGTATTTCTTCTTTGGAAAAATATTCAGGTCCTCTGCCCATTTGTTAATTGGATTGTTGGTGTTTCTTTGGTGTTGAGTTATACAAGTTCTTTATGTATGTTGGATATTCATCTCCCATTGGATATCACTTGCAAATATCTTCTCCCCTGCAGTAGGTTGCTTTTTCATTTTGTTGATGGTTTCCTTCACTATGCAAAAGCTTTTGATTTTGGTATAGTCCTGATAGTTCATTTTTGCCTTTGTTTCTCTTGCCTGGGGAGACACATTCAGAAAACTGTTGCTAAGGCCAGTGTCAAAAAAATTACTGCCTATGTTATCTTTGGGGAGTTTTATGGTTTCAGGTCTTATATTTAGGTCTTTAACCAGTTTTAAGTTTATTTTTGTATATAGTGGAAGAAAGTGATTCCAGTTTCACTCTCATGTATGTAGCTGTCCACTTTTCTTAGCACCATTAGTCGAAGAAACTGTGTTTTCCCCTGTTTTATCTTCTTGTCTCTTTGGTCATAGATTAATTGGCAGTATAATTCAGTGTGGTCCCTATTAAAATATCAATACTTTTTTTTTTAACAGAACTAGGGCAAATAATTCTAAGTTTGTATCGAACCATGCAAGACTCCAAATTGCCAAGGCAATCTTGAGAAAGAAAAACAAAGCTGAATACATCACAGCCTCAGATTTCAAGATATACTACAAAGCTATAGTAATCAAAACAGTATGGTACTGGCACGAAAATAGACTTCTAGATCACTGGAGAAGATAGAGAGCCCAGAAACAGACCCAATAAAATTTCATTTACAAAAACAGGTGGTAGATAGGATTTAGTCCAGAGGACTAATGCTAACTTTGAGGCCCACCCTCACCATTTGATCACAAGCCAATGACCATCTCTGGTTTTGCAATTCTTTTCTGTAAACTGATGATGATAGAATTTGCCTTATATGTAAGTTAAAACAGGATCTTGTTATATGGAAAAACTTTTAAACTATGAAGTGCTATCTACTTAAAATATATTATTAGCTTGTCAGGCAGAATTATGTCACTCAGTGAGTTTAGAACTCACAAATTGGGGTACTGATGTGAACAAAATTCCTTGGCCCATGGGACCTCTTCAGGGGAACATGTATGTAGGCTTAGATCATGAACAGGATGGGAGTTGAGAATCACATTGAATTTCAGCTTTGAAAAATACAATAATGTGATTTATCTTGCATACCCCAGTTATGGAGTAAAATCCAATCTACTCTGTTTGTATTCCTTTAAAAATATTTTCTGCCAAGTAAATTCAGTGAGTTTTGAGAAAATCCACAATGAAGGTCTTAATCACTGAGTGATTTCACAAACATGTATTAAGCATCTGCTACCTCCCAGGCATTCTCCCAACCGCATAGTGATGAATAAGGTAGATATGGTCAGCAGGAAGCTTAGAGCCACTCTTTCCTCTGCTGCTGCCAGCGGTGTCTCAGGGCTGGACAGCCGGCATCACTGGAATCTGACAGGGTCTTCAAAGATGGAAAGTGTCATTCGGCCTCCTGTCACTTCCTGAGAGACCCCAGTTCACTTCAGTGCAGACAGAACACCTCACAGGCTTCTCTTGCTGCCTCTTGCTGGACTCTGTACTTGGGGGCTTCCTCTAGCTGCATGAACACGCTCAGCGTGCGTGTAGGACAGGCCCGAGGGGTGTGTGTGTGTGTGATATATTGTGGGTATGGTGTGACGTTGATGTATTGGGAAGAAGCCCTCAACCATTGGAGATGGGAGTTGGTGAATAAACAACACTGCTTGGTCGCCCCTGAGGTAGGAAAACTCTGAGACATGCTCTACACTGACTCCCAGAGATCCCCAGTGGGATTCAGCCACAGTCACCCACACCGATAATATGCTCATGACTGCAGTCTGTCTTGGCTTACTTCCTTTCTCTGCCTCATTTTCCCACTCCTGTTCCAGTGATTTCCAGAATCACCTTGGAGATAAACTACTTAAATCCTCATCTTGGCATCTGTTTCCCGGGGAACAGAACTGAATTTCCCACCACCTTTGGACTTGCTTCAGCCTTGGGGGAAGGGGCACCATGGTTACTACCACCTGCCCCTCGGCACCACGTATGCAGGAAAGCCCCCACCTCTGGGTCCTTGTTGAGAAATGCGTGTGCTTTATAGAGTAGCAGATCTCCAGCACTTTGACATGTGGCTGAAAATAGGAAGCAACTAATTTGCTTTTCTTCCTAATGAACAAGAAGCCTACTGAGGGCAGATTTGTGGTATTTCTTCTTCCATCAGCACTAAGTATAATGTAAGACATCAAATGGGTGCTCAGTGATGGACCCGAATATCTTCCCCAGGGAGTTTGTCCCTACTTTTAACTAAACAGCCAGATAGGTCTCTTGATTCACATTTGTTGTGCTTATTTAGAGCCTGAAGGAATGGTCTATGTAGTCTCTTGAGGGGAAGGATTGAATACCTCCAGTATTTTTATGAGGTCTTTGGGCATTTCTATGCAAAATCTGTAAACTGGTTTGATCAAAAGTTGCTCGAAACAGGGATCAGCAAGCATTTTCTGAAGGGGACCAGATGTTGAACATTTTAGGCTTTGTGACAAGAAGTCTCCATTGCAGCTAACCAGCTTTTCTAGTGCAGAAACAACCAGAGACAGCACATTAATGAATGTTCCAATAAAATATTATTTACAAACACTCCTGACTGGATTTAACCCATGGGACTTGGTTTTCTGACCTCTGGCCTAGGGTTGTGCTGTCAAGTAGAACTTTCTGCAAGATGAAAATACTCTGTAGTCAGAGATAACCAGTTTGAAAACTAATATGTGGCTAGTGCTACTGGGCATATGAATTTATTTATTTTATTTACATGAAAACAGGCACATGTGAACAGTGACAAACATATTGGCACTGCATGGTGTTTTCCAATCCTGGCAAAGTCCAGACCACTTAATCCCATTTCTATCAACATTTCTGCCCCAACTGCTGCTTCTTTGGGAAACACAATGATCAAAACAAAGAAAGTGAGAACAGCATATGCTCTGTCTTCCCAGTGAACCTGCCAGCTTCCCTCTTGCTTTTGGTGTGGTTGGCTGAACATGACACATACGGAGGAGACAAGCCATTATTTCTTCCTGGGCGCGCTAAGGCATGAGTAAAGCTCTCAGACATCTAGTTCATGCGCCGCAGTGTCTCTCCCAGTAATTCAGACATCTTCAGGTGGTCTTGGATGCTAGTGCAAGACTCATCAAGGTTAGGGCTTAAGTTCTCTTTCTCAGGAGGCTCTTCCACTTAGCAGCACCGTCAGCTTCAAAGTTCTGACCTTTTAGCAGTTGATGACTCAATTTTGGCAAGCTGAGTTTCCACCCCCCACTTCTCCTTTTTAAAGTTTGCTTTTCAAAAGCAGCCTAACAAGGATCATTTCAGTGCGTGATGAAGGAGGCACTTATTGAGCAGTAAACCTGTGGATTTATGCTTATGGGCTTCCAGAGGCAGCTTTGCCACAATCCTGTGAAATCTCACTCGCAGTTCATTGAGCTCTGACTGGGTCTTGAATTATAGTCGATGCTCCAAACAGAAAGTAATATTTGTCACATTCTGTAACTGTATGTTCTATGGCTTTGAAATACTGTGCATTGCTTTGACAAATTCACTCCGCTAAAGCTGAAGTAACTCTTTACATCTGGGATCACACAGTTCTCACGTGCCTCTGCATATTTTTACAAATAATTTAGGGATAAGAAAGCACCCACATCAAAACTTGATGCACATTCACCGGTGCGGCACAGCTGTGGAACCATTCTGCACATCATTCCCACCAAGGTGGGAAGCACCATCCTTGCTTTTAGCTGTATAAGGTTATTTTGGGGGGTTTTGCTTTTTCGGTTTACATAAATCAAATCTATCAAGTATACTCTATATCTAGATTATTTGTTTGTATTTCATTATTTTGTTTGAGATTGAATCTCTTTTGCTGTATGTAGTTACAGAGTGCATTCTCATTAACCTAAGGCATTCCATTATATGGATATTTATCGGCTTAACTGTAGATTAGTATTTGTGTGGTTTCTAAAGTTTGCAGCAGTTATATACAGTGTTTCTGTGATCATTCTAGTACATGCCTTTGGCACACACACAGAATTTCTGGATCACTGTGTATGCATTTATTTACTTTAGGAGATCCTGCCACTTTTATAAAATGGTTAAACCATTTCACATTCCCATTGACTGTGCATGAGAATTCTAGTTGCTCTACATCCTCACAAACATGTTCTTTTCTGTCTTTTTTTTTTTACTACTCTAGTTGATATGTGGCACCTTATTTTGATTTTAATTTGTGTTTCCCTAATGATGGGTTGCATTCTGTACCTTTTTAAAATCTTTATCAGCCATTTGGATATCTTTTTTTTCTTGTAAAATATCTGTCCAAGACTTTTGCCCAGTTTTCTATTGGATCAGCTACTTTTCCTTATTTAATTTTTGAATTTTGTTTTTGAATATATAATATAATCAAGTCTAAAATGAAAAATATTTTTGAAAGATATAGCAAAATGTATTCTCCCCCACTTTGTCCCAGGTTCAGCCAGGTCCCACTTTTCCCTTTCCTAGAGGAACTACTTTTTATTAGTTTTTATTAGTTTATTAGTTTTATAATTTTATTATTTTCCTATGGTTTCACGCTTCTTTTATGAAGGTAGTTCTATTTAAATGTGAGGCAAGTTTTTCATAGAATTAGCAAAACTTCAGTATAATGGCCCTCCTTTGAACAACACAGGAGGTGGGTTTTTTTTTTAAGATTTATCCATTTATTTTAGAGAGATAGAGAGAGCATGGAGAGGGGAGGGACAGAAGGAAAAGGAGAGAGAATCCCGAGCAGATTCCTCGCTATGCTGGGAGCCCAACACAGGGTTTGATTACATGACCCTGAGATCATGACCTGAGACAAAATTGAGTCAGATGCTTAAAGGACTGAGCCACCCAGGCACCCCCAGGAGGTGGGTTTTTTATTTTATTTTTTTGCAGTGCCAATGCTACATTAGCAACAGCTGAGATGATAGCTGTTATGTACAACTGTAGGGCAAGAGGCATAATTTGGGAATTATTCCAGATCTGAAGGACAGGATATGAACCTGTCATCTAATGCTTTTGTTTTGTCAGGACTAAACAATTCAGTCTATTAAACATAATGCTTAAAAACCAAATATCTAAGTTGTAAGTCATTCTCTTCATGCTCTAAGCTATAAGTTCTCTGAACATAAAGATTTATCGGACTCATAGGACTTACATAAGCAAGGATATATGATCTGCTGCAGATTTTTCTGACTTAACTGATGTTGGGCTCTTTACTCTCCAGTTTCTCAGGTACTTGCTACTAGTAAGTTGGACACTTAGGGAGGTGCCTTAATTCTTTTGAGCCACCTGGGTAACATTACCACACAGAAAATTAGTATAAATAAGATTGCTTTCTCTATAAATATTCCTCTTTTGCAAGCTTGCTGAAGTGCCAAAAATATGCTTTGAAACAGAATCAGATAACTTGTTCATGAAACTTTGGAGTTCTGTGTGTAGACAGTACCCCAGTGGTCACACGTCAGACTTGAAGAGAAAAGCCCCATGTGCTCTGGAAGAGTTAATTTACCAAAGATGAAATGTTGTCAAAAGTAGCATATGGATAGACTACTTATGATCACAAGTGATCACATGCCTATGTTGGAGGCTATTGAAAAAAAAACTTAAAGCACAAAATGATCTTGATTGCCACTCAGCCATGGTAGACATGTGGGAAAGCCCTCAGACTTCCCTCTGACTTTAATCTGGAAGAAGCCCGGGTATGGATGTGCATCCTGGGGGAGTATTGGTTGGCTTTTGGGGATAGGGCTTCTACCTGAAGCTATGTTAGATTCATGTTTTCCCAGGAAATGCCTCCAAAGACCTTTATCTCTCCTTTGGAGGAAAAAAAAGAGAAAAAAGAATGCAACTAGAGCCACTGCTGTGTCAGAGAAGCAACTGAATGTAAGCGTAAGCCTCTGGGCGGTTCCAGTGTCGACAGACATAATAATAATACATAAATAGGAGAATAGTGCAGCTAGTGCCAGGTGCCATGCAACAGAAAAAATAATTTTTTGGTATTTAGGCATCTGATGTAGGTGCCAAGACTCTTAACTTATTTCCAATAGCATTTTAAATTAGCACTTTCATTAATTCTGAAGGAAACAAAAGTCTGGTAATCATTGCACTCAGTTATCTAGATTTATAACATATTATGTATTTATTATATAAACACACTTAAGTAATAAATGAATTATATAATAAATATAGTAACAAATATTTTTGCAGCAGCTAAAAAGCTCCTTAGTTATTATGTAAAATCATATAATAAATATGATTATAATATCTTTAGAACATTCTATTGTTTTCAAATTATAAAACAATTGACAAATTTATTTTTTTAAATACCAACTTTTTTTAAAGATTTTATTAATTTATTTGACATACAGATATCACAAGTAGGTGGAGAGATAGGCAGAGAGAGGAGGAAGCAGGCTCCCAGCTGAGCAGAGAGCCCGATGCGGGGCTCGATCCCAGGACCCTGGGACCATGAGTGAGCCGAAGGCAGAGGCTTTAACCCATTGAGCCACCCAGGGACCCCTGAAAAATTTATTTTTATTGCCTTGATTAAATAAAGCAGTCTGCTAGGCCAAGCAGAATCTAAAATTTGTGGGTCCCAGATAAGGCTGTAAATCAGGTCAGCCGAGAAATAGTGTATGTTCTGTCCTCCTTTCTTGAGCAATAAAGAAGGGGCTGGTCTCATACAATTTCACTCATATGCGGAATTTAAGAAACAAAACAAATGAGCAACAAAGAAAAAAAGAGACAAAAACCAGACTCTTAAATATAGAAAACAAACTCGTGTTTGACAGAGCAGAGGTGGGTGGAGGAAGGGCAAAATAGATAAAAGGTTAAAGAGTACACTTATCTAGATGAGCACTAAAAAATGTATAGAATTGTTGAATCATATTGTATACTTGAAACTAATATAACGCTGTATGTTAATTATACTTGAATTGAAAAAAGAATAAATATTATAGTTGCAACAATAAAAAAAAAAGGGGGCTGGTCTCCAGTATGACCCCCTTTACTTCCCCTCACCTTGACTCTGTTCTAAAAGGGGTCACATACTAGACACTTGCACACTCAACCCACATGTCAAACCTTCATCCACCTATCTCCTCTGCAAACAGCTGCTCCTTAACCAATTCTCAGACCCAGGGCTACACCTACCAGTAGAGTGTCCACCCTCAAAAGCATAGAACCAAGAAAAAGACTTGCACACACCTTGGAAGCTGAAGTATGTTCTAGAATGAGTTGGAAGAGACCTGAGTTCCAAGTAACCCTCTCACCCTTAGGTAGGAGCAGAGTTGGTAGAGGACTGTAGTACAGGAAATAAGTCAGGGTCTCTTCCTGTCTCATTTTAACAATGGTACTACTGCTAGGCTGCTGGGTACAGGGATAATGGAAGGTAAACAACAACAGTCTCATTCTAACAATGGTACTACTGATAGGCTGCTGGGTACAAGGGATAATGGAAGGTAAACAACAGCAGAGATCCAGCTCTCAAGCCACATGCAATTTAGTTGATGGAATAAGCCTCTTATAAGAACGAACACAACTCTCAGATATCTCACCAGGGACTTCCAAGGAATTGGCTTAGGGCAACTTCTTCTACCATATGGAAACAGTTGTTCCTTTTAGGAAATACTGGGAGGAAGCTTCTCTTTGGAAACTTCTCTGATGCCCACAGCTCTGCATTACATCCAACAACAAAGACACTTGAAAGATAGACTTATCACCTACATAAGGAGTTGTTAAACTTATTCTGTAAAGGAGTAAAGAGTAAATATTTCAGGTTTTACAGGCTGTATTGTATAGTATCTTTCGCAAATCCTCAACTCTCTTTGTCATACACACACAAACCTAGACAGTGTATAAACAAACTTGGAATAGTGCTGTTCCAATAAAACTGTATTGACAAAAAGCAAGCAGCGGGCTGTGTTTGGCCCATAGGCCATCATTTGTCTGATTTATATTATGATCGAATAAAGGAGAAAGATAGAAATGGGAGGTAGGAAAAGAGAAGAAAAATTCTAGGAGACAGAGACAAATATACGTACTCAAAGGGGGAAATAACTATTAAAATCTACTTTTTACTTAAATTCAATTAATTAACATGCAGTGTATGATTAGTTTCAGAAATATGTTTTTAAAAAGACAGGGGTGAAACAGTGTCATGAAACTTTGTAGTCGGAATGACTGTAGGTATACAGTTACATGAGTATACAGGGAGAGCAGCAGTGGAAAAGATGATAGAGGTTAGCAAAGGTCAAGGGCAGATCCTATTCTTTAGTGTATTTACATATTTTTACATACGAATATATGGAAATCCTCTCTTTGCCTCATTTTAACTTTAAAAAAATTCAATTCCCTTTCCTAAAAAAGGGGAAGTTGCATTTTATTTTATAGAAAGTAATGATATTTTCAAATAGTATCCATTTCTTATCACCTATAAGACTTCTGCCAACAAAAACTTGTAATGTCATTTTTAAAGTTTAACATGTAATTTTATTTTTATTTTTTATTTTTTTTATTTTTTTTTAATTTTTTTTTTCTTTTTTACAGATTGAGAGAGAGAGAGAGATTACAAGTAGGCAGAGCAGCAGCCAGAGAGGGGAGGAAGCAGGCTCCCTGCCAAGCAGAGAGCCCGATACAGGGCTCGATCCCAGGACCCTGAGATCATGACCTGAGCTGAAGGCAGAGGCTTAACCCACTGAGCCACCCAGGCGCCCCTATTTTTATTTTTTTTTAAAGATTTTATTTATTTATTTGACAGAGAGAGATCACAAGTAGGCAGAGAGGCAGGCGGGGTGGGGGCGGGGGGAAGCAGGCTCTCTGCTGAGCAGAGAGCCCAATGCGGGGCTCGATCCCAGGACTCTGAGACCATGACCTGAGCCAAAGGCAGAGGCTTTAACTCACTGAGCCACCCAGGCACCCCAACATGTAATTTTAATAGAGGTTATGTTAGGGACTTGGTCTGACTAAGCAGAAGATTAGATTGAACCAAAGAATTAGAACATCCTCACCTACCATCTAGACATCTAGGATGATGCTATTTCCTCTCTTGAATCAGAGAGATAATTTTTGGAAAAACACATGTCTTGATGGAGGAAAATCTTACTGAAACAGATATCACTCAAGTTTTGGACGCTTTCAATAATGTCATAAACTTCAGTCATTGTTTGCTTTGCATCGGTTGGCTGTCTGCAGTCAGGCACAGATGAGATTGTCAAGGACATCTGGACTGTAGAAAACTTCAGCCAATGTATCCTTGACATTTCACTGAGATGGCAGGGAGGGAAAAATACTCAATAATGTGAGAGCTTGTTACACAATGCACTTTACCTTGAGACAATGTTGATTCTTTCTGATATGAGGATAGTCCTGAAAGTTACATTTGACAATAAAACTTTTATTTTCAGTTAGGCATTACTGGATAAACATGTTTTTCTGTATCTTTGGAAAGAATGGACTGTCTTTCTTCAGTGCTTCCCTAAAGAGCTGATGGGCTTGCAGAGCATCTTACTAAGTCTGTATATATTTGCATCCCCTCAAGCCTCACTCCTTTAGTATTTAAGAACTACAATCTGATCACTTTGCTATTCCCTTTGTCAAATATCAGTTTCGTTTGCTACAGGTTGGACAGATGAAATATATGGGTTCCAAGACTAGGGAAAAAAATCTACCGTCAGTAAGAAAAACTTAAAAAATAAATTGAAAAATCTAACCCTAAATCCTGAGTCCATCTTAATAGTCAGTGATATTAAGTGTATTGTTAGGATTCTAGTTTGTCTAATCTAAATTCCACCTTTAACATGGAAGAAGAGGAGTGACTTCTACAAGGTCCCATGACTCATTTGCCAAAAGAGAACAGATTCAAATCTTAAAGGCCCATCTTTTCCACAGTGCTGTAACACTACTCCCATTTTCCACATTGTTCTTTCCATGGTTAAATCTGTTCATTCCTTTAAAAAGCATTTACTGCAGTAAGACATCACCTCACATGTTAGGATCAATATTATATTAAAAAAAGTGTTGGCAAGGATGAAAATATGAACTTGTGCACATTGGTGGGAATGTAAACTGGTGTAGCCACTATGGAAAACAGTATGGATTTTCCTCAAAAAAAATTAAAAATAGGGACACCTGGGTGGCTCAGTCAGTTAGGCATCTGCCGTTGGCTCAGGTCATGATCCCAGGGTTTTGGGATCGAGTCCCACATGGGGCTCCTTGCCAAGCAAGGAGCCTGCTTCTCCCTCTGCCTGCCGCTCCCCCGGCTTATTCTCTCTCTCTCTGACAAATAAATAAAATCTTTTTAAAAAATTAAATGATCAAGCAATCCTAGTTTTAGGTATATATCCAAAGAAATTGAAATTAGGATCTCAAAGAGATACTTGCATCCCTATAATCACTGCAGCACTCTTCACAACATCCAAAACAAGGAAGCAACCTAAATGTCTATCAACAGCTGAATAAATAAGGAAAATGTGGTATATACATACAATAGAATATCATTCAGCCTTAGGAAGAATGAAATTCTGCCCTTTGTAACAACATGGATCAACTCAGAGGACATTAAGCTAAGTGAAATGAGCCAGACAGTACTTGATTCCACTTAAACAAGGAATCTAAAATAGTCAAACTCATGGTATCAGACAGCAGAGTGGTGGTTACCAGGTGCTGGGAGAAGGCGATAAAGGGGACATATTAGTCAAAGGGTTTAGAGTTTCAGTTCAACAAGATGAATATGTTCTAGAGCTACAGTACAGCATAGAGCCTATAGCAAACAATAATGTGTTATATACTTAAACATCTACTGAGGGAGTAGATTTTGTGGGAAGTGTTCTTATCAATAATATTAAGGCAGGAAGAAAGTTTTGCAGGTGATAGATTTTTTTTTAAAGATTTTATTTATCTATTTGACAGACAGAGATCACAAGTAGGCAGAGAGGCAGGCAGAGAGAGAGAGGGGGGAAGCAGGCTCCCTGCCGAACAGAGAACCCGACGCGGGGCTCGATCCCAGAACCCCAGGATCATGACCCGAGCCGAAGGCAGAGGCCTTAACCCACTGAGCCACCCAGTCGCCCCAGGTGATAGATATGTTTATGGAATAGATTGTGGCAGTGGTTTTAAGGGTATATAGTATGTCCAAACTCATCAAGTTGTATACATTAAATGTATACAGCTTTTTATCAACCTCAGTAAAGTGCTTAAAAACAAAACCATTTTTAAAAACCATTTTATTAATTCATTTGAGAGAGAGAATGTGTGTGTAGGCAGGGTGAGAGACAGAAGGAGAAGAAAAGGCAGACTCCTTGCTGAACCAGGAGCCTGGTGTGGGGCTCGATTCCAGGACCCCAGGATCATGAGTCAAAGGCAGATGCTTAATCCACTGAGCCACGTGGGTTCCCCCCAAAACAAAAGCATTTACCAAGAACCTATGAGGCGCAAACATCCCTAGATGCTGCACATATGAGGATATATAAGATAGATGAAAAATCAGTCTCGAGAAAGGCAGTCACAAAACTAATGTGTGAGTCTTCATAAAACAGAATATGCCAGGTGTTAGGGAATGTAAATGAAGGGATAAACCATTCGTCCTGGATTCATGGGTGATACCGTTTTCCTCAGGGTGACTCATTTTACCCATAAAGAACAAATCCATTTGTTTGGTTTATTTGGTGTCTGAATGATCTCCTGTAGTTCCTCTACTTTTCATCGTCATACATTCATGCTGTATTTACTAAGTATAAGTTTATACTTGAAGTGATAGAATATAAGGCATGGAATTTGCAGTCTTTACACGTAAGCAGCTCACAACTGAAAAGAAGGTAGACTCCACTGTACCTTAATATAATCTATAAGAAACACAGCCAAATAAAGTAGGGCATGAAGGAAAAGGTGGGTTGGAAGTAAGAAAAGTGTTGAAATAACAATGTTTCTGGAAAAAGTGAACACAGTAGAAATTCTCTGAATTGAAGAAATATTGTTCATATTATAAATGTAAATATATTATTTGAAGAAAATTTGGGATAGGTATAATTGAATGAAAGAGAGAATAAAAACTCCTGTAGCCCCACCAGTTGGAGTTAATTATTAACATTTTGATATCTAGTTGTTTTCACAGATTTTTCTTAAGTACAAACAAAATATTTTTCTTTTTTTTCTTAAGATTTTATTTATTTATTTGACAGAGATCACAAGTAGGCAGAGAGGCAGGCAGAGAGAGGAGGGGAGGCAGGCTCCCTGCTGAGCGGAGAGCCCAATGCGGGGCTTGATCCCAGAACCCTGGGATCATGACCTGAGCCGAAGGCAGAGCTTTGGCTTAATCCACTGAGCCACCCCGGCACCGCACAAAATATTTTTCTTACTTAAATTGGGTTCATATTATAGATACTTTATTGTAATATAAAGGTCATATCTGATAGTATAGTGTTGACACATTTTACTCCTATTAGGTCCCCCAATAATGGGTCCGTGATTAAAGGAGTGAGACTGATATAAAGCGAAGGTCAAGCAAAGCTTTATTCTGTGCCAAGCATCAAGAATCAGACCGAACGTTCAGGGCCGCACCTCTTACAGAGAGGGCGACCTTTCTCTGTTTCACAGACTAGCTTTTAAGGGCAAAGGCCATGTGGTTGGGCCTGGCCACGCCAATGAAATTGTAACACACAGGGAAATCTGCACAGTCACTAGGTCATACATAAGTGAGCAACTGAATTACAATTTACCCTAGTTGATACTTGAACTAGCCTACCACCTTGGTCAGAATTGGCGCCCAAAAGGTGCCCAGAGGGCGGGGCCCATACTCCTTGATAACTAGGGAGATAGTATACATGCCCCCACTGATGGGATGTCTCCACCTGGCCTGACCCACCCTTGTATTTGGGCTTTGTTACCTGGGGCTTGTTTTTAAGTGAGTCCCCTGGGGGAAGGGGAGCAGGGACAGTTTAAGGGTTAAACAACAAGGTTATTGTTTGACGGATGGAAGCACTCTGGCTAAATGTGTCCTTACACATTTTTTTGTAATTATTTTGTAATTATTTTGTAATTTTTTAAAATTTTATTTTTTAAAATTTAAATACAATTAACACAGTGTTATATTAGTTTTAGGTGTACAATATAATGACTAAACAATTCTATATATTTGTTGGTGCTTTTAATTGTAGTCTTAATTCCTGTAAGTGTACTCTGAATGCACTTTATCTGTTTCACCTGTCTCCCACCCACTTCCCTTCCAGCAACCACCAGTTTGTTCTCTGTATTTAAGAGTCTGGTCTTTTGTTTATCTCTTTTTGCTTTGCTCATTTGTTTTGTTTTTTAAATTCTGCTTATGAGTGAAATCATATGACGTTTGTCTTCTCTGACTTGTTTCACTTAGAACAGTACCTCCTAGGCCCATCCATGGTACTGCAAATGGCAAGATTTCATTCTTTTTTTTAATCCCTGAGTAATATTCCATTATAAATACCATGTCTTTTCTTTACAGAGATTTATTTATTTATTTTAAAGAGAGAGAGTGCATGGGGAGTGGGGCAGAGGGAGAGAGAGTCTTTTTTTTTTAATATTTATTTTTTGAGGGAGGGAGCGGGGGAGAGAGAGAACAAACAAATGGAGAGAGGGGCAGAGAGAGAGGGAGAGAAATCCCTAAGCAGACTCCCTGTCCAGTGAAGAACCCTACTCGGGGCTCAATCCCAGTATCCTGAGATCGTGACCAGAGCCTAAATCAAGAGCCATGTGCTTAACTGAATGAGCCACCCAGGCACTCCGGAGGCAGAGAGAGTCTCAAGCGGACTCCACACACTGAGCATGGAGTTCAATATGGGGCTTAATCTCATGACCTTGATATCATGACCTGTGCCAAAACAAAGAGTTGGAAGCTTAACAGATTGAGCCACCAAGGTACCCATCTTATCTTTTTTTTTAATTTAAATTTTAGTTTATTAATATACAATATTTGTTTCTGGAGTAGAATTTAGTGATTCATCACTTAACGTACAACACCCAGCGCTCATCACAACTGTCTTCTTTAATCCCCATCACCCATCTAGCCCATCCCCCACCCAACTCTCTCCATCAACCCTCAGCTTGTTCTCTGTCATTAAGGGTCTCTTATGGTTTGTTTCCCTTTCTCTTTTTTTCTTTTCCCCCTTCCCATGTGTTCATTTGTTTTCTTTATTAAACTCTACATATGAGTGAGGTCACATACTGTCTCTTTTTTATCCATTCATCTGCTGTTGGATACTTGGGCCGCGTCCATATCTTTTTTGAATTAATGTTTTCATTTTCTTTGTATTAACACCCAGTAGTGGTATTACCAGATCTTATGGTAATTCTGTTTTTAAATTTTCAAGGAACCTCGATACTATTTTCCACCATGGCTACATGAAATTGAATTCCCACCAACACTGTGTTAGGGTTCTTTTTTCTCCACATCTTCTTGCCAACATTTGTTATTTCTTTTGTTTTTGACTTTAGCCATTCTGAACTTTTTACTCTATTTAATTCTCTTCAAAAATGTGATCTTAAAGTAGTGCGTATCATATAAATAATTTATTAGATGAATTTGTATGTTCATTATGCTGTTTTCAGTATTTTGGTATTACAAGTAGCACCATAATGAACATACTTCTACATAAATATTGGTTTAAATCTTTGATTCTTTCAAAGTCCTAGATCTTGAATCATTAGGTCACACTTAAAGCTTTGGTACACACAGACCAATCACCACTCAGAAAAATATAGCTGTTTTAATCCCACAATTGATTCACCCAAATAATAGCATTACTATTTTTAAAAAATCTTTCAGAGGCACAAATTAAGTATCATTGTTATAATTAATGTTCCTTTGGTTTAGTTACATTTAACAATATTATCATCTACCTGTATTTCTCCAGTGTATTGTTTATTCATGTCATAAAACCAATAACCAATTTTTATAAATAGTTTTTTTTTCCAAAAAAGTTAAACCGGTATGCATTAAGGTTTTTAAAACTGTTAAAAATATTATTTATCTGTCTTTTCCTGCTAAATTTATTTCAGATGCTTTATGACATGGGATGTAGAGTTCTTTTTTTTAAATCCCCTCACCCCCAATTTTAACTGGTTGTCTGAAAACAACTTATGGAGTAGTGACCTCCTTCTTCAATGACTATTTTCACTGCTAATTTCACATGTATCACATAGTAAATTATTTTATGTACTTGAATTTATTGCTGAGATTTTTGTTTTATTTCACTTAACTGACCATTCTTGCATTCATATTACTGGTAAATTATTCTTATTTTAATGTTATTTTATTGGTAGAATAAACTTCACTGTGTATCAACACAAATGTCTTTTTTTTAATTATTATTTGGCCACTTATTCATTCATTCTGCAAACACTTATTTGGATGTACTATTTGGCTTGCTCTATTTCAGGCCCTTGTGGCTAATTTATCTTTTTTATAACATAATAGCATTTATTGTTTTATTATAAAAATACATTTTCACTGGAGACATTTTAGAAAATTCAAAATATGCAAATTATAAAATAAAAAATACCTACAATCTCATTACTAGTCTTAATGCTTTAGACTACCAATTTAAGTGTGATATCTATTCACCAAGGTAGATAGTTTTTTTTAAATGTGTGCTTAATATATAGACCTCTTTAATTTTCATTTAAAATATATCATGAACATATTCACATATAACTGAATATTTTTTGGTAGCATTTTAATGATTTAGCTCTTTTCTCTAATATGAATCTACCATATCTATTTATATGCACTAGATGTTCTCAGATTGTACTATTATAGAGTATACCATGATTAATCTCCTCATACATATGTCTTGCATCTGAGTATTTCTTTAATAAAAATTTCTGGAAGGAGCTCATCTCTTTGAATTTTACAGAGGAAATTTAAAAGGGTTTTTTCAAGTTTCTAAATACCTCATTGGTATTTCAATTTAAGTTCCTCAAAAAATTAAAAATAGAGGGGCAACAGGGTTGCTTAGTTTGGGTGGCCAAATTTGGTTTCAGCTCATGTTATGATCTCAAGGTCATAAGATCAAGCCCCACGTCATGCTCCTCACTAAGCATAGAGTCTGCTCGTTCCTCTCCCTCCCCACTGTGTGCATACTCTCTCTCCTTCTCTCTCTCTTTCTTAAATAAATAAATAAATAAAATCTTTTTTAAAAAAATAGAAATACCGTGTTATCCAACAATTCCCTTATTGGATATTTACCCGGGGAAAATGAAAACACTAACTCAAAAAGATAAATGAAACCCTATGTTTATTGCAGCATTATTTACATAGTCAAGACATGGAGGCAATGTGTCTCCTTGATAGACAAATGGATAAAGAAAATATGTTATAGATACACAATGGAATATTACACAGCCATGAAAGGATGAGATTGTGCCATTTGAAAAAACATGGGTGGACCTAGAGGGTATTATGCTAACTGAAATAAGTCAGATTGAGAAAGACAAATACCATATGATTCCACATCTAAGTGTAACCTAAAATAATAAATAAACAAAAAACAAAACCAGAAATATAAATATAGAGAGCAAACTGATGGTTGCCAGAGAGAAGAATGGGTGGTTGAGCAAAGGAATAGGAGATACAGGTCTCCAGTTATGGAATGAGTAACTGATGGGAATAAAAAGCAGAACATAAAGGATATAATCATTGATACTGTAATAGTGTAAGAGGACAGATCATAGTGACACTCTTGGGCACTCTTGGTGAGCATAGCATAATGTGTAAACTTATCAAATCAATAAGTTGTATACCTGAAACTAATGTAACTGTGTGTCAACTATATTCAGATTTTTTTAAATTGCATTTTAAATTCATAAATTGGTTTTTGTCCAACTGACATCATTAACTATTAATTTTTTTTGCTTTGATATGTGATTCTCCATTTGTGTAATTTTTCTTTAAAATATTTTTATTTTTCTTCATCTTTCATTGATAGATATTGTACTTGGTTTTTAATATTTTGTTTTGCTATTGCAAATGGTATCTGTGTTTGATGAGATTAGGTTGAAAGACACAATTCTACATTCAGAATGCCTTTTGTTTGTACTTCCATTTCTACATTTCCACAGTTTTTCCAGTCAAGCCTTAATATAACAAGAATAGTGACCAGGGAGAATGACAGAACAACTCTCCTGGTGCAACTTTTCTGTGACAACTCCTTCCTCTTGCCTTCTCTGCCTAAATCTTACTCTCCCCCTCTCATTGTCTTCTCTGCTTCTCCTCTCCTGATCAAACCCGTTTCTGTCTTTGGCTTATACTTATTCCCTTCTCTCTGTTTTGTGTCTCAGCCTCTGAGATGTTCTAGTGATTATGTCCCAAAGTGTGTTCTTATCAATGAAGAGGATCTGATTGGTTCAGAGATAAGAAATAAAGATCACCTTATTTAGGCAGGCCACGGGCTCCTGGTTGCCCTATGCATGGCTACTTCTGGGTCAGAAACTAAACTGTGATCAATTTTCTATGGCTGGGAAATGAATGCATGTAAATTATGACATGCATTGACATGACAAATTATGCTTTGGATGCTTGCTTAGGAGAGTAGCTGTGGACACAGGAGGTACTTAGACAATGTTGTTAGTAAAGGATTTTGCTTTACTATTATATGTGTACTAATTATTATTGTTTTATAGAAGTAGTATCCATTTTTAAGAAAGATTTTATTTATTTATTTGACAGACAGAGATCACAATTAAGCAGAGAGGCAGGCAGAGAGAGAGGAAGGGAAGCAGGCTCCCTGCTCAACAGAGAGCCCGATGCAGGGCTCAATCCCAGGACCTGAGCCAAAGGCAGAGGCTTAACTCACTGAGCCACCCAAGTGCCCCAGTAGTATTCATTTTATATTATTATTTTGTAACCAGATGTTTTGTTGAGATTTATTTTTTAAATTTTATTTATTTAAAAGAGAGAGAGAGTTTGAAATAAAGAGTGGGAGGAGGGCAGAGGGAAAAGCAGACTCCCTGTGGAGTGGGGAGCCTAATGCAAGATTTGATCTCAGGACCCTGAGATCGTGACCTGAGCTGAAGTTCAGACACCCAGGTGCCCCAAGATTTATTTTTATTCTAAGGGTTTTTCAGGTTTTTTTCCTTAAATTTCTGTGGAGATGTTTTCTTCCAATAGTGATTTTCTTCTTCCTTTCTAGTATTTATACTTCATTTTTTCCCCTTAATGTATAACATTGGATAAATACTACAGAAGAAAATTGCAGTAAAATAGGGATATAAGGCATTCTTATCTCATTCCTGACCTTTGTGGGATTACCTCTCTATTCAGTATTTAATATGGTGTTAGCTCCTTGTTTGGGACAAATACACTTTATCATGCTGTAGTAGTATCTTCTATTCCTAGTTTACAAGTAATTATTATTAAAAATAGATATTAGACTTAATTTCCTGTCTTTTGGACATCTCAGAGGTTGATATTTTGGTTTTTCTGTCTAGTGACTAGTCAGTATGACTCTCTGTTTTATTTTAGCTAACATTCATATGACAGAGATTTACCAATTCCTTTAATATTTCTGACTTTACAGTTTTCCCTGCCATTCTGTAGAAAATGGATAGTTGTATTTTCTTATCCAGTATATTATTTTTCAGGAGAGTTTGATCTTTCTCTTCTTGTTTCCTACATTATGATTTTCAAGCTTTCTTGCACTTAGTTTTGCCATGTGTGGTAGATTTCACAGTTACTCCTTTTTATAAGAGAATTTTACATCCTGCTCCTTGTCTTGAGATTTTCAGAAATGCCCCATAAGAAGAGTGTATGTCCCTTCCCCAGTGATGGAATGTCTTGTTTCGTCCAATATGTCAGTGGGCTAGTTACACATTACAACTGAGAAGAAGCCGAAAGAAAGATTTTGTGTGTTTCGTTCTTTCATTTTCCCTGTGAAATGAGAAATACATGTTCTTTTTTTTTAAAGATTTAATATATTTATTTGACAGACAGAGAACACAAGCAGGGGGAGAGGAAGGCAGAGGGAGAGGGAGAAGCAGACTCCCCGAAGAGCAGGGAACCCAATGCAGGGCTCAATCCCAGGACCCTGGAATCATGACCAGAGCCAAACACAGATGGTTAGCTGACTGAGCCACCCGGGAGTCCCCGAGAAATACATGTTCAATATAGGGATTCATCCTTCAGAAGAGATCCTGGAATGAAGGCACATGGAGCACGGCCCGAGCCACCACAGCTAAAACTACCCTATTATTCAACAATTGCTTTACCATGTATTTACCCAAAGAATACAAAAATAATAATTCATTGATATTAATTCAAAGAGGTACATGCACCCCAAGGTTTATAGTCGTATTATCAACAATAGCCAAATTATGGAAAGAACCCAATTGTCCATTGACTGATGAATGGATAAAAAAGTAGTGTATGTATATGTGTTTGTGTGTATCACACACACATACACACACATATATATATATACATACACACAAATACACAATGGGATATTACTCAGCATAAAAAAGAATGAAATCTTGCCATTTTCAACAACATGGATAGAGCTAGAGAGTATTACACTAAGTGAAATAAGTCAGTCAAAAAAAGACATATACCATATGATCTAAATCATGTGGAATTTAAGAAACAGTACAGACAAACATAGGGGCAAAAAAAGAGAGGAAACCAACAGACTCTTAATTCTAAAGAACACACTGCTGGTTACTAGAAGGGAGGTGGGGGGGGCAGGTGGATGGACAAGGTGATGGGAATGAAGGAGGGCACTTGTGTTGAGCACCAGGTGATGTATGGAAGTGCTGAATCACTATATTGGACACCTGAAGCTGATATTACACTGTATGTTCACTAACTGGTATTTAAATAAAAACTTAAAAAATTAAAAAATAAAAAGCATAGCATCAATTCATCAATGAAAAGTAAACATTTGTTGTTTCAAGACAGTAAGAAGTAAGAATTAGGCGTTAATTTTTACCACAGCATAATTCAGTGAAAGCTGAAAACACCAAAAAACCTCTCTTTTTTTAATCTTTTTTATTTTTAAAAAACATTTTTTTTATTTATTAGAGAGAGAGCTAGAGCAAGAGAGAGCATGAGCAGGGGGAGGGGCAGAGAGAGAGAGAGAGAGAAGCAGAGTCACCACGGAGCAGCGAGCCCAAAGCAGGGCTTGATCCCAGGACCCTGAGATGATAACTTGAGCCAAAGGCAGAGGCTTAACTGACTGAGCTACCCAGGCATCCCAAAAACCTGTCTTTTTTTTTTTTTTTAATCTGGGAGTGCTTCGGTGACTCAGTTAGGTGTCCAACTCTTGGTTTCACCTCAGGTCATGATCTCAAGGTTATGAGATGGAGGCCTATATTGGGCTCCACAGTGGGCATGGAGCCTGCTTAAGATTTTCTCTCTCCCTGTGCCCCCATCCCCTCCCTCCCTCTCTTTCAAAAAGAAAAAAAAATCTGTATGGTTAAGTAGTTTATCCAGACAGCTCCTAATTTAACCAAACAAATTAAACTAGTATTTATTGTATTATTTTCTGACCCATTCACAGACCAGCTTTATGGAGCAGAGACACTTAAACAATGATCCCAATGCCTCTTTGTTACCAGTAGAGGCAAGGACGAAAGTAACCCAAATGGCAAATTTCCCCTAATCTTTTTGCTGAGCAGAATATTTTTTAACATCAGGATGTTCCTCTCTAGATACATATAGTATACAAAGGATGGATATTAGGTTAGTTTTGCATCTCACAGCATGATTTATTTGTTGCTGCCAGTTTCTCAGTTGCTTGTTAAATAACAAGAGTGAGATAGATGTCAAGTTCTGAATTAAAGCACCCAGCCAAAAATATATGAACTGAACTATAGCAGTATAAAGAATTTTACAAAGGAGGTTTTTTTCTTATGTTATTGATTTATAAATCCTGTAGAGATAAGCAGGATCCTAATTGTTATTGCTCCTATTGTTTTTTGTTTACATGGTAAATCGAAGTTTATACTTAGAGATGAAAGCATTTTTATCACCAGCTGTCACCAATCAATAAAAGTTTGCCTTGACACCAGTTCATATATAACAATACATTCTAGATCAAATGTAATACCTAAAATGAAACACAGTCAATAATCTCAATCTTTTTTCCAAGGTGTGAAACATACATTTTAGGGAAATTTCCAAACAATTTGTTCTCATTTTTATCTAAAAACCACGTATTTGTTTTCGTAGGAAAAGTTTTCTCTTATTACATCTTTTGTTACTGTTTCTGTTCCATTTCTTTTGATTTGATCTTCAGATATTTAATTATCTTCACTGCTGGATCTCTGCTCTCTGCCCTTCAGATTTATGATTTCTCCTAATTTTTACCTCTTTATATTTCCTTTCTAACTAGTAGAGAGTACTCCTTACGTTTTCCTCCATTTTAATAATTTTGTAGCAACAAGTTTCCTCATTACTGTTTCCAATAAAGGCATTTAACATGCCAAATAAATTTCATTTCCTTATTAAGCTTTATATTTAACATTCCTTTAATTTCTACTTCCTTCTTTCTTACCTTATCTTATATCCCATCTCATATTTCTTTTTTTAGTATTTATTTATTTATTTATTTGAGAGAGAGAGAGAGAAGAGAGAGAGTGAGCATACATGTATGCGAGGTGGGAGAGGGGCAGAGGGAGAAAGAATCCCCAGGCAGACTCCCTGCTGAGCATGGAGCCCCATGCAAGGCTCAATCCCAGGACCCTGAGATCATGACCTGGGCTGAAACCAAGACTTGGATGCTCACCTGACTGAACCACCCAGGTGTCACTCATTTCTTCTTTCTTATAATCATATTTCCTTATACAGTACTGTGACCAAATATATGCTTTCTAATTTTTACTTATGTGGTTTGTAACTAATACTTTTTAAATTGTGCTGTTCCATTCCATCTTTTAATGCGTTCTCTCCACTAACTCAATTTTGGACTTCTATTGATTGCTCTGTGCATTTCTAGGTAGCTTTCCCTGACCTGGTAGAAGGATTCCTCCTGCATTACCTCTTTGACCCTGAGAGGACAGTACATGCAGGTGGAACACAGGTAGCATATTAGAGGGTGAGACGATAGACATTTCAAAGCTTTGGCAACCAGAGAGATGAAGAAATGGAGAGTTGTGAGGAACACCGTCCCTGTTGAGATTCTTCTTCTCTGTATGTGATGATTTCTGAGATCCCCAAGCTTTAACAAATATCCCTGCACTTGTACCAAATAACTGATGTGGTCACCTGTAGTCCCCTCCTTGGTGCTTTCACTGGGTGACTTCTAGGATTTGACTATGAATGTTTTTTTTACTATTGAATTCAGTAACAAAAGTCATTCCCACAGTTCACCCTCACCTCCAAACATTACCCTTCGGTATTCAGGAGGTATCTGTGAGTTTCTGCCAGGGCTCATCTACTTACTTCTGTCAGTATTCAACTGCCCTCCTAGGAAAATTCATTTTAAGCTAATGTTTTGTAACTTCCTTTTATGTGGCCCCATGGCACTGAATCAGCATAAATATTTTAATGTTTGGCATGTGTATGCCATTCTTCCCTAGGTGTCAGACTCAGTATAGCAGAGAAAGAGAAATGTTATCCTATTTCCATTTACCCCAGTGTTTCTCCTAAAATCTAGTTGAAATTTTCAAAAGTATGGAGAGAGTGATGGTTTTCTGCATGGTTCAAGAAGGCCTTTCATTGATGGAGAATTTACTTTGGCCCTTGGGATTAGAAACCCATTGGCCAGGAACTTTTCTAAGTTTGTCTAGTTTTATATTCAGCTATATTTTCATACTTTTCTCACTTAGCTAAACGAACCACCTGACCACGATCATCTTTATTCTTAGGACTTAAATTTACCTCTCTCTTCATAGAGAACAAAATTAATTGGATGGAAATCCATCCACCTTCCTGCCTCCAAACTTACACATTTACCTGTTCTTTTACCTGTTCTTTGTCCTTTCCCATGATAATGGAAATAGTCTCCATTTTCAGCACAAAGATTTGTCTCCTAAGTTGTGTAGAACACCTGAATCCATTGCCACACAAATGATTCAGCAATAATTTATCCCACAGGCCATCTATGAATTTTTCTCTTCCCTCTTCCTTATATCGAATCCAGTACTTTGTTTCCTCAGTCTGCTGCTATCAGCCTATATGAAACAACCATCATCTACAGTCTGAACCACTACAGTTTCCTCTTAATGATCCATTCTGATCTTCTAATGTATCCTCTAGATACATTTTTCATTACATTATAATTTTTCATTATATTATAGCTAAAGTGATCTTTCAGATCTTCCAGAAATGCAGATCTGATCTGCTCTATCACATAAAACATTTCATTGCTTCCTATAGGAGAAAGCAGAGTCCTTAACATGTCTCTACCAACCTCTGGAGACTAATCCTATGACCCATGCTCACCCAAGGCCATTTTGCGTGCATTCCGTCTGCACAGAATATTCTTGCCTTCTCTCATCACTTCATCAATACCTACTCACTGAAGATTTTAGTCAAGCCATCATCCTATTGGAAAAGGCTTTCCTGACTTCCTGACTCATGGAACCTATTTCCCATTAGAATGTAAGTTCTAGGAGAGTAGGTGCAAAGTATTTTTTTTAAAGATTTTGTTCATTTATCTGACAGAGAGATCACAAGTAGGCAGAGAGGCAGGCAGAGAGAGAGGAAGGGAAGCAGGCTCCCCGCTGAGCAGAGAGCCCGATGCGGGGCAAAGTATTTTTTAATCACAATTTAAAAATTATTTGAATGTAGTTGATACACACTATTACATTAGTTTCAAGTGTACAACATAGTGATTTGATTAATTTCTGTCTTATACTATGCTCACTACAAGTGTAGCTACCATATATCACCATACAAACTATTATAATAGTTGCCCACTCACGATCAGTCATTTTGCCTACCCCCCCATCCCCTATGGCAACCATCAGTTTGTTCTCTGTATTTATAGGTCTGATTCTTTTTGCTTATTTGTTTATTCATTTGTTTTTCTTTAGATTTCACATATGAATGAACTCATATGGTATTTGTCTTTCTCAGTTGGACTTATTTCATGTATCATAATACCTTATAGGTCCATTCATGTCATCACAACTGATATGATCTCATCCTTTTTTATAGCTGTGTAATCCTTCATTATATACGTATCACATTTTCCTTATCTATTTGTATATCTGTGGACACTTAGATGGCTTCCATATCTTGGCTATTGTAAATAATACTTCAGTAAACATGGGGTGCCTATATCTTTTCGAATTAGTGTTTTTATTTTCATTGGGTAAATATTCAGTAATGAAATTATTAGATCACATGGAATTTGCATTTTTAATTTTTTGAGGAACCTCCATACTGTTTTCTACAGTTGTTATACCAGTTTACATTCCCACCACCAGAACCCAAGGGGTTTTTCTCCACATTCTCATGAATACTTGCTATTTCTCATCTTTTTGATTTTAGCTTTTCTGACAGGTGTGAGGTGATATCTCATTGTGGTTTGGATTTGCATTTCTCTGATGTTTAGTGATGCTTAGCATCTTTTCATGTGTCCATTAACCATCTGTATGTTGTCTTTGGAAAAATGTCTATTCAGGGCTTCTACCTTTTTTTTTTTTAATATTTTTTATTTATTTTGACAGAGAGAAATCACAACTAGGCAGAGAGAGAGGAGGAAGCAGGCTCCCTGCAGAGCAGAGAGCCCGATGTGGGGCTCGATCCCAGGACTCTGGGATCATGACCTGAGCTAAAGGCAGAGGCTTTAACCCACTGAGCCACCCAGGCGCCCCGGCTTCTACCTTTTTTAAATTGGATTCTATGGGGGGTTTTTTGGTGTTGATTTTGTATACATTCTTTATACACTTTGGATGTTAACCCCTTATCAATTGTTTGCAATTATCTTCTCCTCTTCAATAGCTGTCTTTTTGTTTTGTTGGTAGTTTCCTTCACATTGCAAAAGCTTTTTACCTTGCTGTAGTCCCAGTAATTTTTCATTTTGTTTCTCTTGCCAGAGGAGACATATCTAGAAAAATGTTTCTACAACTGATGTAAAAAAAAATTCCTACCTTTGCTTTCTTATAGGAACTTTATGGTTTCAGATCTCACATTTAAGTCTTTAATCCATTTTAATTTGTGTAAGAAAGTGGTCCAGTTGTGGGTTTTTTTTGTAGTTTTTAAATAATTTTTTATTTATTTTTTTGAAATTTCTTTTCAGTGTTCCAGAATTCATTGTTTATGCACCATACCCAGTGCTCCATGCAATATGTGCCCTTGATAATACCCACCACCAGGCTCACCCAACCCCCCACCCGCCTCCCCTCCAAAATCCTCAGTTTGTTTCTCAGAGTCCATAGTTAGTCTCTCATGGTTTATCTCCCTCTCCAATTTCCCCCAGCTCACTTCTTTCCATCTCCCCATGTCTTCCGTGTTATTCCTTATGCTTCACAAATAAGCAAAAGCATATGATAATTGACTCTCTCTGCTCGACTTATTTCACTCAACATAATCTCTTCCAGTCCTGTGCATGTTGATACAAAAGTTGGGTATTCATCCTTTTTGATGGAGGCTTAATACTCCCTTGTATATACGGACCATATCTTCTTTATCCATTCGTCCATTGAAGGACATCTTGGTTCTTTCCACAGTTTGGTGACTGTGGCCATTGCTGCTATGAACATTGGGGTACAGATGGCCATCCTTATCACTACATCTGTATCTTTGGGGTAAATATCCAGTAGTGCAATTGCAGGATCATAGGGAAGCTCTATTTTTAATTTATTAAGGAATCGCCACACTCTTTTCCAAAGTGGCTGCACCAATTTGCATTCTCACCAACAGTGTAAGAGGGTTCCCCTTTCTCCACGTCCTCTCCAATACATGTTGTTTACTGTCTTGTTAATTTTGGCCATTCTAACTGGTATAAGGTGGTATCTCAAGGTGGTTTTGATTTGAATCTCCGTGATGACTAGTGATGGTGAACATTTTTTTGCAGTTTTTGTCCAGTTTTCTCAACACCATTAGTTGAAGAGACTGCCTTTTCCCTATTGTATATTCTTCTCACTGTTGTTGTAGATTACTTGACTGTAAACATATGGGTTTATTTCTGAGTTCTAATTCTGCTCTCTTGGTCTGTGTGTCTGTTCTGCCAATACTGTAATGTTTTGATTACTGTAGCTTTGTAGTATATTGTGAAATCTGGAATTGTGATACTTCCAGCATGTTTTTTTTTTCCTCAAAATTGCTTTGACTGTTTTGGGTACTTTGTGCTTCCATACAGCTTTTAACATTATTAAATTTTGTGAAAAATCCTGTTGGTGTTTTGATAAGGACTGCATTAAATATCTGTATTGCTTTTGGTATTAAGGACATTTAAACAATATTGTTTCTTACAATCCATGAGCATGGACTATCTTTCCATTTCTTTGTGTCATCTTTTATTCCTTTTATCAGTGTTTTATAGTTTTTAGCAGACAGGTATTTCAACTTTTTGGTTAAGTTTATTCTTTTTTGGTGCAATTTTAAATGAAATTGTTTTCTTAATTTTTCTTTTGCTATTTCATTACCAGTGTATAGAAATGTTATCGATTTCTCGGTATTAATTATGTATTTTGTAATTACTGAACTCGGTAATTACTTCTAGAAGTTTTTTCTTTCTTTTTTTTTTTTAAGATCTCATTTATTTATTTGACAGAGAGAGATCACAAGTAGGCAGAGAGGCAGGCAGAGACAGGGGGAAGCAGGCTCCCTGCTGAGCTAAGATCCCGATGTGGGGCTTGATCCCAGGACCCTGAGCCAAAAGCAGAGGCTTAACACATTGAGCTACCTAGGTGCCCCTAGAAGCTTTTTTATGGGGTTATTAAAGTTTTCTTTGTATAGTATCATATCTTCTGCAAATTGTGATAGTTAACTTCCTCTTTACCAATACAGATAGCTCTTATTTTTTTGGCTTATCTGATTGCTGTGGCTAGCACTTCCAGTACTATGTTAAATAAAACTGGTAAGAGTGAACATCCTTGTCTGTTCCTGATCTTAGAAGAAATTGAGTATGCTGTTAGCTGTGGGTTTTTTATATATGGCCTTTACTATGTTGAGGTATGTTCCCTCTAAATCCACTTTGTTGAGACTTTTTATCATGAATCGTTATTGAATTTTATCAGATTCTTTTTCTGCATCTATTGAGATGGTTATGTGATTTTTTTTAGTATTTTTAAAAAGATTTTTATTTATTTATTTATTTGACAGAGAGAGATCACAAGTAGGCAGAGAGGCAGGCAGAGAGAGAGAGGAGGAGGAAGCAGGCTCCCCACTGAGCAGAGACCCCCCCAATGAGGGACTTGATCCCAAAATCCTGAGATCATGACCTGAGCCGAAGACAGAGGCTTAACCCACTGAGCCACCCAGGTGCCCAGTTATATGATTTTTATCCTTGATTTTGTTGATGTGTATATGATATTGATTGATTTGCAAATGTTGAACCATGCTTGCATTCCCAGAATAAATCCCGTTTGATTGTGGTGGATGATCCTTTTAATGTACTGTTGAATTTGGTTTGCTAATATTTTGTTAAGGATTTTTGCATCTATGTTCATCAGGGATATTGTTCTGTAGTTTTTATATGTGTCTGGTGGCTTTGTCTACTTTTTGTATCAGTGTAATGCTAGCCTCATAGAATGTAAGTTTTTTTTTCCTCTTCTATTTTTTTGAAGTAGTTTGAGGAGAATAGGTATTAAGTCTTCTTTAAATGTTTGGTAGAATGGGGCATCTGGGTGGCTCAGCCAGTTAAGCATCTACCTTTGGCTCGGGTCATGATCCCAGGGTCCTAGGATCAAGCCCCATGTGGGCTCTCTGCTCAGCAGGGCTAATGTTTCTCCCTCTCCCTCTGCCTGCTGGTCCCCCTGCTTGTCCTCTCTTTCTCTCTCTGTCAAATAAATAAAATATTTAAAAATAAATGTTTGGTACAGTTCATATGTAAATCATTATGGTCATAAACTTTTATTTCTTGGTAGTTTATAAATTACCAATCAATGCAATTCATATTAGTAATTGGTCTGTTCACATTTTCTATTTCTTCCTGATTTTTTTTGGAAGGCTGTATACTACTAGGAATTTATTCATTTCTTTTAAGTTGTCCAGTTTGTTGGTATATAATTTTTTATAGTAATCTCTTGTGATCTTTTGTATTTCTGTGATATCAGTGGGTGTTTTCTTTTACACTTAAAATTTTTCTTTGAATAGAGTTGAAATACAATGTCACATTACTTTCAGGTTTGCAAATTAGTGATTTTACAGGTTTATTCATTATGCTATGTTCACCACGTATGTAGTTACCATCTGTTCTGTTACATCACTATTACAATATCACTGACTGTCCCTTATGCTCTACCTTTTATTCCCATGACTTGCTCATTCTATAACTGGGGTCCTGTATTACCTTCTCCCTGCATCCATTTTGTCCAGCCATCTTCCCTCTTGTCCCTGGCCACCATCAGCTTGTTTTCTGCATTTATAGGTCTGGTTCTGTTTTCGTTTTGCTTATTCTTCATAAATGGCATCATATGGCGTTTGTCTTTCTCAGCCTTACTTATTTCACGTAACAGAATACCCTCTAGGTCCATTAATGTTGTTGCAACTGACATGAAGCCATCCTTTTTATGATTGTATAATATTCTATTATATATCACATTTTCCTTATCCATTCATCTCTGCATGGACACTTAAGCTGTTTTCATGTCTTGACTATTGTAAATAATGCTGCAATGTGCATAGGGGTGCATATATCTTTTTCAGTTAGTGTTTTCAGTTTCTTTGTGTAAATAGCCAATAGTGGAATTATTGGATCATACAGTATTTCTGTTTTGAACTTTTTTTGCTCTTTGCAGTTTATTGCATGAAAGAGTTACACTAGTCCAAGTTAAAAGCAGACCCCAAATGGTTACATTATACAAGCTGTGAAGTTTTTTAAACTTGTGACAAGGGACAGAAGGGAAATTTTACTCATTGCAAGGAAATCCTCACTTAAGCTTCGGTGAGCCAAAAGCACTTAAAACCAATGAACCTTCAGCTGGTCATCCTTATCCAGTAACTGGAATATGTTCTTGTGCTGGTCACCCTGTATCTGAATTACTTCTCCATATTCTGGATGCTCTACTATAGTACCATTGCAGGCAAATTTCTTCTTATACACCTTCATTGGTTTCTTTTTATCATAATCATCAGTAATTTCTTGGACAGTAGTAAGGGTCTTCCTGCTATTTCTCTGTCAAATTCTTATATGGATATAATCCCCAGTGCCAGCAGGAAGCAGATAATCACCTTTACTTACATCAGCAAAGGGGTCGAAAGAGTGGAGGTTCTGGATAGCAGACATACAATACAATTCCTGCAGAAGGCAGTGGTGGAAGAAGGTGGGGGTTTGGGGTGTGGAGAACCGAGCATTAGGAAGCAAGGGGACTGAAGAGGAAGGCGGTGGCTCAGTGACTTGGCCTCTAATTTGAATTTTTTTATGGAACCTCCATATGATTTTTCATAGTGACATTAGCAATTTACATCCCCACCAACCATGCACAGTTCTTCTTTGTCCACATCTTCATCAACACTCTTTATTTCTTGTGTTTTTGATTTTAGCCAGTCCAATAGGTATGAGGTGATATCTCATTGTGGTTTTGATTTGCACTTCCCTGATTAAAGATGTTGAGCAAATTTTCATGTGTCTATAGCCATCTGTATGTCTTCTTTGGGCAAATATATATTCAGGTCCTCTGCCCATTTTTTTTAAAGATTTGATTTTTAAAATGTATTTATTTGAGAGAGAGAGAGAGCATGAGAGGAGAGAGGTCAGCTAGAGAAGCAGATTCTCTGCCAAGCAGGGAACCTGATGTGGGACTTGATCCCGAGACTCCAGGATCATGACCTGAGCCGAAGGCAGTCACTTAAACAACTGAGCCACCCAGACGCCCCTTGGCTCATTTTTTAATGGGATTTTTTTTTGGCGGGGGGGTGTTGACTTACATAATTTCTTTTTATATTTTGGCTATTAACCCTAAATATCCTTATTGAATGTGTCAATTGAAAATATCTTCCCGCTTTTAGTAGGTTTTTTGTTTTGGTGATGGTTTCCTTTGTTCTGACAATTTTTTTATTTTGGTGTAGTCCTGATAGTTTCTTCTTACTTATGTTTCCCTTGCTGTAAGAAACATCTGGAAAAACATTTCTATGGCTGATGTCAGAGACTTTATTGTGTTCTCTTCTAGGGTTTTTATGGTTTCAGGTCTCAAATTTAGGACTTTAATCCAACTTGAGTTTATTTTTGTATATGGTGCTAGGGAATAGTTTGATTTTTTTTTTTTTACATGTAGCTGTCCAGTTTTCCCAACATCATTTACTGAAAAGACTGTTCCACCTTCTATTTCTTACCTTTTTTTCTCATAGGTTAATTGACCCTAAAGGTGTGGGTTTATCCCTGGGGTCTCCATTCTGTTCCATTCATCTATATGTTTGATTTTTGTGCCAGTACCATACTGTTTTGATTGCTAAGGCTTTGTGTTATATCTTGAAATTGGGGACTTTGATACTTCGAGCTTTGTCCTTTCTCAGGAATGCTTTGGCCATTTGGGGTCTTTTGTGGTTTGATACAAATTTTAATATTTTTCTAGTTTTGTGAAAAATGCTATTGATATTTTGATAGGGATTGCATTAAATCTCTGTATTGCTTTGGGTAGTATAGACATTTAAACAATATTGGTTCTTCCAATTCATGAGCATGGAATATCTTTCCATTTGTTTCATGTTTAATTTCTTTCATCAGTTGTTTTATAGATTTTGGAGGACAGGTCTTTCACCTCTTTGGTTAATTTTATTCCTAGTTGTTTTATTCTTTTTTGGTGCAATCGTAAATTTTTTTTTTAATTTTTATTTCTGTGACTTCACTGTTAGGGTATAGAATTGTTACTGATTTCTGGGTATTAATTTTATATCCTGGGACTTTACCGAATTCATTTATTACTGCTAGTAGTTTTTTTGTTGGAATCTTTGGGATTTTCAATATATAGTATTATATCATCTGGAAATAGTGCCAGTAAATTCTTCTTTACCAATATGAATACCTATGATTTCTTTCTCTTGTCTGATTTCTGTTGCCAAGACCTCCAGTACTATGTTGAGTAGAAGTGGTGAGAATGGACATTCTTATTTTGTTCCTGATCTTAGAAGAAAAGCTCTCAGTTTTTCACCATTGAATATGATGTTAGGTGTGGGTTTTTCTCATATGATCTTTACTGTGTTGAGGTATGTTCCTTCTAAACCTACTCTATTGAGAGTTTTTATCATGAAGTCATGTTGAATTTTGTCAGATGCTTTTTCTCCAGCTATTGAGATGATTATATGATTTTTACCCTTTGTTTTGTTGATGTGGTGTATGATGATGATTGATTTGCAAATACTGTATTATCTTTGTATCCCAGGATTAAATCTCACCTGATTGTGGAGAATGATCTTTTTAATGTATTATTAGATTTGTTGTACTTGTATTTCCCTGAAGATTTTTACATCTCTGTTCATCAGAGATATTGTCTTGTAGTTTTCTTTGTTTGTGGTGTCTTTGTCTACTTTTAGTATCAGGGTAATGTTAGCTTGGAAATTGGAAGCTTTCCTTCCTCTTCTGCTTTTTGGAATATTTTGAGGATGTTTGGTAGAACTCACCTGTGAATCAATGTGGTCTTCGACTTTTATTTTTTTGGTAGTGTTTTGATTACTGATTCAGTTTTTAATCTGTTCAAATTTTCTCTTTCTTCCTGATTCAGTTTTGGGATATTATATATTTCTAGGAATTTAATCATCTCTTTCAGGTTATCCAGTTGTTTGGTGTGTAATTTTTCTTAGTATTCTCTTATAATCTTTTGTATTTCTGTGGTATCAGTTATTATTTCTCCTCTGTCATTTTTGTTTTTATTTATTTGGGTCCTTTCTCTTTTTTTTTTTTCAGTGTTAGTCTGACTAAAGTTTTGTCAATTTTGTTCATCTTTTCAAAGAACCAGCTCTTGAGTTCATTGATTTTTTTTTCTTTTTTTAAAGTCTCTATGGCATTTTCCCCCCTTCTCTGATCTTTATTATTTCCTTTGTTCTCCTCCCCTTGGGCTTCATTCTTCTTTTTCTTGTTCCTTTATATGTAAGGTTAGATTGTTTATTTGAACTTTTTATTTGTTTCTTTTTTTTTTTTTTTTTTCTCATTTTATTTATTTTTTCAGCGTAACAGTATTCATTCTTTTTGCACAACACCCAGTGCTCCATGCAAAACGTGCCCTCTCCATTACCCACCACCTGTTCCCCCAACCTCCCACCCCTGACCCTTCAAAACCCTCAGGTTGCCCCAACCTCCCACCCCTGACCCTTCAAAACCCTCAGGTTGTTTTTCAGAGTCCATAGTCTCTTATGGTTCGCTTCCCCTCCCCAATGTCCATAGCCCGCTCCCCCTCCCCCAATCCCACCTCCCCGCAGCAACCCCCAGTTTGTTTTGTGAGATTAAGAGTCATTTATGGTTTGTCTCCCTCCCAATCATTTGTTTCTTGACATAGGCCTGTATCATTATATACTTCCCTCTTATAACTGCTTTCACTCTGTTCCAAAGTGTTTGGACCATTGTGTTTTCATTTTCATTTTTCTCCATGTATTTTTTTTAAAGATGTTATTCATTTATTTGACAGAGAGGTAGATCACAAGTAGGCAGATAGGCAGGCAGAGAGAGAGGGGGAAGCAGGCTCCCTGCTAAGCAGACAGCCTGATGTAGGGTTCGAGCACAGGACCCTGAGATCATGACCTGAGCGAAGGCAGCAGCTTAACCCACTGAGCCAGCCAGGTGCCCCTCTCCATGTATTTTTAAATTTCTTCTTTAAAGATTCTTTAAATCTCAGGCAGACTCCTTATTGAGTGCTAAGCCTGACACGGGGCTCAATCTCACAACCCTGAGATCATGACCCAAGCTGAAATCAAGAGTTGGATACTTAACCAACTGAGCTATCTAGGTGCCACTATTGTCTTCTTTGATTGTTTTCTTGACCCATTGTTTAGTGTCATATTGTTCAGTTCCTACATTTTTTTCCAGTGTTTTTCTTGTGATTTATTTCTAGTATTATACCATTGTGATCAGAAATGATGCATGGCATTATTTAAGTCATCTTACATTTATTGACACTTGTTTTATGGCATAATACGTGATCTATTTTGGGGAATGTTCCATGTGCACTTGAAAATAATGTGTATTCTTTGGTTTTGGTAGGATATTCTGTATATATTTGTTATGTCCTTCTGGTTCAGTGTGTCATTCAAAGACATTGCATCCTTGTTGATTATCTGTCCAGATGATTTTCTACTGATGTAAGTTGAGTGTTAAAGTTCCTTACTATTTATATATTGCCAATTTCTCTTTCTGTCCATTAATATTAGCTTTATGTATTTAGGTGCTCCAGGATTGGATGCATAGATATTTACAATTGTTATATCTTCTTGTTGGATTGATTCCTTTATCATTATGCACCTTTCTTTGTCTCTTGTTACAGTCTTTATTTTAAAATCTCTGTTGTTTGATATAAGTATTGCTACCCTGACTGGTTTTTTTTTTTTTTTTTTTTTTTTTTTTTTTTTTGCTTCATGGAAGCACAGTGTATGATTTTCTGTCTCTTCACTTTCAGACACTGTACATGTGTTTAGGTCTGAGGTGAGTCTCCTGTAAACAGCATATGGATGGATATTGTTTTTTTATCCATTCCACCACACTGTGTCTTTTGATTGGATCATTTATGCCATTTACATTTAAAGTAATTATTGATAAGTATGTGCTTATTTCCATTCTAAAAATTTGTTTTCTAGTTGTTTTTGTAGTTCTTCTTTGTTGCCTTCTTCTCTTCATCTCATTCTTTGTGATAGATGCGTGTCTACAGTATTATGTTTGGCTTTCTTTCGATTTATTTTTTGTGTATTTGTCATGGGTTTTGTGTTTGTGATTACCATGAGGTTTATATGTAACATCCTAAGTAAACAGCAATCTGTATTAATTTGATGGTCATTTCAGTTCAAACACATTCTAAAAAAGAAATCTTGTTTTCCCCTTATCTTCTGTTTTTACTCCCTTCTCCACATTTTATATATATGTTGTCATATTTTACATCTTTTTATTCATTATTTTCTTATGTCTGATTATGGCCATTTTTTCCACTTAAAGAAATCCCTTTAACATTTCTTGTAAGGTTTGCTTAGTGGTGATAAACTCCTTTATCTTCTGTTTGTCTGGGAATCCCCTTATCTCTTTTTCAAATCTGAATGATAACCTTGCCAGTAGAGTATTCTGGGTTGTAGGTTTTTTTCCTTTCAGCACTTTGAATATATTATTCCACTCTCTTCTGGCCTACAAAAATTTCTTCTGAAAAATCAGCTGATAGCCTAGTAGGTTTCCTTTATAGGTATTTGTTTCTCTCTTGCTGTTTTTAAGATTCTCTCTTCATCTTTAACCTCTGACATTTTAATTATTATGTGCCATGATTTGGACCTCTTTGGGTTCTTCTTCTTTAGGATTGTCTCTATGTCTTGGGCTTGAATGTCTGTTTCCTTCCCTTTGTTAGAGAATTTTTCAGTTATTATTTCTTCAAATAAATTTTCTGTACCTTTCTCTCTTCTGAGACCACTTTGATGCAAATACTTCCTTGATGTTGTCCAGGAGATCTCTTAATCTAATCTCCTTTTTTAACACTTATTTTTTCTCTTTTAGCCGTTCAGCTTGGGTGCTTTCCATAATACTTTGTCTTCCAGATTGCTAATATATTCTTCTGCATCCTCTAATCTGCTGGCTCCCTCTAGTGTATTTTTTATTTTAATTTTTGTATTCATGAACCCTGATTGGTCCCTTAAGTATTTTCTATCTCTTTATTAAATGTCTCACTGGGTTCTTCCACTCTTTTCTCTAGCACAGTGAGTATCTTAATGATCATTACTTTAAATTCTCTATCAGGCATATTGCTTATTTTTGTTTCATCTAATTCTTTTTTTTCTGAGTTTTTTTCTTGTTCTTTCTTTTGCAGAATATTTCTCTGTCTCCCCATTTTGCTTGTCTTTCTGTGTTTGTTTCTGTGGATTAGGTGAAATAACCACTTCTCCTAAACTTGAAGGAATGGTCTTGTGTATATGATGTTCCCCATGTAGACTATGTGTGATTCCTGATTTTGGCTGGCTGGCTAGAGCTGTGGCTGTATACAGTAGTCACTTTTTTAAGGTCTGGGGGAAAAAAGTTCCTGTAACCCGTCAACCATTTTAGACCGTGGCTTTTTCTCTGTGTCCGAATGGCTTCTGTGCTGGCTGAGCTTGCAGGCTCACTGAGACACCCTTTATGGTGTCTGGACCCTGCTTCAGTCTAGGCTTTTAAGGTGGGGTAGAAATATAAACCATGTCATTCTCCAGCCCCTCTGACTTGGGAGAGCATTCCCACAGCTTCTTTGCTGCCCGGCAGAGTTCTAGTGTTGTCTCTTTTATATGCTAATTTCTCTTTTAAACCACATCATTTTTTTTTCTGTGCCCATGGTTAAAGGAATCTGTTCCTGGACCCTCAGCAATATCCCTCCTCATTGCTTTTAGCAGCATGGTGGGTGGATGTTCCCTTTGTTACTGTATCTCCATATCTCCTACTGTTCTAACTTTGGTTGTTTAGTACTTGTTCACTTAACCCTCAGTACTTCTTTGGAGCAATTTTTCCATTAATAGGTGTAAGTTGGTATGTTCCACAGAGGAGGTGAGTTCAGAGTCTTCCTATGTTGCCATCTTGAACTGGAAATCCCTAATGTCAGTTGTTTTTTAATCAGTTTTATTCCTAGCACCTAGCATAACTCAAAGAACAGAGTATGCCTCAATAAATATCTGAGGACTGAATAAATTAATGAGGACTAAATGCTGTAAAAGAAATTTATATACAGTGGAAGCTGAGAAAAAATAATCATGGAAGTTAGGAGAAACTCACTAGAGCCTTTAGCTTCAGAAGCTGAGGATAGAGGACTGCATTTCACAAAGTAAAGCAGCAGAAAAACCACAAAATGTTGCTGGGAAGTCATTTGGGCCCATGGAAATAACCAATACGTGGGTAAGTTGATGACTTTAGGATAGTGGTTTCAGTAGAGTGATGAGGGCAGAATCTGAACTATAGCAGTTTGAGGAGTAATATAGAGAAGGGGAGATAATATATATTAACAGATCTTTAAACATATTTGTCTTTGGAGAAAAAGAGGGAAATAGAGTGGTATATGTTACAGTACATGAGTTAAAGAGAGAGACATTTATTTTATGATGGGAGGAATATGCTTATATTTAATACTGACAGAGAGGGCGCCTGGGTGGCTCTAGTGGGTTAAGCCTCTGCCTTCAGCTCAGGTCATGATCTCAGGGTCCTGGGATCGAGTCCCGCATGGGGCTCTCTGCTCGGCAGGGAGCCTACTTCCTCCTCTCTCTCTCTCTCTCTGCTTGCCTCTCTGCCTACTTGTGATCTCTCTCTCTGTCAATAAAATCTTAAAAAAAATTAATACTGACAGAAAAGAGCTAGCTAAGAGAAAGAGTGAAGATACAGAATTTAAGTATCTGTAGAACAAAATGAATACTATTTTTTGTTAAATAAAATGAAGGAGATTCACTTGAAATGGGTTTTACTTCCAGCCACCCAAGAGAGACCTTTAAAATCCAAAAAAGCAATTCAAATTTTAGTATAAAGTATGAAAATGGAATAAGGTAATTACAAAGAATATTATGGCTAACAGACTATGATCTGTACCCCTTGCCATGCTCCCACCCGGAATGACACGTGACTGAGCAATCATTGGGAATTTACATTTTGAGACCTTTGAAAATGAAATTAAACCTACTTACTAATATTTCCTTTTTCGAAGTTATTATAATACGCTTAGTTTATAAATAATGTTAATTCTGTTGGAAATTTCTAAAGCACATTCCTAGTTGTTGTTGTTTTATTCTAGTTTACAAACTGATTACTGTCAAGTAGCATGATAATAATACAAAAGAGACGAGGACTGGGACCCAGAAGCAGTCAGTGACAGCTCTAGATCATTTGCTAATTAGTTCTAGGACATTGCCATCTGCTTTAATCTTTCCTGCCTTACTTTCCCCATCTACAAAATGTGCATAATAAGATCTTTCATACTTTTCTCACAAGGCATATATTATGAAGATCAAATGTGTTCATGAGTATGAAAACCTTTTTTTTTTTTTTCCATATAAAATACTATCCATAGGAGCTGGACGAGAAAACACAAAACCTCAGTGCACAATGTTGTTTATCCCTTCCCAGGCATGTGACTTTGGACAGGCTCCTTAACATTTTTATTTCTCAGTCCCCTCACCCAAGAAGTGGAGGTAATATTCCCTAGTTCTGGAAATTTTTAGTAAGATTAAATGAGTTGTGAATGAAATGAGAGAGCATGCCTGTTAAATGTGCCTTGATGTGAGGTTTATTTGGCCTTGATTTTCTTCTTTTATTTTCAGTGTATGGGGAGATGACTCTACTTGAATGGTTTGAGATTTGATAGGATTTAGGGTTTAATGAGTTAAAGTCTTTTACACCTTTTCTATTTGAGGGGTGGCCCCCAGGCCAGCAGCAGCAGCAGCACTGGGGAGCTTATGAGGAATGCAGAATCTCAGGCCCCACTTCAGACATAATGAGAATATACATTTTAACAAGATCCCAGATGATGTGTACACAATTAATTTTGGATGTCACTGTTTAACAAGCCATCTGGTTGTGAAGTGGGTTCAAAGAGCACAGCGTACATACTATAACCTATGATGCCATTTCCTCCCTTTCGTTATCTTTGTCCTCAGTTCCCCAACTCTGTTTTACTATGAAAATAAAATGAAGCAAAGATGAAAATAAAAAGAGCGAGAAGTTGAAGAACCTTCAAATACATTTGTGAAGTGGTTTTACACTAGGGCAAGAGTTAGCTTTGGAGCTGTCCTGTGACTTTCTATTAGTTGCTCATAGGTGTCTCTGCCTGGAATAACACTGTCAAAGTGGCCCCCTTCTTGTCCTCCCTGCGCATCTGTTCTTTAACTTGCCACCACTGTCAAAGATACTATCAAAATGCTCTGTGCTAAGGAGTGTCCAAGTTATTGCTTATTAACAACCAAGGTAACTTTAGTTCTACATATTCTCCTGTTTGTTTCTCATATGCAAAGGTAAAATGTAGAAAAATACTGAAGTACTGAGTTTATGACTTTTGAATAGGCATTTAGAGATATGTCATTTTTCAAAAAGGCAGAAAATAAAGTTGAGTCTGTTGCAGTAAATTTCAATATCAAACTACATAATCCAAGTCTATCATGAGTAAAAATTACATTTTTTAAAAAATTTATTTTCCTTTGTGAAATGACCCATTGGAATACTGCAAAATTTGTTACTGTTGACACTGATGGTATTTCAGCAACACAGTAAGTTTGCATGTTGCTGACGAAGGTAAAGTAAGTCTACTTTTGTTCAGTCACAGATATAAAGTGTTTTGCTAAATATCAAGAGAGTCATCTTGTCAGTGCTCCAGAGGAAAGAGATTTACAAGATATCCAAAATGGGTTAGTATCTCCTAGGATGAAAAGATATGTCATGAGAATAAATGTATGGTGAGGTTATCAGGCGAGTATCTAGTTGATGCCCACAATCCTTAAAATTCTTCATTTAAACAGCAAATGACCATTTAATCATAGCATCTAAATTTTGATTTATGGTAAAATAGATGTTAGTGCAACTTTATTTAAATGACTTTAGGGGTTGCTATGATTTTTAGAAGCAGTATATGTTACGTTTATGTGGAGGCCTCCCACACAACGTTTAAAGATTTGTGTGTCCCTTGGAGGTTTAGGTGAGGGAATTGTTGCTCTTTATTTCATGCTAACAGGCTCAATTTTTCAATTCGTAATTAAATAGCCCATAGTCATCTTGAGGGGCTGCTAGAATTGGTGCTACTCAAGCAAACCTTGAGGAAGTTATGGCGAATAAAGGCTGAGAAGATGACCACCTGAGAAATCAAGATGATTAAATAGTCAGACCCACCAGGGCTCTCAGAATGTAGTTAGCAGTGATTGTGAGCATTTGAAACAAACACAGATCCAGTCACTGCTTAATAAAATCAAGATTGAATAATAGATTCTGTTCTTATGATCTCACTGCAAAATTTAGGAAAGGAACTGTACAAATGAATCTTTGCAAAATGTCTGAAAGCCAAGGCAAAAATAGAATTTCAAACAAGCAAGTTTGCTGTAAATAATATTAGCTTGGATGATGATTCACATCTCATGTTGGATATGGTCTTGTTCTATGCTATAAGTATATGTTCAGGTTCAAGGTTAAAATAGACCTGTTAATAATTTTTTAATTTAATTTTTTAAGTTCTCATTTTGCTAACCTTTTCACTTCTGGCTGTTGGGAGAGCAAAATTGCAATGACTAAGATTCTTTTGTGCTTTACACCCTTCAGAAACAAGAAGAAAGTAAAAAGAAACAAGAAGATATTAAACACTTTGTTGTTAAAGGGAAGAAAATGAGGGAGGAAGGAAGGAAGGCAGGCAGGCAGGCAGACAGGCAAGAAAGCAGCAAGGCAGACAACTTGCATGACCTCATGTGGTTCATTAAAAATTCAGCTTATACTTTCCAATTAAGATCAGTTTATGGTTAAACAATGTGGGCAGCTATCTTGGTAACATGTTTTGATTGGATCTGCAAATTGAAATTCTACCTTAAAGTAACTTTGGTGGGTTTTTTTGTTTTTTTTTTTTCTAAAATTTAATTTATTTATTTTTTCAGCATAACAGTATTCATTGTTTTTGCACAACACCCAGTGCTCCATGCAAAACGTGCCCTCCCTATTACCCACCACCCGTTCCCCCAACATCCCACCCCCACCCCTTCAAAACCCTCAGGTTGTTTTTCAGAGTCCATAGTCTCTTATGGTTCGCCTCCCCTTCCAATTTTTTTTTTTTATAAACATATAATGTATTTTTATCCCCAGGGTTACAGGGGTAACCTGTCTGTGGTTATCCCCAGGGGTACAGGTCTGTGAATCGCCAGGTTTACACACTTCACAGCACTCACGATTGCACATACCCTCCTCAATGTCCATAACCCCATCCCCCTCTCCCAACCCCACCTCCCCCCAGCAACCCCCAGTTTGTTTTGTGAGATTAAGAGTCATTTATGGTTTGTCTCCCTCCCAATCCCATCTTGTTTCATTTATTCTTCTCCTATCCCCCTAACCCTCCATGTTGCTTCTCCATGTCCTCATATCAGGGAGATCATATGATAGTTGTCTTTCTCCGATTGACTTATTTCACTAAGCATGATACCCTCTAGTTCCATCCACGTCGTCGCAAATGGCAAGATTTCATTTCTTTTGATGGCTGCATAGTATTCCATTGTGTATATATACCACATCTTCTTTATCCATTCATCTGTTGATGGACATCTAGGTTCTTTCCATAGTTTTTTTTTTATTTGAGTATATTTGACATACAGTATTACATTAGGTTTAGGTATGCCATATAGTGATTGAGTAAATTTGTACATCATGCTATGCTCACAGATATACTACCATCTGTCACCATACAGCACTATTATAGTATCATTGACTATATTCTCTGTGCCGTACATTTCATCCCTTAATTTAGTCCTTCCATAACTGGAAGCCTGTATCTCCCACTCCTCTTCACCTGTTGTGCCCCCCTCCCCACCCCTTGCCCTTTTGGCATCCACCAGTTTGTTCTCTGTATTTATAGGTCTCATTTTCCTCTTTCTTTCTTTATTCATTTATTTTTTAGACTCCACATATGAATGAAATCATCTGGTGTTTGTCTTACTCTGTCTGACTCACGTCATTTACCATAATACTCTCTAAGTCTGTCCACATTGTCGCAAATGGCAAGAGCTCATCCTTTCTCATGACTAATACTGCATTGTATGTATATGTTTGTGTATGGGTGTACACAAACAGAGATACACAGCCCACATCATCTTTATTCATTTATCTGTCAATGGACACTTGAGTTACTTCTGTATCTTGGCTATTATAAATAGTGTTGCAATAAATATAGTGTCCATATATCTTTTTGAGTTCGTGTTTTCATTTTCTTCCAGTTTGAAGTATCTCTTTCTCTCTCAAATCTTTGGGAAATTATTTTTCAGGTTATTGTTTTAAAAGGCAACAACAAAGCATATTTGTTTGTATTCTTATTTAAAAGTAATGTACTGTTTTGCAGTATGTATTATAATATAGATAAACAAAGCAGAACAAATAATTCTGATTTCACCACCTAAGGAGAGAACTATTGTTTACACGTGTCCTTTAAGTTTTTTTTTTTTTAGTACATACACATGAATTATAAAAAAATAAGGTTTTGTAATGTAAGAGTTTGTAATGTAAGAGTTTCCCTTAACAATATATGGGAAGGATCTTTCTGAATACTGTATATTTTTCTATAACTTAATTTTTTAAAACATTAAATAGGTATTCCACCTTGGGTAGTAATGCCATTACTGGATCTTATGGTAATTCTATTTTTTGAGGAACTTCCATACTGTTTGAGACAGTGGCTGTACCAATTTGCATTCTTACCAGCAGGGCAAAAGGGTTCCTTTTTCTCTACATCCTTGCCAATATTTATTATTTTTTGTGTTTTAATCTTAGCCAGTCTGACAGGTTTAAGGAGCTGTCTCATTGTGGATTTGATTTACATTTCCTGATGATTCATGATGTTGAGCAACTTTTCATAAGTCTGTTGGCCATCTGTATGTCTTCTTTGGAAAAATGTCTATTCAGGTCCTTTTCTCATTTTTTGTTGGATTGTTTGGTTTTTATGATATTTTTGGTGTTGAGTTGTATGAATTCTTTATCTATTTTGGATATTAATCCTTTACCAGGTATATCATTTTGAAATATCTTCTCCCATTCGGTAGGTTGTCTTTTTGTTTTGTTGATAGTTTCCTTCAGTGTTCAAAGCTTTTTTAAAATTTTGCAGTAGTCCCAATAATTAAATTTTATTTTTTTCCCTTACTGGAGGAGACATATATAGAAAAATGTTTCTATGTAGAAAAATGTTTCTATGGCTGTTGTCAAAAAAATTACTACTTTAAAAAAATTGCTACTTATAGGGGCTCCTGGGTGTCCCAGTAGGTTAAGCATCTGCCTTCAGCTCAGGTCATGATCCTGGGGTCCTGGGATCAAGTTTATTCTTAGGTATTTTTTTGGTGTAATTATAAATAGGATTGTCTTCTTAATTTCTCTTTCTGCTACTTAATTATCAATACATAGAAAGGCAACACATTTATGGGCATTAATTTTGTATCCTATGACTTTACTAAGTTTCATTATTACTTCTAATAGTTATTAGGTTGAGTCTTTAGGGTTTCTTATATATCATATCAGGTCAGCTTCAAATAGTGGAAGTTTTACTTCTTCCTTATCACTTTGGATGCCTTTCTTCTTTTTTCTTCTGTGATTGCTATGGTTTTGATATATGCTGTACTATGCTGAATGAAAGTGGTGAGAGTGGACATCCTTGTCTCCTTGCTGATCTTAGAGGAAAAATTCTCATGTTTTTCACCATTAAGCATGATGTTGAGTGAGTTTTTCATATATGACCTTCATTATATTGATATACATTCCCTATAACCATGCTTTTTGTTAAAGTATAACCTTTCATGTTAAAACTCTTGTCAAATGCTTTTCCTGATTCTATTGAAAAATGATCATACAGTTATTATCCTTTTTCTTATTAATATGATGAATCATGTTGATTGAATTGTGAATACTGAAACATCTTTGCATCCCCAGAGTAAATCACACTTGATCACAGTGAATGATCTTTTTAATATATTGTTGGATTTCATTTCCTAGTATTTTGTTGAGAATTTTTGCATCTGTGTTAATCAGAGATAATGACTTGTGGTTCTCTCTCTCTCTCTCTTTTTTTTTTTGTAGTGTCTTTATCTTGTTCTGGTATCAGGTTACTATTGGCTTCATACAATGGATTTGGAAGTTTTCCTTTTTCTTCTATTTTTTGAAATAGTTTGAGGAGGATATGTATTAACTCTTCTTTAAATGTTTGGCAGAATTCACCTGTGAATTCTGGTCCTGGATTTTTGTTGTGAGTTTTTAAATTACTGATTTAGTTTCATTGTCAGTAACCTGTCTACACAAATTTTCTACTTCTTCCTGATTCAGTTTTGGAGAGTTTTAGGTTTCTAGGTATTTATTCTTTTCTTCTGGGTTGTCCAATTTATTGACATGTATTATTTCATAATATTGTAATACTGTGTGTTTCTGTGTTGTTGGTTGTTATCTCTCCCTTTCCCATTCTGATTTGAATGATTTGAGTCATGTCTCTTTTTACTGATGAATCTGACTAAGGGTTTTTCAGTTTTGTTGCTCTTTTCAAAGAACCAGCTCCTCTTTCATGCATTTTTGCTCTAATCTTTATGATTTCCTTCCTTCTATAGGCTTTGTTCTCTTTTTTTCTAGCTCCTTTAGATATAAGGCTAGGTTGTTTATTTGAGCTTTTCCTTATTTCTTGAGGTAGGGCTGTACTGCTATAATCTTTCCTCTTAGAACAGGTTTTGCTGAGTCCCAAAGATTTTGGACCATTTTGTTGTTTTTGTTTCATTTTTATATGTTTCCATGTATTTTTTAAAATTTTCTCTTTGATTTCTTATTTGACCCATTCATTGTTTAGTAACATGTTATTTAGTCCCTGTGTATTTGTGTTCTTTCCAGATTTTTTTCTTGTGATTGAATTCTATTTTCATAGCATTGTGGTTGGAATAGTTGCATGATATAATTTCAGTCTTTCTGAATTTATTGAGACTTGTGTTGTGGCCTAACATGTGATCTACTCTGGAGAATGTTCCATGTGCACTTGAAAAGAATGTATATTCTATTGTTTTTGGATGGAATGTTGTGAATATATCTGTTACATCCATCCGGTTCACTGTCATTCAAAGCCACCGTTTCCTTGTTGATTTTTCTGTCCTCATGATCTATTCAGTGATGCAAGTGGGGCATTAAAGTTCCTTGCTATTATTATATTACTGTCAATTTCTTCTTTTGTGCTGTTAATAGCTGCCTTATGTATTTAGGTGCTCCCTTATTGGTTGCATAAATATTTACAATTGTTATACCTTCTTTTTGGTTTGTTCCCTTTTTGAGTCTATAGTATCTCTGTCTCTTGTTACAGTCTTTGTTTTAAAGTCTGTTTTGTCTAATGTAAGTATTAATTGCTGTCCCAGTACTCTTGTTGCTTCTCTTTGTATGGTAAATACTTTTCCATCCCTTTAGTTTCAGTCTGCATGTGTGTTTAGGTCTGAAATGACTCTCTTTTAGGATGGCATATAGATGCATCTTGATTTTTTATCTACTCATTCACCCTATGTATTTTGATTGGAACATTTAGTCTGCTCACATTCAAAGTAATTATTGATAGCTATGTACTTATGTCATGTTACTTATTTTACAGCTATCTTTGTAGTTTTTCTCTGTTCCTTTCTTGTTCTCTTCCTTGTGGTTTGATATCTTTCTTTTTTCTTTAGTAATATGTTTGGATTTTTTCTCTTTATTTTTTGCATAGCTATTACAGGTTTGTGATTTGTGGTTCCCATTAGTGTCATATATAACATCTTCTGCATATAGCAGTCTAAATTAAATTGATGGTCATTTAAGTTTGAACCCATTCTAAAAGCACTAAATTTTGACTCTCCTCCTTCTCCTATGTTCTTATATTTGTTTTTTTTTAAGACTAGTAGAATCCTTTTCTTTTCTTTTTTTAAAGATTTATTTATTTGTCAGAGAGAGAGCACAAGCAGGGGGAGTGGCAGACAGAGGGAGAAGCAGGCTCCCTGCCAGGCAGTGAGCCTGATGTGGGACTCAATCCTAGAACCCTGGGATCATGACCCAAGCTGAAGGCAGACCCTCAACGAACTGAGCCACCCAGGTGTCCCTATTCTTATATTTGTGAATCTCTTGACTGCTTTTTATAAATATAATTGATTTTGCTACTTTCATATTTTAACTTCTATACTGGCTTTATAAGTGATTAATCTATTCTTACTATTTGTATTTATAGAGTAAATTTTTTCTGCATTTGTATTGTGAAATTTTACTTCCCTTAGTTTCTTATTTTTCATTATGGCCTTGTCTTCTAGTCAAAGAATTTTTAAGGTTTCTTATAAGGCTTGTTTAGTTGTGATGAATTCATTTATTTGTCTAGGAAACCCATTATTGCTCCTTCTATTCTGATAATAGTCTTACTGGATAGAGTGTTCTTGGTTGTAGGTTTTTTCCTTTCAGCACTTAGAGTATATCATGGCACTTTCTTCTGGCCTGCAAAGTTTCTGCTGAAAAATCCTTAAAGCTTTATTGAGTTTCCCATGTACGTAACTGTTTTCTTTTCTCTTGGTGATTTAAAAATTCTCTCTTTATCACTACTTTGTGCCATTTTAATTATTATGAGTCTTGGTGTGGAACTCCTTGTGTTGATTTTGTTTGGGATTCTCTGTCTCCTTGATCTACGTATCTGTTTTATTCTCCAGATTAGGGAAGTTTTCACCTAATATATTTCAAATAAATTTTCTGCCTTCTTTTTTCTCTCTTCTCCTGGGAAACTTATAATGTGAATGTTATTACACTTAATGGTATCACTTATCTCCCTTAAGCTATTCTCATTTATTATTATTCTTTTCTCTTTTTGCTATTTGGCTTGGTTTCTTTCCATTACTCCATCTTTGAGCTCACTAGTCTGTTTTGCTTCTTCTAGTCTGCTATTGATTCCCTCTGGTGTATTTTTAATTTTTCATTATTGAGTTTTTCATCTCTGATTGGTTCTTTTTTATATTTTCTCTCTTAGTTGAAGATCTCAGTGAGATCTTCCATTCTTTTATCAAGCCCAGTGAGTACGTTAATGACCATTACTTTGAATTCTTTGTCAAACATATTGTTTATCTCTGTTTCTTTTAGCTCTTTTGCTGTGGTCTTCTTCTTTCTTTTATGACATATTCCTTTGTCTCCTCATTCTGTCCAACACTCTGTGTTTGTTTCTATGTATTAGGAAAATCAGCTACATCTCCTTCTCTTTAAAGTTGTGGTCTTTTAAAAAAGAGGTACTGTGATGACCTGTAGCACAATATCCTCTATTTGCCAGAGCCAGCCACTTCAGGATTGTCTCTTCTGGGGGTTGTGTGCACCCTACTGTATTGGCTGAGCATCATTGCTATTAGCCCAATCAGTTACAATGGCCTACCTTTGCCTCTTATGGGCATGGTTTTGTCCCTGGGCTCTTAGGGGTCATTTGGGGGCTGTCATGGGTTTGTAGTTGAGCATTGTCAAAACTCAGATGCCTGTTTGCTGGTGCCATGATAGCATTGAATTATAGGGCACTGTCACTGCATTGTCCATGGAGGCTATCATTGGTAGGTGGGGCCTGCATTCAAACCAGATGCCTGTCCCCAGTTTGCCCAGTCTGCAGTGACCTGGAATTGTGGGGCTCCCTCCCAGTTGCTATTCCTTGAGAGGTTTTTGTTGGTAGGCAGGGCTGGCAGTCAGATCAGATGTGTGCCCCTGTCTGTAAGCTTGGTCTACAGTCAAATGGTGTGAGTGGTTATCTTCCCTTCACCTTTGGGCAGGAGTCACTTTGGAATGGTTCTGGTCCCTTCAGGGCTGCCTTCAAGATGCAGTATGTCAGGAGTAACTTTAGATGGAATACTCCTAAGTAGACCTTGTTGTATGGGGAGGAACTTGAGCCGGGTGCATGGTATTAGCAAGGTAGATGGAGGGTGTGGGAGCTGGTTTCCACAAGTGTCCAGTCATCTAGGCTTAGGGGGGAGGATGGGGAGAAATGGTATCTACCAGCTCTTTTGTTCTTGGAGAAGTCTCCTAATGATCCCTGCTCCCTACTGCATGGTTTGGGATTAGTAAATAAATCTCCTTCACATATATCCCAGGTATTTTTCAAACAGGTGCTTCTGTGCTGTATCTCAGTGATAAAAAACTTGAGAAGTTAAGCCTCATTGTTTTTCACAGCACAATGACATGGGACTAGTCTTCCCAATTCAGGTTCTCTGTGTCTGGGGTACCTGGTTTGGTGTCTGCTCCCCTCCCTTCTCCATGCTTATGGTGTCGCTCCTGTTTGTGATTAGTCTTACAAGGAGTTTTCACCATATATCTGTTCCTCCTATCCTTTCTGAAGAGTCCTCCTCTCTACAATTAACTGTGGAAATTCTGTTCTGTCTGCCATATGGGTAGTTTTCTGGGTTAGTTGCACTGATGGGGCTGTTATCTACATGTGTCTGTTGGACAAGATGAACTTAGGATCTTTCTACTCTGCTGTGTTTTCAGTAGTCCTTCTTTTGAAAAATTTTAAAACATAAAAATAGGTTTTTATAGGTAACATAATTTTGAGCAAGAAAACCCACATTGTCACAGGAATATTGGAATACTTTCCAAAATATTCATTATCAAAATAATCTCTCCATAGCACCTTTTTTCCCCTCAAAAACCAGTTACTTTTTCACCTCTTGTTAATATTTTGCTTTTATCATGAAGGGATAAAGTGTGATTTAGATAGGCACCGATTATTTTTACCTTAATCTCTTATTTCCTTGGTCAAACCAACCTTCACTTTCATTGATACCATGTTGTATGTGTGTTTTCTGTTCTATCATTTTCTTCTATTTGCTTTCTTTGGGTTTATTTTACTGTTTTTTTAAAACTTTGGGATACATTCATTAATTATCTTCTTTTATAATGTACACATTTGAAACCATACCTTTCCAGATAAGTGTTCTTTAACTCTATCTTACGTGTTTTGGCTTAAACTGTTTATTACTGTTCCCTCAAAATATTTTCTAAATTCTATTATATTTTATTTCCTTGGGCTAGTGGATTTAGAAATCCTTTTGTCAACTGCCAAACATGAGAGCATTTTTGTTTCATTGTTGTTGTTGTCACTGTTGTTAAAGAGCTTATGTTTAACTGCATGTCATGTATGGTTTCAGATCTTTGAAATCACTTGAAAAAAATTATGGCACAAGTGGCCAGTTTTTTAAAAATGTTTTCCTTGTGTTTGAAAAGAATGAGTGCTCTGCAGGTATTGAGTATCAGTGCTATACATTTCCATTAGGCAAAATTTGTTTATCATAGTTCAGTCTTCTGCGTAGTTGGTGCTTTCTGTTTTGCTAATTTTCAATTATATTTGGCATTTTTTCACCATGATTGTGTGCTTATTTTTCCTTCCTGCTAATTATTGCTATTTTTGAACCCATGTTACTAAATGTATGCAAAATAATTTTTATAATTTTGTCATGACTGAATTATTTATTGTAATGATATCACCCTTAGTGAAAAAAACCTTTTCTTTTCATTAAAAGTCTGTTGCATGCATTATTAATGTAGGCAATAGACTTTCTTAAATATGGTGTTTACATACTAACTTTTTATTTTATTTTTAACCATTCAGTATCCTTATATTTTAAATTAATTTATTAGAAGTAGCATTTAATTGGGTTTTGTTATTTTTCCAGTCTAACAATCTTTGCCTCTTTAATGGCATAGTTAAGATATGTAATTAATGTGATTTTTGGTAGATGGGATTGGAAATAACTGTGCTTTTTGTACCTTATAACTTTCGTGCCACTTCCCTTTTGTTTCTCTCTTTTCTTATCTTCTTTTTGGGGATGGTGTGTATTAATATCCTTACTTTTCCTTGTTTTTTTCTTGGGGATGGTATGTATTAATATCCTTACTTTTCCTTGTTTTTTCATTGACTTGCTTAAAAATTACCAGTGTATTTCTGGTCTGTTATTTGTTGCCCTGCAAATGATAATGATATATCAAATGCATCAAATTATAAAACTGATCAATATTCATATTTTGTTCCTGGAAAATTTGAGTAATCTAAACACCTTAATTCATTAACTCCCTTTATAACACATTATTATTGACCTTTATTTTTATTCTCATTTGTAATTACATGAGACATAATTATTATGACTTCATTTAGTCACCATTCATTTAGATTTATCCTCACATTTGCCATTTTTTATTGTAGTTTTCATTATTTTATATCCTGGAACTTCTGTTCTGAGATATATTCCTTCTCCCTGATGTGACTTTCTAAAAATTTAACTAGAAAATTACGATCTGGTGTTCATAAACGTTCCATGCTTATTTATTTGTTTCATTGTTTCGGTTTGAAAATGCCTTTATTTTATTTTCTCCTCTTCTTTTTTTAAAATCTATGTATGTATGTATGTATGTATGTATGTATTGAGAGAGCCAGCAAGGGAAAGTGTGTGTGTGTGTGTGTGTGTGTGTGTGTGTGAGAGAGAGAGAGAGAGAGAGAGGAACGGGAAGAGGGGAAGAGAGAGAATCCCAAGCAAATATGCACTCAGCACAGAGCCTGATTTAGGGCTTAATCTCATCACCCTGAAATTGTGACCTGAGCTGAAATCAAGTTGGATGCCCAACCAACTGAGCCACCCCAGCACCCTTAATCTCATTCTTAAAGTTGTTTTCCCTGGATGCAAGTTTACCAGTAATTTCTTTTTAACACATTGAAAATAACATTCCACTTTCTCTGTCTTCTGTTTTCTTATCGAAGTCATTCTGACTGCTCTGTCTTTGATTGTCTTTTTTATATGTTGCTCTTAGTATTATTTTCCCTTTGTTTTTAGTGTTCTGCATTTCTGCTCTAATGTGTCCATTGATGGATTCTAATATTTATGCTATGAGGAATTCATCAGTCTTCCTATGTTTGTGGAATGATGTCTTTATTCTGTCCTGGAATTTTTTTGTCTTTAAATATTTCACATATTGCCCCTGCCACATTCTTTTTTTTTTTTTTTTTTTTTAAACTGAGCCTGGGTGGCTAAGTCAATTAAGCCACGGACTCTTTTTTTTTTTTTTTTTTTTTTTTTTTTTTTTAAAGATTTTATTTATTTATTTGACACAGAGAGAGATCACAAGGAGACAGACAGGCAGGCAGAGAGAGAGGAGGAAGCAGGCTCCCTGCGGAGCAGAGAGCCCGATGTGGGGCTCGATCCCAGGACCCTGAGATCATGACCTGAGCCGAAGGCAGCGGCTTAATCCACTGAGCCACCCAGGCGCCCCCCCCCTGCCACATTCTTTTCCTTCTCTCTTCTTGATAATGTGATCAAATGCATGTTAAACCTTCATATACAACTTCACATGCCCTTCAGTGTCTCTTTCATATTTTATACCTAAACAGAAAAATCTGTCCTGCAAATGAATCCTGTATCTATACAATTTCTTCTGAATTCTCTGTAATTTACTAATTTTCTCTCCATTTGTGTCTACTGATGATGAGAAGTAGATGAACAAGTAGATGTTCATTTATTTGATGAACAAATTCATAAAGCTCTTAAACTTGGTTATATTATTTTTCATCTCTAGAAGTTATATTTGATTATTTTAGAAAACCTGCTAGCTCTTTTATAAGTTTGTTATATATATTTTCCACATTATGGGGGTTTTAAAAAATACAATAAGCATAGTCAAGCTGATGTTTATGGCAAATTTACCCTCCCAACTTCAACAACTAAGTTACTGAACAAAAGGCCTCTGCCTTCGTCTCAGGTTGTGATCCTGGGGTCCTGGGATCGAGCCCCGCATCGGGCTCTCTGCTCCGTGGAAGGCCTGCTTCCTCCTCTCTCTCTGCCTGCCTCTCTGCCTACTTGTGATCTCTGTCAAATAAATAAAATGTTAAAAAAAAAACAAAAAATATATGAACAACAGTTGTTCAGATATTGTACAACAGTCAGCACAGCAGTGATCTCTGAGAGAAGAGAGGTTAATGAGATAGTTCAAACTCACAGCCTGGCAAGAATTTCAAGGCCACCGTGCAGGAAAATCCAAGCAATGCCTCTGTTCTCTTCTGAGGAGACAGTGTTAAAAATCAGGGGGAAGTGAAGATAGCTAGAATTTGCAGGGCAAAGAGAGAGAGAGGAGATAACTGCTAAATGGAGAGGTACAGAGGTCTACAAGGGTTCCCCTCCATTCATCGTCTGAACACTGCTATAAAGAACAACTAAAGGCCAGGGAAACAACCATCAGGGCTTGGAATAGTTCATATGCGACCAAAAGAGTAGAAAATGTCATTATTCCCAGGGTATTAGGTACTGAAGTCAAGGTAACTTATTACCTTATTAGTGGGAAAGAAATTAGCCCAAAACAGGTATTTGTCTGGTTCTACCTAGCGAAGCTTTAAAACAATCCTTAAGAGAATCAAACTCTTTTCAAATAATTTAACTGTGCCCCAGAAAAAGCAAACCTGAAGGATACTTAAAGGAATTTTACATATTATATATATATATATATATACACACACAAAATATATATTGCATATGTGTGTGTGTGTATGTGTATATATATATATAGAGAGAGATATATAGATATAGTTACCTTCTTGGGATCTATAATATGTATATTGTAGATCTCCAGCTTGCATGAAAATAAAATCATGCAGTATGTATCCAGTAAAAAATTATTAGGTATGCAAAGAATCAGAAAAATATGACTCATGATGAGGAGAAAAATCATCTAATAGAAACAGAAGAAACATCTAATAGAAATGTTAGAATCAGCAGACAAGGACAGTAAAATGGTTAGGATAACTATTTCTTGTATATTTTAGAAGGCTGAGCAAAGCATTAGCCTGTTAAGGGGAGAAATAAAATATATATTTTTTATTTTTTTTAAAGTTTTTATTTTAATTCCAATTAGTTAACCTATACTGTTATATTAGTTTCAGGTGTACAATATAGTTATTCAACAGTTCCATACAACACTGGTGTTAATCTCACAAAACAAACTGAGGATTGCTGAGGGGTGGAGGGTAGGGATAGGGTGGTTGGGTTATGGACATTGGGGAGGGTATGTGCTATGGTGAGCACTGTGAAATGTGTAAGTCTGACAATTCACAGACCTGTACCACTGGGACAAATACTACATTATATGTTAACAAAAATAATAAAGTATAAAAAGAAGTGTAGGCCAGAATATAGTGTATTTATGTCCTTAAAATACTGCAGAAGAAAAAAACTTTAAAAAGTCAACGATTGTGGGATTGGTATGATGGGAACAGGCTGACTCTTACCCTGAGTAAAATGGTCCCATTTCAGTATAGAGAAAATGTCTATTATACTTCCCAACTAATGTGGGGACCAAATTTTGTGGTTTTTATCCTCTTTTCCCTATTTAGTCATTAAAAGAAAAGCTCAAGTTAGCCTATACTGATAAGTGTCTGGAACAAAAGAAAATTTAATGCTGTGCTTGTCTCTCTGGATTTCCGTGTTCCTTAGATTTTTTTTTTTGCTGGTACCTCCCAATCCCCTTCACCCATTTTGTTCATCTTCCCTCCCCCTTCCCCTCTGAAAACTATCCGTTTGTTCTCTGCATTTAAGGATTTGTTTCTACTCTTTTGTTTGTTTGTTCATTTGTTTTGTTTTTAAAATTCCACATATAAGTGAAACCAAGCAGTATTTGTCTTTCTCTGACTTATTTCACTTAGCATTATACTCTATAGCTTCATCCATGTTGTCACAAACCTCATTCTTTTTTATGGCTGCATAATATTCCATGTGCTCACACGCATGCGCGTGCACACACACACACACACACACACACACACACACTCACACACCCCATCTTCTTTATCCATTCATCAATCAATGGACACTTGGGCTGCTTCCATATCTTGACTATTGTAAATAATGTTGCAATAAACATGGGCATGCATGTATTTTGTTGAATTAGTGTTTTTGTATTCTGTGGATAATTACCCAGTAATGGAATTACTGGCTTGTATGGTATTTCCATTTTGAATTTTTTAAGGAACTTCCATGTTATTTTCCACAGTGGCTGCACCCATTTACATTCTACCAATAGTGCATGAAAGTTCCCTTTTCTCCTCATCCTCACTAACGCTTTATTTCTTATCTTTTTGATAGTAGCCCTCCTGACAGGTATGAGGTGCTATCTCATTGTGGTTTTGATTTACACTGGCCTGATGATTACCGATGTTGAGCATTTTTTGATTTATCTATTGGCCATCTGTATGTCTTCTTTAGAAAAATATCTAGTCAGGTCCTTTGCCCATTTTTTAATGGCATTGTTTGTTTTTTTTTGATGTTGAGTTGTGTAAGTTCTTTACATGTTTTGACTGTTAATTCCTTATCAGATTTGCAAAGATCTTCTCTCATTTAGTTTTCCTTTATGGCTGGTTTCCTTCAAAGTGGAAAAACTTTTTATTTTGATGTAGTCTCAATATTTATTATAGCTTTTTTTCCCTTGCCTGGGGAGACATCTAGAAAAATATTGGTAAGGTGATGTCAAAAAGATCCTCTAAGATTTTTGTGTGGTAATTTTGTATCCTTTTAACAGTACTTTGATGCCTTTAGTTTGTTTTCAGTGGGAGGATGATCTGAATAACCTCACCTCTCCATATTTATGGAAGAGGAATTAGTAATTTTCATGGTCATTCTTCATTTCATGAGAAAATACACAGTTTATGTTTAAAGGTCATAGTTTGAAAAATTAATAATACTGTTAATATCCAGTACCTTGGGAAGTTGAATACATCATTAAAAGTGACAGTATGGGGGCGCCTGGGTGGCTCAGTGGGTTAAAGCCTCTGCCTTCGGCTCGGGTCATGATCTCAGGGTCCTGGGATCGAGCCCCACATTGGGCTCTCTGCTCAGCAGGGAGCCTGCTTCCCTTCCTCTCTCTCTGCCTGCCTCTCTGCCCACTTGTGATCTCTCTCTGTCAAATAAATAAATAAAATCTTAAAAAAAAAATTTAAAAGTGACAGTATGTGGGAAGTAAACAGACTAATGTAATTGCCCCTCTCTATTCTTCTGAAATTTGGAACTACAACTCTTTCCTCAAGGACGTCTCCAACTTCATTTGGGCAGAACAGCCTGACATGTGGGGATGGCATAATTATAAATCAGAAAACAAATAAAAACTTTGTAAAGCTTAACTTATTCATTTTAAGTTAAAAGTAAGCATTAATAGGATTTATTATATTTTCTACTGATTTCAGTGAATTATGTTGTTAAAAGTTGAACCACATGAGTTTGTAATTTGGGTGTAAACATGATCAAATATTGGCAATTTCATATGATTTGACATAATTCATCCCATTTAACCTGCTGTTGATAGAGCCAAAAGAGCATACAGTTGGGAGACAGAACTTTGATTCCACAATTTACCTATCCTTGGAACTTTTGAGATATTACTTTGCACATCTGAGCTCCTGGAATATTGTGAGATTTAAATAACATGATTTTTCTAAGATGATTACCAGATCCTGGCATGGCAGGAAATCTCTTGAGCACAGTGCTTAAGAAGGTGGTCCGGGCAGCAGCCAACTGTGGGATCAAACTCTGATTCTGTCATCTACTCGATAAGTTAACTTGGTAAAATTACCTAAACTTTCTTTGCCTCAGTTTCCTCACCCACAAAAAAGGGATTAAAAATAATACTCACACTGTAGTGTTGCAATAAGGATCAAATGCCTATGTTTATATGTTTATAAAATGCTTAAAAAAGTGCCTGGTACATAGTAGGTGAATAGGCATTCACTTTTTATTATGGCAGGATATCATTAAAAATTAACAGCTTCCCTCCACCCTCTTCAAGTGGACATAATCAAGAAATGCAAGCAGAAGCAAAACCAATGCAAATGAGAATCATTATTCACCTAGGAGTCAATAACATTACAGAAAAGAACAGACATCTGCAATTCTAAGCACGATGGACAAAAGGTTCATACTCATAAGAGGGCAAAAGATTATAAAGGTAAAAATGATGTTAATGTAGGAAATGGCCGTGTAGAAGAGTCAAAGTTGCCTTAATCATTTCCTCTTGCATCAGGTGGGAAGTGGAGCAGCTGCTTTAGTTCCTTGCAGTTTTTCAGTAAAACACTTCACTTTGCCAGTGTAAAAATTCGGTGCATTGAATTGTTGAAATCCTCTATATTCTTTCTCCACATGGCTTCTGCTCCAAGGAAAATGCGGCATAAGGGGCTCACAGCTAGAGTTACTATCAAAAGCTAGGCAAGCAGAGAAATATTCATGCTTCTATAGGATGCTGCAATTATGGAATACAATAGCAACTTTAGACCAAATGTTGAATCCTACGAAGATCAGTTTGAAATGTTTGCCCCAACTTTGTCTTATACCACATATATTTTGCAGTTTTGTAGCTTTTCTATCAGAGGCTCAAATTTTCTTGGTTCATGGAACCCTTAGTTTTCAGTAATTTTTTCATGGTTCCCTAGGCAAAAACAAATACTTAATAGTTCTTCTGTTTTTTAAGTAGTCAGGTCCAAACAACTTAATAAGTATTTATATACTAACAGTGTAGTAGCTGCTTGAAATGATATCTATATTTATACTTTGTAATACTTAAACATGTAATAACTCTAAATAATCATAATTATTTACCAATGGGATATATGTACCTATTGGGCACTGTACGTCTTAAACCTTGGAATCTCATTGGACACTGCCACTCTCATTTCCTGTTCCACATTGATTTCTGCACAGCATCTTTTCTTTTTTTTTTTCTTTTTGAAAGCAAATCTTGGAAGTTTATTGAAAGAGCTGACAAGATGGTAAGCCAAGAGAAAGCAGGAGCTTAGAGAGGCAAGTGGAACAATGGAATTACTGATTCTCCTAACCAGCATCTAGTTTTCATCACAACTACTACAATACCAACTTCCCAAAGACATGACATCATCAAAATGAATATAACCCACCTGGTATCCCCACAGGTGTCACTGAGTTTTACCTTGAAAATTTAAACTTTGCTGTGATGTTCCCATAAGTTTGCTGTGGTGCCCATGACACCTTGGCACACAGTTTGGGAACCACAGCCCTGTACCACTTGCTAGATATTTGAAGTTATTTCAAGTATGTGTTCATTAGGGACAGATTACAGTGTAGATCTAAATACCACTTTCCACCTTTCGGAGTGCTTTTATTGAACAGGAGGCTGGATGATGGTATTTGAATAAGTAAATGCAAGGAGTTATATCATCATAAAATATTTATTGGGACTTTATTGAATGTAAAGAGTGATGAGGTAAACAGAATTATATGTTCCTCAAGAAGTTTATTGTATTTAACTAAGTAGTTTATACATATGTGATCTGATTATATCATTTTCTCAGTGAACTTTGTTACTATCTCCCCTATTTCTCTGCTGTCAAGTGCTTCACAATTTGTCTTCCTCCTTTTTCCAGCTCATCCTCTGTCTCTTTCTGATACAACATCTCTCCCCCTGCCTCCCAATTCTCCATACTCAGGTATAGATTGATGATAGACAGACTGACATGGGATTTCATAAAGGAATAGGACTTTCCATGATTGTTGGGGGAGCAGCTTAAACAGTCTGTGTAAAGCAGAAGTCTGTAGAGAAGTCAGTTAGAAGGAAGGCTATTTGGGAATTAAGGACAAAGTGGAATCTGTGAAACTGAGCTTGAACCGATTAGAACTCACCAGAACCTAGGCTGATCTCTCACTATCTCAGGGTTCCACCTTTGACAATGAGAGTGGTTTTTGTTTTGTTTTGTTTTAATTAATTTATTTTTTCAGTGTAACAGTATTCATTGTTTTTGCACAACACCCAGTGCTCCATGCAACACGTGCCCTCCCTATTACCCACCACCTGGTTCCCCCAACCTCCCACCCCCGCCCCTTCAAAACCCCCAGGTTGTTTTTCAGAGTCCATAGTCTCTTATGGTTCGCCTCCCCTTCCAATTTCCCTCAACTTCCTTCTCCTCTCCATCTCCCCATGCCCTCCATGTTATTTGTTATGCTCCACAAATAAGTGAGACCATATGATACTTGACTCTCTCTGCTTGACTTATTTCACTCAGCATAAGACAATGAGAGTGTTTTGTAAGAGAAACTGGTCCTCATCATCATGCAGCTAACTATTCATCTGGCCTGAGACCCAGAGAAGTTGAAGGAGAAGCTAGAAGAGCTCTGGTCCCCGCTGCTGCCCCACCCCAATCCTGGCAGCTCACAGAAGTTTACATAGGCTGCAACAGAGTCTCATGCTCTACACCGAACTTTAACACATAAAGCAAAGATGGCAGCTGCTTTCGTTCTGCCTTCTAAATCTCACATATATCTCTTGCATTCTACCTTAACCCGGACCTATGCAGAGGAAGAAATTCTGGGAAATAGACTTTTAACTTGGCTAAGTTGATACAACACCAATACACCACAGCTTTTAAGAGTACTTATCTCACTTTGGTCAGTTCTTGAAGTGCTTGCCTCTGCCCCTAGAATTGTGCTTCTGGAGGGCCTGGACCACATATTACTTATAGTGTATCTCTTATACTTCATGCAATGCCTGACACATAATAGGGACTCACAGATTTTTGTTGAATGGTGAACAAATGAATGAATGAACACATGAATGAATAGGAAAAGTTGTCTGACACCACCAGACAATACAATATAAGTACCAAATATTTGCTCATATAACAAAGTAGTAAGAATCTCTTGTTTTCAAATGCAAATATTTAATGTATCTTATATAGCCTAATCCCTTCAGGAAGAGGTGAATATATTTAAGCCTATCAAAATTTTATCATCTATGTAGAACTTTCAAATTTGCAAACTCTGTTTATAGAGGTTATTTCATTTGATGACTTATTAATTAGTTAGGTATAACTTGGTCACTAGCTTTCTGCATATTCATGAGAAAAAATTCTTAAAACAAGCTTTAATCATAAGAACAAAAATGTTGATTTACTCATTAAATACCAGCGTTTTATTTATTTTCATTTCTGTACATATTTCAGAATCCAGTAGCACAGAGCTAACTGAAGATAAATATTGCCAATCTATTTCTGTCTGCAATTCTCTTCCTCACAACATCTTTTGACATTAATTCAATGCTAGGTCCTCTTTTTTAGCCATGTTTTGGCCTGTTTTAAGCTCTAGAGTATCAGTACATGACCATACCAAGACATCATCATCTATAGCTTATACCTGTCTATAAACACATGGTTAATAGCCAAAACAGGAAACAGCCCCAACTCTATATAGAACTGCATCCTTCATAGAGAGGCTTTAAGAGTAAGTGTCCAAAGCAAACTTATTCTAATCCTTATGGAAGCAGAATCAGCACCTTGCCTTGCTGCCATTTTGGGTAAGATGCCTGTCATGCCCCACTAATTGTCACCAGAATGACTAACCTTTAGCTTTTGCTATATGTTATTGATTACTGACAAAACAAGAAAAATTAAAGTAACAAAATACTTGATCCTTGACTTAAGTCAGTATCTTAAGGTATGTGAAAACTTCAAAAGATATGACAATCATATGAGAAAAATGTTATTTTACTATGAATAAACTAACTAGAAAATTGGTAACCATGGAGTTTTTTTTTTGTTTCTCTAAAACCTGTTCTATCTTTATTTTGATAGATCAGTCCTTATAACCCCTTCTAACCCTGGAGATTTTTCAGAGTCTTTTGCAAGTAAACTTCTTTTCTAAAAGTTTTGTCTCTGAAAAAAAACAAAAAAAGTTTTGTCTCTGCAACAGGAACTAAAATTTAATGAGTGAGAACTATGTGACGCATATAGGTTATGAAGCAATCTTTCTTATTCCCATTTACTGATGAGAACATTTAGGTCAGAAATATTACATAACTCCTTAAGACTAAACAGTTAATAAGTTTCAAAGCCGAGTTTTAATTTAGAATTTTAACCAGTTAAAAATGGCAAAGCTTTTACTGCATTATGTCTTCATGCTTTCCAGTCCACCATTACTGTACAGTGCTTTCAGGATTTAGGGTAAGTTTTAGAGAGGCATAACAGTTCCTTTCCAGGTGTTTTGTGCTACCCTCAGGCACAGCTATTATTCATTCATTCTTTGATTCAACAAATATTTATTGAGTCCCTAATGTATGAGAGTCATATCTCAAGATGCTAGAGACATAATGATGAACATGACAAACTCCCTCTTCACATGGAGCTTCTGTTCTAGTGAGAAAGACTGATGTAAACACAGAAATAAAAGACAGAATATGGTGTCAGGAAACTAAAGAAAAATGCCTCGGGATTAAGGGATGAAATTTGATGGAGGTTAGAGGTCCAATTGGGCTTTATAATTAAGAAGGGATGATGGAGGTACCTATAAATATCAATACAGGTTGAGTATCAAGCTTCTTCAGTTATAGAGACCTAAGATAAAATGATGTTCCAAACAGTATACTCATCGGTTGCTGACCTGCTTTAAAAACAGGAATTAATTTGTGTTACTATGAAATGATCATAGGGAAAGACAGAAAAAGAGCAAGATTTTAGAGCAATAATAATAAGAAGAAGTCTTCCAAGACCTGTCTTGACCTGTCAGTATTCTGCCTCCAATATCATCTTAGATCATATTTAAGTGTAGGAACTCTGGTCTTCCAAGTTCAGAGATCCTCACTTTCCGACTTTACAGCTGTCTTTCCCATTGATCCTGTCCTAAAATATGATTCCCTTTAAAAAATTTAAAGACACTTTCTTTCTACTTCTGTTACAAACAAGAGACTCCTAAAAAGTCAGAGACATTTTTATTTTCCTTTTTTCTTTCCATAACATTCTAAATATTAACACAGTGAACCATACATGAATTAAACATTATTTTCATCATGACTGGGTTTAAAAGGGATCAGCCAGAAAAAGGAAAACACAACCTTGACACTGTAGAGGAATTGAGATTGAAGACAATTCTTATTTTAATGTTGTTTACCAAGAAGGCAATATAACAAAGTGATCGAAAGTCAAGGGAGTTCTAGAGTCAAAATACCTGTGTTCAAATCCCTCATCCGCTGGTGGCTTGCTGTATGATTCGAGCAAATTACTAGACCTTTTGGATTTGGGGATTCCTCTTGTGAAAAGGCATCAAGATTATACATGCCTGATCTGTTCACTTTATTATCTTTACATAGGTTTTTAAAAGATTTTTTCTTATTTATTTGAGAGAGAGAGAATGCTCACGCAAGCACAGAAACAGGGAGCAGAGGCAGAGGGAGAAGGAGAAGCAGGCTCCCAGATGAGCAGGGAGCCGGAAGTGGGGCTCAATCCTAGGCGCCAACATGCAGGTACTCCCAGCTCTCTACAGGAAGTTCTCTGAAGCTCTCCCATGAAAGCCATTAAAAACAAAAGCACACAGAAGATGGGCCTTAGGGGCACACAGATCAAGAGCTGCGGGAGGAATCTGGGTGTAGCACCACAGTCCTTAATGAACTCCTACAATTTTGTTTTGTCACATCATCAGGGTCAATCATTTTTATGAGCTGAATGCCTATAAGAGAACAGCAGCCCCCATTTACAAATAAGCCATTCCTTTGAAAAGCGACTCTGGTCATATGACCCCAAGGCATGGTTTGATAATCACTGATGGACAAGAGACACTGACATCCGGGACTTCCGCAGTGTCTGCATGACTGGCTACCGAACTCTTACTATTTCAGTGACATAATTCCCCACCACCCCCCTACACTACCACCATCTTGGTTTTGGTTCCTGGCCCAGGGCCACGGGAGGTTGTCCTCAGAAGTCCCTTTCTGTTGTAAATAGCATTCTAACGTATGGCGGTAACCAGGGTGCCTTCTGATTTGAGCCTGGCAGTGTTGCCACACCCTGCATGAAGCTCTGATGGCTGATGCTCACTGCCAGTCCGTGCCAGTCCTTAGGGCGGCACAGAGCCACTTCACCTGCCCTGCTCCAGCACCTTTCCCAACTCTGTGCCTGATTGGAAGGTAACCACTGCCTCTTCTGATCCATAGTAGCTTGTGCCGGGTTGTAACTCTGGCCTCCTTCAACCCTAGTAACCACAGACCCCTAGATGGCCACTTGCCTCATCTTTTATTGGAAGAATCACTGCCTTGTACTCATGCCTAAGTCATAATACCCATTCCACTCTAGTGGCTGCACTCAGGAAAGAGAAATTGCCTTTGTCCTTTCTAACTAAAATTGTAAAAACTTGGTCTCCTTTTCTGATGTTCCTGCCATTCTGCATGCAGTTCCATCATCAGTATCTCTGCGTCCCAAAATCTGTCACCCATGCCTTCTGTTTCACAGTGGGAATCTGTCTTATAAATAGAATATTTCTATTGTTAGAAAACATCCCAGAAATGAAAAAAATTGTGTTTGAAATTCATGATTTTCATATAAAATGTGTCCATTTTTTAAAAAGTTTTGGCATATACTACTATACAGGATCCACTGACAATTTTTCCATCATACATGATTCTCTCTTATAAAATTAGAGACCTTCCCGGATAGTATATAGGAAGAAAAGAACTGTCCCATGATGGAAATTAATTGCATAATTTAAAAAACACTCAAAGGAAAAACCAAGACTGTCTAGTCAGAAACAGGTTTCCATAGATTGACAGGTAGGAGGTAGGTAAGTAGATAATTCATAGCATTGGTTATAATAATTTCTTTCTACTTTGTTCATCGTTTATTCTACAGTATTTATCGAGCCCTTACCACTGGAGTGGGCCCTGGGAATAAAAGATGATAAAGAAATCAGAACTGCATTTAAGGCACCATAATCGAGTGGGGAAGACAGATAGGAGAAGGAATAATTCTAATGCAATACGGAAATTACCATGAACAAGGCAACGGCGAGAAGTAAAAATACCAAACTTTTGTAGTAACTGACTTTGTCTTGAATTTGCATCATGCTCTGTTCAATTAGTAAGCTTATGATTGATCTTGACTCACCGCATCCCACAGGCTGAGTCAGATTCTTTCTGCTTGAGACTGCCTTAGAATTCCTCACATAATCCTGTATTTCTTTACTTGTCTATCTCCTTGACTCAACTGTGAGCTTTTGGAACGTGTGATATTGTCGAATTGTCTTTATATCCAAAGCATCTATTTTAATTTTGTGAACATATGGTGGTTCCTCAGTAAATGTTTGTTAACTAAATTAATGAATAAACTGAACAATGAACAGGGAGGGAAGAATTTCTTTGAAACATACATATATATATCTCTCAAAGAAATTTTTGAAATTGAAATTTTTCAATTTCAAATTCATTTTTTGAGTCACTTAGGTTGAGAACAACCAGATAGATAACTCTTCTTTCCTTCTCCTCCCATATAGAGAGAATGTGGGTTTCCCAAAGTGTGCAGGTTCAGTACTTTCAGCTGGAGACCTACCTGCCTTGTGTTGATTCTTTTTTTTTTTTTCAATTTTTTTCAAATTTTTCAGATTCTTTGAATGTGAAATTCTTTGAGATATAGATATATATATCACATACTGTCCAGCTAAAATTCTGAAACTCTAAGTGCAGTTGAGAGAATCACCTCATGTTGTGGGCCCCAGTTGTGTTCTCTTGTGCTAAGCTCCTGACTCCACAAATTTGGCAAACTTATCTACATTCACCATGTTAAATTAAAGGTCCCTGGGGTCAGAAAATAGTTACACCTTCCAAAGCGTACCTTCCAACTCTTACATTGTGAGATGTACTGGAAAGAATGGAATATTTCCTGTATCAACAACTTGGGCTTTTAAACACCGGTTGAATCCAATTTTGGTAATGTTTGGTTTTTAAAAAATCATGTGGAAGGTTATTATTTGCTATCCCTGCAGTGCTGTATATGATTGCTGCCTCAGCTCTTTGCAAGCAATTACAGCAAGTTTAGAAATCAAGTAGCAGTGCGTGCAGGGGTGCAATTCTCCTGGTTCTCTATCACAGTGTGGGTTCATGCCTTAGTATTGTTGGATCCATTGTTATGTGATGCTCAGGGGCTTTCTAAGCAGTATTTAAGATTAGGAGTGTTCTGCTTGTCGACTGTTAAGTATTCGAATATTTTTCCCCTTTTTGAAATAGAGGCTAAAAATTCTGTCTGCATGTTAGAATTAACTCTAATAACCTAAGTATTCACATCACAGAGGTTAGCTATACAGATAATCATCCTATCCCGCTAAGTTCCATAAACTGTATTTGCCCCAAATGCCTTTTCACAGGGTTCTAGAAAAGTATTAGTTTGGAAGACAGATGCTTTCTTGAAACTTTGCTTAATGACTCTAAAGGGGTCACTTAGGTTGAGAACAACCAAATAGATAATGCTCCTTTCCTTCTCCTCCAATTTAGACAGAATATGGTTTCCCAAAGTGTGGAGGTTCAGTACTCTCTCAGCTGGAGACCTACCTGCCTTGAGTTGATTCTTTTTGTTATTGTTGTTGTTGAACATATTTCTCTTTTTAAAATTTTATTTCTTTTCAGTGTTCCAGAATTCATTGTTTATGCACCACACCCAGTGCTCCATGCAATACGTGCCCTCCTTAATACCCACCACCAGGCTAACCCAACCTCCCACCCCCTCCCTTCCAAAACCCCCAGTTTGTTTCTCAGAGTCCACAGTCTCTCATGCTTCGTCTTCCCCTCCAATTTCCCCCAACTCACTTCTCTCCTTCTCCCAGTGTCCTCTGTGTTATTCCTTATGCTCCACAAATAAGTGAAACCATATGATAATTGACTCTCTCTGCCTGACTTATTTCGCTCAGCATAATCTCTTCCAGTCCTGTCCATGTTGCTACAAAAGTTGGGTATTCATCCTTTCTGATGGAGGCATAATACTCCATTGTATATATGGACCACATCTTCTTTATCCATTCGTCTGTCAAAGGGCATCTTGGTAGGAAACCACTCCTGATAAACTCGTATGGTACAATAGAGCACATGACGTAGAAATTCAGCTAGATTGTCCTCTCCTCATTCTCCTTTCACTTGTTAAAATTAAAAAAAAATTTTACTTTGATTACTGTAGTTGACATGCAATGTTACATTTGTTTTAGGCATACAACACAGTATTCAACAAGTCTGTGCATCACTCAGTGCTCATCACCTCCTTTCACTTCTGGTTCCTTCATCTCTTCTCTCCTTCTCTGTAATCTTGAGCACCTCCATTTGACCCTGCTACTCTTTCTGTTCCCAGGCTCTTGGTTTCTGTGAAGAAGCTTGTTTGACTTCTTCAGTTCTCCTTTTGCAGAAGAACTTCAAAACGTTCAAAGGTAACAGTGGTCTAACATTCCTAAGAGTTGAATTTGATCATTCCCCTGGTAGAAGTGACCTGCTGTGACAGTATTCCAGGCTGCTGGATATCTCCTATAAAAGAGAGGTCAAAGTTAGTAAGGCTAATAACAGTATCAATAACAATAACAATAAGGAAAGACCCAGAAGTTGTGCTGAAACTAAGAGTTATTTAGGAGCAGCTAGTGTTCACCCAGGAGTTTGAGGTATAATTAATGCCTTTCTTTTAAGTATCCACTGGGAATATATTGAAATGTGTATCTTATAATCTGTAAAACAGCCCTTTGCTTTTTGCAAGAAGAAATATAATCATAAATAGAGATGAACTTCTCAGTGATAATATGCTCTATTCTCTTTTTGAGTAGAAACATAACACATAACATGTTTCACTAAAAGGGACCCATGAGATAATTTAGTCATGTCCTCATTTTGTAAAGAAGGAAATTCTCTTCTAAATGGTAATAGTATCTTTTCATGGTGACACAGCTGAACTGGGAGGAGTGGAACTGGGTGTTAGGACTCCTGACTCCTACTGCTCTCTTCTCCCTTTAAGAGTCAAGTCAATGGGGGCGCCTGGGTGGCTCAGTCGGTTAAAGCCTCTGCCTTCAGCTCAGTCATGATCCCAGGGTCCTGGGATTGAGATCATCAGGCTTTCTGCTTGACGGGGAGCCTGCTTCCCCCCTCTCTCTCTGCCTCTCTGCCTACTTGTGATCTCTGTCTGTCAAATCAATCAATCAATCAATCAATCAATCTTTGGGAAAAAAGAGTCAAGTCAATGAATTCTGCAGGCTGTTTGCTAAATTAAGGTATCTTACTCTGGGATCCTTGGAAGAGATTTGTAGAACTTCTTGTCATTTCACTGTGAATGTACTTTTTCCTCTGAGGGGAGAGTAGATTTCAAAAGACTCAGAATAGCCCATACACCTTCTACCCTGAAAAACAAGGTAAAATAACTTTTAAATGAAATAAATACTTGTTTTCTCTTAATAAAAAATCATGGATGAATGTTTCAATGCTGTATCCTCCTTATTTCTCTCATTTCTCCACATGTGAAGTTCGTCTAGCTTCATTCTAGTTCAGCCATCCATGGAGAAGGCAAAGGACCATGGAGTGAAAAAAATTATTTCCTACACCTTGAACCTACATAATCGATTGTTAGGACACCTTCTTTTGCATACTCTGCCCGTATATGTGGTTTCTCTGTGCTCACCACCTATTCCACTCACTGCCCCCCCCCAACTCTTTCCTGAGCAGTCAGAAGTCTAACTTATAAGTGTACTTTGTCAGAGTAAGACAGTTTTTGTAGACAACTAAAGACTTCTTGGGAAAAAAATAATAAAGGGTTTTTTGTTTGCTATTTTTATTTATCTAGCTAAGTTCTTTTATTATATATTGTTCATTTTTGTAACATGGTTGCCTGTTATTCCTACAGTTTTCTTTTCTCAGCTAATACAACACGATTCTGTCTTCAGCAGGCTCTGACTGCTCTTTCCTCTCCTACCTGTTTATTCCAGATACCCCCAAATCTTTAGTTCCTGACCTTCTTCATATGTTACACACATTCATATACATTATACTTATTCTCCCAGGGGGCTCATCCTTTCTGAAAATTTATTTTTTTTAAACTTATTTATTTATTTTGAGAGAGAGAGAGGGAGAGAGTGAACATGAAAAGGAGGGGCGGAGCAAATGGAGAGGGAGAAGCAGACTCCCTACTGAGTAGGGAACCTGATATAGGGCTTGATCCCTTGGTCCTGGGATCATGACCTGAACTGAAGGCAGAGGCTTAACTGACTGAGCCACCCAGGTGCCCCCCCCATTCTGAAAATTTAAATGTATTCTCTCCACCAAGGAATCCCCAATCCGCCTTTCCAGCTCCTTTCTTAATGTCTTATATGTCCAACCAGTAAGATTTAAGCCCCATTTATTATAGACTCTTGCATTAAATACAGACCATCTCCATTTATCCTCAGAGGAATTGAATCTCTGGTTTACAAATTGAATCTTGCTTCTATACTCCATGGGTCTAACAGTAGCCCCAAATTTTCCAGTCTCCAAATTCAGACGTTCAAACTGTTTTTTGACCTCCCATTCTTTATCACTAACAGCCCCCAACAACCTTTCTTCCCACTGTATATCATTTACTTTCATTGGTTTATTTTATTTTTAAAATGATATTTTAAGAATCCTTTAGATGCCAGATGATTTTCTGAATGCTATGGAGGGAACCAAGATGAATGAGACTCTGTTTTAGTCCCCTAAGAAGTTGCTATCTAAGAAGGATTATGAAGAACATTTACAAAAAGGCCTTTATAGCATTGGCAGGGGCCACCCCTGCCTTCAGAATGCCTCAGTTAAGCCTTGCCATTATTGACGCTTGCCCAAACCCATACTATTATATAGGATTCATTTCAGATTTTTCCATTCTACACACTTTACTTTATTTTTATCTTTATTTTCTTAGTTTTTTACTCATGGTCCTTCCAACTCCATGACTTACTTGATTTTTTTTTTTCTCTTTTCGGGGCCTATTGTGTAGAAGGATATGACTCCATAACCCTCCTGTTGATCCAGTGGCGTTTCGGGTGAACCCTGCTCTTTGGCAATCAGCATCAACTGGAAGATAATCTGGACATGCACTTTCCTACTTGAAAAGCTGTGTATAATTAACCAGAACTCCTTTTCTCAACTCTCTTTGCCCTTGAAAAGCTGAGATCATTTACTGCTTCAGCTTTGGCTGTGTTTCTCTCCCTGGGCGAGGTCTGTCTTTTCAACGTAGACTAAATATGACCTTCTAGGCCTTGTAAGACACCTAAGTCACATCTGAGTGTCCTTCGCTTCACACCTGGATCACTTTGGTATGTTACAAGCTGTGATAAGGTGATCCCTAAGTCCCAATTAATGAAAGGGACATGCCTGTGCAATGAGCAAAAAACTAGGCCCAGTGTCTTGTAGCCCAGTGCAAGAAGGAAAACTACCGAAACCTTAGCACCCATGCCCAGTGATTTCTTCCTCTAGCAACATCCATAGTTTACTCCAGGAATTGTCATTGAGCACTTGGCTTGCCCGAGATTCCTATACTACTGTCATGAATGTTTTATACAACCTCCCATCCTATGTGTTAACTGCTGTGTCACGCAATTGAGTGGAGAGAGTACAACAAATCACTCATGCCTAGTTTTTGAGATTTTGCCAATTCCAATTCTCAAGCAAAAGGCTGCCAAAGTAAAAACTTATTCTTAAAACCAGGCATATTTGTTTATATTTCTCCTGCCATTAATTAATACAAGAAAGCATCATTTTAATACTTTTTTTAAAAAAAATATATTTTATTCAACTCCTCTAATATTTTATGAGATAACAGTTGTTGAAACGCGATTTTGTTTATTTTAGGCTAAGATTTTACAGATCATGTATAAATACACAACAAAAGAGAGGTAATAGCAACATTCTTGCTTGGGTCTTATTTTTAACCTGAAAGGTTATCAAATTGACTAATGAAACAAAGTCGGTGAATATGATTATCTACCTTTGAAAGCACTCCATCTGGTCTGTGTGTTACTGTCTGATTTGTAATTTTATATTTTGTATTCCAGAAAATCTTGCCTTTCATTTTTCTGTTTAGAAAACAGGAATTCAACATTCCTTCAAACACTCCTTCCTGTAACTGATGGTTGTGGGGGTGTGGTGCAGAGTGCTGGTCACTGAGAAGAATTTTAAGAGTATAGTGACATCTACAGGTAACATGTATATTGTTACGTAGGATGTACCGACAATTATTCGAGGAACGGATTGTTCTAAAAAGCCTCTCTGCCTTACATTCATTCAAATTTGCCTCTGGTAATCAGCAGAATCATAGTGGAACGGCTGATTTAAAAGATCTTGCTAAAATTAAAATTCCTGTAATAAAGGAGCTTTGCTTTACCTAGTTTCTTATACCTACATTATATTCATTTTTGAAATGAGTATAGCAGTTTGATTGGCAGTTCATTTGGACAATCTGTGTAAGGAATGCATATGTACTTGATAAAAGTAGTCACTTCAAATTCATGGAAACACCAGAGAAAGAATATGCCAATTAGTAATTTAAAAAATTCATTTTTGGCACTCAGTGACAAAGAGCCAAAATATAACCATTCTATTCCAGTAGTAATAAGTAGTAACAGCTTAAGTTAACATTATGTCAGAAGTTATTCCTACATTATCTTAATGACAGAAGTAGAAAGAAGAGTAACTGCGTGTTGGGGGTTGGGGTTGAATAATAAACTATAATCAAATCAGGCTCATGGGCGTCAGTTATTTTCCTATCTGGGTAAAAACAACAAATCAGGGAAATGAAAATTAACTTTAGGTTCCTGTTGGGGTGAGATTGTTTTAACTTTTGTATTCCTCATGGTGGCTAGATATATATAGCAAATGATTGACGAACGAAGAAAAAAATTGTAAACATAGAAATTTGCTTTACAAGACTTCTTACTCTAATGTCTATTAATTTAGTAGAAAAGAATGCGAAGTTTAAGCATAATTGGGATTTAACAGATTTATCAGAATATGGTTTGTGCAAAGTGCAGCATAGATCTGCTTAAAGGTGGAAAACCTGACTGCTTAATCAGTTCTTACTACTCCTTCCTGTCTTCTTTTCCATACATCTTTCCTTCCAGTATTATCAAAGGAGGGATACCTTAAAAAGATATCTTTTCCCCAACAGTTTTGAGTGTTTTTCCATTTCTGTGCTGTTGTTTTAGAATCTAGAGTATCTTTTCTTTCTCTGACATATGAATCCTACACAGCCCAAGTGTCCTATTCTCTAAATCTTTCAGGGGTGAATCAAAAATAGAGTTATTTCTTCCTTTTTGAATTCTAGGAACACTCTCTTATGTCACGTGTCATCTTTTACCTTGATATTAAAAGTATTTATGTATCTCTTTTAGCTCTCCTGAAATATCTGAGGACAGGGAGAATTATGGACAACTTTATTGTTTTTTTGCCTTGTATATGTTGGGTGCACACTAAATATTTGTCAAATTAATGAAGTAAAAGACTCATCCCAGGGAAGTTGAATAACAATTAAAGAATTAGAGGATAAGATAGTATTTCCAAACATGAATTCACAAGGTCCTTAGTTTGTCCTTAACTGTCATCCTTAAACACAGTTTAGGATTTCACCTGTGTGCTTATCTGTGAAGGATGAACAGGGTTAAACACACAGACACTGCAGAGAGAGGGAAGCAGTAGAACAGTCTGAATTCCCTCCTTTTGGCATGTGAAAAATATGTATGAATTTTCAGCAACACTGCCAAGATTACCTGGCAAGAGAAATTTTGCTAATATCCCAGTCGAGGAGGCTGGCTCCTGGGTTGGACACCTCATCAACCAGAGGCTATGATGTTCTGCTACATGGAGGCCCGTCCTGTCAGGGAAGAGCATAGTAGAGAGGCTCCTTGGAGACCCATGAAGAATTTACATGTGTGTCCAATGAAAAGATCAGTAATTTGGGCACTGCTACACAGATTGCATCTTCAGCCTGTCAGCATTAAAGAGGCAAGGTTAACCTCAGGGTTTAAGCTTTAAAGAGATTGAGGACAGAAGTATCTCAGAACCAGACCCTGCCTACACCTCCTAGCTCAAAACCCATAGTCAGCACTTCCACTCAAACCTCACCTGAGAATAAGGGAAAAAGATGAGATTTAAAAGAACTTTGAAATCTATACTTTAACTTGTACTAAACTTTAGTAACTAAACGTGGCCACAAAGCTATGGAGTCTTTATGGGATCATACTGCTCTACTGGAAAGGGAAGGTGCGTAAGAGAAGACAGTAATTGAAAACACTACAGCCACTTTAGATACCACCAAAGTCAAACTTTTCTATAAACAAGTTACATTATTCAACAAAGGATTGTCATTGTCTGCTAGGGCTGCCATTAAAAAATACCAAAGATTGGTTCACTTAAATAACAGAAATTTATTTTCTCACAGTCTTAAATGCTGGAAAGTTCAAGATTGAGGTTCTAGTAGGGTTCAGTTAATGCTGAGATATATCAGGAATTCCTGAGTCTTCACATACTGAAGAGAAAGAGAAAGTTAGGTGCGGGGATGGGGAGAAGGGATCTGTGGTGTTTCTCCCTCTTTTTTTTCTTAATTTAATTTTTTTTCAGTGTTCCAAAATTTGTTGTTTATGCACCACACCCAGTGCTCCATGCAATACGTACCCTCCTTAATACCCACCACCAGGCTCACCCAACGCCCCCTCTCCTCCAAAACCTTCAGTTTGTTTCTCAGAGTCCACAGTCTCTCATGGTTCATCTCCCTCTCCAATTTACCCCAAACCCCTTCTCCTCTCCATTTCCCCATGTCCTCCATATTATTCCTTATGCTCCACAAATAAGTGAAACCATGTGATAACTGACTATCTCTGCTTGACTTATTTCACTCAGCATAATCTCTTCCAGTCCTGTCCATGTTGATACAAAAGTTGGGTATTCATCCTTTCTGGTGGAGGCATAATACTCCATTGTATATATGCACCACACCTTCTTTACCCATTCGTCTGTTGAAGGGCATCTTGGTTCTTTCCACAGTTTGGCGACTGTGGCTGTTGCTGCTATGAACATTGGGGTACAGGTGGCCCTTCTTTTCACTACATCAGTATCTATGGGGTAAATACCCAGTAGTACAATTGCAGGGTCATAGGGTAGCTCTATTTTTTAATTTCTTAAGGAATCTCCACACTGTTTTCCAAAGTGGCTGTACCAACTTGCATTCCCACCAATAGTGTAAGAGGGTTCTCCTTTCTCCACATCCTCTCCAACACTTCGTGTTGACTGTCTTGTTGATTTTGGCCAGTCTAACTGGTATAAGGTGGTATCTCAATGTGGTTTTGATTTGAATCTCCCTGGTGGCTAATGATGATGAGCATGTTTTCATGTGTCTGTTAGCCATTTGTATGTCTTATTTGGAGAGGTGTCTGTTTATGTCTTCTGCCCATTTTTTGACATGATTATCTGTTTTCTGTGTGTTGAGTTTGAGGAGTTCTTTATAGATCTTGGATATCAGCCATTTGTCTGTAGTGTCATTTGCAAATATTTTCTCCCATTCCGTGGGTTGCCTCTTTGTTTTGTTGACTCTTTCCTTTGCTGCGCAGAAACCTTTAATCTTGATGAAGTCCCAAAAGTTCATTTTTGCTTTTGTTTCCTTTGCCTTTGGGGATATGTCTTGAAAGAAGTTGCTATGGCCAATGTCAAAGAGGTTACTGTCTATATTCTCTTCAAAAAAAGACTTTGAGGTCTTTTATCCATTTTGAGTTTATCTTTGTGTATGGTGTAAGAGAATGGTCAAGTTTCATTCTTCTCCACATAGCTGTCCAATTTTCCCAGCATCATTTATTGAAGAGACTGTCTTTTTTCCACTGTATATTTTTTCCGGCTTTGTTGAAGATTAGTTGACCATAGATTTGAGGGTCCATTTCTGGGCTCTCTATTCGTTCCACTGGTCTATGTGTCTGTTTCTATGCCAGTACCATGCTGTCTTGGTGATCACAGCTTTGTAGTAAAGCTTGAAATCAGGCAACGTGGTGCCCCCCATTGTGTTTTTCTTTTTCAACATTTCCTTAGCAATTCGGGATCTCTTCTGGTTCCATACAAATTTTAGGATTGTTTGTTCTAGCTCTTTGAAAAATGCTGGTGGAATTTTGATTGGGATGGCATTGAAAGCATAGATGGCTCTAGGCAATATAGACATTTTAACAATGTTTATCCTTCCGATCCATGAACAAGGAATGCTCTTCCATCCTTTTGTGTCTTCTTCGATTTCTTCCATGAGTGTTCTGTAGTTCCTCAAGTACAGATACTTTACCTCTTTGGTTAGGTTTATTCCCAGGTATCTTACAGTTCTTGGTGCTATAGTAAATGGAGTCGATTCTCTAATTTCCCTTTCTGTATTTTCATTGTTAGTGTATAAGTGTACAAGAAAGTGTATAGTGTATAAGAAAGCAACTGATTTCTGTACACTGACTTTGTATCCTGCCACATTACTGAATTGCTGTATGAGTTCTAGTAGTTTGGGGGTGGGGTCTGTTGGGTTTTCCATATATAGTACCATGTCACCTATGAAGAGAGAGAGTTTGACTTTTTCTTTGCCAAGTTAAAAACCTTTTATTTTTGTTGTTGTTGTCTGATTGCTGTTGCGAGGACTTCTAGTACTATGTTGAACAACAGTGGCAAGAGTGGACATCCTTGTGATGTTCCTGATCTCAAAGGGAAGGCTGTCAGCTTTTCCCCATTGAGGATAATATTTGCTGTGGGTTTTTCATAGATCGATTTTATGAAATTGAGGAATGTTCCCTCTATCCCTATACTTTGAATCATTTTAATCAGGACCGGATGCTGTATCTTCTCAAATGCTTTTTCTGCATCAATTGAGAGGACTGTGTGGTTCTTCTCTCTTCTCTTACGAGTTTGTTCTATCACATCGATTGATTTGCGAATGTTGAACCACCCTTGCATCCCAGGGATAAATCCCTCCTGGTCATGGTGGATAGTCTTTTTAATGTACTGTTGGATCCTATTAGCTAGGATCTTGTTGAGAATCCTGGCATCCATATTCATCAGGGTTATAGATCTGAAATTCTCCTTTTTGGTGGGGTCTTTGCTTGGTTTGGGGATCAGTGTAATGCTGGCTTCATAAAAGGAGTCTGGAAGTTTCCCTTCTGTTTTTATTTTTTGAAACAGCTTCAGGAGAATAGGTATTATTTCTTCTTTGAACGTTTTGTAGAATTCTCTGGGGAATCCATCAGGTCCTGGGCTCTTGTTTTTGGGGAGGTTTTTGATCACTGCTTCAATCTCGTTACTAGATGTTGGTCTATTAAGGTTGTCACTTTCTTCCTGATTCAGTTTTGGAAGCTTATAGGTTTCCAGAAATGCATCCATTTCTTCTAGGTTGCTTAACTTATTGGCTTGTAACTGTTGATAATAATTTCTGATGATTGTTTCTATTTCCTTGGTGTTAGTCATGATCTCTCCCTTTTCATTCATAATTTTATTAATTTGGGTCCTCTCTCTTTTCTTTTGGATTAGTTCGGCCAATGGTTTATCGATCTTATTGATTCTTTCAAAAAAACCAGTTTCTAGTTTCATTGATGTGTTCTACTGTATCTCTAGCTTCTATTTCATTGATCTCTGCTCTAATCTTGATTATTTCCCTTCTCGTGCGTGGGGTTGGCTTAATTTGTTGTTGATTTTCCAGTTCTTTAAGGTGTAAAGAGAGCTGTTGTATTCTGGATTTTTTCATTTTTTTGGAGTGAGGCTTGGATACCTATGTATTTCCCCCTTGGGACCACCTTTACCATATCACATAGGTTTGGGACTGAGGTGTCTTCATTATCATTGGTTTCCATGAATTGTTTAAGTTCTTTGATTTCCTGGTTAATCCAAACATTCTTAAGCAGGGTGGTCTTTAGCGTCCAAGTGTTTGAATTCCTTCCAAACTTTTTCTTGTGGTTGAGTTCCAGCTTCAAAGCATTGTGGTCTGAGAATATGCAGGGAATAATCTCAATCTTTTGGTATCGGTTGAGCCCTAATTTGTGACCCAGTATGTGGTCTATTCTGGAGAAAGTTCTAAAGTGTTTTTTTTTTAAATATATTTTTTATTTATTTGACAGAGTGAAATCACAACTAGGCAGAGAGGCAGGCAGAGAGAGAGGAGGAAGCAGGCTCCCTGCGGAGCAAAGAGCCTGATGTGGGGCTCGATCCCAGGACCCTGGGATCATGACCTGAGCAGAAGGCAGAGGCTTTAACCCACTGAGCCACCCAGGCACCCCAATTCTGGAGAAAGTTCTATGCACGCTTGAGAAGAATGAGTATTCTGTTGTTTTAGGGTGGAATGTTTTGTATATATCTATGAGGTGCATCTGGTCCAATGTGTCATTCAATGCTCTTGTTTCTTTATTGATTTTCTGCTTGGATGATCTGTCTATTACTGAGAGTGGCATGTTAAGATCCCCTACTATTCACGTATTCATATCAATATGACTCTTTATCTTGATTAACAGTTGTCTTATGTAGTTGGCTACTCCCGTATTGGGAGCATAAATATTTACAGTTGTTGGATCTTGGTGGATAGACACTTTAAGAATGATTTAGTATCCTTCTTTATCTCTGACTACAATCTTTAGTTTAAAATCTAATTTATCTGATATGAGAATCACTACCCCAGCTTTTTTTTGAGGCCCGTTGGCATGAAAGATGCTTCTCCATCCTTTCACTTTCAGTCTGGATGTATCTTTAGGTTCCAAATGGGTCTCTTATAGACAACATATGGACAGGTCCTGCCATTTTATGAGAGTGTTTAGGCTGTTCACCTTGAGAATGATTATTGAAAGATATGTTTTTATTGACATCATGTTGCCTGTGATGTCCTTGTTTCTATAGCTTGTCTCTGTAAATTTCTGTTCTATAACACTCTTGGGTTCTTTCTTCTTTTATAGACACCCTCCTTAATATTTCTTGTAGTGCTGGCTTGGTGGTCACATACTCTTTTAAACCTTGCTGACTCTCTTTATCTCTCCATCCATTTTGAATGTCAACCTTGATGCATAAAGTGTTTTTGGCTGCACGTTTTTCTCATTTATTGCCCTGAATATGTCTTGCCAGCTCTTTCTGGTTTGCCAGGTTTCTGTGGACATGTCTGACATTATTCTGATGGACCTCCCTCTATACATAAGGAATCTCTTCCCCCTAGCGGCCCTCAGAAGCTCTTGTCTAAAATTTTGATTCATCAGTCTCACAATCAAGTGTCTTGAAGTCTTTCTAGATTTGTTCATCTTGGGGGGTGTACTTTCTATCTCTAGGACATGAAGGCTTGTTCCATTCCCCAGACTGGGAAAATTTTCATCCAGAATTTGTTCATCTATATCTTCTATCCTTCTCTCTGTTTCCACCCCCTCAAGGATCCCAATAATTCTGACGTTGGAATGTTTCATGGCATAATTTTTTCCCTAATTCTGTTTTCATGGCTTCAAAGCTGTTTCTTCCATGCCTCCTCTTTATCCTTTTTCACTATCAGTTTGTCCTCTAGATCACTAAATCTATCTTCTGCCTTGGTTGCCCTAGCTGTTAGAGTATTTAGATTAGTTTGGATCTCATTGATAGCATTTTTAACTTCTTCCCAGGAGGCTTTCATTTCTACCCTTAGAGATTCTATGTTGTCACTAATCGTTTTCTCCAACCTAGCCATTGCCTGGATAATTGTTACCCTGAATTCCCTTTCTGACATACTATTTATGTCCATATCCAATAGTTCTGATGGAGAGGGCACAGTCTCTGAATTTTTCCTCTGTTGGGTGTTCCTCATCCTAGTTATTTTGGTGAGAGGTCATTGAGGGGCTGTATAGCTGAATATATCAGCCACAATCCAGGCAAGGTGCACCCAGGAATGCTTCTGAGCAATTGGAAGTCACCACCAAAAAGAAAAAAGAAAAAAGAGAGAAAAAAAATGAGAGGACTCAGCCAGAATGGGCCCAAAGTTAGATTTCTGAGGTATACAAACAAAAACAGACAAACAAAAAGACCAACTAAAGTAAATGACGAGAAAAAAAACCCAGCCAAAATGAACCCCAAGCATAACATTTATATAATACCAGAACAGAAACAAATACACAGAAACATGGACAGAAGAAAAAGATGGAAGGATGGTTATAAATCTTCGACATGGGTACGGAAGGTTATTTTGATGCTTCCTGGATGTATCTTGATATCTTTGTTAAAGGACTCAACTTTCCAGAGATACAGGAAGATTACAATTGGTTTATATATAGGGATAGTATTGATTAGGAAAGAGGATTACCTTGAATCTTATATCTATATGTATATTTTTAAAAATAGAAAAGAAAAATACAGGTATATGTATGAAAAAAACTTCAAGTTAAAAGATTATTATGGAGTATGTTGTATTAAACCTCTAGTTATACTGGTAAGTAGGTTAAAATATTAGAAAGAACAAGAATAGTGAGAACAAATTAAAAATAAAAGTTGTATCTATGAAATATACAGGTTTCAGGGCAATACAGGGAACTTAATATATTGTTTTCTCCTGATGTTGGGGTTTACAGTTTTATGGGGACCCTGTGGTGGTTGTCTTCTCATTCTTTTGGCTGGCTTTCTGGGCAAGGGGCCTGCCTCATTGTTTTTTAGTCAGTCTTGCTTGTGTTGAGTCCTCCTGCATCCTATCAAGGGGCTGGGCTCTGTGGAAACCAGTTTTTCAGGCTTTTGTTCTCTGGAGGTTTTTGTTCTTTGGGGGCTTTTTGCGGCTTTTGGGAGGTTTAGTGTAAAGCAAACTGCACCCACAGGCTCCGGGAACTCCATCTCAGAGAGAAGCCTTCCCTCTGGGTGGTCCAGACACACAGACTCCCCCTCTGCAAACTCCGCTGAGCTGTGCAACTTCCCACTGGCAGTGCATATCCCCCACCACTGTCTCAGGGGTTGCCCGAAGTGCCTGCTTGCCTCTGCACCCCCATGGCACTAAAACCACGAGCAATAGTGGTCCAGGGAGCCTGTTTCCAGTGGCTGCCTTTGCCATGACTGCTGCTTGGGGTCCAGACCTCACGGTTGCACAGGTTGCCACCTTGGGATCCCAACTGGAGATCGAGTGGAGTTCCTTTAGGCCAGGGTGGGAGAGTCCAGACCCTCAGCTGATCCTAGAGATCGCCAGCTAGCACCCGCAGGGAGCTTTCTCAGGCACGGCTGGGGAGTGGGTCAGACCCCGGTCACGCAGTGTATACAGAGTGCAAAAGTTCTAGGGAGTGCAGGCTGGCACCATCACCAGACTCCCTCATGCTGTGTCAGGAGTGCATCCAGCCGAGCGGTGGTGCAAGCCGTGAAACCCTGGGGACCCCAGGACCAGGAACTGGCAGCTCTGTCACACTCTCTCTGGCATGGGTGGTCACCGGTGGTGGCTGTCCTGGGTCCGTGGGCTTAGGCCTGTGCCCGTGACCACCCGATTCTACCAGCTGCCCCTTAAGATCTTTTGCTCTTTTTAAGTGCTTTTAACCAGACTCCAAGTTAGCACTGGTTCCCAACCACAGGGTACTTTCATGTTGGGGTATTACTTTCCACTGGGTTGGTTCTGGTGTCTCCCTCCCCCTTCTGTTTACCCTCCCATATCAGTCTGAGCACTCCCACTCCACTTTACCTCTCCACTGGTGTCTTCTGCCCCTGTAGAGATCCAGAAGTGTATAATCCCACATCTCAGGCTGATTTCATGGGTGTTTAGAGTGTTCTGGTAGATAATTAGCTCACTTTAGGGTACTGGTTGAAACAGGGTGTCCCCTACTTCTCTGCCATCTTGCCCATCTTCCTGGTGTTTCTCCCTCTTTTATAAGGACACCAGATCTGTCAGATGAGAGCTCCACCCTCACGACCTCATTTGATCTTAACTACCTTCTTAGGGGATTTATCTCCAATACAGTCACATGGGGATTAGGGCTTCAACATATGAATTTTCGGAGGGCACAGTTCAGTCCATAGTTAGGACCTCTTGACATGTGGCACAACTGTTTAGAGACATAATAGGATTGAGAAAACCAGGCTAGAAAATCATTGTTTTATGCCTCATTTTTTTTTGTCAGTCTTGCTTGTGTTGAGTCCTCCTGCACCCTATCAAGGGGCAGAGCATTGTAATTTCAAATGGAAGCAAGAACTTTTAGGCCTTCATTACATCTCAGTTGTAAGCAGAAGCCCACAGCTACAACCAGAATAGTAGGAAAACTTTAGATTGAACCTGATGAATTGGGGAAATTGGAGGGGGAGATGAACCATGAGAGACTGTGTACTCCAAGAAACAAACTGAGGGCTTTAGGGGAAAGGATGGGTTAGCCCAGTGATGGGTATTAAGAACAGCACGTATTGCATAGAGCCCTGGGTGTTATGAGTCATGGAACACTACATCAAAAACTAATGATGTAATGGCACCGCACGCTTCTCAGGCTGTAATGGCGCAGCACGGCGTGGGTCTAAGAGCAAGCATTGGGCTGGTGCCTGCCCGCACCTCTCTCAAGGGAGGGTGTGGGTTGCGCCGTCTCAGGCTGTACTGGTGGGGCCCGGTTCTGCCTTCTGGCGAGACTCCCAGCCCCTCACAAGAGCTGGACCCCATGCGTTCTCGGGCGCGCTGGCGGCTCAGGGACCAAGACCTGGTTTCTCCGCCGTACTCTCTCTGGCTCAGCACCAGGGGAGGCTGTCCTGGGTCCGGAGGCTTAGCCCCTGTCCCCAACCGCCCCGATTCCCACAATTTCCCTCTCCGATCCTTTGCTCTTTTTGAGTGCTTTCAACTAGACTCCAAGTAAATGCTGGTCCCCAGACGCAGGGCACTCTTGTATTGGGGTATTACTTTCCAACCAGTCACCTCTGGTGGCTCCCTCCCCCTTTTGTTTATCTTCCAATATCAGTCTGACGTTCCCACTCCGCTTTACCTGCCCACTGGTGTCTTCTGCTCCTGTAGAGATCCAGACGTGTGTAATTCTGCTCTCAGGCTGATTTCATGGGTGATCAGAGTTCTTTGGTAGGTAATCAGCTCACTTTAGGGTAGAGGTTGGAAACAACGCCTCCTCCTACTTCCCCGCCATCTCGTCTCCTCTCTGGGGGTTTGAAGGGGTGGGGGGTGGGAGGTTGGGGAACCAGGTGGTGGGTAATAGGGAGGGCACATATTGCATGGAGCACTGGGTGTTGTGCAAAAACAATAAATACTGTTATGCTGAAAAAAATAAAATCTTAAAAAAAATCAATTTGCATTATCAAAAAAAAGCTGAAAATGATAACAAAAGACTGTTTTTATTATTATAATAATACATTATTTGAAGTGCTTGAAATGAGCCTCAAGTAATACTAAAATTCATATTAAAGAAGATAATAGTTTAAAAAAACAAAAAAAATGGCAATATATGAACAAAAGCCACTATTCATCTAAAATGCAATGACTGCACTTTTCATATTGTCTATATGTTTCATGTAAAAAAAGGAGGGAATCTTTATTCGTTTACATCTCTTCATTAAAAAAATAATTTTGGGGGCACCTGGGTGGCTCAGTGGATTAAGCCGCTGCCTTTGGCTCGGGTCATGATCTCGGGGTCCTGGGATCGAGCCCCGTGTTGGGCTCTCTGCTCCACCGGGAGCCTGCTTCCTCCTCTCTCTCTGCCTGCCTCTCTGCCTACTTGTGATCTCTCTCTCTGTCAAATAAATAAAATAGAATCTTTAAAAAAATAATTTTGATCTTCTGCAAAAAAAAACCCAAAAAACAAAAAACCAATGATGTACTGTATGGTGACATAATAATAATAATAATAATAATAATAATAGAAACTGATGAATTGCTAGAGGCTCAGTGTAGAATAGTTTGAGAGAAACTCCAAAGGGGACTTTTCTTAGGAGCCTCCCCACCCTTTCCTGAGTTTTACCTCTAGGAGCCCTACCAAGTTCTCAGTGAAATCTCAGAAAAAATCCCTTCATACTTTAGGGAGAGAAAGAGAGGAAAGTAACACTTCTAAAACACCCCCAGAGCCCTCTGTTCTCCTTAACAAGGCCCTTTCTCAAGGGAAATTATTTCACTAGAGCTTAATCACCTAGAGTTATAACAAAGCCTAACTGACTTGGGGGAAGGGACATATGCAAGCCAACTCTCTCTAGCCTGCCATATGGTGGAAGGGTTCACTGAAAGGCTAAGACCTAACCACAGGACTATAGGATGCTTCCCCTCCCCCCACGCCTTACCACCATATCATTAGGGCTCATGTATAATAAGGAGGATTATAGCTAAAAGAACTGGATGCCTATTTAAGATGTTGCTAGGAAAACCCAAAGGAAATAAGGGAGAAAAAACAAGGACACTAAAGGAAATTACAGCCTCTGCCACCACAATTATAGCAAGCAGTAAACATAGTCTAACTCCTAGGCCGATAAACCTAAAACTCGCACTATCTCAGTTCCTTTTACCTGGTATATCATGTTTGGCTTTCAACAAAAAGTCTGTAAGGCATACTAAAAGACAAGAAGCACAGTCTGAATGGGCAAAGTAAGTATCAGAACCAGATTCATATATAGCAGAGATTGTGGAATTATCAGACTGGGAATTTAAAATAATTATGATTAATATGCTAAGGTCTCTGATGAGAAAAGTGAACAAAATGCAAGAAAAGATATGTAACATAGGCAGAGGAATAGAAACTCTGAGAAAGAATCAAAAGAAAATTCTAGAAATCAAAAACACCAAAAGAAATGAAAACTGTCCTTCATAGATTTATGTATAGACTGTAACCAGTCAAGGAAAAAAAGCAGTGAGCTTGAAGTTATATCAATAGAAACTTCCAAAACTGAAATACAAAGAGAAAAAATAGAATGAAAAAGGCTGAATAGAATATTCAAGAACTGTAGGACAATTACAAAAAGTGTAACATATATATAGTATCAGTATCAGAAGTAGAGGAAAGAGGAACAGAAGAAATATGTGAAGTTTTAATGGTAGCTAATTTTCCAAAATTAAACACAGACACCAAGCGACAGGTTCAGGAAGCTCAGAGCAGAAGCAGGATAAATACCAGAAAAATCGACATCTAGGCATATCCAAACTGTAGAAAACTCAAAAACAAGAGAAAAAATCCTAAAATAAGCCAGTGGAAAAAAAATGCTTGCCTATAAAAGATCAAGGATCAGAATTAGATAGGCCTTCTTTTCAGAAACCATGCAAACAAGAAGAGAATGAAGTGAAATATTTAGAGTATTGGAAAAAAAAAACAAACCACTAACCTAGAATTCTGTATCTAGCAAAAATCCTTCAAAAGTGAAGGAGAAATAAGGACTTTCTCAGACAAACAAAAATTGAGGAAATTTGTCAACAGTTGACCTGCTTGCAAGAAATGTTAAAAGTTTTTCAGAGAAAAGGAAAATGATGGGGGTCAGAAACTTGGATCTACACAAAGGAAGAAGGACTGTTAGAGAAGGAACAAAAAAAGTAAAATAAATTCTTTTATTTTTCTTATTTTTAATTGATCTAACAGATAATTTTTTCAAGATAGTATTAGCAACAGTGTTTTCAATGTGAAACCATTCAATAGTGAAACCATGAATGACAGCTATGTAGTAAAAATGGAAGAAGGAGCTGAGAATACTCTGTTATAGGGCACATGCTCTACCTGTGAGGGCATATTATGTTATTTGAATGTGCACTTGGATTAGCTGTAAATGTATATTTCAAACTGGAGGGCAATTACTGAAAAGTTTAAAATTTTTTTAGGTATAACTGATGACACTAAGGAGAGAAAATGGAATCATATAAAATGTTTAGTTAAAACCAGAGAAGGCAGAAAAAGAGTGGAAGACAAAAATAGAAGCAAACGAAAAAGGGCAATGAGTAGAAAACAATTACAAATACAATAGATATTAATCCAAATATATCAGTAATCACTTTCAATGTGAATGTTCTAAATATACTAATTAAAAGAGACTTTAAGGGGCACCTGAATGGCTTAGATGGTTGAGATTGTTGACCATCTGCCTTCGGCTCTGGTCATGATCTTGAGGTACTGGAATCCAGCCCCACATCAGGCTCCCAACTCAGCAGGGAGTCTGCTTCTCCCTCTCCCTCTGCCTGCCACTCCCCGTTCTTCTGCTCTCTCTCTCAAATGAATAAATAAAATCTTTAAAAATATATTTAATAAATAAATAGATAAAGAAGACTTTAAGAGTAAATAAAAACAAGGCCAAACTAAATGTTGTGTGCAACATTTGTGTGTCTTTATGTTAAACATAAAGACAGATGAATTTATTGTAAAGGGTTGGAGAAAGACATACCTGACTGGCACCCATCAAAAGAAAGCTGGAGTAGCTATAGTAATTTTAGGCAGAGCAGAATTTGTAGCAAGGAAAGCTACCACTGATAAAGAGGTGCATTACATAATGATAAAAGGGTTGATTTTTCCAATAAAACATAACAATATTTAATGTGTCTGTACTTACTAACAGAGCATCAAAATACGTGAGGCAGAAACTGATAAAATGCAGGGAAAAATAGGTAAATCTGCTACTATAATTGGAGGCTTCAATACCTATCAGTAGTTGACAGATATAACAGGCAGAAAATCAGTAAGGACAGAGCTGAACTGAATAGTACCATCAATCACTGTAATTGACATTTATAAAACACTTGGTCCAACAATGGTAGAATATACATTCTTCTCAAGTGCACATGAGACATTCACCAAGGTAGACCACATTCTGGGTCATAAAACACACTTTAACAAGTATGAAAGAATAGATACCATGAAAGTGTGCTCTCAGACCACAGTGGAATTAAAATAGAAATCAATGATAGATGACTGGGAAGTCACAAAATATTTAGAGTAAGAAATACAATTCTAAATAGATAAATCAAAGAACTCAAGAAGAAATTAAAATATTGTAACTAAATGAAAATGAAAATAAAGACCCTCAAAATTAGTGAGATGTGAAAAACCCAATGTTAGAGGGAAATTCATAGCATTGAATGCATATATTAAAAAAAAGATGATCCGGGGCGCCTGGGGGGCTCAGTGGGTTAAGCCGCTGCCTTCGGCTCAGGTCATGATCTCAGGGTCCTGGGATCGAGTCCCGCATCAGGCTCTCTGCTCAGCGGCGAGCCTGCTTCCCTCTCTCTCTCTCTGCCTGCCTCTCTGTTTACTTGTGATCTCTCTCTGTCAAATAAATAAATAAAATCTTTAAAAAAAAAAAGATGATCTAAAATCAATAATGTATCTTTCACCTTAGGAAAACTAGAATAATAAGGATAAAAGGTAAGCAGAAAACAATATAAAAATAAGAGGAAAAGTCTTTGAAATTGAAAAAAAGAAATCAAAATCAAGAAGTCAATGAAAATAAAATATCAAAACATCCAGTCAGGCTAACCAAGAAAAAAGAGATAAAATACAAATTAATCATTTTAGACATGAAAGAGGAGCTATCACTACTGATGCCACAGATATTAAAAGAATAATAAAAGGCTATTTTGAGTAACTTCATACCCACAAAGTTGACAACTTAGATGAAATGGGCCAATTCTTTGAAAGATACATCTACTAAAACTCACACAGGGAGAAATAATCTGAATAGGCCTATAATATTAAAGAAATTGAAACCAGTAATTCATAACCTTCTAAAGCAGAAAGCACTAGGCCCAGATGGGTTCATTAGTGATTTTTACCAAGAATCTAAGGAACAAAGGACACCAATTCCTATAGTCTGTTCCAAAAAGTAGAAGTAAAGTAGATACGTACTAACTCATTCTCTGAGGCCAATGTTATTCTAGTACCCAAAGACGCAGACGTTATAAGAAAGGAAAACTACAAACCAGTACCTCTCAGGACCATAGATGTGAAAATTCTCAGTAAAATATTTGCAAGTCAAATCCAACAATCTATGCAAAGGATTATATACCACAACCAAATGTAATTTATTTCAGGTATGCAAGGGCAGTTCAAACTATGACAATCAATTAACGTAACCCATTATATCAATAGACTAAAGAAGAAAATAATCACACGATCATATCATAGATACAAAAAAAGCATCTGACAAGATCCAACACTCACTCAAAATAAACTCTCAGTAAACTAAAAATAGAGGGAAGTTTCTTCAGCTTGATAAAGAACATCTACAGAAATAATACAGCTAACAGCATTCTTAATGGTGGGAAACTAGATGCTTTCACCCTAAGTTGGGGAACAAGGCAAGGATGTCCCTTCTCACCAATCGCTAACAAAATTTTACTGGAACACCTATCTAATGCACTAAAGATGAGACAAGACAAGAAAACTGGATGCAGATTGGGAAGAAGGGAATAAAACTGTCTTTGTTCATCTGATAAAGTGTTGTTATCCAAAATATACAAAGAACATTCAGACCTCAACAACAAAATGAACAATCCAATTAAGATGTTGGCAAAAGATCTGAGCAGATACTTCACCAAAGAAGATACAGATGGCAAATAAACATAGGAAAAGATGCTCCACATCATATGTCATTAGGGAATTGCAAATGAAAACAAGGAGATACCAATACTATTAGATTGGCCAGCTATTAGACTGACCAAAATCTGAAAGATTTACAACACCAAATGCTGGTGAGGATGTGAAGCAATAGCTGCTCTCATTCATTGCTGGTGATGATGCAAAATTGTGTGACCCCTTTGGAAGACAAGTTGCAAGTTTCTTATAAAACTAAACATAGTCTTACCATACAATATAGCATTTTATGCTCTTTTAGTATTTATTCAGATGAGTTGAAAACATATGTCCATATAAAAACCTGCACAGGGATGTTTATAACAGATTTATTTATAATTGTCAAAATCTAGAAGCAATAAATATATCTTTCAATAGGTGAGTGGGTAAACAAATCGTGATACACTCATACAATGGAATATTATTCAGGGATAGCTAGACATGGGATACCAAGCCATGAAAAGATACAGAGGAAATTTAAATGCATAGTGGTACATGAAAGAAGTAAATCTGGAAAAGGCTACATTCTCTATATGATATCTTGGAAAAGGCAAAATTATGGAAACAGTAAAAAAAAAAAAAAATCAGTGGTTGCCAGGGGTTGAGGAAAAGGGGAACAACGAATAGGTGGAGCATAGAGGTTTTTGTGGAGCAGTTAAGCTCTTGTCCGATACTGTAATTGTGACATTATCCATTTGGTAAGCCCCATGAAACTACACAACACAGAACTTTTCCTTAATGTAAACTATGAACTTAATAAGTTATCTCCCATCCAAGTACTAACCAGGCATTTGAAGGGGCACATGCACCCCAATGTTTATAGCAGCAATGTCCACAATAGCCAAACTATGGAAAGAGCCCAGATGTCCAACAACAGATGACTAGATAAAGAAGATGTGGTATATATATATATATATATATATATATATATATATATATATATATATATATATATATACAGTGGAATACTACTCAGCCATCAAGAAATGAAATCTTGCCATTTGCAATGGTGTGGATGGAACTAGAGGGTATTATGCTACACGAAATAAGTCAGTCAAAGAAAAACAAATACCATATGATCTCGCTCATATGTGGATTATAAGAAACAAAACAGGTGAACATAGGTGAAGGGAGGGAAAACATAAGAGGAAAACAGGGAGACAAATCATAAGATCCTCGTAACTATAGGAAACAGAGGGTTGCTGGATGGGAGGTCAGTGGAAGATGGGATAATTGGGTGGTGGGCAGTAAGGAAGGCACATGATGTAATGAGCACTGGGTGTTATATGCAATGGATGAATCACAAATTCTACCCCTGAAACTAATACTACAGTGTACGTAATTTAAATGGAATTTAAATTTTAAAAGAATGTATTAGTATTAGTTCATCAATTATAATAAATGTGGCACATCAATGGAAGATGTTAATAATAAAGTAAACTTTAGCAGGGATGGGGTATATGGAGACTCTCTGTACTTTCTATTCTATTTAAAGTAAATACATCACCCATACAGAATAATTTCCATATAGGGAGGAGGGTAGTGCATGCCTAGAGTAGTCACTAGAGCTGCAAACCAGGATCAGAGATTTGGTAGCTGATTCATCTCCTTCGTTGTAACCAGCAAAGAGAATTCGTCTTTGACTTGTGGCATGTTCCAGAATACACCAGGGTCTTTCCTCTCTTTCTACCTTTGCTGTCCTCTTCTCTCAGAAGGGCCTTATTATAGTGGTTTCCAAGATTAAGCGCCACCTTCTCATTGAAACTTTCTCTGAACAGTCTGAGATCTCTCCATGCTTCCATTTGTTCTTCCACTGAATTGCCATGAAGGATTTATTATGTTGTGTTGTTGTTATTTGTATCTCTATTTCCCCAGTAGTCTATGAACTTCTTGCTGACAGGACTCAGATGTTTTTTAAAATACCATGTTAACTTAGTAAATGTTTGGATAAAAGTTTGAATGAACAAGAAAGACAACAAGAAAACCTAACTCATGTGCTCCATATTATGGGTAAACAAGAACATTTTTAAGGGTGATATCCTAAATATGTACCAGTCAGTGTAGCATAACTTTTCTGTAACTTAATACTAGTACTTGTCTGTAAACTGAGGATTTATGTAATTGGATAGCCCATCAAAAAGATTAGAATAGTTAACATATGTGAATTGTCAATATATTCAAAGCATTTATTGAATGAGTTTTTCTAATAAAAATAAGCTGTGCAGTCATTGCATTATGTGCACACCGAATAGTTTATTAGCTAGACCAATACCTCCTTGAGAGCAGGGATCATTATGCCCTTGACACCACCAGTAGAGCTCGAATATAAATGGTCTAGCCCATTAGAAGTTGTCTAAAATATACTTATTAAAAGAATGGTGAGGGGCGCCTGGGTGGATCAGTCAGTTAAGAGTGTGCCTTGGGCTCAGGTCATGATCCCAGGATGCTGGGATCGAGCGCCCTGGGGAGCTCCCTGTACTCTCTGTCCCTCCCTCTGCTAGTGCTCTCTTGTGCGTGCACGCTCGCTCTCTCTCTCTCAAATAAAATCTTTTTTAAAAATGGTGATTAATTGGAGGAAGGAAAGAAAGAAGGAAGGAAGGTAAAAGGATTTGTATAGATCACCACTGTCCAGTAGCATTTTTTTATTTTTATTTTTTTATTTTTTATTTTTTATTTTATTTTTTATTTTTATTTTATTTTATTTATTTGACAGAGAGAAATCAAACTAGGCAGAGAGGCAGGCAGAGAGAGAGGAGGAAGCGGGCTCCCCGCGGAGCAGAAAGCCCGATGTGGGGCTCGATCCCAGGACTCTGGGATCATGACCTGAGCCAAAGGCAGAGGCTTTAACCCACTGAGCCACCCAGGCGCCCCAGTAGCATTTTTTATACTGGCAGAAATGTGTTTTATCTGTGGTGTGCAGTCCAGTGTGCGAGCCATATATGACTGCTGAACACTTGAAATAGGGCATGGTGCAGCAAAAGAACTAGGTTGTTCATTTTGTTGAATTTTGATTCCTTCAGATTTAAATTCCAGTAACTAAGTGTGGCTGGTGGCTCCTGTTTTGAATAGCACAGGTAGGTACACTTTTTTTTTTAATTAAGAAAATTCAGTGCTTTAAAAAAAATCTGTTGTGTAAGTCATTATTGAGAGTCTACTACATTTAAGAAATAACTTTGAATATTCTGGGTATTAAAGAAGTAGAATCTGTGCCCCTCCTCTTGGAAATTCATTTGAGAGAGAAGAAAAATGTCTATTGAACAATTAATTAACAACTGAAATGTACCCCCTACGCATAACCTGTAGACAGGACTTGGAACTGTAAGTAAGGTTACTTTCAAATGCAAGTGGAAGGCAATAAAGAAAATTGTACATATAGAAATGAAAAGAAGTTAACAACTATGTGGAGAAGTCTTTAAAAGGCATGGAGAGAGAAAATTATATGTGACCTAAACTCTGTTTTTATTCTTACCTACCAAAAATTTTGAAATATTAATAGTGTCTTAGCAAGGTTTCAAGTAATATCTTGAGCTGTTCTTACTTTATCCATCCTGACAGAATCTGGACAGTTTGAGGCCTATATTTGAATAAATGTCCACAGCCAGTTAAAAAAGTTCATTACCTAAGGAGAACTCAGCAGTTGAAAAAAAAAAAAAAAGATCACCAGACATTTTCATGGAAGTTCCAGGGTATTAATGGACTTCCGATTGGTATATTTGAATTTAAATGGAAAACACTTTCTTTTGTCTTCTGAGAAAGCCTTATTTTCCAAGAGTTTAACACTTGTTAATGAAGTGCTAACCAGACATCAGTGCGGGTAACAGTGCAGTTCCCAATGCAGCTCCTCATCAGAATCACCTGAGGCTTCTTGTTTTTAAAAATCTAGATTATGAGGCTCTTCTTAATTCAGGGGTTGTGGTGGGCCTGGAAATATGTATTCTTCATAAAGTCCCCAAGTGATTTTTATTACCAGGGGGAATGGGACCCACGGCTTTTTAAGAATGCACAAGTTCCTCTGTCCATTGCTTTCCCTCACCTAGCACTGTGAGACTGGAATGAACCCACCACTTCCCCAGTGCGGAGTCATGTTCTCCCATTCCCAGGGTTTTCATTTCCCATCGCATTCCCTCCTATCATACACAGATCCACTTTCCCCCTGTATCATCTGTGCGACTCTCTGCAGCATGACTGTGTTCCCGGACATGGAAATGGACTCAGAATTTCACACAGATCTCCTCTGATTTAAACAGAGCTCTTTTAAGTTCAGCTACATTTAGTTCTTAATTTACATTATAATATCTTTTGTACCTTTTGTTGATTGTTTGATATTGTACTGGATTTTGACTGCTTAGTGGTTTTTGTCATTAAAGAAGGATGGTCTTGATTGCTCTGAGTGGAGAGTCCATTTTGTTCTCCAGATAGCAGAACTGGGTCATCTTCAGTCACTGAAAGCCAGGGAAGTCTTAGGTCTACCAATTTGGACTTGGAAACACAGTCGATATAATTCAGAACCTAAGGCCCCGATCTCTCTAGATCACAGATACTTGATCTAGACCTCTAGCTTGCAGTCCCAAATAGCCCATTAAATCCAACTCATTAAATAAGTATATAAGGCATGTAGGTCACTTGGTCATTCAGTGTTTTGTGGACTAAAGTTTGGAGGAAAATGACATTCTATATTATGTGTTCTCCGTGAATTACTGACAGAGCCTCTTCATCTCCCCTTATTCTTGCTCTCTGAATATCCTATGCAATTTTAAAGCTATTTTCTTCATAGGGTTCTTTTTTAAAAGAAAATCGTTGTCAACAGCTTAAGCAAAGCCCTGCAGTAATCAAAGCAGTATATAGTCACTGGATACAGAAAAGTAGGGAGGAATAATTTAAAGAGCAGTATTCTTTTCTTGGGGCTGAATTTCTTCACTCATCTGCAAACTGAAAAGAACTAACTAGGTGGTAGGATTCTGCCAGTGTTCACCAGGTGGTTTGTGTCAGCCAAGCTGAGATTTTTTTTTTTCCAGAGTCCTTCAAAATTGCCTAATAACAAATAAAAAAATAGTTTGACAACAGCAGATGTCCCTGAGTAGTGGAGATCATATTATTGTTGTTGTTTTCCCTGTGCTTTTCCTATTTTCCTACCTCTCTACAATGACCATTTTAAAGATTAAACACGAATATTTTTGAATAGGCTTTTATGATAAAATGTACAAACCAGTTAGAAGAAACATAAGAATGATTCTCTAAAACAAGACTAGCACTTTGAAAAGCTGATAGCCCGCTTAAATATTAAGATGTTTTTATCTTGTCATGGTTTCTTGTTCTACAATGTAAGAATGGTATGTGGTAGCACATAATTATAAAGCTTGAAGTAGTCTTTCAATATCAATGGCTACTCTAAGGATGTGTTTTCAACTGGAAAGATTTTTTGTGAAGTCACAAAGCCCTGCTCCAATTCCCTGATGAAGAAATTTATATTTTAAAATCATACACCTACCCAAATATCCTAAAGGGAAATATTAAATATTAAAATCCCATTGAAGACGCATTGCTAAAATATATGGAGGCATGGGTTTCAGAAACGGTTGTATTTCATATCTGTATTAATTAGCTAGTACATGACCAAAACAATATATTAATGGCATTCATGAGACTTGTTCCACTGGGAGATGAAGGCACTAATGAATACTAAAATTACCCAGGAGAAGCCATGAATACAGCTCTAAATCTGTTACTCATATGCTGTTTTTTAAAGGCCAGTTATCTTGAGCCACTACCTCGTGTCTCTCTTACTGGAAAATGCTTTGAAATACAGCATTTCAGAAACCAACTTGATCAAATCAACATACTTCTTAATTACCTGTGTATATTAAGTCCAAATCACAAGATAAAGGCTGGGTTTGCTTTCCTGTCTTGCCCAGGAAATGGCTTTAGTTTTAAGATTTATTTGAATTGTAAAGAGGAAAGTGGATGTGTGTTTTCAGCAGTAGCAATCTAGACTTCTACAGGCATCTCTGAGTCATTGCTCTGAGCCGCCATCTCCATTCGCTGCCTTTGTTTTTCCCAGGTACCTCTATGTATGTCCTCTACAGGAACACGGCTTGCTCCGGTTTCTGAACGAATCATTACCAGAGTGGCAGAAAGAATATCAATAACCTCAGTCCCAATATCCAGAGGGGCCCAGAATTAAGTCTTTTGAAAGATGCAGAATCCTGTACCACTTGGATGAAATTTCGGCTTCCATTTTACCACATTCCTATTCCACTCACATTGTGTAAAACCATTTCATAAGAGGATTTTCACCTCTGCTTTCTAGACATATCCCTTCACCACTGAGGCTGAACATGTGCCCTGTACTTAGACCTTTTTTGATGAGGTTCTTTACAATTGCCTCGCTCTAGCCTATTTCCCTCCGTGGAGGTTTTGGGGCTGAGAAAATACGCATCTGCTCTCCTTTCAGTAGCCCTAACACAGTATCATTCCCTGGGAAATTCAAGGGTGACCCATATTTAACACAACCCTTAGACCATCTCCAGATATCAGGCAGTTCAAGCAAGTTGTGAATGTGGTCGAGTCCTGTTAACTCTGAGTTGAAATTTTGGAAAAATACCTAAAGAGCTAATATTTTGTGTCACTTACTAAAAGCGATGTCCTTGCACTTTAGATGTCATCTTTATAGGTACTAAAGCAGATACTTTGGTTTGAAAATGTCCCTGGACTATGTTCTTGCCCCATCCAAGGACCACTGTACTTTTGCTGAAAACATTCAGGAAAATAAGCCGAGGGTCTCCTAAGAATATCATAGACAGAATCTCCAAAATGCTCAGTGTTGAAATCTTAAGATTCAGTGTGAAAAAAAAATGGCAGGAGGACATGCTTTCCATGGTCAAACATATTAGGAAAACTCATTATGTTATATTATCCCCCTTGGAGTCTCTCAGTACTTACTGGTATACTGACAGTTCTGGGAAGTCCTGTGGTGAAAACAAAACCAGAAACTAAGACCTATTGGACTTTGTTTAAGCCAGCTTACTCTAAAATATATTTTTTTTAAAATAACACCTAATATTACCTCATAGGCTCTATTTTTGGAATGCTGTTGCAAACACCATTGCAGCACGGATTTGATTTGGGAGGTCTGTTTGATTCCCTGTAACAAAATTCTTGTAAGACCTGCAGGGGCAGTCTGCTGTTCCACCCTTCACTGCTGTCATTCCCTTCTCAGGAGGTCCCTTGTAGGCCCTCACACCTGCTTTTATCTGAGTACAATGATTTTGCAGAGTACCTCCCATATGAACTGAGAATAATATAACTCCAGAGGAGAGGGACCTCAGAATCCTGCCCCACCCCTGCTGTGAGATCTGGGAGGTTCAGGAAGAATATCAAGCCAAGGCACTTTACTTCCCCCTCAAGTAGGTTTGCCAAGCATCCTGTATATAAAAGCAAACAAACAAAGCAGGTCCTGTATGTCTTTGTCTTATGCTATTTTCTCCTCAGGAGACTCGTGAGGTCCCTGGTCAGAAGGAGGTGATCCCAGCTTGGCAGATGGAGGAATTCTATACTCTGCTAGGAGTCAAGGTAAGGAATCAGTGAGGGGTGAGCAAACCACCCCAGGAAAGAGGGGTTCTGCTGTCAACCCTGGGAGGACCCAGATAAGGATTGTCATATGAGATGTCCCCTGACTTGCTCATAAGGGTCTCAGAGAGGTGAAGGCCTTGATGTAAAGGGAGATGGCCTCAAGCAAGCAGAGTGAGTGTGTAAGGAGGTGCGAGGAGGCTTTCCCCGGGGCGCCTGGGTGGCTCAGTCCTTTAAGTCTAGGACTCTTGATTTCAGCTCCGGTCATGATCTCAGGGTGGTGAGATCCAGCCCTGCATGGGGTTTTGCCCTGGGAACGGAGCCTGTTTAAGATGTTCTCTCTCCCACTCCCCATTCCCACCCCGTCCCCTCCCTCTGAAGAAAACAAAACAAACAAACAAAGCCCCAAAACCAAAATGCCTCCCAGAGCCCTGCTCCTGCTTTCAGGCTCCTGCGGCCCAGGAAGGAGTAGCCCCAAGGGAGCAGCGGGACCAGAAATTCCCCTCTAAGAACTCAGGAGGTCCTGGGGCTGGTGAGGCTGGGCTAGTAGAGGGAGGAGCCACAAGCGCTGGGGGTCCCACAGAGCCCCGCCCCTACTCATAGCCCTCAAAGACCCCGCCCCTGCCCCTCGTACCTCCCCCCCCCCCCCCCCGCCCCGGATGCAGATCATCCGACTTCCGTTGTGGGTGGGACTTCGACCACTGGGCACGGCTTTCCTTTGTTCGTCGGCGTCTGGTTTCCCGGGACTGGTGTAAAGTTAAGGTGAGGACCCTGAGTGGGAACTGGACAGACTATTACCCCGACATAATGAAGTTGGCCCCCCAGTTGGTCCTGGCCGACTGGCAGGCCAAATTTGGCCTAGAAAGTCTCGCAGAGAAGGCCTTGGTCTGTGGGAGTAGGCCCGATTCTCGGGGTGGAGAGCTAGATCTTAACTGGATTCATGATGAGGTCCCCGAGTGCTATGAGCAGACCTTTACCCAATAGAGGGGGCCACACTGGCAAGCCCCCCGTACTCTGCTCTAGGAGGCTCCAAGAAGGGTAGACACATGTTGAGAGAGCCGCTTTCCCCTCTGGCAACTAAGGGAATTGGGGGCTCAACCTGACAACTCCCAAACTCAGCAGACGAGGCCCCGGGCAGAGCTGGCAGCCTGAGGTGCCCCCTCATTTTATCTGGAGGTGATCTTGAAGGGGAGGGCCTTGGTCTAATGGAGCAAGCTCCTTTCAGCAAAATAGACCCATTCCTTAACAGGAGTCGAGGTTCTGTTATCCAGTGAGGATGAAGGACCCCTCCAAGAAAGAAGAGGGGGTACGTAAAGCTGTGTTTTCACACCTGGGAAACTTGGGCATGGTGACATGATGCCTTACACCTACTTCTTTCCAGAACATCTCAGGGAGGTGAGGGACCAGGTCAAAGTGGCAGTCTCAGGCAGCAGAGGGAGGATTTGAGATTATGCCACCATGTCATAGTGAAAACCTTGAGAACTGTGGACATGTCCCATGCCATATCAGTGGGGCCCCAAAGAATCCTGCCTGTTATCAGCCCTGGGAGACCTCAAGGATAGATGTCAGGCAGAAGTGTTCATCACCTCTCACTCCACGATAGCAGGACAGTGAGGGGGGTCTTTTGTCTGAGGGGAGAAGTTCTAGGTCAGCAGAGGAAGAAATCTGGACCAGATTTAGAGCTTGATTTGGGATCCTGTCAGGGACCACCTACCATAGGACACAAACCTGCCCGCAGTAGCTTTTACTCTTGAGGTACCATGTTTGGTCAGATAAGGTTGTCTTCACTTTTTCCTCTTGGGACTCAAGGAGGGTCACTCTTACCAGGACATAGGCATCCATTTGAGAAAAAGTGGAGCTTCTCTACTAGGAGCCAAATTGAGGAACTCGAGTGAGGAATCAAGGGGTCATCCAGTCCTGAATAAAGGGGACATCAAAACATCCATATTAACCCTTTGATTTCAGTCCAACAAATCACAGGGAAGGGCTGTCAGGTTGAGCATCCCCTTCACTTCTTTATATCAGGTCTGAAGGCTGTGATAGTCTTAGTCTGAACCTGCAGCCATCAGTCAGTAAAGTGAAGTGGTGCCGAGCCCTTCAAGTAGCCAAGATGAGGACCTTAAAGGAAGGCTGAGGAGCCCGATGAACTTAGGACAGAGAGGACCTTACTGAGGTCCAGCACTGGGTATTCCCTAGCAGGGAGGTAGACTGAGGCACCCCTTCAGTTCCTTCTCCTGGGTCCCAGGGAGTTTGAGGTGTCATCTTTAAAGTAGCAGAAGGGAGGGTGCCCCTAGCTTTGCCAAGAATTGACATGATAATACTTAAGATAAACTGAGAGGACCCAGAATGCCAGAACAGAAGGGACCTTACTGCAAACACCTGCTCTCAGCTGAGTAAACCCAAGGCAGGGCTAGCAGGATGCCAGTAAGACACACTCTAAGGGTTCCATGGTTCCTCTCTGGGATTCTTAGGGGACAGGCTGACCAAGAGAACAGGAGCCTTTGTGGGGTCCTAAGCAGTACCCTGAATGACCCTGCAGAGGTGGCCTTTGATAAAGTCAACGTGAAATCTACCTGTTGAAGGTGATAAAACCATCTTACTCTCCGTCCTGCAGGGGCTCAAATCACCTGTTCACTGACTCACACCCTTACCTGCTATCTCTGATCACAGCCATTATGCCTCGTGGTCAGAAGAGTAAGCTCCGTGCTCGTGAGAAACGCCGCCGTAACAGAGGTGAGACCCAAGGTCTTACAAGTGCTCAGGCCACCACAGGAGAGGAGGAAAAGACCACTCCTTCCTCCTCTCCTGTTTCTGGGAATGCTCCTTCAGGCGCCCCTGCTCCTGGCACTTCTCAGGAGCCTCAGGAAGGCTTGGCGACCGCCAGTGCTGCTGCGCATGTTTCACGCCCAAGATCTAATGCAGCTGCCAAACGCCAGGTTAAGGAAAGGAAAAATTCCTTCCAAGCCTCAACTTCCATTGAGAGTGTTCACAGAGATCCTCTAACCAAGAAGGTGGGGATGCTGGTGCAGTTCCTGCTGTATAAGTATAAATTGAAGGAGCCCATTAGAAAGGCAGACATGCTGAAGATCATCCACAAAAGGTACAGGGAGCACTTCCCTGAGATCCTCAGGAAAGCTTCTGAGCGCATGGAGCTGGTCTTTGGCCTGGAATTAAAGGAAGTCAAGCCTGGCGGTCACTCGTATACCCTGGTCAGCAGCCTAGACCTCACCACTGATGGCAGTGTGAGCAATGCCTGGGGCTTTCCTAAGCATGGGCTTCTCATGCCTCTCTTGGGTGTGATCTTCTTGAATGGCAACCGCACCTCTGAGGAGGAAATCTGGGAATTCCTGAATATTTTGGGCATCCATGATGGAAGGAGGCATTTCATCTTCGGGGAGCCCAGGAAGCTCATCACCCAAGATTTGGTGCAGGAAAAGTACCTGGAGTACCAGCAGGTGGCCAACAGTGATCCTCCACGCTACGAGTTCCTGTGGGGCCCGAGAGCCCACGCTGAGACCAGCAAGATGAGAGTCCTGGAGTTTTTGGCGAAGATCCATGATACCGTCCCCAGCGCCTTCCCCCCGCATTACGAAGAGGCTCTGCGAGATGAGGAAGAGCGAGCCCGAGCCAGAGCCACAGCTGGGGCTGCCTCTACTACCCAGGCCGGTGCGCGTTCCCAGGCCAAGTCCGGCCTCTCCTCTCCTCCCTAGAGAGGGCTGAGGCAGATTCTTTGCTTTCTAATTGGAAAGGCCTGTTAACTAGTGTTCCTGATATGCACGAATAACTAGCTATCTTTTTTTTTTTTTTACATTTTTCAAGCAGTGTCCCTTTCAACAGAAAGTTTATTTAGATTCAGAATATAAGTTTATGAATAACATGGATCACACATTTTTTGCTGTTTATCAGGCTTAGGAGTAAGAATTTTTGTTTTTGTTTTGTTTTGTTTTGTTTTTGAAATACAAATTGGAAATCCTTAAATCACTTTTGTGATCCAGAACATATATATAGCTTTAGGACAGGAATATCCTTGGAACTGTAAAAGAATTCCACACTAAAACAGTTGTGACCAGAAGGTACATAGGTAGATAGAGTGAGTGAGTAAAAATTGGTTAATTCTTGGTTTGTCTTACTTATTGCTAATTTAAAGATGCATACCTCAATTTGTTTATGTTTGTTAAGGATGTTTGAGAATATAAGTCATAATGAATCAGATCTCTTTATTCGTGTCTCTTATTTTACACAGACATTGAGCATCTGTTCTTGGGAAGTCTTCATGCTTGTACTGGGGATGTTTAGTCAAAGAAGACCCAGCCACTGCCCATGCAATTATAGATTCTAGGCGCAGCTGTCCTTATGGAAGAGGGTGAGATAGTACTTCACAAAGAACAAGTGAAAAGCATGGTAAAGAGGGGGCGGAGAGAACATATTACTTAGTTTTCATTCCTAAGCAGAATTTTGGCTGATTGGGAGGTTTTTCTTGGCCAGAGCACTGCATATTCTCTGACATGTCTTAGTTGTAAAAAACAAAACAAAACTCAGCTGCATAGATGGTAATGTCTGAGGTCAAGATAATCATAGTAATAACTGCCATTCCCTCATGTCTCAGTAGAAGACAGGCCCAGCAACAGATGTTTTCTGTACATTACACATACTCCGTCAGTCCTACAAGACAGAGCTTATCAAACTTACTTCATAGAGAAGAGTCTGAAGTTCCTAGGGTTAGAGTTCGGCAATGTGCCAGAACTGATAGGGCTAGTAAATGACAGGGCTGGGACTGGACTCCTGGTCTAAATTATTTTTTAAATATTTTATTTATTTATTTGAGCGAGAGAGAGAGAAAGAGACAGCGCATGAGAAGAGAAAGGTCAGCGAGAGAAACAGACTCCCTGCTGAGCAGGGAGCCCAATGTGGGACTTGATCTTGGGAGTCCAGGATCATTACCTGAGCCGAAGGCAGTCACTTAACCAACTGAGCCACCCAGGCACCCCTCCTGGTCTAAATTATTATAGAGCCCTCACTGTTTTACTCCTCCCACCCTGAGACACACCCTGTGTTTCTTATTTCAGTTTTCTCCTCAGTACTTCAAAATTTGCTCCTCCCTCAAGTTGGCACAGCTGAGCCTCAAGAGAGACTGTGACTTCTCCGTGTGGGGGAAAGAGATTGAGGTAATGCCATGTACTGTTAGATGCTAATACTGTTAGAGCTAATAATACTGTTAGAGCTAATAAATGTATTTAGTTGCAGGATGCAAAATCAAAACACAAAAATTGTCTTAGGTGATAAAAAGAATGGCTTTGTGTCCAAACCACTGGATTGGAATATATAGCCAGAGCAAGAAGAATACCAAAATAATTGAGAGGCATAAATAAATAAATGACAGGATTAGGTGACAATATGACCATCTACATTTGTAATATTAAAGAACCTCAAAAGATCAGGGGCTCTCAAAATCAGCCTGGACAGTCTGTTACCTGTAAAAAGGAAATCTCGCAGAACAGACGTTACATGAGAATCCACCTGGCTGCTGAACGGAAGGAAGAGATCAGTGTATTTTTTCCCCTGATGGCCCACCACTGGGCCATTCCTGCCTTGTGCTACAGCTTCCCCATTTCACAGGATAGAGGCGTGTTCTCCGCAAAGTTCACAAGGCAGAAGCTGCTCCAGAGTTCGCAGAGCTTTGGAATTTCCCAGGAAGCCTTACGTCCTAGAGACAGAAACCAAGGTGAGGGCCCCTTGTAGGAGGCTTGGGGAGACCCACACCGCAGAATACAGGCGATGCCAGGAACTTCAGTCACATGTGTTCTTCAGCACAGGTAGTCTCAGATGCCGTTGTCAGGCTGAACACACCCTCACTTAGTCTTAAGGCTTCTCACGGGCATAAAACCTTCATCTAAGGGCACAAAGGAATATCAGTCTCAGAAATCATGGAGATCCACCTGAACGAGGACAATGAAAGGGCCCAGCCAGCACAGTAGGATTCCATAAAAATGCTGTCCCAGTTTTCGGCTCTGTGAGTTCAGAACGGTCCTGGCTGCTTGTAGCTAACACTGACTTTAACTCGGGTCCCGGGAAGGTGAGGCCTTTGTCCGAAGGCTTTATCTTCAGATAAGCAGAGAGGGTAGAGTCCCAGGAAGGGTGCAGGGTCCAAGTGAATACACTGTGTGTGGACATGGGGAATCACCAAACCCACAGCTGAGGGGGCTACACCTAACACCTTCTCTACTGTTACCCTGGGAGGCACAGGCAAGAGCTGGCAGTCTCAAGTGCCCCGGGACTTCTACCTGGAAGCTCTCATGGAAACGAAGGCTTTGGCTTACATGCTGGCTGTTCAGAAGCGGAATCCCAGCCATGACAACGTCAAGGTAAGAGTCCTATATGAGGGGACACCTGGGTAACTCAATTGGTAAAGCATCCGACTCTTGGTTTTGGCTCAGGTCATGATCTCATGGGTGGTGGGATTGAGCCCTCAATCAGTAGGATTCATCTCAATCAGTAGGGAGTCATCTTGAAGATTCTCTCCCTCTTCCCTCCCCCTACTCACAGGCTCACACTCTTTCTAAAATAAGTAAATAGATCTTAAAAAAGAAATTCTGTATGAGGAATGAGGCAAGCAGCTACTCTATACCAGATGTATTATGATATGCCAGAGCAGTAATAGTACTAAAATGAATGTGAGGTATGAATAAAGGGGGAAAAAGATAATACTTGCAGGCTATAGGATCATCTACATATGTGATTTCAGATAACCTTAAAAGATCAGGGGCTCAAAAAGTTATCTGACTCAACCACTTCCTTATAAAAAATAAACATATTAGAACCGAGGTTACATGAGACGGTAAAAGCCTGACCAGGAAAGAGAAGGAATAGACCAACATATTTTGTTTTTCTTACAGCGTGCTTACATGGGCCCCCTGATTTGTGCTGTTGTGGATTTTGCATCTCTTATCACTCCTAGGACAAGGCCCCATTCTCTGCAAGGTCTGGGTAGGGAAACTGCTCAAGAATTTTCAGGGATGTGGCATTTCCCAAGAAGCCTTTAATGGAAGTGACAAGAGCCTTTAGGAGAATACCCACGAACCAGAACTGGAGAAAGGAGAAAGCAACTTCGCAGAATATTGGGTGTTACAGACAGAGTAGCCCCTGCATTTCCTCAAAGCTAGAAGGCTCCAGGCAGAGCTGTTAGGCTGAGAATCTCCTCAGTTTTTCATCGCAGTTGTCAGGGTCTTGAGAGCTTTGGTCTAAGAAAGGCAATCTCAGGTCGGAAGAGGAAGTTGTAAGATGTAAATGTGAATTCCCTTAAAAAGAATGAAGGAAGCACCCACCGAGAACGCTGGTGGCCCATAGAGTCTAGTTCCTGCCGTCCGCCCTTGGCGGTCCTGAATTCCAGCACATTATGAAGTGTAAAAAGACTTTGAGATGTGTGAGAGAACCCGAGCCAGGGTTGCAGCCAGGCCTGGCACTGCTGCCAGAGCCAGGGAGTGTGCTAGGGCCAAGACCAGCAGCAACGCCCACATCTAGTGAAGCTGGGGGTGGGGTGGGGGTGGGGTTCATCTATGGTAAAAAGAGGTCAACATCCTTTCGTAAGTAGTTAAGCGCCTAGGTGGAGCTGAAAGGAACACATTGTCTTCTTTTTGTTCTTGCTTTACTTGAGTAAAGGGGAGAATTATCTGTTTTTTTTTTGTTTTTTTTTTAAGATTTTTATTTTTTATTTATTTGACAGAGAGAGATCACAAGTAGATAGAGAGGCAGGCAGAGAGAGAGAGAGAGGGAAGCAGGCTCCCTGCTGAGCAGAGAGCCCGATGTGGGACTCGATCCCAGGACCCCGAGATCATGACCCGAGCCGAAGGCAGCGGCTTAACCCACTGAGCCACCCAGGCGCCCCGAGATTTATCTGTTTTTATCTTAGAATTTCTTTTTGGTACTTTTAAAGTACTGTTCCTTGAAATAGAAGGTTTATTTGACTTCAGTATCTATGTTTATGAATAATATGTATCACATATATTGCTATTGATCAGTATAAGTATAAACGTTCTGGTATATCAGTATAAGTATATACAACAAATAGAAAATACTTGCATCTCTCTCTCTCTCTCCCTCTCGGAGAGAGAGACAGTGTGCACATGAGCAGGGGTTGAGGGGTAGGGGGAGAGCGATCGAGAATCTTTAAGCAGGCTCTGCACCCAGGACAGTGCCCAAGGCAGGGCTCGATCTCAGGACCTGAGTTCTGGACCTGAGCTGAAATAAAGTCAGATGCTTAACTGACCGAGCCCCTGATGCTAAACTGAAAGAGCCCCACCTTGCACCTCTTTTTGTGATCTAGAGCAAAATAACATGTCATATGAATGGGGATTTTCTTGCAAATGTGAATGAACCTTGTGGTAGAATTGTTGGTATCAAGAAATTTTAAAAAATGTTTTGGTATCTGCAAGAGGGTAGAATAAGAATTTCCAGCACTTATTTGCCCACAGAAGTACAGTTAACTATGATATAAGTAACAAACTCTTTTATGAAAGGTCCAGAATCTATTTAAGAAAATGTGATACTACATGTGAGCATAAAACTGAGATGAGCCACACTTGAGATGGTTAGGAACGCAATTAGACTTCACTGGCATCAGCCCCTCCCTCAAGTTGGCACAGCTGAGCCCCAAGAGAGACTGTGACTTCTCTCCGTGTGGGGGAAAGAGATTGAGGTAATGCCATGTACTGTTAGATGCTAATACTGTTAGAGCTAATAAATGTATTTAGTTGCAGGATGCAAAATCAAAACACAAAAATCAGTTGTGTTTCTATATACTAACAACAAACTATTTGAAAAAGAAATGAAAATAATTCTATTTAAAATAGTGTCAAAAAATAAAATCGGAATCAGTTTAACCAAGGAGGCAAAAGATCTATACACTGAAAACAATAAGACATTGATGGAAGAAATTGAAGAACGCACAAATAAAAGGAAAGCTATCCCATGTTCATTTATGGAAAGAATAAATATTTTTAAAAATCATACTACTCAGAATCCTAGAGGAGAACATAGGCAGTAACCTCTTCGATATCAGCCACAGCAACTTCTTTCAAGATATGTCTCCAAAGGCCAAGGAAACAAAAGCAAAAATGAACTTTTGGGACTTCATCAAGATCAAAAGCTTCTGCACAGCAAAGGAAACAGTCAACAAAACAAAGAGGCAACCCACGGAATGGGAGAAGATATTTGCAAATGACAGTACAGACAAAAGGTTGATATCCAGGATCTATAAAGAACTTCTCAAACTCAACACACACAAAACAGATAATCATATCAAAAAATGGGCAGAAGATATGAACAGACACTTCTCCAACGAAGACATACAAATGGCTATCAGACACATGAAAAAATGTTCATCATCACTAGCCATCAGGGAGATTCAAATTAAAACCACATTGAGATACCACCTGACACCAGTTAGAATGGCCAAAATTAGCAAGACAGGAAACAACGTGTGTTGGAGAGGATGTGGAGAAAGAGGAACCCTCTTACACTGTTGGTGGGAATGCAAGTTAGTGCAGCCACTTTGGAGAACAGTGTGGAGATTCCTGAAGAAATTAAAAATAGAGCTTCCCTATGACCCTGCAATTGCACTGCTGGGTATTTACCCCAAAGATACAGATGTAGTGAAAAGAAGGGCCATTTGTACCCCAATGTTTATTGCAGCAATGGCTACGGTCGCCAAACTGTGGAAAGAACCATGCCCTTCAACGGATGAATGGATAAGGAAGATGTGGTCCATATACACAATGGAGTATTATGCCTCCATCAGAAAGGACGAATACCCAACTTTTGTAGCAACATGGACGGGACTGGAAGAAATTATGCTGAGCGAAATAAGTCAAGCAGAGAGAGTCAAGTATCATATGGTCTCACTTATTTGTGGAGCATAACAAATAACATGGAGGACATGGGGAGATGGAGAGGAGAGGGAGTTGAGGGAAACTGGAAGGGGAGATGAACCATGAGAGACTATGGACTCTGAAAAATAACTAGAGGGTTATGAAGGGGCGGCGGGGGGGTGGGGGGGTTGGGAGGTTGAGGGACCAGGTGGTGGGTAATGGGGAGGGCACGTACTGCATGGAGCACTGGGTGTGATGCCAAAACAATGAACACTGTTATGCTGTAAATAAACAAATAAAAATAAATAAATTAAAAAAAAAATCATACTACTCAAAGTGATCTACAGATTAAGTGCAATAACATAATTCCAATGGAATTTTTTCATAGAAATAGAAAAAAAACCCTGAATTTCATATGAAATCATAAGAGGCCCTGAATACCAAAGTGATGTTGAGAAAAAGGAACAAAGATGGAGGTGTCATACCTCTTGAGTTCGAACTTTATTACAAAGCTATATTAATGAAGACAGTGTTGGGATGCCTGGGTGGCTCAGTCAGTTAAGCAAGCAACTCTTGATTTTTGGCTCAGGTCATGATCTCAGGATTGTGAGATCAAGCCCCACATCCGGCTCTATCTTGGGCGTGGAACCTGCTTAGGATGCTCTCTCTACCTCTCCCTCTATCCCTATCCCACCCCCCTGCTCGTGGGCACACGCACACACACACATACTCTCTCTCTCTCTCTCAAAACAAAACAAAAAGCAAAACTGTTGTACTAGTATAAAATCAGACACATAGGGGCACCTGGGTGGCTCAGTGGGTTAGAGCCTCTGCCTTTGGCTCAGGTTGTGGTCCCGGGGTCCTGGGATCGAGCCCTACATCGGGCTCCCTGATCGGCGGGGAGCCTGCTTCCTCCTCTCTCTCTGCCTGCCTCTCTGCCTAGTTGTGATTTCTCTCTGTCAAATAAATAAAATATTTTTAAAAAAATCAGACACATAGACCAATAGAACAGAATAAAGCCCAGAAATAAACCCATGCATAAATGGTCAAGTAATCAGTGACAAGGCCACCAGGAATATGCAATGGTTGAAAGGATAGTCTCTTAAGTTAAATGCTATTGGGAAACTGAATATCCACATGCAAGAGAATTAAATTGGAAGCTATTTACGTCATGCTCAAAGATTAATGAAAAATGGATTAAAGACTTAAAAATGACATTCAAAACCATAAAATTCCTAAGGAAGAAAAAAACAGGGAAAAATCTCTTTGACATTGATCTTGGCAGAGATTTTTTTAAATATGGCAACAGAAACACAGTCAAGAAAAGCAAAAACAAACAAGTGGGACTACATCAAACCAAGTCATCTGTACAGCAAAAGAAACAATCAACAAAAAGGCAATCTGTGGAATGGGAGGAAATATTAGCAAACCATATATCTAAGGGACTAATACCAAAATTATATAAGGAACTCATATAGCTCAGTAGCAAACAATTAAAAAAAACATAACCCCTCAAACAATATCACCTCAAACTTGTTAGGATGGCTATTACCAAAAAGACAAGAAATAACAAGTGTTGGTAAGAATGTGGAGAAAGGGGGGCGCCTGGGTGGCTCAGCGGGTTAAAGCCTCTGCATTCGGCTCAGGTCATGATCCCAGGGTCCTGGGATCAAGCCCCGCATCGGGCTCTCTGCTTGGCTGGGAGCCTGCTTCCTCCTCTCTCTCTCTCTCTGCCTGCCTCTCTGCCTACTTGTAATCTCTATCTGTCAAAAAAATAAATCTTTAAAAAAAAAAAAAAGAATGTGGAGAAAGGGAACTGGTGTACCATTGGTGGGAATGTAAATTCTTTTTTTTTTTTATTTTATTTACTTATTTGACAATGAGAGATCACAAGTAGGCAGAGAGGCAGGCAGAGAGAGAGAGGAGGAAGCAGGCTCCCCACCGAGGAGAGAGCCCGACATGGGGCTTGATCCCAGGACTCTGGGATCATGACCCAAGCCGAAGGCAGAGGCTTTAACCTACTGAGCCACCCAGGTGCCCCAGTGGGAATGTAAACTCTTATAGCCATTATGGAGAAACTGTTTGGAGGTTCCATAGCAAATTAAAATTAGAGCGAACCCACTTCTGAGTGTAGACCCGAAGGAAATGAAATCAGTATCTTAAAGAGTTATCTGCACTCCTGTTTTCATTACACCATTACTGAAAATAATTCCAAGGTATGGAAACAAGCCAAATCTCCATTGGTAGATAAATGGATAAAGAAAATGTGGTATATAGATAACAGTGGCCTTAAAAATATTTGGCCTCAAAAATAAAGGAAATCCTCTTACACAGGACAACATGGATGACTCTGGGTGACGTTATTCTAAATGAAATAAGCCAGTCACATAAGGATAAATTCTTCAGGATTCCATTTATATAAAGTATCCAAAATAATCAAACACATGGGAACAGAGTAGAACAGTGGTGACCAGGGGTTGGGGGTCAGGGAGAAATGATACATTGCTGAACTGGTATAGTTTCAGTTATGCAAGGTGACTAGGTTCTAGAGATCTGCTGTAAAACATTGTGCCTAAGTGATGAATCACTAAACTCTACCTCTGAAACTAATAATACACTATGTGTTAATTAATTTTTTAATTTTAAATGAAATTTAAAAAAAATTTTAAAAAGTGTGCTTAGAAAAAAATGTGCATATATTTAACAATATTTTATTGTGCACTTAAAAATTTGTTAAGAGTGTAGTTCTCACATTTAAGTGTTCTTAGCACAACAACAATCAAAAAGCTTATTGTCTTTCTCTCTCCCCAAGTAGAGAGTAAGCTGAATAAGTGCAAGTATTAGTGCAAGACGACTCTTTTAAACTGTTGATGGGAGTGTAAATGGCACAGCCACTATGGAGTAGTATGGGGGTTCCTCAAAAAATTAAAAGTAGAGCTATCATATGATCCAACAATTCTCTTTCTGAGTCTATATCGAAAAGAATTGAAATTAAGATCTTGAAGAGGTATCTGCACCCCATGTTCATTGCATCATTCTTCACAATAGGCAAGACATGGATGCAACCTAAATTTTCATTGTTGGATGAATGTACAAAAGAAAATATGGCATAGACATACAATGGAGTATTATACAGCCTTAAGAAGGAGGAAACCTTGCCATTTGGAACAAAAGAGATTAACCTGGATACCATTATGCTAAGTGAAATAAGCCAGACACAAAAGGACAAATGCATGTTATATAAGGAATCTAAAATAGTCAAACTGACAGAGTCAGAATCGTATGGTGGCTGCCAGGTGCTGAGAGGAGGGGTATTGGAGTGGTACTAGGTGAGGAATGCAGAGTTTCAGTTGTATAAGGTAAATAAGTCCTAGAAATGCACTGTGTAGCATCTATAGATAACAATGTCATACTGGCTATTTGAAAGTTTGCTGAGAGGGTAGATAACTATGTTAATTGTTACTGTACTCCTGAAAAATAACAAAGAGGGCAGGGGAAAATTTTGGAAGTAACGGGTATGTTTATGGCATTGGTTGTGGTGGCGGTTCACAAGGGTATACTTCCCTTCAAGCTCATCAAGTTGTAGACATTAGATATGTACAGCTTTTGGTTATGTCAGTCATACCTGAATAAAGTAGTTTTTAAAGAAGCAGATATTTTGTCCTATTTGGGGTTGTAGCCTCAGCACAGTGCCTAGTACACTGTAGGCACTTTATAAATATTTAAGCATTAAGAGGAAAAAAAGTATAAATAAGGAAAAGATTGTCAATTCTTGGTTTGCCTAGTTCCTTCTAGTGTTTCTTCCATAAAAGTAGAAGTTACATACATGGACTTGCTTAGATTACTCAGGTGTATAAGAGAAATGAAATGTTGGTGAGTTAGGCCTCATGCTCACTCTCATTTATTTCCAGTCCTTAAGTGAAAATGAGCTCTTTGGAAGGCTTCAGGCTAGTACTGGGGATGCTTAAAAACAAACAGGGGCACCTGGGTGGCTCAGTGGGTTAAAGCCTCTGCCTTCAGCTCAGGTCATGAACTCAGTGTCCTGGGATCAAGCCCCGCATTGGGCTCTCTGCTCAGCAGGGAGCCTGCTTCCTCCTCTCACTCTGCCTGCTTCTCTGCCTACTTGTGATCTATGTCTGTCAAATAAATAAATAAAATCTTTAAAAAACAAACAAACAAAAACAACTCAAAACAGCAACAAGATCTAGCCCCTGCTCATTGAAATTTAGCATCTGGATGCTGCTATCATATAGAGATGGTGATATACTCTCTGTGACCTAAAGAACAAGTAAAAGAGAGGGAGGGGTTTGAAGAGGGGAAGAGACTTGAATTGAAAGCAGTCACATACCAAAGTCCAGGGGCAAAGCCGTGTGCAGCTTTAGGAAACTGCATCCCTTCAGCGAGGGGCAATTTCAAGTAAGATTGCATGGTAGGTGAGATGAGACTTATGGGAGCGGTGAGCAGGGGCCAGACCCTCACATGGAGGGCCTCAGAGATGAAAAACTAAACCTGCAAAGGAAGTCTTTCCTTAACATATTCTGTGGGACTGTGGCTAAACTGAGAAAATCTCCACGTGTAGAGGAGTGTCTGTGCTCTTGCCCAGGGCACCAGGACACAGTGCATGGACTAGATGTTCTACAGACATCATCACCAGGGAGTTTCTGAGCAATAGGGATGATATTTCTTTGAGGTGGAGTTTCCAGAATCCCCTGGACTGGCAGTCTTTACCCCGATGATTGAAAGAATGAAAATAATGGTGATTTAAATGGAAGGGCAGCTGGATGTTAGGGAAAATACAGGTCATTGACAAAAATTCTGAGAACTTTAAGTTATATCCAACTAGGAAAATCTCTCCCACAAACACACTGTATATTATATCCTCCAATGAGGATATATTACATAACTGGCATCGCTAAACAGCATTGTGGTTGATTATGATTTCTTTGTCTTGGAGTTTGGCAATACGCTCGACTTTACAGGGTCAGTAAGTGACAGGGCTGGGACTAGACTCCTGGTCTGAATATCTCTCGAACACACGATGATCATTCCACTCTTCTCTGCCTAAAGCCAACCTTGTGTTCCTTAATACTTCAAAATGTACCTCAGGGGAGGAAATAAGGATTCTATGTGCAGAGAACTGGATTGGAATGCATAGCCAAAGCAGTTAAAAATACCACAGTAAACCAAAGACATGAACAAAGAGGAGAAACAGATCATACTCAGTGACAAGATGATGATGTACATATGCAGTGTCAGATACCTTCAGGATTGGAGAATCAGAAACCCATCCTGGACAGCTCCTTCCTGTTAGGAAGTAAATCAACTGAAACAGAAATCACACGGTAGGCTGACTACTGAAAAAAAAAAAAAAAGGATAAATCAGCATCATTTTCTTTGTCCACTCTCTCTTGGGTCCCCTGTTCTATGTTGCATTTTTCTATCTCACATCAAGTCAGGGACAGGAACCTGCAAGGTTTGCATTAGGGACACTGCTCCAGTTTGCATGGATGTGGAGTTTCCCGGGAATTCTTTGATCTGAGAGGACCCCGATGAAAGAGACTGCAGAGACAACCACCCCACATTATAGGGGGTCATTCAGAGAACTGCCAAGCCTGGTCTCAGGCCTAGATGGCCCAGGCAGGGCAATCAGAGTGGGCATCCCCTCTTCTACTCCTCCGAGTTTTCAGCAAGGTCAGAGCCCTAGCCTAAGGAGAACGGTCACACTTTGGTAGAGGAAGGATCCTGGGTTGGATAGGTAACAAGTTGAGGTCCCTGGGTGATGAATGTGGGGACCACCAACTCCAGAACAGTGGTATTTCAAAGAGACTTGACTCTGCCATCTGCCTCTCAAGACCCAAACATCCCTGGCCTAATGTGGCTCACTCTTCCACCTGGGAGGTCTCAGGAAGGAGCAGCCCTTCATCTCAGTAGAGTAACTTCATGTCAGAGAGGATAGAGTCACACAACCTGCCAGGAGCAAGGTCAGGTCCCTGAGTGAGTAAAGAGGACATTGCTAGACCCACAAATGAGGGGGCTTTACAACCCCCCACCCCCATTCCTAACTGTGGGAGGCTTCAGGCAGAGCTGTAAGCCTTAGAATCCTTTTTGTTTCTGCCAAGTGAGTTTCAGGGAGGGAAGTGCCTTGTTTAACAAGATGGGCCCCATTTCTGCAGAGAGAGAAGTCTTGGCCATAACGGGAGTCAAGGTGAGAACCCACAGTGCTAATGAGATAATCTCTTCCCAAAAGAGGGAGGCTCACAGAGTCCTGTCCCTCTTTTCAAGTCTCTGGGGCCTGAGGCAAGGGTAGGCAGAAGCAGTGCATCCTGACTTCTCACTAGGGGCTCAGGAAGGTGAGGGCTGGCTTTGGGGGCCGGCTGACTTGGGTCAGAAGGGGGAGGAGTCACAAGTTCGTGGGATTGCAGTCTTCTGAAGTTGGTGGTCCCTAGGTTCTCACTCAGGATCCTCACCTTGGTATCTGTCACTGCGATCCCACAGAGCCTCATCCTTGCTCTCAGCCCTCAGAACCCCAGGCAGCCGTAGCCGGATATGATTCACCTGAACTTCCGCTTCAGAGATCGGGACATCGACCAGTGGGCGTAGCGTTTGTTCCGCCGAGGGTGGGTTCTCAGGACTTCTCTGAAGTCAAGGTGAGGACCTGAATGTGAAGTGAAGGGACCACTTCCCCTCCTTTAACAGAGGTGGTCCCACAAAATACTGCCCCTGGGTTCGGCAATGGAAGCTCCTGACACGGCTGTTAGGCTGAGTTCTGCCTGGGAAGTCTTAGGGAAGAAGGTTTTGGTCTTAGAGAGTAGCCCTGATTCTCCAGAGGAAGGAAACGTAGACCCTAATGAGAGCCAAGGGGAGGTTTGTGAGGGCTAATGAGGGGATCTCTTCCCTGTAGAGATGGCAACAGAAAACTCTACCCCTACGTATGGTTCTGGGGGGCTCCAGGCAGGCCCTGACAACCATTCACTCCCCACTCCCCGAGAGAGCTCCCGGAAGTGAAGGCTTTGTTTGGAGCTTGGTGAACTCAACTTAGTGGAGGGAGGAGTCCCAGGCTCTGATAGATACCAAAATGAAGACTCTAAGTGAAGACATAGAGACCACCGGCTCCAGAACAGTGGTGTCTCACAGAGCCCTGCCCCTGCTTTCATCCCTTAGAGACCCTGGGCAGTTGTGGCCGGATATGACTCATCTTTACTTCCGATCCAGTTTCCAGGAAGGGAGGACATTTGTCTGTGGGTGAGGGCCTCTGGCCCCCGAGGGTAAGTTTTCAGGACTAGCCTGGAGTCAAGGTGAGGACCTTGCGTGGGGACTGGGGGAAGCATCCCGATCCATAACACATGGGGCCCCACTAAGTCTCAGTACTGCTGTTGACTCTGGTAGGACCCAGCAGAGCTATCGGATTTTCTGCCTGGAAAGTCTCAGGTAGGGAGGGCCTTGGTCTAAAGGAGTAGCCTGGGTCCTGCAGATGGAGGAGACCTAGGACCTGTCTGCAGTGAAAGTGAGGTCCCTGAGTACTAACGAGGGGCCTCTCCCCAGTTAAGGAAAGCAGCATCCTCGTACTTATTCCTGGAGGCTCTAGGTGGGAGTAGTCCTATGTGGAGGACCCTGACTTTCCCCTCTAGGGACTTGGAATTGAGGGATTTGCTCTGAGGCAGAAGGCCCAAGTCTTACCAGTGTATTGGAGGCAGGAGTCCTAAGTCCTACCTGTAGTTAAGGTCAGAGACCTGAGTGAAGACTAAAGGGAGCACCAACTCGAAAAATTGTATCTCACAAATTCTGACCCTTCTCTCAGCCCTGGGAAAACCCCAAATATTTCTTAGACTGAGGCACCCCCCTCATTTCTGTCTGGAGAGCCCCAGAGAGGTAAGGCTGTTGGATTAATTGAGCAGCCTTAGTTCTGTGGAGAGAGACTGTGGGCTTCACAGGCATCAGAATGAGGACCCTGAATTAAGAGTGATGGTACTCACCCCCAAAAAGAGACAACAGAGAGCACCCCCCCCCTTGTCTACAGCACTAAGGAGCTGAGGCATGGAAGTCAGGGGTGTGTGAGCCCTACTTTATTTTTGATGGCATCAGGTTGGTGAGAGCTTTTGTCTGAGGGGAGAGACCAGACCAGTGGAGGAAGGTGTCCCAGGCTCTATCTAGAGCCAAGATGAGGACACTGAATGAGGACTGAGAACCCCAATGACTCTAGAATAGAGAGTCCCACAGAACTGTCAGCAGTTGGTGACAGTAGTGGGTGGAGGCAACAGTAATGGGCCAAGGTGCCCCTTTCGTTCCTCCTGAGGGATCCCAAGAAGTTGAGGACCTGGGTTTGAGATGTAAATTTAGAGCAGCACAGAGGAGAGGGCCTGAGCCTTGACAAAAGTGGATATGATGGTCCTGAATATGAACGGAAAGGATCCTCACACTCTAGAGTAGAGAGGATCTCACAAGGACTGGACCTGCCTCTGCTGCTTTCAGCACCAGTAAGCACCAACCAGGGCTGGCAGGCTGCACCCTGAGGCTCACTTTAATTATTTCCGCAGGATTCTCAGAGTACAGGTTGATCATAACAGGAGCCCTGTGGTTTCCCAGAGCCGTGCCCTCACAGAAACCTGCAGAGGCAGCCTTGGTTAAAGCCAAGGTGGTCTCTCCCTGTAGAAGGTGCTCCCTTTCATCCTTTCTTCTCTCATGCCCAGATCACCTCCTGTCCTACCCACACTACTACCTGCTGTCCCTGGCCACAGTCATCATGCCTCGGGGACAAAAGAGTAAGCTCCACACCCGTGAGAAACGCCACCAAGCCCAAGGTGGGATCCAGCATCCGAGCAGTGCTCAGGCCACTGTAGCCAAGGAGAAAGCCTTCCCCTCCTTGGCCCCTCCGCCCTTTGGTGTTCTTACTCACAGAGAACCTGCAGCTAGGTCACGTAGCACTCTCAAGGGGTCTCAGAGAGCCCTATCCACCAAGCCTGCAGGCGTTTCTCCCTCAAGATCATATAAAGGAGCCACCTGCAAAATTGAGAAAAAGCCAAGTTCTTCCCAGGCCCCACTCACCATTGTGCAGTCTCAAGGAGACCCTTTAACCAGAGCAACGGGTGTTTTGGTGCAGTTCCTGATGCATATGTTCAAAAGGAAAAAGCTCATCACGAAAGCCAATATGCTGAAGATTGTCAATGAAAAGGACAAACATCGCTTCCTTGAGATCCTCAGAAGAGCCTCTTTCAATTTGGAAGTGGTTTTTGGTGTTGACTTAAAGGAAGTTGATTCTACCAAGCATTCCTATATCCTGGTCAGTAAGATGGACCTCCCTAACAATGGGACTATAAGCCGTGGCAGAGGATTTCCCAAGACCGGTCTTCTGATGAATCTTCTGGGTGTGATCTTCATGAAGGGCAACTGTGCCACGGAAGAGAACATCTGGGAGTTCCTGAATAAGATGGGACTCTTCGCGGGGAAGCGGCATTTCATATTTGGGGAACCCAAGAAGCTCATCACCCAGGATTTGGTGAAGCTTAAGTACCTGGAGTACCGGCAGGTGGCCAACAGTGATCCCGCACGCTACGAGTTCCTGTGGGGTCCCAGAGCCCACGCCGAGACCAGCAAGATGAAGGTGCTGGAGTTTTGGGCCAAGATTAATCATACCGTCCCCAGTGCCTTCCACTCCTGGTATGAAGAGGCTCTGCGAGATGAGGAAGAACGAGTCAAAGCCACGGTTACACGACAGGCTGAGACAGGTGCCATGGCCCGTGAATGTTCCAGGGAATGTCTAGCAGAACCTCCCACACCTAATTAAGTTGAGGCAGGTTCTTCATATTGTGGCTGAAGGGAGCAGTCAGTGTTCTAAGTAGTAGAGGACAGGGCGTGACTGAGGGAACATGGTGTATAATACCTCCGTGCTCCTGTTCTGTATGGGTAATTTGGAGATTTATCAGCATTTTTATTTTTTGCTTTTTTCAAATGTTACTTCAAAATGAAGCCTTATCTAGCATTATAAACGAAATTCATGAGTTACATTGGTCTCACTTATTGTTGTTTATCGGGTTTAAGAGTTAAGAGTATTGCTGTTTTATAGAACAAATTGGGAAATTTTCCACCTTATTTAGTAATCTGGTACAATGTAACATGGCGTTGGTGCCTGTGTTTCCTTGAAAACGTGAAAAAAATAAGTAGTAAAATATATGAAATCGATATGGAGGAAAATCATAAGATGGTTGGTATTTGACATCCTAATCCTCTTTACTCTGTGTTTTATAAAGTTCTAAATAAGAGTATGTGCTTCACTAACTGAAGAGTGTAGAATTAAACCTTCATGAATTAGATGCCATGCTTCAGGCTCATTTATTCCCCAAACATTGCCTGAGCATCTGCTCTCAGAAGGCTTCATACTGGCTCTGGGAGAGCTGAGAAAAAGACTGAGACACTGAGCATAAAGTTATAGAGTGGAGAAGCATCTATCGTATAAGGGAAAATGGTAATATAAACTCTAAGACCGAAGGGATTCGTGGAAAGATGAGATAAAACAGGAAAGCGGTGGTTCCAGGTGAGAGCAGGAGTTAAGTGTCAGTGCCCTGAAGCAGGGCCCCTTTGGGCCTTCGGAGCTTGCAGGTCCCTCAGGGGGAGGCAATTCTAAGTTGGCTGCACAGAACAGGGCCCAGAATGGCAAACTGCCCTTGCCAGTTACTTTGGGATGGTGGGAAAACCAGAGAGAAATCACCTGGGGAGGGGATGGAAGGTGTCCTGTGCTCTTGCCCCGGTGCAGGCAAAGGCAGTGTGCAAATTCGAGGTTGTATTTACATCATCTCTGGAGAGTTTCTGAGAAATAAGGGAGTATTCCCTTAGTGGATGCCCAGAATCCACTGGACTGGCACCCTTGGCCCTGGGCTGGGGGAGCCAGGACCCACTCCACTAACACAGCATTCGAATTAGGTTACCTTGTTTGTCATTTGGCAAACTCCAGGCAAGGTCTAGTTTTCTACTGGTGGTTGAATGAATGAGAGTCAGAGTGGTTTGGAAAGAAGGGCAGCTGAGAGGAAGGTGCTTTTGGCGGCCTTGAAACATGTTTTAGGAGCTTCGTGTTGCATCCACTAAGGAAGTCGACCTTATGCCGACCATTGGGTGACATACTTGAATGGGGAACTATTACTTAGCATTTCTTGCTAAGCACTGCTTTGTCTGATAGAGTTTTCTTTGTTCTAGAGCACTGCATAGTTCCTGACATCCCCGGATTAAAATTAAGTATCTTCGTAGTGAGTTGAAACTCCAGGGCACAAATTAGAGTAAGAACTGGCATCCTTTAAAGTGCAATCCTGGCCAGGCAATGTGCCACGCACGTTTTTTAAAAATTTTTTTAAATTTTTAAATTTTTTATTAACATATAATGTATTATTAGCCCCAGGGATACAGGCTTGTGAATCACCAGGCTTACACACTTCACAGCACTTACCATAGCACTTACCTTCCCCAATGTCCATAACCCAACCACCCTCTCCCTCCCCCCTCCCCCCAGCAACCCTTACTTTTACGTGCATTATGGACACTCTACCAGTCCCCAGGACAGATGCCATCCATCAAACCCACTTCACAGATGAAAAGACAACCTCACAGAGTTTGGTCTTGTGCCCAATTTCTCTTAGCTGCTAAGTGACAGGTTTGGAACAAGACCCCTGGCCTGAATTAGTATGAAGTCCATACTTTTCTATTCCTCCCAGCCTGAGGCTGATTTCACATTCCTTATTTCCCCTTTCTTCTCACTACTACAAAACTGTCTCAGGTACTAAAAGGGATTCTGTGCCCAAGACACTGGATTAGAATACATAACCAGAGCAATTACCATATCAAAATAATTGAGAAGTGTGACTAAAGAAGAGAAAGAGATAATATTCAGTGACAATAAGATCATCTATACATACAAAGTCAGAAAACCTCAGACGATCAAGGCTCACAAAATCATTTTGGATAGTCCCTTCCATAAAGAAGGTTACACCTATTCAAACAGAAGTTGCATAAAAAGCCAAGTCTGGTAGCTAAAGAAAAGAAACGGATTAAAGTATTTTTTGTCCTTTGACAGCGCATGTGTTCTGGGGTCTCTGCCTTGTGTTACAGCTCCTCTGTCTCACAACACTCCTGGGACAGGGACCCAGTCTCTGAAGTGTTTGCAATAGGGATAATGGTCAAGAGTTTGTAGGGACATGGCCTTTCCCGGGAAGCCTTCCATCAAGAAGAGGAGCCATAATGAAGATCACTTTATAATCGGACTGGGGAGAGCAACATGCCAGGCAAAGTTGTCAGTTGGGGCATCCCCTCTCTTATTCTTCAGGATTCTCAGGGACAAGTGAGTCCTACCTTAGGAGGAGCCTCGGGTCCCTAGGGGGAGGACTCACAGTCTCTGACACATGCGAAGGTGAGGACTTGGAATGAGAAGTGAAGACAGCAGCCCCCCAGAACACTGTGGCCCATAGGCTCCTGACCCTGCTCTCAGCCCTCAGAGTCCCCAAACAGCCTTGGAAGGATGTGGCTGAAGCTGACTTCCACTTACCGGGTCAAAAAGGTGACGATCTTGGTCTGAAGTTGATTGACTCAGGTCAGTAGAGGTAGTGCTCAAGTGTGCTCAGGAACCACCAGACCTACCTTGGTGGAGACTCTCAGACGCCATCCAACTGCCGTGAGGGCTTCTGGCAGAAACGTCAGGCAGAGCTGGCCTCATCCTCCTTGGGGGGTAACAGAAGTGTAGGGAAGTTCCAGGTCAGCAGAGAGAGGAGACTTGGGGCTTCACATAAGTCAGATTTAGGGTACTGGGTTCAAACCCTGAGTGGGATTCACCATCATAAGGCCTCAGGCTGCCTGCCACAGCTGTCACCTGTGGGAGATCTTGGCAGGTGTGGCCAGATAAGGCCACTCTCGCCTCTTCCTCTTAGATCTCAGGGAAGGGAAGTGTAAGTGTTTCTCTGGGGAGATATCCTCAGACCAAGAAAGAGGGGACCTTCAGGCCCTGCCAGGAGTCAAATCAAGGAAACTAAGTGCGGAACAAGGGGACAACCTGTCCCTGAATAGATGGGAAAAGTAAAGTCTGGCCCTGCCCTTGCATTCAATACTGAAAGCCCCAGGGGCAGGGTATGAGACTGAGTGCTCCCAGCATCACTTGTTTGAAAAAACTGACTTCATCCTATAGAGCAATTTTAGGTTCACAGCAAAACTGAGCAGAAAGTACAGAGAGTTCCCATGTACCGTCTTCCCTGACACGCACACACAGTCTCCCCTACTCTCAGCATCCTGCCTCAGAGAAGTCCATGTGCTAGAGTCTCTCAATTTCCAGCCACACGTCATAAAGCTCATCATTACATGAGGTTGATTATTGATGTTGTTATATCCTGTCCGGTTTGACAAATCTTTGATGACATGTATCCCGTGTTACAGAGTACATAGTAATTTCACTGCTCTAAAATCCTCTATGGTCAGGGGCGCCTGGCTGGCTCAGTGGGTCAAAGCCTCTGCCTTCGGCTCAGGTCATGATCTCAGGGTCCTGGGATCGAGCCCCCGATTGGGCTCTCTGCTCAGCGTGGAGCCTGCTTCCTCCTCTCTGCCTGCCTCTCTGCCTACTTGTGATCTGTCAAATAAATAAATAATAATTAAAAAAATAAAATAAAATTCTCTATGGTCTGCCTGTTCATCCCTCCTTCCCCTGGCAACCACTGATCTTTGCACTTTTTCTGTAGTTTTTACCTTTTCCAGACTGTCAAGAGAGTTGGAATCATACAATATATAGCCCTTTTCAGATTGGCTTATTTCACTTAGTAATACATATCTAAGGTTCTTCCATGCCTTTCCATGGCCTGATAAGCTCATTTCTTTTTGGCACTGAACAATACAGGCATGCCTCTGACATACTGTGAGTTTGGTTCCAGACCACAGCAGTGAAGTGAATATCACAATATAGTAAGTCAGAGGAATTTTTATTTTTTTGGTTTCCCAGTGCATATAAAAATTATGTTTATACTTTACTATGGTCTAGTAAGTGTGCTATAGTATTGTGCCTAAAAACTATATGCATACTTTAATTTTTTAGGAGACAAAGGGGGGGTGCAAAGGGAGAGAGAGAGAATCACAAGCAGGCTCCATGCCCAGGGTAGAGCCCAACATGGGGCTTAATCTCACAACACTGAGATCATGCCCTGAGCCGAAATCAAGAGTCAGACAGTTAACTGACTGACCCACCCAGGTGTCCCATATATATTAATTTAAAAAAATCCTTTATTGCTAAAATGTGCTAGTCATCCTCTGAGCTTTGAGCAAATCATAATCTCTTTGCTGGTGGAGTGTCTTACCTCGATGGTGATGGCTGCCCACTGATCAGGGTGGAGTTGCTGAAGGTTGGGGTGGTTGTGGCAATTCCTTAGAGTAAGACCACACTGAAGTTTGCCGCAGTGATTGACTCTTCCTCTCACAAATGATTTCTTTGTGGCATGCAATGCTGTTTGATAGTTTTCACCCATAGTGGAGCTTCCTTCAAGTTGGGGCCAATCCTCTCAAACTCTGCTGCAGCTGAATCAGCTAGGTTTATGTAATATTCTAAACCCTTGGTTGTCATTCCAACTACCTTTAAAGCATTTTCACCAAGAGCAGTTTTTATCATAAGAAACTGCTTTTTTAAATGAAATTTTTTAACATTTTATGTATTTATTTGATAGAGAGGGAACATAAGCAGGAGGATCAGCAGGCAGAGGGAGAGGGAGCAGGCTCCCTGCTGAGCAAGGAGCTTGATGTGGGGCTCAATCCCAGGACCCCAGGATCATGACTTGAGCTGAAGGCAGATGCTTAACTGAGTGAGCCACACAGGCGCCCCAAGAATTTTTTTTTTTTTTTTTTTTGCCTATCCATTGGAAGCAACTCTTGATTCATTAAAGTTTGATCATGAGATTACAATGATGCAACCCATCTTCAAGCTCCATTTGAAAGTGTAGTTCTCTTGCTCTCTCCACCACATCTACCATTACTTCCTCCCTGAAGGCTTAAATCCCTCAGTCACCAAAGAGGGTTGGTATCAACTCCTTTCAAGCTCGTTTTCATACTGATATTTTGATCTCCTCCCATGAATCATGAATGTTGTTCATGACATTTAGAATGGTGAATCCTTTCTAGAAGATTTTCGGATTGATTTTGCCCAGATCCATCCAAGAAATCACTATCTACAGCAGCTATAGCCTTCAAAATATATTTCTTAAGCAATAAGAATTGAAAGTCAAAATGGCTCCTTGATTTATGGGCTGCCAAGTGGATATTGTGTCAGCAGGCATGAAAACAACCCTCATCTCATTGTCTGTCTCCATCAGAGCTCTTGGGCGACCAGGCACATTGTCAGCAAGTGGTCATATTTTGAGAGGAATCTTTTCTTTGAGCACGTCTCAAGAGTAGGCTTAAAATATTCAGAAAACCATGTTGTAAACAGATGTCCTGTCATACAAGCTTACGTTGTTCCTTCTATAGGCAGAGGCAGAGTAGATTTAGCATCATTCTTAAGGGCCTTAGGATTGGGCGGATAGGAAAGGAGCACTAGCATCAACTTCCAGGCACCAGCTGCATTAGCCCCTCACAAGAGAGTCGGACTATCCTTTGAAGCTTTGAAGCCAGGCATTGACTTCTCTTTTCTATCTATGAAAGCCCTAGATGGCACCTTCTTCCAGTATAAAGCTGTTTTGTCTACACTGAAAATACAGTCAAGTGCGGCCCCCTTCCTCAGTGATCCTGGCTGGATCTTCTGGAGAACTTGCTGCAGCTTCTCCATCAGCACCCGCTGATTCACTGGCATGAGGATGTTATAGAAACAACTTTTTCCCTAAATTTCATGAACCAACTTCTGCTGGCTTCAAACTTTTCTTACATAGCTTCCTTGCCTCTCTCAGCCTTCATAGAATTGACAGTCAGGGCCTTGCTCTGGATTAGCCTTTGGCCTCAGGGAATGTTATAGCTGGTTTCATCTTCTGTCCAGACCACTAATACTTTCTGCGTATCAGCAAGAAGGCTTTTTCGCTTTCTTATCATTAGGATGTTCACTGAAGGAGCACTTTCAATTTCCTTCAAGAACTCTTTCTTTGCATTCACAACCTGGATACCTGTTTGGTGCAAGAGGCCCAGTTTTTAGCCTTCTTGGCTTTGGACATGACTTTCTCACTAAGCTTAATTATTTCTAGCTTCTGTTTTGTTTTTTTTTTATTATGTTCAGTTAGCCAACATATAGTACCTCATTAGTATTTGATGCAGTGTTCGATGATTCGTTAGTTGTGCATAACACTCAGTGCTCATCACCACAAAACAAACACCTTAATACCCACCACCCTGTTACCGCCTCCCCCTTCCCTCCCCTTTGAAACCCTCAGTTTGTTTCCCAGGGTCCATAGTCTCTCATGGTTCATCTCCCTCCCTGATTTCTCCCCACTCAGATTTCCCTCCCTTCCCCTATGGTCCTGCATGCTATTCCTTCTGTTCCACATATGAGTGAAACCATATGATTATTGTCTCTCTCTGCTTGAGTTATTTCACTCAGCATAATCCCCTCCAGTTCCATCTATGTCGATGCAAATGGTGGGTGTTCATCCTTTCTGGTGGCTGAGGAATATTCCCTTGTAAATATGGGCTTCTTTATCCATTCATCTGTTAAAGGACATCTCAGCTCCTTCCACAGTTTGACTATTGTGGACGTTGCTGCTATGAACATTAGGGTGCATGTGCCTCTTCTTTTCACTACCTCTGTATCTTTGGGGTAAATACCCAGTAGTGTAATTGCTAGGTCATCAGGTAGCTCTATTTTTAACTTCTTGAGGAACCTCCATACCGTTTTCCAGAGTGGCTGTACCAGTTTGCATTCCCACCAACAGTGTAAGAGGGTTCCCCTTTCTCCATATTCTTACCAACATTTATTGTTTCCTGTTTTGTTAATTTTTGCCATTCTGACTGGTATAAGGTAGTATCTCATAGTGGTTTTGATTTGTATTTCCCTGATGGCTAGTGATATTGAGCTTTCGATTTAAAGTGAGAGATGTAGGACTCTTCCTATCACTCAAACACATACAGGCCACTGCAGGGTTGTTAACTGGCCTCATTTCAACATTTTTTGTACCTCAGGGAACAGGGAGGCCTAAGGAGTGGGAAAGAGATGGGGAATGGCTGGTGAGTGGAGCAGTCAGAACACATACAGCATTTATCAACCAAGTTCACCATCTTACATGCGTGCAATTTGCGGTGCCCCAGAACAATTACAATAGTAACATCAGAGACCATGGGTCACAGATCATCATAAAAAATATAATAATGATGCAGATTTTGAAATATTGTGAGAATTACCCAAATGTGACACAGAGACACAAAGTGGGCACACGCTTTTGGAAAAAATGGTACTAAGAAGCTTTCTTGGTGCAGGGCTGCCACAAACCTTCAATTTGTAATAAGTGAAATAACTTGTGAAGTGCAGTAAGGCGAATCACAGTAAAATAAGGTAAAGCTGTATTCCATTGTCGGGTTGTCATGGTTTATTTATCTATGTACCTGCCGAAGGACATCTCCATGGCTTTCAAGTTTTGGCAACTATGAATAAAGTCGCTATAAACCCCCATGTGAAGGTTTTTTTGAGGATATCAGTTTTCAACTCATTTGGGTAAATACCAAGCGACATGATTGCTAGATAGTATAAGATGTTTAGTCGGGTTTTTTTTTTTTTTTTTAAAGATTTTATTTATTTATTTTGACAGAGAGAGATCACAAGCAGGCAGAGAGGCAGTCAGAGAGAGAGGGAAGCAGGCTCCCTGCCGAGCAGAGAGCCCGATGCGGGACTCGATCCCAGGACCCTGAGATCATGACCTGAGCCCAAGGCAGTGGCTTAACCCACTGAGCCACCCAGGCGCCCTCGGGTTTTTTTTAAAACCACTTTATTGAGGTATGATTGACAAAGAGCTGTATATAGTTGATGCGTACAAATTGATGAGTTTGTAGATTAGTATGCACCCATGAAACTGTCACCACAATTTATGTTATGAAAATATCCATCACCTCCAAAAGTTTCCCCCACCTTATTTATTTATGTGTTATAAGAACACTCCCTGTAAGATCTACGCTCTTAGCAGGATGTTAAGTATGCAATACAGGATTGTTAATTATAGGCTCTGTGCTGCCCAGTAGACCCCTAGGATTTATTTATCTTGTATAACTGAAACTTTGTTACCTTTAATTAATACCCCTCTGTTTCTTCCTCCTCCTAACCCCTGGCAACCACCATTCCACTCTCTGCTGCTGTGAGTCTGACTAAATGGTACCATGTAGTATGTGTCCTTCTGTGTCAGTTGTATTTCACTTAGCATAATGTCCTCTATATTGTTGCAACTGGCAAGGTTTTCTCCTTTTTAGGGGTGAATAATATTCCATTCTGTGTATGTTTCACCCTTTCTTTATCCATTTCTCCATCAATAGACATTTAGGCTGCTTAGCTATATGTCATAGCTATTATGAATAACACACTGCAATGAACATGGGAATGCAGGTATTTCTTAAAAATCCTGATTTCAATTCCTTTGGGTATATACCCAGAAGTAGGATTGCTGGACATATGATAATTCTATTTTTGATTTTTTGAGGAACCTCCATACTGTTTTCCAAGTGGCTGTACTAATTTACATTCCTGTCAACAGTATAGAATATGTTTAGTGTAACAAGAAATTTCCAAACTGTTTTTGCAAAGTGACTGTACCATTTTGCATCCCTACCAGCAATGAATGAGAGCTCCTATTGCTCTTCACCAGCATTTGCCGTTGTCAGGGCTTTGAATTTTGGCCTTTCTAGAAGGCATGCAGTGGCTTTGCATTTTTATTTTAATTTGCAAGTTTTTAGTGATGTATGATGCTTAGCATCTTTTCATATGCTTATTTGCCAACTATATATCCTTCTTGGTAAGGTATCTGTTCATATATTTTGCTCATTTTATTTATTTATTTATTTATTTATTTATTTGACAGAGAGAGAGAGAGATCACAAGTAGGCAGAGAGGCAGGCAGAGAGAGAGGGGGAAGCAGGCTCCCTGCTGAGCAGAGAGCCCGATGTGGGGCTCGATCCCAGGACCCTGAGATCATGACCTGAGCCGAAGGCAGAGGCTTTAACCCACTGAGCCACCCAGGTGCCCCTGCTCATTTTTTTTTATTGGGTTGTTGGTTTCCTTCTTGTTGACTTTTAAGTGTTCTTTGTTTATTTTGGCTAACAGCCTTCATCAGATACATCCTGTGCAAACATTTTCTCCCAGTCTGTGACTTATCTTCTTATTCTCTTAATGATTTTTTGCAGGGCAGAAGCTTTAATTCTAATGATATCTAGCTTATCAAGTATTTCTTTCATGGATCCCCATCACTTTTTATATCACATCTAGAGGAGGTGAGATTCTTGGTCCGAGGATCTAGTCACCAGTCAGCAGAAGGTGGGGCGGGCACCACAACCCTGTGTAGTGTCCAAATGAGGACCCCGAATGGATACTTAGGGCTTAGCAAGCCTGATACAGAGAGGTCCCCACAGACCTATAAGCACTGAATGCCTCCTGGTAAGGGTGGTAGGCTAAGGTGTCTTACTCACTTCTTTCTCTCATGGGTCCCAGGGAGCCTTATGGTATCAGTTTTACCATAGCAGAGACAAAGTGTTCAAAGCCTTGTCAAAAGTTATTATGGGGGCATCTGGGTGGCTCAGCCATTAAGCATCTGCATTCTGCTCGGGTCATGATCTCAGGGTCCTGGGATCGAGCCGTAGGTCAGGCTCTCTGCACAGCAGGGAGGCTGCTTCTCTCTCACTTCCACTTCCCCGGCTTGTGTTCTCTCTCTCTCTCTCTCTATCTCTCTCTCTGTCAAATAAATAGATAAAATCTTTAAAAAAGTTATTATGATAATTTGGAAGGTAAACATAGAGGACCCCTTGCCACACAGGTGGCCTCATTGCTAGCCATGTTTCACACTAGTCAGTGAAAGGCAGGGCTGGCCGGCTGTAGCCTAAGGCTCATTCTGTCTCCAGTAGCTTCTCAGAGCAGGCTGACTAGGAGAACAAGAGCCTTGTAGGTTCCCAGATAGTATCCTCAAGAAAACCTAGAGAGGTTAAAGCCAAGGTCGAATGTTCCTGCTATAGGTTTACACACCATCCCATTGTCCCTCCTCCAGGTGCCCTCATTACCCACTGTCCAGCCTGCAGTTCATGACCATGGAGTCATCATTCCTCAGTATCTGAAGAGTAAACCCAACAACATGAGAAATGCCACTAGGCCTGAGGTAAGACCCAGGATCTCGAGGGGGCTTAGGCCACTGCAGCAGAGTCCCCCCCCCTCCCCGTTTTGGGGCTGCTCCATCAGATTGCCTTATTGCTGGCATTGCTAGGAGCCTCAGAGAGCCCCACCCACTATCACTACTTCTGTAGCTATTTCATGCATGAGGTCTGAACAAGGTGTCAGGAGCCAGGATGAGAAAGTGAAAGTTGCTCTGAAGCCCCAATCCCCACTGAGAGCTCAGCAAAACATGCCCTAACCAGGGCGGTGAGCATGTCAGTGCACTTCCTGCTGGAGAAGCGTGCAGTGAGGGCGGCCGTTATGCAGGCAGCACGCTGACGGGTCGTCAAAAAAAGGTACAGGGAGCACTTGCCCGAGATCCTCCTGAGGACATGGAGCACATGGAGCTGGTCTTTGGCCTAGAATTAAGGGAAGTCAAGCCCTGCAGTCACTCCAATACCCTGGTCAGCAGCCTAGACCTCACCACTGATGGCAGTGTGAGCAGTGCCTGGGGCTTTCCTAGGAATGGGCTTCTCATGCCTCTCCTGGGTGTGGTCCTCTTGAGTGGCAACCACATCTCTGAGGAGTACGTCTTGGAGTTCCTAAATGTGTTTGGGAATCTGTGTTGAGATGAGGCATTTAATCTTTGGAGAGCCCAGGAAGCTCATCACAGAAGATTTGGAACAAGAAACATACCTGGAGTACCAGCAGGTGACCAACAGTGATCCTCCACGCTACGAGTTCCTGTGGGGCCTGAGAGCCCACGTTGAGACCAGCAAGATGAGAGTCCTGGAGTTTTTGCGAAGATTGTGGCTTTCCCGTGCCATTAGGAAGAGGTTCTGCGAGATGAGGAGAGAGCCTGAGGCAGAGCTGTAACCTCTAAACCTCTGCACCTACCCAGGCCACCTACCCAGTCCAGCCACTCTTCTCCTCCCTAGAGAGGGCTGAAGAAGATTCTTTGCTTTGTCATTAACCAAGGCAGTCAGTTGGCTAACTAGTGGAGGGCCCAGGTAGGGTTCATAGAAACACAATGTGTAACATACTTGTGTTCCTATACAACATATAAATTGGAGACGTATATTTTCTTCCTATTTTAAATGACTTTTCTTTCAATTAAAGGTTTATTCACCTTCAGAATCCAAGTTGATGAATGACATGAGCCATACATTTCTTGAAGAAACATTTTTTCAAGTTGAAAAATAAGAATCTTAGTATTTTGTAAAACCAGTTGGAACCCTTGAATCATTTCTTGTCACTCAGAACAAGGTAATGTTTAATTTAATATTCTTTAACTGCCCAAATATTAATTTAGCGCCTGCTCTTTGGAAGGCTCCTGGCTAGTACTGGAGATGATAAGAAAAATAGGCCCAGCCCCTGCCTACAAAACTGTAGAGTCTAAGAGCAGTGGTGAGATACTCCCCAAGACAGAAAGGACTAGTAAAAATAAGGAGCAAAAGGGAGGGAAGGGGACTCCAGATGAGGTGTTCTAGTGTAAAATGCCCGAGGCAAGGCAGCTTGAGCCTTTGGGCAGCTGAAAGCCCTGCGATGGGAAGTAATTTTTTAAAAAACGTATTTGTTTGTCAAAGAGAGAGAGAGAGCGCGCGCGAGCGAGCGCACAAACGGGGAGAGTAGCAGGCAGAGGGAGAAGCAGTCTTCTGATGCAGAACAAGGATCCTGATGCAGAACTCGATCTGGGGACCCTGGGATCATGACCTGAGCCAAAGGCAGACATTCCACTGACTGAGCCACACAAGCGCCCATGATTGGAAGTAATTTTAAGTTAGCTGTATAGTGGGCTAAAGTGGCTGTGGAACTGGTGAGCCAGGTGGTAGGTCTCTGAGTTGAGAGATTTGAGTCTGGAATGGAAAACTCCCTTTAACAGTTACTTTGGGATTGTGAGTAAATCAGAGAGTATCTCTACCCAGGGCATGGGTGGAACATGTCCTATGGTTCTGTCCCCAGTGCAGGTGAACACAGCACAAACTAGGTGTTTTATGTGAGTCATCTCCAGGGAGTTTCTGAGACATAAGGGCAGTACTTTTTTGAGGCTGGAAACTCAGAAGACACTGTGCAGGTACTCTCTCCTCTAAGTTGGGGAATCAGAACCCATTTTATTAAAAGAGCACTCAAATTCAGTGTTACTGTTTTTGTTCTGTTTTGTTTTTTATTTGGCTTCTAATTCTGCAAACTCTAAGGGAGTATAGATTTTAGATGATGGTGAAATTAATGAAGATGGGGTACTTTGGATTAAAAGGCAGCTGAGAGGAAAGATTTAGTCTTTGACTCCATTTCTGGAAAATTTGAGTTGCATTCAGGTAGAAAAAACTCCCCCATGTTCAAAATATGATTTATTTGGGGGGGGGGGGTAATTTACTTTAGTCTTTCTGTAAGAAGCACTTTGGACTGATTTGGTGTTCCAGGTCTTAGAGTGGCATATACTCTCTGATATCGTCTATATTAAGACAAATATTCCATCAGGGTGGGTGGTATCCTCTGGGGTCAAAATAATCATAACCATTGTAATAACAGACATCGTATAGTCTCAGTGCATTCCAGGCATCTTTCCAGGTCCTTTTTGTATATGAACCGTGGCCCACCAGGCCCTGCAAGACAGGATTTAAAAAACCCACTTCTCAGATGCAGAGCCTGAGGCCCACAGAACTTGCTAATGCACCCAGTTCACAAAACAATAAGTGATAGAGCTAGGGGAACACACTTGTTCTGTCCAGACCTCACAATTTTTCACTCCTCCCAGCCTAAGGCTGACCATGCATCACTTAGTTCACTTTATTCTATCACTCCAGAATGTATCTCAAAAGTTAAAAAGGAGGACTATGTGACCAAAACTTTGGATTGGTATACATAATAAGTGCAATAAGAATACCAAAATAAATATGAATAAAGGAGATAACAAGACAGTGACAATATGATCATCTCCATGTATAAAATCAGCTATCCTCCAAAGATCGGGGCTCACAAAATCATCTGGCTCTATCCTTACTGTAAAAAGCAAATCTTTTAGAGCTACCCTAAGTGAAGAGAAGAAATAGATCAGCTTTTTTTTTTTTTCTTTTCCTCAGACACCACACCTGTCTTGGGCTCCCTGATATATGCTGCATTTTCCTAATCTTATATCACTTTTGGCACATGGACTCATTTTCGGCAAGACTTGCAGTAGAGAAACTGGTGGAGTGTTTGCAGGAACATGTTTCCCAGGAAGCCTTTAATAAAGAGACAGGCCAAGATGAGGACCTCCGTGAATGAATACTGAGAAGAAAACTACCCCAACATATTGGGGTCATCGAAAGACCTAAGGATGGTGACCTTAGCTCAGTAAAAGGAAGCCCATGCTCTGAAAGATATGGTGAAGACCATGAGTGAGAAATGATGGAAGGACCCAGCCAAAAGAGCGAGGTCCTATAGCATCACATCCCTGCTGTCTGTCTTTGGAAGCACCCAAGGACCATGATCAGACAAGGCTCACCCTCATTTCCAACTTAGAATTCTCAGGAAAGGAGGACCTACAGGTAAGATGAATAGCTACGGGAAAGCACAGAGAAGGTACAGGATCAGTCGTCTGTCAAGATGAAGACCCAAAAGCAGCACCCACAGCATAAAAGGAGACCCCATAACATCTCCACTGCTGTCATGCCTGGAAAGCCCTGAGCAGAGACGTCAGGCTGATTTCAGCCTGGAAAGTCTCAGGAAGGCGAGGGCCTCCGTTTAATGAAAGCTGCCTCAGTTTTTCAGAGGGAGGGACCTGGGCCCTAACAAGAATTCATGTGAAGGCTATGAGTGTTACGAGAGGATACCAAAGCACAGGAGGCTCAATAGAATCCTGTACCATTCTTAGCCCTGGGGAACCCAGAAGCGCTCTGAGGAGTCCCCTTATTCTGCCTGGTGGGTCTCAAGGAAGGAATGGCCTTATCTAACAGGATGGGTCCCAGCTCTGCAGAGGAAGAAGTCTTGGCCATAGCTAGAGTCAAAGTGTGGACCCTCAATGCAAATGTATCTCCCCTTAAAGAGGAAGGCTCACAGAGTGTGTGCCCCCCCGCCCCCCAGTCAGGCTTGTGCGGCCCAGAAAGGAGTAGCCCCGAAGGAGCGAGGGAGCGGCAGGACCAGAGATTCCCCTCTAGGGACTCAGGAGGGTGGGGGCCCCGGGGGCTGATGAGGCTGGGCCACCAGAGGGAGGAGCCGCAAGCACTGGGGTCCCACAGAGCCCCGCCCCTGCTTATAGCCCTTGGAGACCCCGGTGCCCCCGCCCCCGGATGCGGATCACCCGACTTCCGTTCTGGGCGGGACCTCGACCACTGGGCACGGCGTTTTTCTGGGAGGCGGCCGGTTTCCCGGGACTGGTTTAAAATTAAGGTGAGGACCCTGAGTGGGAGCTGGAGAGGCTACTCCCCCGCCATAATGAAGTTTGGCCCCCAAACGTGCCCCTTTGGTCCGGCTCTGGGAGGTCCCAGCAGACTGACCAGCCGAGCAATCCCGTCATCCTCGTTGCCACATGGGCTGCTTCAGGGAGACGAGGGCCTTTGTCTAAAGAGGGCAGTCCCGGAATGTCCTGGAGTAATTCAGGCTGATGTAACCCCTCATTTTTTTTTTTTTTTTGTCTAGGGGGTGATTCAGGTAGAGAAAGGCCTATATCTAAAGGAGGCAGCCCCATGGACCGAGCGAGGAGTTCTGACCCCACAGTAAAGATAGAACCGTCAGTGCTGATAAGGGCTCCTCTCCTCAAAATAGGGAGCTGCGCAGAACAGTACCCAGCTCTCGTATCAGGGAGTCCTCTGGTGAGGTACCCAGATGTGCAGCACAGTGACTTCTTTTCTAGCTACTCTGCGAGGTGAAACCTTTGCTTTAAGGCTTGTAGACTCAGGTAAATGGAGGAATACCAAATTCTACCTGGAATCAAGTTCAAAGTCCTGAATGAGGTCTGAGGGAGACACTGCCTCCAGAACAGTGGGGTTGAAGGGTCTCGCCCCTGCTGTTAGCAGGCATAGGCCCCAGTCATCTCACTCTAGCTGTCAACTCAGGCCCTAGAAATGTGAGCACCTTTGTCTAAGGGTCATGGCCTCAGATCAGCAGAGGGCAGAGCCCCAGGAAGAGTTTAGAGTCAAGGTGAAGATCCTGAATAAGGAAATGGGAGAACACTCAATACCCAATTGAAAAAGTAGCGGAAGGCACCTGGGGACTCAGTCGGTTGTGTCTGCCTTCCGCTCAGGTCGCGATCCCAGCGTTCTGGGATTGAGCCCCAAATCAGGTTTCCTACTGAGTGGAGAGTCTGCTTCTACTTCCCTCTCTCTGCCTTCTCCCAACTCGTGTTCTCACTCTGCTCTCCCTCTCTCTCAAATAAATAATCTTTAAAAAAAAATAAAAAGAAAGGGTAGCCCATGATGCCAACCCTGCTGTAAGTCCTGGGAGTCCTAGGATTACTGTGACTTCATCCACTGGGTTCTCAGGACACCTGGCTGAACAAGAGCAACAGCGTTGCTGGGTCCTAGAACCGTGCTCTCATGGAAATCTACAAAGGTGGCTCCTTAAAAGCCAAGGTGGTCTCTCCCTGCTGAGGGGCTCACACTCTTATCTTCTCTGCTCCAGGTGCCAGCATATCCTGCCTTCCAGCTCACTCTTGTGCCTGCTGTCCCTGACCCAGTCATGCCTCGGGGCCAGAAGAGTAAGCTCCGCGCTCGTGAGAAACGCCGCCAGGCCCGAGGTGAGTGCCAGAGCCTTGAGGGTACTCAGGCCACTGCAGCAAATGTCGAAGAGTCCTCCGACTCTCTGGTTTCTGGGGATACTCTCCCGAGTTCCCCTGCTGCTGGCACTTCCCAGGAGCCTCAGGGATCCCCAGCCACTAGCTCTCCTACTGCAGGTGTTTCACGCCCAAGATCTAATGTAGGTGCCAAGAGCCAAGCTGAGAAAAAGAAAAATTCCTCTCAGGCCTCAACTTCCCCTGAGAGTGCTCGCAAAGATCTTCTAACCAGGAAGGTGGGGATGTTGATGCAGTTCCTGCTAGAAAAGCATACAATGAGGGCACCCATTTTGAAGTCAGACATGCTGAAGATCATCCACAAAAGGTACAAGGAGGACTTGCCCGAGATCCTCAGGAAAGCCTCTGAGCACATGGAGCTGGTCTTTGGCCTAGAATTAAAGGAAGTCAAGCCCGGCGGTCACTCATATACCCTGGTCAGCAGCCTAGACCTCACCACTGATGGCAGTGTGAGCAGTGCCTTGGGCTTTCCTAAGAATGGGCTTCTCATGCCTCTTCTGAGTGTGATCTTCTTGAGTGGCAACCGAGCCTCTGAGGAGGATGTCTGGGAATTCCTGAATATTTTGGGCATCCATGATGGCAGGAGGCATTTAGTCTTTGGGGACCCCAGGAAGCTCATCACCCAAGATTTGGTGCAGGAAAAGTACCTGGAGTACCAGCAGGCACCCGGTAGTGATCCTCCACGCTTCGAGTTCCTGTGGGGCCCGAGAGCCCATGCTGAGACCAGCAAGATGAGAGTCCTGGAGTTTTTGGCCAAGGTTCATGATACTGTCCCCAGCGCCTTCCCATTCCATTACGAAGAGGCTCTGCGAGATGAGGAAGAGCGAGCCCGAGCCAGAGCCACAGCTGTGGCGGCCTCTACTGCCCAGGCCGATGCACGTTCCCAGGCCAAGTCCGGCCTCTCCTCTCCTCCCTAGAGAGGGCTGAGGCAGATTCTTTGCTTTGTAGTTGTTGAGAGCAGCCAGCTTTGAAGTAGTGAGGCTAAGGTGGGGTTGGAGAGGCCATAATATATATCTTCTTTGTTTTCCTTTTGTATATTGGTAGCTTATAAATGTTCCTTTCAGGAAGAATGTTTATTTCGATTTAGAATCCAAGTTTATAAATGACATAGATCACACATTGCTGTTTATCAGATTTAAGAGTAGTATTGTGTAATGAAGCTAGAAAATCCTTACATCTTCTTCGGGTTCCACAACAACATAATATGGCTTTGGAATGGAGATTTTTCTTAAGAGTTAGAGTTTTGGTGTTGTGTAATAAAGCTTGAAAATCTTTGCCTATTCTTTGGATTCCAGAATAACACAATATGGCTTTGGAATGGGGATTTTCTTAAGAGTAAGAGTTTTGGTGTTGTGTAATAAAACTTGAAAATCCTTGCTGCTTCTTTGGGTTCCAGAACAAGATAATATGGCTTGGAATGGGGATTTTTCTTGCAAGTATGAAAGAACTAGCAAAAATATAGCTGTTAGTTTTAAAATAGAAACAAAGATAAATATTGGTTTGTTCTATTCACTTTAGTCTTTCTCTTTGTAAAATTCAAGGATATATACCTGGATGTTCTTTACTTATTCAAGAATGCAGACAAAATTAAATGTCAATAAATTACATTCTTTGCTCCATGCTCCATTTATTCTTATCATTAATTGAGGATCTGGTCTTTGGAAGGTTGTATGTTAGTAGTGATGATGCTAGGGATAAAGAAGACCCTGCACATAGATTTTTAGAGTGTAAGAGCAGTTTTTATATAAGAATGATGGTGTGATGAACTCCAACATGTAAGACAAATTTGGAAAAAAAAAAAAAAGCAATGAGAGGGGTGCCTGGGTGGATCAGTGGGTTAGGACCTCTGCCTTTGGCTCAGGTTGTGGTCCCGGGGTCCTGGGATCGAGCCCTTCAGTGGGGAGCCTGCTTCCTCCTCTCTCTCTGCCTGCCTCTCTGCCTACTTGTGATCTCTGTCTGTCAAATAAATAAATAAAATCTTTAAAAAAAAAGCAATGAGGAAGAGGGGCAAGTGAGAACAGTGATGTATAAATTCTCTGAAGCAGGACACTTGGGAGTTCTTCTCAGTAGCATAGCTGCCATTCAAGAAGGTAGCAGTGCAGTCTCTGACATCTCCTGGGTTAAAAAAAAATTCCCGAAGATGAGAGTAGTTTCTTCTGGTGTGAAAAAAAACATAACAATAACTACCATTTATTAAAGACCCAATATTTGCCAGTCACTGTGCCAGGTACTTCACATACATTATATATGTTCCAACATTCCTACAGGATAGGCCTTTTCCAACCTGGGAAGGGGAAGAACTTGAAATATTCTCCAGTTCACATAGTTGGTGGAGTGGCAGAACCAAGGGTAAAGCCTGGTCTGATTCCTCTGGAGCCCACGCTGTTGCACTCCTTGCAGCCTGAGGCCAACCTTCTGTCTCTTAATTACTTTCTCTTCTCACTATTCCAGGATGGCTTTGAGGTAGTGAAAGAAGGACCCTGTGGCGGGAGTACTAAAAGCAGGTCTAAAGAAGGAAGGTGCAAATGAAAATCAAACACAATTTGGGGGTTGTTCATGGGATTCATTTTCCTAGGATCCTCCTGCCCCTCATCCCAGGGTCTCAAGAGCTGGCTCTGCCCTGGTCTCAGCACTTGTGCCGAGTCCCCAGTCCTGGCACTTTCCTGCATGACAGCTCTCTCCACTGGGACTTCCCCACTGGGCCTTTGTGTCCAAACTAGGATCTGACCTGCTGGCCAGCTCTCCTCTGTGTCCTCTGGAGGCTGCACCTGCTTCTGGTGGAAAGGATGGCTGCTGTCCCTCGGCCTCCCCTGACTCAGAGCATTCCAACTCCCTACAGCTCCCATCTCTCCCCCTGGCCTCCCTCAGACTGCAACTGATGCTGACAGTGAGATTTAGACACCTCCTTATCTCCCCTATGTGCTTCCACTTCACTCTCAAAGTGCGTGTGTGTGTGTGTGTGTGTGTGTATATGTGTGTGTGTGTGTGTGTTGCCAAATCAGCTATTATATAAACTCTGATTTGGCATGAAATCTACAGGGCCTTTGTTTATAACTCTGAGGCTGGAGAGGACTTTTTTAGGACACAACCTGATATTTGCAATAGGGTTTTGATGGAATATCTTACTTGAATGTGGCCATGGAATCCACATACTGATGAGTGAGATTAACTAAGTGGTCAAGAACCAAAACCTCCCTCCTAGGTGGTAGATGAGGAAGGACCGAGGAAATCACTGTGTAAGTAAATGTTTACTGAGGGTGAATTTTTTTTTAAAGATTTATTTATTTGACAGATAGAGATTACAAGTAGGCAGAGAGGCAGGCAGAGAGAGAGGAGGAAGCAGGCTCCCGGTGGAGCAGAGAGCCGGATGCGGGGCTCGATCCCAGGACCCTGGGATCATGACCTGAGCTGAAGGCAGAGGCTTTAACCCACTGAGCCACCCAGGCGCCCCCTGAGGGTGAATTTTTTTTTTTTTAAGATTTTATTTATTTATTTGACAGAGAGAGAGATCACAAGTAGGCAGAGAGGCAGGCAGAGAGAGAGGAGGAAGCAGGCTCCCCGTGGAGCAGAGAGCCCGACGCGGAGCTCGATCCCAGGACCCTGAGATCATGACCTGAGCCGAAGGCAGTGGCTTAATCCACTGAGCCACCCAGGCGCCCCGTGAGGGTGAATTTTTAAAACCCATCTTGGAGTCCTTAGCAGACATGCTGACTTTCAATAAAAAGGAAGAAGAATTCACCATTCTTCCAGGGAATCTTGTCTGTATCTGTCTCAGGGAAATGCTGTTTTCACAGTATGCTTAATGGCACCTGTTCCGGTGTTCAGACAGGCTCAGTCACGAGTCATGTGGTGGTTAGTCATGATTTTGATCATGCATCAAAAGGTAGGAGAAAATCCTCAGCCTACTGAGATTATATAGGCTATTATAAATGGCTATGCTGAAGGATGCTATTGAGGGACAGGGGGCGAGCCCTCCCTGCTAAGATTTATAGGGAAGATTTACAGGGTGCTCTTAATTGAGCACCTACAATTTGGTAGGAATGATTCCATTCCCAGTCCACTTATAGTTAGGAAGGGCCATTTGGCTAACCCCTACTACGGATGTATGAGTAGAAGCATGTTTGTCCCCTCCAGGCCAAGGCACAAGACAGCCAGTATGCCACTTCAATGTTCTCTCTTCTATTCTGCGGCAAACATGGGGAGCCCATGTGATGATGGAGACACCCTGGATGCCTGGTCACCTGAGAGCAGTGAGTCTCTGCCAACCTCCATCAGGTTTTATGTGCAGAAGAAAGTTCTTGTGTTAAGCCACTCAATTTTCAGGTTTTCTCTGTTGTATCAAGTAGCAGTAACTTTATCTGAGTAAAATACAGCTGTTTTTTCTTTTGTTAGCCTCATTTAAACATTTGTCATGAGACCAAACTCTGTCATTAGACAAAGCTATTAGTAGTGTATATATTCTTGTTATACAAAGTTCTAACACAGGTCAATCATAGTCTGCCTCCCCCCGCTTATAACATTTCTCCAAATTTCAACCCCATTTTCAAAAGTAACCACAATGAACAGTCTGCTGTGTGTCATTTTAAAGCTGATTTGAGGCTTTTTTGTGTATAGATGTACTGTAAAAATATAGAGTTTTTAATCATACATAGGCAACAATATGCATATTGTTCTGTAACTTACTCTTGTAACTTAAGTAAATACAGGATCTTTCCATGACAGCTCATATAAGACCGGCCTCACTTTCTAAAACTGCTATATCACTATTAGAAAAAGTCCCAGCCTTTCCTCTCTCTGGTCTTGGCAACCGACAGCGTGAAGCAAGAACCCCTTAGCCAGCCTGTAGATCTACGGGAACAAAGGGCTGCTGTGTCAAGATGCTGAGTTTTGCAGCTGTTCATCAAGCACAAGAAGGTTACTAATCAGTACATGTAAGGTTAGCAGTGGTTACAAGCCATTCATATTTGAATTTTTTTTATCTTCTTTGTTTTCTACACGTAGCACATATTATTCTTAAAAATACTATAAAAGGTTAAGAAAAATTTTAAAAGGCACAAGAAATTTCAATTATAGATGTTAGGGAAACCTTTAAAATGGGAAAATAATTTATGAAGTAAAAGTTAAATGACAATTTCACCTATAAAATACCAAAAAAATTGCATTACTCATAGACAGTTCTCTCTCAAGATGGCAGATTAACAAAGAGAAAATTTGTATCAGAGGATAAAGTCCCGATAGTTCACAGCTTCCTGCATAGTTCGTGGAGCATATTTATTTCACACCATCAAGAAAGGCAATATGCAGTATGTAGGAGCATGGGGTTCTAGAGCTAGATAGCTGGTGTTTGAATCCTCGCTCTACCATTTACTAGTTGTGTGATCTTAGATAAATTACTTAACCACTCTGTGCTGGTTTTCCTCCCTGTAAAATTGGGATGATAATTGCATCTCACTATTTTGAGGATTAAATGTAAGGCATTCAGAACAGAGCCTACAAATTCATAAACATTATATATATATATATATATATATACATATATATATATATAAACTATTATTATCAAAGCATTTTGCTGAGTTTTCATTTTGTATGTTGAGGAGTTAATTAACCTTTACTACAGTGAGAATATGAACCCTATAGATAACCTTAACACTTAAAAACCAACATGTAGGAGTATAACCCCTGAGAAGTATCTGTCACATCTGGAGTCCCTAAAACACTATACAAGTATTCTCTCATTAATACTGTCAGTAAAAATAATGACATAATGTTTACGTACTAGCTGTGGTTATCAGAAAAATTTATTAACCTTAGTATTTCATTCCCCATTGGATAGGATAAATGAGGTAAAGTGGTGACTGGGTGGCTCAGTTGGTTAAGTATCTGCCTTTGCCTCAGGTCAGGATCTCAGGGTCCTGGGATTGAGTCCTGTACTGAGCTCCCTGCCCAGTGGAGAGGCTGCTTCTCTCTTTCCCTCTGCCCCTCTCCCCCAGCTCATTCTCTGTCTCTCAAATAAACAAAATCTTAAAAAAAAAAAAGATAAGTGCGGTGCATTCAATAGATAGACATTTTCTTTTCTGTCATTAGTAAATAGTTAAGAAGAACTGAGGAACTTGGCTTTTACTGCATCTTGGACTAAGTAAGACTTAAGGAGAGTTTGTATCCAAGGATACTTCTGAATGCGTTTTTTTTTTTTTAATATAAATCTGAGAAGGTTTTGGTGATCTCTTTTGAGAGTAATATGGAAGAAGGACTGGAACACATTGGAGTGCTACATACTCAGAGCCTCGTTTTCATGGATATATTATATTTTAAGTGATTTTTAAACTTAATTTTTCCAAGCTGGAACATTTTATTTTTTTATTTATTTTTTTAAAGATTTTATTTATTTGACAGACAGAGATCACAAGTAGGCGGAGAGACAGGCAGAGAGAGAGAGGAGGAAGCAGGCTCCCTGCCGAGCAGAGAGCCCAATGCAGGGCTCGATCCCAGGACCCTGGGATCATGGCCTGAGCCGAAGGCAGAGGCTTTAACCCACTGAGCCACCCAGGCACCCCAAGCTGGAACATTTTAATTATTGGCCTCATAAGATGTTTCATTTTTATTTATACAAATATTTGGAATCTGTGATTAGATGTGTGTATTTGAGTTAGTTGGACTTCCATTATTATGCATCAATGTACTTTTGGAATTTGGCATTCTCCTTTTTCAAATCAAATGCATATATACCTGGCACAGCTTCCTACTTGACTCTACCATTGTGCCTTATGTCAAATGACATTTAGTTTGTTTCTCCTTGGTTAGAATAAATAAATAAGGTAAGTCGTATTTATGTCCTGCAATAATATGTATTTTTTTGCCTAGCCATATTGTAGGTTAAATAGGCTGTAGGATCTGGCCTAGGAAACTAATCATCCTTTGTTATTTCTTTCTAGTCAGGAAAGGGCAGCCAGAATTCTAAACAATTAACTTTAGAACTAAATACATAGGATAAAAGTTGTTTGGAAATTGAGATCTCTTGCACATAGGGAAAAGTATTAAGACTTCTCTTCTTGCAAAACAAATGGAAAACTCAGGCATTTGTATCATCATTTGTATCATCATCTCAGATTTCAAGTCAAACTATGAGTATAATATATTGTAATTGTGTATGTGTGTTGTAATGTCAATTTCCAGTTCAAGTTAACTCTACTGACTTTATTAATCCGAAAAACACATTTGTTAGCCAAATTCTAAAGACATTGCAGAATCTGTCAGACTGTTATAACTGTAACCCCCTAAATTGTTTGGACTTACTGGCTCGATAATTCCACATCTGGAAATCTGTGGAAAGTTCTCTTTTCTGGAACTCTAGAACAGAGTGGATGACACTGTTGTGACTATTCTCTCCTCTGCCAAATGTGCTACTGTCTTGGCTTTTGTATTAGTCATGATAGGCTAGGCTATGTTAGAGGGTCCAATTAATCCTGAAATCACAACAGAGGTGTTATTTTTCGAGGACACTACATGTTCGGTGGGTATGGGGGAGAGAAGCCAATTAGGGGTTGTTCTGGGACTTGCCTACTCCCTGAGGCAGGGGAGAGTGGTCAGAAATTCTCTAAGGGGCTTTTCTCTGATTCAGGAAACCTATTACTTCTGTTCCTATTCCATCGCCTAAAACTGGTCATATGTCCTTGATTAGCCTCAAGGGGGTCTGAAAAATGGAGCATTCCGTGTGCCTAAGGAGAAATAGGGAATTGGATTTGGTGAGCATAGCATTATCTCCACTAGAGCTTTCAAGACACCACCCCATCCTGGTTTATTTTCTCCCTCTCAGGCTTTTTTCCCTCCATCTTCTCCATGGACTTCTTCTCCACATCACCCTTTACACATTGGTGTTCCTCAAGTTACCATTTCCAGTCCACTATTTTTTCTCTGTGTAACTGTCCCCAGGTAATTTCATTTACTCTGTCAATTCTAACTACCAGCTATGTGATATGCTAACTTCCATATCTATTATCCCAAGCTCTGACCTCCCCACAAAGCTTTAAACACAGATCTAACTATGATTGGTTCATAGATACCTCAAATTCAGTGTGGCAAAACCTAAACTCATTATTTTCTCCCCAAACTCCTCCACCTCCTCCTATAATCTTTGTCCCAGACAGTGGTAGTGCCAGATCTCCAAGTCTAGATTCCCCCCTATCGTTCCTATTCCTTAACTGTATATGCCACCTTGGCTAGACTGTGGTGTCCAGTTGTTTGGTCAAACATCGATCTAGATGTCACTGTGAAGGCATTTTTTAAAATCTTTTTTAAAGATTTTACTTATTTATTTGACAGAGAGCTAGCAGAGGTAGACAGAGCAACAGGCAGAGGGAAAGGGAGAAGCAGGCTTCCTGCCGAAAAGGGAGCCCAGTGTGGGGCTCAATCCCAGGACCCTGAGATCATAACCTGAGCTGAAGGCAGCCGCTTAACTGACTGATTCACCCAGGCACCCCATGAAGGTATTTTAAAGCTATAACTAGTATTTAAATCCACAAGCTCTAAGTGAAGCAGATTACCAACTGTAGTGTGGTTGGGCCTCGTCCAATCAGTTGAGGACTCCAAGTACAAAGACTATGGTCTCCCAGATGAATTCGGCTTTGAGATTAGAACACAAAATCCCTTTCTCAGTTTCCAGTCTGCCTGCTCTACTCTGCAGATTATAGACTTAAGACTGTAACATCTGAATTTCTAGCCCACTGGCTTGCTCTTTGGATTTCTGACTGGCCAGAAACAGAAATACATACATTCCACTGGCTTGTCCTACTGTATATATCCCTCCTATTGGTTCTGTTTCTTCAAGAACCCTGACTAATACACCACCGTACACACTCTGGGAGCTTAAAACCCAATATGTCAAAAAGAACTTATGGGCTCTTCCTGAAACCTGGGGCCTTCAGGCCTCATTTCAGTAAATGTTCCTACTACCTACCATGTTGCTAACATCAGAAACCTAGGCATCGTTCCTCTTCATCACCCTCCCAAACTATAACCAAGAATCAAACCCCGTTAATTCTATATTAAATATTAGTTACAACCTTCCAAATTCTCTTCCATTTCACTAAAATACTCACCCTCATCCATCTTTGATTTCTTTGTCTTCTCACTACTGATTTCCCTGGATCTGCTTTCATGCATCCTTTCCAGTGCTTTCTTCTTCAAGCTTTATGACCTACATTACAGCACCACTTTAATGATGCCATTTTGAGCTCATTTTGCATAAATTTTCAGTGGTGGTTTAGATGGTCCTTGAGGTATTTTCCAAATATTCCATTCTTATTTTGTGCCATAGCACTCTGTTTTGTTGAGGGTACTGTAGGAATCTTCAGAATTCCAGAAATCTACTTAGAGAATCCTGAAATTCGGGAGTAGATTGACTTCTGAAGGATTTGGTTAGAAAAGCATCAGTGTCGTTTCTTGATCTTACACAGCCAGGTGGCAGTGTTGCTTCTTGGAAGATAGTCATCGGAGGTCTGTAGGTTTCGAACTGGGTTTGGGGCTTGACCCTGGACATTTAGTTTATTCTGGTGGATCCAATCTAACAGCAACTTACTTCTCCCCAGTCATATCACTGGAGCAGCAACACAAGCTTGATTCCTTACTTTTTTCAAGTATCTTTTTTTTTAAAAAACATACCTCTGATTCCCTGCATGAAAAAAAGTTTTCCCTGAAAGAAAGATGAGATGAGGAACAATTAAAATCCAGTTCCCAGTTGTCCTTCCTACAGAAAGACTCATTATGGGGGAAGCAATTGTAGTACTATTGCAACAGACTTAAGAAAACTGATTTGAAACTTACAGCAAAAAAACATGTAAAGCCTTTCAGTTCAATCCATGTGGCTACAGGGTAATTAGTGAAATCCAGATTAATCAGAAACTTGCTAGGCATCAGGGTGATTTGACTAACAGCCTGGAAAGGTACAAAATAACTGGGTAATGAAGTGGATCTGACTATAATGTGCAGGATTGCTCCTGGGATTGTACAGAAAATCATTACTCAGACAGATGCTGTATCTTGTGGATCTTCAAAACTGGAAATACGGCATCTTTCCCATCTGACTCTGCTTCATGCCCCCATGCACCAAGGATTGAAGGGCAATCTTAGAGAGGGAAGTATTTTAGTCAGTTCTTTCCAGGTCTAATCTGATATGTCATCCAAGGTGGAGGGTGTGTTCTTTGTTATTCTAGGGCTTTGTCACACACCATTGTATCTGACTCCCATAAAAAAAAACCCTGTCTCAAGGAGGAATAACAGTTAACTCCCTCATTATTTCATTGGAGATGAACTTGAAGTTTCAAGATGTGAAATGCTAGATTTGAATGTGGTTACCAAAAGCACATAAAGACAAGTTTTCTTTCATCAGTGATGCCTCTGGGCATTGCCAGGTATCCATAACCAGGCTGCAGCTGAAAAATCCTCTGTGACTTTTCTCAGACAGAGTGGAAAACTACATGCACACATTATTGGACAAATCATCAGCCTCACAGATGACATGAGCGCGTTTCTGTCCAGGTGAAGTTCTCAGTGATAAATAAGTGCAAACAGCATCCACTGCTTATTAAAAAGGAGAAGCTTCACTCTAACAAGAAAAGTTAGCCTTAGGCATGAGGAAAATAGGTGTCTGCATATGTGGCAAGATTCAGGAAGCATCTGAATAGCTTCTTGTCCTACCCTACAATTCAAATCGATCTCTATCCCCACTCCTGCCATTCCTCCAAGGGGGAGGGCAGGCACAGGGCCAGACGTAGATGGTACTGCCCTTAGAGCACAGTGTGGGTATGCTAGACCAAATGAACATGTGGGACATTTGGTAAAAGGAGAGGCAAAGAGACAGAAAGCAAGTTTCTAGGCGTTGAGACTCGAAACACAAGCAGAATCTAGTTCAACTTCCCTGTGAGAAATTAGCAAGTAGAAAACAATCAACAGCAGCAATAATAAAATTGGTTCCTTAGAAATTGCAAGGCTCTATGGTGGGTAATAGGAAGGGTAGAAATAAAGAAAATACTGTCCTCAGGGAGTTTCCAGTTTACCTTGAGAGATAACGTATATGCGTATAAAACCACACGTAACTGTCCAAGGCAGTACATCACGCTTATGAAATGACTGATCTTAGAGTGAAGGACTTGAGTCTGGTGATTAGAAGTCTCTCTTTCTTTGTTTTCTTTATGTTTATCTTGTAAGACTTGGGGTCATGGGGGAATTTTTCTGTGGTTACATTTAATATTCCAGAAGGGGATAGATGAAAGGTGACAGGTGTTATTTATTTCTTAAAACCAAAACAAAGATAAAATGATAATCTGATTCCCCTCTCGTTTCTCCATGCCTAGCTATAAAATGCATCATTCAATCAGCAAGAATCAATTGAATGCCAGTTATTGGTGAGATGCCCTATATTTGTGTAGCATTTAAGAAATGACAAAAACAGAGGTGCTTGGGTGGCTCAATTGGTTGGGTGTCTGACTCTTGGTTTTACCTACGATCATGATCTCAGGGTCCTGAGACGGAGCCACACATCAGGCTCTGCACTCAGCAGGGAGTCTACTTATCTCTCTTCCTTCCTCCTTCTCTGCCCCTTGGCCCTTTAAAAATAAATAAATTTTTAAAATCTTTTAAAAAAGAAAAAAAAACACATGCATGTTTGTGTTTTCCATGCATCCTCATAATTTCTCTGCACGGATCAGTGGGGCAGAGATTATGCTGGCACTTCATGGTTGAGAGCCCTGAACACACTGTCAAGGTCAAAGACCCATTCATCCACGATGATGATCAGTGGATGTTTCTGCCATCCAAGTTCCTTGCCCCCATAGGGGTGGAAACATAAGTCATACACATGGCGAAAAGGTATGCTATAGGGAGAGAGTAAAATTAAAAGTCACTTAACTATGAATTAGAAGATTCTAATTTGTGTCCTGATGCTGATTACAAGTGAATCTGTAGAAGTTACTTGACTTCTTGGGACCCTATTTTTTTCATCCATAAAACTAGGCAATAGCTTGCTTCAAAGTGCTGCTCAGAGGTTCACATCAAATGTATGCAGACAAGCTTTAGACAGAATAAAGGATAAAGTTCTATTCTATGTATGTATTCTATTCTATGTAAATATATAAATGCATATATTTATATATAACATATATTTACAATATATAATATAGAAATGTACACAATTTTAGTTAATCTCCAAAGAACTTTTCAAGTAGTAATATTATTCCATTTTACAGATGAAGAAAACTGAGATTTAAAGAGGTTTAATCAGGAGCACCTGGGTGGCTTAGCCAGTTAAGCATCCCACTCTTGATTTCAGCTTGGATCATGATCTCAAGGGTGAGATCGAGCCCCATGTTGGGCTTCATGCTGGGTGTGAAGCCTGCTTAAGATTCTCTCTCTCCTTCTGCCTCTCCCTGCTTCCTCTCTAAAAAAAAAAAATTAACAAAAACAAAGAGGTTTAATCAGTTGTCCAAGTTTACATACTTATATATAGCAGGGCCTGTATTCATTCTAAAGCATTTTTTACTTGAAAGCCTCTATGCTTTCTTATGCTTCCCTTTAAAACACACTATACTTACTAGATCCTATTTAATTCTATTTTTAATTTTTTGAGGAACCCGTGTACTCTTTTCCACTGTAGCCACACCAGTTTGCATTTCCATTAACAGTGCGTAAGTCTTCCCTTCTTTCCACATCTTCACCAGCACTTGTTGTTTTTTGTTTTTGCTTTTAGCCATTTCTGATAAGTGTGAGGTGATAACTCATTGTGGTTTTGATTTGCATTTGCCTGATGATTAGTGATGTTGAGCATCTTTTCATGTGTCTGTTGGCCATCTGGATGTCTTTCTTGGAAAATGAATCTTCAGGTCCTGTGCCCATTTTTAATTGGATCCTTTTTTTTTCGTGGCGGCGTCTGTAAGTTATTTGTATATTTTGGATATTAACTCCTTATTTGATGTACCATTTGCAGAGATATTCTCCCATTCAGTAGATTGTCTTTTTGTTCTATTAATGTTTTCCTTCACTGTGCAAAAGCTTTTTAGTTTGGTGTGTCGTAACAGTTTAATTTTTCTTTTGCTCCCTTTGCCTAAGAAGGCATATCTGAAAAAAGGTTTCTACAACTAATGTCAAAGAAATTACCACCTATTTTTTCTTCTAGGACTTTTATGGTTTCAGGTCTTGAATTTGGGTCTATAAGCCATTTCGAGTGTATATTTGTGTGTGCTGTGAGAGAGTGGACCAATTTCATTCTTTTGCCTATAACTGTCCAGTTTTCCTTAATTGTGATACCTCCAGCTTCATTTTGTTTTTCTTTTTCAAGATTACTTTGGCTGTTTAGTACACCTAAAACTAATATAACACTGCATGTTAATTGTACTTCAGTTATATATGTATAACTGAAGTATACATATGTCATTATGATAGGAGTTCGGGGGAAACTAGAAGTCACGGGCAATCAGAAAGCCTACTTTTCCAATTCCGGTTCTATCAAGAAACCACTTACCTATTTCACTTACTTAGTTTAGTCACTTAGATGCAGTTTCCAGGTCAGTAAGTTGAGAAGGTTGATCTAGATAATTTCTAGGTTCTCTTCTAGCTCTTGAGTGACTGATTTTTCTCATTTTGTCTGGGATTGTCCCAGTTTCAACACTGAAAGTTCCATATCCCAGGAAATCCCTCAGTCCAGGGGTTTCTGTCAACATTCTGTGATTCTATATTAGGGGAAAGCTCTGTGGAGGAGGTGAAGGTTGAGCTTAACCCTGCAGTATTTAAATAGGCAGAAGGGCACCTGGGTGGTTCAGTCGGTTGAACACCCAGCTCTTGGTTTCAGCGCAAGTGGTGATCTTGTGGGTCATGGGATCAGATTGCATGTTGCAATCCATGCTTGGAGGAGGGCTCCTTGAGGGTTCTCTCTCTCTCCCTCCCTCTAATCATTCTGTCTAAAATAGATGCATAAATCTTTTAAAAATAAATAAACAGATAGAAAATAAAGAATTCTCATCAAAATAGATGGAGGACCAGTAACATGTCAAAATAGTGATTAGCAAGACACATAGACAAAAGGAGGTAAGAGATGAGATAGGAAACAAAGACCGCATAGGACCATGTTAGGGAAAATTAAACACTGGAATTTAGACTCCATGTGAACCTCAATGCCAAGTCTTTATCTATGGATTCTTTGTAAAAACAATGATGATATTAGCAAATATTTGTTGACTGCTTACTGTACACCAGGCCCTATGCTAAGTCCTTAACATGTTTTATCACTTCTAATTCTCCCAACAGGTTTATGTACCAGTAAAATTAGTAACTCCATTTTAATGATTAAAGAAAAGTAAGGATTATAGGGTTTCAGGGAACTGCTGAAGGTGATACAGCAAGCATGTAACAGGGTTAGGATTTGGACCTTGTCCCTTTCAGGCCAAGCCCTTAACACTGACATTGTACCCTCATTTAATACTTACACTTCCCTATTATGTGTGCTCAAATGATATCTCACTATTCCCCATATTTAATTCTAAAAGGGGGGACTTAATTCTTAGCAACTTATATTATTCTTTGAGCCAACTATTGTGCTATGGCTATTGATGGCAACATGAATTAGAATTTCGTGTCAGTATGGGAATTGGAAATCTCATGCTGGGGAATCTGCCCTCTGGAAGGTCACCACCAGCCACTGACTGCCATTTGCAAATAATGGTGCCCAGTTATGCTCTCTCCAATTCTCACAGCTTCTCTATATAAAACCAATAAGAAAGGATTCACTTGGTGTAAACACTATATAAACATTTAGGATACAATTTTATGTTTTTCTGTCTTGGGCCCAAGAAATAAAGGATCAAGAAACCAATGTATCACCTTCTGGCTATTGATGATAACCCACCAAATTAAGAAGATAGCCAGGTTTAGGGAATGTAATAAAGTTATAAAATAGATGGAGACAAATTGAATGTAATTTAATTTAAATATTAATTTAAACCTTCATCTTCCTGGGAAAGGAACTATGTAGTCCGTTACAGATACTTTTATTGCATCCATTTCAAAGAGGAAAAAGAATGTAGAAAAGAAGGAGGCATTTAAGAGAATCCATTTGCTTTCACAATGGTAGGGTTAATGTATGAAGGGAGAAAAATGACAAATAAATGTGATAATCATAATGAGGCTTAAGAAATGATCATTTTTACAATGAATGAGCTGATAGTTTTCCCTATAACAACATTAGCTTTGTGAAGTTAGATATTTAAATGTAGGCTGTACTTTACATTTCATAACCCTTTTTAAAGTTAATATATTTATTCTTGATTTTTCTCTCTATTAAGCACTCAATTGCGAAGAGATGATAGTGTAAAGTAATTGATGGTTGGAAGTAATTCTATTCTACATTTAAGTATATCTGATACGAAAGGAGAGAAAAATAACTACACACTGGAGAAATTTACAAAACCTCTATGCACTTATGACAAGCAGTATTATACAAACTACCCTGGAAATGAAGTAATGTGCTTCAATAACTGAATGCCGTTCTCCCAGCTCAATAAGTTCACATAGAAATCTTGAAGTGATGAAATTAATTTTACCCACTTACTCTGAAGATGGTTATAATTAAAAGTATAATTTATCCGTGGAGTTAAGCCCTGGCTTTTTATCTTATTTAGAAGTTTCAATGTCTCTTAAAAGTATTAACTTGAAAAAGCTAGTTTCTATTCTCCAAAATATGTTAGGTAAAAACTACTAAAGCCGAGTGTCTCATCCCTGAACTTCAGGGTGTATATTCTTTGCAATTTGAGATTTATGGTGCCTGAGCCCCACTGACTGTGACTTCTCTCACTTCTTCTCTATCCTTCGGGTAGGGGAAGATTAGCTAAGGGACCGTTAGACACTTTTTTGGTACCCACTTCCCCTGAAAACCTTGTATAGAGGATCTGTTCTCAGAAGCAAAATATTAGAGCAGGAAAAGCCCCATATAATAATGGTATATTATAATTTTAATTAGATTAGTAATATAATCATGCAAATGCAGAAATTGAGTGATTGGGAGTGTAAAGGATCTTAATGTGTTTCAGAGACCTAGAGATCTTTGAGAGGGAGGAATCAAGGAGGATGTAAAATCTGTCTTCTGGAATTTGAATAGCTGTCAAGTCAGAAGAAAGAGGTAAAGAAATGTGGCATATTCATCTTTGTATACCAGCATCTACCTCAGTCCTGACAGAGCTACTCTATGATACTTACTAATTGAACTGATTTGAATTTAACTATTCCTTTGAAGCTTCAGGGAGCAAAACTTAGATCAAAAAATAAGTCACAGGGAGGTAAACTCTGGCTAAGCAGAAGGCAAGGCTGCCAGTGAATTACAGCTGTACAAAATAGACTTCTTAGAGAAACAGTGAGATACTACACCTGTTCAAGCAGAAGGTGTCTGCCCATCTGTGAGCGATACTGCCAAAACAATTCCTACAGTTGATGCGGATAGGGAGTAAGTGTAAATATTTCCTCTCTCCTAGTTCTAAGATGCTGTAGTTATTTTATGTGTACTCTGATTTTATTTTTTAGTATAATTAAGTTTGTTTGGTTGTCATCATTGTAGGTCATATATATTTTTCAAAGTTAAGATTGTAATTTTCCAAGTACAACACTACAATTTTGATCATATGCACTGAGTCATGGAAACCTACTCATTTTCCTCATTTCTCATAATTATGAGGTAGGTAGGTCTCCAAAACAGGGATAGTATATGTGTCTTAAGAGAGGCAAACCTAAGAAACTCTAAACTCCCGGGAACAAACAGGGTTGCTGGAGGGAAGGTGGGGGGATGGGCTAAATGGGTGATGGGCATTAAGGAGGGCACTTGCAATGAGCACCAGATGTTCTATGCAACTGTTGAATCACTGAATTCTACTCCTGAAACTAATATCACACTATATGTTAACTAAGGAATTTAAATAAGAACTTAGAGAAAAATATTTAAGATATTAAAAAAATACTTTGAACTAAGTTTGCTTTCTGAATATCTGCCGCACACTCAGTTTCTACCAGTACATCAAAATAGTAAACATGGTCTCTATGGGCTATTGCATTTTGTAAATAAGTTTCTACAAAATTAGTATAAACATTTCATTTCCTCTTTTACTGATTTTAGCATTACTTTTTTTTTGCCACCACTTTTCACTCTCTAGGATTCACACATTTGATGCATTACTTCCAAGATGATGAGATACAGTATGTTGTATTATTTATGCTTAGCAAGTATTGCATCAAAATCTACATAAACTTAATATCAAACCTTGGCTAATATTTGTTTTTGTCCAAAAGCAGATGCAACAAATAAGGAGTTGCAGGGAAACTTACTAATAGGTTGTAGTATCTCAGATACATTATTAAATTGCATGAGGATTAGAAGATGTCCTCAGCATGCTCCAGAAAACTCTCCTCCTTTCCCATGGTAATAACAATTTACAAGTTTATGAATGGTGTGTGTAGAATGCCAAATCCAAATCACACTCAGAATGTTCACTGGGGTTCTAGTATATCCTCCTTTCTTTCCCATAATCTTATATTCTGCAGAATCTTCTGACATCCACCAAGGTCTCCTTTTCCCATAAAGCCAACCCTGGTAGGCCCATCTCTCATGTATGAAGATCTCACTCCAACATCTAGTGTTTTCATAGTTTTTATACAATGTGCAATTACTAAATATTTAGTCAAAATTGAATAAAAAATATTAATAAATAATACCTTGTACTCTAGCCAAATTACACAGTGTACTGTGTCATTCCCCAAGTGTTTCCTCTATCTTCTCAGTGCATGAGAGTGGGATGGGGTATAGAAGACTAACTTACCTGCTGGGACTTTACCAGAAAACCTTGGTGTTCTGTGTCAACATGAATTCTGGCATGTTTTAAGAATTATTAATGAGGGGCGCCTGGGTGGCTCAGTGGGTTAAAGCCTCTGCCTTTGGCTCAGGTCATGATCCCAGGGTCCTGGGATCGAGCCCCACATCAGGCTCTCTGCTCCGCAGGGAGACTGCTCCCTCCTCTCTCTCTGCCTGCCTCTCTGCCTAGTTGTGATTTCTCTCTGTCAAATAAAAAAAAAGAATTATTAATGAAACAGCAACACACTTTATTTCTCCGACTGAGCATTCAAAGAATGAGAAACCATTTCCAGGCAGAGATTTGAGCTAGGGACCCAATGAGACAAGTGCCATTGCTGAGTTATATGATTGTTTATCTTCTCTGTGGAGCTGTGCTTCTCATGTTTCCCAGGCAGCAGATTTCATCACAGAGCAGGTGTCTCTGAGATGGAGTGAATTGAAGACTTTTCCTTCCTTACAGGATTCTGAGTGTTTCCTCTTTTTTTTTAAGCTTTATTTATTTATTTATTTAGTCAGAGAGAGAGCACACAAGCAGGCAGAGACGTAGACAGAGGCAGAGAGAGGAGCAGGCTCCCCACCGAGCAAGGAGCCCGATGTGGGACTTGATCCCAGGACCCTGCGATCATGACGTGAGCCAAAGGCAGCAGCTTAACCGACTGAGCCACCCAGACGTCCCTGAATGTTTCCTCTTGGTGTGTAATTTCTGTCCCTGGGATCCTGCATCTCCCCGCTCGCAGTTGTCATGTACTCACGGTATGCTTATCCACAGGGATTATGGACTATTGATTATGGGCATTTGTTGGACTCATGCCTCTTGTTTTTTCTAATTCCTAGTGGCCTTTTTTCTTTAGTGCTCTTTGCCCATCTCTATTTTCAGAGTTGATTTTGAGCTCATAGTTTATTGGATTTCTCTTTTCATATGTCATTTAACATTTTTCTTTAGGCTTCACAGAATTCTTACACAAAGTTCAGTCACTATTATACTTCTTAAAACTTGTCAACCTTTGGACAAATCAACAAACATCCAAGAACCCATATAAATTGTTTGATTAAGTTAATATACAGAACTATATTCAATTCATGTCAATAGTCAGAACCCATCAGTCCTGGGTTAGCAGAAACATTTTTAAATTAAAGGCCAGTGTTTTATATGATCATTTAGTGAGAATTAGCCAGAGTGTACCTCTGAAGCCTAGCCCCACGTACACCTTGAGGAAAGAAACCTGAGTGTTTGATAGAGATGTACCATGATGATTCTTTTGAAATAATAATGTTTCCTGAATACTTTTCCTTTCCCTCATTTCAAACAGCTGGTCAGGTTTTATAATTCACATAATGGATTTTTACCGAACATAGAGATAGGATGGCTCGAGTCATTGACTCTCTCTGGCCATAAGATGACATTTTGCTTGTCTCACAACTCATGTGAGGAGAGACAGAGGTGGCTTTTGAAGAAGGGAAGGAAGGTGATAGAGAAAAATTGAGGAGAGACAGAGGTGGCTTTTGAAGAAGGGAAGGAAGGTGATAGAGAAAAATTGAGATGGGACAGACCAGAAGTCAAGGGTCCTGTGGAGAGCAAGGGCATACATGTAATTCAGAGGCACCCCCTCAGGGACATGCCAGCCTTAGAGGCATAACTTGTGCCAGGCTCAAGGAGTCTGGGTTTCAGGCAGGTGGGTTCTCCAACTCACCAGGCGAGTCAAAACATGACTGGAAAGCAGCGGAATTGCCACCTGAGGAGACTACATAGAAGCCTTAATAAAAGCAGCCCAGTGGGATGGAGCTTTGAAGAGGATTCAGGTTTAATTCTATTTAAATCAGAGAACACGTGAATGTTTCTTACACATCTGAGCTTGTTGAATACGATTCTTAGCTACAACACACAGAGATTAATCTGGAACTGCTTGGAATCCTCATGTTGCACGTATCTGCACCCTGGACTGATTGTAATCTCCGTCTTCCAAAAGTGGCTTCCAAGACAACTGTGCTCATCTGCATCAAGAAGGAGAAACAGCATAGAGGACATCAGCAGTATGGTATGGAGGCCTCAGCTTGGAGGTGGCACATACCACTTCCGCTTGTATCTCCTTGGCGAGAACTCCATCATCTGCCCACACCTACCGGTAAAGTGAGTATCATCACGTTGTACTCGGTGGTATATTCTAGCTGTGAGTCCAGGAAGAAAAAGACCTCAATTTAGAACAGAGAGCCAGCCTCTTCCAGTGTTTATCCTTCTGCTCACTAAATATCCATTTCGTTCTTCCACACAGGGAACACAATAAACCCCCTCCTTGAGCAAAGATAACCCTGAGTGCAATCCAGTCATTGAATACAACTGAATATCCAGCATCTCTGGGTGATCTGCCACTTTTCCACAAGACCCAGATTTTTTTTTTTTTTTTTTTGTGGTTCAAGATATACATTGGATAAGCTATGGTAAATCAGGAACAGGATAAATACCATTAAAACTTCCATTCAGAACAGAGAAGAATGAAAACCACCCAGCAGTCACTGATCTATAGACATTATCAATCCTGCTGGGGTCCAAGACATTTCTTGTCTCTATAAAAAGGAGTGAGAAATTGCTGATATTTGGAGAGGAGCTGAAGTGCAGAATCTCTCTATTTTTGACTTTTTCAAACTCTCAGAGTTGTCTTGCTAGCATGTTAGATCAGGACACTATTTGGCAGCAATTTTCCAGGGATTTGGCAAGATCGCAGATCATGCCAGACTTGAACTATATGATTTTCAGCCTTGCTGAAGATTCCTGTGTTTCAAATTCGGCAAGGGAGTAACAGGGAAGGGCATTAGGACTACAAGTAGCTCAGAGATCACCATTAGACCCTGGACTGGGGGCCAACACTGGGAGAGGGAAAGTCTAAAAAATGATGAACGCTGAATATCTCACTGGCCCTCTGGGTTTACTCTGAGGGTCAGTTCTGATTCGATTTAAAGAAATGAACAATGGATATTTCTTCAACAACTGAATTTTAGGTGGAGATTTATACCTGTTACATAGGCAGGACTGTCCTCCAACCACAAAGATTTGGAAAGGCATGTTAAAGAGACACTTATCCCAGGACAGCAGAATGTAATGGGTATCATACTGATGTTGTTAAATATGTCCAATTTTGAGGAAATATGATTGGCAACAAATTTTACATAAGGGGGGCAAATGTTGGCACCATTAATACAATACGGTCTGGGAAAACAAAAGCCGGATTTCTTCTTCAAAGCCTATGCAACAGAGATAATAATACTCGCTTTTCAGTGTTAAATTTGATAAAGTTTGTTAAGAACCTTGCACATTATCTACACTAGTAGCTATTATTGTTTAATCAACTAACTTTGGATGGCAGTCAAATTACCAGCCGATTACCAGCTAATAAAATAAACCACCAGATGGAGTCATAAACCAAAGTAAAGTACAATAAAGCAAGCTTTGTTTGAGTTAAGATCTGCCTTAAGGATCAGTGACTAGTCTACTACGGAGTCCTGTCAACCACGTATGTGACTTTTGAGAAGTCGGCTTGCCAAAACTTCGATGCGTACAGAATTCTGGCTCTGTTAGCCCTGGGAGTTAGCGTGAGATGGGACAGGTGTATCTTTCTCACAGTCTGTGTCCCAGTAGCTCTGACAGTGGGAGCATTATGCCTCAGAGGATCTGGTTCTTTGTTTTATAAAAGCCGTTTTTTCCCTTTTTTGCCAAACATAAGCGTGAAGTATGAGAAAACCATTTAATCTGGTGCTGGCCTGTGAAAGAGCAATCTATTGTAATACAGCCAGACATACTAGTGTCGTACTTACTGTAGTCACAGGCAGCACCATGATGATCTCCAAAGAGGTGCCTTCCCTCAGGAATCCTTAAGGGGAACATTTAGTACAGTTGGTTTTCATTGTATGGGCTTATGCTGTGATGCCGCCATATCCTCAACATGGTTTATTTATTGTGTTGTTGTTTTCACCTTTGTTTGAAACAACAAAGAAACTTCAGTCCTAAAGCACTTGAGCCCCTGATAGAAAAGCACACTGACATTGAAATTTCTGCATGACAAAGTACATTAATAAGGGAATCAGTCCGAAATTGTTGGCTTTTATTTTTTATCACCTATAAATGTTTTAAAAGAAATTATCTTTTCACGTGTACTACAGATTCTCCAACTAATGGTATAAATTTTACATGGGGACAAATTGTTCCGGCTTTCCATTCAGACAGTGTATGGGTGACTGCATCCCCGACCATACCAGTGTTTATTACTGCAAATGATCTTATGTAAAAAAGAAGAGAAGGAATTCATGTTTTCTTAGTTTGTTGATGCCTGAGGTTTAGAACCATTCCAAAGCACTGTTTGTCAGCTTTCTTTGAAGTGCACAAAATATTTTCAAAGGCTACACATAATTTTCTGTGAAGTGCACCAAATCACGCGGATCCCCTTACATACTTAATGTTGATATACTTGGCGCCTATTCTTGTTACTTTGTTGGGCAAACGATGGACCAGGTAATAAGGGCCTAATACCCTTGAGATACCAGTAATCTTTCCACGGCTTGTTTTTCTGAGTTATACCATTAGATAATGAAGGTTCTTTGGTTTTAAGCAACAGCAATAATCTCATTTTGCTGAAGTTAAACAGAGTTTATATGGAACACTGTCAGGGGCTAGGTTTTTAAATGGGCCAGGACCAAGGCTGTCTGTCCTTCAAGCTGCCAAGCAGGAATCAGCAGCTGGGACAATCAGAACATCCCTCCCTTAATCTCCTACCCCAGTGAGGAATGAAATTCTAACCATTGTTAATCTTTATTTCTCTGGCCAAGATTTATACTGAGTTGGATTGGGTCACTTGCCCACCCCTTAGCTGGGGTAGGACAGAACCTGTGTTCACAGGCCTCAGACTACATTCACTGAGGAAAAAGTAATTCTCGAGTGCTTTGAGGGAAAGTAAATGGATGCTGGCCTGCCAAACCCAACGCATTTCCGCTGCAACTATAGAATTTTTTTTTTTCACAGAAGGAATTGTACTAAATTGTCATTTACTTAATTCCTCCTCCCCACCGACATCCAAACAGGCTGAAAGTTTCCTTCTGTTCTCCATTAGGTAGTTTAACTCTTACTTGATGTAAATCCTCATACTTGGAGAAAAGAAAATGGTATAAAGTAGATACAGGAGGTTCGCTGGGAAGCGGAGAGGAGTTACTGCAGGGGTCCCTGGAGAGGAGGAAAATCACCGCCACCTTGCCCAGATATCACCTTGAACTTGATGAAGGACATCAGGGAGCCTCTGTGTGCCACAGCACAGTATTGCAGCCTGTGAGGCAGCCCTCCCTGTCTCAGCGGCAAGGAAAGCTTGCCAACCCCCATCTGCGTTCAGCTGCGGCCTGCTTTCAGAGCTCTGAAAAGACTTGTGAAGAGATTTCCACTGAGGTGCCCAGCAGCTGCCACTATTCTGAAGGAGAGGGAATGGCACAAGGACCTATCCAGATTCTGAGGAAGGAAGCATTCCTGAAGGAGGTGCTGAGGCAGAGCCAGAGGCAGGGAGTCATTTTACACGTAAACTTTTCAGGGTTTTCACTTTCCTTTTTTTTTTTTTTTTCTAAGATTGACTTAAAAGTTTTTATTGAGGTACAATTAACATGTGACATTATGTTTCAGGTATACAACTTAATGATTCAGTATATGTATGAATTGCAAAATAATCACCACACTATGTCATTAACATCCATCACCACACATAGTTGCAAATTTGTTTTCTTGTCATGAGAAGTTTTAAAATCTCTTATCAGCTTTTAAATACAGGATGCCGTAGTATTAACTCTAGTCACCAGGGTATACATTATATCTCCAGGACTTACTTATTTACCAGAAGTTTGTACTTTTTTTTTCCCTTTTTATTAATTTTTTCAGCGTAACAGTATTCATTCTTTTTGCACAACACCCAGTGCTCCATGCAATTCACTTTCCTTTTATTCACATTGTCCCAAATGGCAGGATTTCCTTCTTTTTTTAAGGCTGAATAAGATTCCATTATAGGTATACACTACATGTTCCTTAACCATTCACCTGCTGCTGGAAAGTTGCTTGGCTAGCTAAGTAGAGCAGGACTCCACTTATTTTTTTTTTAAAATGGGGCTCAGGTACTCCAAAGTTAAAGCAGACTTTTTTCTGCTGATCTGAATTGGTACCTCGTATATTTCCAAGATAAGAGAACTTAATGCCTTGCCGTTCCTAAAGTCCCTAAAAAAGTACTTAAAGCCCTCTAATTTATATTTTAATCTGTTAAATGAATACCTCTGGAATAATGTGGGAGCAGTACAGGGTACTTACAGGAGAGAGACCGCTTTCACTTAACTTCTGTAAATGTGTATGTTGAAGGAGAGAGATATTAACTAGTGAAAGTTCTCTCCTAAAATGTTGCCTCCTCAGATTTGGGAAAATAATCCAGCTTTGGGCATACTAATCTGTGTCTGGCACATATGCGACGTAACTGTTAAATGGCCTCTAAGAAGAAGGAGCTGACGACGGCACGAACGCCGGTTATTCCATCTAAGTGGCTCGCAAGGCGTGTGTCGCAGATTCTCCAGTTCACTGTTAATGAAAGTCATCTCCCAGTGCAACAAACAGGGGTGCGAGACAATTATCTAAATATTTGCAAACAAAGAGTTTAACTCTAGTTTATACAATTTCAGAATTATTCCACTTCTTGCTTTACTTTGCCTTGAGCAAGAGTGAAACCATTGATAAAAAATTGGAGGTGCACCACAGAGGGAAGAAGGAAAGGGTTCATTTTTTATCCCAACCATAGTCAAAATGCAGTAGCTGTGGGTTAGCGTTTAGGTGTGAAGCATTAATAGTGGAATATTTCAGGGTCCACTCTCTGCCCACGCGTCAAATAGTAAGCTTCTTCAGGGCGCACTAGGTTGCACGTTATAGAGATTCGGTAGTATACGTATGACTAGGATTGAACTGAGCTCTGAAGTGACTTGCCTTAATTACTTGCTGACTGAAAATCCTTGCCTGAGCATACACAATCCCTACCATTTGGGAGGAGGAAATAGCTGGTATACATGGCTTTTTTTTTCTTTTTTTAAAATGATTTTTATTTATTTATTTGGCAGATGGAGATCACAAGTAGGCACAGAGAGAGGTGGAAGCAGGCTCCCTGCCGTGCAGAGAGCCCGATGCGGGGCTCGATCCCAGGACCCTGAGACCATGACCTGAGCTGAAGGCAGAGGCTTTAAACCACTGAGCCACCCAGGCGCCCCTATACGTGGCTTTCTTAATACGGAGAGTAGTTTTACTAGTTGTTCAAATGTGTTTATGTCTTTGGTCTTATTGATGGAAGTTTTCTAGTCAAGTCTTCACATGAACTGTCAGCAGATGAGTCGGTAAGGCTGTCTTACATGCATCCTTGTATCATATATTCAACTTATGCCTAGACACCCTCCCCAAAAGAGAAGTGTATGTAGGAGCACTCTCCTGTAGAGCCAAGCTCGTTTCTTTTGTATCTTTTCCTTTCTTTGACATTCACATCTTGATAGAATTAAAGACTGAGGATTTTCAAAATTTAACTTGCCATCAGCATGCACTGAAACCGGAGCGGAAAAACAAATACACATTGGCATCAGAGCCCAAAGTCCCGTGCATAACTCAGAGGAACTCAAGCAGAGAATGTAATTGCATGCTGAAATCAAAATGATTATTGATCTGCAAATCCTCATCTATAAAGAGAAAAAAAATTCTGAGAACAAAAGACACCCAATGCATCTAAGTGTTATTTCCTGACATTTTGTTGGCGTGTGGATAAATGATAACTGAGGGCAAGGCCCCACCTGTGTAGTATTCTCTACATGTGTATTCCCAGAGATTGATTTTTCTTCAGATTCTTACTTAGCATAACATCAGATATCTTAGGCTGAAAATTCATGTTCCTGGTTTTCGGTGTCTGCATTTTTTAGAAGTTTTATTTAGTTAACATAGAGTGCAATAACAGTTTCTGTAGTAGATTTCAGTGACTCGTCATTTATATACAACATCCAGTGCTCATCACAAGTGCCCTCTTTAATCCCCATCACCCATCTAGCCCATTCCCCCACACTGCTCCCTCCATCAACCCTCAGTTTGTTCTCTATTGTTAAGAGTCTTCTGGGGTTCCCCCCCTCCTTTTTTTCTTCTCCCCCTTCCGATATGTTATCTGTTTTCTTTCTTAAATTCCACATATGAGTGAGATCATATGGTATTTGTCTTTCTTGGACTGACATTTCGCTGAGCATAATACACTCTAGGGCTCCATCCATGTTATTGCAAATGGCAAGATTTCATTCTTTTTTGATGGCTGAGTAATATTCCATTTTACACCACTCCTTCATTCCTTCATCAGTCGATGGATATTTGGCTCTCTCCAAACTTGGGCTATTGTTGATAATGCCACTATAAGCATTGGGGTGAGTGTGCCCTTTCGGATTTTCAGCTTCCTGTTTATAAGACAGCTATTGCCAGTAGCATTCATTAAAGTGTACTGATATTAAATAACATTCAAAGAAGTAGACTTTAATTTACATACACAGAACTAAAACTTGGCATACAATAGATCATGCTTCAAATTGTATTTCCTGGAACACTTTGTTAACCTTGTCTGTAAGAAATTTTTGGTGCATTTTATCTAGAATAAAATTCTGTAGACCCCAGTTGCTCACTCTATCAGTCGGGGTCTAGTGAGGAAAGAGAAACATCACCATAATTTGCCCAGAGAAGATTTACATAAAGAATTAATAATGAAGGGGCACCTGGGTGGCTCAGTGGGTTAAAGCCTCTGCCTTCAGCTCAGGTCATGATCCCAGGGTCCTGGGATTGAGCCCCACATCGGGCTCTCTGCTCAGCAGGGACCCTGCTTCCTCCCTCTCTCTCTGCCTGCCTCTCTGCGTACTTGTGATCTCTGTCAAATAAATTAATAAAATCTTTAAAAAAATAAAATAAAATTTTAAAAAATGTACTCTATTAAAAAAATGAACATGGGGAGATGGAGAGGAGAAAGGAGTTGAGGGAAATTGGAAGGGGAGATGAACCATGAGAGACCATGGACTCTGAAAAACAACCTGAGGGTTTTGAAGGTGTGGGGGGTGGGAGGTTGGGGGAACCAGGTGGTGGGTAATAGGGAGGGCATGTATTGCATGGAGCACTGGGTGTGGTGCAAAAACAATGAATACTGTTATGCTGAAAAGAAATTAAAAAAAAACAAAAAAATGAATAATGAATACAAGGCAGTTGAATAGTTGAATACTAAATGGGGTAAAAGAAAACTCTAAGGGGTCTAGGGATAGCAAGTTCTAACACACCTACACTATTTAGGCAGAGGTGAGTTGACAAAATAATCACAATGACCTAGCAGAGGGTCCTCCCCAAGACAAAGGTCCAGACCTTCAAAGAGGGCAGCAACAGGCAACCTGCAGGATCAAAGAAACTCGTGGGAGGACACAGATCACAGCTGGTGGCACACTGAAGCTGTGGCTGGCTGACACTGATCCAGAGGGCTGCTGTGCTGACTAATAAGAAAGAGGGACCAGTACTCAGAAGGAGAGTGTCTTCTGTGCTATTCCCTGACAGTGTCTCTTCAACTTTTTCTATGGTTGAAACAAACATTGCATCACTGGTAAAGAGGCATGTTTCTAAGTTTTACCTCTGATATCACAAAGCAAGGCAAATAATGGAGGATTTGGGGCTGAAAGTCAAGAAATGAATAATTGGGGCATTCACACATATGCTTAGGTGTCCAAGATTTTATTTTTTAATATAATGGCCAATATAACATTTAGATGGGTTCTTTCATTATCTCAGTCAAGAGTAATAAACTCACATGATCCTAGAAGCCTAGCAGATAACCCAAATGAGTGAAAATAGGGTATATATGTCCAACCACAGGGAGTGGTGTGCACTGCAGTGAAGGGAATGTGCCTTGCCTCTTAAAAGTGAACCAGTTCATACCTGAGTATCTGTGGTCTGCATATAGACCCCATAATACTGTGTTAGCAATTATAAAACTAAATAATGAAACTGCCTGTCTATAAACCAGAAGATTTAGTTCCATTTTGGGTTTGGTTTTTTTTTTTCTTTTTGTATGGTGAGTGAGAAATGTCATTCTCAAGTTAGTCATGGAACCCACAGATGCAACCAGTCATCCAATTTATTAGACTGGATCCACTGTTTAAAAGTTGTTTGCTATAAGATTGCCAAATAAACAGCTCACAGTATTTAACCAGATATATGTATGAGTGGGTTTGGGGCTAATTAAAAGTAATCATTTTTATTCTATATTGGAAAGAAAGGAAATGAGGGAAGCAAAGTTCCCTGTATTTTACTATTCTACATGTTATGCCTAATTTGAATTAGGATGCATTTTCCACATTGGCAATTCCCTTGTTTATAATTTAAAGAGCAATGATAATAGTAGCATCAGACTCTATTGCAATTACTTTATGGAGGCAAGAAAAAAATAACCACTTAAAGCACTGTAATTACATCAATGTTATTAAATCCTCTACGTGTATTTTTAAATGTCAAAATCCCTACATTAATTACCTTTCTGCACTGAAGCATGGAATGGCTTCAAAGTCCTTAGCTAAACAAGGATTGGGACAAAATGAGTAAGGGTAAAGGCTGGACCTCAGAGCACCAAAAAGATGTGGCTGTAGAGGAGAGATGTATGTATTCCAAAACCATATATTTGGTATTTTCTGCATGGACCGTATTTCATGTGTCTTTGTTTATCTTTTCAATGAAGGTGATATGTTAAACATATAATTAAACGCATTGGGCATTTTATATCTTCATAAGATTTTTCACATAAACATGAAACTCTTGTTGTCAAACCTTGGGTTCTAATTTCCATTTTGGAAAATCTATCCATTGTAACTATATAACAGCAACAGAGGAACCCTCAGATTTCCCAACAGTCAAAAACCGAAAGTAGACTTAGTTACCTGGATTTTAAAATGAGGTGTGTTTGATGGATTACACAAAGTGAGGCAGATACACTTCCTTGTATTTCACTTCCGCAGCCAAACTGGAAGCTGTACACTCTAGTGATGGGCACTGAGATGCGCTCATCCTCCTGAGCAAGCTTCCCATTCCAGCCGTGCCTTCGCTAGTGATGGCCTCCGGTGCAGGAGAGCCAGTCGCTGAGCCCTGCCTTACTTACCTGGGATGGTAGTTAGCTTCTAGAGCCATTGTAAGGATTGAAACGTACTCCCTGCAAAGTACTCAAACAGAGCTTGGTACAATACATTTTGGCTTTTTTATTTGAAATATACTGCCGTTGTTTGTATCCGTATAGTAGGAGTGAAACAAACAATGTAACAGTATTTTAGGTAAATCTGACTGTCATTTTATATTACAAATTTCCCTTTTTTTTCCTGCTTATTTTGTCTCCCATCCTCTGCTATTTATTACCTTCCTACTTCGGTTCTACTTCTTTTTACATTCTATTTTCTGTAGAAAATATATATGGATTTTTTTTTTCTCTTCAGAGTAGTCTCTCATTCCCCCTCACGTCAGCGGTCATGTTTCACCATACATTACCCTACTGCAATACAAAACTGAGTCAGAATGGAGACACCACCAAACAATGATGGGAAAAGGGGGCAGCAAAAGAGTGGGGTCACTGCAGCCACCTGACAGAAATTTCTAAGTAGGCAGTGAGGAGCTGATGGCTTCTATCCAAAGACCTTCTTTTACATATTGTCAGTCCTCTCATGTGCCCCCGCCCCCTCCCGTCATCATTCCACCAACCTCTTACATCCAGATGGAAATCCCTAGGAAGATCAATCCAAAAATTCTCTTCTGCCTCAGTAGAGACAAACTCCCATTTATTCAGGGCACCTCTTCTTAGCCATCAGTATTATTCAAAAGGAAGGAAGTGCCACTTAGTAATTGTGCTCAAGGTGTGAACCTCTCGGATGTATTAGCAGTTGCAAGCAGAATATTGTAAACCAAACCAGTCTTTACAGGTGGTGTCAGCACCTCTGTACAGGACACCCCGGAACCCCAGAACGGCTTTTCTTGTGCTCAATGTGGACTTCCATCCATCACCTGACGAAAGAATGTTTGGAACTCGCCTGCCAGCCAACAGGCGCGTTTCTCCAGTTTTGCCACCTCTGTACCAAACGCAGTGTTTGTGAAACATTTAAATAGTTCCTTGCACTTTGCCCTTATAATTTTATAAGAAAAAGAATTTTAAGAAGGAAGACAAAAGAGAAGGTGGTGAAGGTCAAATCTAATGCAACTGAGACAAAGATTGAAATCATGCTTTATGCTAAGAAAAGACCCTCAATGGACCCACAGGCTGATCACAGGTTCAACTTCGGAGGAAAAGAACGTGATGGAAAGTACCTTAGTAGCTGGTCTTAAAAGCAGACTCGGTACAGGTTTCTGTGGAGGCACAAAGAGAACACGAAGTTGAGTGAGGTTTCAAACCATGACGCAGAAAGCATCACATTGACGTGATTCTTAATCCCTTGCCCATATCAAAGTATGAAACTGGGAAGGCAAAAGGAAGGTTTGAAGGAGCCATTTGTGCTCCGAAGTGACCTCAAGGGTGGACTAACTCAAATCAACAAAAGGACTTTAAGGAGGTAGAGCTAACTGGTGTCCACTGCAGGCTGGGGAATATCGTGGATCAGGGTCTGACTATCACCGGTAAATCTTTGGGCAACAGACAGACTATACAGAACACAGAAAAGCAGAGGACGGAACAGGTGGCCGGGTTGGGAAACCACACTCTCAAAGCTCACCAAAGCAAAAAAGAGTGTTTCCCTTCCTTAGTGGGAAGGGAGGGAGCACAGTCATGGTGCCATATGTTTATCTTACATCCTGTCCCAAAGAGTTGCCTAGTGGTGTGGAAAGACTTAGTAGAAGGCGCTGGAGAGAGAGCTAGTTATCTGGGGACTGAAAAAAAGAGAAGCGAAACTGGAAGGAATACAGAAGTAGCTGTAGGAAAGGGATCCAAGAGATTAGGGTTGTGGGAAATACAGAGAAAATTTTCCAAATAATCTCTGTAAATACCCACAGGAGAGTCAACTTGAAACATCTGCTGTGTGCAGAGAAAACTGTAAAATTGGCATCAGCCAGGGGAGAACTCTGTTTCCTCTTCCTCCTTGATATCTTCCAACCCTGTGGTCCTCAGCAAATACAGAAGTACGACTAGAAGTACAAAGTGGAGGGGATATTAGAAGCCCCCGCTCCGCCACTGCAGGCAGTGAAGCTGGGAAAAAATGAGCTATCAACTTTCACTCGTTCTGAATCAGTCATCGGGGACTGTCCCTCTCTTCAAGGAGCCGGGGATGAAAATTGGGGGTTCAGTGAATTTGAAGGGGAAAAAACAGCTACATAGCTATTTTCATTAATCTCTTACTGAAATTTAGCCTCTCCTTTAATTATAAATGCATGTAACCCCACACAGAAGTGTGTACACACTTCTGCAGTGTACTTGGGGAAACGAATTAACATAGCCAGCCTGGGAGCATTATCCATAGAAAGGCCTGCGGGCAAGGTTGACCCCTGGCTAAGCCCAGGAACTATAATTTCAGGAGTATTCCCACCCTGCACTAAGTGATATGGGTGATTCAAGGGGTCTAGATTGTTTGTGCTGACAATGTGGCTTATGGGGAGCACCTGCTTTCTTGCTGGGAGTCCAGAGTCCTGGTACCTGCTAGGTAGGTGGTGCTTATGTGACCAGCCCCTGGTAAAAAAACCCCGGTGCGGAGTCCTCTCATGGGCTCCCCTAAGAAGAAACACTGCACACATGTTGCTAATTTTTGTTTGGTGGGGGGAGGTGAAGGGGGAAGCGTGAACCCTGGCTGACCTCTCAAGGAAGAGATCAATCATAAGGAAGCGCGCAAGGATTCCCCCAGACTCTACCTGTGTTTTTCCCCTTCCTGTTCTGGCTGTATATTCACTGCGTCCCCATAAATCATCCTAGCTCTGATCACAGCTACGGGTAAGTGCTGTGAGTCCACCTAGTGAAATGTTTGAATGTGGGTGGTCTTGGGGACTTCCAGCACAATGGTGGAATTTGCTAACTAACCTAAACTCACTGAAATACAGCCCCAGTGTTATTTTGGCGAACGAGTGTAGGGGCAGGGAATGACTAGATCCTGGTAGGTGGGAGGCCATAGAGTTACTTCCCATGCTATGAAGCAGCAGTTGAGCTGCTGTTTGTGATCGGACTCAAAAGTTCCCTATGCAGTGTCAAAATAATCCATTTCTAGGAGAGGTGGCTTGATGGACCCCCCCCCCCCCCAGCTCTCTGGGGCCGTGCAGGTGACGGCCCATGCTGTGAGGGAAAGGCCTCCACAGCCCGGGTGATGATTTGTTTGTCTCTCTCCTTCCTCTGGGCAGGGAGAAAAGGGCCCAAATATAAACATTAGTTTGTGGCTGCTTTCTCCTGTAAGTGGGAGGTAAAAAGGCTGGAGCAAGGCTTTAAATAAAACAGAAGGAAAAAGAAAGAGAAAAAAACCACCTTAGCCATTTTTCCAGCCTAGCTGCTACTGAAGCCGCCCCCGGCCCCGCAGTCCTGCTGGGTTCTCCTGGCAAGCCGGGATGTGAACCCTGGAAATGGAGACTTTACTGTTAGGGGTTTGCATAAACTGGTAATGAAAAAAAAAGGAATTTTAAATCACAGCTTTGCATTTTGTGACTATTGCATCCGGATATATGATATAAAAATAATGTAGAATGTTACATGTTTTCAATTTCGTAAATGCTAGAGGGGTCATCTCAACCAGGGAAAGCTGCAAAAAAGAAAAGTGTAAATGGAACATAACTCCCTTGCTTGTTGTCACAGGTGGGCAGATTGAAATTTAAACTCATAATATTGGAAACAGGTCTCTATAATTGATGAATTTTTGCTATGGTTTTGCCTATTGGAATCTCAAGAGAAAAGGAGCCAATGTCCAGGTTAAGATACACTTTGGAAATTTTATAAAGCATTTTTTGATTTTGCTAATGAGGAATAATCAGATTTCTGACCCTTGGGAGCTGATGATTTTCTGGTTCCTGGTGTGCACATTTTTGCCTGGGGCAATTTGGACCCTAAGACAGACAAGGTAAAAAGTGCAGGGGAAAGATTTGCTTGTCACTTGGACTTGAAACACAGGTGCCTGGCCCTACAGGGTCTCAGCTTTGCTACTGCTGAGGAAAAGCTGGGGGCATTTTTGATTTGCTGACTTCCCAGACGCTATTTTGCCCAAACTGACTCTAAGTTGAAACCTGATACTGCCTGCCCTGGGCTGTTTCTGGGCCAGACCTGAGCTGCGCTCGGCTAAAGCAGACACAGACTCAAGGAACAGATGTCAGACTCTGGGACGGCTGGAAATGTAGGACACCCCTCTATGGGGTTGTAGTTATGAAAATGTGATGGATGCTGGCTAGACCCGCTGGGTAACTTGTGGATGTCTAAGGAAAGAGCTTGTTCTTGAATGAGGCCGTATAAAATGAAGATGCAGGAGGACTCCATGTTTCTGATGAGGAGCCTGACTGCCTTCCTAACCTGTGATTCCCGTTGAAAGCTGCACGCTGGCGGAGAGTGACCCTCTGCCCATCTCTGACAGATCACACTCTGGAACCCCTGGGAGGGTGGGATGTGTCACTGCTATTGACTGTATTCTGCTCTCCAGATTAGTTGGGATTTGCAACGATGGCTTGACAGCCCGACTCTACCCGGTCACCTTTCTTCTGCTGTACACACCTTAGTAAGGCACTTGGATTGTTCAGGGCAGCTGTCTCCAGAAAGGAATGGATCCTTTCTAGGCTGCTCACTGGAAAAATGATCAGGACAAGAAGTCTGGAGAGAGGAGAGGTTATGTAAACTCATTTTTAAAAAAATTGTTGAAAAATCAGGATTCCCCTGACCATTTCTTTGCCCTGGCCACTTCCTGAATATGATGTGTCTTTCTGGTTAAGTAGTATGAAAAATGTTATTCTGTGAAATGCACACAGCCCTTCCAAATGAAATGTCTGGGAAAAAAAAAATAGAGAAATGATTACGAGAAATTGTAAAGCTAGGATTAGTGAGTGCGACATACTGATGTTGCAACAACAAAACCTTGATACATGGGGAGGCACAGGGGTGGAGGTGGGGCATTAATGATCTTGGATTTCCAGAACTGCTCCCAGAAGCTCTTCCCTCTTCCTGAAGGAAAACCACGTTGCCAGTGCCAGTTTCCCTGAGCCCTTCGGATTCCGGAGACTTGCCAAGCCCAGGCCGCATGTGGCAATGGGACACTGAGCTGCGGGGTCCTGCCTGGTCCCCGCAGAGTGCCTCCAAGAGCCCTCCACACTCAGCAGGCTGCGGACTAACATTGCTGACAAAGCTCTTCTGAACTGACCACATCAGGCACTTCCTCTGAAAGGCACCACTGAGAACCCTGAGGCAGGAGGAACCACACAGGGAAGCCACACTGGGGCAGCTGTTAGCATGTACTGCATGACCAATGCCTGGCCTGCGTGGGGTGCCCGAACTTTGTAAACTCTTTGTTTCCGGGGACACATGTACCCTTAGGGACTGTATTTCTTGGATGTGTGCCTTGACCATCAGGACACTGCCTCAGCCCTAGAAGGCTTGGGGACAGCTTCATTTTACTTGTCGGGCTGTGCTGGGCCAGAACTGATCCCTCGGGCCCGATTTAAAAAAAAAAAAAAAGATTCATACATGAAGTTATGAAGGAAGCCACCTGGCTTCGTAAGATAGCGCTTTATGGTTCATGGTCTGTGTTTTAACTGGCTAAGTCGAGAACCCCCAAAAGGCATATGTGAACTGTAGGTTGGCCTCATCCTGTTGCATAGTCCTACTGATAATTCTGTAAAGACACCTTGGCCATGGGCCAAGGGAGTGGTTTATGCAGAAGAGTTAGCACAGCAAGAGTGAGACAGCTATCCTTAGCATGGCCTCTGAGCAAGGCTGACCCTTGGCTGACATCTGGGAACCTGCCTTTGTGGAGTGTTCCTGCCCTTCCCTAACTCGTAAGAGTGACTCCCTGGGCCTAGAATGTGCAAACAGTGGGGTTTATACCAAGCACTTGCCTTCTTTCTGTGTGTTTGGAATTTTGGTACGTGCTTGGTGAAAGGTGTCTATGTGAGTAGCCCCCAATAAAAAGCCTACATTCTGAGTCTCAAAGAGCCTCCCTGGGCAGAAATATCACATACATGCTGCTGAATTTTTATTGCTGAGGAAGAGTGTGCTCTGCATGACCCCTCACCGGAGGGGGAGAGCAAACGGCCCCTTGCACATTCTTCCAGACGCTGCTTGTGCCTTCCCCCTTATGATCAGGCTATATTTTTTTACCACATCACTATAATAAGTCTCAGTCCTGAACACAACTGTATGCTGTGTCCCATGAGAGCTTCTAGCAAATCTGAACGGGGTGTTGACCTTGGGATCTCCCAATACAGGCACCAACAGAAATGTTGTATTTTCTTTTCATATTGTAGATGTTGTAGGTTATTTTGAAATTTCAATTATATTGACGACTGTTTTGAAATGAAGGTAGATATTAGACTTGCCACTAGTTTGCTACTTAATGTATTGATAAGGAAGCATATACAGGATACATTTTAAATTATTTTTAAAATTGGACATTTTTACTATTCTGACATAATTCATGTCTTCTGTAATCCAGAGTATTTTATTTGCTGTATTATTCTGAAAGCCTGATTCTGAGATGTCCAGGCACTCACCAGGCTGCTGAAGGGGTCTGCACATAAGTTGAAGACTTCCTGCATTGGGTTACTACCCTGGACTTAGATGTATTAATCACTATGGGCAATTTATTACCTAGAAGTGAATAAACATTTGGTGCCCAAAGCTCTATCCAGGGAGAAGAAAGACCTTGTTCTGCAGGTTACATGTACTGGGGCAGCAAGAGTCAACAATAAAGTCACTTTATGATTTTATGCGATGCTTCTTCAATGTGATAGTTACATATGTATCTAAATGGTGAGATTCCACTAGGGGTTTATATTCATGCTGAGCCTTCTACAAGTACAATGCTCTTTTATACAAGTTTCTTGTTGAACTTTATTATATGAAGTGTCAGACTGAATTTCTGAAAATCTGAGGCCCCTTTCAGGTGTTTCTGTGATCACAGATGGCCACTTAAGTCCAGCTGTCCCAAGGACAGTCTTCCATATGGGAAATGGGAGTGGAAGTGAAGATAGAGCCGTGTCAGCACTTGCCAACCCTGGCATGCAATAATAATGTCCTGATGCCACCTACAAATATAACTTAATTTCTGTTCATGTTGGCTGGGTTTTTGATATTTTTTGAAGCCCAGCTTAAGCTCTGAAATTTTTTACAATCAAGTTAATGTCAATATTGTAACATTATAATTTAATATTACAAACGTGACTTTAGCAAGTTCAGTGGAATCACTAAAGGTAGGATAATAGCTCATTAGAGCAGTAGTCAGCCCTTTCCTTGGAGATGTACGGAGATGTGTTACCTGCTGACACATGTGTTTCTCCACCATGAAACAGTATGGAGCAAAGGATTTGCGAATTGTCTACAGCTAAACTTTTTCTTTAATTGAATACAAAAATATGCATATAAAAATAAGAAAGTTTATTTGTCTTTTTTTTTTTTTTTAACACTTCTGCCCCTGGTTCCTTTTTCTTACATGGTCAGCTGCACCTATGTGGCCCCCACGCCTTCATAACTTCGCACAGAGCATCTCCAGTATCATATCATCCATGCTAACCGAACCAATGATGGGCCTGAAGAACAGTTCCACGATGACGTTGGCATTGATGAATCTCAGCAGGAAGAGGACACTATTCAGTTCGGTGATTCTGGCGTGGTGCCTCCTGTGCGTCATCCTGATGTGGTCAATGAGTATCTGCTGAGTTCCCCACTGGAGTCCCTGAATGTACTTCACGCACTGAAGGCCTGGCAGGCCTGGAGGAGCAAAAGGCAGAAGAGTCCCTTTATTGTCAACAGCTCACTTGGCATTCTTAGCTCATTTAAATATGTCCATTTCTGCCCCGTCCCACATTAAACAAGAGTTTAAGCTTCCTGCTTTAAAGGGCTTTCTGGGACAAGGATAAAATGCCAAACCAGTTCTAAGTTTTCAGAAGCACTGCTTCTGAGAATGAAGGATCATCCGGTTATAGTCACTGTTTGTATCATCACGTGTAAAAACTGCTGGCCCTGGGCCAGCACGTGCTCATTTATTCACTGTGACAGTAGAATATCATTTAATGAATTCATTAATGAATTTAATGAATTATGGCTCCAGTTCACTGTAGAAATAGGAAGACATTAAGATTATCTCAAGAAGTGAGCACTTGACATTTTACCTGTGGGAAACAGGCCATTGTAGAATGACTACAGGTTTTGCCAGATGACAAGTATTTCACCATCCTCCCTTGAATTTCCCACTAATACCATGATTACCCAGCTGCTGGGGGTAAACTTCACAGCCACAGTAACTCATGAGTCTCATTCTAATTGTTTGCTGACAGGCTGATTTTAGTCTTGAGTCCCATAGTAATTTAAGAGATAACACTGGCCATTTAGCTCACTGACCATGATTTCTGTGTTGGGAGAGATTTAAAAAAAAAAAACTGATTTTAATGAATATTGCAAAAGCATCTTTTAAAAAAATACTAAAGAAATAGGTCTTTAAAAGCACTGTCATACAGGCATTAAAAAGTAAACATGCAAACATCATCAATTTCAACATGGTTCAAAAGTAACTTTTCAAACAGGGAATGCCTGACCTTCTTGCAGTATTATGTGATAACCCTGGTAAAAGTGAATGAAATACAATGTAGGAAAGATAATGTACCTGTAAATTTTATAAAGATGGTGTTAAGAGGAGGCTGCTTTTAAAAGTCCTTTGATCCTGCATGACAGTAATATTATTGTAAAGTTCTTTAACTTGTATTGAAGTCATTAACAATTTACTGTGCTGTTTAAGGGACATCAGTGATGATGCAATCACTTTCCTTCCCTTTCTTACAGAATCTAACAGTGAAGTATTTCATTTATTATTTTTTAATTTTTTTATAAACATATAATGTATTTTTATCCCCAGGGGTACAGGTCTGTGAATCGCCAGGTTTATACACTTAGCAGTGAAGTATTTCAAAAGCACCACGGTGACCAACAGAGTAGCAGAACAAGCCTGCATTCTTTAAAAAAATAGTAATAGTAATAGGCAAGTCATTCCTATCATAAGCAAATAGATCTGATAAAAGGAGAAGGAAAGTAGACGATATCTGTGCTCCAGATTTCATTTCTGATTACCCCGCTCCACACATTAACAATCCCCTACTACCTACACTCATTATCCAGACTTGAGACCCTGTTTTATTGTCCGAATTCCATTGATGAGGAGAAGAGGAGGCTTGCATCAATCTCTACCAGGAATTTGACCTCTAGGTCTAGATTCATGGCTCCTTAGAAGGCCATCTTGTGAACTCCCCATCCCTTTCCTGTGCTTTCATAACACACCCTCTTTTTCCACTGTCCTGCCCCACCCCCCACAAAAGGCAGGTCCATAAAGTAAATTCAGGAAAGACATAATGTGAAGAGAAGGACTCCACCATAGTAAAAATAATGTTTACACATAAAGATCAGAGAATACAAAAGGATAAACGTCAAAGAAAGGCCACACACCTAGCAGGTGCATTTGTGTTTAAAACACACTCAGCTTAGCTGATTAAATTCACAGTGAGAGGATTCAGAGAAGCAGAGAGAGAATAAGGGATGTGTGTGACCCAAGTATGCTAAGCAGAGTGGAAGGGAAGAAGCAAACCAGTGGAATGTAAAGTTCTGGAAGCTGAGCCCCGGCTTTTCTTTTGTATTCCAACAGAACAGGGTCCATGGGAGATGTTTAAGAACACTGGAACTTGAAGGAGCAAGAAAACACCGTATTCCAAATGATCTTAAGAATCACCTTGGGCACTTACGAAAAACACAGATTTTCAGACTTTGGACCACGGCTACCAAACAGAACCTCCAGGGAGGAGCCTGGTAAGACTTTAAAAAAGTGCCCCCTACCCCCTATGCACAGGCAAATTTGGAAAACAATGATACAAGCAAAAGGTGACCTACAATGATCACTGGACTGAGCTGAGGGCTCTAGGTCTTCAAATGTGAGTTCTGAATGAAATACTATCCTATTAAATATTGCTCTATACACTTTGAAAAAATGCAGTCAGGACATAACCGGAGACTTCTGGTATTAGGGAAAAAAAAAAAAGGTGTGGAGGGAGCATTTTAAAAAACGATCCCAGGGGCACCTGGGTGGCTCAGTGGGTTAAAGCCTCTGCCTTCAGCTCAGGTCATGATCCCAGAGTCCTGGGATCAAGCCCCACATCGGGCTCTCTGCTCAGCAGAGAGCCTGCTTCCTCCTCTCTCTCTCTCTCTCTCTCTCTCTCTCTGCCTGCCTCTCTGCCTACTTGTGATCTCTGTCAAATAAATAAATAAAATCTTTAAAAAAAAAAAACCCAAAAAACGATCCCAGTTTAAGGTGCCTGGAAACTTTGTGCCCGCTTGTGACCCTTTTGGAGGGATTCTGGTCAAAGACAATGCTAGTAATGGGACATACTCAAGAAAAGGTGCTGGATGGTCAATGGAGATGTTCTCTCATTATCTGGTTGGACTCTGTGGCACAGTGTCCAGCACCTAACAGACAACCTGAAAGTGTGTCGCAGCAGACATCCCGTGGTGGCAAGGAAACCCATGCTCCATGACTCACTGGCCATTACGGTGGAGGAGAGTAATTTGGGACTAGGCTACCTAATCTGCAGATGGGGTGGAGTGAGGGTGAAGGGCAGAGGGGCTTGATTAGGAGGTCCCTGCCATCTCTGCAAGCTCTAATGGACAGTGCTCCTGCTGGCAGTCCCTGGTGTCTTTTCCCTGCCCCCTTGCTACCCCTGATACAGACACTTGGAAAATGACATAGTCCAGCTGCTTAGGACCATAAAAATGATCATTCAGAGGAAGACCCTTGAAAGGAAAAGTCCAGTGTCCTGTATGACAGTCGTTGTGTGTTGGGGGATGGTCTAGGACTCCTTAACAAATGTTTCTTATCAACCTGAACAGATTTCCTCCAACAAAAAGTTCTAGTAAATTTCAGAACTCAGTCTCAGAAAGACATGTTGCAGAATTTCTAGTGAACACAAACTTTTTTTTTTTTTTTTTTATAGTTGTACTACTGGATTTAAAGGACTAGAAGAGAAGGACCAGCCCCGTGCCGGGATGGCACCAACTTTTCCTTAGTAGCAGAAAGAGGTAGAGAAAGAAGTAATAAACCTCGTCAAACAATCCCCCATGCTCTCTGCTGAGTGTCTGGCAGCAGCCTACCCACAAGGAGTGCTTTCTGGAGTTCTCCCAACTCTGTGGAATTACTTGTGATTCTTCTCTGGTGCCCCAACACTCCCCTGACCACCGAAAACTCTTCAGTGCCTGAGTCACTGTTTTTTTCTGAACAGAGAAAAGCCTGCGCCCGAGGCCGCGGCCTTACCCGGATTAAAGAGCACGGTTCCCTTGAGGTAGGCGTACTCCTTGGTACTGATGTCCAGGCTCCAGCACTTGGCAAGGAAGCACTTGATGGCTTGGACTTCAGCCGCCGAAGGCAAAGGCCCGGCTTCGGGCGGTGATACCAACTGTGGCTGCCGCGGGGACAGAGGCGGCGGCTCGTCGCCCCCAGTCTCCCGCCGCCTGGTGGTGAGGATCTTCTGCAGCAGACTGGGCTCCGAGGTCTCCACCGTCTCAAAGTTCAGGCGGTCCTGGGCCAGCTCTAGCAGGAGCAGCGACGCCCAGCAGTTGCGCACCAACACCAGCTGCTGATCCAGAGGGAGCACCTGGAAGCAGGGTAAGTACTTGACAAAGCGCAGCGTCTTCAGCAGGCCGGCCGCGGCTGCCTCGCAGACCACCTGTGGACTCCTGAGGGCCACCCGCCGCTGCGCGCCACACGGGGCGTCCCACCAAGGGGCCGCAGGCTGCGTCTCGGGAGCCCCTTGGGTCTCCTTTGCGCTCGTGGGCAAGTGGGGGAAGATGCCGCCCTGGCTCAGGTGGTCTTCCCCGCAAAAGCAGCAGCGGTACAGGAGCGCCACTGCCTGCCCGCCCGGCAGCTCCTCTCTGCCCCCCAGGCCCTGGGCGCCGTAGGAGCGGTTCCACCACGCGCCCCCCGGCCGCGCCTCGGGAGCTTCTGGCGCCACGTGCGTCTGCTTTGCGCTCGTGAGCAAGCTGTAAAGGATGCTGCCTTGGCGAGGGTGGTCTTCGCCGCAAAAGCAGCAGCGGTACATAAGCGCCACGGTCCGCCCAGCAGACAGCCCCTCTCTGCCCACAGGGGGCTCCGAGCCGCAGGAGCAGCCCCAGCACGCGCCCCCCTGCCGCGCCTCGGTCGCCTCCGGCGCCGCGTCCGTCTGCTTTGCGCTCGTGAGCATGTTGTAGAGGATGCTGCCCTGCCGCGGGTGGTCTTCGCCGCAAAAGCAGCAGCGGTACACGAGCGTCACTGCCCGCCCACCCAGCAGCCCCTCTCTGCCCACAGGGGGCTCCGAGCCGCAGGAGCAGCCCCAGCACGCGCCCCCGAGCCTCGCCTCGGGCGCCTCCGGGGCCGCGTGCGTCTGCTTCGCGCTCATGAGCATGTTGTAGAGGATGCTGCCTTGCCACTGGTGGTCCTCGCCCGCCATGGCCCTCCGTGCCCGGAACGCAGCTCTGTCCGGTGGCGGCCGCCTGGGATCTATTTATACCAATCGCGCACGCACGCGCGTCGGCCGTCTCCGCCAGGGCAAGGGCGCAGAGGGGGGCGCGGCGCTGTGCTCCGGTGTGTTCGCCCTTGACCTCAGCGGCTCAGAAGGGACAGATGGTCCTTAAAGGCTGAGAATGGAGGAGGGACGGAGGCACGGGAGCTCTCGAACACTTTCTTCTTTCCTCTCATTGCACCCTTTCCTGCCTCTGGAAGACAGAGCAGAGTGCAGGTAGCAGGTGTTTGGGGTCACTGTTCCAACTCTTTCCATTGAAACCTGGCATCTAATTTGCTCCCTAATTGGAAGGGCTGGGGTGCCTAATAAAAGAGGGTAAATCTACTTGTGCCATCTTTGAATACTTTCATTAAGTGATCAAACTTTGTATGACATATTTTTGCATATGGGTAAGGGAAGTCTGATTTTCATGGAACTTGAAAAGTACAGACCACGGACCAGCGGTAGGAGCATTACATGGTAACTTGCTAGAAATGCCTAATCTCAGTTCCCAGCCAGACCTTCTGACTCTGAATCTGCATTTTAATGCAGCCCCTAGGGAATTTGCATGCACTTCAAATTTTCAAAAGCACTGGTTTAAGGATGCTGTCAAAAGCGTTTTGTTTAATTCAATTGAAATTCATGAGCACCCACTTTATGTATTAAAGAGCATGAGTGACCAGGATGTAAAAGTGGCTAATATTTGTGGATATAATCATCACAAGGGCTAAGAGGTTGCTACAGTGAGAACTTCAGATTCTTCTAGAGGTGCTAGCTTGGGTGGTTGTATAATTAACATTTCTTCTCCCACCCCTCCTACCTGAATAATGAAAAACACAGGTTTCAGGAAGCCTGGCTCCTTTGATCCTCACTTTCCACACAGCCTCCTTTCTTGTGTTCTGTAGAGAAACTGAGATCCGGGTCTTTCCACATTACCACCTGCCTCCCTTGTGTAACTGTTTCACCAACCAGCGGCTTAACTTCAAAACTACAACCCTTTAGTCCTCAAATTCTTCATCTCTAAAATGGGAGGTTTGTTTAGTGATTTCGTGGGTCCAGGACTGAAGATTAATGTATACCAGCTGGTCTGGGATTATCGTTCTCCTTTTGGTTTTTCTCTGGGATCTCAAATCCTGAGCATAAGAGGAATACCTAGCAGACACTAATTTGCGTTCAACCTGAAATTTTATTCTGTGTGTGAGAGACCCTAGAACACGGAGGTTAAATCTCCATCACTGACACCAGACTGCCTCAATTTTAATTCTGGCCCTGACACTTTGTAACTCTGTGGCCTTGGGTAATGTATTGGTCTCCTATTGGTGCTGTAACAAATCACCCCAAATCTAGCAGCTTTAGGCAACACAAATTTATTATGTTACAGTTCTGGAGGCCAGTGGTCTGAAATCAGTTTCACTGGGCTAAAACCAAGGTGACATTCCTTCTGGAAGCTCCAGGGAAGATCTATTTTCTTGCCTTTTCTGACATCTACAAGTTGCCTATATTCCTTGGCTCCTGGCCACATCACTCTTACCTCTGTTTCCATCTCCATTCCCACTCCTTTAAATACCCTTATAATTACACTGGGCAAAGCCACATAATCCAGAATAGTCTCCCATCTCAAACTTTGTAATTAAATTGCATCTGCAAGGTCGCTTACCATGTGAGATAATATAGCCGCATGTTCTGAGTATTAGAATATGGACATCATTGGGGGGGGACATTATTTAGCTTTTCCCAGGACAGATCCTTAAGCCACCGGTGCCTCAGTTTCCTTACTTGTAAAGGACAATAGTGGACAATAGTGTCTGTGAGATAATCCTCATACATGAGTTACTCCTGTAAAACATTTGGCTGGTACATGACAAGTGGGAGATCTATCAATCTTTATTCCCCCCCCCCACCTTTTAATATCATGTGGGATAACTTCAGGGCTAGGTGATATTAGACCCATATTGCCATTATCCCTTCTCTCCTAGGGAAGCCCATCCTCAGTCTCCATCCAGAAGCTGTGTTTTTCTTCTGTGTGTCCACATATCTTGGCCCAGACTCAAAACACTGCATGGGTCATCTGGTTTACAAAGATAATATATCTTGGAAATGTTATCTTATTGTTCATGTCATCATTCGCCATTTCCCATGTTCAAGCTACTACTTGGGGTACTGCAATTGCTACTTCAAGGATCTTCCTGCTTGATGAACCCCTGCTTTTGGCCTTGCTGAAAAACCTGGCCTACCTCAGTCCCTACCTTAAGTTGCCAGAGAGAGTTATGTTTTATTATGTCATCCTATATTATTTTCTTCCTTTTATCAGACCCCGATATGATTGATTTCATTATTTGATGCTCGTTGATTGTCTCCCCCTACTAGTATAAAAGTCCCAAGAAGGTGAGGACTCAGGCACTCTGTGTCCCAGCAACTAGAACAGTGTCTGGCATACTGTAGGTGCTCAAACATATTTCTTGGTCAACTGTACCTTCAGAAAAGGAGGAGAGGCTATAGCTTGTTCTTTTAGCACAGAGTTCAAGCATTCCCACACAACTATTGCTACACTGACCCTGGAGGGAGGAGAAATTAGTAAGCTCTGGAGGACTGAGCTTTCTGGAGGCCTTTGTTTTGATACTCAGAGTGTTACAGGCACTGTGGGAAAGTAACAAGAGGACTGAATCAACAGTTAAAAGATGGCTTTGAATCTGGGCTCTTCCACTCTAAAGATAAAACAAGTCACTTCAGCCTTCACAGTAGTGAAATGGGGAAAATTCTATAAACCTATGTTAGCAGGTTCACTGTGTTCTTAGTCGTTCAAGGGTTATTATTATTTTTTTCTCCCAATATGGCCCTTGAGAGAAATGTTTGCTGACCTCTTCATTATATTGAAAATATAAAGCAACTTAAGTTTATATTCACCCACTTTTAGAGCATTTAAGCTTATGTTGGGCTTTTTGCCTATGAAACCAGAAAAAGTGCTATAAACTATTTTAATATACATACCCTAGCCCTCTGTAATTCAAGGGTATTTCTAAAACTCTTTATCTTATCAACTTTATTTTTTTAAAAATCCTAGTTTAACCCATCTTTTGTTACTTTAGTCATTCACACCTTGCGTGTATTTGATGCCTTTGACTTTGACTTTCAGACATTGTCTCAAACTGAAGCTTCAATACACAATGCTGGGAACCATGAACTTGTAGCATATTGGTTATAATTCCCGTTCTTTACCAGGAACAGAGTCTTCTGATTTTCTTCTTCATGTTTTTCTTGAAGTTTCAATCTTCTGTTTGCAACTCTGAAGGACTTTATAGTTTCTTTGGATTGACTGTTTCTAAGGAGAGATTGCCTGCTTGTCCTTCACAAATATTCATCCTTAGAAATGTCAGGAGAAACCCGACTTCATCATTCTTCTTTCCTTTTCTCCCCCCCTGAACAAATAGCTCCTGAGAAAGAAAATCATTGAAACACACCAGTGCAGAAATTTGCACCAAATCCTGCCAGCCTGCTGGTTGCTACCAGATTAGTGAAGACATAACCTCCTAAGGCAGGCAGGAGCTTCTTCATTTGATTTGTTCTGTGTCCTCAGACCACTGTGACAGCTAGACAAAAGGACACTCATCAACTGCACCTGTCATGTGCTGAGTTTGTACACAACTGCAATTTGGATATTTACACTGAGTCATCGTTCGGTGACCTTGGTCAGTTGGACACCTGCTTCGTAGAATCCATTATCTGTTCCATCTTAGGGTGGGAGTGAAGCTGCTCTGCCTGCTTGAATGCAACCTTCAACTTCAAAGAAATATACTTTTTACTAAAGGATGTAGGAGTGGGGATAAAGCCAGGTAAAATTGTAAAGCTGACCTTTGCACAGCAAGCTGGTCTTGACCTAGGAATGCATGATGGTCTGAAACCTGATAGGAATTTTCAATCCAGGCTTGAAAGAGCTGAAATGCCTCAGAATTCAGTTACTTCAGTTAACAGGTGACAGGGAGTAACAGTAGTGTTTTTCTTACTCTTCAAAGAAAATGTTGGGAAACTATTGTAGAAGAGTAGCTGATAAAATCTGGGAGGTAGGGGCGCCTGGGTGGCTCAGTGGTTAAAGCCTCTGCCTTCAGCTCAGGTCATGATCTCAGGATCCTGAGATCGAGCCCCGCATCGGGCTCTCTGCTTGGCGGGGAGCCTGCTCCCCCCCCCCACCTGCCTGCTTCTCTGCCTACTTGTGGTCTTTGTCTGTCAAATAAATAAATAAAATCTTTAAAAAAAAAATCTGGGAGGTAGCCTCCTTATATTCTTTTCCAAGACCCAGAATGTTTAAAGCTCTGTCAGTAGAAGAAATAATAGGCTTTAGGGCCTGACTCATGAAACCCCTAAAGAAGATCAAGTCATCATCATTTATTTCCTCCAGATGAGCTACAAAGAAGATAATCTGCTGCCTTAGGGGTCACCTAGGTGGTGAGGTGGAATAATGACCCTTACACTCAAAATAATTCTGGAACATTCTAAAAGCAACTTTCCGAATCAAATGACCACTCCATTTAAGGAAAAAAATGTTCACCAAATCAATTAATTTTACTGCATCTATCGATTTTGCATTCATCTGAATACTGGATGTTGATCAAATTATCTAATTCAGTGAGTTGACTGGCAGGTTTAAAAATGATTGCCCCTTGCCTTCAGCTCAGGTCATGATCTCAGGGTCCTGGGATCGAGCCCCACATCGGGCTCTCTGCTCCGCAAGGAGCCTGCTTCCTCCTCTCTCTCTCTCTGCCTGCCTCTCTGCCTAGTTGTGATTTCTCTCTGTCAAATAAATAAAATATTAAAAAAAAATGATTGCCCCTTTGGTTGACAGGCTATTAAAATTGACAGGACTGATCAGTTTGTGAATCATTGCTCCATTGGTCCATCCTCATAGCCATATCCCCTGATGGTGATGGTAATTCTATTACAGGTTTCTGTCTCTATCAGGGTCTGGAACTGTTGTACTATCTCCCTCCCAGGAAATTTCTTTCTTTTTCCCTCTTTCCTGACTTCTCTTAGCAAGTTCCTCCCCATGACCAGTGTACCTAGAGGGCCTTATACAGTGCAGCATATTAAAAGTACTCAGCAAAAATCTCCTAAATGAAACAGTGAGTGAAAAGTTTCCTTCACAACTACAGATCTCTTAACTTCACCAGGTTGCCCAACCTGCTCTCCTTTGCTGTGACTGTGTGGGTTTTGACAGTCTTACCGTCCTGGGGAGAAGACCCTAGGTCTCTCCTGCCGAATACCAGCTCCCTCTTTTAACCACTCTGATTACTAGTTTCATCATCTCAAAAACAAGAGTAAATATATAATTTGTGTTTACTTTACAAAGTTGTGGAAGGTAGGAAATGACTAACAATACCTCAAAAATGTGAGTTATTACAGTTAGATTGCAATTTGTTTAGGTTAGAAACCTCAGACTGTGCAATTATTGCCCACTTATATCACGATAAGTGATATATTGCCCAACTAAATCAAATTTATATGAGGAAATTCTCTGTGCATGTACATATTAAATATATTTGAAATAAGAGATCCTGCCATTGATAATAAGTCTTTCAATTTTGCAGTTAAATGTATTTAACATTTATAGTGCCATAAACCCAACTGCTTTGTCTGAGGTTATAATGACAAACCTACGAAGAACAAAGTATCTGTGAATAGATGTAGGTGGATTCCTTTGCAGCAGAGTCAAATGCTGGTCATGAAGAAAATCAGAACTTTCATTTCCAAGCTGATGTTTTTGCCATGACAGTTGTGGTTGAGTTACTAAAAAGAAGCTGCCTTAGCTTGTGTTCTCTGAAGCAAGCACCAGACAGAGACTGTGTGTGTCTTGGGGACATGATTTACTAGGGAGGGTGCAGGAAAAGTGAAGCTAGGAACAACAGAAGGCCAATGTCAAGGTGCATTAGTGAAATTACTGCTATGAGCAACAGAAGTGACTATTCCAGGGCCTCCCAAAAGTGCCCACCCAAAGGAGGCGGCAGCATCATTTATCCATTAGTTTCCAGCCCCTGAGTTTAAATGTTGCCACCCAGTTTCTGCCAGTGTCCATGCTGTTCCAAAGCACAGTTAGCACGAGAAAAACCACAACCTGCAGGGAACTAACTGACCACCCACCCATGCTTGGATTTGGATCAGAGCTATGGACGCGATCATACAAGGCAGGGAATCAGAGATACCTGAGAGAGAAGTTCGTGGCCTGTCATCTTTCACTCGCAGCCCTGCGGTCAATGCCAGCCAATATGGAAACTGGCCGAGGTGAGCCATCTGTGAACCATCTGCGGCTGAGCTTGTTTGTCTTTATTTTTTTATTTTTTTTGAAAGATTTTATTTATTTATTTGACAGACAGAGATCACAAGTAGGCAGAGAGGCAGGCAGAGAGAGAGGGGTAAGCAGGCTCCCGGCTAAGCAGAGAGCCCGATGTGGGGCTTGATCCCAGGACCCTGAGATCATGACCTGAGCTGAAGGCAGAGGCCTTAACCCTTTGAGCCACCCAGGCACCCGAGAAGTCAAATTTTAAAATTATAGACAGACTGGGGGGGGAACCCCACTATTTCTCAGTAAAACAACAAAATTTCACCAGATAGGGACAACTTTTTGGCAAAAGTAGAGGTTGTAGCATTTTTACATATATGTATATCTATCTCTCTCTCTATGTATATAAAATCTTCTGGGTATTTCTAAATACTTGGACATTAGCCACAGGCTTTTAAGGTTTTTCAGTCTATTCAAAGGAGTTTAAGCAAAACCAGAAACTTCTCACATGCCTCCTTTTGAGACTCGAGGCCTGGCTGGACATGGCTACACAAACTACATTGCTCAGGCATGTTCCTTGAAGTTTTCTGATCTCTTAATGGAGGTAAGTTATCCTTGAATCGTGTCCTGCACCCTGCCTCAGGTTTAACACATGGCCTTCACTGTCATCGCTTCAACCTGGCTCCAGCCGCCATCTTGTCCGACCTCAACTCTTGGGATTAACCTCCTCACTGGTCTCCTGCTTCCATTCATTCTCTGCCTGCAGGTAGTTGTCTGAGAGGCCCTCCCTGCCTGACTTCTCAGTCTAAGATAGCAGCTCTGCAACTCCTTATCATTGTGACTTGCTTTACTTTTCTTCTTGGCCCATATCATTAAACATATACATTATTGGATCATTTGTTTACTATTTGTCTCTCCTGTGAGAATATGCGTTCTTTAGAGTAGACACTGAGGCATTCGCTGTTCTTTCCAGACACCAAGAGCAGTGCCTGGAACAGGGCAAGTGATGAATAAAGTGGAAATTGGTCAATTCTCCATGTTTCCCGGAACTGACTGCCTGTCTGGAATTTCTTTTTATTCTCCTGTTGACTGAGCAAGCAATTATATGAGTAGTTCCTTAATCACCTGACCTGTCTAGCACCCTGGTCCTTTTCTTTGCCAGGTGGAAAATGACAACCTTCTCTTTAGCTTTATCATGTGTTTTCTGGGTCATGTTTTCCTCTGCCCTGGTTTATCTCTCGTTACTATATCTTCTTTCCGCCTTCCCAAAATCTATCCAGATCTCTGTTCCATAGATTGTTTTCTTCTCAGAGCTTTAATGGAGCTATCTCATCTGTGCCATTTATGTGTTCATCTCAATAGGATTCTATGAAAAGAGAGAAATGTTATGAGTTCCACCGAATGTTTAGTCACAGGCTCTTGATTAACGGTTTATTAGGCATGAAACTGTCAGGACTGTGTGTACCTGTGTGTGTACCTTAGAAATTGTTTTCTGGGGCGCCTGGGTGGCTCAGTGGGTTAAAGCCTCTGCCTTCGGCTCGGGTCATGATCCCAAGGTCCTGGGATCGAGCCCCACATCGGGCTCTCTGCTCCGCGGGGAGTCTGCTTCCTCCTCTCTCTCTGCCTGCCTCTCTGCCTAGTTGTGATTTCTCTCTGTCAAATAAATAAAAAATATTAAAAAAAAAAGAAATTGTTTTCTGCGGGACATAGCCAAAAGTGATCTGGAATCCCCAGGTTCAGAATGGTGGAATTTGGTTTCTAGGCTAGTAAAGGGAGACTGTCCAGTGCCACTCCTGTGACCCCCATCCAGCTGGTGTCTAATGGATAGTAAAAAGTGCTATTAGGGACCAGACCCTAAACGTTCATTCAATAACCATTCAGTAGCATTTGAACTGGACATAGCAGATATAAGAAAGGACACACACACAGAGAAGAAATTAAGCTTTCATAACAATTGTGCTAACATATACCAAAACTGGAAGTACTATAATGTAATAATAGAGTTTGACATTTCTATTGTATCTGGAACTGTATGTGGTGTGGGAGGGGTGACTTTTGTGTTACTAGTATTTTTTAATTTTCCAGGTGAGCTTAAAGCTCATTATAACCTCCTTTTCAGACAGAAAAGGCCATCCTAAATGACCTCTAAATATTAAGCCTTTCTGCAGCCACTTTAAATGGATTTACTTCGTTTGGCATATGTTAAATGTTAATTTAACATTATTAATGATAATTATACATTGTTTGGTATCAACACAACTTAGCCTTTCATATATGAGGACCATGGAGCCCTGAAAAAGGGTCAGTTGTGTTATGCAGTGTTTCAGTACCTTCAGCTTTTGATGAACACTCCATCCACTGCTTGGAAGGGAGAAGGGACAGCTGAACAGTGGACACGTGCTTAGTCAGAATTACAAAAGTAGGCCTGGCAGCAAGGGGGGAGAAGAAAGTTATTCCTCGAGAATCATAATAATGTTTTCTTTAAAATATCCTCAAAAAGGGATACTTGAGTGGCTCAGTTAGTTAAGTGTCTGCCTTTGGCTCAGATCCTGATCCCAGGGTCCTGGGATTGAGTCCTGCATCAGGCTCCTTGCTCAGTGGGGAGCCTGCTTCTCCCTCTGCTGGTTGCTCCACCTGCTTGTGCTCAGGTGCACGCAGTCTCTCTCTAACAAATAAAATCCTTAAAAAAATGAAATATCCTCAAATGGGGGCATATGGGTGGCTCAGTGGTTAAACATCTGCCTTCGGCTCAGATCATGATCCCAGTGTCCTAGGGTTGAGCTCCACATTGGGCTCCCTGCTCTATCGGGAGTCTGCTTCTCCCTCCCTCTGCCCCTTCCCTGGCTTGTGCACACACACACACGCAGTCTCTTTCTCAAATAAATAAATAAAATCTTTAAAAAGGTTTTATAAGAGGGATATTAATGGTTCAGTAAGTCCTGGTTACACAATGTGCAGTCCTCAGACCAGCAGCGTCAGTGTCATCTGGGAGCATGTCAGGAATGCAGAATTTCGGGCCTTGCCCCAGACTTGCTGAAACAGAATCTGCATTTGAGCAAGATCCCCAGACGATTTGCACATTAAGCCCTGAAAATCACTCCATAAATCTCTGCTTCTCAAGTTTGGCTGCTCTTTGGTATAAAATGTGGGAGTTTGAAAAACTACTGACAGCATTCCAGCCCCCAGAGATTCTGATTTCATTTGTATGGACTGTGGCTAGGCATAGAGAGTATGAAAATCTCACCAGGGATTTCTAATGAACAGATAATTTTGAGAATCATTGCTCTTAAAAATAATACCCAGCATCATATTCATTATGCAAAAATAACAGTAATGATAATAATAATAAGTAAATGAGAGGAGTAATATTTTGAGATAATATAGTCTTCAGAAAGCACACATGAAGGAAAACATGGAAACTAATTATTTAAAATATTTTGTCTCATTTTCACATGAATGGTGCTGAGTTTATCAGGTGAGAAGAATGATGAGGGGTTAGGAAAGAAGTGGTAGGACTTGATACATGGGGTGAAGCATCGTAAGCTAGAACTTAGAAAGTACCAGAATACAGGGCCTTCAATAACAAAGGTTCAGTACGTATATGAGTGTGGTCAGCACCAAGTTTACCTTTGCAAAACTGAGACTCCAGGAAATGACAAGTAGGTTCCCTGCCCTGTGGACAGCACTCATAGATACACTGGACATCTAGGGAATTTATAGGACAAAAGGGCAAATCAGGGCTTAGCACCACCTTAGTTCGGATCCTCACGTACTCTTGATTGTTCTATAGCACTGAGCTCCTAACTGGTCTCTCTGCCTCTCATCATCCACTACCCCATTCATCTTCTAAATGCTTCCAGAGTGATCTTTCTAAAGTATGATTCTGACCCCATCAACACTTTGCTTTAACAATACTCCAAACACAGTCCACTGCATGAAGACTCACCTCCTTACCAAAATGGGAGGGAACTAAGATTTACTGAGCATTAGATACTTCTTTTGTTCTTCACAGCAAATCTGTGAAGTAGGTGTTATCAATCCCATTGTACAAATGAAGAAACAAATACTCGTTTTCCAGGGGAGAATATTTAATGGGAGAGACAAAATCAGAATCCTGATCTGCCTGTATCTCTGCTACCGCCCTAGCATGATGTACAAGACCCCTCATAATTGAACGAGCTTTCTGGATTCTTTGCTCAATTCCCCCCCAATATTACACAGACATTATACATCCCCAACCACATCATGCTTCTTGCTGTTCCTTTAACATTTAATCTCCTTTCACATCTCCATACTTTTGAACATGGTATTTGTTTCTAGAACATCCTCTTTTAAAAAAGGGAACTCTAACAGAGCCTTCCAAATTCAAGTTCACTGACTGTTTCTGCATGAACCCTTCCCAGAACTTCTCATATAGGTTTTGCCTCTCCCATCTTCAGTGTAATCATAGTATCTTCCACATGTTTTATTGGCCTTTGATCTATTGTTTTGTAATTATTCTGAAGTATTTTTCCCCCTAATACAAAATGATGTTCTTGAGGATGTAAATCATGCCTTACTCACTTTTATAAGTAGCATCTCCTTGATCTTGGGATCTCTACCAGTCAATTCAGGCTAAGTTATACTGTAGAATGATTAGCACCCCAAAACTCAATGGCCTACAAACAGAAAAGGTGTGTTTCTTGCTTGTGATATCATGGGTAGGTGGCTCTTTCTCATGCTATCTTCGCTCCATGACCAGAGCTGATAGAGCAGATTCCATCGGAACATGTCTGGTTATGTGACCAAAGAAAGATAGGGTGATCCATGAGATTATAAACAAATTTTCTTCTTAGACTTGACGCACATCAATTTTACCCATATTTCATTGGCTTAAGCAAGTCATATGGCTACTTCTAATTTCATCAGTGCTGTGATAGATAATTTTCCTGCAGGAATGAGTAGTACATGAGCATTACTGATATCCATGAGACAGGAATGTAAGCCTCTCCATACTATCTACCACAGGGCCATCTATACTTCAGGAACTCTTCCCATTCCTCCCACAGTGAAGTTGCATTTTACACAAACTTGTGTGTTCATTTTAAATATTAAGCTATTGAAATATTCATAAAATATTACAGTAAGCCTAAAATTTAAATAACTCAGATTTCTTTCTTTGCAATACTCACCCCAAAATCCCAATTTCAAAACCAGATGGCCAAGTAAATCAAGAAGTCTGCTGTGTTGCCAAGTGGTAACACTGTTTAAGGGGCATGTGGAAACACCATCATCCTTTGTTAGGACTAGACTTATTATAGGAGGTATCAGGGAACATATTTCTTATATACAGTTTCACCTATTACAGGCAAACCATCCATATTTCAACTCTATCCACAACTCTTGCACTATTAAACAGGTAATTCCCACTTTGATCTCTGATATGACAACTAACCACTTCTCCCACAGACTTCAAAGTGAGTCAGATTGCTTCTCCTCTTCATGCATGTAAGGAATGTAAGCATAATGCTAAGATCCAGAGTCTGTTTTATAGATCAGATGGCTCGCAGCATCAGATTTTATAATCAGGATCTGTAGCATTCTCCTGGTTAATGCAAAAGAACACTGAAGTCCTGGTTCTCTTTTCCATTCTCCAGGCAATTAACAAACCAGTGAAGTGTGCTCGGAAAGTTTTTCTTTCTTTGTCAATATTGGCCAAGTAAAAACTTGGTCCGAGAAGGTTAAACTCTGCCTAACAACTGGTACCCAAAAAGGGGGGAGATTCCTATCAAATATAGACCTTTTATATTTAACATACTAGTATCGTGGAGACATTCATCACAGAGTCTATTACTATAGTTAGTATGTGGCAATACAGTTGTGTTTAGTTAAGATGTAAACTCTCACTCCTGCTCCAAGGGTTCCATGTACACCCACACATGTCATGTTGCTCCTCCAAATAGCATAATGTGCTTTCAAAACATGCACTGAGGGCGTACAATTTTCCATAACAGTTATTCTGAGGATAAATTAGAAAAAGGTTTTGCCCAAATATGAGCAATTAACTCAAATAAGATCATTAAAATGTTTTAGACCTAAATATTGAAATATTTATGGAGGTCACTGAGACACTATGCATGTACAGACCTCTGGAAAGCTCAGACTCTGTCAATGAGTCTATTTGTCGATATGCTCTGCATGTTTGGCTTCTTTGGATTTTTGAACAGTAACATTCTTCATTTAGCATATTTTTAAAATAAAGACATTATTTATTTATTTGACAGAGAGAGATCACAAGTAGGCAGAGCAGCAGGCAGAAAGAGAGGGGGAAGCAGGCTCCCTGCTGAGCAGAGAGCCCGATGTGGGGCTCGATTCCAGGACCCTGAGACCATGACCTGAGCTGAAGGCAGAGGCTTAACCCACTGAGCCACCCAGGCGCCCCAAGAAGTTTTTTAATTTTTTTTAAAGATTTTATTTATTTATTTGACGGACAGAGATCACAAGTAGGCAGAGAGACAGGCAGAGAGAGAGGAGGAAGCAGGCTCCCCGCAGAGCAGACAGCCCGATGCGGGGCTTGATCCCAGGACCCTGAGATCATGATCTGAGCTGAAGGCAGAGGCCTTAACCCACTGAGCCACCCAGGCGCCCCAAGAAGTTTGTACTTCTTAATCCTTCGCCTATTTTGCCTTTCTCCCCTCCCCCTTGGCCACCCCCAATTTGTTCTCTGTATTTATCAGTCTGTTCCTGTTAGATTGTTCATTTGTTTTGCGTGTTTAGACTCCATATATAAGTGAAATCATATGGTATTTGTCTTTCTTCATCTGACTTATTTCATTTAGTGTAATTCCCTCTAGTTTCATCTATGTTGTCACAAATGACAAGATCTCATTCTTTTTATGGTGGGGTAATATTCTATTGTATATATGTACCACACCTTCTTTATCCATTCATCAGACAGCAGACACTTGGGCCATTTCTGTAATTTGGCTATTGTAGATAATGCTACTGTAAACATCAGAGCACATGTATCCTTCTGAATTATTTTTTTATGTGTTCTTTGGGTAAATATTTAGTAGCACATTGGCTGGATCATAAGGTAGTTCTATTTTTTTTCCATTTTATTTATTTTTTCAGCATAACAGTATTCATTGTTTTTGCACAACACCCAGTGCTCCATGCAAAACGTGCCCTCCCCATTACCCACCACCTGTTCCCCCAACCTCCCACCCCTGACCCTTCAAAACCCTCAGGTTGTTTTTCAGAGTCCATAGTCTCTTATGGTTCACCTCCCCTTCCAAATTTTTTTTTTAAATAAACATATAATGTATTTTTATCCCCAGGGGTACAGGTCTGTGAATCGCCAGGTGTACACACTTCACAGCACTCACGATAGCACATACCCTCCCCAATGTCCATAGCCCCCTCCCCCTCTCCCAATCCCACCTCCCCCCAGCAACCCCCAGTTTGTTTTGTGAGATTAAGAGTCATTTATGGTTTGTCTCCCTCCCAGTCCCATCTTGTTTCATTTATTCTTCTCCTCTCCCCCTAACCTCCCATGTTTCTTCTCCATGTCCTCATATCAGGGAGATCATATGATAGTTGTCTTTCTCCGATTGACTTATTTCACTAAGCATGATACGCTCTAGTTTCATCCACGTCGTCGCAAATGGCAAGATTTCATTTCTTTTGATGGCTGCATAGTATTCCATTGTGTATATATACCACATCTTCTTTATCCATTCATCTGTTGATGGACATCCAGTGATCCGAAGGGGCACGTGTACCCGGATGTTTATAGCAGCAATGTCTACAATAGCCAAACTATGGTAGTTCTATTTTTAGCCTTTTGAGGAACCTCCAAATTGTTCTCCAAAGTGGCTGCATCAGTTTGCATTCCCACCAATAGTGCAAGAGGGTCCCCCTTTCTCCACATCCTCACCAACACCTGTTGTTTCTTGTGTTGTTGATTTTAGCCATTCTGACAGGTATGAGTGATGTCTCATTGTAGTTTTGATTTGTATTTTCTTGATATGAGTAATGTTGAGCATATTTTCATGTGTCTGTTGGCTATCTGGATGTCTTTGGAAAGATGTCTATTCATGTTTTCTGCCCATTTTTTAAATTGGATAATTGGGTTCTTGGGTGTTGAGTTTGATAAGTTCTTTATAGATTTTGGATACTAACCCTTTATCAAATTTGTCATTTGCAAATATCTTCTCCCATTCCGTAGGTCACCTTTTAGTTTAGTTGATTGTTCAAATGCTATATTTAAACATAAGACACTATTTGGCTGTTTTCTTAAGTACACATTTTCACTAAAGTTAATGAGCATTTTAAATCGTGTCAAACAATATTATGATAGTAGAGTACTCCAATAGACAGAAATCCACTTTACACAGACTGGATTTATTGCCTTTCAATATGTGTGTGGGACTACTCCCAACAAATAGAAACCCTCAAGCATCATGATACTGGCATCAAGATAAAGCACAGAAAAGAATCACACTCACGCCTCCAAAATCACATGCCTATAGAATGTGTTCCTTGGTCTGATTGATAAAAATGTGAAAAACATGGCCCATTCTATAATTCTGGCCTACCAGATCGCTCCAGGATATTCACCATAAACTTTTCTTTGTAGGAAAAGGGGGAGTGAGGGTTCTTTTTAAATACAACCACTGACGCTTAGAAATTATATAGAGAAAATGTGCATTATGGGCACCTGGGTGGCTCAGTCAGTTAAGTGTCCAACTCTTGATTTTGGCTTTGGGTCATGATCTCAGGGTTATTATATCATGCCCTGAGTCAGGTTTCATGCTGAGCATGGAGCCTGTTTAAGATTGTCTCTCTTTCCTTCTGCACCCCCCACTTGCACTCTCTCTCTCTCTCAAAAAAAAAAAAAATGTGTATTAGCTCAACATCTCCATAAATGGTGATGGTATTAACAACTTGTTGTCCATTTGTTATCTCTCATGCTCTGTCCAGCCACATTTGTTTCTTTTCAGTGCCTTGACCATGCCAAGATATTTCCCACCTGAGGGCTTTGGTTCACCTGTTTCTTCCACCTGAAAGGCTCTCCCTTCCCCTGGTAAATCCCATGTACACTCCAGGGCTTGACTTAATTATCACTTTCAAGAGAAAATATGCCCTTTGGAAATGCATCTATTCAGGTCCGGTGCCCATTTTTTACTTGAATTATTTACTTTTTTGGTGTTGAATTCTTCAAGTTTTTAATATGTTTTGGATAGTAACCCCTTGTCAGATTTGTCATTTGCAAATATTCCCTCCTATCCAGTAGGTTGCATTTTAGTTTTGTTGATGTTTGTTTGTTGTTGTTTTGTTGAAAAGTTTGCTGTGCTTTTCAAAACTCTTGTTTTATTTTTTCCTTTTAGGAGCTTTATGGCTTCATTTATCACATGTACATATAAATTTGAGAATGATGTAAGAAAGTGGTAGTTTCATTCTTTTTCATGGAGCTGTCCAATTTTCCTAACATCATTTGTTGAAGAGACTGTCTTTTCCCCATCATATGTTCTTGCCTCCTCTGTTGTAGATTATTTGACCACATAAGCATGGGTTTATTTCTGGGCTTTCTATCCTGTTCCACAGATCTATAGGTCTTTTTTGGTGCCAGTACTATGCTATTTTGATTTCTATAATTTTGTAGTGTTCAGATGGCCAACAAACACCTGAAAAGAGGCTCAACATCACCCATCATCAGGGAAATGCAAATCAAAACCACAATGAGATATCGCCTCACACCTATCAGAATGGCTAGTATCAAAAAGTCAAGAAATAGAAGTGTTGGCAAGGGTGTGAGAAGAAAGTAATCCTCTCCACTGATGGTGGGAATGTAAATTGGTACAGGCACTAGGGAAAACAGTATGGAGGTTCCTCAAAAAATTAAAACTAGAAATACTGTATGATCCAGTAATTCCACTACTGGGTATTTACTCAAAGAAAACAGAAACACTAATATGAAAAGATCTGTGCACCCCTATGTTTATTGTAATATTAGGTACAATAACCAAGATGTGAAAGAAATCTATGTGTCCATTTCACTCATGGTATCACTCATATGTAGAATTTAAGAAATAAAACAAATGAGCAAAGGGGGAGAAAAGAGAGAGAGCAGCAAACCAAGAAACAGACTCAACTCTAGAGAACAAACTGAGGGTTGCCGGGGGGTGGGGTGGTTAGGGGATGGGTGAAATAGGTGATAGGGATTGAGGAGGACACTTGTGATGAGCACTGGGTATTATAGGCAAGTGCTGAATTCCTATACTATACATCTGAAACTAATATTACACAATATTTTGCTATATGTTAGTTAACTAGAACTTAAATAAAAAATACAGCATTTGATATTTTTTGCTTCTTTTCTGGATAATTACTGAATATCTATCAGCATCTTGCCTCGTGTTACTTCCTTAGGTATATCTTCTCTGAAAAATGAATTTTCCTTCACTTTCAGATTTTTATTGAAAACTTTTGGAATGTTCATGTCATTTCAATGTCTCTGCCATGTCTCTTATTAAAAGGCTCTGGTTGGGTAAGGTTAGGTTTGTCTGTTTATGGCACTCAGTCATTAAATCCAAAATGTCCCCATACATTGCTATTACAATATCATTGGTTATATTCCTTATGCTGTATCTTATTCCTGTGATTTATTTATTCCATGACTGGAAGCCTGTATCTCCAGATTGTTTTGGCTGTTTGTGGTTTCTTACAATTCCATATTCCATCAGGAATGTGAGACCATCTACTATTTCCACAGGTCCATAGTTAAATCCCATGGGGTGGGTATGTTCTGGCTTTTAAGGAATGATTTTTTTATCCCAGCCACACAGAATTGGTCAAGGTGGTAGTTGACTCTCACAGTTGTCATGGAGTCTATCCTATTGTTCAGCTCTTCAAATAATCACATGTCCATGGGGTCCCATTATTACCCCCACAGAGTAAAGAAGACAAGCATGCAGAATGTCCATACATGAACTATTGTGGCAATTTCTCTCAAGTTTACTTGAAGGTGTCTAGCTTCAGCAAACAACAAACATTCAGCAATTTTTCAGAGCTAGGATTTATCATCCACAAAGTTGTGTTATTGAAACATAATTTTTCACCCTCATTTTCAAGGATAGCCAAATCAAGTCTAGTTCATTTGAAAAACAAATCCAACTGTAACAAAGTTGGCCTTTTTTTTTAAAGATTTTTTAAAAAAATTTATTTGGGAGAGGGGGAGCGGGCTATGGACATTGGGGAGGGGAGGCGAACCATAAGAGACTATGTACTCTGAAAAACAACCTGAAGGTTTTGAAGGGTCAGGGGTGGGAGGTTGGGGCAACCTGAGGGTTTTGAAGGGTCAGGGGTGGGAGGTTGGGGGAACAGGTGGTGGGTAATGGGGAGGGCACGTTTTGCATGGAGCACTGGGTGTTGTGCAAAAAGAATGAATACTGTTACACTGAAAAAATAAATAAAATGAAAAAAAAAATTTATTTGACAGACAGAGATCACAAGTAGGCAGAGAGGCAGGCAGAGAGAGAGAGGAGGAAGCAGGCTCCCTGAGAGCAAAGAGCCCGATATGGGGCTTGATCCCAGGGACCTGAGATGAAGGCAGAGACTTTAACCCACTGAGCCACCCAGGTGCCCCCAAAGTTGGCCTTTTTGTTGACATAAACTCAGCCAGAGTAGTGATTGACCATACAGGTTCTTTAAAACATGCTCTGCTGAAACTTTTCATAAGGACTCCCTAGATTGAACTTGTAATAGTCTCCTGAGGCTAGAAGACAAACCAAATACTTGCCTGCAATACCTGTAGATTTGAGTGAGTTCCCCAAAACATCTTGAGGTTTCCAGCACCTGCTAGGAGGTGACATTCTTCACTCACCTGCAAGGCTGCTGTGAACTCTGTAAGTGAGGTAACAAGCCAGCATTTCCAAGGAGCTGTATTAGTTTCATAAAGTCGACCTTAATTCCTTTAGGCTATGTGGTCATGTCTGAGTCTATGCATATCTTTCTCAAATATGACATTCCAGTCAAAGCCTGGGTAATATAACCAACGTTTCCAATGATGTACTATTAGAAGGAGAATAGACTCTTATTGAACTTATGCAAACAACTGTAATTACCAAGAAAGAAAGAATGCCCACTTGAAAGTTCTGAACCCTGCAGGGTTCATATAGAAAAATTAAATGTTTCACTTTGTTCCCAAAGGAGTATTTTATCATATTTCTGTAAGTCCTATATATCTTAAGAGAAAACTTACATAATTTGGAAGAGCACATGTTAGGGAACCAGCAATGTTTAAAAAAAAGTCATAAAAATTATAATCCTCTTTCTCAATTCATTTAGTTCCATGTCATTCTGGTTCTGTTCGAATACAGCTTTCTCATTTGTTCTGGAAATTGCTACTTAACTTGGTTTTACTGTCTTAAAGATATCAGAAACCTGTGTTTGTCAAAAGTCCTTCTCAGGAATCTCCTTGAAGATGAAACTCATTTTGCAAGAAGATAAGAACAATAATTACAGATGACAAAAAACTCAAAAATAGACATGGTTGAAGATCTGATGAGAGTTCATTATAATGCAGTTGACAAGGAAATCCAGTTATTATTGTAACACGCACCATTTCAATAATCAAAATATCAAGTGATAACCTTACACCAAGACACATTAAATCTTTAGGAATTTTATGTATTTTCTAGAACAGTTATAGCATTTTCCTATATAACACAACCTAGGGCTTATTATCATTTGTTTGACAGTGCTTCCCATGTAACTTAACATACCAAATAAATAAGCCTAGTTAGTCAAAAAGCATTCATTCAGAATTTAAATCTTGGGAATTGGGGCGCCTGGGTGGCTCAGTGGGTTAAAGCCTCTGCCTTCGGCTCAGGTCATGATCTCAGGGTCCTGGGATCGAGCCCCACATCGGGCTCTCTGCTCCGCAGGGAGCCTGCTTCCTCCTCTCTCTCTGCCTGCTTCTCTGCCTAGTTGTGATTTCTCTCTGTCAAATAAATAAAATATTTAAAAAAAATAAATCTTGGGAATTTTGTTAAAAAATCTGAGAAGGTTTTGGGGTGCCTTGGTGGTTCAGTCAGTTGAGCATCTGACTCTTCATTTCAGCTCAGATCATGATCTCAGGGTTCTGGGGTCACGCCCCAAGTCAGGCTCCATGCTCAGTGGAGTGGAGAGTCTGCTGGAGATTCTGTCTCTCCTTCTGCCTCAGCCCCTCCCCCATGAGTGTGCAAACTTGCTCTTGCTCTTTCTCTCTCTCTCAAATAAATAAATCTTAAAAAAATCTCAGAAGGTTTTAAAGCACATACCTAAATAGGACTAGAGGTCATTACCCAATTCAATATTTATAAATGACCAAGGTAGCAGTAAGGGATTTGACAGGAAGTTATAGAGTTGCTAGCAAACTTTGGTTCCATTAATACCGAGAAGGTTTAATTTTAAGTAATCAAGATAAAGACAAAACATAGGAGCTTTGGTTTTCTGGGTGGATGAAGAAAAAGAAAAAAACACTTCATTTACACTTTTCTTATCAAGAGTGGACCAATAATCCAAGAAAACTTTGTCTTTTTAACAGAAAAAAAGCAGAATTTTATTCTTATATCAATGTACTTTTAAAATCCTTTCATTTCAGGGTGCCTGGCTGACTTGATTGGTAGCTTGCAACCCCCCCTTTTTTTAAAGATTTATTTATTTATTTATTTATTTGAGAAAGAGAGCACAAGAGCATGAATAGGGTGGTGGGAGGCAATGGGAGAGGGGAAGTAGACTTCCCGCTGATCAGGGAACTGGACAGACAAGGGGTGGGGGTGCTCCATCCCAGGATCATGACCTGAGCCAAAGGCAGATGCCCAACTGACTGAGTGACCAAGACACACTTGCTTGTGACTCTTGATCTCAGAGTTGTGAGTTTGAGCCCCACGCTGGGTGCAGATTTTACTCAAAATGTTTAAGATATCCATTCATTTCAAACTTAGTCCTCACCACACATAAGATTCTTTTCCAAATATTACCCTTCATTAAACCTACAACTTTCTTTTTCTTTCAGATTTTGTCCTATGCCTCCTCTCTGTTTAAATAACCAGTCTCTTTTTAAGACAAAATTGCTTTTTTTGTCCCTCAACAAAATGTATTCCCATTTTTAATACCTTTCCCATATATCTCCTACTTTCCTACATATAGAGTTGTTTTCCTTATTTCCATCAGTCGTAATTACATTGAGCCAAATTTTAACTCTTAGAAGCCTTAGTCTCCAATGAAAAGCAGTAACCATTTGTGAACTGTATGTTACACCAGAATCCTTTGGATTGACAAATTTATGATTACATTTCATAATTTCTAGAAACATGCTTTTCCACAGTATAGTCTTTTAATAAAGCATAAAACATTTACTAACAAATCCAAGTAAAAAAAAACTTTAGTTTCTCTGCAGTAAGAAGCCAAAAGCACAAACCTATGTTCAGTAATCAATGCTTTAGTATTTTATCTTATTTGGAAAAGACATAGATACCCAGTGAATTCAATCCAGTTTATCATTTAACTTAGCAGCACTTCCAAGTTTCAGGTTACCAAAGATTTTGAAAGCTATTTAAAAGTTTTACCTAAAGGGGAGCCTGGGTGGCTCAGTGGGTTAAAGCCTCTGCCTTCGGCTCAGATCATGATCCCAGGGTCCAGGGATTGAGCCCCGCATCAGGCTCTCTGCTCAGTGGGGAGCCTGCTTCCCTTCCTCTCTCTGCCTGTCTCTCTGCCTGCTTGTAATCTCTGTCTGTCAAATAAATAAATAAATAAATAAATAAATAAATAGAATCTTAAAAAAAGTTTTACCTATATACCTTTTTATTTATTCAACCTACTTGTTCTTTACAATTACCCATGAAAACTACATGAGACAAAATCACCATCATTTTATGTCATCCTTTTGCCAACAAACTGCAGCAGAAATAACATGAACTTCTTTAACCTTTAGTAAACCTTGATAGAATAAAAGTACTATATTTAATGCTGATAACTCTAAAACATGTCTATCTTAATTAAAATAACAAATTAGCTTTAATACAAAATGTGCTGCACCTGTGTCCACTAAAACTCCATCAATTTGTTCCCTACTATCAGTTTTTATCTGGGACATCTGTAGGGAAATCAGAAGTGGATGGTTTAAGTCCATCCCGGGTCCCTGGTCCCTTTCATGTTGATTTGGAAGGTGTTCCAGCTTGAACCTCATAAAGAGGTGGCCCAACAGCTTGGGGTGCCCTTTGCTCCTTGACAGTGTGGGAAGGAGAAGCAGGAGCCAATGGCATTGGAGGCACTGGGGATGGTCTAGGAGCCAGTTATGCAAGTCGTGCCTGTGGTGGTGCAGGAACAGCAGGAGGAGGAGATGGAGGCAGAGGCTCAATGATGTCACCAGAAAGTCCAGGGGCAGATTAGATTCAAGTTCCTTTTTTTTTTTTCCCTCCTGTCTCTCCCTCCTGCCAAACAGGTGGTTTTTGTTTTCTGTTTTTTTTGTTTTGTTTTTCTGATTGCTTTTCCTTCCTCTGGACCATTTACTTACTGTCCTAATGGACTTTCTTTGAGAACAGGAGTATTCTCCCATCTTTCTGGGAAAAACCAAACATCTCCAAGGCAAGCTAAGAGAGTCAAACCCAAACTCCTTATTTGGAGGCAACAGCATGGGAGGAAGGAATCCAAGAAAGTCATTCCATAGCCATCTTTCCTCTGAGCCTGGCATGCATGACAAGGAGGTGTTACAATAAAAATCTTATTCAGGGGGGCGCCTGGGTGACTCAGTGGGTTAAAGCCTCTGCTTTCGGCTCAGGTCATGGTCCCAGGGTCTTGGGATCGAGCCCCGCATCAGGCTCTCTGCTCAGCAGGGAGCCTGCTTCCTCCTCCTCTCTGCCTGCCTCTCTGCCTATTTGTGATCTCTATCTATCAAATAAATAAATAAAATTTAAAAAAAATCTTATTCAGGGCGTCTGGGTGGCTCAGATGGTTGAGCATCTGTCTTCAGCTCGGGTCATGGTCCTAGGGTCCTGGGATCGAGACCCATGTTGGGCTCCTGGCTGAGATGGAAGCCTGTTTCTCCCTCTCCCACCTCCCCTGCTTATGTTTTCTCTCTATCTCCCTTTCTGTCAAATAAATTTTTAAAAATTTTGAAAAAAAGTCATCTTCTTCTTAGTCACAGGTCCCTTTGGTTTATTCAAAATTTGGTCTTGGAGGCTATTTAGTGTGATAGAGATGGGACTTCCCATTATACACAAATTTAACATAATACAGCATAACCCCCCTACACACAGCAAAACAAATCTGTTCCAAATTCCAAATAAATTGACCATTTATTAAGTCCCTTTCAGTTTATCTCAAAGCCACACCTTTCTAACAGGAAAAGCACGCACAAGAAAACAAAAACCACAAATGAGGAACTTGCCTCCATGCGCACCCCCACCAACTCACGGGTCCTGAAGCTTGTCAGCTTCCCCAAATGCTCCTTTCCACTCAAAGCAAAAAGTGAAATTGGCAGCTAGAATCACTTTGGAATCAGCAGGGAAATTTCCCCCCTGAGACCAACATAGTCTTGGCAGCTGCAGGGACAGATGTGTGGATTCCCTCCCTAAGACCTCTTGGCCCCCAGCAGCTAACCTCCTCCAGCCAGGGGACTTCCTAGCCCTGGAAATGAACCTGGAAACCCTAATGCGATGTCATGGCTGCACCTTGGGATTCCCAAGGGAACTGGATGCCAAAGGAACTGTGGCTTCTGGCTGGCTCACCAGAATGTGTTACCAAAACCCCAGTTTGGCTGCCTATTGCTCCAAAGGCCAATACTCAAGAGCCAACTTTTCACTGGGAAGGAATATGAGTTTTATTCAGGAGGGAAGAAGGTGAACTCTTGTCCCAAAAACGACTCCAGAGTTTCCAAGGTTTCTGCCTGGCCCAGTGTTTTTGTTTGTTTGTTTGTTTGTTTTTGTTTTTGTTTTTGTTTTTTTTTAAGAGTTGAGGGTAGTTAATCAATATAGGAAGTACAGTGGTCTCTGTCATTTTTGATTATGTGCAAACTCGATGATGCCAGCTACAGACCTTTATCTCAGTGCTCAGAGGTTGTGCAAGGGGGTCTGGTTCCTTAGTGCCTGGGGGTTGTGTAAGAGTACTCTGTTGTTTTTTTTTTTTTCCTAGGAAAGAATGCTGGCTCTATAGATATACAAAGAAAGGTTACTTAGTCACTGGGGCTAAGGGTGCTGGCTAAAGCTTAAAGACTCCTTGGTTGGCCAGAGGGGTGCAGGTGGCTTCAGTCTGTCTAGCTGCGCTGTTCTTTATTTTTAAACTAATGGAGTAAGAGACTCTTAACTCTGGGAAACAAACTGAGGGTTTAGAGAGGGGAGATGGGTGGAAGATGGGGTAAGTGGGAGATGGGCATTAAGGAGTGCACTTGGTGGAATGAGTACTAGGTGTTAAATGCAACTGATGAATCAATAAACACTATCTCTGAAGACTAATAATACACTATATGTTAATTAATTGAATTTAAATGTAAAAATAAGTTAAAATAAAAGTCCTACAAGAGTGCAAAAAAAAAGTGGAGCATTGACATCTCCAGCTATTACTATTGAACTGTTTCTCCCTTCAGTTCTGTTGGATTTTGCCTCATATATATTGGAGCTCTGTTGTTGAATGTATCTATGTTTATAAATGCTATATTTTCTCGATGGATTGACCCACTAATCCTAATAGATTAATCCAGTTACATTTAATGTAATTGCTGATAAGGAAGGAATTACCTCAGCCATTCTGCTTCTTTTTCTGTATTCATACATTTTTGTTCCTCAGTTCATCCATTACTGACTTTTCCTGTGTTTTATTGGATTTTTCTTCTCTTTTGGTTCCCTTCTTAGTTCCTTTACAATATATTGTTAAATTATTTTCTCCATGATTGCCTTGGGGATTACAATTAACATCTTAATTTACAACAATCTAGTTCACGTTAAAACTAACTTAAACTCAAGAAATTCAAGAATATAGAGAGATGGCTCATGGTTTTAGGCCATAGGGGAACAAGATAACTTAAGGATGCTTCCCAGATGAGGATAAACTCAGAAAAAGCAGGGAGAGACAAACCCAGAACAGTGTCCAGGCAACCTGAAGAAAGTAATTCCAAATCAAAGGATTCTTTAAGTGGCTTTGGAATTCAAGGAAAGGTAATTTGAAAGGAAAACAGGAGACTCCTACATGCTCAGGTAAACAGGTTAACAGAGCCTTTTGAAATATGCCTTTGATCCAACTCATGGGTGACTGGACAATCCAAATGGTGAATGGTAGTTAACTCAAATTATTTTTTGAGAAAAGATGATATGTAGAATATAAATATTTAATGGTTAGAATTTTCTATTTTGGAACATGAGTGAGAAAATATTTGTAGATAGGAAAGTAGATGGCAACAGTACACTCTGTATAAACAAGGATACAGTATCACATTTTACCCTGGAGAGAAATTCTGTACCTTCTTATCACTTGCTTTTGCAAAAACAGTGGTAACCATTACATTTGAAGGATTACTAGTATCCTTATATTTAAAAATACACATTAAGAGTGTCTTTCTATCAGAAATTCAGGATGAGTTTTAAACAATGGAAGCCAGTGTTTCCAAATAAGATTTTCTTTTTCCAAAATTATATACATCATCAGTGTATTTACCATCAAAAAACTATGGAAAGGAAGGAAGAATTGAGGGAAGGAAGGAAGATAGGGAGGGAAGGTAGGGTGGAGAAAGGGAGGAAAAGGAAAAATGAGACTTTTCACCTGTGAAGTCACTTTTAAGAGATAAACTACACAAAAATTTTTAAGACTTTATTATTTTTAGTTTAATTTAAGGATTTGGCACTTTCTTTTTTAAATTTAAATTCAATTAGCCAACATATAGTAACACCATTAGGTTCAGATGTAGAGTTTAGTGGTACATCAGTTGCATATAACACCCAGAGGTCATCACATCATGTACTCTTCTTAGTGCCCATCACCTAGTTAGCCCATCCCCCAACCCCCCTCCCTTCTGTAACCCTCCGTTTGTTTCCTAGAGTTAAGAGTCTCTCATGGTTTGTCTCCCTCTCTGATTTCTTCCCATTCAGTTTTCTCTCCCTTCCCCTATGATTCTCTGCGCTATTTGAATAATTTAAGTAAGGGTTTTACCTCCTAGGTCAACTCTGAAGAGCATATTGAGGTGTGTTTTTGGTGTTATTATTTAAATATTTGTTATTCTGTATGTACATGTGTGCTGGTAAAGCCTAATGAGCCAAAGATTACCAGAGACGGGCCTATAATCGACAAATCATATTTATTACATCTACAGAGTGGGAGGGGTGTCCTCAGAGGGACTGTGGATTCCTGCTCTCAACAAGAAGGATGGAGGCATGTTCTATGAGGTTCAGACTTCTGTTAAAGGATTCCCTGGAGGGTCTTAGCAAAGTGAGGGCATTTCCAAACTGATTAGTGTTCTGAGGCAGGATCAGGGGAAGCAGAGATTGACTCAGCATTGGGAATTGTTATGATTCAAGGGCAGTTTAGCAACTGGGTATTCCCAATAATAGATAGGAAGAGCAGAACGTACTTGGGAGCATAATTGGTAAGAAGGTAGTAAATGCTCAAAACTGGGTTGAAGTGGGTGGTGCAGGAAAGATGTTAGGCTCAAAGCCAATGGCTAAGAAAGAATTCTTGAGACATATTTGGTGCAACAAGGTCGTTTTATTAAAGTACAGGGACAGGACCCGTGGGCAGAGAGAGCTGCATGGGGGTCATAAGGAGTGACCCATTATATACTTTCAAGTTGGCAGGGAGTTAGGGATAATGTAAATCTCTAAGGAATTTTGGAAGAAAGATTTCCAGGACCTGGAGAAGGATAGCTATTGTTGGAAAGGGTCATTTATCAGTGTCTAAAAATACCTAAGTCATGAAACCCTCTGGATGTATATCAGTGGGCCATATGCTTGGGGAATGATTGCCAACATGTATCTTGGGGGAGGGGGTAGAGATAGAGGCAGTTTCCAAAAGAATTTTTAATATGTTAAAGTAGACTTATAGGATCCTGGGGGGTTGGGCTAAGATCACCTGTTGCCCTTATCAAACTGTCAACATCTAGGGAGTTGAGTCCCTAGAAGGAATGTCACTCTGCCTATTTCAAGGACTTGTCAATGGGCTGTAAGTAGTAAGGAAATTAAATATTTTTTCTTCTGTCTTTGTTTCCCACATCAGTGGGGAGAGTAGTTGTGTAGCCTTGAGTGAACCAGTATTTCCTGTTAATTTTGCAGCTACTATTGTCTGTGTCTGTCCTCCCAGCATGACTAACAACAGAGCGGCTTTTCTCTATTTTAATCCAAGACAGTTTTGTTTTTTTCAGTCTCAGACAGATTTTTTACTCCTTCAGGGTATATATTCTAGTCACCTCTTGAATGTCATATATAATTAAGAGCTTGTTCAGTTTTAAATGACATTAAGTCTTTAAGGGTACTCTTTAGTGCAAAAGCACAATGACAAAGTAATTTCTATTCTTTTGGTTAAATTTAAATTCTCTTTTAAAAATGGACTAGGAAGTCAAAGTCTCTAGGATCTCCTTTTCTCTGTCTTTATCATTGACTCTTAGGGGACATAAAACAGGAGAGTTAATCAAATTTGGCCTCCAGCAGCTCTCCTATGGTTTTTTAAATCCTTCAGACCAGTAAGGAGCTAGTTTTATGCAAAGCTGGGTCATAAATAAACTGGCCCAGGGTATTGCAAACTGCTTGAGGGCAAGGATCTTGTTTTATTCACATTTGTGCCCCCTCACAGCTTAACACAAGGCCTTGTATATATGACTCTCAATAAATATTTGCTGGGTTGAATCCTATTTGGAAAAGAACTTTGAGAGCACTCCATAAAAGATTGAGTATATTATGAGACGAGAAAGAGAGAAATGTTGATCTTAACTGTACCTGGAAGTGTGTATGTCATTTTAATGCTTTCCCAAAGGCTAAAGGATAATCAATCTCGAGACACAAAACCATGCTCTTTTTTTTTCAATTAAAAAAAAAAGTGAGCTCCCACATAGATTTAGAGAAATAATGGCCTATCCTTTATTGAATGCCTTAAAATCATGCCTTAGTCGTGTTTTGTTTTTCCACCAGTCTATCTAAAGTTGATTAAATATATAAATATCTATAAAAATGTAGAATCATAATAATGGTATTCATCCTTATTAGTTAGCGTATTAACCATTTACAGTCACAATGACTCTATTCAGCCTATGACTTGTATTAATTTCGGGAACATCAAGTATTCCTCAACACAATGAAATCTATTGGTAATAATGGTATCCTTTGTTATTTTGTCTCTTTTGAGAAGCTGGGTCTGTGAGCTGTAGAATATTAGGTAATAGTTTGTATTTCTTTTGTTTTACTTTAAAAAAAAAAACCCTTTTTTCCTTCAAACCTGTTTATTTAGGCAGTGGGGAAAAGCTTTGTTGTGAATTGAGTCTATAGCCATAGTTTGAACAGCACATTTGTTTTAGGATTCCCTGTATGATTTGTGTGTGTGTGTGTGTGTGTGTGTGTGTGTGTGTGTATGTGTGTAGGACATTAGACAGTTTCCCAGGGGTGTGCTCAATAAGAGAGGAACATTCAAAGGGATGTGAGAGCTCAGGCAATTCAGAGATCTCTTTGGTTGTGGGAACACTGGAGGTAATTTCATGGAGGCTTTCAGTGGGCAGCAAGTGTTTCCTAAGGAAGGGAATGGGGTGATACTAGAGAGACATGAGAAAATCCTCTGGGAACTTCAAGTTTTCCAGTTTAGTGTGGAGAAATTTTAAGGTTAATTTGGGTCAGCTGTAGTGAGAGGCAGTTTTGATTTGGAGTCCCCTCAAAGTTGCTTCTGAGCAAAGGATTTGGATGAATGTAGGTCATTTATATTTGGGAATTATTCTCAAGAAGAGTAAATGAGGAAGTGAGATGGTGAAGGGAGAAAAGCACCACCCCACTCCAAAAAAATCTTTCACTGAAGAGTGAGTTACCTCTGTGGGCAGCTGGGGCCCAATCCCTTTGGGGAACTTCCTGCGAAACCATGTGGAACATAGTGCAGAATTATTCCACTGGCAGAGGAGGAAGCCAGGGTATTTATCTTTGAAGTCTCTTTCCCTACTGGTTGAGAGTTGAAAAATATGGATTACAACATGACCACACTTCTACATTGCTACCGCAGGCAGCTAGTCCAACTCCCAAGTGCTGGGGATATCTCTCAGCACAGACAAGGAAGGAGACAAGGAAGGAGAAAGACAAAAGCTCAAGATGAAAATGTGACGACAGGTTGCAAACTGTCTCCATGTGCAGTTTCAAGTGAGCTCAGGCAAGCTGAGTGTATGGGAAGGGACATCAAAAGAGTCTACTGTGAAGGCCTTGAATGCCAAGGTGAGGATTTTTCAGTAGTTGATGAAACTCTTGAGGTCAGCCGAGAAATTGAGTGAAGGCAGGTGTACCAGGAAGATGCATATTGAATTGCTTGGAGGATAAATACCGGAAGGCAGGACAACCAGATGTGGAACTGTAGATATAATTTGTGCAATAGTTTATCAGGTTTTGAAATATCTGTGGTGTAGGTAGAGTGGGTCACGGTGGGAATAGAGAGAAGAAATGTTCTGGGTAAGGTTTCAAGAAAATGTGTTAAATGATCATTTCTGAGGTCATATGATAGAGAGGGGGTTGAGAAGTAATAGGAAGTTAGAAACTTTCTATTAAAAGTAGGTAACTTAACTTTTTTTGAGACTGAATCATTTGGAGATTCATCACAAGCTGGACAATACACAGCTGTGGGGGGAGGGGTACAGAGAAATTATGAAATCAGTTTTTGTCCGGTCAGTTCAGAATTACAGGGACATTAAAACCTCTCTGATTCTCTCCAGTCTCATTTCCACCTCTGGGACAGATTCTGGTTTGAGTCATGGTTCTCAGTTTTGCTACCCATTAGAATTATCTGAGGAGGCTTGTAAAAATCCTGATGTCTAGGCCTCTCCCCAGGCCAATTAGATCAGACTCTCTAGGCGTGACATCCAGGCTTCAGTGGTTTTTAAAGCTCCCTGGATGATTCCAAGGTGCAGTCATGCTCGAGAATGACTGGGTTATAGTCATAAAGTATTTAATAAGTTCTACTTTAATATTCAGCATTCAGTCATCAGTTCTAATTCTGGCTTTGTCCCTGTAACTGGGTTTTTGCTTTTTCCTGGAAAAAATTATCTTTCTAATTCAACCGCTATGGTAACTGCTTCCTGCTGCCTTGATAGCATTCCCAGCACCCAAATCCTCTCTTTCTGCCAAGCTTCCCCAGCCTTGACCAATCTCTGAACTTTAGTTCTAAGGTTAGAGCTTTGTTGGCAGGCATTTCTGATGTCAGTAGCCTGCCAGCCTGAAGGTGTTCGTCACAGTCCCGTGTCCCATCCCGAGCCACAGGAAGACTCGAGGCTCAAGACAGCTCAGATCCTCCCAAGTTCACAGCTAAAGTAAGGTTTGTTTCTCCTGACTTATTTTTTTATCATTCTTTCCTATTATGTAATAAGAATCTGTTATGTTTCCCTTTTCTGGGAGAGCTGAGTGAAGCTTTGGTTCAGATTTTTTTGAAATGTGAAATACATGGTGTGGAACACTTGCTGTCAAGAAATTGAAGCAAGTTGACAGGACAGAATGCACCTCTTCCTAACTGCTCCTCCTACTGCCACAGAAGACGCCGAACCCAAAAAGTAGGGTCTTTTACAACTTCCTCAACACATGTAGCCTCTTACCCTGCAACTCTCTCAGCGGGACCTCTTCCCCCCAGCTTCGGTTTGGGAGATGTTTCTCTCCTTCCCCCATCCAGTCTGAGCCCTTGTGCTATGGAGTCTGGACTTTTTTTTTTTTTTAAGCAAGCTTACCTCGTTAATTTTCATCTCCCTCCAATTACTTAGATCTCTAAAAGGCTGTTTGTATCTTACATCTTTAAAACAAACAGACAACAAACAATCAAACAATAATCTCTTATTTGGTCTTAAATTTTCCTCAAGGCAGTATTATGCTTCCTTCTTCCCTTGACTGCACGATGAGTTAGAAGAGTAGTCTACACTCAGTGAATTCACTCCTTCAATATATTACAAGTGGACTTAGGACAGTCTTCTTTACCGAAACTGCTATTACAGGGGTTCTCAGTGACCTTCCTGTTGCTAAAACTAGATAAATGTTTCACGAATTGTTTGATGTTCGCGCTATACCATTTAACAATTTCACTCAATATCCCCTTGACACCTCTTGTCCACCATGGAGTCCCATCATTGCCTTGCCCCTTTGGCCACTCTGCATTGTTTTCCTTTACAGGATTCTCTCCCTGCACTCTTACTTTAAACATTATTTTTCATTGCAATAGCCCGTGTTGACATTCTTCTAAACTCATGTACTTTCCATGAGTCAATTCTTGCCTATTGTTAATTCCGAAGTCTTTACATCCCCACCCAAGTATCGTGTCCTAAATTGCATTTTTTTTCAGCCTTCCTCTGTATGTACCATAAACACCTCAAATTCCACCTAGAACTTTCCAAGCCATCACCACCTAGTTACCACCTCTACCACTCTACTGAACATACTTGGGGAAAGATGTCCAGTGCTCAAGTAGATGAAAAACCCAGTGGACAGTCCCTCCTTATGGAATGTATCTTACTTCCAGGATTTTATATTCTCCTGTGTCATATACTTCCTTTCTGAACATTTCTTCTCCCTCTCCTATACACTTTTCTTTTCCTGCTTGCTCCGTGGCTCTTGTTATTTCCCAGACTTTTGAGCTGGTACAGTTACCAGGTAGCACCTTCTGAGGGAATCTTCATGCCTGGTATGGTGGAAGAATATGTGTCATGGAAAGAAAATTAGGGTTGTTTTTTAATCCATTCAACCTCTCTGTGTCTTTTTGAAGTTTTTATTTAAATTCCATTTAGTTAACATACAGGGTAATATTTGTTTCAGGAGTAGAATTCAATGATCCATCACTTATATACAACACCTGGTGCTCAGCACAAGTGCCCTCCTTAATCCCCATCACCCATCTAGCCCATCCCCCACCTCCCTCCATCAACCCTCAATTTGTTCTCTATAGTTAAGAGACTGTTTTATGGTTTGGCCCTCTTTTTCCCCCATGTTCATCTGTTTCATTTCTTAAATTCCACATGAGTGAAATCATATGGTGTTTGTCTTTCTCTGACTGACTTATTTCACTTAGTGTAATACTCTCTAGCTCCATCCATGTCATTGCAAATGACAAGATTTTATTCTTTTTGATAGCTGAGTGATATTCATATATATATGAATATCACTCAGCTATACACACACACACACACACACACACACACACACACACACATACTCATACCAGTTCTTATTTATCCATTCATCAGTTGATGGACATCTGGGCTAGTTCTGCAATTTGGCTATTGTTGATAGTGGTGCTATAAACATCAGGCTCATGTGCCCCTTTGAATCAGCATTTTTGTATCTTTTGGATAAATAAATACTTAGTAGTTCAACTGCTGGTCATAGGGTAGTTCTATTTTTGAATTTTTGAGAAACCTCCATACTGTTTTCCAGAGTGGCTGAACCAGTTTGCATTCCCACCAACAGTATATGAGGGTTCCCCTTTCTCCACATGCTTGCCAACACTTGTTATTTCCTGTTATTAATTATAGCCATTTCAACATTATTTATTTATTTGACAGAGGGAGAGATCACAAGTAGGCAGAGAGGCAGGCAGAGAGAGAGGGGGAAGCAGGCTCCCCGCTGAGCAGAGAGCCCAATGCAGGACCCTGAGATCATGACCTGAGCCGAAGGCAGAGGCTTAAACCACTGAGCCACCCAGGTGCCCCTCAGCAATGTTTTTTACTTCCTTAGCATCCTCCCCTTTCTGAATGTCATGTTGGCCTGAACACTTTAGTTATGTCCCAGAATGTTTGGCTGTAATTCATGATCCCGTACTATTAAGGCAATAGAAATTTTTGCTGCGTTACATCTGGAAGTCTTTTCTCCTTGTTAGCCGTAGTGTAGCATTATTGCTTCCCATGCCCTTGTTCTTTACTAATAGAATAACCTTATGGCTCAGTTTACTGAGATAGTCCCAGTTTATGCCAGCTGTCCTGGTATAATTATTAAAACTGACTCCTGTCTGGAACCCTAGGGAACCAAAGAGTCCTAGGGACATAGTACAGTAAAAAGACTCGGTAAAAAGACCTGAGAAAGTTGTTTTTGAACTCCTAGGTTTACCCTCCACCTGGGCATACATAGATCTGGTGTTAGGTAGGTACCAAAGGCCTAATGGACTAAACCTAACAGATAGACCTCCACCCAGGTCCCAAACTAACCACTGGGTGGTGCCCTTGAGGGACAGTTCTAAATTACTTGCAAAGCCTTCAACAATTGCCCTGACTTTGGTACTACAGCCCACAGAAGGTAGGTTGAAACTTGCAGCCTGAATCAAATGAGGTCAAGTATATGCTATCACAAAAATATCCTAGCCCAAGGAGGGGTGGCTGCATACATTGAAGGACACAACAGCAGAACTGGTTTCTTTTGCAAGATCGAAATCATGGCAGGTCTAGAAACTAATGCCAAATTCCATTTCACTGGTATCAGAAAATATTTCAACTCTTATATTCTCACAGACAGAATGAATTGTGTACTGGACACATAGAGAGGCATTGCTTTAGTGTTCTTTTTTTTTAAACTATTTTATTTATTTATTTGACAGAGAGAGATCACAAGTAAATAGAGAGGCAGGCAGAGAGAGAGAGAGAGAGAGAGGGAAGCAGGCTCCCTGCCGAGCAGGGCTCGATCCCAGGACCCTGAGATCATGACCTGAGCCGAAGGCAGCGGCTTAACCCACTGAGCCACCCAGGCGCCCCTGCTTTAGTGTTCTTATACTTCAAGTTAAGGTCAGAAAAAACACCAGCTGTGAGAGGAACATCAATGAATTTGAAGCTCTACCTTATCTGTTAAATTCTCATATCTGGAGAAGCTAATGTCAGCTCATCATATGATACTCAATTTACACAAAAAATTGTGAACCTAGAAAAAAGTTCTTAGCCCATTCAAGTGAGCTAAAAAATCAACACCCTTTATAGATTTTAAACAAGACCCAGTGTCATAATATAATATTCAAAATGTCCAAGAAACAATCCAAAATTACTCAGCATATGAAGTACTCCAGCAATCTCAACTCACATGGAAAAAGACATTGAACAGGTGCCAGCAAGATGACACATATAATGGAATTTTCTGACAGACTTTAAATAGCTGTAATAAAATTGCTAGGAAGACCAATCATACTTTTGAAATGCATGTTAGAAGTATCTGCAAAGATATAGAGTATGTAAAGTACATATGGAGTATGTAAAGAAGAACCAAATGGAAATTTAGGACTGAAAAACACAGCTGAAATTTTAAAAACTTACTTGATAGACTCAGTAGCAGAATAGAGGAGAGAGAGGAAAGAGTTAGTGAACTTGAAGATATATTAATAGAAATTATCAAGTCAGAGCAATGCATAGGAAAAAAAGAGTAAAATAATTGATCCAAATGGACCTGTGAGTTTACAATAAAATTTCTAACTTTCATGTCATTAGAATTCTAAAAGAAGTATATGGTGTTGAAATATACTTGAAGAAATAATAGTTTAAAACTTCCCCAATCCTACAAAAGACCTACAAATTCAAGAAACTGAATATACCCTAAACAGGATAAAACTCAAAAATTCAAGTGTAGAAACATTACAATCAAAAATTAAACAGCTCAAAACCAAAGACAAACAAAATCTTGAAAGCAGCCAGAGAAAAATGAGGCATTGCCTATAGTAGAATGATTATTCAAATGACAATGGATTTCTCTATCAGGGAAGGGCAAATCAGAACTACAATAAGATATCACCTTACACATGTCAGAATAGCTAGAATCAAGAAGATAAGAAAGTACAAGTTTTGGCAAGGATGTGTAAAAAAAGGAAACCCTTATGCACTGTTGGTGGGAATGCTAATTGGTGCAGCCACTGTGGGAAAAAGTATGGATGTTCCTTAAAAGTGAAAATAAAATTATTGTATGATCCAGTAATTCCACCACTGGGTATCTACCTAAAAAGAACAAAAAACACTAATTCAAAAAGATATGTGCATCCCTATGTTTATTTTTTTTTTAAGATTTTTTTAAATTTTATTTATTTGAAAGACAGAGATCACAAGTAGGCAGAGAGGCAGGCAGAGAGAGAGGAAGGGAAGCAGGCCCCCTGCTGAGCAGAGAGACCGATGCGGGGCTCCATCACAGGACTCTGGGATCATGACCCGAGCCGAAGGCAGAGGCTTTAACCCACTGAGCCACCCAGGTACCCCATCATCCCTATGTTTATTGTGGCAGGATTTACAATAGCCAAGAAATAGAAGCAGTGCATATCCATCCATAGATGAATGGATAAAGAAGATGTACATATTTATGTAATAGACTATTACTCAGCCATAAGAAAGAATGTAATCTTGCCATCTACAACAATATGTATGAACTTAGAAGGTCTAATATTAAATGAAATAAGTCAAACAGAGAAAGATAAGGACCATATGATTTCACTCATATGTGAAATTTAAGAAACAAATGTGCAAAGAAACACACACACACACACACACACACAACCACTCTTAAATACAGAGAACAAATATGATTGCCAGAGAGGAGACAGGTGGGGTGATAGGTGAAAAAGATAAAGAGAATTAAGAGTATACTTATGATGATGATCACTGAGTAATGCATACAATTCTTGGATAAGTATACTTGGATAAGTATATAACTAATATAATATTGTTATGTTAATTACACTTCAATAAATATAAATAACATGAAATAAAAATGAATAAAGAAGTTTCTCATTAATAACCATGGTGGCCAGAAAAAAAGGAGTAGAACCTTTTTAAAATGCTGGAAGAAAACTACGAATTCAGAAGTCTTTATTCAGAGAAAGTATCCTTCCAGAATACAGGTGAAATAAAGACACTCTTAGATGAAGGAAACTCTTAATAACTGCTAAAGCAAACTGTTCGGATAGGAAGGAAGTGATACAGCCCTGCTGTGATCAGCCCTGTTGATTTTAGCCCAGTGAGATTGTTTTTGGACTTCTGACTTCCAGAACTGTTACAGAATACATTTGTGTTATATACCACTAAAAATAAATAAATAAATAAATAAATAAATTCTAGTTAGGTAACACACACACAAAAAAAAAAAGATAAAGAAAGGAAGTGATACCAAGGGGTGAAAGCTGGAACATTAGGAATGAAGGAAGAAAGCCAGCATTTGTAAATATATGAGGAACAGAGAGAGAGGATAGGAATTACCAGTATCTGAAATGAAAGGCTATCACTAAAAACCCCACAGACGTGGAAAGGATAGGGATAACATTTTGAACAACTCTGTGAATTACTTAGATGAAATGCACCAATTCCTTGAAAACCACAAATCATCAAAACTCACCCAACGTGAACTATATAATTTGAATAGCCCTATAACTACTAAATATATATAAAAACACAATCTAGATCTTGATTATATATAACTTGTATCTTGATTATACAATAATCTGTATCTTGAAAACTACAAAAAACTGAGAAAGTAATCAGAAAAGACCTTAATACATGAAAAGACATACCGTGTTCCTGGATTGGAAGACACAACAAATTAGGGATCTTAATCATCCCCAAATTGCTCAGTCATTTTACAACAATACTAATAAAAATTCTAGCAGGATTTTTTTTTGTAAAAATAGGCAAACTGACTCTAAAATTTGTATGAAGGGAAAATGAAGTAGAATAGCTAAAACAACTTTGAGAAAGAAGAGTAAATATGATTTCACTCATATGTGGAATTTAAGAAACAAAAGAAAGAGCAAAGGGAAAAAAAGAGAAGGAGGCAAACCAAGAAACAGACTCTTAACTATAGAGATGGTTACCAGAGGGGGAGGTGGCCAGGGGGATGGGTGAAATCAGTGATGCGGGATTCAGGAGGGCACTTGTGATGAACACTGGGTTTTGTATCAAAGTGCGAATCACTATATTGTACACCTGAAACTGTATTACACTGTATGTTAATGAAGTCAAATTTATAGTAAAACTTTAAAAAAGAAGAAGAAATAGGAGGAACAATTCTAATAGATATTAACACTTACTATATCGCTATAACTATAAAGCTATATAGCTTTACTACAAATAAGAAAGTATGGTATTGGAGGGTAGATAGACATATAGAGTAATAGAACAGAGAGTCCAGAAAAAGGCAAATATGGTTGTTTAGTTTTGACAAAAGTGTAAAAGGAATCCAATGGAGTAAAGATAGTCTTTTCAATGAATGATTTTGGAACAGTTCATGATCAATATGCAAAAAAGTTAACTTTAACCTATCTCACAATTCCTACAAGGCTAATTTCAAAATAGATCACAGGTCTCATTCTTTTATGGGAGCTAAAAAAACCAAATGAACAAACAAACAAAAAACCAGAATCAGACCTATAAATACAGAGAAGCTGGTGGTTGCCAGAGGGGAGGGAGAAGGATTGGGCAAAATGTGTGAAGGGGAGTGAGAGACACATGCTTCCAGTTACAGAACAAATAAGTCATGGGAAATAAAAGGCACAACTTTGGAAATATAGTCAATGATATTTTAGTAGAGTTGTGTGGTGAAAGATGGGAGCTATACTGTGGTGAGCAGAGCTTAACATGTAGAGTTGGTGAATCATTATGTTGTACATCTGAAACTAATGTCACATTGTGTGTCAACTATACTCGAATAAAAAATTTTAATAGATCATAGATTTAAATATAAACATAAAATTATAAGGCCTTTAGAAGAAAACATAGGAAAACATCTTTGTGACATGAGTTTAGGTGAAGAGTTCTTAGACATGACACCAAAAGTACAGTTTGCAAAAGAACAAATTGAAAAAATTGAAGTTTATCAAAATTAAAAAGTTTTTTAAAAAATTTTAACGATTTTATTTATTTATTTAACAGAGAGAGAGAGATCACAAGTAGGCAGAGAGGCAGGCAGAGAGAGAGGGGGAAGCAGGATCCCCTCTGAGCAAAGAGCCCAATGTGGGGCTTAATCCCAGGACCGTGGGACCATGACCCGAGCTGAAGGCAGAGGCTTAACCCACTGAGCCAACCAGGCGCCCAAAATTAAAAAGCTTTTGTTCTGTGGAAGACACCATTAGGAGAAAAAAAAAGTCAAGTTATAAACCTGGAGAACATATTCTCAAATCTTATGTCTGAGAAAGGGTACATATCCAGAATGTACAAAAAACTCTCCAAACTCTGCAGCAAGAAAACGGACAATCAAGTTACAAAATGGGCAGAAGCCCTGAGCAGACATTTTACCCAAGAGGATGCAAGGATAGCAAAATAAATAAATAAATAAAATAAAAACTTTGAAAAGATTTCAATGTCATTAGTCATTAGGGAAATGCAAATGATCACCACAATGACATAGCACTATATACTATTTGAATAGCTAAAATAAAAAATACTGACATTATCAAGTGTTGATGAGGTTGTAAAGCAACTGGAACTCTCACACACTACTGGTGGGAATACAGCATGGTACAGCCACTCTGAAAAATGGTTTGACAATTTCTCAAAAAGTTAAACCCTTACTCTATGACCAAGTTGTACCATTCCTGGGTATTTACCCCAGGGCAAAAATTTGCAATCTTTTTCTGTAACAAGGCGGATAATCAGTATTTTAGCCATTACAAGTCATATGGTCTCCATCACCACTATTCAGTTCTGCTGTGATAATGCAAAAACAGCCCGAGGTGTTATGTAAATGATAGAGTGTGACTGTATTCCAATGAAACATTATTTATTAACACTGGTCATAAACCAGATTTGATATGAGCGCCGTATGTAGTTTGATAACTCCTGCCTTAAAGAAGTGAAAACTCATGTTCACACAAAAACCTGCATGTGACTGCCTAAAGCAGCTTTATTCATAATTGCCAAATACTGGAACGATTCTGAATGTCCTTTAGTAGGTGAATGGATAAACACACTGTGGTATAGTCCGTCATTCAGTGGCAAAATACTCAGTAATAAAAGAACTAACTCTTGACAAACAAAAACTTGGGTAGATCTCAAGGGAAATAGGCTGAATAGAGAGAGCAATGGGTAATAAGGATGGCACGTATCGCAATGAGTACTGGGTGTTATTTGTAACTAATGAATCATGGAACACTACATCAAAAACTAATTAAGTACTGTGTGGTAACTAACATAATATAAAAAATAAAATTAAAAAATTAAACATATAAAAAAGAAAGCCAATATCAAGGTTATATACTTTATGGTTATATACTTTATGGTTCCATTTATATAAGGTTCCTAAAAAAAAAAACCTATAGTGATGGAGAAAAGATCAGTTATTGCCCGGGATAGGTGTGAGGGACAATGTAGCTATAAAGACACAGCACGGGGAGTTTATTGAGGTGTTCTGTATACTGATTGTGGTGCTGCTTACACACATTTATGCATATGATAAAATTCATAGGATTTTCTCCTGCTAACATTTTACACCAATGAAAAATATCTCATTTTACTTTATGAAAATTTCAAAAAGACAATACATATAAAATAAAAAAGTCTCCCCTTTCTCCCTTAAAGTGTCCCAGTTTGGATGATAAATTATTTGGTCAGCCCATTTACCATCTCTTTCACAATGATGCTATCCCCTCCTAATCTTGTTCCTTATTTACAAATGAGCAAGCTGAGGTCCACAGCTAAGAGATTATAGGATGGTTGTGCTAAGGGCTGACCCTGTGATATCTGAATGCATATCTTGAGCTTCAGCTCTGAGGCTATCCAGCTTCCCATCAGGTGGCTCTTGACCAGATCAGTGGCCTCCATGAAGTTTATCTGATTACATCAGGTCATCCTTTTGGGTGAAACTTATCATTGTGTTCTGAGGTAAGTTGAGCCAGGAGGACCTCTCTGAGGACTTGACATTTCAGGCCTAAGTGAAAGGAGGAAGTGAATCACGTGAATTTCATTTGTCATGTGCATTATAGGTATAAGATTGGTGCAATATTTGAGGCACGATCAGACCTGTGTGTACACCAAGTGGCAAGAAACTCAGTGTGACTCAGAGAGCTAGAAAGGGAGTGTCCTAAGATAAACCCACAGAAAAGTAGACCATGCCTAGATCATATAAGAGCTTTGCAAGTCATGGTGGGGACTTTGGATTTTAAGTGTGGTATACTGGAAAACCATGGGAGAATTCAGCATGGAAGGGACTCTTCTGGTTTATGCTTGTGAACTATCACTCTGTACTGTGGGAGGGGGGGTACAAGTGTGAAAGTGGGGACCAGGGGCGGGGCAGTTAGGAGGTTATGGCCGTATCCTCGGCTGCAGATGAGGATGACCTAGGGTAGGGTGATGACTGTGATTTATGAGAAGCAGTGAGATTCATGATATAGTCTGAAGTCAGCTTGGCAGGATTTGCTGATGGATTAGATAAGGAGTCTAAGAGAAAGAGATGTTTTCAAAGTTTTGTGCTAAGCATTGTAAAAGTCCTATCTCAGTGCAGTGACAGAAATAAGAAGAGCTCAAAGTGATGTATTTTGAAGAAAAAAAAAACAATAGGGCTTGGTAATAGACTGGAAAAAGGGTGGAAGGAAAAGGGAAGAATTAAAGATGACTCCCAGGTTTTAAGTCTAAACAAATGGGCAAATAGAGTTACTGCATAATAACATGCAGGAAACACTGAGGAAGCAGTAGTCTTGGGAGGGGAATTAAAAGTTATAGTTCTTAATCCAAGTGGAAATTTCAAGCAGGAAGTTGCTTATATGAATCTGATATTCAGGAAAGGTATCAGGGCAGAATATATAAATTTGGGGGTGATCACCACTTAGTCTTTAAAAGTCACAGGACTGGATGAGATCATCTAGGGACAAAGTGTGGATAAAGAAGAGGGACAGAGACCATGCTCTTAGACGCTATTATTTAGAGTTCAGGAAGATGAGAGTAGGTTTTCAAATGAAATCGGGAAGGAGCAAGCCAGAGGGGAAAATCTGGAAGCCCAAGAGTAGGAAGAGTTTCAAGGAAAAGTATCCTTAAGTGTGTCAAGTATTGCTGAGAGGTCAAGTAAGGTAGAGACTGAAAATTGATCATAGGGTTTGATATTGAGTAGGTTGGTTACTGGTGACCTTAATAAAAACCTGTTCAAAGCAGAGGGAATAAAATTCTGAGAGTAGGAGGTGAGAATGTGGAGACTAACTCATTCATGCCAGTCCTCTTTCATAAAGGGTGGAATAAAGAGGGGCATGACTACACGTGGATGGTTTTTTAAGTGAGTCCAAATGTAACACAGTTCACAGTGGATAAGAGTGCCAGGATAATTACCATGTTCCAAGGACACATTGTTAAGGAGCTCTATGTAATTAGAGTTTTAAAATCAATAAAAGTTATTTTCTATCTTGAAATATAAATGTCGTGTATTAAATGATGAAGCAGAACTAAGTTAATATTTAATTCAATATGAGGATAATCTTTGAGGTCAATTCCATACATTTAAATGAAGAAAAAGACTAGCTCCAAAGATAGCTTAATAACTTTACATCTTTGAGAGGCATCTCTAAAATCACAGTAGCTGATATAGCTATCTTCAGAGCTAGTCATTTAATATGTGGCATTGACCTACTTTCCTCTTCAATTATTTAAGAGTTAGCTGTTCAGTTGAATTTTGTCCTTGTGATGTGAGGAAAAGGACTGTAACTTGTACATTTTTTAGTTAAAATTATAGAGTTCGTATAACAAAAAGATCTGTTGCAAATAAATGTAAAATAAATTGCTGGATACTGAACTCATTAAAAAAAAAAGTTGGTCTTCCCGCATGAAGAATTTAGATTACCATTTGTTCCCAGTTTTTTGATGTTAGAAAAATCGACTTCCAAGTTATTAATTTACATCTAGCACACGCAATTGTGAAGATTGGGATGTCTCCTCCTTTATGTCCCCTCAGTAAATATAATGTACAGTTTTTTGTGGCTGGGGTGAAAAGACGGTCACCTTCCCATCAACAACAAGGCTGTTTTACCTGCCCAAATATACCAACTCTACTGTATGATATTAGGCATTATGATTTCTGTATTTCAAAGTCTGATTTCTTTCCCCTTCCACCCAAGATTACTTACCTCTTGATTCTCTGGCAGCTAATGACAAAACATTGCCCAAACTGCCCAACTGGGACTAGAGCAAGGATTCTACTAGAACAGCAAGCACTGTCTCTCCCTTTGCCGAGCACTGACTCAATCTCTTATAAATTAGCATTTATATATAATGCTTATAAAATGCTCATAAATATAGCATTTCTTATAAATTAGACAGATACTTTTTCAAGTGGGAAAGAGGAGTTTCATAAAGACCAGGAATAAAGTAACTGAGTCAAACTTTTGTGAGCCATCAGGAACACTGGTGACAGAAAGCACACATTTTTTTTAAGATTTTATTTATCTGAGAGAGAGCAAGAAAGATCAAAGAGGGAGAGGGAGAAGCAGACTCGACATGGACCTGAGATCGTGACCTGAGCTGAAGGCAGATGCTTAACCCACTGAGCCACCCAGGTGCCCTGATAGACTCCACATAATAAACTTTATCAAGTTGTTTCAAGTTTGGCTCAGAATACAAAAACCACATAGAGATGTGGTTTTTAAAAATAGAGGAATCTCGAAATAAGCTCAAGCCAGGACAGGAAAATGACAGTTGACTGTCATTAATGATCCATGAGTCATAGACTCATAGATGTGCATATTTTTTTAAAACCAGTCTTATACATTTTCTGAAATTGTTCCTTTTCTAAAACAAATAGCTATGATCTCAATCTTTGGGAGGGGCATGCTAAATTCTCTAGTATAACTCGAAGACTTCATAAATGCCAATTTATATGAAACCCTTATAATATCAAAAATTTTAGTAACATAGCAAGCATGATATTGAAATGAATAAATTGTAATCTAACTTAAAGTATATACAAAATTATCTTTTTATTTTCATTTTCTTCTCTAAGATGTTTCAAGTGTCAGAGGATGAGTACAAGGTCAACAATTGACATGATATGGGTAGAATTTGGTTATATGTTAGAGACAGGCAAAAATAATGATCAGACTTGGGGAGTCATACTTGGAAGAAAGAGATTGAGTGTGTTCTCCCCCCAAAAAGGCAGGGTTTGATTTCTGTTTTATTATGCTTGTATGGAATACAAAAATGAATATAATAACACCCAATAACACTGAAAATAAGCAAATCAACAAAAGGTGTGTAATGGTAGAAAAAAGTAAGACAAAGAGGTTCAATGTAAAATAAGCACATGGAACATAGCCCAAGAGGCTCTGTGTAGTATGTTCTCGCAAGAGATAGAGCACTCTTTGGTTCTGTGCTTCCCTGCAGCAAAGGCAAAGATGCAACACAGTAAATTACATCATACTGACGAGTTGTTTTTAAAACAGCCATACCGTTGTCTAGTATTGAGGCCAGAGAAATAAGGGCCTATATTACAGGATTATCAATTCCCTCAACAATCTCCTTTCAGTGAATATAGCAGTGGATTTCATAGGGCTGCTTCTTTTAAGTTTCCTTATTGAGTGACGGTGACGTAATTTCAAAGAACATTCAAGAGAAGCATTTCTAAGAGATACTGAAACAATATGGGGGCAGGAATGTCTTGTGCTTAGTTTGACACAATATAGAATAAGGATTTTTAACCTGTGCTATCCAAGATAGTAGCCATTAGCCATGTGAGGCTATTTACATTTATAGTTAATTTAATAAAAATGAAAGGCAATTAAAAACTAGTTCCGCAGTTATATGAGGCACATTTCAAGTTCTCAGTGGCCGTTTGTGCCTGATCCTGCAATGTTGGACAGCATAGATAAAGAATATTGCCATCATTGTAGAAAGTTCTGTTGGACAGTGCTGATAATAGAGAATGTGCTGAATATCTTTCAGGCAAGCTTGTCTCAGCTATGCTTGTGATAGTCACTGAGCAATTGTGAGTTCAAGGTTATGCTTTCGTAACCACAAATAGGGCAACAATTGCACATTGTTTGTTAAAGCGAGAACCATCGCTTTAATAAGTAATGCAGAAGTCATACAAATTTCCTCCCAGGATAGAAATGAATGGCAGTGGGCTTAATGCTTATTGAACAGAGCTGGAGAAAGGCAGTTTATAGTAATAAAAAGAACAAAATGACACAATAGGAAACCGTTTAAAGAGTTGGAGAAGTTATTCACAGTTGCTCAGAGACATGAGACTACAAAGAACAATTATCTTTCTGTCGCAAATCTGTGCCCTCCTATCCCTCAAAATGCTATGAGCTTGAAGTATTGACTATGTACCTGTTAATAGTTTTAAACAGTGATCGTTATCCTCACTTGCAGAAGTTTTATCATTGACGTAAGCAGATCTGGAGATCTGTTGCAACCGATTTTGTTACAAACTAATCAGGATTTATAAGCTTAGATAATACTTGATATTATTTACTTTGTCCAGCATATTTTCCACAAAACATTGTTACCATCCTTTTAGTACCAGCTTTGTACCTATTTTACAAAACACTTAAGCAAAAATGGCATGATCTCATTGCTTCTAACTTTGTTGTCTTGTAAGTATTCTCAACATAGCCACCAGGGTGATTCTCTATAAGAGACTATCATGGAATATCATGATGATAGCACTCATGCGTTCAAAGCATTGTGATGGCTCCCATCTCACTAGGAATAAAGGCCAACGTCCCTACAGTGGCCCAGCATGCCCTCCATAATCAGCCGTCTTCCCTCTCTCGCCTCCTCTCCTACCACTTGCTCTGGACTCAGTCAGCTCCAGCCACCCCGGCATCTCTGTTCTTTTTCAAGCACAAAATACATGATCCTATCTCAGGGCCTTTGCTTTTGCTGTGCATGTTGTCCGAGCCGTTCTTCCATAAGCCAACATGGGGTTAGCGCCCTCATCTCCTTCAAGTCTTTGTATGAGCCTCACCTTCTTAACGAGGTCATCTCTTTTCAGTGTCGCCACCTGCCCACCCCGAACCATTGTACTCAGCCTCTGTGCCTCACTCTACTTTGATTCTTTTCTGCTGCACTTACCTTGTAATATATTATAGTGCTATGTAGTTGATTTATGTCTTATACTCATTGTCTGTTATCTCTTTTGTCCACCTAGAATTTAAGTTCCCCAAAGACAGAGATCTTTCTTCCTTTCGCTGACATGTCTCCAACACTAAGGAGAGTGCCTGGCACAGGCACTGTGAATAAATTACATCATAAGAATTTCTCTTTCTAAATGTAATTTTCCTCCAGTTTCAGCTCTGGTTTCTAGCCATTTCCAGACGTCAGGTCACAAAGTCGTATAACTTTATAGTAGAAAAGGTTCTTGGCAATAATGTAGCCCAGTCACACCTTTACCTGTATAAGTGAAACATGACCCAGAGAGATTAAGCAACAGTGCAAGGCTAACCGGCTAGTTCACAGCAGAGCTATAAGGCTACAGATTCTTAATCCATCTACGAATTAGGATTTTCCAACACTGGATATACTCGAAAGAATATGCCACTGAGAGTTATACCAGAAGAGAGGTACTAACATATTTTCACCTACAGCAGCACCACTGTAATAAGTGTGTATCCTCAGCAGCAGCATGAACTTGAATGCAAAAATTTAAGAGTCTTCTCCTAAAATAGTCCTAAGGAAATAATAAAATAAAATAGAGTCATATAACTTTAGAAATACATCATATAACCCCTCTCCAAACTGTAGTTTTTAAATATAGTGAGTGCTGTACTTGGAGTAAAACTTAAGTGAGTCCAGAAAAAAAAATTAGGATCTAATCCTAAAAACATAAATTAAACCTTGATCATTTTCTTCTTCCTTTATATTTTCTGTCACCTGGGCTCTACTTTATTCCCGTGCTGACAGCTGCAGTCTTAATGTGCATCTTTGAGAAAATAGGTGCTTTTTGGTCCAAACCACTTTTATCTTTGGCTTATTAGAAGCATCCATATATCATAGCCTGGGGAAAGAAGATAAAATAGGGCATCTTTCTTGCATATAAATCATGGCTTGTGGATCATAGCTGTTAATTAAAAATCCTTGCAAGGCTAAATTCAACATGATGGAAGCTTAGGACATCCTTGCTAAAGGACAAACCTGGAAGGCAAAGTATCTTCAAATTTCTCGAAGAAAGAAAGTGGGATTGGGTCCTGACGAAGCCTGGCTCTGGAGTGAGGGTTACCATTTCTTGTGCATTCTCGACTGCACCCTAATTCACTGCCGACTGGATCTTGTGGTACTTTTTTTGTTCCAGCGGCATTTGTCTGTTTGACTATTGGGTGGCAACGTAATCATTTCAGTATTAACTAGCACAGAAAAGACACAGCCTTGATCATATAATGTGTGAATTTTACAAGGTCAAACCCAAATAAGTAGAATTTTCACCATCCAGTTTTAGTGACATATTCAAAAAAGAGGCGCATTAGCCTTGAGTCTGGCTTGCATGGTTATTTGATATCCTTAATGCATAAAGGAGAAAGGTGAGTATAGGTGTCTTTTTGAGTATGAATGGATATTTATTTTAGGGTTGTGATTACTTAGGCTCCTCGTCGGTGCCAGTCAGGTCAATAGGATTATATTCCAGAAATTGATTTTTCCCCCAATGAGTAAATAATGAAGCAATTTAACCTCATCTGCTTCCTAATCTAAAACCTTTCACGGGTACTGTGAGGAAAGGCAGCTGCCTCAGCTTGTGATGTGCTCATCCACAAGGCCAATAAACACCTTTGGGTTTTATATGAAGGTCATGGAAAGTGGATCATTTGGGAAATGTGTACAGTTGAAGTGCATCTTCTGTTCCTTGCAGCCATCAATCCTGGCTTGCAGAAATGTCTCCACCTATGTTAGAGGGTGAGCACAATCCTGCATTAATCAGGGACAGGGTTTCTGCACCACGAATTTCTCTTTCATTTATTTTAATTTAAGTGTTTATTCAGATACTGGCATGGAAAGAAAACAGCACTTAGCTGCAAATGAAAATAAAAAGACAGGTGGAAAGTGGTAATTGCTTAGATTATGAATTATCTGGGCTTGCTTTATACAAAGCCTGTTGTTTTGTTATGGCACAATCTGTGGCTTCTCAAAGGATCCTAACACACCTGGAAATCAAAATTAGCCTTCAAGATTTGACTCTGCTGTCATAGGTGAAATCGCCTAGTGGTCAAATTTGTCCCGCTTGCTTTCTTCAGGCTTCACGTGGCTTATAACAATAACAGTATCCAACATTATTAGCACACAGTTACCGCGCGCCAGGCTGGGCACAGACACTTTACTCAAATTATCTCATTTAGGGGAGATGAACCATGAGAGACTATGGACTCTGAAAAACAACCAGAGGGTTTTGAAGGGGCGGGGGGGGTGGGAGGTTGAGGAACCAGGTGGTGGGTAACAGGGAGGGCACGTACTGCATGGAGCACTGGGTGTGGTGCAAAAACAATGAACACTGTTATGCTGTAAATAAACAAATAAAAAAAAAAGAAAAAAATTATCTCATTTAATTCTTTTAGGTTCGGGCATCTAGCTGGCAGTGGCTTCAGAAATCAAGGTCAGGCTTTCAGTTCCAGAAGCCAGCTGTCTGGGCAGTGGACTTCACAGCCTCCTGTCCTCGTAGTTACTGATACACAACAAAAATCATTATCCTCCACGTCATTTTTTCGCTGGTTATACCTGCTGTATATGTAGAAGACTTATAGAGAGGTACCTTTGGGAGCTTCCCATTCATTTGAGGAAATAAAAGCTAAAAAGGCTGGAAAGCACTATAAAAACAATAACTTAGTTGAAAATTATTTTTCATTTCTTTCCCTAATGCTTTAAAAATTAGTACTATCTTTCCTGTATGATAACATTTAGAACACTGATGTAATATTTTTTGAAGACTTATTTGACAGAGAGAGATCACAAGTAGGCAGAGAGGCGGGGCAGGAAGCAGGCTCCTCGCTGAGCAGAGAGCCTGATGCGGGACTTGATCCCAGGACCCTGAGATCATGACCCAAGCTGAAGGCAGAGGCTCACCCCACTGAGCCACCCAGGTGCCCCAAGAATGTTGATGCAATTTTGATTACGCCTTTGTTTTTAGTTGTCTGAGATAGTTAATGAAAACGATGTTTATGATATTGAAAACATTTTTTGATATTGAAAATTTAAAAATAGATAAGTCTGTCTTTTCTAGTAGGCAACATTTCGATATATGAGGTTGAGGTTAAGTGGCTTGCATGAGGAGACTGTAAATTCTGTGAGGAGATATATGTAAGTAGTCTTAACAAAAATGTTTTTCTCATTTATTCCCCCAGACATTGGTGGGGTGCCCAGTGAATACCAGATGAAGTGCTAAGTTAAGTTCCTCTTAACTACTCCCCCAAACTATTAGACTTTCTCCAAACTGTACTTAAATTTTCTCATGATTCTTCTTCTTTCCCACTAGACACCATGAGAACAGGAAGCACGTCTACTATGTTCATTAGGCGGTCCCAAGTGCCTAAGAGAATACCTGGCACCTAAATACACAGCTAGACCCACTTTTTCCTGTCTCCCTTGTAGTTAGGTGTGAACATGAGTCTGAGTGATGGTCAATGGAGTGTAAGCCACCGGGCTAGGACTCTTCCAGGACTGGTCCATAGAAACCTACCACTCACAATCCTTTCTTTCTCCACCCATAAACTTAATGTCGAGGATTCTGAAGACCTTGGGGAAAGCCTACCTATAAAATGGAAAGAGCTTTGGTCCTTGAGTGGAACACAGCCTCTTCTCCCTCTTGTCAACCCTCACTGGAGTGGAAAGGGAGAAAAAAATAATTTTTTGTTGTGTTAAACCAGAATTTTCCAGGTTTATGTGTTGCAGAAGCTGGGCTAATTACCTTAACTAATACAGAGGGATGAATGAGCATGTCTCTGGTCAAGGGATTCTCAGATTAATTCTTCGGCTTTGGAAATATCCTCCTCTTTCCTATTTGAAGAGCTTTTTAGGAATCACTGGGTAGTTGAAAAAGATGAAAGATATTTTTATGACAGTTGCATAAAATGCGCTCAGGCAAACTATGTGGGAGTGTTCTAATGGCAATCTGAAAATCATTTGCCTCTACATGTGTAAGATAAGCCAATCCCAAAGTGTATGAAAATAAAAGACAAAATTCATGCTCTCAGGGAACTTGCTTTCTAGTGTGGTGGAGAGGGAAATTAGTAGAAACTTACAAGTCTGTCTTATGATTCCTCAAGCAATCCTGTCTCTTCTTTCCCTGCCTTCTCCCAGACATTTCCGCCCGTGGCTTTATCATCCGTATGTTGACAGTTTTCAGTGTATCTCCCTACCCCAGAACACTCCCTCTGAGAGCCATAGAGATATACTCACTGCTTACCTGACATCTCATTTGGAGGTAATCACCAACATCTCAAAGTCACTGTGTCCAAAAGTGAACTCGGAATTGGCCCTCACCAAACCTGCGTCTTCTCTAATGTTCTCAACACACAAAGTGGTACCACCATCCCCCCTCCACAGTTGTCCAAGCCCCAAGTTCATGAGTCATTCCTGACACCCTCCTTTTCCTCATTCCTTATCTCGTCTCAACCATGGAGTCCTGTCAGTTTTACCTTCTCAGTATTTCCTCAGTCCTTCCAGTCCTCTCCATCTTGGCCTCTGTTTTATTCTAAGCACATAGCAAATGCTACCAAACTAGCTGCACCATATGTATTCCAATCCATCTTTTATCCATTACCTGTAGTGCATCTGGAATAACATTTTAAAAATAGAAACATGATTATGTATTCTCTTAACTGAATGCCCTTTGATGACATCCCGTTTTCCAAAGAGAATCCTTAACAATTCCAGTATCTTTGAATTTTCTGGCCTCCATCTACCTCACCACTATCATCTCACACTGATCTCTCTCCATGACCTATCACCCTGACCCATTTCTCAAATGCAGGCCATGCTTCTTGCCATGGCAAGGTGTTCTCTCACCTGGAATGCTCTCCCCATACTACTCTATGTCAGAAAAAACATCATACCAAAGGGAACATTGCCCAGCCCTTCTGCTATATATCAGGTTCCTTTCTTTCTTCTTACATAGTAATTTACAATGGCAATTAAATATGTCATTATAATTCGTTATTTAAACGCGGCCTCCCCTGTTTGACCATATGCTCTGTGAGAACAGAGAGAAGGCCTATTTGTTGACTGCTATCTTCCTAGTGCCTCATATTTGTCTGGCACAAGGAAGATACTCAATAAATATGTGCTTAATTAGGGGTCCCTGGGAGGCTCAGTTGGTTAAACATCCGACTCCTAGTTTCAGCGCAAGTTGTGATCTCTGGGTTGTGAGATCAATCTCCATGGTGGGTTCTGTGCCCAGTGTGGTGTCTGCTTCTCCCTCTCCATCTCTCTCCCTCTTTCTTTCTCAAATAAATAAATCAAATATTTAAATCAAATATTTAAATATGTGCTTTATTAATTTAACACATAATGCAATATTGACATTGCAGGAAAAGAACTAACCATACTAGGGGCATCAGAGATGACTTGCCTGCACTTCTTTAGAAAGGACCAGTAGAACTTGGCCAATAAAAGATGATGATTAAGATCCTCTTGGGAAATATACCTGAGGCACTGGCTGTAAGTCAACCATATTAGTAAGCATTTTACATGCGCTACTCTGCATTACATTTGAAGAAGCAGAAGCACAAAGAAATTGAAGAATTGCCCAAAGTGACAGAGTGAGGATGTATATCCAGCTGTTTTGACTTCAGAGGCCCTGGGATATTACAGCTGTAGGCCTTTCTCTGTGAAAGAACTTCAGAATTTTTTTTAAAAAAAATCAACAACAATAACCTCTAAAATTCAGCAGAAGCATGGCTCTGGTTTCAGGCCCTGCCCTCTAAGAGCCCAGAAGCAGGTTTTGAATCCTTGGAACTCTGGCAGACTGAGCGTTGGAGACACTTGCTCTGCCGTGGATGCTGCCATGGCCTAAGTGATGGCGCCATGGATTGGGTACATCTGTCTGTCTGAAGTGGACCACAGTATGACTGGCCTGCTGGGAAGAGACACTCCGCTCCTGGGACGAGCAATGGGGGCAGGCAGGGCAGGTGAGTGAGTGAGCTCTGCCCCTCGAGTCAGTGGAATTGAGATGAGGGGCAGCCTCAGCCTCAGCTCATACATTCTCATCAAGAAGGTGACCTCAAGCAAAATCACTCTGGAAAACATTTCCCAGGTGGGAAGTCTCTGCCAAAGAGACAGGGTCTTCTTCTAGGGAAGGGGACAGTGAAGATGACTAACTCTCTTTGGGACTAAGAAAGTAAGGTCAGAAATGAAAATGACTCCAACTCTACTTGGCTTTTCGTTTTTACCTGTAATTTATGTTCCTGGTGGAGATTTTGGAATAATAAATCCTCAAGAGATAGCGAGAAATGTGCTGTTCCTGTATTCACCTGGATATTGCACAAGCAGTATCTGTACTTTCTATGACTTCCCGTGCTCTGTTTGCCAAGTTCAGGGGCAAGAACATCCTCCCTTCGTAGTTTGTGTAGATTTTTCCAACAGGTCTAATTGTTCCACTGTTTCCGGACACAGAGGACAGTGATTCTTTAAGTCAGTTATCTTCCCTCCACCTCTGCAAGTTCAATAACTCTTGTCAGCTACTATAGATTTTTGAGATGTCAGGGGAGGAGTTCCAACTTTAACTGTCCATGAGATCGTATCGGGCCTCTTTGAAACACTGGCCTGGCAATGTGTGAGTAATGACCCAGTTGCAGTATTATTGGATATGGTTTTAACATGAAGCTTTTGAAAGACATTTTGCAAAGACTAACTCTTTCTGTAAAGCTCAGCTGGAAATCAAGCAAAGTTCGTTCCTCCCTTGGCCTCGTTCACTCCTAAGTAACTAAACGTTCTGTTGTGTTAAAGGATGTCTTGTGTTTGTTTGTTTACTCTATTACTATAGGCGGCATACCAAAAAATATAAGAAAAAAATTCAGTTTTCCCCCTGTAACTTAGAGCCCTATGCTGGAATCTGTGGACAAGGGGAAGATTTATTGAAACTGGTAGCTTATGTGACAGTGAAATGGTTTTCTCACTGATTTCCTTCCAGGGATGATCTATAGACCTATCCAGTTAGGGTTACTTGGTACCTGAAAACTGTAGTTTCAAGACATCTCTTATTTCTCCTCACCAGCCAAACATTGTCTGAGCATGACTATAGCTCTGTGCCTGAATTTCACGTCAAATATATTCAAATTCATTGTGGTTTTTCAAAGCCTCCCTTTTAAATGATGGTGGCAGTTCAATTCAGAGTAATTATATGCCAAAGATGTGGTTTTAACTCCATTCCTTTCTAGAAGATGGAGCACAAAGAGTTTATAAGTTTGGAGCTTCCCTGGAAAAGTGCAGAATATAATCCATGCTCTAATCTATAGAAAGCAGGCTCTCACCTTGAATTTCCTAGACTAGCTTTCTCCTGATTTACTGGATTGCCTGCATCTCTCTCTTACCTTTTATGGAGAGCTGAGCCCAAGTCAAGTTTACTGTTCTTGCATATCTGAATGTGCTACCCTGATATCATTTACTTGGCAGGGGGAGAGAAGATGTAGAGAAAATGGAAATGGGTCAAGGCTGTTCTTGCTTTACTCCAGGGCTGCATGTATGGCCAGCCAGTCAGCGTGTGTGCTGAACAAAAGCACCGAGCCCAGAAATCCAGCAGGTACTTCTCTTGCCAAGCCATACACTTTAGCATGGAATTGTTTCCTCCAGGGGAAAGGGTGCCTCTTTTCCACAAAAAGGCAACTACAGTTTGCTAAGCCAGATGCCAGTGGGGTTGTTTCTGACTGGGTGGTGGGAGGTGCCTTATTGCAACTCACCAAATAGTACCATATAGACTACTGGGATCCTGTCCAGACCTTTACACTGGAGTGGCAACCCCACTATCTAGGAGGTTACAGCACACACATGATCCTAGCTTATATGTGATGTAAACTTATGTCTTTGTTCTGATTCCTTAGAGGCAGAGCTGGAGACACAGTGACCACCCACCCTTCTTAGCCCTGGACCAGGGGATTGGCGGGGATGTGGGACTTTCAGTGCTAAAACTGGGAAAATCCTGGACACATCAGACTGATTTGGCCACCCTATTAAGTGAAATATTGAGGGAGTATTTTTAGGCTAAAGGAAGTAAGTGGAGCAGGATAAGACTAGGGAAGAAAGCTAAGAAAGGAAGTAATCTCGGTTGGAGAATTGTTTCAGCCTGGTCTATGGGGGACTATGAGGTATGAACTGATTGGTTCCATCTTGAGGCAAGAGACCCAATTTCTTTAACCTTTGTCAGGCAGTCACTGACCAGTGGCTGTCCCTGGGGTGTGAAGGATATATGACTTCCTGAGTGAGGCAGCCCTCCCCGCCCCCCGCCTTAGGCAAACAGCAGTGAGAACAATTCTGCAGAGAAGGGAGCAACTGTGGGCCATTTGTGGCTAACACTCAGAGTAGCTGGGGAATGGGTCCAGCAGCCCAGTGAAAGCAGTATGTGTGGGGCCTAGTGTCCACTGTAACCTGTTACTCATACCTGCACTGTTTCCTGACTCTGACTTTAGGGAGCATGATAGAGGATAATGTAGCATTCACATCACTTACTGCCAAAGAGAAAGAAAGCTTTGGAAAAGCAGATGATCCTTGGGGATCAGATCAGGAATAAGAACATCATTCATGGCAGCAAAGTCCCATATCCTTTCTTGCAGAAAGCTTAGTGATGTCATCTCCTCCAGGACCATAACTCTCTACTCTACAACTGCTATGTCTCTACTTGTCTCCACTATGTAAGAATGGGAAGAAGAAGGGTTCATGATGCTCTCCCAGTGTCATGGAAAACCCTGGGAGCAGCACCCCAAGCTGGGGTGGCCAGCTTTTTCTGGTGCTTTGGGAATTTCTTGGGTTTTAGCAAAGATCATCTCACGTCCTGGAAAACCCTTTCATCCTATGTAAACCAGAGCCATCAGTCAGTCTAGTTCCCAGAATTTCAGTAATTGATTTATTAGCAAGGGGGAGGATTTTCATCCCCTAGATGGTCTCTAAGATGAAAAAGCCAATTGATTGCATTAAAAATCTGGAATCCTTTAGTTATTACAATAATAATTCACATTAAGTGCCAATAAAACTTTACCTACAGGAAGGTAGAGTCAAAAAAAAAATCTAAAGATAAATAAGACAAGTAACATAGATAGGGCAGTGAATTCCAAACTGAGATGCCTGGGTTCTGCGAAGTACACAAGTGGGAGATCATTGGAGATCATTGGAAGATGAGTGGTTGTTGACAAGACTGGAGATTCATTTTAAAAAGATTAGTTAGTCTGAGGGCAGTGTGTAGAATGTAGGAGAACAGAGAAGTCACAAATTAAATAAAATATGAATTTATTTTTCTTTGGGAGATTTTGTCTAGTGGGTTAACAGGAATATTAATCACACCCAGTTTCTCTTGACCTCACTCTGATCTCATCTTTGAAATTCCAGTTACATTCTAGAAGCTGGTTGTATTTGCATAATATGTCACTGGAAGGAAATATAACAAATTGGGGGAAATGAAATATTTCCTCTGAAGAGAAGAACTGGATGCTTGGAGAGCAAGATGGCAGGTAAGTAGTTAATCACATGCTATTTTAGAACTTGTGAATTTTGAACAATGTGAATGTGTAATCAATTCACAAATTAATAATACAATTTAAATTAAATAATCAAAAACAAAAAAGAAGCTAAGAAGGAGAGCAAACTGAGCTACCTTTTAGAATTCTGCATTGAATTTTTCACACTGAATTGACCGATACTAAATTTCATTTGTTTATATAAATCAACAAATAACTGATGGGCTTAGTCTGATTTTATAAGAGATGTAAATATAAAATTATTTGCGGTTATTTTTTTCCCTGTGTAAAACAAACAAGAACAAAAATAAAAGTAAAACACACAAACACAGAATTTATAATTCAATTTAAGAAGCATGATATAATGGGAAGCAAGTGATTTGTGGGGTGAGTCAACTGCGTTTAAACCCTAATTGTATCTTTAATAGCTATTGGCTTTTTGGGCAGGCTACTTAACCTAACTGAGCCCCATTTTATTGTCTGTAAGTGATAATTATAGCTACCTCAATGGGCCACCATAGAGATTACATCAGAATCTATATGTGAAAATTCATAAAGAGAGGAAAGTTCTCCCTCCTCTGCCAAAGCTCTGCAGATGGTGATACATAAATATGAGCTAAGTAATAAAATACATGACTGTGTGATGATAATTAATTTGGCATCAGTACCATAGAGGAAAATCAAACCAGGATTTAGGTTATCTGGGTACTAGCCTCAACACGTGTGGACCTGAAAAGAATTACTTAACTTCTTTGGTATTAAATTCTTTCTCCCTAAGATGCTTTTCCCTCAATCTACATGGCTCACCCTCTTATATCCTTCAAATCTTTACTGAAGACTTCTCAGTGAGGACAACCAGAATACCTACTTACAAACCTTTTGTTCCCTGGCTCTCTAGATTACTTACCACCATTTGCCATGCTATTTATTTTATTTCTTTGTTTAGTACATTTTAGTATATATTAGTATATATTCCCTCCCTTATTCATAATGTAAACCCCATGAGAGCTGGGCCATTTGTCATTTGCAGCTCACTGGGCCCCACACACATTGCTTTCACTGGGCTGCTGGATCCATTCCCCAGCTACTGTGAGTGTTAGCTGCAAATGGCCCACACCAGAAAAAGTTGGCCACCCCAGCTTGGGTTGCTGCTTCCAGGGTTTTCCATGACACTGGGAGAGCATCATGAACTCTTCTTGTTCCCATTCTTACATAGTGGAGACAAGTAGAGACATAGCAGTTGTAGAGTAGAGAGTTATGGTCCTGGAGGAGATGACATCACCAAGCTTTCTGCAAGTGTTGGTTTATTGTGTTCCTGGCTTTATCTTGAGCATCTATAGCAGTGCTCGATAGATACCTGGGAGGCATTACAGCTGTGTTGAATGAATGTGTATATGTGTAAATTGAGGGATCGGCGTAAGAGAACTGTATAGTCCTTTCTAATTCTACCATTTTGTGGCAAGTAATATTACTATTTCGCTCCAGTTTTAAGTGATCTTAAACAATTTTAGGTCTATGTTGCTAGAAAAGCTAACTTTGGCAATAACATCATCCATGATTAGATAAATGGGGTCGGAGTGGTAGTTCAAGATGGTGGCACATCAAGATGGTGGCACAGGCAGACCCTGCACTCACTTCCTCACATGGCACACCAAATCTACAGCTATATACAGAACAACTCTCTCTGAAAAAGACCTGAAAATTAGCTGAAGAGCTCCCCCATAACAAAGGGTAGAAAGGACACATTGAGACAGGAAGGAGGAGCAGAGACACAGTCTTGCCACAAACCCCAATACTGGCATGAGGACACATGAGTGGGAGGTATTGCATAGATATGGTCTGAGGAACGAGGAGTTTGAGCCCCCATCAGGTACCTCAATCACTGGGGCCTGTTTCAAAGAGAGGAGCCCCCAAGACATCTGGTTTTGAAAACCAGTGGGGCCTTTGTGCAGGAAACCCAAAAGGCTATAGAAAACTGACACTTATACACAGTCTCGCTCATCCCAGGATCCAGTGCAAAAGCAGCAGATTGAAAAGATTTCTATCTCTTAAAATTTCTTAAGCTTATTTTATTGCCCAGAGTGTGACCTCTCTTGGTGAAGGTTTCAAGTGAGCCTGAGAAGGACAGGTATTCTGCTGTTTTTGGATCAAGTGTTTTTTTTTTTTTCCCCCAGCAAGCATCATTCATTATTTTTTATTTATTTTTATTTTTTATTATGTTATGTTAGTCACCATACAGTATCTCGTTAGTTTTTTTTTTAAAGATTTTATTTATTTATTTGACAGACAGAGATCACAGGTACACAGGCAGGCAGACAGAGAGAGAGGGAGAAGCAGGCTCCCCGCTGAGCAAAGATCCCGATGCGGGCCTCAATCCCAGGCCCCTGAGATCATGACCTGAGCCGAAGGCAGAGGCTTTAACCCACTGAGCCACCAAGGCGCCCTATCTCGTTAGTTTTTGATGTAGTGTTCCAAGATTCATTGTTTACGTATAACACCCTGTGCTCCATGCAATATGTGCCCTCCTTAATACCCATCACTGGGCCAACCCATCCTCCCTCCCTCTCCCCTCTGAATCCTTCAATTTATTTCTCAGAGTCCACAGTCTCTCATGGTTCATCTCCCTCTCTGATTTCCCCTCCTTCATTTTCCCCTTCCTTCTCCTAATGTCCTCCATTCTATTCCTTATATTCCACAAATAAGTGAAACCATATGATAATTGACATTCTCTGCTTGACTTATTTCACTCAGCATAATCCCCTCCAGTTCCACCCATGTTAATGCAGAAGTTGGGTAATCATCATTTCTGATGGCTGAGTAATATTCTACTGTATATATGGACCACATCTTCTGGATCAAGTGTTCTATAAGTGTCAATAAAATTCAGTTGATTGAAGGTGCTATATCCTTACTGATTTTCTATCTGCTGAATCTGTCAGTTACTAATAGAGGAGTGTTGAAGTCTCTAACTATAATTATGAATTTGTTCATTGTTCCTTACAATCCGATCAGTTTTTGCCTTATGTATTTTGATGCTTTTTTGCTAGGTACATACATATTAAGAATTGACTCCTTTACAATTACATAATGCCCCAGTTTATCTCTGATATATATCCTTACTCTGAAGTCTGTTTTGTTTGGAATTAATATAGCTACTCCAGATTTCTTTTCATTAGTGTTGGCATTGCACATCTTTCTCCATCCCTTTGCTTTTAATCTATCTGTGTTTTTATATTTATAGTGGGTTTCTTGGAGAGAGCATCTAGTTGGGTTTTGCTTTTCTTATCCATTCTCACAGTCTCTGTGTTTTAACTGGTATAATTAGATCACTGACATTTAAAGTGATTTTTGATATAGTTAGTGTGATATCTACCATATTTTAACTGTTAGTTATTGTCCTTGTTTTTTGTTTCTGTGTATGTGTGTGTGTTTCCCCCCTTTTTCCTGCATTCTTGGGGTTTTTTGAGTATTTTATATGATACCATTTCTCTCTTCTCTTAGCACATTACTGTACTTCTTTATGACTTTTTTAGTGGTTGCCCTAGAGTTTGCAGTATACAATGAATTAATACACTTTCAAATGACACTGTATCACTTGATGGGTAGTGGGGATACCTTATAACAGAATATACTCAATGGTCCCTCCTGCCCCTTATTATACTGCTGTTGTTCATTCAATTATGCATAAGCTATAGTCACCAAATACATCATTGCTATTATTATTATGAATACACTGTTAACTGTTAGATAAAATTAGACTAAGAAAAAGAAAAGATTTTATTTTACCTTCATATATTCCTTTCTGTGTAGATCTGTGTTTCTGGCCTATATAATTTTCCTTCTCTATGAATAATTTCTTTTAACATTTCTAGCAAGGAATGTTTCTTAGTGACAAATTCCCTCAGTTCTTATTTGTCTGAGAAAGTCTCTTCACTTTCAAAGGATAATTTTGTGGAACACAGAATTTGAGGCTGGTTTGTTTGTTTCTTTCTTTCAAAACTGTAAATATTTCACTCCATTCTCTTCTTGCTTGTGTGGTTTCTAGAGAAAAGCCTGGCATAATTCTTACTCCTCTGTGTGTAAGGTGGTCCTTTCATCTCCCATCTGATTTCATCAAAATTTTCTCTTTGGGGGTGCCTGGGTGGCTCAGTGGGTTGAGCCGCTGCCTTCGGCTCAGGTCATGGTCTCAGGGTCCTGGGATCGAATCCCGCATCGGACTCTCTGTTCAGCAGGGAGCCTGCTTCCCTCTCTCTCTCTGCCTGCCTCTCTATCTACTTGTGATCTCTCTCTGTCAAATAAATAAATAAAATATTTAAAAAAAATTTCTCTTTGTCTTTGATTTTTGCAGTTCAATTATAATATACAAGTAAGAGTTGAACTGTGTTCCCCTGCCCCAGAAAAAGGTATGTTGAAATCCTAACTCCCAGAACCTCGGAATGTGACCTTATTTGGAAAAAAGGTCATATTAGTTGTAATTAGTTATGATGAGGTCATACTGGAGTAGGGTGAGGCGCTATCCCACCATGACTGGTGTCCTTATAAGAAGATAACTGTGAAGACACAGAGACACACACGTAGAATGCCATGTGAATATGAAGGCAAATATTAGAGTTACACAGCTGCAGGCTAAGGAATGTTAAAGATGGCCAGTGAACCACCAGAAGCTAGGAAGAGGCAAGGAATTGTTCTCCTACGCATTTCAGAGAGAGCATGGCCTTGCTGACACCTTTATTTCAAACTTCTAGTCCTCAGAACTGTGAGACAATAATTGTTGTTTCAAGCCACCGAGTTTGTGGGACTTTATGGCAGTCCTAAGAAACTGACACATGCGTGTATGGGTAGATTTTTGGTATTATTTTTCTGCTTCATGTTCTCTGAACTTCCTGAATCTGTGGTTTGGTGTCTGTCCTTAATTTTGGAAAATTCTTACCATGAATCTGTTTCTGATGTTTTTTGTGCTATACACATTTGGATTTTGCTTTTTAGCAGTCTTGAAATCTTTCAGTGGAAGGTAGACGTGATGTATTTCATAAAAGAAACTAAGGTAAATATGCCTTTAGCGTGAGCTTTCATGTGTATCTGACAATGTGTTAGGCCATTTACTGTTTGCTATAACTGTGCAATCAGGGTCTAAAAATGTCATCTAGTGTTCTGTGTTTTGTACCCCCATTACCTTTGGGTTTCCCTAGAAATTCCTTCTTAGAGTGGGTCTGAGGCTTGTAGTTGTTTCAGCTGTAAGCCCCTGTTATTATACAGGGGCCATATTGATGTGGTGTTAAAATGGGGGGGGTGTGGCTGGACATTCTATAATCTTATGATTAGGGTTCAGTCTTCTGTGAGTCTATGACCTTCAGAAGTCCTTTTGGCCTTCTCTCTTCCTTAAGTGAGATGGGAAGGTTAGAGGGACCTGAAGTTGGGTATTTCCCTTCCCCTATACCAGGTAGGCTGTGGTAAAATCTAAGTGGGTTAAGCTGTGGTAAAATAGTTTCCCTTGAGAGTGGGCTGTTGTTAATGAGAACAGAATTCTCTGGGTTCAACTTAAAGTCAATATTCCCACACCCTAACCACCACCTGTAGCACAAGGGGATTCTTCTCTGATCTTCATCCTGAGAACCTATCAGGCTGCTAGAAGTAATCCTTAAAAAATTGGAAGGGGAGGTGAACCATAAGAGACTATGGACTCTGAAAACAACCTGAGGGTTTTGAAGGGGCGGGGGTGGGAGGTTGGGGAAACCAGGTGGTGGGTAGTAGGGAGGGGACGTATTGCATGGAGCACTGGGTGTTGTGCAAAAACAATGAATACGGTTTTGCTGAAAAAATAAATAAATTAAAAAAAATCATGGAGGTCTCTATTAGACTGTGCCCCAGACATTTTTTTAAATTTTTATTTATTTTTTGTTTCTTTTCAGTGTTCCAGAATTAATTGTTTATGGACCACACCCAGTGCTCCATGTTCCAGACATTTTTATCTCTTAAAGCTAGCCCACCGTCAATCTCTAGCCATTAAATATCCTTTCAGTAGGAACACTTGAAACCTATCAAGCTCCTATAGCAGCTTCTGTTCATGTAAACTGTGATTCTCTGTATCCTGTGTTTCTAGTTTCCAGAGCAACGATTTGCCCTATAACCTCAATCCTCTAATGGATCTAATAAAAGTTGTAGAGTTTTAGTTTGTTTACAAGCATTTTTCTTGCTGTGAAAATGGAAGGACACCTTTGCTTTTGATGTGTTTGACTAAAGACCAGAAATAAAAAATGTTTATTCTTGAAAATTAAGAAAAATAAGCAAAAAGAAGAACAAAGTCACGCATAATCTCATCACCCTGAGATGGAAAGTTAGAATATTTTTTCTATCTGGGTGTTTGTTTTATGTCATATTTTAAACATATGGAGAAAACAATACTGTAATTACCATTTACCCTCGTTCATTGTTTGCTCCATTGTTTTCTGGGTCTTTTCTTTCTTTTTCTTTTTTTTATTTCTTATTTTTTCTATAAACATATAATGTATTTTTATCCCCAGGGGTACAGGTCTGTGAATCGCCAGATTTACACACTTCACAGCACTCACCATAGCACATACCCTCCCCAATGTCCATAACCCCCCTCCCCCTCTCCCAACCCCACCTCCCCACAGCAACCCCCAGTTTGTTTTGTGAGATTAAGAGTCACTTATAGTTTGTCTCCCTCCCAATCCCATCTTGTTTCATTTATTCTTCCCCTATCCCCCAACCCCCCATGTTGCATCTCCATGTCCTCATATCAGGGAGATCATATGATAGTTGTCTTTCTCCGATTTTTAAGAAGTGCAATGGAGTAAGAGTTGATACCTTGTTTGCACCCTTCTCAATTCTTTTTCTCTCCACAGAGATAACCATCATCAGATTTTAATCTATATTTTCCTTATACTCATTTTGTTCTGTTTTTAAATAACAAGTGCATGCTATTAAACATTTCATAAACAGAATCATATTGTATGGAACCTTTCACAGGTTGCTATTCTCAATCAACATTTTGCTTTGGTGATTTATTCATGTTGAAACCAGCAGAACTGGTTCATGTGTTTTAACTATTTCTGATTCTGGATACTATATGACCTTACCCACTTTGCTGGTCCCTTCTCCTATTAATGGACATCTAGGTTGCTTCTGGATTTTCACTCTTATAGGCAAGGGCCACTCTTATCTGTGTCTCTATGTGTACATGTGGGTTTCACTGGAGTCGTTAGGGTGTAGAATTAAAGAGCACAGGCCTCAATACCAGCACTGCCTCCATTCACATTTCCACTTTAATACTTAGCAGTACCATACTGATTGTCAACCTGTGTACTGGAGCCCTATTATTCAGAATACCAAGGTGAGGATTTAACACTTGATTGGATAGGAGTCATTGAAGATTTCGAGCAGGGAGTGCTAAGATCAGATTCACAGTGAGATTTATCTAGAAACAGTGCAAACCATGAAGTGACCTAAAAAGTTGAGAAATTGGGAAGCCAGCACACTCTGCCAGTATTGCTAGTTGTATCACCTGTTGAAGTTCTCAAACCATGAACTATTTCAAACCAGATAGAATTCTGAAGGAAACAATCTGGGTAAATAAAATAAGATTCTTATGTTCTGTTTATTTTCCACCTGATGGTGATTCTTTTTTCCTTATCTTTTCCAATTTTGTTTTCTGGCATCCCAGTTCCTGGATCCCATAATGCATCTTTTTTTTTTTAAGATTTTATTTATTTGACAGACACAGATCACAAGTAGGCAGAGAGGCAGGCAGAGAGTGAGTGGGGGAAGCAGGCTCCCTGCTGAGCAGAGAGTCCAGGACTCCAGGATCATGACCTGAGCTGAAGGCAGAGGCTTTAACCCACTGAGCCACCCAGGCGCCCCCCCCATAATGCATCTTTATGCTTACTTACACTTATTTCATTTCTTTTTCCCTCTCTTCAAAGTAGGAGTTGAAATCACTCACAGCAAGAGCATTAGACTTGATCATCTCCCCTAATAATTCTTACTTTTAAAACTTCATTCTTTCTGGGGCGCCTGGGTGGCTCAGCAGGTTAAAGCCTCTGCCTTCGGCTCAGGTCATGATCCCAGGGTCCTGGGATCGAGCCCCGCGTCGGGCTCTCTGCTTGGCTGGGAGCCTGCTTCCTCCTCTCTCTCTCTCTGCCTGCCTTTCTGCCTACTTGCCTACTTGTAATCTCTATCTGTCAAATAAATAAATCTTTAAAAAAAAAAAAAAAAAACTTCATTCTTTCTTATCAAAGGACTACATATACTTGACAAATAGTTAATACAGAAAAGATTATAATGAAAAGTAACCATCTCTAGGCCTAGCTGGTCACACCCTCATGGGCATTCTCCAGGGACCACCTCTTTAACTTTTTTAGTTCTTTGGAACTTTATCTTAGTAACTGCAAATACCTTAATAAGCTTATGCATCAACTTCTTTCTTTATCGACTTCAAATTACATCTGTTTACTACCATATATGAAAAATGTAAACTAAAAAAAATTTAACCCCAATTCCTTACCTCTTACTTCTATTTTTTTCTTGATTGCTTTTATAACTTTAAATAATATGCATAAAACTCCATCTTCCTCATATCTTCTTTCTAATTTATCTAAATTATAGTATTATTTTTTCTATCACTTGATTTTATAGCTTTAAATAACACAGGAAACTATTTCACATCCTATCAACTTTTTAAAAGAAAGATTTTTCTCCGGGAGCCGGCCCCTCCCCCCACGGTCTATCAACAGATGAATGGATCAAGAAGATGTGGTATATATACACAATGGAATACTATGCAGCCATCAAAAGAAATGAAATCTTGCCATTTGCGACGACGTGGATGGAACTAGAGCGTATCATGCTTAGTGAAATAAGTCAATCGGAGAAAGACAACTATCATATGATCTCCCTGATATGAGGACATGGAGAAGCAACATGGGGGGGTAGGGGGATAGGAGAAGAATAAATGAAACAAGATGGGATTGGGAGGGAGACAAACCATAAATGACTCTTAATCTCACAAAACAAACTGGGGGTTGCTGGGGGGAGGTGGGATTGGGGGAGGGGGAGCGGGCTATGGACATTGGGGAGGGGAGGCGAACCATAAGAGACTATGTACTCTGAAAAACAACCTGAGGGTTTTGAAGGGTCAGGGGTGGGAGGTTGGGGGAACAGGTGGTGGGTGATGGGGAGGGCACGTTTTGCATGGAGCACTGGGTGTTGTGCAAAAAGAATGAATACTGTTACGCTGAAAAAATAAATAAAAAGGGAAAAAAAAATAAAAGAAAGATTTTTTTTTATTCATTTGAGAGAAGAGAGAGAGAGAACATGGGGTGGGGCAGAGAGAAAGGGAGAAGCAGACTCCCTGCTGAGCAGGGAGCCTTACGTAGGACTCCATCCCGGGACCCAGAGATCATCACCTGAACCAAAGTCAGATGCTTCACTGACTGAGCCACCCAGGTGCCTCACATCCTATCAATGTCTGTTACCTCTATACTATCCACCTTGTGAGGTGAAGATACCCACTTTTTTCTGTCTCTTCTTTCCACATCTCACCTGTCATCAGATTCCCTTTATTTTTACATTGACAAGGCTCCTAAAGTTTTCATTCCAATCTGCAGTAAAATTTAAGTATTTCATGCTTTTTCTAAAGATTGTCAAGGATAAACACTAAAAACATTAATATAATTATGAAAATATTATTCACTTGTGTCAGCTAGTATTTACTTTCCCATGAATGCCATCAACCCTGGGGAGTGTTCCAACCATTAGGGTGTAGACTCATTTCTTACAGTTCATCAGTTGCTTCAAATCATGTCATAATTTTCTTGAGCTTCCTACTAGGTTGGATAAAATTAAAAAGCCTAACAATACCAAGTGACATAAAGAATGTGAAATAACTAGAATTCTCAAACTCTGCTGGTGAAAGTGTTAATTGGTACAAGTGTCTTGGAGAACAGTTTAGCAATATCTATTAAAACTGAACATAGGCATAACCAATGACCCAACTCCTCCACCCTCACGTACCCCAAAGAAATGTGAACATATATGTACCACAGACACATGCAAGAATGACTATAGCAGTATTCATCTTAGATAAATCTGGAAGTAATTCAAATACCTATCAATAGTAGAAGAGATTAACAAATTCACACAGTAGAACACTATACAGCAAAGAGAATATGTTGCCCATGTGCAACACACGAATTGTATTGAATAAAAGAAGCCAGATTAATTTGTACAGAGTCAAAGGACAAGAAGAAATATTCTTTTTTTTAAGATTTTATTTATTTACTTGACAGACAGAGATCACAAGTAGGCAGAGAGGCAGGCAGAGAGAGAGGAGGAAGCAGGCTCCCCGCTGAGCAGAGAGCCCCGAGGTGGGGCTCGATCCCAGGACCCCGGGACCATGACCTGAGCCGAAGGCAGAGGCTTTAACCCCCTGAGCAACCCAGGCACCCCAAGAAGAAATATTCTGTAGAGTGTTAGAAGTCAGGATTGTGGTTACCCTCAGGGATGTGGATAGTAACTAGGATCACAAGAATGATGTGGGGTGCAAAGAATATTCAATTTCTTGATATAGAGGGTGTTTATGTGAAAATCCATCAAGCAGTACATTTATAATTTATGGACTTTTGTTATGTATATTATACTTTTATTGTAAAAATTAACCTTAAAATGGTTCTTTTAGTGGTAAAAAAATGGCTTGTTTTCTATTGGGCTCAGAAGGAACTTTTTTTTCATTTAAATTTTAGGTAGTTAACATACAGTTCGATATTGGTTTCTGGAGTAGAGTTCAGTGATTCATCACTTACACACAACACCCAGTGCTCATCAAGAGTGCCTACTTTAGGGGGAGGAGTCAAGATGGCGGAGAAGTAGCAGCCTGAGACTACATCAGGTAGCAGGAGATCAGCTCGATAGCTTATCTAAACATTGCAAACACATACAAATCCAACGGGAGAGAGAAGAGAAGAAGAACAGCAACTCTAGAAACAGAAAATCAACCACTTTCTGAAAGGTAGGACTGGCGGAGAAGTGAATCTAAAACGACGGGAAGATAGACCGCGGTGGGAGGGGCCGGCTCCCGGCAAGCGGCGGAGGAACAGAGCACAAAATCAGGACTTTTAAAAGTCTGTTCCACTGAGGGACATTGCTCCAGGGGCTAAACCGGGGTGAAGCCCATGCGGGGCCAGCGTGGCCCCAGGCCCCGCAGGGTCACAGAAGGATCGGGGGTGTCGGAGTGTCAGAGAGCTCGCAGGTATTAGAACGGAGAAGCCGGCTGGAGAGACAGAGCCGAGGACTAAACTCTCAGCTCGGGGTTACCTTGAACTGGTCGCGGGCTGGGTGAGCTCGGAGCGCGGCTAGAGGCTGGGGATACGGGAGTGATTGGGTGCTGTCCTCTGGGGGCGCACTGAGGAGTGGGGCCCCAGGCTCTCGGCTCCTCCGGGCCGGAGACTGGGAGGCCGCCATTTTCATTCCCGTCCTCCGGAACTCTACGGAAAGCGTTCAGGGAACAGAAGCTCCCAAAAGCGAACCCGAGCCGATGACTTAGTCCGGCCGCCGGTAAGGGCGGTGCAATCCCGCCTCGGGCAAAGACACTTGAGAGTCACTACAACAGGCCCCTCCCCCAGAAGATCAACAAAATATCCAGCCAGGACGAAGTTCATCTATCAAGGAGAAAGCAGATTCAATTCCTAAGACAGCAGAGCAATTCCAGAGGAGGAGAAAGCAAAGCACGGAACTCATGGCTTTCTCCCCATGATTCTTTAGTCTTGCGGCTACTTCAATTTTTTTTTCTTTTTTCAATTTTTTTTTCTTTTTTCTTTTTTCTTCTTCTGCTAAATTTTTTTTTAAACTTTTACCCTTTTCTTTTTTAACATTTTTTGACTAGGTCATCTAAATATATATATTTTTTATTTGTTTTATTTTTTAAATTTTTTTCTTTCTTTTTTTTTTTCTTTTTTTTTCAGAAGCTGTTTTTATCCCCTTTCTCCCCCCCACAATTTGGGGTCTCTTCTGATTTGGTTACAGCGCATTTTTCCGGGGTCTTTGCCACCCTTTTAGTAGTTTATTTGCTCCTTCATATTCTCTTATCTGGACAAAATGACAAGGCGGAAAAAATCACCACAAACAAAAGAACAAGAGACAGTACCGAAGGCTAGGGACCTAATCAACACAGACATGGGTAATATGTCAGATCAAGAGTTCAGAATGACGATTCTGAACATTCTAGCCGGGCTCGAAAAAGGCATGGAAGATATTAGAGAAACCCTCTCTGGAGATATTAAAGCCCTTTCTGGAGAAATTAAAGAACTAAAATCTAACCAAGTTGAAATCAAAAAAGCTATTAATGAGGTGCAATCAAAAATGGAGGCTCTCACTGCTAGGATCAATGAGGCAGAAGAAAGAATTAGTGATATAGAAGACCAAATGACAGAGAATAAGGAAGCCGAGCAAAAGAGGGACAAACAGCTACTGGACCATGAGGGGAGAATTCGAGAGATAAGTGACACCATAAGACGAAACAACATTAGAATAATTGGGATTCCAGAAGAAGAAGAAACAGAGAGGGGAGCAGAAGGTCTATTGGAGAGAATCATTGGAGAGAATTTCCCTAATATGGCAAAGGGAACAAGCATCAAAATCCAGGAGATGCAGAGAACCCCCCTCAAAGTCAACAAGAATAGGTCCACACCCCGTCACCTAATAGTAAAATTTACAAGTCTTAGTGACAAAGAGAAAATCCTGAAAGCAGCCCGAGAAAAGAAGTCTAACATACAATGGTAAAAATATTAGATTGGCGGCAGACTTATCCACAGAGACCTGGCAGGCCAGAAAGAGCTGGCATGATATATTCAGAGCACTCAACGAGAAAAACATGCAGCCAAGAATACTGTATCCAGCTAGGCTATCATTGAAAATAGAAGGAGAGATCAAAAGCTTCCAGGACAAACAAAAACTGAAAGCATTTGCAAACACCAAACCAGCTCTCCAGGAAATATTGAAAGGGGTCCTCTAAGCAAAGAGAGAGCCTAAAAGTAGTAGATCAGAAAGGTACAGAGACAATATACAGTAACAGTCACCTTACAGGCTAATAATGGCACTAAATTCATATCTCTCAATAGTTACCCTGAATGTTAATGGGCTAAATGCCCCAATCAAAAGACACAGGGTATCAGAATGGATAAAAAAACAAAACCCATCAGTATGTTGCCTACAAGAAACTCATTTTAGACGCGAAGACACCTCCAGATTTAAAGTGAGGGGGTGGAAAACAATTTACCATGCTAATGGGCATCAGAAGAAAGCTGGGGTGGCAATCCTTATATCAGATCAATTAGATTTTAAGCCAAAGACTATAATAAGAGATGAGGAAGGACACTATATCCTACTCAAAGGGTCTGTCCAACAAGAAGATCTAACCATTTTAAATATCTATGCCCCTAACGTGGGAGCAGCCAACTATATCAACCAATTAATAACAAAATCAAAGAAACACATCAATAATAATACAATAATAGTAGGGGACTTTAACACTCCCCTCACTGAAATGGACAGATCATCCAAGCAAAAGATCAACAAGGAAATAAAGGCCTTAAATGACACACTGGACCAGATGGACATCACAGATATATTCAGAACATTTCATCCCAAAGCAACAGAATACACATTCTTCTCTAGTGCACATGGAACCTTCTCCAGAATAGATCACATCCTGGGTCACAAATCAGGTCTCCACCGGTATCAAAAGATTAGGATTATTCCCTGCATATTTTCAGACCACAATGCTCTGAAGCTAGAACTCAATCACAAGAGGAAAGCTGGAAAAACCCAAATACATGGATACTAAACAGCATCCTTCTAAAGAATGAATGGGTTAACCAGGAAATTAAAGAAGAATTGAAAAAATTCATGGAAACAAATGATAATGAAAACACAACAGTTCAAAATCTGTGGGACACAGCAAAGGCAGTCCTGAGAGGAAAATATATAGCAGTACAAGCCTTTCTCAAGAAACAAGAAAGGTCTCAAGTACACAACCTAACCCTACGCGTAAAGGAGCTGGAGAAAGAACAAGAAAGAAACCCTAAACCCAGCAGGAGAAGAGAAATCATAAAGATCAGAGCAGAAATCAATGAAATAGAAACCAAAAAAACAATAGAAAAAATCAATGAAACTAGGAGCTGGTTCTTTGAAAGAATCAATAAGATTGATAAACCCCTGGCCAGACTCATCAAAAAGAAAAGAGAAAGGACCCAAATAAATAAAATCATGAATGAAAGAGGAGAGATCACAACTAACACCAAAGAAATACAGACAATTATAAGAACATACTATGAGCAACTCTACACCAACAAATTGGACAATCTGGAAGAAATGGATGCATTCCTAGAGACATATAAACTACCACAACTGAACCAGGAAGAAATAGAAAACCTGAACAGTCCCATAACCAGTAAGGAGATTGAAACAGTCATCAAAACTCTCCAAACAAACAAAAGCCCAGGGCCAGACGGCTTCCCAGGGGAATTCTACCAAACATTTAAAGAAGAACTAATTCCTATTCTCTTGAAACTGTTCCAAAAAATAGAAACGGAAGGAAAACTTCCAAACTCATTTTATGAGGCCAGCATCACCTTGATCCCAAAACCAGACAAGGATCCCACCAAAAAAGAGAACTACAGACCAATATCCTTGATGAACACAGATGCAAAAATTCTCGCCAAAATACTAGCCAATAGGATTCAACAGTACATTAAAAGGATTATTCACCACGATCAAGTGGGATTTATTCCAGGGCTACAGGGTTGGTTCAACATCCGCAAATCAATCAATGTGATAGAACACATTAATAAAAGAAAGAACAAGAACCATATGATACTCTCAATAGATGCTGAAAAAGCATTTGACAAAGTACAGCATCCCTTCCTGATCAAAACTCTTCAAAGTGTGGGGATAGAGGGCACATACCTCAATATTATCAAAGCCATCTATGAAAAACCCACCGCAAATATCATTCTCAATGGAGAAAAACTGAAAGCTTTTCCATTAAGGTCAGGAACACGGCAGGGATGTCCATTATCACCACTGCTATTCAACATAGTACTAGAAGTCCTAGCCTCAGCAATCAGACAACAAAAAGAAATTAAAGGCATCCAAATTGGTAAAGAAGAAGTCAAACTATCACTCTTCGCAGATGATATGATACTATATGTGGAAAACCCAAAAGACTCCACTCCAAAACTGCTAGAACTTGTACAGGAATTCAGTAAAGTGTCAGGATATAAAATCAATGCACAGAAATCAGTTGCATTTCTGTACACCAACAACAAGACTGAAGAAAGAGAAATTAAGGAGTCAATCCCATTTACAATTGTACCCCAAACTATAAGATACCTAGGAATAAACCTAACCAAAGAGACTAAGAATCTATACACAGAAAATTATAAAGTACTCATGAAAGAAATTGAGGAAGACACAAAAAAATGGAAAAATGTTCCATGCTCGTGGATTGGAAGAATAAATATTGTGAAAATGTCTATGCTACCTAAAGCAATCTACACATTTAATGCAATCCCTATCAAAATACCATCCATTTTTTTCAAAGAAATGGAACAAATAATCCTCAAATTTATATGGAACCAGAAAAGACCTCAAATAGCCAAAGGAATATTGAAGAACAAAGCCAAAGTTGGTGGCATCACAATTCCGGACTTCAAGCTCTATTATAAAGCTGTCATCATCAAGACAGCATGGTACTGGCACAAAAACAGACACATAGATCAGTGGAACAGAATAGAGAGCCCAGAAATCGACCCTCAACTCTATGGTCAACTAATCTTCGACAAAGCAGGAAAGAATGTCCAATGGAAAAAAGACAGCCTCTTCAATAAATGGTGCTGGGAAAATTGGACAGCCACATGCAGAAAAATGAAATTGGACCACTGCCTTACACCACACACGAAAATAGACTCCAAATGGATGAAGGACCTCAATGTGAGAAAGGAATCCATCAAAATCCTTGAGGAGAATGCAGGCAGCAACCTCTTCGACCTCAGCCGTAGCAACATCTTCCTAGGAACAACGGCAAAGGCAAGGGAAGCAAGGGCAAAAATGAACTATTGGGATTTCATCAAGATCAAAAGCTTTTGCACAGCAAAGGAAACAGTTAACAAAACCAAAAGACAACTGACAGAATGGGAGAAGATATTTGCAAACGACATATCAGATAAAGGGCTAGTATCCAAAATCTATAAGGAACTTAGCAAACTCAACACCCAAAGAACAAACAATCCAATCAAGAAATGGGCAGAGGACATGAACAGACATTTCTGCAAAGAAGACATCCAGATGGCCAACAGACACATGAAAAAGTGCTCCACGTCACTCGGCATCAGGGAAATACAAATCAAAACCACAATGAGATATCACCTCACACCAGTCAGAATGGCTAAAATTAACAAGTCAGGTAATGACAGATGCTGGCGAGGATGTGGAGAAAGGGGAACCCTCCTCCACTGTTGGTGGGAATGCAAGCTGGTGCAACCACTCTGGAAAACAGCATGGAGGTTCCTCAAAATGTTGAAAATAGAACTACCCTATGACCCAGCAATTGCACTACTGTGTATTTACCCTAAAGATACAAACATAGTGATCCGAAGGGGCACGTGTACCCGAATGTTTATAGCAGCAATGTCTACAATAGCCAGACTATGGAAAGAACCTAGATGTCCATCAACAGATGAATGGATAAAGAAGATGTGGTATATATACACAATGGAATACTATGCAGCCATCAAAAGAAATGAAATCATGCCATTTGCGACGACGTGGATGGAACTAGAGCGTATCATGCTTAGTGAAATAAGTCAAACGGAGAAAGACAACTATCATATGATCTCCCTGATATGAGGACATGGAGAAGCAACATGGGGGGGTAGGGGGATAGGAGAAGAGTAAATGAAACAAGATGGGATTGGGAGGGAGACAAACCATAAATGACTCTTAATCTCACAAAACAAACTGGGGGTTGCTGGGGGGAGGTGGGATTGGGAGAGGGGGAGCGGGCTATGGACATTGGGGAGGGGAGGCGAACCATAAGAGACTATGTACTCTGAAAAACAACCTGAGGGTTTTGAAGGGTCAGGGGTGGGAGGTTGGGGCAACCTGAGGGTTTTGAAGGGTCAGGGGTGGGAGGTTGGGGGAACAGGTGGTGGGTAATGGGGAGGGCACGTTTTGCATGGAGCACTGGGTGTTGTGCAAAAAGAATGAATACTGTTACACTGAAAAAATAAATAAAATGAAAAAAAAAAAAAAAGAAGAGTGCCTACTTTAATCCCCATCACCCATCTAGCCCATCCCCCATCCTGCTTCCTCTATCAGCCCTCAGTTTGTTCTTTATTGTTAAGAGTCTCTGATGGCTCTCTCCTTTTTTCCTTTTCTCCTCTCCCATATGTTCATCTGTTTTCCTTCTTAAATTCCACATATGAGTGAGATCATATGGTATTTCTCTTTCTTGGACTGACTTAACTTCACTTAGCATAATACACTCTAGCTCCATCCATGTCATTGCAAAAGGCAAGATTTCATTCTTTTGAGTAATTAGTAATATTCCATTGTAGATGTGCACCACTCCTTCTTCTTCCATTCACCAATTGATGAACATTTGGACTCTCTCCATACTTTGGCTATTACTGATAATGCCACTATAAACATCGGGGTGCATGTACCCCTTCAAGTCTGTATTTTTGTATTCTTTGGGTAAATACCTAGTAGTACAGTTGCTGGATCATAGAGTAGTTCTATTTTTTTTAAATTTTATTTATTTGACAGAGATCACAAATAGGCAGGGAGGCAGGCAGAGAGAGAGGGGGAAGCAGGCTCCCCACTGAGCAGAGAGCCCAATGTGGGGCTTGATTCCAGGACCCTGGGATCATAACCTGAGCCGAAGGCAGAGGCTTTAACCCACTGAGACACCCAGGTGCCCCGAGTACTATTTTTAACAAGAAATATTTTTTTAAAAGTAAATTCCACATTTTATTTTTGTCTTTGTATTTCTCTTTTCTGAGTTTTCTAACATGAATATTAAACGTATCTTATTATCATAAAAGGTTTGTCAATTCCAAAAAAATTATGAGTCCACATCATGCTTCTCAAACTCAAATCATTTTTTTTAAAGATTTTATTTATTTATTTGACAGACAGAGATCACAAGTAGTCAGAGAGGCAGGCAGAGAGAGAGGAGGAAGCAGGCTCCTTGCGGAGCAGAAAGCCCGATGCGGGGCTGGATCCCAGGACTCTGGGATCATGACCTGAGCCGAAGGCAGAGGCTTTAACCCACTGAGCCACCCAGGCGCCCCTCAAACCATTTTTATTTTTTTTTATTTTTTTTAAAGATTTTATTTATTTATTTGACAGAGAGAGATCACAAGTAGGCAGAGAGGAAGGCAGAGAGAGAGGAGGAAGCAGGCTCCCTGCAGAGCAGAGAGCCCGATGCGGGGCTCGATTCCAGGACCCTGAGATCATGACCTGAGCCGAAGGCAGCGGCTTAATCCACTGAGCCACCCAGGCGCCCCTCAAACCATTTTTATATGCAACTTGTAGAGGATCGAATTGTATCCTCCAAAAAGCTATATCTGCCCTAATCTGCAGTACCTGTGAATGTGACCTTAATTGGAAACAGAGTCTTTGCAGATGTAATTAGGGATCTCAAGGTGAGGCCGTCCTAGATATAGAGCCTGGTCTAAATCTAGTCAGTGGTTGCCTTTACTTGAGATAGGAGAAAGAGATTCGAGACTTTGAGAGACATCGGGAAGAAAGCCATGTGTAGACAGAGGCAGAGATGGGCGTGATGTTTCTAGAAGGCAGAGAACACCAAGGATTGTCAGTGCCACCAGAAGCTGTGAGAGGGACCTGGAACAAACTCTCCTTCAGTGCTTCCAGAAAGAACCAGCTTTGTTGACACTTTGATTTCCAACTTTTGACCTCCAGTACTGTGAATCAATTTCTGTTGCTTTAATCCACCAAGCCTCTGGTCATTTGTTTGAGCAGCCTCGGGAACCTAATACACTATCCCTTCTCATACACACATTCAGACAAAGGTGTACTTAGAGTAATGGCCCCGCTTGATTGCTACACTTGCCATGAAGTCATGGCAAGTGTACCAGACTTGTGTTGTTTTTCTAATACTAGAAGAACCTCCGGGGATTGGGAAAGTGTGTACCCACCCTCTCTGTGGTCCCAGTTTTCCACAGCCCTGTGGACTATGAGTCAGCATCAAGCTAGCAGTTTGTCAAAGTAACATCTGTAAGCATTTCAAATTTCCCATCCCATGACACATTTCATCATTTTCTCCTTCGTGGCAGTCGATAAGGCCAAAAAACAAGAGTATATCTCTTTTTTGTAATTTGTTTTTTACTTAGAGTCCTAATTAGCATAAAGGGAGTTGAAGAGTAATTTCTATGTGGAATACTTATTACCAAGGTTAAGAGACACTATGCTTAACATTTAATTGGTTTATAGTGCTGTGAAGCTAGTCTTCAAGGTCATAAAAATCTTACTTAGGAACATACCAAAAAATGCTAACAGCTGTTTTAAAAACATCAAAGTTGCCTTTTCTTCTTGAACAATGAGGAGTTGTTTCTCGCACAAAACACCAAGTTTAATGTATCTTTAAATGTTCTTTTGAGTACTGGAAGAAGTAAACGTGACCCTGTTTTAAGAACAAATGAGTTGACTGCAAATGTGATGTCTTTTGATTTCCTAGCATGCCTTCACCATGCACAAACCAATCTGCCAGGCACTGAACTTATACTGACAAGGAATTAAGACCCACTTGGGCTTCTGCCACAGTCTGTCTCCCCTCATGCAAGAATGTCAGCTCAGCAGTTCACTGCCACTGAAAGTACCCGAGTTATGGGTAAGGCTCGTTGAGTGGACTAACCCCAGATTATCTCCAAACTTTTCCCTAACCTTCCATCTACCACAATCCATTTTTTAAATACAGAATCCAGAATGACCACTTAAACATTTAAATGAAATGTTCTACTCCCTGGCAAAACTCTCTAAGGGCTTTCTACCTCCTTTAGAATCAAATCCAAACACACTACATGATCCAGCAAGTGTCTCTATCTTACTCTTATTCCCGTTTGCCACTCCTGTTTGCTACTCCTTCTGCCTGCAGTGTTCTGCCCACAGATTTTCCCATTGCTGGATGTTTCTCATTATTCAGAATTGAACTTAGTGTTTACGAATCCCAAAGAGTTTTCAAAAGAGGTGCTCCATGCCCATGACCAGTCTGTCTATATAACATAACCCATTTTTATTTTTTCTGAAATTATTAGTCATATATTGGTGGACTGGCTGTTTGTCCTCATCATTTCACCCTAAACTTGATTATTAACTCCATTAAAGTGGAGACCTTTTCCATCTTGAATTCTGCCTGTCCCCAAAATAGTTCTTAATGAAATATTTGTGGAATGAATGAATAATTATAACCATTTTGAGAAAAGCCATAATGAACATAGGTCCTTGCTCAAAATTACCCCTCATTTATCACCAATAATTCATGTTCCCTTAAAAAGATACCTTTGTATGTGGTTATATATTTTGTTCTATGACTACTGTATTCATTACTTATGGCTGAGTAAGAAATTACCCCAAATTTTAGCGGTTAAAAACAGCAAATTTAATTACCTCATTGTTTCTGGGAGTCAGGAGACTAGGAATGGCATAGCCAAGTCCTCTGGGCTCGGGACTGCTAGGGCTGCAGTTAAGGAGTTAGCCAGGGCAGCAATCGTCTCACGACTTCCAAAGTGAAGTGTACGCTTTTGAATTCAACCTGACTGTTGGAAGGATTCAGCTTCTCACAGGAGGTCTGACAGAAGGCTGAATCTGACTGGCTTTCGGCAGGGGCTTTCTTCAGTTCCTTGCCATGTGGCTTTCCTGTACAGCCACTCAACACTTGGAATCTTGCTTCAGCAGATTGAGAAAGTAAGAGAGAGTAAGAAACCCTAAGCCACACAGAAACGAAATCATTTTGTAGCCACCTCTTGGAAATGACATACCACAACTTTTGCAGTATCCTGTTGGAATTGAGTCAGTAGGGCCAGCCCAAATTAAAGAGAAAGGAGATTTCTCTTGAGTACCAGGAAGCAGGTCTTTGGAAGCCATTTCAGAGACCACCTACCACAGCAAATACCTCTGTATTTGCATAAAGTGTTTTTCCCTTCTCTTACTCTGTCTTGTTTTCTTAGAATTTTCTACTCTTGAGGGCCAAAGTTCTGGTCATCATGTCCCCTTCCTGTCACTTGCCAGTTTTCTTGACAACTTAGCAATTTTGAGTGGAAAGTTTCAGTTTAAGATCCATAGGAAGCTGGGACAAACTGCAGATCACAAAACTGCAATAATATATGGGTGTCAGAATTGTATATACCAAGGACTGGGTATCATTAGCAGACAAATATTCATTTATTCTTTCAAGAAATATTTATTGAATGACTACATGTGCTAGACACTGTTCTAGATGCTGAGATACATAAATATATGAAACTGAAAAAATAAAACTTGCTTTCATGAACCTTTATAAACTGATGTAGAAGGCAAATAATAAACAAGATATGAATAAAAATACGTAGTGTGTTAGTGCTAAGGAGAATGAATGGAGGTATAAGTTACCAGATTGGAGGCGGCATGACATTTTAGCTATAGTAGGTCACCCTCCTCCCTATCTAGCACCTTCTATCCCCTCTCATTCTCCTCAGCACTTAGCACTATATCCTCATTGAGAAGATACCCTTATAAAAAAGACCCAAAGATCATGACCCGAGCCGAAGGCAGCGGCTTAACCCACTGAGCCACCCAGGTGATCTCAGGGTCCTGGGATCGAGTCCCGCATCGGGCTCTCTGCTCAGCGGGGAGCCTGCTTCCCTCTCTCTCTCTGCCTGCCTCTCTGCCTCCTTGTGATCTCTCTTTGTCAAATAAATAAATAAAATCTTAAAAAAAAAAAGAAAAAAGAAAAAAGACCCAAAGAATGACCTGCAAATATTTGGGGGAAATCATCCAGGCAGGTGAAGTAAGGTACAAAGAAGAGACAACAACCAATGTGTGACAGGAAATTTAAAAGTACCATGTGTCTGAAATGAATGAATAAAGGAAAGTGTAGAAGGAAATGAAGTCAGAAAAGTGGGGTTAGGGGCGCCTGGGTGGCTCAGTGGGTTAAAGCCTCTGCCTTCGGCTCGGGTCATGATCCCAGGGTCCTGGGATCGAGCCCCACATCGGGCTCTCTGCTCCGCGGGGAGCCTTCTTCCTCCTCTCTCTCTGCCTGCCTCTCTGCCTAGTTGTGATTTCTCTCTGTCGAATAAATAAAATATTAAAAAAAAAAAAAAAGAAAAGCGGGGTTAGGTCATACAAGGCCCTGCAGACCATTGTTAGAACATGGATTTTTCCTGAGAGCGATGTGGGGAGCCTCTTGTAGGATTTTGAACACAGGAGTGGTCATGATCTGCTACAATATATTAACAGGGTCCTGTTGGCTGCCACAATGAGAGGGCAGGCTAAGAGGAACTTGAGAAGAAAGAATGAGACACAACCTTTATGTGGCCACTGCCCTAAGCCAGATAAGAAATGCTGGGCACTCCAACTAGAGTAGTAACAGTAGGGCTGAGTGGGAAGTCATCAAATCCTGGGTTTATTTTGAAAACAAAGCTGAGAGGATTCATTGGGCGATTGGATAGTATATGTGGCAGAAAGGGAAGTCATGTATGACTCCAAGGACTTTGGCCTAGACCAATAAAGAATGAAGTTGTCGTAACTGAGATGGGAGAGTCAGTCTGTGGGAGAAGCACATTTGGGGGAAGAATACCAGGGGGTTAGTTTTCGACATGTTAACTTTGAAAAGCCTTTCTAGACAGCTGAATGAAGATGTTGAACAGGCAATAGTCTGGAGTTAGAAAAGAGGTTAGGTCTAGAGATAAATATTTGAAAGGATTTAGCATATGGTCAGCATTTTAAGCAGTTAAGACTAGATGAGATCACCTAGGGGATGAAGATACCCAGAAGAGACAAGAGGTAAAAACAAAAACATCAGGGTCTAAAGCATGATTCCTGAATCAGCTCTGTGCTCAAATTTGGTCCAACTACTAGGAACCTGAGGGCATCTCCTGCTGAGTAGATGGCTGGGGTGCTCCCAGGAGGGTCTGTTTGTTGCAATTTCTTCTAACCAGAACTAACATGAGTCAAATCAGATCTTCCTCCTGCCGTCAATCAGGCAAGCCTCAGGGCAAGCTCCACTGCACAGATGTGGGTTTCAAGAAAGCCTATCATTTCCCTTCTTCCAGCTTGGACCTCTATTTCCTCTTGGGTGGGTGATTTTCAAACATCAATGTGTGTAAGAAATCCTGGGAGGGTTTGTAGTTTCCTTCCTCCAGAGTCTCATTCTGTAGGTGGGCTAGAAGTCTTGGTTTTTAGCAAGTCCCCTGGCTAATCTTGATGAGGGCACTCCACTTTGAGAAAGCTAGATCATCATAGAAAGGACTAAGTATTTTATTACTCTAGAAAAGTAAGTTTGAATACAGTGGCTGTTGAACTTAGCTTTCTACTGGCAATGTAGTTACTTCCTGAAAGCTGTCATAGATTTGAGGCTTAATATCATAAATTATCAGTTAATTAACTACTTGAAAATACACTTGGAAAACAAACACTCCTACTCCATTATTTTTTAAATTTTTAGAAAGAGTACCAATCAACTATTATTGATTCAGAGAGTTAGGTTTTGAGCTTGCAAAAAGTCATTTCTTTCTTTTTTTTAATGTTATGTTAGTCACCATAGACTACATCATTAGTTTTTGATGTAGTGTCCCAAGATTCATTGTTTGCATATAACATCCAGTGCTCCATGCAATACGTGCCCTCCTTAATACTCATCACTGGGCTAACCTGTCCCCCTACTTCCCTCAGTTCGTTTCCTGGAGTCCATAGTCTCTCATGATTCATTTCCCGCTCTGATTCTCCCCCTTCATTTTCCCCTCCTAATGTCCTCCATGCTATTCCTTATGTTCCACAAGTAAGTGAAACCATATGATAACTGACTCTCTCTGCTTGACTTATTTCACTCAGCATAATCTCCTCCAGTCTCATTCATGTTGATCCAAAAGCTGGGTATTCATCCTTTCTGATGGCTGAGTAATATTCCATTGTATAAATGGACCACATCTTTATTCATTCATCTGTTGAAGGGCATCTTGGTTCTTTCCACAGTTTGCCTATTGTGGACATTGCTGTTATGAACATTGGGGTGTATAGGGCCTTCTTTTCACTGCATCTGTATCTTTGGGGGTAAATACATATTTTTAAAATATTTTATTTTTAACTTTTTGAGGAACTTCCAAACTGTTTTCCAAAGTGACTGCACCAACTTGCATTCCCACCAACGGTGTAAGAGGGTTCCCCTTTCTCCACATCTTCTCCAATATTTGTTGTTTCTTGCCTTGTCAGTTTTTGCCATTTTAAGTGGTGTTAGGTGGTATCTCAATGTGGTTTTGATTTGAATTTCCCTGATGTCTGATGTTGAACCTTTTTTCATGTGTCTGTAGGCATGTGTATGTCTTGAGAAGTGTCTGTTCATGTCTTCTGCCCATTTTTTGACTTGATTATTTGTTTTTTGGGTGTTGAGTTTAAGAAGTTCTTTATAGATCTTATATATCAACCCTTTGTCTGTAGTGTCATTTGCAAATATCTTCTCCCATTCCATGGGTTGCTTCTTTGTTTTGCTGACTGTTTCCTTTGCTGTGCAGAAGACTTTTATCTTGATGAAGTCCCAAAAGTTCATTTTCACTTTTGTTTCCCTTGCTAAAAGGCATTTCTATCTAAAGACTGGTGTGATAAGGACATCTGTGATCCCCCATATCCAGTCTTGCTCTCCTCCCAGATATAGAGGAGTATTACACCTTGGGAGGGCCACATCATGAGTTCTGATCAATGGATTGTCAGGAGAAATACTGGATGTCACTTCCAGACCAAAATATTTTAGAGTCAATGTTTGACTTTCCAGTAGTTTCTTCCTTTGTCGAGCAATTGTAGAGGAGGTCTCACGTTGAGTTGATGGATATGGAAGACCAAAACAGCCTGTATCTCTCCGGTCATCTGATGGCAATATTTACCTTGGAGAGTCTGGATTCACAGCAGACTTTGTGAGTGAAAATACATTTTGTGTTAAACCACTGAGATTTTTATTTGTTTGTTACTGTGGTATAGGGCTGTCCTATCCTGACTCATCACCTGCCAATATATCATGTCTATCAAAGTATAGATCTGGAAGAGATTTTTTAAAAGATTTTATTTATTTATTTGGCAGGCAGAGATCACAGAGATTTATTTATTAGGCAGAGAGGCAGGCAAGGGGCGGGGGAGAAGCAGGCTCCCCGCTGAGCAGAGAGCATGATGCAGGGCTCAATCCCAGAACCCTGCAATCATGACCTGAGCCGAAGGCAGAGGCTTAACCCACTGAGCCAGCCAGGCACCCCTGGAAGAGATTTGATTAATGTAAGTTTATAACTGATTTTCAGAGCTCATACCACATATTGAAATGCTTTCCTTGTTGTAAAATCAATCAGATCACCTCTCACATAAGAGCTCTTAGTCTCTCTTATGTCTACAATTTGAAATTGCTAAATGTAACATGAAACTTTGCTGCCTGAACGTTCCAGATTATTCACTGTATTGATATTTATATTAGGAAACTGAAAAAGAGTGCATCCCATTTTTCACACACTGCTTCCTTTAGGAGTTTTTTCCTGTCCTTTGCTCTTTTCCTACCCTTCAATAAGCCCACATTTCTTATTTTCCTTTTTACCCAGGACAGGCTGGGTGCCTACCCAACACCTCTTTGCTGCGCCCGAGGTGCTCCTGTAATATCCCGTGTATCCGTCTCACCACACGATATTAAAATTTGCTGTTTCCATATTAGACTTGAGCCTTTACCCACATGGACTATATCTCACTTGTACCTAGTACTTAGAACATAGAAGGCACACAGTGAATGTTGTTGTATCAAACCTGACCCCTTGAGTCTTGTATGTTGAGGCTGTGTAGCTCTGCAGAGGGCAGGATGGATTCTCAGGGTGGCTCTTCTTCCAGACCTCAGATAATGCCCCAACTTTCTCTGGTGATACTCATAAGAAACACTGACACTTGAAAGGAATATCAACAGCTATTAAAGACACAAACTACTAGCTGATTGTTCATATCGATATGTCAAAGGAATCATAAAGGCATAGAGAAGTGGCCACTTTTTAAAGGAGTCACCATATACAATGAATACTGGCTGATTTCTAATTCATGAAATTTTTATTATCCATCTTCTGAAAATGAGTTGGGAATCTAGTTTTATAGACATTCTAATTTTATTTGATTAGTTTAAGAAGCAAAAGCACGAGTTAATGGTGTATTACTATTCCCATGTACTAGAAGGATGTGTTAATGAAATATAATTGTCAATTATTCCATATGTTAATGGGAACTAAATGTGAGAATTTGATATGCTTGCTTGCTCTATAAAACATCTTGAGGAGGCTTTTATGGGTACTTTACAGCTAATTCAGAGATCTCAACCATGGCCCAGTCAGAGTAACTTGATTTTGCATTGCTTTCTACCTTTCTGCAAAGTGATTAACTTCGCAGTTTGAGAGCAGAGAACATTTTATCCAAACTGTGTTTTTATAGAACACTGGTAAACTTTGAGATGTTCATAGGACCTGTGAGCACAAATTTTGGAAATGCTAGGTAGAACAATGGTAAACAAGTTTTCTCTTTGTATGTCTTCTGTGAGTCTTTCCCATGCCTTTATGAACAGGACTGATCTATCCAGTCGCCACAGTGCCAGGGCCCATAATACTTTTAGGAACCCACAAAAATATTTTCATTTCTTTTAAAACAAGAAGAAAAGCTGAAAATATAATAATGAATATATAATAATGAATCCAGCCTGGGTTATATTAATCTTTATACCAATGTAGTCATAAAACACATTTTCATAGTTTTTTTTTTAATGGAGAGGGTAGCCCACACAAGCAAAAGTGTCTAGAGCCCTTGAATATCATAATGCAGCCCTGGTTATAATTCTCTTAGAAAGGGTGATACATGGGATTTTTTCAGAAGTTACTTGTGCATGAGTATCCTCTTGTACATTTTCTCAGAGGACCAAGGTTAAGAACATTTGGAAATATTTATGTATTGAGATAAATACTGGAACAAATTGGATTTTAGTGATATCTGCTACTAACTAACCATGCATCTGTGAGTAAGCCAAGCAATATCCCTGGCCCCCAAATTGTTAAGAAAAAATGATGGTATTCAACTGGGTGTCTTAAAATATGCTGTCCAGCTTAAAGTTAATATTATTTCATATTTCGAATATCCTTTCTTGGTTCACTGATTTTTTTGTTTATACACATAGGTTAAAACATGAATTCTGAGTGAAAGTGTATTACTCTAGGCTGAAAGTTAGAAATAAAAGTTTTATGCCTGCCTTTGGCCCTAACTAACTTCTACCAGTAAGAAAATATACTAAATGTTTGTCTCTCAAACAAGAATAAGAGTAAGAAATTCAGGGATATTCCCATCTTGACTGTGTTCTCTACTCAGGCAAGTAGCAATTAAATTGAAACTCTCCTTTCCCTCTGATAGGGGGTGGTGCTATGTTGGGGAGGATGGTTGACCAAGAAGGCAAAGGCAAATATGTCTCACAAGTTTTGAGTGTGAGTGACTTCTTGGCTAGTTGTATTACAAACTCACTTTCTGACAGGCTGAGTTTTTGGTTATTTGTAAGTTAACAAAAAGGAGATGCCCCACTGAGGATTCTACACATGAGTCTGAAATTCAGGAGAGAGCCAAGTCTGGCGTCTTATATCTGGGAATCATCAGGCCAGTGGGAGTAGTTCAAAGTACTGGAGTAGACAAAAGAATCCTAGGAAATAAGAGAGTGAGAGGGATAGTGGACTAAGGATATAAGTATGGGAAGCATCAACTGTAAGGGGTAGTTATAGCAAGATAATCTCCCAAAAGGGGGACAAAAAATGACAGAAATGGAAAAACTAGAAGAGGGTATCAATATAGAAACAGAGCAGAAGACATTATAATGGAAATGGAGTAGAAAGTTTTAAGACAGAAAGGAACAGAAAGGAGGTACTCAAACTCATTGCGGATGAGACCACGAGTAACTCCTACATTCCTAGGACCCGATTTAGCATTGTACAGCAACCCCTCCCCCAAAAAACAGTTATACCCTAGGACCTGGTCATTCCTTTTTCAATAATTTATGTTGAAGAAAGAATCCCAAGCAAATTGCCAAAGACTTATGTTCAAGGATATATATAACACTTTTATTTATAATAAGAAAGATTAAACATATGGAGCAAATAGCCAACAGTAGCAGAATGCATCATCTCTGACAATTTATTTCATAGAATATCATGCAGTTATAAGCTTCTTCAAGAAATATTTGAAGATACAGGGACATATTCACGATATCAATCTATCAAGGTCTGTGTTTATAATGTTAAAATGTTAACCATGGTTATCACCATTTAGTGCTATTACAGGTGAAGTTATTTTTCTTTTTTGTATTTTCCTGTATTTTCCAAATATCATGTGATGGCTATGGTCTGAATGTGGTGTCCGACCAAAATTCATACGCTACAATTCTGACTGCCAGATGTGACGGTATCCGAAGGCGGAGCCTTTGGAAGTTGACTCCGCCCTTAGGTGAAGCCCCCGTGAATGGGATCAGTGCTTTATAAAAGAGGCTTCTGAGAGCTCCCTCCCCCTTCTGCCACGTGAGGGTCTGACGAGAAGGCTGCAGCCCGGCAGAGCGCCTTCCCTGGCCATGCTGGTTCCTGCGTCCTGAGCTCCCAGCCTCCAGAACGGTAAGCAAGCAAGTTCTGTTGCTTCTAAACTACTCAGTCCATAGTATTCGGTTAAGGCAGTCTGACTGCACGGACTGAGGCCTAACAAATGGTCAAGCACTGATTTTACAATCAGGAAAAGAAAGTCACATTTTGAAAGGAGAACGGAATTAGCAGTGTCAAAGACAGTGAAGTCTGGTTACATTAGACTGGAAAATGTGGCGTGCCTGGGTGGCTCAGTGGGTTAAAGCCTCTGCCTTTGGCTCAGGTCATGATCCCAGGGTCTTGGGATCAAGCCCCGCATCGGGCTCTCTGCTCGGTGGGGAGCCTGCTTCCTCCTCTCTCTCTGCCTACTTGTGATCTCTATCTGTCAAATAAATCTTAAAAAGAAAATAAAGAAAGAAATTGTTAGACTGGAAAATGTATATTAGACTTGGCAATGAGGCATTTGGCATCCGCGATGATGGATCTTCTCGAACACACTTGAGTTGAGGAAGGAAGGAAGGCCGGGTTCAGAGCTCGAGGAGGAAAAAGGAAGTGAAAGCCCAAGGCTGTTTTTCTGTGCTCGGAGGACCAAAGAGCAGCAAGACGGCAGTGGAATAGGATGCAGGTGTAAGGGCCCTTGACAGTGAAAAGGTCTTCAGGTGTTTATAGACCTAGGGGAGGATCCAATAAAGAGTTTGAGAAAGAGACGACTGACAGAACAAGGTCAGGGCAGGTACAGGAGATTGAGCAGGACCACCAGCGTGGCTTGGCCTTGAACTGGGAAGGGACACTGCAGACTTGTGGAGGGAAGGAAAGAAAGGAAAAACCAATGAATATAGATACGTTTACAGAGAAATTGAGTGAGACCTCCCTGTTGACCTCAATTTTTATACTGATGTAAAGGCAAGGTCATCTGCTGAGAATGAAATCAGCAGTTGTTCGGAGTTAAGACTTGGGGTAAGTTTTGAGTTCCTGGCCCGTCAATGGAGGGGAATGGAAAAGAGCGCTGACCAAGATCAGGTGAAACGACAACGAGCTTGTACTGGGAGGTGAACCAAATTGGGATATGATATACGTGTGTGGAACCATCACGCATGGACATTTTTAGAGTCCTTTAACAGAGTGAAGATACCAGGTGGGAATCAAGTGGTGAGAAAAAGAAAAAGTAGGAAGTTGTGAGCAGCAAGTGGGAGGCTAGAAGTGGAGCAGTGTGTAAGGTGTGACCAGGTGCAGGGTGTGTGATTCTCAATGGGGAGCAGAAGGCATGGCAGGGGCACTAAGTTGGATAAGGTATCTCCATGAATGTTAAAATCTAGAATTACTCCAGGAGAGGCAGACTGGGAGCCGGCCTTTTTTGGTGAGGGGACGGGTGACCAGGAAGCTAGCGGATTGGCCAGCATAAGGAGGGACAGAGAGTGGAACGGTAGCTATAGCTAACCTGCTGGGAGAATGCCAGTTTACCAGAGGATGGAGAAATCCTGTCCAGAAGCAGCACCGGTGAATGCCTCCTCACCTGTTGGGTCATGGCTCGCTGAGTGGGAGACCTCAGCCTCTCAGCAACGTGCTCAAGGGAGGGAAGTGGGGGACTGAGGAAGGAACTAGTTAAGGCAAGTTAAGGTTAGTTAAGGCAAGAAGAGAGGGAGCTTTATGCCCTCAAAACTTGAGATGGATCAGAGTTTGTTAACACTGGACTGAATTTTTCAACAGGACCCACAGTTGAATGGGGCCAGTAGTTAGACGAATCAGGAAAAGAAAACATAGCATGGTAAGAGGGTAAAGATCTATGAGAATAAAACAAGCTTATTGTTCATAATTAACCAAGGAACATAGAAGGACCTTAGATGCCTACCTTTGGACCAGGTGGTTTTGGGACCAGAACAAGGGGCCTCTGAGGCAGTTTCTGCCTTAACAAGGCATGAGGAAGGACTCGTATGCACATATTCAAAAACATGATGAAATATGGAAGAAGACAGCATTTTTTTTATTATAAAAAAATCTCTGGTATCTGATTACTATATCCATACTTTCTAAAATCTGTGACATCTTTTTAAACTATTTGAGGAACCTCCAATTTGTGTTTAGATCTAACAGGCCTCTCACATTTACTGAATATGTAGTTGAGGGGAAAACTCTGATTTTTGAAGAGCTCAGCTGAGGTTGTTTTATTTCCTCATAAAAGGAGCTCTCATATCTGTTTTTCCCCCAAGTTACTTCAGTTAGGAAGAAACATTCAGTCTTAGAAATGGATTTTTTTTAATGCCCAGTATCTGAATTCTCACTTGTTCCTCTGTTGGGAAAGTGCCTACATGATGAGTCACTTTCTGAGCTGCCTTGTATCCGTGGCCCAGACCTGCGACCCGGGCCGGACCCATCCGCTGTGCACACACCAGACTTGGAATCAGTGACTAGGGAGGCAAAGAAGCTGGGAGAGAGGCATTTCTTTTTCTGGCAATAACAGCCAGAGGAATGCAGTATTAGTGGCAAGAGTTCAGTGCTGATGATGCCAGCTCTGAGATCTGGAATATGACATGACTGAAACGTAGTTCTCCTGACGCTGATACCATGGTGTGGCCTTGGCTGTGGTCCAGCCCATGCTCCCCCCACCCCCACCTTGCTCCTCACCTTTTCCTGAGCCTATCTCAAATCCAGCCAGTGACTTTATTACCTACTAAATGGTCTTTCAGTAAATTCCCTTTTTCTTAAATCTGCCAGAGTTGGTTTCTGGTGCTTGCTGAAACTTGGAGACAACTTCTTATAGTTCCCACCAATTCCTGAGAATTCTGAACGTAAACTTACCCTGTGACCCAGCAATTCTACTCCCAGGCTTAAACTGCATAGAAATGCAAACATGCACTAGAATGTCGGCATCAGCATGATAATAAAGGACAAAACCTGCGAGCAATGCACAAGTACATTGACATTTGTTCATGATGTCAAATGAGTACATAAATAGTGGCAAATACTTATAACAGAATACAGCAACGACAATGATGAACCACTACTATTTCAACAACAGAGATGAACCTCAAACCAAATGCTGAGCAAAAGAAGCCAGACAGCAAAAAATACATACCTATCAATTCCATTTCTGTGAAATGCGAAAACTGGCCAGATGATATTACAATATTAGAAGTCAGGGTCAGGGCACCTGGGTGGCTCAGTGGGTTAAGCCTCTGCCTTCCGCTCAGGTCATGATCTCAGGGTCCTCGGATCAAGCCCCGCGTCAGGCTCCCTGAGCCTGCTTCCCCCTCTCTCCTTGCCTCTCCACCTACTTGTGATCTCTCGCTGTCAAATAAATACATAAAATCTCTTTTTAAAAAGTCAGAGTCATGTTTTTTTGTAGAGGAAAATGTAACTAGGAAGAGGCCCAAAGGGGTGACTTGTGGGGCTCCGGTCATGTTCTATCACGTGACATGCATGATGATTTTGTGGATGTGCTTCCTTTCTGGTAATTTAGACAGTACTTGGAAGATCAGCAAACTTTTCTCTTTGTGGTTATCAGTGAGCAGACAAAATGGAGGCTGGGAGAGATCAAATAACTACCCGAGACCCTAGAAATAGTTAACCAGGCTGCCTGACTCCCACTCCTATGCTCTTCATGTTGCCCCCCAACTGTCTTGGCAGGAGGACCTCTCAAGCATCACTGAGTGACTATGAGGAGTTTGGAGATTTAGGCACCTTACCCAAATCTCAAAGCTAGTCTGTAGGTGATGGAGCCATAATTTCTATAAACCCAGTTTCTGTGTGTGTTCCGTTCACTGCATAGTTCTGAAACTGGAAAGATGGCTCATACTGGCAGCATACAAATAGCGTGTATAAAAACCGTATGTACTGCTGATAGGAAATGGTATCCATGATATACTCCCACGAAAGCGAACAACCAGGGTACAGATTAATATGTGTGATATCAGAGAACCTGGGTGGCTCAGTCATTAAGCGTCTGCCTTCAGCTCAGGTCATGATCCCAGGGTCCTGGGATCTAGCCCCATGTTGGGCTCCCTGCTTGGTGGGAAACCTGCTTCTCTCTCTTCCACTCCCCTGGCTTGTGTTCCCTCTCTTGCTGTGTCTCTCTCTGTCAAATAAATAAATAAAATCTTAAAATATGTGTGTGTGTGTGTGTGTGTGTGTGTGTGTGATGCTACCATTTGTGTAGAAGTTAAAAATCTCTGTGTGTGCGCACATGCAAATGTGTGCATTTCTGTGTTTTCTTGGAAGTATTAAATATTTCTGGAAGGATCCCCAAGAAACTGGTAACACCGATTGCTTTTGGAAAAGTGACCAGTTTGGCTGAGGGACAGAGCCAGAAGAGAAAATTTTAAAGAGACCCTTTAAGTCATTAAAATTTGAAACAGGGGAATGTGTCGTGTATTTTAAAATACATTTCAAGTCTCAATTCTACATACAACCAAAAGTGGATCTCCCCAGGGTATCGTATATGAGCAGTGCATAGAGATGAAGAATTCAGGGTTTGGGGGACTCTGTTGGTGTGTTCAATTTGGGTGAACACTTATTTTCCTTGTGTTTTAGGTTCTTAGTCTTACAATGAAGTAAAGATATGTCTTGGCTCCTTCAGTGGCATCATAGGTGAGTAGAAAAGCTATGATTTTTTTAATGATCAGCAGCATTTTAGTATACCGCTAGACTAGAACATGATCCTCCTTTTCCTCTCTTTCCCTCCTTTCCTAATTAAATGTATCCACTGATTATCCATGTCTCATCCCTCCTCATTCCGGACCTCACAAGCTCAAGTTACCCACAATTTGAAGAGCCTCTGCTACTTCCAAAGTGTGCAGACTTAGGCCTAAAATTTTATGTGTGACCACATTTTAAAACCTTTAGGGAGTGGACAATGGGACCTTCATATGTAGGTAATGAAAATGAGTAAGTTATATGAAGCATAGAAATCCGTTCTTTGGAGAAATTCTTTAACAGAATTCTAAACATAATGAATGAATGGACTGAGTGAAGTAAGGAACCCTGCCCATAAACAGTCAGTATTCTCTTTAGTCTGTCCTAACATTATGTGCCTGGTGCTATCAGAGCCAGAGTTAATCTCTTCTGGAAAAGACAAAGCTATGGAGATAATAATGAGATTTTATTATGGAACTCAAGGAATGGCCTATACTTTGGAAAGCTCAACATGCATTATTTTGATTTGTTTCAAGCCATCAGTGGATACAACAACATATATGGAGGCAAACAACACCATCTACAAATCAGACATCCTTTTTGTGCATTTGGGCATTAACTAGTTGTCACATAACTCTGTGCCCTAATTGGGTCAGGCCTCCTGTGTACCAAGAGAATTCTCCACCTTATAGATCTGCTTATACCTCTCTTTTTCCATTAACCAATCCTGCAAGTAATCACATAGGTTTAGGCGAGTACAGCGCATACACACACATAAAACTACGTTTGGAGAGAAATCAGTATACTGATCAATAAAATATACATGAAGATATTTTTTACGTGATGTTGAATGAGAACTGAAATGTCTAAAGGACATCAAAGCAGTTGGCAAGGGGCACCTGGGTGGCTCAGTGGGTTAAGCATCTGCCTTTGGCTCAGGTCATGATCCCAGGGTCCTGGGATGAAGCTCCGCATTGGGACCGCTCAGCGGGGAGCCTGCTTCCTCCTCTGCCTCTGCCTCTCCCTCTGCCTCTGCCTCTCCCCCTGCTCATGCTTGTGCTCTTCTCAAATAAGTAAAACTCTTCTTAAAAAGGCAGTTGGCAAGTCTATTTTAATAGATAAAGCTTTTTGTGGGAAAATATATGTCTAGATGGAACAGTCACATTGGCAGAATTTTAAAAACTATACTACCCTACCATTTTCAGTATTTCTTTGATATTTTTAAGTGTGGCTAAGTAATACTGCTGGTAATTTCAGCTGTTCGCTAATATTGACTCTTTGTCAAAATGAAGTTTTCTTCTTTATATGGTTTTAGAGATTTGTTTGTTCATTTAAAAATTTGTATTGAGGTGTAAGATACATACAGTCCAGCACACGAATCTTGAATCTACAACTCTGAACTTGGGTCCGTGTGCATATACATACCAGGGTAAGTAGCACTCAGATCAAGATAGAGAACATCTCCAGTACCACAGAGGGTTCCCTCACAACCTTGCCACTTGTCCCATACTCCTGGAGGGAACCACTCTTCTGACATCTGTCACTGTACATTTGGTTTGCCCATTATTGAAATTCATGTCAGTGGAATCCTATACCAGTAATGGGGCTCATATAAATGGAATCTATGCTTTTGGGCCAGATTTTTTTGGATTATCATGACATCCATGACACACAGCCACATTGCTGAGTGTAGCAGGAGTTGCTTCTTTTCTCTAGCAGAGTAGTAGTCCACTGACTATATCACGGATTGTTTATTCATTGTACTGTTGATGCGCATTTGAGTTGGTTTTACTTTGGGCTGTTATAAAACTGCTCAGGGAGGCCTGGGTGTCTCAGTCAATTAAGCATCCAACTCTTGGTTTCAGCTCAGTTCATGAACTCGGGGCCGTGGGATCAAGCCCCACGTTGGGCTCTGTGTTCAGTGTGGAGTCTGCTTAAGACTGCTTAAGTCTGCCCCCTCCCAAGTAAATAAATCTTTAAAATAAAAGCTGCTAAGAACATTCTTGTACCTGACTTCTGTACTCGTTCTTTTGGGTGTAAATCCGGTATGTGATGGCTAGGTTATAGGGTCTGCATTATGTTTAGCTCTAGTAGATACTGACAAACATTTTTCTAAAGTGGTCGTATCATTTTCTACTCCTGGCAGTGATATATGAGAGTTCCAGTTCCATATCTTCGCCAATACTGGGTGTTGCCATTGTCTTAAATTTTAGGTAGATGTTTCATAGTATCTGATTGAGGTTTATATTTACATTTCTGTGAGTAATAATGTTGAGAATACTTATATATGCTTATTGCCTGCTTGGGTATCCCCTTTTTCTGAAGTAATAATTCAAGTTTGTTGCCTGTCTTCTCACTTGATGCTTTCATATTCTGCTTTATTGAATTTGTGATCCAGCAGGCTTCCTTCGAAAGTGTAGACGTCATTTGGAAAACAAAATAAATTTGAAATACGTTCACTTTATGGCAAATGTGCTCCACTACCTCAATTTCTTTTATAAAATGGTTCTATGTACATGTGAGATAATAACATGAAAGCGAGAATGTGTGCCACTTAAAAAAAATCTGTTGAAGAACTTACATTATCCACTATAATTATTTGTTCCTCTTACCTGAAAGCCTCTTTTGCCATTGTGAAAATGAACCATATTCGCTGACACAACAAATGCTGATGAGGCTGTGGAGCACAGAAATGCTTATACATCACGAGGGTGGTGGGGGGATGCATAATGGTAGAGCCATTTTGGAAGACTGTTGGGTGGTTTCTTACAAAACTTAACATCCTCTTACCATATGATGCAGCAGTCATGCTACTTGGTATTTACCCAAAGGAGTTGGAAACTTTAGTCCAAACAAAGACCTAGAATCTGATGTTTATAGCAGCTTTATTCATAGTTACCAGAACTTGGAATCAACCAAGATATTTCTCAGTGAGTGAGTGGATGAATAAACTGTGGTACATCCAGACAATGGGATATTATTCTGTGCTGAAAGGGATTGAGCTCTTGAAACCATAAGAAGATGTGGAAGAAGCTTAAATGCATATTATGGGGTGAAAGAAGCCAATGTGAAAGGGCTATATACTGTATGATTCCAATTGTATAACATTCTGGAAAAGACAAAACTATGGAGATAATAAAAAGATTAGCAGTTGCTATGGGCCCCCTGGGTGACTCAGTCAGGTAAGCATCCAACTCTTGATCTTGGCTCAAGTCAAGATCTCAGGATTGTGAGTTCGGGCCCTGCATTGGGTTCCATGCTGGGGGTGGAGCCTACTTAAAAGAAAGATTAGCAGTTGCCAGGAGTGGGGAGGTGTGGGGAGAGGTGACTAGAGACAGAATACAATTTTTAGGGCAGTGAAAAATATTATGTATGATAAGCAGTGGTGGGTACATATCAATATACTTTTATCTAAACACACAGAATATACAACACCAAGAGTGAACCATAAGATAAACTGTGGGCTGTGGGTGATTATGATGTGTCAGTATAGATTCTTCATCGGTTTTTAAAAAAAGGTACCATTCTTGTCAGTGATGTTGATGATAGGGGGACCTATGCTTGTTTGGGGGCAGAGGGTATATAGGAAATCTCTGTGACTTCCTCTCAATTTTGTTGTAAACCTAAAATTGCTCTTAAAAATAGTCTTAAAAAATTAGCCAAATTTTTCCACAACTTCCTGCCTCCTGGATTTTACTTTAGAGCCTGAGATCAAGACCTAAAACGTTAATTTGGTAAATAATTGTTATTCACATTAGAACAGCTAACAGAACCACTGCTATATGACTATTAATGGTACATTCTTGCCTGACTGGATGTAGAGAATATAGAAATAGGCACAATTTACAAAGTAAGCTTTACAAAAATCAATCTTAGTTACATTGTGAAGTAACAGTAATGGTAGTAACAGCATGAAAAGCACTTTTAATTCTTCAAAGCCCACTTAGGTACATTGTTCTCACCACGACTGGCAAAGACTGGTAAAAAGGGTGAAGTGTATGTTATTTGCAGTGTGAAACTGAACAAAGTAATGGATCGAAAGCTTAAGTGTCTTTGTATGAAGACAAGTCTCTCTCCATTTCAAAAGTACTGATACATATCAGTAATGAGATACTGATCTTCCAACGTACCATTCTTCTTTGCCATCTCAATTTACTTCTCTTTTGGAGCAATAGCGAATATCCTCTCTTGTGCTCACCACCCACTAGTAGTCACAGAAACAAATCAATGGACAATTGATCCAAGTATTTCCTTGAGTTAAATCCAGCCATCTCAAAATGAGCACAAGATTGAATATCCTTCCGTAGCTTGTGACATCAGCTGAGCAACATGAGTGAATTACAGCGGCATGTCCCCTCTAGGGCTATCTATTATCCAATATGTCTTATTTAATTTTCAGTTTCAGGCAGGCAAATTGACCATGTATACTTGCTTGTGTCAGTAGCTAATTTTAGATCACTATTCTAATTGGAAATGGCATGCCCGTTTAGCTTGTCATGTAAAAATTCACATTTTCTGATTAATGTGATTCATTTATATTAGATTTGACTTGACGAATGGCAGTGTGTAATATAGGAGGCAAGTGTGACAGGATTCCTCTCTCTCTCACTCAGTCACACTCTTTATAAATGAGCCAATCGAGGCATCAGACTGCAGTGTCTTCCCTTTAATGAGATAAATTTTGAACTCGCACCTATTCTAATGTGACTTTCATGGTATTTTCTCACAAGTTGGGCAACTCTTACCGGAGGGAGGGAGGTTTTACTTGTAGTCCTGCCTTCACATTCATTCATGGCAAGTGGACAAACTGCTGTGATAGAAATGTTGCTCTTCTGTCACTGTTGTTGTGTGTCTGTGTTTGTGTCTAAACTGCAGATCGAATAAAGCTGGACCTCCATGTCTTAAATGCAATTTGAAGACACTGGTAGGAATTATGAATTATATAAGTAATACACAATATTGCGATTAGTCTGAAAGAAGAACTGGTAAAATGAGAATTCCAGCTAAAAATAAAAGGAAATGTTTAAAAGATGAAAGGAGAAAGATAACAAGTTAGGAATTTCTGTTAATGTAAAAGAAGACTTTATTTTATTTTTTTAAAAGACTTTATTTATTTATTTGACAGAGATTACAGGCAGGCAGAGAGAGAGGGGAGGGGAAGCATGCTCCCTGCTGAGAAGAGAGCCCAATTCAGGGCTTGATCCCAGGACCCTGGGATCATGACCTGAGCCAAAGGCAGAGGCTTTAACCCACTGAGCCACCCAGGCTCCCCCAAAGACTTTATTTTAAATAATTTATGAGTTCTATATACTCTGTGCCCTTCCTGTTATCATGGGGAAGTATGTTCCTTCTAAACCTACTTTGTTGAGCTGTTTTACCTTGAATGGATGCTGTACTTCGTCAAACGTTTTTTCTTTGTCCATTGAAATGATCATATGGTTCTTATCCTTTCTCTTGGGGATGTGAGGCATCACGTTGATTGATTTGTGAATATTGAATTACAATTGCATCCTAGGAACAAATCCCAGTTGATTGTGGCAAATGATTCTTTTAATGTATTCTTGAATTTGGTTTGCTAGTATTTTCTTGAGGATTTTTTTAATCCACGCTCATCAGGAGCATGGCCTACAATTCTCTTTTTTTTGTCATTTCTTTATCTGGTTTTGGCATCAGGGTGATACTGGCCTCACAGAATGAACTGGGAAGTTTTCATACCTCTTGTATTTTTTTTTGGAATAGTTGAGAAAAATGAATATTATTTTTTCTTTAAATGTTTAGTATAGGGGTGCCTGGGTGGCTCAGTGGGTTAAAGTCTCTGCCTTCGGCTCAGGTCATGATCCCAGGGTCCTGGGATCAAGCCCCACATCGGGCCTCTTCGCTCAGTGGGGAGCCTGCTTCCTCCTCTCTCTCCGCCTGCCTCTCTGCCTACTTGTGATCTCTCTGTCTGTCAAATAAATAAATAAAATCTTTTAAAAAATAAATGTTTAGTATAATTTGCCTATTAAGCCATCTGGCTCCAGACTTCTGTTTCTTGGGAGTTTTTTAAATTATGGATTCAATTTCTTTGCTGGTTATCAGTCTGTTCAAATTTCCTGTTTCTTCCTGTTTCAGTTTCAGTAACCAGTTTTTGTACAACTTTATCCAGTTCTTCTAGGTTGTGCAATTTGTTGGCATATAGTTTTTCACAATATTCTCTCATAATTGTTTATATTTCTGTAGTGACGGTTCTTATTTCTTCCCTCTCAGTTGTAAATTCATTTATTTGAGTCCTTTCTCTTTTTTCTTGATAAGTCTGGCTTGAGGTTAATGAATTTTATTTATCTTTTTCAAAGAACCAGCTCCTGGGGCACCTGAGTGCCTCAGGCATTTGAATGTCTGACTCTTGATTATTGTCCAGGTCATGATCTCAGGGTCCTGGGATGGAGCCCCATGTTGGACTCTGTGTTCAGTGGGGAGTCTGCTTGAGGATTCTCTCTCTCACTCTCCCTCTGCCTCTCCCCCCATGCTTGTGCTCATGCCCTCTCTCTCTCTTGAATTAATAAATATTTTTTAAAAGATTGCTCTTGGTTTCATCTATCTGTTCTATTGTTTTTTTTGTGTTTCTATGTTATTTATTTGTGTTCTAATCTTCATTATATCCTTCCTTCTGCTGGTTTTAAGTTTTGTTTGTTGTTCTTTTTAGCAAGGTTAGGTTGCTAATTTGAGATTTTCCTTGCTTCTTGAGGTAGGCCAGTATTGCTATAAACTTCCCTCTTAGAACTGCTTTTGCTGCATCCCAGAGGTTTTCAACTGTTGTTTTTATTTTCATTTGTTTCTGTGTGATTTTTATTTCTGGTTTGATTTCCTGGTTGACCCAGTCATTGTTTAGTAGGGTGTTCTTTAATCTCCATGTGTTTGTGGTCTTCCCAGATTTTTTCTTGTGGTTGACTTCAGGTTTCATAATGTTGTGGTAGGAAAAGATTCATGGTATGACTTCAGTCTTGAATTTGTTGAGGCTGGTTTTATGGGCTAATATGTGATCTGTTCTGAAGAATGTTTTGTGTGTACTTGGAAAGAATGTGTATTCTGCTTTTCTAGGATGGAATGCTCTGAATATAGCTGTTAAGTCCATCTGGTCCAATGTGTCATTCAAATCCATTTTTTCTTATTGGTTATCTGTCTAGATGATCTCTTCATTTATGTAATAGGGTGTTAAAATACCCTATTATTAGTGTATTTTTATCAATTAGTTCTTTTATGTTTGTTATTAATTGTTTTCTGTATTTGATTGCTCCCGTGTTGGTGCATACTTGAAATTGTCCTATCTTCTTGTTGGATTGTCCCCTTTAGTAGATAGAGCGTCTTTCTCTGTATCTTGTTACAGTCTTTGTTTTAAGGTCTGTTTTGTCCAGTGTTAAGTGTTGCTACTCCAGCTTCCTTTTGACATTCATTTGCATGATAGATGTTTCTCCATCCCCTCATTTTGAATCTGCAGGTGGTTTTAGGTCTAAAGTGAGTCTCTTGTAGACACTGGTCTTAGTTTTTTGTTTTTTTTTTTTATCCTTTATATCACCTTGTCACACTTTCTTTTTAATCCATTCTGTCTTTTGATGGAGGCATTAAGGCCATTTACCTTCAAAGTAGTTATTGATAGGTATGTAATTATTGCCATTTTATTACTTGTCTTATTGTTGTTTCTGAAGTTTTTCTCTGATCCATTCTTTTCTTTCTCTCTTTCATGGTTTGCTGGATTTCTTTAGGTTTCTTTCCCTTTATTCTCTGCATATTTATTAGTGGTTTTTCATATATGGTTGCCATTCAGATTGTATATAACCTCTTCTGCATATAGCTGTTTGTATTAAGTTGATGGTCATTTAAGTTTGAACTCATTCTTTCCTCCTCTCCTCCCCACATTTTAGGTGTATATTATTATATTTTATATCCTTCTAATTTTTTGAGTACCTTCACTGGTTGTTGTTGTTGTTGTTGTTTTTTACAGAAATACTCTTTTTACTGATTTTGTGTTTCCTATCTTTATACTGTCTCATTTGGTCTCTCCTTTCCCCTCAAAGAGTCCCCTTTAATATTTCTTGCTGGTTTAGTGGTCACAAACTCTTTTAGTTTTTGTATGTCTGGGAAAGTATCTCTCCTTCTATTCAGAATGATAGCCTTGCTGGATAAAGTATTCTTGGCTGCAGATTTTTGCCATTCAGCATGTTGAATATATCATGCCACTCTCTTCTGGCTTGCCAGGTTTCTGTTGAAAAATCTTTTGATAGCCTTATGGGTCTTCCCTTGGAAGTGAAAGACTTTTTTTGTCTTGCTGCTTTTAAGATTTTTTTCTTCATCACTATATTTTGCCAATTTAATTACAATATGTCTTGGTGTGTGTCTGCTTTTGTTGATTTTGATGGGAGTTCTTTGTGCCTCCTGGGGCTTGGGATGTCTGTTTCCTTGCCCAGATTAGGGAAGTTTTCAGTTATTATTTCTTCAAATAAATTTTCTGCCCCCCTTTCTCTCTTATCTTCTTCTGGGACTCCTATAATATGAATGTTACTATGCTTAATGGAGTCACTGAATTCCCTAAGTCTGTTCTTGTTCTGTGTAATTCTTTTTTTCTCTCTTCTGTTCAGCATAATGGCTTTCCATTAATCTGTCTTCTAGGTCATTAATTCCTTCCTCTGCTTCTTCCATCCTGCTGTTCATTCCATCAAGTGTTGCTTATTTCATTTATTGTTCCTATTTTCCCTGCTTTGTTGTTCCATTTCTCTTTGTTAAGTGTTCCACTCTTTCCTCAAGTCCAGTGAGTATCCTTACGATTATGGCTTTAAGTTCTTTATCAAGCATGTTACTTATTTCTGTTTCACATAGTTTTCTGGCCATGACTTTGTCCTGTTCTTTCATTTGGATAAATTTCTCTGTCTCCTCATGTTGTTTGCCTCTCTGTGTCTGCTTCTTTGTTAAGAGAGTCAGCTGTGTCTTCTGCTCGTGAAAGTAGTGAGTTTATGAAGAGGTGCTGGAGTGCCCTGCAGTGTGGTGCCCCCCTTCACTGGAAGCCGGCACTTCAGCAGAGTCTCTCTCCTGTGTGTGTTGCTTATGCTCTACTGTTGTGACTTGAGTCATTTTTCCTTTCACTAGCCTCATCTCTACCGACTCTCTGCCTGTTGTGGGCTATCCTTGCTCTCCATGGTGCTAGTGGAACCCAGGCCTGCTCTGAGGGGGCATGCCTTCCAGGGAACTTGGGATTGGGACAGCAATATTAGCAATATTAGTAGTTAGCAATATTAGTAACTAGACAGCAATATTAGCAATATTAATTTGCACTGAGCCACTAGTCCTGTGCCAGATCCCCCAATTTGCAGTGGTGACTGGGACTGTGCCCCTGGGCAGCTGGGGTCACGTGGCTGGGAATAGCACAAGTGATGGCTAGATGCAGCTGGGCCCAGCATTTGATGGTGGCCGGATGCACAGCTATGCCCAGCCCATGGTGGCAGCTGTGCCCCTGGTGGCCAGGGGCTGCATAGGGATGGGGGTTCGGGGCTCCTGGTGGCTGGATGGAGCCCACATGGGGCTTTAACAAAATTTGCCCTGAGCCCAGGGTGGAGGCCAGCAGTCTTGGAATGGCTGGGTCCTCAGGAGAACTCATGGGCGTGGCACACTGCTGGAGGGTTAGGTAGCAAGTGTCCCTGTAGTCCCACCTTCCACAGATGACTCTGTGTTTATGCTTGGGGTGGGAGAGGAATAAGGTCCTTGCCAGCTCCTTCATTTTCAAAGAAGTCCCCCAACATGTTCCAAAATCGGTATGAACAGATCTGTCTTCTGTTTGCCCCACGTCTTGTGTCAACTGCTATTTGTATGTTGCCTTTCCATCCAGGTTGCCGTGTCTTTGAGGGTGGCGACCCAGCTATCCCTGGCCTTCCCAGCTGGACCAGGGCTGAGTCAGCTGACTTTTAAAGCTCCAGGTTCCAAGTTCCACTGGTTTTACAAACTCAGGGAATTCATCCTCTCTGGTTTTTAAAGCCAAAGGTTCTGGGGATTAGTCTTCCCGGTGTGAATCCCCTAGTGTGAAGGCCCATTTCTCTGCCCTCTCCATGCGTACAGCTCCCTCTCTCCTGGGGGGAACTTCCTTCGGCCTTTCTGACCTTCCCAACCTTCCAGATGCAGCTTCTTCTCTATATTTAGTTGTGGCGTTTATTCTGCCTGTCTTCGGGTTGCTCTCCTGGTTTCTGACTTGGATATGGATGATATCTAGTTGTAAACTGGGATGGGGTAAGCTCAGGGTCCTTCTACTCCATCATCTTCCCAGACTCCTTACAATCATGGTAATTAACACATCCATCACCCCATATACTTACCATTTTTGTGTGTGGTGAGAACACTTAAGAACTACGGTCAGCATATTTCAGGTATACAAGACAATATTATTAACTATGGTCATCATGGTGTACATTACATTCTCAGAACTTACACATCTTACAACTAAAAGTTTGTGCAACATCTCCCCATTTCTTCCACTCTTCTCCCCAGCCCCTGGCAACTACCATTCTACATTCTGCTTCTCTGGGTTTGATTTTTTTTTAAGGTTCCACGTATGAGTGAGATTATACATTATTTGTCTTATATCACTTAACATATTGTCCTCCAGGCCTACCCATGTTGTCACAAATGGAAGAATTTTCTTCTTTCTCATGGCTGAAAAATATTCCATTGCATATATACACCACATTTTTTCTTTATCCATTCACTTACATTGTCTTCATATTTTGGTTGTGAATAATGCTGCACTGAGCAGTTATCTCTTGGTGATATTGATTTTATTTCCTTTGGTCATAGACCCAGTGGTAAAACTACTGCATCATATTGTGTTTCCATTTTTAATTTTGGGGGGGGGGAATTTCCATACTGTTTTCCATAGTGGTTGCACCAGTTTGCATTCTCACCAACAGTGCACAAGTTTCCCTTTTCTCTACTCCCTCACCAGCACTTGTTATTTCTTGTCTTTTTGGTAATGGTCATCCTAACATAGGTTATATCATATCTCATTGTGGTTTTGATTTGCATTTCCTTGATGACTAGTGATGTTAAGAACATTTTCATTTATTTTTTTGCCATTTGTATGTCTTCTATGGGAAAATGTCTATTCTGAGATGCTTTATCTAGAAAGAATTGTGGGTCACTGGTGATAGTCACCAAAACAAATTTCTCAAAAGACATCTCTATTCCTCCTTGAGGTTATTCTTACCACATTCATCTATGGAATCCACTTTGGTAGGAAATTGGAATAAATATCTATAAATTTAGAATAAGGAAAATGAAGGATATTTCATGTGTATGGATAATCTTCATAAAGTAGAACCAGCACTATTAAATATAATAATACCTGCTTTGTGGCAAATACAAAACTCAACCTCAAACAGAGAGCAGTCACAGAGCCAGTAAGTGATGGAGCAAGGACTTGACCATAAGTCTTAGGATTCCAATTCTAATGTTTTTCTAAGACTCAGAATCCCAAAATTATTAATTAAGTAATTATCCACTGCACTTTACTACTAGTGACCTAAATTGGGAGTGCTAAAGGGGAATTAAAACATAAATATTCTCCACTGTAGCTAGGTGTTTTTAGACATTAAAGGGATTTCATTATTTATTATAAAATTGGATATTGCTCTAAGCATTCTTCATTATTCTGTATTTCTGGGAAGGCAGATGATTGCCACATTCTGTAATTTCATTGGGCAGTAATTGATTTACTGGTTGACCATTGATAATTGGTAAAATGATTTCATTTTAAATGAAATCATTTTAAATTAATTTTATTGAATTCATTTTAAATTAAAATGATTTTGTTGGTTCAACAAAAACAAAGGAAAATTATTCATGGCTAATACTACGTGTTATAGCACAGTACTCACTGTTTCCTGTCTGAGTGAGAATTCATTTCATATTTACTACTAGGCTTTGGAACTGTCAATACTATTACATATTGTGTGTGGTGAGGAGGGCGTGTGTGTACTCTGAGATTGGAAAATATTATCTTCCCTGTATTCTGTGTAAGTTAGTGCCTATCATAAACCCAATGGAATACATTTATTTAGTTTGAATTATTATTGATAATTTTTAAAAGATTTTATTTATTTATTTGACAGACATCACAACTAGGCAAAGAGTCAGGCAGAGAGAGAGAGAGAGAGAGGAGGAAGCAGGCTCCCTGCTGAGCAGAAAGCTTGATGCGAGGCTCGATCCCAGGACCCTGGGATCATGACCTGAGCTGAAGGCAGAGGCTTTAACCCACTGAGCCACCCAGGTGCCCCTATTATTTACAATTTAAGAATAAAATATTATCATCAGTTTATAGCTCCAGAGAGGATACCTATCCATCCACTTCTAAGTATAGTCTTTATTTTTACTGAAGTATAGGGAACATACAATATTACGTTAATTTCAAGTGTATAATCTTTTCACAAGGTAGGTGTCTTATGATATTAAAACATCCCTATTGAAGAAATCCAAAATGTTGGCAAATATTCTAGAACTTACAGTTGAACCCTTCTTCACCATTCCTTTGCTTTTGCCATAATCCACAATTCACTATGTCAGCCTGAGACTTCTACAGCAGTTTCATGGCTAGCTTTCTTGAGTCTGGTCTTCAGCCAGCAGGTTTGCCTTAACTGTCATTAATAGGAGTCATTAAAAAAATAAAATTAAATTTAAAAAAGTAATTTTTCTTAGGGGTTATTGTAATTATGCTACTTTCTTATTCAGCATGTCTTATCCCTGAGAGTCTCAGTGCTTCTGCTCTAATTCCAGTTTGCTATAATCTTCATAGTTGTGCTAACATGCTCACATGGTTACGTATAATCCCTGGTAAACATGTAATTTTACAGCTGGGGAAACTGAGGCTCAGAATGAGCAATGACGAAAATAAACATAACCAAACTGTATTTGGCAAAGTCTCGGTGTGATCTCAGCTGAGTCTATTGCCTCAGTTTACCTTTCTAACATTATTCCTCCTTATTTTACTACACATACAGTTAGCAGTGGTCATTCTGGTGTCCACACATTCTTTACAAATATAGCGCACTAATACTTTTGTTTGTCCTTTTCCTTTATTGGAGCTTCCTTTCTCTTCCCTTTAGAGACTCAAATTCTACCCATCTTCCAGGACAACACAGGCTCCAGCTCTTCTGTCTTCATTGACTTCCCTCTCATTTCACTTTCTTTCTTTTTTTTTTTTTAAGATTTTTAAGATTTTACTTTTTTTTTTTTTTTTAGATTTATCCCTTTTAGAGAGAGAGAATGAGAGGGCAGGGAGAGGAGCAGAGGGAGAGGGACAAGCAGGTTCCTGAACTCTGCACAGAGTCTGATGTGGGACTTGAACTCAGGACCCTGAGATCATGATCTGAGCCAAAATCAAGAGCCAACTACTCAACTGATTGAGCCACCCAGGCACTTTCACTTTCTATAGCAGATTAAAAATTCACAGTATTAGCACGCTGTCATCATTTTTTTGTGAACATTAATCATCCCTACCAAAACATACTGTGAGCTGCCCGAGGGCAAGACCATGTTTTATATGCCTTTGGTATTTCTTGGCAGGGTCATAAGCCCATTGTAAATGATAATAAATGCTGGCTGTGTAACTGTTATTTTGCTTTAAATGGGCCTTTCCTTTTTTGGCCTTTTCTCAATGAGAATAAAAAGGATTTATTCAAAGACTGTAATTGAACTTTAGCTATCAGTCATTCTGCATTTTTGTTTTGTAATATTATAACAGTAATTCTTATTAGGTTCTTCTTTTACCCATTCAACATAAAATAGTAAATGTAAAACATGGGAAATAACAAATTACTTTAGGAAGCATTCTGAACGCCCTTTGGAGTTCTCAGGCTGACCTGAATAAATAATTTGAAAATCCTGGTGTGTCCTGCATTTTTATGCTTCTAAAATGGTCTATGAAGTAAAATTCTTAATCGTTTATGAAAAACAAACCCAGATCATTGAGACCCAGGAAAATGTAATAGGCAAAGTAAGATTAACCCCTTTAGTTGCTAATGTCACATCATACCGTCTCAACAACATACGGGTGGGGAGAACCCTCAGTAGAGCGCTGGCTGGTGCATGCGCCCCAGCTTGCTGCTTCTTTCTTTATGGAGAGCTGTTTCTCTCCCAGGTCCTTCACCTCTGCCTTGCACCCCTCCATCCTTCCCTTCTCCCTGCCTGGCCTAGCATCAAAACATTTTGTAGGACTAATCGAGTCTAAATAATTTCATTTGAATTTTGGTAAAGTGACATTCAGAAGTTATTTCTCTTTGGATAAATCTTCATCTTAGTAGGTATGGGTCTCAAAGATATAAAAGAAGAAAGTCATAGATATGTATATGTACATGTAAATATGTGTATATGTTAGAGAATATCTCCATACTAGCTTGATAAATAAGTACCTAAGTGATAAATACATATATCAAAGGTATAAAAGAAGAAAGTTACATATATATATATATATACACATGTGTATACGAGTGTGTGTATGGAGAGAGCGGGCCAAGAATTCCCCCATATTAGCTTGGTAGTCCATTTCTATAAACATTCCTAGTGATGATTCCTTAGATGGAAAGTTTGTATCCTTTTTGTATCTTTTTTCTTCCTACATCACCCTTTTCTCAACTTTCTTGTGCATTAATGATCCTGGTAAGGCATTTTCCAAGATTGATGGATGACTAGCTAAAAGGTTTCATAGCCCAAGGCAAGGGAGAGGTCCATTAACTTCACATGGTCAATAATTTCCCTGGGTAATGCCCTCTTCTGAGATTTTATTGCTAATAAAACCCATGTTTTAATGTTCAGAAAAATTAAACATCATTTTAAGTTACTCATTCTTAAAATTAAACCTGTCCTTGTCTTTTTGCTGTGTCTTCATTCCTCAAATATGAAGGTATACTCTTTTCACATATTTCTTTAAAACTTAAGTTTAATTTTCTTTTTATAAATTGAGTCCCACACTTAAAAACTAATACTCATTTTCAAGGGACACATTTGTATAATTCCCTTAACTAAAGGAGTCAGGCTTGGTATTCTGAAATGGAGTGTCTGTAACTAATAGCTTTAGTCAAACCATATATTTATATCTGGTAGGTATATTAGGATTTCTAGGTTGCCAAGTCCACCTGAAAAATAGGGAAAAAGGAGAAAAAGACACTCACCATCAGTTGGGAAAAAATAACATAACTTTGTTGTTTCTGTGGTGTTTAATGAATTGGCTGAGCCAGGCTGAATATAAGGCCAACTTTCCTGCAGACCTTTCTTTTTCATCCAAAGAAACCTTTTGTGGACTATTACTGGCCTTTTAGTTGGACTTGTCACCCCACTCTGAAATCATTAATTCTTTGTATGGCTTTTAATTTTTAAATATCTTCAGATCACAGAACTTAAAATGGTGCTTTGTATTTTCTGCAATAGGATGAAATGAGTTTTGATTTTTATTTAAGACAGAGACAAAGGTATTAAAAGGTCCAAAAAAGTGAGAAAATCTACTTAAATATTTTTCACACACTTGGGGAAATTACCAGTAATCTCTAGACCTGGGTACATAAAATCTCATCCACATTGTATCTAGATACACAGTGCAGGGTGTCTTCTCCCAGTCTGCTTTCTTTCTATGATGGAATTAAAAAGTACAGAGGGAATAAATTGGGAATTGAAACACTTTCTTTTGAGCTCACCCTTAGCAGCCGAGTGACCTCTGCAAAATCGCTTAACCTGCTAATACATTAGTTATATATCACCTCCTCGAAACACTATTTAGTAACAGTGGTATTTGCCTTGCCTAGATTATAGGACTGTAGTGAGAAGCAATGAAGGCAATGTGGGTGAAAGTGCTTTCTAAAATCTAAAACCCCAAACAAATCTCATATACCAAACAGGAACAGAGCTGCAGTTCAGCCTTGCTACTTTCCTTGGCATGGAATGTCTCTCTATAAATTACTTGGCCTGCCATTGGCAACTTGGGAAAGAAAAAAAGAATCAAGGTCAAGAAAATATGCCCATGAGTTATTCGTCTGCATGTTAATAAGTGAAAATGGTACCCATTATGGCCCTGTAAGTTGTAAAACCTGGGGGAGCCATGTTAGCTAATTATGTTAATGGTTAGATGCTGGAGGATGTTGAATATTAATTCTTGTATAGAATTTGTCTAATCATCCATTTCTTACCTGCCAGTCTGTTCTGACTACTAATCAATCAGGCAGAAAGCACAGAACTCCAGCTATTAGAAAACAAATGACCACACATATGTATCCAGCCATGCGCCTGAATCCTTCGTTTTTGATGAAAACCTATTGCCTGTAATAAAACCACGTTGTGAATATTTACTTGACCATTTTATGTAGAATGGATTTCCCTTTCTGTAGGGAGCTGTATAATACATGCAGACATAAAAATGGCTGTCCAATGAGGTCAAATATTTCCAATAATATTACCCCTATAATCTGGTTTCGAAAAACCACTCCGTTTTCTAACTGATAAGATAGAGAACTAAAAGAAGCTACTGATGTGAGGCCACCTAAAATGGACTGTGGGAAAATTATTAAAATTATTAAGATGTTGGGTAGGAAATCTCCTTCTCTAGGAGTTCATCAGGTGAGGAAAATCCATATTCCTTAGTAAATTAAAAAGATTCTCAAAATGTGTGCAGTGCTTTCAACTAGTGTAGTATTGTCATTGGGGAAAGAACAATTCTTTGAAGGGGACCATCCCTCAGAGGGCAAGACATTTAGCAGTCAAGTTCTTGCCCTGTAATGACCCTACCCATAGTCATGGTGACAAATAGCCATTAGGAAGAGAAATGTGTCCCTATTGAGAACCACTGGAAGGGAAATTCTTTTTTTTATTTTTTTAAAAAATATTTATTTGACAGAAATCATGAGGCAGTGAGGCAGGCAGAGAGAGAGGAGGAAGCAGGCTCCCCGTGGAGCAGAGAGCTCGATGTGGGGCTCGATCCCAGGACCCTGGGATCATGACCTGAGCTGAAGGCAGAGGCTTTAACCCACTGAGCCACCCAGGCGCCCCTGGAAGGGAAATCCTACATGTTAGGGTTGGACAGACAGAAATCTGACTTTTGTCAGAGGGTAGAGCCTAGAGACCCAGAGAAAAAATAATAACAAATGGCAGGCAAATGAAACTTTGCAGATAATTTTAATTAACAATAGTGAAGAAAGCAATTTTAATAGTACTTTATTACTTAGAGATGAGTAGCTTTTGTTGAAACCAATCCTTGCATAATTCTTCTTAATCACTTTGTTACTTTCAGTTATTTCTGATAAAATGCACTTTACTCCACAAAGCAATCATCAGTTATATTTGTAAATTGCCAATTTTCTATCATTGACTTTAATTTTCTCAGTAGATACAATTTGCTCAAATTCCCCCAAGAGCCCTGGCTCTGCTGTCTCATTTCCTAAAACACATCACCCGTCCTCACATGGCATTGACACCAGGAATTTTCCTGTTGGTTTCTTCTCCAAATATTTACAGACTGGCTAATAAATGTCCTACCCTTTCCTTAAAACACACAGTCACGAACGAATAGCTACAAATGCCATCACTCTTTTGACACAAGATCTATATGACATGCTGTAGGTTCTGGGTGACTTGGTCCCTAGCCAGCTCTGAGACTATTTCCTACTCCTTAGCTCTTCACTTCCTCATTTCTGCCCTGGCTGCCTTGTAATCCTGGACACTGCACCTGCTCCCACTTGAGGAACTCTCCCTGGCAGGCCATCAACCAGGACGTGTCCCTCCTAACCTTCCCATGGCCCTCTCCTTTTCTTCTTTCAGATCTCTGCTAATCTCCTCAGAAAGGTCTTCTAAGACCTCTAAGACCATCTTGTTCTTCCTGTCTCCCCCACTCTGTCATTCTCTGTAACTTTTGTGGGCTTCACTTCTCTTCAGAGAGCTTACTGTCCCCTGCGATTTGTCCCATAGTAATTACCCAATAAATTCTTTATCAATGACATCTTGAAATGGCTAAGGATAGGCTACCTGGGGCTGAGTCCCAGTGCTGTGCCTTCCTGATGGTGACGTTTGGCCGTTGCTTAACTTTTCAGTGTATCTACTTCAGAGTGCTGCTGTCCCACCTTCCTCCTTGGCATTAAGATATGTCTGACTTGGAAAGAACTATGGAGAATATTGACTCCCACTTTCTGTCGAAGGCAATAATATTTGTCTCTCTCTTCCTGTCCTGCATCCCCTCTTCTCTCTTAATTTTATCTCCTTCTTATTACTCAATCTCAGATGGTGAGGAGGAAGAATCACCTTCAGAGTTTTTCGCCATCTTGTGTATGTCCTTTTTGTGAGAGTCCTACATGGAAAATGTCAGTGACCTCAACTTCACCTCACATCTGCTTTTCAGTAAACACAGCCTTTCAACTGAACGATTTTCTCTATCATACAATACAAAGAGTGACAATTGTCATTTGATTATTTGACTAATTTCAAGTCTCAACAAATACACAGAATAGCTCTTATCTCCTCACAGGTGATAGGTAGTGAAAGTAATAGGAGAGATTGCTGAAAAAGTGTCAGTTATAGTCCACGTCCTTAACAAAACTTGCAATATAATTATGCATATAAAAATCAGTGTTCATCAAACAATCTTACTTTAGTTTTTTAAACATCTAAGGGTGTAACTTTTTTGTTCTCTGAAGAAAATTTTTGCAGCTATATATTTTTTAAATGTTTTGGTTAAGTTAAAAAAATTTAGAACTCAGATTTTCTCAAGTATGTAAGTTCAGTTACAAATCTTATACTGCTTACATTTCTAAAATTATAAATAATCATTTATACTTATTCTTTGGTGTTCATTAGCTCACAATTAACCTCAAATTTACTTAAATTTCCTTAAGAATTTCAATTTACATCTCCTGATTTAATATATCTGATTCTTATAATTCTTCACAAGGCTTCCAGCCTGACACAGTCTTCCTCACTTAAGCAACTCCTGTGAATCTGGTAGAGCAGAAACATTAATAAAGTAAACCAGGACCACTTACACATTTAAATATAGCTATCAACTTTAAGATCCTCTTACATCTTTCAAGTCAAAGTCATAAGTCTGATGTTGACAAACCATTTCAGATCAACTCATTTTACATGTCAGATTCTCCCATACATAAGCTGCTTTTAAATGTGTTGAGCATCTTAAAAAGAAAACCTACAGAGATAATAACTGAACTGGCAAAACGTAATCCTGCATTTAACACAAAATAACATTATTCTGGCTGGGATTGTAAGTATTGTCTCTGCTTTTAGAATTGCAGAGATACAACTACAGGATCCAAGGCATGGCACCGTAATTTCAGTTTGTGGTAGAAAAGTCAATGTTAGAACATAGGATCCCCTTCCTAGAGTTTTATGTTGAGTTTCTTTTCCATTTTAGTTAGTTCAGCTAGTCTCTTATCATCTGACTGGATGCCATATTGTTTTAATATTTTTTTCCTAGCTGGTTCTCATCAGCTACCACCCCTCTTACCATAATTTTATATTAGACTACATAACATGAGTTCAAGTATCATATCTAATAGTTCCACTGTGCCATATGCACTGTGTGCACAAAAGTAAACTATTTGTGTGTTACCTGGGGAATTTCTATGAGCAAATATATGCTGGTAATAAAAGATGAGATTCTGTTTTAGCTCATGTTCATGTTTAATTTCAGAAATACACAACTACTTATTAGTGGATCTTAAAGCAAACAGGATAGCGACAAACCCAGTGTTTTGAGTTTGATTGAACACCTTTTTAGAATGAGAAAAATTGATTTCAAGGTTAAAAAAAAAGGACCTAAAACCAATTGGTGTTTGGGGGGATTTCCCATACAACTTTCCAAGTTAATAAAAAAAACAAATAGTTTTTTAAGTCTAGTCCAGCTCATGAAACTGTGAGCTGATGGCCAAGTTCAACAGCTGGAAACCTATAGTCCAATCCAACTTCATCTGTAGCCCCTCCTTTTTTTTTTTAAAGATTTATTTATTTATTTGACAGACAGAGATCACAAGCAGGCAGAGAGGCAGGCAGAGAGAGAGGAGGAAGCAGGCCTCCTGCTGAGCAGAGAGCCCGATGCGGGGCTCGATCCCAGGACCCTGAGATCATGACCTGAGCCGAAGGCAGAGGCTTTAACCCACTGAGCCACCCAGGCGCCCCTACCCCTCCTTTTCTTTTAAACTGCCTCAATTTATTGTATTAATGGCATTGTAACTAAAGCCAAAGCTAAAGAAGAGAACCAGAGGACAAGAAAAGCAGTTGAATTAACTTTATAGTCCTCTTCATGTTATCCTTCAAAATCTTTACTTCTACAAAAAAGGGGGGGAAAAGTCTTTAAAGTGGATGTTATTTAAAGGGAATTTTCAAGTGCCGGCGTTTGCAGAGCTGGCCGAGGGAATTATAGGCAATGAAGTAGCCGGAGGAAGAATGTCAGGACGAGCCTGAGGTTTCCATGTGAAGGCCTTGCTTCCTAATTGTTATTATGCTTACAAGGACACTCCGTAAAAAGAAAAATGAATGCCTTGTTCAACACCTGCTGTAAAAAGATGCTGGGACTCTGTGGCTTGCTTAAATCATTTTTTTCCAGAAACAAATTGCCGAACAAGCCCTAGGCCATTTAATTTCCAAATACCAGTAATTAAAATGAGTAACATGGTCAGAATTTGGCAGGGCCACAGCTTTCCTTTCCCTTTTCATTTTCCCATAAATTTTAGTGAAGGTCAGATTTGTTGAAGGGAGGAGAGGGGGCGAAACCTGCCGGCTGCGTGCTCATGGGAGGTTAAAATATGACTTGTTCACAGTGTCCCTCATAGTTCAGGACTTAATGGTCCTTGACGGGGATAACCTAGAAGTTAATTTTACTCTGTGTCCCAAAAGCAGTCATTGTCAATGTAATCTTTCTTGTGGGCTGAAGGGTATCGTCAACAAATGGTCTGACTTTCAATAGCAATTGACTAGCAACATCTCAGATCCAAAACCTCATGCCTGTGGCTCCTTATTGATCTGTTTCCTACTCAGAGCAGTAAAGATATCATTCTGGTTTCGTTTCACTTTGTTTCTTTGCTTTATCTCTTCTACCGGTCATTTTTACACATTTCTCCCCAAAATGAGCTCTGAATAGTTTTTGCATTATTTTTTTTCTTAAGTTCATAGTACATCCAACTCAGAAACTGTGAAATGCTTCACAGTACACCATATACACCTGTGTCAAGGGGAAAAAAAACTTTTTAAGGGGATGTCTGGCTCTTGGTCTGGGAGAGATGGAACAGTCTCAGTCTGTTCCTCTGTTGGGCTCTGCTCTTCCTAGATGGGCTGACTGAGGTCCTTCTCTCACCTCTCTTGTCCTCGTTGCCTAGTCTGTAAAACGGAAAGATGATGAAAAGCCCCCTCAGTGAAAATCCAGTGACACAGAGCCTATAAGGTAGATTAACATGGGGAAGAATAATGAGTCTAATTTCCACGGTGGAGTCATCATGGATAAACAAATAGGGCTTTTCCTTTTCCAGTCTACCCTACCCTAAAGAGAGCAGTGAAGTCTGAGCTCCTGGAAGTCTGGGTTCTCCTCACCCAGCTGAGAGTAGCAGGCATCGATCTTCAGAATGTTAGCCACCTGGGGTGCTGGCCACAGTGGCCCTGCTAGAAAAGAGGGCTCTCCAAATCTATGGAAGCTAGACAATAAATGCCAAGGACATGACCATCATCAAGGGCCTTGAGTGGCAGAGCCTGTCACGAGGGACATTGCAGTAGAACGGCTGCAATCTGATTGAAAGCCTTTAATAATAGAAAATGTAGAACTAGTGGACAAAAGACCAGTGGGAAGATAACTTTTCCGAGGTGGGAGTAAGAACACATGGAGATGACCTATTTATTAGCACATTAAGTACAACCTGATAGACTTTTGCAGACAAATGGACAGCAAGACTGAGATCTGCCTGGTTCTCTCCAGCTGAGCCCTGTGAAACCAAGAACTCCAAAGAAACAAAAAAAATGAAGTGTGGTTAGGCCCAGGACTTGGTGTTCCTGCAAAGGCAACTAGATGAGTCCGTATGTGCACAGACAGACAGTTTCTTTACTCTTGGATGGCTTCTGATCACAGATCTTACAATACAACTTGAGAGTTGCTTCTTGTCCAATTATTTCTGACCTGATCCATAGGAGAGGAAAGATGATAAGCAGAGCACAATGAACACGGGAGAGAACTAGGTAAGGAGTGAGGCTCCTGTGAATTTCATGGCCTACGTCATCTCTCCAGGCCGCACTCGTCTCTGGAAATGTGGTTGCCTTGACAGTAAAAAATGGATTTTCTAGCCCTGACCAACTTTTCCAGGATGTTTAGGAAAATCCAAGAGAGTACTGTGCTCAAGGACAAGTTCACTCCCAGGTTATCACAAAGCTTTGCCAGGAACATGATATTCTGGGTGGAAAAGAGCGCAGGGCTCCTTCCCTTCTGTTGAGTTGGGCTCTGCAAGCAGGGCTATTCCTGGTCCATATGTTTTGAGTTTAATGAAATAGCTTTCTCAGCTTTTACTTGGGTTCTTTCATTTCAGCATTCACCTAAGTGTCCCGGTGACTGGAAAAATGGACTCAAGCAAAAGGCAGAATGTTTCCCTTCCCTGGAGGACATAAGACTAGATTCAGCCTGTAACAGATACTGACCATGCCCCGTCTCTCCATGTCCCTGAGACTTGATGTATATCGCTGTAGACTTCCAGCTCCGCACGTCTGTAACCCTGTGCCTAAGCACCTGCGCAGCGCTGAGGAATGAATACCTCCCGGGGGCAGCCCTCAACCCTTGATTCTCCCGAGAGGTGTATACATGTCCCAGCTCTCACACTGATTGAGCAGCCCTGGGGATGTGTGGTGTACTCTTTGCCAGAGGAATTCTGCTCCAGAATTCCATGCCACCATGGTATCGGTTTAGGGTATCGGCTACCTTCCCCACCCTGTCTCATAACCTTGTTCTCCTACCAACATTATCTGTACCTCCCAAGGAAGCTCCTTGAATTTGAATCCCTGCCTCGGGTCCTGAATCTGGAAAAAAACACCAACTGAGACAAGCGTCTTCAAATAAATTCTCTTCCAAGAAGTTTCTAGTGACTCCTACAAATAGATGACTCTTTGGTCATGCCGCATGCTCATTAGAAGCATTCAGATACGTCTGTGCCATGGCAATGGGCACACATAGAGCACTTCCCCAGGACACTTCCATGGCAGGCTGACCCCAACTGTCCACCAGTTAGGATGGAATTCTTCCTCGATTCAAGCCGAAACTCTTCCTCCTGTACCCAGACTATAGACCAAATCACTTTTTTAAAAAAATATTTTATTTATTTATTTGAGAGAGAGACAGAGTGAGAGAGAGAGAACCCAAGCTGGGGGAAGGGCAGAGGGAGATGCAGACTCTCTGCTGTTCAGGGAGCCTGATGTGGGGCTCAGTCCTGGGACCCCGGGATCATGACCTGAGCCGAAGGCAGATGCTTAACCAACTGAGCCACGTAGGTGTCCCCCAAATCGCTTTTTATTGAATTTAGCTTTATTGAAATACAACTGAGCAACAATATTATAAGGTATTTAAAGTGTACATCGTGGTGATTTGATAGATGTAAATATCATGGAAGGATCCCCCCCCCACCTTGTTAAGTAGCTTCTCCGTTGCCACACAGATTTATCTATTTTAATTTCAAAGAAAATATTGAAGTTCTACTCTCTTAATAAATTTCAGTCACAAATAGCATTATCAATCAGATTGCTTTAAGCAAGAAATAGCAAAGGGGTTTTCAGTTTGCCATGATGAGTCAGTTATCAGGATCTTCTATAGTTGTTCAAAACCCCAGAGCATAGAAGGGAAAGTAATGTACTATCGAGAGCAGCAATGATAGAAGTAGTCATTATTCTAGAATTATTATTTCCACTTTCCAGTTTCCAATAATAATTTCCAGTTTTCTCTGAACTATTTATTCTGACACCATATACATGTACTTTACTGTTCCTTGCTTGCTTAATGGGCATGAGAAAGGGGTTAAGGGAGTGAGAGAAGTTTGCTTTTAACATAAACATTTGAAAAATAAGTATTTTACCTTTAAAATGGATTCTCAAATAAAGACATTTCCTGAGAACACTACTCTTTCAATACCCTTAACCCTGGTAGTTTCCATATGGTCTAATTATTTGAAACATGGTCAATTTGAAAGTCTCTCATTTACTTGTTCACCCTTAACCTTTCCTCAAAAATGAAAAATCAGGCCAGTATAACATAATTTAGGTACAAAGCTCCATGTTATTTTTTAATCTCTAAATAGAAGTGAAATTCACAAATGAGATAACTAAAATTCTTCCCATATAAATCTCTCCATATGGAAATAAAGTAGAAAAGTTACCTTTTCAAGATGTGGTCGGCAGAACACTAAAATCACCTCCAAGATTCCCACCCATTGGTGTATACATCTTTATGATACTTTGGTGTGGGTGGAATCTGTGAATGTAATAGGAGAGTCCCCTAGTTAGAAGACTGAACTTTCATGGTTCAGTTGACTTTGAATTAATCAAAAGGGAGATGATCCCTGGTGGGCCTGGCCTAATCAGGTGAGTCCTTAGAAGGCAGATTTCCTCCTTCCTGAAGTCCTAGAGATTTAAAAGTGAGAGACGGAGGCACCTGGGTGGCTCATTTGTTAAGCGTCTGCCTTCGGTTCAGGTCATGATCCCAGAGTCCTGGGATCAAGCTCTGCATCAGGCTCCCTGCTCTGTAGGAAGCCTGCTTCTCCCTCTCCCATTCTCCCTGCTTGTGTTCCCTCTCTCGTTATGTTTCTCTCTGTCACATAAATAAATAAAATCTTTACAAAAAATAATAAAGGTGAGAGAGATTGTAATTCTGCCCTCAGTGGAGTTAATAGTCATGTTATGAAATGGCCTATGGGGAAGGTGATATGATAAGAATCTGAGTGACCTGTAGGAGCTGGGAACTGTCCCCAGCTGACATAAAGCAAGAAAACAGAGATGTCCATCATATATTCTTTTTTAAAAAGATTTTATTTATCTGTCAGCAAGAGAGAGAGCGACAATGCACAAGCAAGGGTGGGGGCAGAGGGAGACTCCTCACTGAGCAAGGAGCCTGATGAGGGACTCAATTCCAGGACTCTGGGATCATGACCTGAGCTGAAGGCAGATGCTTAACAACCGAGCCACTCAGGCACCCCTCTCAGTCATATATTCTTAAGGAAATGGATTTTTCCAACAACTTGGGGAAACTTCAAAGGGAAACTTTCAGCCAGGCTTCCATGTGTGGGTGTAATTGGCCAGCATCCTGGTTTAGCCTTTTGAGACCCTCAGCAGAGGGCCCCAGCTAAAATGTGCCAAATTCCTGACCGGTGCAAACTATGAGACAATAAATTTGTGCTGCTTTAACCTGCCAAGTTTGAGGTCATTTGTTAAGCAGCAATATATAACCAATATATAACCAATATTTCCTTGGAAATCAAGTGCCAGGACCAGTCTATTATATTAAAGGTCTGTAATTCCCTGCATAAATTCTTTGCATCTCAGAAGAGACCATCAAGAGGATGAAAAGACAACCTATAAACTGGGAAAAATATTTGCAAATCATATGCCTTAAAGGGACTTGTACCCAGAAGACTTAAAGGACTCTAAAAAATTCAATAAGACCAGTAACCCAGTAAAAAATGTGCAAGGAGGGAGTCTGAATAGATGATACCCCAAAAGAGATAGACAGATGGCCAGTAAGTAGAAGAAATGCTACTCAACATTCTGAATCATCAGGAAGATGCTAATCAAAACCACAATGAGACTTCACTTCGTATCTGCTGGGAGAGCTGTAATAAAAAGAGGATGTGAAGAAATCCAAACCCTCCTATATTGCTGGCGGACATGTGCAATGGTGCAGCCATGTTGGTAAAGAGTCTGGCAGGCCCTCAGCAATCCCACTCATAGGAATCTAAACAAGAGACATGAAAACCTGTCCACACGAAGACTAGAATGTGCATGTTCATGGCAGTATTATTCATAACAAAAAGTGGAAACAGTCCAAATGCCCATCAGCTGATGAGCAAATTGTGGTCTAGCCATACAATGAACTATTATTTAGCAATAGAAAGGAATGAAACACTGCTGCCTGCCTGCTGGAACATGCTAAGTGAAAGAAGCCTGTTAGAAAAGACCACATATTGGGACACCTGGGTGTTCAGTCTTTTAAGTGGTGGACTCTTGGCTTCAGCTTAGGTCGTGATCTCAGGGTTGTGGGATCAAGCCCCATGTGGGGCTCTACGCTGGGCATGGAGCCTGGCTAAGATTCTCTCCCTCTCTCCTCTTCCCTCCCCATTTCCTCCAACCCCTGCTTGCACTCTATCTGAAAAAAAAAATTCACATATTGGGACCCCTGGTTGGCTTAGTCAGTTAAACATCGACTCTGGTTCACAGCTCAGGTCTTGATCCCATGGTCATGTGTTTGACCCCCATGTTAGGCTCCACACTGGGCTTGGAGCCTACTTTAAAAAAAAAAAAACAGAAGAGACCACATACTGTATGATACTATTTATATGGAAAGCCCTGAATAGGCAAATCTATATAAACAGAAAATACATTAGTGTTTCCTTGGGGTGAAGGATGAGAAAGGAGCATGACTGTTAATAGTATAGGGATTCTTTAGAGAAAAATGGAAATAATCTAAAATTAGATTGTAGTGATGGTTGCTCAACTCTGTCAATATAGTAAAAACTGTTAAAACTGTACACTTAAATAAATTTTATGGTATGTATGTTATACGTTACTAAGCTTTTTTTTTTTTTTTTTAAAGGCTAGCTTCTCCTTTTTTTGTTGGGACCATGCTTGGAGAGCAAGTGTTCTATAACAATGAGACCCCAAAAAAGAAAAAAAAAAAAAGGTCAGTGCCCTGATAGGCATAAGTCAGTGGCCAGCTCTAATATGCTTTCTGATGGTGCTGGAAAGGCAGCAAAGCAGAGGGAAAAGCAACAGACATTGCAATAGTGAGTTTGTTTACCTTTGCTCACTAGCTTGGGAACCTCTCCGAGCCCTCATATTGCCTGGCTAGCAAAAGGAGGGATTGGACTGGATAAATTCCCAGGCATTCACAATTTTAAATGTTCTATTCACCCTAATGATTAATACAAGATAATCACTAAACTGGTATTTGAAGTATTCAGATATGCCAAGATACCACTGAAAAATGCTCTCATCTTCTTTAAGTGAAAGAATTCATTTAAATCCAAAAGTGTCACCAAGAATGACCTTAAGCATTTCATGGTACCTCTTCTGTGTTACTTAGTCTTGATTTTAATGCTAATATAAAGGTCAGGATTTCATACAAACTACCATTCATGTCTGAAGCACAATTATTTGCCTTGGTTTTCCTTATCCCAGTTTTGTTCTTACTCTCTAACTAAATTAATTTCAGACCGTTTTTCGTTTACCTGTTCTGAAAGCTCAGAAATGAGAAAAGGAAAGAACACAAACCACTTTAATGCAATGAAAAAAAATTCAGGTTCACATAGAACATCTAAATGGCTTTCTACTTTCCTTGGTCACTAAATACTCACAAGGCCTTAGTCTATTAGTTACTAAGGTAACCCAAAGCTGGCAGCATGTTGATATACCTTTCAAGGCCAACAGGTTTTTCCGTATTTCACAGATAATGTCACATTAACCTTAAACTTGTCCTTTTACCAAAAGAACAATATTTGCTTGAATGAATCTGATACAATTTTATTTTATTTTTTTTTTTAAGGAGCTTTTTGCTGTACTTTCCTTTGGCTCAGATACCATTTATTCTGTTTTTAAAGTAGCATAGTAGTACAAGTCAGATATCTTTATTGATGCCTGCGTTAAACCACTCATTTGCCCTTTGTGCTGATTACTCACAGTCAGAGCCAGAATCTGTGTAGTTATCCAAATGGTGCTCAAAAGAGAGGACATCTTTCATTTATCCGGACAGCCCCACAGGAGTACTTCTGGTGTAAATCTAGGCAAAGAGGATAGAAGAGGAATAAAGGATAAAACTGGACAGTCTTTTTGCCTTTTTATCATTAATGACCATGTATAGACTCACAGGAGAGAAGCAGGATGTTCTGCCCTCATGTTAAGAATAAGAAGTTGGGGGCGCCTGGGTGGCTCAGTGGATTAAGCCGCTGCCTTCGGCTCAGGTCATGATCTCAGGGTTCTGGGATCGAGCCCCGCATCGGGCTCTCTGCTCTGCAGGGAGCCTGCTTCCTCCTCTCTCTCTACCTGCCTCTCTGCCTACTTGTGATCTCTCTCTCTCTGTCAAATAAATAAATAAAATCTTTAAAAAAAAAAAGAATAAGAAGTTGTAGCCAGGAATCTGGTATATTCCTCGTGGAACCCATCATTACAGTGGGAAGATAGGTGTGCCACCTAGCATGTCTAAGAATCAGCTGCTTGCCAAATTTACACACTGTGCTGATTGAAAGGGGGGAAAATGTGCTGAGAGTTCATTAGTCTTTGCCAAATAATCCAAATTAATAGTAAATTAAAGTAAATGTAAATTTGAGGAGATATATTAAATACTAAAATCAAATATACTGACAGCAGATGATCTCTCTGTTTAACAGTGTATACTTCAGAAACATTTGAGATAATTTACATATAATAAATCTGATCCAAGAAAATGCCGGTATCTGAAATCATGGTAGTGTTCAACCATTTGCAAACCCTCTCCCACAAATCAAATACTAATATTTGTTGGTGGTAAATTCCTCCTTCTGAAATTCTTCAAGTTCTTGGAGATTAAGTACTTCTTGGGAGCTCTGAAATTTATTTACTTTCAGGGCATCTGGCTGACCTGGTTGGTAGACCATGTAACTCTTGACCTTTGGGTTTTGAGTTCATGCCTTGGGGTTTTGAGTTCTAACGCTGGGTTAGACTACTTAAAAAAAAAAAGGTTTTTTTTAGTTTATTTACTTTCAGTTTAGTGAATCTTCAGGTATCCTTAAACCTTGACCTTATTTACTTAGATTCTACTAAAAAATATTTCTGGACCTTGCCAGTTATATCAAGTTCATATTGAATTCATCAGAGGGGTTACTCAGGTCATGATCTCAGGGTCCTGGGATCGAGTCCCACTTCAGGCTCCCTGCTCTTCATGGAGCCTGCTTCTCCCTCTCCCTCTGCTTATGCTCATTCTCTCTCTGTCAAATAAATAAATAAAATCTTAAAAAATAAATAGATATGGGGCGCCTGGGTGGCTCAGTGGATTGAGCCGCTGCCTTCGGCTCGGGTCATGATCTCAGGGTCCTGGGATCGAGCCCCGCATCAGGCTCTCTGCTCCGCAGGGAGCCTGCTTCCTCCTCTCTCTCTGCCTGCCTCTCTGCCTACTTGTGATCTCTCTCTCTGTCAGATAAATAAATAAAATCTTCAAAAAGAAATAAATAGATAGTGTTCTTTTCAATTTAGCAAATATTTACTATGTACCTGTAATAGTTAAGATGCTAAATTAAGCATTGCAATTACTTCATTGGTTTATTTTATTTACTTGTGTAACTGCCCATTTAAAGTTTAGTCTATTAAAGCTAATTTTTATTATTTCCCTGTGGTAATCCAATCTAACTCTTGAAGAGTGGGGAAATTATCCACCATATGCATATTTTGTACTAGATTATTAATATCCAGTTATGTTGTAGTTGATTTGAATGTTGAAAACAAATGAAACAAATGAATGTTTTGCTTACTGCAGAAAACCTTGTCATTGAAAATTCAATATTAGTAAATACCTTACTTTTGTAATTCATGATTATAAGAATGCCAATTTGCATGGCACCTTATGATAAATAATGAACAGTACAAGATTAGAATGTGGCATTTACTTTATGTCATAATACTTCTCAAGAAATATTTTGTAGCTGATAATCCTGTATTACATACTTGAAACTTGCGAAGAGAATAAATCTTACATGTTCTTACCACAAAAAAAGAAATAGTAATTATGGGACATGTTGGAAGTGTTAGCTAATGCCATGGTAGTAATCACTTTGCAATACATAAGTGTATCAAATCTACACGTTGTCTACCCTAAACGTACACAACGCTATATGTCAATTGCATCTTAGTAAAGCTGGTAAAAAGAAACACTTTGTTGAAATTCAGTGTAGAGTTTGAAAATAGAATCAACAGAATAAAAAGCTAAAAGACAAGAATTGGGTGCATTGTTTCATAGTTGCATATTCAGGTTTGTCTAGGTAAAAAGAACTTCCTTGGTGTTTCCCCCATTTTAACGGATATTTTTCTGCTTATTTATAGTTTTTTTTTTTTTGGTCTTCCTTGTGTTAATGAAATTCTGAAAGGACAGTCAAATATCATGGAGGTTTATTTTATCACCTAAAACTTTGGTTTTTCATAACTAGACTCAAAAAAAAAAATAAAAATAAAAACTAGACTTAAGGGGCACATTGATTCCTCAATTGGTTAATCATCTGCTTTCGGTTCAGGGGGGGATCTGCTTCTTCCTCTCCCTCTGCTCCTCCCCCTGCTCGTGCACATGCTCTCTCTCTCTGTCTCAAATAAATAAAGTCTTTAAAAAATAAATAAATAAAACTGGGTTCAAAATTCAATTAAGATCACATAGACTGTTCACAAATAAGCCACCTTAAATAGAATAAAGCATTAACCATAGGACAAGAAAATGTAAAAACATTTGGAAAGGAGCCATGTTTGGAAAAATTCTAAAACAGTAGAGATAATCTTATAATATAATTGAAATTTTATTTTCAGACACTGAAAAGATAATAAATAGCCTTTGTCTTGTCAGGTTTTATTGAAGAGATGATATACTGAGAGTTTGTTTTCTCAGTTTTTCAGCTGCATGTAACTTCTGATTATTTTACATTTTTACTGAATATATTTGACATATAACACGAAATTTAAGGTGTGTGTGTTACTTTGATACATTTATATATTATAATATGATTGCTCTTATAGCCATACTAATAACATTATATAATTATAGTACAATATTGTTGTCTATATTCATTATAGTGTACATTAGATCTCTGTAGTTTATTTACTCTATCCCCAGGGTAACTACCATTTTACTCTGTTTTTTACAAGTCTGAGTTTTTAGATTTCATGTGTAAGTGATCTCATGTGCTATTTGTTTTTCTCTGACTTATCTCATTTACCATAATGGGCTCAGTGTCCATCTATGCTGCCACAAATGGCAAGGTATCTTCCTTTCTGATGGCTGAGTAATATTCCATTTATGTATAGATACCACATCTTTTTTTTTTTTATCCATTTTCTCCATTGGTGGCCCTTTAAGTTTCCGTATCTTGGACTGATTCTTTTTGAAGATTTTTTAATTTATTTTTTGAGAGAAAGAAAGAGCAGAGTGAATGAGAACACAAATTGTGGGGGAGAGGCAGAGGGAGAGGGAAAGGGTGAAGCAGGCTCTCCACTGAACAGGGAATCTGATGTGGGGCTTGGTCCCAGGATCTTGGAATCATGATCTCAGCTGAAGACCCTTAAGGTGGATGGAGCCACCCAGGCACCTCTATCTGATTCTTTTTAAATTAAGAGACTTTCCCTTAAATATTTCACTACCATTGCTTTACTCAAGAGGATTAACACTGTAATATATTAGAAGGAACATAGATCTTTAAAGTCAATTCATCCTGATGGAGAAAACCTAGTAATACATGGCCAGTTATAATATCAGATAAACAGATAATAACTGAATCATGAAAATTTTGCCATTTACTCAAAGCCTAACGCTGTCACAGAAGTTAATGAATGCAAGGCAGTTATTACACATTTAAAAGAAATGTAACCTTACTTTGTAAGTAGGCTAGTCACAGGATATATTGATGGCATAATCATGCTTTATCTTTCCTTGTAAACTGTAAACAACTTAAGATCTGGGACTGGTTCTTACTCACTTCTTCATTCTTCATAGTTCATATCACTGATTCCTGAATTCAGAATATGAACAGATGTAGGAACAAAAACCAGACTTTTCCTTCTTGACAGGTTAGTATAAATCCTGGAAAGAAAGACCTCAATGATTATGATTTCTCTAACTGCCCTGCTTGTCCCTACTATCCCACATAATCAGCTAAGCTGCTATACATCTAACAAAAGAGACCGACTCTCAGCTGCTTTTCTCTGTTAAAAAAATGCCCACTATCACCACTCTTGTTCAACATAGTATTAGAAGTTCTAGCAACGGCAATCAGACAACAAAGAGAAATAAAAGGTATCCAAATTGGCAAGGAAGAAGTCAAACTCTCTCTCTTCGCAGATGACATGATTCTTTATATGGAAAACCCCAAAGACTCCACCCCCAAACTACTAGAACTCATACAGCAATTCAGTAACGTGGCAGGATACAAAGTCAATGTACAGAAATCAGTGGCTTTCTTATACACTAACAATGAAAATACAGAAAGGGAAATTAGAGAATCGATTCCATTTACTATAGCACCAAGAACCATAAGATACCTGGGCATAAACCTAACCAAAGAAGTAAAGGACCTGTACTCGAGGAACTACAGAACACTCATGAAAGAAACTGAAGCAGACACAAAAAGATGGAAGACTGTTCCATGCTCTTGGATTGGAAGAACAAACATTGTTAAAATGTCTATACTGCCTAGAGCAATCTATACTTTTAATGCCATTCCAATCAAAATTCCACCGATATTTTTCAAAGAGCTGGAGCAAATAATCCTAAAATTTGTATGGAGCCAGAAGAGACCCCGAATTGCTAAGGAAATGTTGAAAAACAAAAACAAAACTGGCGGCATCACGTTACCCGATTTCAAGCTTTACTACAAAGCTGTGATCACCAAGACAGCATGGTACTGGCATAAAAACAGACACATAGACCAGTGGAACAGAGTGGAGAGCCCAGATATGGACCCTCAACTCTATGGTCAAATAATCTTCGACAAAACAGGAAAAAATATCCAATGGAAAAAAGACAGTCTCTTCAATAAATGGTGCTGGGAAAACTGGACAGCGATATGTAGAAGAATGAAACTCAACCATTCTCTTACACCGTACACAAAGATAAACTCGAAATGGATAAAAGACCTCAACGTGAGACAGGAATCTATCAGAATCCTAGAGGAGAACATAGGCAGTAACCTCTTCGATATCAGCCACAGCAACTTCTTTCAAGATATGTCTCCAAAGGCCAAGGAAACAAAAGCAAAAATGAACTTTTGGGACTTCATCAAGATCAAAAGCTTCTGCACAGCAAAGGAAACAGTCAACAAAACAAAGAGGCAACCCACGGAATGGGAGAAGATATTTGCAAATGACAGTACAGACAAAAGGTTGATATCCAGGATCTATAAAGAACTTCTCAAACTCAACACACACAAAACAGATAATCATATCAAAAAATGGGCAGAAGATATGAACAGACACTTCTCCAATGAAGACATACGAATGGCTATCAGACACATGAAAAAATGTTCATTATCACTAGCCATCAGGGAGATTCAAATTAAAACAACATTTAGATACCAACTAACACCAGTTAGAATGGCCAAAATTAGCAAGACAGGAAACAACGTGTGTTGGAGAGGATGTGGAGAAAGGGGAACCCTCTTACACTGTTGGTGGGAATGCAAGTTAGTGCAGCCACTTTGGAGAACAGTGTGGAGATTCCTGAAGAAATTAAAAATAGAGCTTCCCTATGACCCTGCAATTGCACTGCTGGGTATTTACCCCAAAGATACAGATGTAGTGAAAAGAAGGGCCATTTGTACCCCAATGTTTATTGCAGCAATGGCTACGGTCGCCAAACTGTGGAAAGAACCAAGATGCCCTTCAACGGATGAATGGATAAGGAAGATGTGGTCCATATACACAGTGGAGTATTATGCCTCCATCAGAAAGGACGAATACCCAACTTTTGTAGCAACATGGACGGGACTGGAAGAAATTATGCTGAGCGAAATAAGTCAAGCAGAGAGAGTCAAGTATCATATGGTCTCACTTATTTGTGGAGCATAACAACACGGAGGACATGGGGAGATGGAGAGGAGAGGGAGTTGAGGGAAACTGGAAGGGGAGATGAACCATGAGAGACTATGGACTCTGAAAAACAACCAGAGGGTTATGAAGGGGCGGCAGGGGGGTGGGGGGGGTGGGAGGTTGAGGAACCAGGTGGTGGGTAATAGGGAGGGCACGTACTGCATGGAGCACTGGGTGTGATGCCAAAACAATAAACACTGTTATGCTGTAAATAAATAAAAATAAATATTAAAAAAAAAAAAAGTATTTTACTCCTGCGGTGATCTCTCAGGATTTTCTGGCCCTTTGTAGCTATTGTGTGCTTTAATGAAGACCCATACATATGCATTGTTTCCTTCAAAACCATTGTTATGAAAATATTCTGAATACAGTAGAAGCACTTCCTAGTAAGTTTCCACCCTCAAAATACAGCCACTTTTAATGCAAGTTACAATAATAAAAATTCTTGGTTCAAATTATTTTTAAAAAATTGTACTCTTGGAGTTGGGCTGCAGAAGATGGTGGTCTCCACAGACAAGTTATGAAAAGAGAATACATAGCCTGAAAGTGAAATGTGGACCTAAATATCCCTCCTCCATCTGTTAGATTTGTAACCAAAATTAATATGAATGGAATTAATAATTCCAGTGGATGCAGAGGGCATACCAGTGTTACCAAAATGGCAAAATTCATACAGCATTAAAGTTGTACTTCAAAAGCCTAAGACGTCTAGTGATGTCCAAAGAAAATACGAAGTTTCTATAGCCACCAGAAGGACAGAGAACAATTAATTTTAGTGGATCTTAAACTTGTCTTAAATCAACAATCTTCTGTTCATATTAATATCTTGATTAAATAGTACAATGTAAAATACCCACACATTAAGTAAGAGAATTCTCGCTGGTAAACGTCACCTGGATGTTTGTAAGAATATGTTTAATATCTTTACACCATTATGTTTTCAGTTTAAGGGAGGGAAAATGCAGCACAATTTTCTTTCCTCTTGTTAAGGTGCTGTCACTTAAGCATAAACCCAGAGTACTCCAAATAGAATTCAGGTTTTCAGGATGAAAGCCTAGGGAAAAGAGTCAGATGTGAAAAGTAAAAAAAAAAAAAAAAAAAAACTCAGGAAGGAAAACCAGGCATGCTTGCTTCGTGAAAGAGCTTCAGTTGAAATTGTCTAAAGTAGCAGGTATAACGAATATTGTCACAAGTTGCGCATGTTTGAAGCACTATGCGTACTGACTACTAGTGTAGCATAAATATGTTCATGGTTGTTTTGATGCCTGTATTTTATGAGAAAAAATTGTGGTGGAGGAGGTTGATGAATTTCTGTTAAAAGCCATTCCTTTGTTCTTACAGGAAATGGAGTAAATAATGGTTTACCATCTTCGTTTGACAAACCATGCATTTTAGTGAAATCAACACAAAGGAAATAGATGTATGGATATGTGACTTTGAGATTAAAGTGAGTCTTAAAATATGAATTGAAGGGTCAGGGGTGGGAGGTTGGGGGAACAGGTGGTGGGTAATGGGGAGGGCACGTTTTGCATGGAGCACTGGGTGTTGTGCAAAAAGAATGAATACTGTTACACTGAAAAAATAAATAAAATGAAAAAAAAATATGAACAGAACGTGGAAAATGTCTGGAGGGTTGGGACGGGGATTGTACTCTCTTTAGTTGGCCAGTTGCACAATGAAGTTCATTTCAGTTTTCACCTGCTTGTTTTATTTGGGGCAACATACCTCTTACTCATAAAGCATTCAAAACCTTTGAGAAAGATAACAAGCACAGAGAGGAGGAGAAAAAATATTGACTTGTCTAGGAAAAAATGCAACTGTGATTACCTAAGATTCTAGAGGAAGAACAAGTGCTCAACCAACATGTTCAGCTCAGAGCTCCAGAAAAATCTGTTTTTTTTTTTTTTTTGATGCGGTCCCAGGTCCATCCTTGGATTTTTGATCCCCAAGAGAATCTAGTTGACCGTTTGTCTTGGAACTTTAAGTACTTTGTATGCACCTTCTGGCAAAGCCCTTTACTATAACTTTTCTTTGTTGATGTCCAGTCATTCAGCTGCCCCCCTCCACTGATTTTCTGGATTCTACTGTGAATGCCTATAAGTCGTTATATTGACAAGTTGGAGCTTATTAGAGAAAGCAGTTCACTTACACTCTTGTAACTCTTCAGAAGGCAACTGATTAATTGAAAAATATTAGGAGTAGCTACTATTATTGCATGTCTGATCTATTCTAGGTACATTAGTAGGCATTCTCTACACATCTCTTAATGATAGAGAAAAGTCAGTTTGTTCAGTGGAAGTGTGTAGACCTTCGTTCTGCAGTAGGTTGTCTGGCCCAGCTTGTGGAAATCCTTAAATACTTAACTTGAGGTTAAGATTTCATAGCTTTGTAGTTCATTTTGTTTGCTCCTCCATCCACAGACCAGGCCATACACAGCCCATACCTGTGGAAGGGAAGTGCTCACATGTGCTCTCACCAGTGGCCTGAGGCCTCAGTTTGACTTTTTTTTTTTTTTTTTTAGCTCTAAAATGGTCTCCTTTGGAAGGTTATACACTTACAGATTATAAAATTGAAAGTTGAGAAAGGGTTATTGTTAAGTAAATCCCTGCCCCCAGGGAAGGAAGAGATGAAGCCTCAGTGTAGGTCTTCCTTCCTTACACAGGTCCCCATGTGACAGAGTATATGGTCACACACCACCTCTGTATGCAACATCGCATCACAAGGGGCATGTGAGCCCCCAGTTGGGTCACTTCCTGCTTAGGAAGAACATTGGTGGTATTGAGACAGTCTCGTATAGCACTTCAGCCCCCCGAGTACTGCCACAAGTGTAGTGGGTCACCTCAGGATGTTGGCTCCCTTTTTTTGGGCCACTATTTCATGATACATAACAAAAAAATGATTTGGGGCACCTGGGTGGCCCAAGTGGGTTAAGAGTCTGCCTTCGGCTTAGGTCATGATCTCAGGGTCCTGGGATTGAGCCCTACATCAGGCTCCCTTCTCAGCCCGGAGCCTGCTTCTCCCTCTGCCCTTCCCTCTGCTCATGAGCTCTCATCCTTTCTCTCTCTTTCATTTTGCCTCTCTCTGAAATAAATAAAATCTTAAAAAAGAAAGAAAGAAAGAAAGAAAGGATTTGTCTCAGCCTCTCTCCAAACTAAACAATCCATGAACAGAACTCAGAGAAGTTGTTTCACTAAATACATCCTTGCTACTATCACCATAACCTCTAAGCTGATCTCAATCAAAAAAGAAGCTAAGACACCATAGCGCTACAAATGCAGGCAGATTTAAGAAAGCAAATGGTGGCCCTGTATTCTGCAACTGTATCCTGTATCCAAAGACTGGGCTCTGTGAACCAGACCATACCCCTCCTCCAGAAATGGGGCAGCAACTCTCCCAAGGCTCTAGAGCATGATACAAAGACCAGCCACCCTGATCCCATGAAGGCACAGCAACCTACCTCCCACAGCACCACTTCCTGTGTCTTCCCTCTTTCTCAGATCAGAGGAAAGTGATATTTGTAGTTATCTGTGGTCTAAATGTGGGTGAAATTTTGATTTTACTGTTAGAATGTTTTGCTCTCCAGATTAGTACTTTTACCCAAATCCCAGAACCACTGAATGTGGAGCTGGACATGGGACTCTATCTCAGGACCCCAAGATCATGACCTGAGTGGAAATCAAGAGTCGAACACTTAACCGACTGAGCCACCCAGGTGTCAGGGCATTAGGATTTTTAGAAGGGATTCTCCGTAACTGACTCTAATGTGCAGTCAAGAGTGAAAAGCACTGATGGGTCAGATTTTGATGATATACCAGACATCGCTTGACATGAAAATGACAGATGCACAGTCCCCCAAGAACCTTAATTCTTGGAGAAGGACAGATAAATGAAGGAACAGTTTTGGGAACCTAAAATAAATATTATAATGGAGGACTCTACCACAAACTGTAGAAGTACAAGAAAAGGAACAATTCAATCTGTCTTGAGGAGTCAGGGCAAACATTTCAGAGAGTAAGGCAGGCAGACAAATGAGGTGAGCACTCTAGGTGTAGAAGCATTGGAAGGTATAGAGTGCTTCAAAAACTCCAGGCAGTGAAGGTGTTTGAAGATAATGCTCGGTTTGTAGGCAACAAGCAGGTCCCGAAGGATCTTGTCAGTATCGAGAATGATGGGCAGCCTTTGGAAAGTTCTGAGCAGACAAATGATGCAATTACCCCTGTGTCTAATTCACTTGTCTCTGGCATCAGTGTGGATTTAAGGGCCTGGGGAGACTAGATGCAGCAAGATTAGACCAAAGTCTGTAACAAAACTACAAGAGAGCAAGTATGATTGTTTCTGGCTCCCAAAGAAGTCTCCTAGAGATCTGTGATAAATCTTACTTTCTCACAATAACTTGCACTTGAATACTAGGTAGTCGTGGTAAAGTTTTCTTCTCTATTTTAAAAATGATATTCTTTTAAAAGCCTATTATTTTGTTCCTGGGGATCAGTGAGTATCCCATTAGAAAATATGGTTAACCCCCCCCATGGTTCAAAACTAAGAGATCTTAATAGAGAGCTGAGGGGGAAATGAAGCATGCTGAGGCACCCAGAGTATAACAGGGGTGGAAGGCCATTACCACTTCTGAGGCTGAAGGGGAAAGGGAAGAAGCAGACACTAGTGAAAACCAGAATCAAGAAGAGGTGCTGCCAGCATGTGTGGACAGAAACAGTTACTGCCAGAACCGTACCTGAAACAAGGCTGAAACCAAGAAGCCCCCGACCTTGTTCTCTTTGTTCTCCCCCCTCTGATCTGATGATGACTCCCATTGGCCAAACCCAACCTGAAGCCATTCATAAAGGAGCCCAGGAGGTTTTATTCAAAGTGTTAGGACTCCTGAGAGCATAAAGAAGGTCAGAAAAGGACAGAGAATACATCCAGAGGCCAACAGAGAACAACCAGGCTGTGGATGAACATGATATCAGAGCAAAAATATTGTAAACATGATCTCCCTCCTGATGGTCAGTAGACGCCTAAAGAAAAATCATGGTAGACTGTATAACACCACAACCATTGGCTATAAAGCAGGAACCTTCTTCCCACAAACCAGACTACCAAGAAATTCCAGAGAGTCAATAAGGACTTTTGTAGGAGAGAAAAGTAACTGCTAATAAATTGAGGACATTTTATTTTATTTTATTTTAAAGATTTTATTTATTTATTTGACAGAGAGAGATCACAAGTAGGCAGAGAGGCAGGCAGAGAGAAAGAGGAGGAAGCAGGCTCCCCACCAAGCAGAGAGCCCAATGCAGGGCTCAATTCCAGGACCCTGAGATCATGACCTGAGCCTAAGGCAGAGGCTTAACCCATTGAGCCACCCAGGCGCCCAGTTGAGGACATTTTAATTAAAAGCTAAAATTAGAGAGTCAACATAGTTCAGGTATTAAAATTTTTCTTATCTACTCAAACCTTTATCCATTTCTTATTATTCCTCTAAGGTATGGCAACATCAAGAACTCATAAGAAATACAGCTAAAGGAAGTATGGTATGTCAGATGCTTTGTATATGGAGTTCAGTGAGGCACGCACCTTGAGTGTGCTTATAGTAACATTCTTAAAGGTGCACACAGGTATTGGGTGCCATTGGGTGAAGACTGTCCTTCCTCTAGCTGGGAATTTTGGCCTCTTTTATGCAGTCTATATCTTTGGGAGGGTTCAGTGGTTCCCAGAAAGAGAAAATACTTATGTAGACAACTATTCAAAAAATCAGCCCTGGAAATAAATCGGATACGATTTGCCACAGGTATCCCCTTGTTAAAACATCTGGTCCCTCCTTTTGGGGAATTAACAGTTATCAAGTATCAGATGTTAAATTATAAATCCTAGTGTTTTATTAGCCTATAAGTCAAGGTAAAACTAAACCACTGGGGTAGGTGGGACAGAATTCTTCATATAAAGCATTGCAGTGTCATTACCACTGTGTATACTGACCACTGATATTTAAAAATGTTCCTCATTAGGGCACCTGGGTGACTCAGTCGGTTAAGTGTCTGACTCTTGGTATTAGCTCAGGTCATGAACTCAGGGTTGTGGGACTGAGCTCCACATTGGGCTCCAAGCTCAGTGCGGACTCTGCTTGTCCCTCTCTCTCTTCTCCTCCCCCCTGCTCCCTTGCCTTCTCTTTCTCAAATAAAATCTTTTTTAAAAATAGAAAAATTAAAAAAAAATAGAAAAATTAAAATGTTTCTCACAATTCATTTGCGAGATTGTGTGGTAGTGCTTTACACATATGTAAAGACATTTGTTGAAAAATATTTTCATAAAACTTGCCTGTGGATATACCTTTCTGCCCTATCAGGTTGTGAAGGCCTGAGGGCCTTGTCTTATTCCTTTTGTAGTTTTTACACAGGCTACTACATTTTCTTGTATATTGTAGCTGCTCAGAAAATCTGTATCAAATGCTGAAAGGAACTGCTACATTAAATATGTGTACAATTTAAAAATTGTACTTCTCATTAGTCAAATAATCTGTGGAAATGAAGGTACTGTACTTCTGTGGCACACTTGGATCCTCAGTTTTAAAAGCATTTAATTTTGGGGCGCCGGGGTGGCTCAGCGGGTTAAAGCCTCTGCCTTCAGCTCAGGTCATGATCCCAGGGTCCTGGGATCGAGCCCCGCATCGGGCTCTCTGCTTGGCTGGGAGCCTGCTTACTCCTCTCTCTCTCTCTGCCTGCCTCTCTGCCTACTTGTAATCTCTATCTGTCAAAAAAATAAATCTTTTAAAAAAATAAACAAATAAACAAAAGCATTTAATTTTAACTGGAATAACTGTAGTGATCATTTTGCAGTATATACAAATACTGAATCCTTACATTGTAGGAAACATGTTTAATACTGAGATGATACTGAAGTCATTCCATCTTTCTTTGATAATTTAGGAAAGCTTTCAAATATTTCAGAGCCTCAGGGTCACTAGTGAGAATATCAGTTTTCAATGATCCGTGTGGGAGAAAGCATTAATAGGAATTTCTAGTTGACAGAATATCAGAAAAACTAGAGTTTATTTTATTATGGTTGGTTTTCACTGAAGTAACTGGAATGTGGCCTATTGACCTTTTTACTTAAAAGGCTCTAATCTTATTACATAAAGCTAGCTCTTGTTGTCCAAAATTTCTTGCTTCATCCTGTTCCCCATAGTCCATTTTGTGAAGTGGGAAAAAGTTTTTAAGTTCTCCCAAGATGACTGAAGTTGACTCCCAAGCTTGAATAAAAGAGACATCTCTTAGGTCCATAGTGAAGATCTCAATCCTTCTAAAGATCTCCTATTTCACTGCCAGGGGCTAAAAAAGAGCTTTGTAACATTCAGCTGTCCAGCAGGGTTTAATACTTCTACTAAAGAAAAGCTTTAATTTTGGATTTAGGCAAAATGTTCCCATCACTCATGAGTGTGTTGCAAGACTATAAAATTATTCATACAGTTGCAGCAAAGACAAGGCATGTTTGAATGAGAAAAAAACATAAATTATACTTTTTAATAATAGAAGAGATTTCTTACAACCGTCATTCCCACACACATCTAAGCTTGATGGAGAGTTGTACAAATTCAATTTCATAAAAGTAGTTTCAACTTCACACACTTTTTTACTTCTTTCAACACATAACATTTTTCTGTATATCATCCCTAACATAAATCAGTTTTCATAGATCAGTTTTTGTTTTTTATTTCCTATTTCTTAGATAACTAAAAACTATTATCTGGGTTATGGTGCTGGTTATAGATCTCTGATATTTTTTTTAATGTCAGGTTGTGCCTTGGTAAACCAGAAGAATTCACACACATGTATGTGTGCACACACACATGTGCTCACACTTGCTTTTTGGCTCTTCCTCCAACTAACTGGCTGACAAGGCAGGAGAAAGGAGGGTCCTGGCTTCCATGTTGTCCCACAGTCAACCAACAGGGTTGGCGCATTGTAACAGAAATGAGTAAGTGTTCTTTCTAGTACATCAGTTCTTCTGGGAAGCTGGTATGTTCTCTATGGCCATGAGAGAGAAATTCTCAGTAACCTTCAGAAAGTATGGGGTGTCTTTAAGCTAAAAAGAGAGAATTTTAATGAAGGTAAGAATAATGATCACCAATTAGGTATAGCTTGTCCATGTTGCACTAAGTCCCAGCCTTTAAGCACACATTTCAGTTTTCATCTAATTTAGCCAATAGTCTGGTGACCACGTAAAGGGAGTCTCATTAGAAGGTGGATATTAATGGCCGTGGAGAAAACCAAATACCAGAGAGATGTTCCAAGGATTTTCTCCAGTCAAACATGCCATTTAGTAAAAGGGGTAAGTTTAGATGGAAGAATTTAGAAACTACTTTCACTTATATCTTGTCATCAAGCCTGTATTCTATAAATTAAAGGGAAAACTTTAGATAGACTTAAACAACTAGTATTGCCAACTTAAAAAAAAAGTAAAGATGAGAGAAGAAGTTATGACCCTGTTTCTAAGTAACTGTGAGGATGAATTTACTGATCTAATTCTAATATATTAGAACCCACTTGAAAGCTGAAAGATACAGGTTAGTGCTAACAAAGGTGCATAACAATCTTAAAGAAGTAGTACCTCCTGGAAATCTGGAGATTGGATTTGTGACCTTTCTGATCGTGCTTCATCTCGGTGGTTCTTTAGAGACTGAAAACCAGACTGGATACTCATGGCTGATCCAATGGCAGAAGCTTACTCTTATTTAATTTTTCTCCAGTCAAGGGTACATTTAACTTTTCTCCAGTTAAATTTACTCTGGTAAATCATCCCTGAGTCTTGACTCTCTTCTTTTAAACTTCCTCCCCAGCTGATAGGAAAGCAAGAGATTGAGACACCATTTGTGACATCAAGAAGGGGATGAACACTGGGGAACCTGGGTGGCTCAGTCAGTTAGCATCTGACTCTTGGTTTCAGCCCAGGTCATGATCTCAGGTTCCTGGGATCAAACCCCAAGTCGGACTCTAGTACCACCAGGGAATCTGCTTAAGATTCTGTCTCTTGCTCTGTCCCTCCCACTCATGCTCTTTTTCTATCTAAAATAAATAAGTAAAATATTAAAAAAAAAAAAGGAGATGAACACTAAAAAAGGTGAGGGGAGTCACCACCCAGGATGGGTTAAGTGTAGGGTTAGGGGAAATTTTAGAAGAAGCCATACCTAAGTAAATTCCTGATATATGTTTGGGGTTGAGCTAAGTAAAGAAACTGGGGAATGTGTTCCAACTAGAGGAAACAAAAGGAAAAGTTTTAAGTCTTGACATGACATGGCTTGTGTAGAGAATCATAGGAAGTCTGGTATGAATTCAGGAAGCATGAAGTGGGAAGTGGTGGGAAATAAGTTTGTAGAGAAATTTCTAGCATGGACCAGATCCTGCAGGTATATATACTGCTAACAAGTTGTGTTTTGCTAAGTCACTTAGTATAGAAGATAAATTTGAGGGATATAGTGCAAGAATCAAGGTGGTTTCTTAGGCATCCAGGTAAAATGCTTCTCCCTCAAAATTGTCGGCATAAATCTGTCTCAGAAGACTTCACTGACACATGTAATGAGCTATCTCAAAAACAAGCATCAAGACGTTGCATCGGAGTTGAATCTTTCTGTGAGATAAAATTTTGCGCTGACAATTCAATAATTGAGAAATATGGAGTAAAAGAAGAATTTAAGACTGCTTGCCAGACCCATTGGTTGGGCAACCACACCTTTAGTTAGACAGTATGTCCTAGAAAGAACACTACATTCAGACAACGGCTGCCTCCTCCTCCTTAGGTATTTTGAGTAAAGATTAAAGCAGCACAGACTTCTGTGAACATTACCATTCTAGTGCTAAATAGACACGTCTGTTTCATGAGGGCACATCTGTGCTGGCCAGGATCAGAACACGGCCTGAAACCTAGCACTCCAGTGGCACGTGGTAGGTTTTATGTATCTATTTGAAAACTGATCTCTGCCAATGGCTTCTTCCTTACCAGTAGCTATGTAACTATGTAACAGGTTTTGAGAAAACCTGACATAGTTGGGCTTAACAACAGTCCAGTAATTGTGCGAGAAACTGCATCTTATAAGGATTGAAACTGAAGGACAAAACAGGGAACAATGTGAGAATGCCTGGAGTAATAGATGGGCGTGTGAAATTTGCCTGACTTGGCTTGTCCACGTCTCCTCTGGAAAATTTATTTCATCGCATTTATCCTACACAAACTGCCCAGTAGTGTTCATTACTTCTGTTGGTACTGTGTGTGGTAGGCAGAATACTGGCCTCTCAAAGATGTCTCCATCCTGATCCCTAAGACCTGTGAATATGTTCGGATATGTGGCAAGAGATAAGTACGGTGGCAGGTGGAAGTACGGTTTCCATTCATCTGACTTTAGGATAGAGAGGTTATCCCAGACTATCTGGGTAGACCCAATGTTGTCACAAGGGCCTCTTGCAGAAGTGGGAGGCAGAAGAGTCAGAACCAAAGAGGTGGTACCGTGAGAAAGAACTGACTGGTCATTACTGGCTTTAAAGCTGGAAGATTACCACCAGTTAAGAAAGGTAGGTGATCTGTACAATGTGGGAAAGGCAAGAAACTCGATTTACCCCTGGGGGTCTCCAGAAGGAATTCAGGCCTGCCAAGACCTTGATTTTGTTCCACTGATACCCATTTCGGACTTGTGACCTCCAGACCTGGAAGAGAATAAATCTGTGTCCATTTAAACCATTATTGGTGGTAATTCGTTACAGCAGCAGTTGAAAACTGATACATCATATATGGGACAAATGTCATTTAGCATTGTTTGCTGAAACTTACATCGATGCATAAAGAGGAATCTAAAGCCCTCAGTTTCTACTCAGTTCACTCTTTTATTCATACTGCAACATCCTCATTTTTGTCAAAGGCAATAGGGACACAATAGGACACCAAAGAACCTTGGGGAGATAGGAACAAATATGCTTTTCTATTTTTCATTAGCTGATTAGATAAGGTTTCATACAATGTTTTATTTAAACTCCTTCACTAAATACAATCATCTTCACCCCGTGGAGGATTTAGCCAGAGCAATTTGGCAAGTGATTATGTGAACTGAGAATTGATAAAAAAAAAAAAAAAAAAAAAAAAAAGAAGAAGAAAAAGGAAAGAAAATAAGTCAGTGCTGAGCTCCTTTTACCTTGACCAGAGTCGGTGTTGTTTCCACTTACTTCTTCTTGACCCTCTTTCATTCAATTTCTGCTGTTAACTGCTGTCTGTATTTCACTTCCAAAGAACAAAGCACGCAGTTTTACTCGGCATTTCCCAGGCCTCCCAAGGAGGACCTGGTCCTAAGGTCAGCACGTTGAGGCACTGATGAGAACGGACTGTCCTGCTGTGGGTAGCTACAGCTCCACCTCTGGGAAGGCCTTGACAGCTCTCCCACTCTGTCCCCCTCCCGAGACCTTCCCCTCCCACTCCCTCTTATGCTGCTGCCGCCTGAACAAAGCATCCCAGCAGCGCTGTTTACTACAGGAAGCCGGCCAAGGAAGTCCTAACAGGACAATAGACATACAATCTGATAACCTTGTTAGCTCCAATCAAAGCTCCTAACAAGTGGGAGAGGTTGGTGAAGTGGGATAAAAGTGCTGCAGTATTTGGGTCTGGTGAAGTGGCTTTTCAGGTTTTCTTTTTCCCCAGCTGAAGGAAAAAAAAATAGTATTTCTTATCCCTTTATTTAAGATTAAAACCAGGCACAAGGACACTAAACAAAACAACATGTACAAGGCTAAGGTTAACTTTTAAAAGGATACAAATTATAAATGGAGAGGGATCTACAAAGTTCGTAATTATCTCCTAATGGAAAATAACATAAAACTTTGTGTTGCCACATCTCTGCAGAAGCGTAGTAAGTGTGGAATAACCTTCATGATCCAGAAAAAGTTAGGGATATGAATTAATTTGTGTAAATGATAACCGGTAATGAACTCATTTCAGATAAGAGGGCAAGGATGATCAAGGTCTTTGTATTTTCTGTTGTATTTACTTCATATTACAGGATACTGTTTCAACACACAGAGGTCTGGCCAGGTTCGGTCTGGCCTCTTATTCCCTCTCTCATACCCACCTTGTGCTTCAGGGAACGTTCTGACCTTTAAAAATATAATATTAATCCCACAATTATCTCCCTAGTTCCGCAGCGGACATTAACACACATTCCACAACTGTCTAAACTGTGGTGGTTTACACAATGTCTTAGTCACCCTCCCCCGCCTTCAGTTCCCGAGGTCTTGCCATTTCCGCCATCCTGCGGGAAATAGCACGGACCTCCGAGTCAGCCCTTGGCAGTGCTCAGGCCCCAGGACCTGGTTAATCCTCTCTGTGCCTCAGTTTCTTCATCTGTAGCAAATGATAAAATCATAAACAGATTCAACAAGTGGGCCTTTGGACACATCTGAGTGGGTCATTTTTATATCTGGTGTTATTTTAAGGTTAAAAATAGGTGAAACTTGATGGTTTGGCATGACTCCTCCTGATGAATCTTTTGCTCTTGTGTTTCTTTGAAAGATCTATACTTTTAATGCCATTCCGATCAAAATTCCACCAGTATTTTTCAAAGAGCTGGAGCAAATAATCCTAAAATTTGTATGGAATCAGAAGAGACCCCGAATTGCGGCGCCTGGGTGGCTCAGTGGGTTAAAGCCTCTGCCTTTGGCTCCAGTTGTGGTCCCAAGGTCCTGGGATCGAGCCCCACATTGGGCTCTCTGCTCAGCAGGGAGTCTGCTTCCTCCTCTCTCTCTCTCTCTCTGCCTGCCTCTCTGCCTACTTGTGATCTCTATCTGTCAAATAAATAAAATCTTTAAGCAAAAAAGAAATTTAAAAAAAAAAAAAAGAAGAGACCCCGAATTGCTAAGCAAATGTTGAAAAACAAAAACAAAACTGGCGGCATCACGTTACCCGATTTCAAGCTTTACTACAAAGCTGTGATCACCAAGACAGCGTGGTACTGGCATAAAAACAGACACATAGACCAGTGGAATAGAGTGGAGAGCCCAGATATGGACCCTCAACTCTATGGTCAAATAATCTTCGACAAAACAGGAAAAAATATTCAATGGGAAAAAGACAGTCTCTTCAATAAATGGTGCTGGGAAAACTGGACAGCAATATGTAGAAGAATGAAACTCGACCATTCTCTTACACCGTACACAAAGATAAACTCGAAATGGATAAAAGACCTCAACGTGAGACAGGAATCTATCAGAATCCTAGAGGAGAACATAGGCAGTAACCTCTTCGATATCAGCCACAGCAACTTCTTTCAAGATATGTCTCCAAAGGCCAAGGAAACAAAAGCAAAAATGAACTTTTGGGACTTCCTCAAGATCAAAAGCTTCTGCACAGCAAAGGAAACAGTCAACAAAACAAAGAGGCAACCCACGGAATGGGAGAAGATATTTGCAAATGACAGTACAGACAAAAGGTTGATATCCAGGATCTATAAAGAACTTCTCAAACTCAACACACACAAAACAGATAATCATATCGAAAAATGGGCAGAAGATATGAACAGACACTTCTCCAATGAAGACATACAAATGGCTATCAGACACATGAAAAAATGTTCTCATCATCACTGGCCATCAGGGAGATTCAAATTAAAACAACATTGAGATACCACCTGACACCAGTTAGAATGGCCAAAATTAGCAAGACAGGAAACAACGTGTGTTGGAGAGGATGTGGAGAAAGGGGAACCCTCTGACACTGTTGGTGGGAATGCAAGTTAGTGCAGCCACTTTGGAGAACAGTGTGGAGACTACTGAAGAAATTAATAGAGCTTCCCTATGACCCTGCAATTGCACTGCTGGGTATTTACCCCAAAGATACAGATGTAGTGAAAAGAAGAGCCATCTGTACCCCAATGTTTATGGCAGCAATGGCTACGGTCGCCAAACTGTGGAAAGAACCAAGATGCCCTTCAATGGATGAATGGATAAGGAAGATGTGGTCCATATACACAATGGAGTATTATGCCTCCATCAGAAAGGATGAATACCCAACTTTTGTAGCAACATGGACGGGACTGGAAGTGATTATGCTGAGGGAAATAAGTCAAGCAGAGAGAGTCAAGTATCATATGGTCTCACTTATTTGTGGAGCATAACAAAGAACACGGAGGACATGGGGAGATGGAGAGGAGAGGGAGTTGAGGGAAACTGGAAGGGGAGATGAACCATGAGAGACTATGGACTCTGAAAAAAACCAGAGGGTTTTGAAGGAGCGGGGGGTGAGGGGGGTGGGAGGTTGAGGAACCAGGTGGTGGGTAATAGGGAGGGCACGTACTGCATGGAGCACTGGGTGTGATGCCAAAACAATGAACACTGTTATGCTGTAAATAAACAAACGAATAAAACAAACAAACAAACAAACAAAAAGATTAATTCACCACAGCTAAGTTCATATTGGCTTAGTACTCTGTATCTAGGTAGGGCATTTTATTGTGAACATTTTGTTCAGCCATACTTTACTGTTTTACTATTTGGAAGTCCCAAGCAACGATTCAGAGTATGTGTGTGTGTGTGTGTGTGTGTGTGTGTGTGTGTGTGTGTGTGTGTGTATGTGTGTGTGTGTTGTAGTTATGTGAGCGCCCCTTATCTGGGAAAAAAAAAGCTTCTTCTATGGCATTGGAAAATTGTAGTGATAAACAGAAATCACTTTATTTTTCCTATTGGCCTTTATTTGGGAGGGATGATAAAGTGGTGTTTCTCCAATTATGACTTGGAAAGTCTGAAAATAACAAAAAGGTCTGTGTTGCTTCCTCTCCATCTTGTGTATAACTTAAATTGAAAAAAATCTCAGAAATGAAATTTGGAGAGGATAAAAATCATTATTTTTACACATATGGTACATGTGTATTTCCAATTCACCAAGATGACGGTGAGAAAATAGAAAAAGCAGAATAAAAAGCAATGTATTTGCTATGTATTTGGCAGCCACCTACATAAATAGGTGGTGTATTGCAGGGTTTATCTAACAATTACATAAAACGATTGAGTCTTGGCAGCGAGAAGTTCAGTATGGGTTTTCTGTTTCTTAGCTTTGAGTGTTTTTACTTTAAAAATATTCCTTTACATGGATTTCCAGGCAGCCTTTTACTTACATGTCTATGAATCCATTGTTTAAAAGGCTTCACTGCCCTAAATATCTTCACCACTGGTCTCTTCCAGTACCTGGCACTTCCAGCAAGTTTACATCTTCGTACAAGGCCACTGAAAGATTGTTAGAGCATCCACAGTATTTGGAATGGATAGATAGGTCATCATTATTCAGCAACAAGTCTAGCATGAATTAGTTTAAAAAGGTGTGGCATTTCTTGGGTCAGTGATCTTCATGGAGTCTTAGACTTTGAACATGGTAATTCAGATCTAGCTGATTCTAACCTTATTTTTGTATATCCAACTCAAGTGAAGGTTTAGTTTCATTGATAAGCATGCTTCTTGGCACTAGACTGAGTCTACCTGTAATCACCAAATCATCTTTAGGAATACACTGAAGGAAGAAATACTATTGGTGATAATTTAAATTTAAATTTATTTTAAATCTAAAGATCTAATTTTTAATTTATTCAGTGCCTCCATTTCTTTTTGGAACTCAAAATAACAAATGAAATTCAAAATACTGGATCGGGGTGTTTGGCTGGCTCAGTCAGTAGAGCATGCAACTCTTGATCTTGGAATCATGAATTCAATCCCCACAATGGGTAGAGAGATGACTTAAATAAATAAAACCTTCAAAAATACTGGATCATCCAAAGGTAAATACAACAACTATAAAACGAGAACATATACCATCCCCAAAGAATAACCACTGCCTGAAGTAGGGTAAGGCAATTAAGATGTCCATCCGGAGGCTGACTCTAAATATTTCTAATGCAACATGTTCAAATGAGACAGTGTTTTATGTTCTAGTATGAAAATATTGACTCAGTTTAGCTCACTGATATGAAATGTGGAACTTGTGAAATTCAAGCATACTCTACAAGTCTCATTTTTTTTCTAAAAAGGGTTCTTACCTATAAGCAAGGTGACATGTACATAATTAGCTTGAGTTTTTGAAATGTAAATAGGAGACGGTTTATTAGCTTGCTAATTGTTGGTCCCTTAGAACATGGACTGTAATTCGATTTTTAGCCAAATTGGAGGTATGTCAAAGAGTGATGTAATTGAGAATAAGAAGAGACTGGATTCACTGCTAGCTAAAGGCAGATGTGATCAATTGAACAGAGCATATATCCATTTGGCCTTTCATCTCTGAAATTCTAGCAATCCAGAAAAGTCAACTGAAAGGGATTTCAAGACAGGACTCACCTTTTGTTTATTCTGTGTTTCCTACTATACCTGGCACACCACTGAGTCTGGGCTTAGTAGGCAAAGCTTGGCACGGAGTTGAATGAGAAGGAATCAAGAGAAGTTTGTTTCTGAGTTCCATCTGAATGTTGTTAAGGGCATTTCTTCCCCAAATTAATTCATTTTGATCTTCAATAATGAACATTCCACATTGCATTTTCTGCATCAAAACATTCAAGTTGTATTGAAATGCCTTAAGATCAAATTAGATATTTCTAGCATTGATAGGCATCACTTGCATTGGACTTGGACTTAGTCATTTCTTAGCTAAAGAAGTAAATATTGTGTTGATTTTGCCTAACAGGTTATTTGAAATAGCAGCTCATGTTCTTAAAAGAAAATTACCTTGTGATGCAAGAAAACAACTATAAAACACAGAAAGAATGGATATTTTATATGGTTTTTAAAATATGGTATCTACTAGTTTTATAATTAATGTAATTCACATAGTGCCAGGAGCTTATTAGAGAAGTTACATGAACTGGAGTGGTAGAATCTAACGTTTTCGATTCTAATGCTAACAAGAGAAGTCATATATGAGTGACTACTTCTCAGACCACAAACTTGGCCTTCTGAATACCAGAGTACTAAAACTCAAAACTGAAACACCTCATTAAAACATTCTTTACATTTGCAGCTGCTTTTGCTTGCCCTTAGTTGCTCGGCTCCAACCCTAAATTTACAAACCGTGTGTGTGTGTGTGTGTGTGTGTGTGTGTGTGTTCCTCAACACACTAGTACCCTTGGGAAGCATATAATCTTTTAAACTGAGATATTTTTGGTACAGATTGTAAATTAGAGCAGTAACAAAAGTGACACTGTATCTTGATTGAATTTCAAATGCAATCTTTGTTCAGTTAAAAAATAACAAACTAGATTTATTTAGAGTCTCAGTTATGACCTTGCAAATAAGGTAGCTTTGGAAATGACGTGAACTCTTCTGGGTTCTTATTTTACTTCCAAATGGCTTTACCTATAATTCACAAATTGATGTTAACAACCCTGAGTAATTCAACAAATGACCCCACGTCAAAACAACTACAGAAAGAAGAATGAAATATCCTTCTGGAAGCAGGGACTCTCTGGGCTTTGTCATCATAACACTATCCACAGGGAAAGGACATCCCTTTACACAGTGCCTTGCTGTGGTCAGCATCTTGGCTTCCCAACATGATGATGCTCAAACCTGTTTGAGTATTCTGTAAATGCTAGAATGAGATACTTGAATAAGAGATGTAAGATTGCACAGAATCAGAATTTGAAAGTAGGAGGGAGCTTAAGTGGTTGTCTAATTCAATCTGTTAGTATGGGTTTCCTCCACAATCCTAGCTTTCCAGAGTTTTGGCTTGTGACCCAGAATAGAAAAGAGATGCATAACATACATTCTGATGCTGTATACCAACTGCAGCCTAACTGGACCTGAGACTTTCCATAAAACAGTACTTCCTGTGGGCAAGGAATTCAGATACTTTCCCCTTATATTCTATTTCATATCTGTTTTTAATTTGCTGATGGGTTGAAACTTGTTCGCCATCCTTGCTACAAAAAGTGTGGTCGGTGAACCAGTAGCTGCAGCATCACGTAGGAGTTTCTTAGAAAAATGCAGATCCTCAGGCTGCCTAGGTCGCTCACTCAGTCAGTTAAGCATCTGCCTTCAGCTCAGGTCATGATCCCAGGGTCCTGTGTCGGGCTCTGTGCTCCGTGGGGAATCTGCTTCTCCCTCTCCTTCTGCCTTTCCCCCCACTCATGCTCTCTCACGTTGGCTCTCTCTCTCTCTCAAATAAATAAAATCTTTTAAAAGGAGAGAAGTACAGAATCTGAGGCCTCAGCCCAATCGAGTGAATCAACAGGCACGTTTTAACACGAGCCCCAGGTGATTCCCAGCACTTTAAATTTTGAGAAGATTGTTCTACCTCATCCCTAAGGGCAGTCAAGCATTTCCTTGAACCCTCTCACTGTGAGGTGTTTCTGCCCTCTTCAGGTACCACCTTTTATTTTCAAACAATTATGTTTACAGAAATATCTTCGTTACATTAAGCGGAAAATTGGTACGTAAAGTACCAACTTGGAGACCAGCACAGAAACAGCATTTCACAATGATAAATCCTTGTCTTTTCCCACAGAAGCTCCACCCACTGGCACTAGTCTATCTTCTTGTGAAATTAACTTAAACTTCTTTGCACATGGCAGTCTCTCTGCTAAAAATAGAGGACTCTCTGGGACTCCTGATTTCTCTCTCATCCTACGCCTAAACAGTCAACAGTCCTGATGAATTTACCTTCCAAATATTTCTCCAACTAAGTATTTCTCAAATTAGTGTCCAATAAGCCAAGGATGAAGGAGGACTGGTTGAAAACATGGAAAGTCATGGAAGCAAATTAAGCATTCACGATGCTCATTTAGTGAGACATTTAATCCACATTCTGAAAAAAAAAATGGCAGTACTCAGTATATTTTGTTAATAAAGAGCTATTGTTTTGACCTCCAGAGACCCTAAAGCTCAAAAGCATGCCACCACCCAGAATACCCTAACATCTCCCGGTTCTTATCAGACTAGTGCCCAACTCCCTGACATCTGACTCGCCCCTCTGGAAAATCTGGAATATTCTGCACACGTTCAAAATGCAATGAATATTTATTTCTTAGCATGCTTTCCATTCTGCCCACCTGGAGCTGAATAACTGTTCCCATTGTTCATTTCAGTATGCCTCCCACTGCGTCAGCTGTTGAGTTGGAGACCACTCAGTGATCCAGCTGTGACATAAAATGTAATTGCAAATCATCCCTGGACTGAGACATTTTCTCCCTTGAGACTCCACTGATTGAAGCTGGGTTACATACAAGTGTGAGTATAAACATATTTCCCATATCTTTTTGACACTCAGAATGGCTTGTATTCTTATGAACAGAAGAGGACTTGGTATTTAAGAAGATGTCATTGGGTCGATAAGATGAAGTCATGAGAATAGTCTTCCCATTCTTTGGGAAATATCTGGGATGTATATTGAGGGGTAAGGGAGTTGTCAGGTCAGTTCTATGATCCGGTTCCCTGGAGATGAAGTTTCCTTCTCAAAATCAGTTCTTGTGATTACTTATTACTTTGCTGCCATTGGGTCAAGGAAAAATGCTTTAAACCTTCTAAGCTTTAGAATTTCAGGCATGGGGCTGTCTCATGAACAGGAAGATGGAAGAAAGAACATTCCCAACTTTGTCCTCTGTGTGAGTTCTTGATTACAATCCCATGTAATAGATAGAGCAGCCCTCTGTGTTACTGAGAAAAGGGCTGATGCTTCTGCAATCCAAACCAAACAGAAAACTTTTCTGCCCCTCACTGAGAATTGTTTTTACTGTTTTGCTTCATGCCTAACAAACTGATGTGAGTCGCACTGAGTAAAACAATACAACTAGACTCTTGTATCAATGCCATGTAACTTATCAGATGACCTAATGTTAATAAGTTTTGTTAGGAGTGAAGGTGAAGAAACACCTTTTTAAAAATGGCTTTATTGACATACCATAAATTCTCCCATTTGAGCTGTACAATTCAAAGTCTTCTAGTATATCCACAGAGCTGTAGATTTTTTAACATTTTTGAATTTTTGATTTTTGAAGCCATTTTTGAACATTTTCATCACCCTGAAAAGAAACCCCACACCCTTTAGTAGACTCCTGCCATTTTCCCCATCCCCCACCCCTACTCCTGGACAGGCACTAATCTCCTTTTCATCCACATAGATTTGCTTGTTCTGAACATTTCATAAAAATGGAATCATACAATATGCAATCTTTTGTGACATTCATTTCTTCTTTCATTTAACATAGTATCTTCAAAGTCTACTCATTTATTGTAGCATGCATCAGTACCTCATTGCTTTTTATAGCTGAAAAATACTCTGTTGTAGGGTTACGCCACATTTTGTTTATCTGTTCATTTGTTGGTGGATATTTTGGTGGTTTTCCACCCTTCAGCCATTACGAATAATTCTGTGATGAACTTTTTGTGTACACACGCATTTAAAATTCTCTTCATTATACTTAGAAATATGGAGGAGGGCGTGGATTTCATGGAGCACTGCGTGTTATATGCAAACAATGAATCACGGAACACTGGATCAAAAAACTAATGATGACTGTATGGTGACTAACATAACAAAAACATACAATTATAAAGATTTGGAAAGAAAAAAACCCGATAGGTCATAATGGTAACTCCATATGTAAATGTTTCAGAATTGCCCAAACTGTTCTTCAAAGTGGCTGCACCACTTAAGGTGCCACTGGCAATATATGAGGGTTCCCTTTGTTCCACGTCCTCACCAGCATGTGGGATTATCTATTTTTTTTATTATAGTCATCCTAGTAGGTGTCAAGTAGTATGTCATGGTGATTTTGATATGCATTTCCAAAGAAAATCACTCTTAAAATACCTCTCGCCCACATGTAAAAAGTGAACATTTCAGTTCAATTAATTTCTGAATAGACCATGCCTGGAGAGGCTGCTAAAATTAGAAAAAAAATTACCTGATGAATCCCCTGTCTTTATGGAAGGAAATTTTATTACACAAGAGATTATTTGGGTTTGGCATTCAGAAATCATCATTTTAAATAATTAAATTCCAAATGAAACAAGATGGGATTGGGAGGGAGACAACCATAAGTGACTCTTAATCTCACAAAACAAACAGGGTTGGGAGAGGGGGAGTGGGATTATGGACATTGGGGAGGGTATGTGCTATGGTGAGTGCTGTGAAGTGTGTAAACCTGGCAATTCACAGACCTGTAGCCCTGGGGATAAAAATACATTATATGTTTATAAAAAAATAAGAAATAAATAAAAAATTTAAAAAAAATAAAATAGATATTAGTAAAAATTTTTAAATAAAATAAAATAGATAAGAAATAATTAAATTCCCAGAGCTAGTCCTAGGCTTAGCCCTAATCAATGATTTTGGCTTTATTAACAGTAGAGTTAATAAATGAATTAATGAATGAAATAAATAAATGAGGGGAAAGTCATCTTGTATTCATCCGGCAAATGGTACAAGTGACTCATCCTCTCTGAGACTGAGTTTTCTCATCCACAAAATTCGGTTAGTAATGCTACCTAACTCAGGGCACCTGGGTGGCTCAGCTGGTTGAGCATCTGATTCTTGGTTTTGGCACAGATTGTGGTCTGGGGTTGTGGGATCGAGCCTTGCGTCAAGCTCCACACTCAGCATGGTGTCTGCTTGAGATTCTCTCTCCTCCTTCGGCCCCTCCTGCTCATACTTGCTCTCTCTCTTCCTCTCTCTAAAATAAATACATCAATCTTAAAAAATAATAATGCTACCTAACTCATGCCATCATGTGAGGATTACATGAGATTTTTCTTTCCCATGTGAAATGTAGTACTTGGCTGAAGAGTCAGTTACTGTAGTTAGCTGCTATTAACGGACAGGGTGAGTCGTCAGAGGTCTTCTCTGTTATAAGAACTTAAGAAAACATCCTCTGCAGGGGCGCCTGGGTGGCTCAGTCATTAAGCGTCTGCCTTCGCCTCAAGTCATGATCCCAGGGCCCTGGGATAGAGCCCCATGTTCAGCTCCCTGCTCTGTGGGAAGCCTGCTTCTCCCTCTCCCACTCCTCCTGCTGTGTTTCCTTTCTCTTTCTGTGTCAAATAAATAAAATAAAATCTTAAAAAAAAAAGAAAACATTCTCTGCAAATATGGAGGATTTACTGAACATTTTGATAAGTTGTTTTCCAACTCTACAAATGTTGTTTTTCAAATTAGCTCCAAAATTCCCCTTGAAACCTAAGTTAGCTTCCAGTAAGAACAAACTGTGAGATAGGCTGTTTGGGGAGGTGGCATATTGTCCTCCCCAGAAGTCTTCAGTGTGGGGAGGGCTTGCAGCCTTCCAGCAACTTAGCTGTCATCCCTCCAAAGCATAGAAGTGGCGTCTAGTTTCCTCAGCCTAATTCTCTGTTTGCTACAGACTGAAGGTCTTTGGATTCCCTGGAAACCTAGGAAATAAAACTCCCTGGCCTTGAATTACTTGGCCTTGTCCTCAGAAATGATGCTGGACAGAACTGTGAAGTAGGTAAGCTTGGGTTTTTTTCTGTTCTTGCTTGCTGCTCCTTTGTTCCTTCTACTGCCCTTTGGGGCACCTGGTGCCCACATGAGGCCCCTGTTTACAAAGCATCTTCCAGCACAGATCCTACTGTCTTCCTTTTCCCCTCAGAAACACAGGTGTGAACCCTCTCCATCCTCTTACCCCAATTCCATCTAAACCTCCCTTCACTCTGAATGACTTTTTACATAGCTGAGGAACAAATACATTCATTCAGCAAGCCCGTATTGAATAGTTCCTCTGTGTCAGGCACTGTACTAGGCCCATAGATGACTAACCATATCATAATCCAGACCCCACAGTAGCATGGAGAAATCAACAAACAAGCCAGTGGTTATAAAACAGTGTGATAATAATGGATGTGACATTTGCAGTGTTGCTAGGAGAATTCAGAGAATAATTGTAAAACACTTAGAACAGTGCCTGGCCCAGAATCAGTGTTACATTCATGTTTATGGCACCAGTTACATGCCAGTAAAAGGCTATGCCGTGGGGGCTGTGGGAACACGTACTAAGGCCATGCATCCTAACCAGTTCAAAAGTTTCATTATGGCTAGAATATAGGTGACGTGAGAAGGCACAGGGGATGAGACTCTGACGGTATAGTGTGTGGTGCATTAACTGCATTAATGGCCTCTATCAGCCTTTAGGATGTAAGCTGTGCTTTGCCCTCAAGGAACACTGCAGAAGGGAATGGGTGTTGCATGGGCAAGTGGCAGCATTTGCCATTGTAGTAACATCAGGAGAGTTGTTGGGAAGAATTCTGAGGTCTTAAGTACCCTTCAAGTGAACATTATGACCTATGTTTGTAGTGATCTTTTCTTCAGTGAAAAAACTAAAATTGGGTAAAGCCACAGTGTGTTTGAAAGAATATGAAAAAGTTACCGAACTTTCTAGACTTTGTAAGAAAAATCTAGCAGTTGCTCAGTTGAGTGCTGCACTTTTCAGGTACTGAGGGTCAATGGCATTGGTAGATCAAGGTGGAATCCCGACTAAGATGAAATACTGAATAAGATATGGGTCCTGGTTTACTATTCAGTGAGCTTCGCTTGATGAGTTAATTAGCTCTCAATGCCCTTTCGGGGGTGGGGGTATCCTACTGAATGCTGTATAGCTGACATTTCCAATATAAATAAGTCCACCTCCCGCTTAAGTTCCAAGGAGTTTCAGGAATAGTGTGTGTTAAAATACTATAGATTTGAAATAAAAATTGGCAGTAAGAATTACAGAAACACATGGTAACATCTTGTTATGATAGGTAGCACAATTTGTTCTTCTAACCCCAGCAGATACTTCACGTGCCCTGTCAAAATGCTTTAAAATCCATCAATTCTCTGTTGAAATCTGATTATTTTTTTTTGATAATTTTTTTTTTAAAGATTTTATTTATTTATTTGACAGAGAGAGACCACAAGCAGACAGAGAGGCAGGCAGAGAGAGAGAGAGGGAAGCAGGCTCGCTGCCGAGCAGAGAGCCCGATGTGGGACTCGATCCCAGGACCCCGAGATCATGACCCGAGCCGAAGGCAGCGGCCCAACCCACTGAGCCACATTAACAAAAACATTTATTACTACAAACCTGATCCATTTCATTTTTTAATGATAATATTTTCAAAACAGAATTTGCCACAATGTCTAATGCTTCAAAACTAAATTTGATAATTCTGTGAAAATTTCTGTGGTATCAAGGCACCGGCGTGACTCAGTCGGTTAAGTGACCAGCTCCTGATTTCAGCTCAGGTCACAATCTTGGTCCTGGGATCTGCTTGAAGATTCTCCTCCTCTCCCTCTTTCCCTCCCCCCACTTGCATTCTCTCTCTGTACCTCTCTCTAAAAATAAATAATTCTTGAAAATAAAATAAAGTAAGATTTCTGTGGTATCTTAGAAGCTTCATGACCTATTCCTAGCCCACATTCCCAATCTTACTGGTTTCTAATCCCAAATATATTCTCTACCCTAGAGTCAAATCAAAGCACAGTACAGACTCTTCATTGACCTACTTGTGCCTCTTTGCCTCCTTGGTTCCTTGCTTCTTGATGTTTTTCTCTCCCTTCTCTGATTATTTGATTCCTCACAGTTGTTCCATGTCTGCTCTTTCTCTGAGGGCTCCATCATTCCTCTGGTCATAATTACATTTACTCTTTTTTTTAAACACTCCATAATTCTCTTTGTTGAGTCCTGTATTCTATTTGAGCTAGTTTCATAGACGTTTCTTTCACTATTCAGGCTACCGCATTCTGGTTTCCGCCTCCGCCACACAACTGAACCTGGCTTTCATAAAATATTCACATTCTCCTGCTTGCCAAATCTAGCAGAAATTTTTCCATCCCTTTGATACTTTTACCACTCCTTCATTTAAAGATTCTCTTATCTTCTGCCCAGCTCCTGGAAGACTCGTTTTCAGGCTTGCTGTTGTACATTTGGGCATTAGCTAAACTCTCTGGGCCATAGGTTGTCTATAGTGGGTGGGTCAAAGGTGCTGCATCATCATGACCCACCACAGTTCTGTAGAGCCCCAGCCCCCCCCCCCCCCGATGGAATATGTTATTTAGTCATCACATTGACAGAATGGGAAAAAATGAAAAATTGTAGCTGACCTAGTTTATATGTTGTTCTTCTTAAACTTGAGGTAGTAACTCTCACTTGTGACGACTATTGGGAGAATTAATGCTATCTAGCATACTGTGTACCTTCCTTATGTAACTTCTTTCCTGCTTCCATCACAAAAAATATAAGATCAATGAGGACAAGGCATCTTATGTGTTCAGTTCACTGTTGTGTCCCTTGCTCCTAGAAATGGACCTGGCACATAAAAGACACTTCAGGAAAAATGGTGAAATTGTTGATGGATGGAACATATTTAATACATAGTAGTTGTTCAGTGAATTTTTGCACTACTGAATCACAGGGAATTCTATACTGTTGTTAATTATTATAATTTAGCTAAGGAAGTTCATCTGTCCCCTTGTGGTAATTTAATCTATGCTTTTACTGTAGTTATTATTGACTATTATCTCTTTCCTACTTTTAGTATGTACACATTTTAGCTTAGCTTTATGATAACTTCCTGTTATCTTCTATTCTAAGTGTGGCATCCACAGGTGGGCTTTTTAGAGAAGACTTGGAACCTTAAAAATTGTGTTATATGCTTCAAATTGTTTTTGAAAGAAGGCAAAGTGTAAACAGGCAAGAATACGTTGGATGAAACACAGAGATCTCTTTACAGGTAGAGGCTGGTCTTCCTGGCTATTTTTAACTCAACACATATTTTTGTCATTATTGAAAGACCTTGAACCCCAAATGATTTTGGTTTTTTTTTTAGTTTGTTTTTGTGTTTGTTGGTAGAGAGAGGGAAAGAGAGTGGGGGAAGGGGAGAGGGAGAGAGAGAGAGAATCTTAAGCAGACTCCATGCTCAGCATGGATTCCAATGCAGGGCTCGATTTCATGACTCATCATGACACAAGCTGAAATCAAGAGTTGAATGTTTAACTGACTGGGCTACCCAGGTGCCCCTCCAAATGCATTTCCAATGGTAGATACACAGAAATTGAGTGATTTCTTTGCTGGGTTTCTCATATATAAGATTGGGCTATTCATTCTTTATCTGTAGAACCTGCTTCACGTGGTAATCCCAGTCATGATACAACCTCTTTGTACATTGGCTTGTCAGGTGGCCAGAAACCAAAGTTAGGCGAGGAGAAGGATGTTGCTGTTACCATGAAACAGAAACAAAAGTGGATCATATGGAAATAGAACCATGCTTTTAGCTTCACAAATATTTTATTACTTCCAGACAACCAATCTATTCACGCTGGTTACTTTCTGGCAGCTCATGTATTTATTCAACAGCTATTTATCATCTATCAATTTGAGTCCCAGCTTCATACTTAACAACTGCATATTTTGGGGCACTGCCTCTGTGCCTCAGTTTCCTTATATGTAAAAACAAAATAATGTAGAACCTGCTGTATAAAACTGTGGGCAGATTAAAAAGTAATTATACTTAGAATAAGCTTCAGCAAACAGAGTTCTCAAGAGATGTTAGTTATCCTCCCATTATCCTAGTGGCAATACATTTCCTTTTTATTTATACAACTTTACATTAAATTGCCATTGCTTGCAAGCAAGAGTCTCGATTTCAGGAAACTGCAGCTCAGAGAGGTAACATAACCTGCTTGGGATCATACAACAAAATGAGTGGCAGATATCTCTGGAGACCCAAATGATCGATGTCTCGAGTCAGCTGTCCCCAAGTAAATTATTGAGTCTCGAGGTTCCCCCGTACAGCTGGAGCCTGTGAAATTCCTACTGGTCAAAACAAACCCACTGGATGTGGGAAGTGGCACTGCCTACCGTGCGGAGACCTGCTTCCCGATGATAGTCTCTTGATATCACAGCAAGCTTGAAGTCCCCGGTAGTTAACCCCCTTAACACTGCATCCTTGGTAATCCCAATCTCTTCAAAAGCACCTTTAGACAGAAAGGCTGCAGTAAGGTAGCCCTTTCATTTCTCTGAATTGTCCAGAACAGAGGAGAGAATATGCCTTGCATGGGGCTGCAAAGAATACACGGGACGCAAGTTGAAAAAATCAGTACTCCTACCAGGAGAAAACCTTCAGTCTTCACCGAAAGATTTGCCTGGCACTTTAAACCATATTATCCCTGAAGATGCAGATGAAGATGTAGATGTATTTAAAGATACAGAAATATACATATAGATAAAATGTAGAAATTTTAAAGGGCTAACTTTATCACCTTATCGCAGCATATGCCTATTTTTATACCAGACACATATATCTGGCTATAACATGGTTGCTTGACCACTTCAGTGCTAGGTTGTAGGGCTCAGGATTTCACCTACTTTTTTTTTCCATTTAACACACCCATCTGTTAATCATGATTAACATATGTAGTTATTAACAAATATAACTGCATATTAACATATGTAGTTAATCATGATTAACATATGTAGTTAATCATATAACAGACAGTCTTAATTTATGGTTTTTTATTTATCAAGTTTTCCACAGTGAGCATATATTATTTTAGGATCAATAACACAGTTAAGCATGTTTATTATTTTCCAGGAAATAATCCATCTTGAGCTAAATGTTTAGGAAATTCTTGATATGTTTCAGGAGCCAAGATATAATTATTTTAGACACAGTTTTTTCACTTAGAAATTCCATGAGGTCGATATTATTATCTTTAATTTTTAGAGAACAGGGTTCATTAGCGTAGCTTATTCAAGGACGTCCGGGTAACAAGTAGCATAATCTCCAAGTCTTTGAAGCATACAACAGCAGAAAAGTAAAGAAAGAAAATGATCAAATTCAGATTCACTGTTGGCAAATCTGGGAATGAAGGCTGAATACTTTTGTCAAAATTGTTCTAATAGTATCTGTAGCTTTAATATCTCCATCTCCAGAGAGCAAAAAGTATAATAATAATGGTTTCTGAAGGGGAACAGTCATGGTTGACAGGATACATAAGCAATTCGGAAAATAATTTAAGTGAAGTTGAAACCAGTCTGAGCATATAGCTATTTTTCTCTTCACCAAGAATTTGCTAGTCGTGAGTAATTGCAGAGGAAAATGTTTGAAGAATATATCCTTTGAAAAAGTGGTGGAGGTGAATGAACTCAAAAAAGAGCTAAAGATGATACACATTTTGGGAATATAAAGTTCTCATGAGCCTCAAAGACAGAATCCAGTTCATTCTAAACAGGTCAAATGTTTTTGCAGTGGGCTCCTCCCTGCTAAATTTACAATGAGCAGGCACAGACTTCACACTCATGAGGGATTAACTACATTCAGTTATTCTTACCCTTCCAGAGATCATTTCCTGCAGCTTTGCTCCCTACCGAATGTTTAACAACTACGGTCATCAGAACACAGAAACATAGATTTTAGCTTCAAAATTAGTCAGATACTCCTGTGGAAAGAGAAAAAACTCACACTGTCTCCTTTCTTCCTCCATGTACTTATAATCCTGATTTCAGCTTGATGCTCAAAAGGAAACTCTTCACATGAAAGTAATCAATTACCTTTAAATTTACTCAAAATTCAAGTGAGGACTTTTAACATTGTAAGATTATTAGAAAATTTAGGATGATCTCAAATATATTTACTTACAGTCTATCCATTACAAGTGAATAAAAAAAGCATTTGGGGCTTTTGGATGGTTAGATTTTAGGATAGTGGGAGTAACTGGACTAGCCCCAGTGTCCTTAGCATACCCCTCCAGAGACAATTACACACACGCTGTCCCCAGACCTCTAACAGTTAACTACATCTAGTTGCACTGTCACCACAGGGAAAGGATGCAAATTTAGTCTTCCATGTCTTCTACCATTTTAATTGTTATATAGGATGCAAAGGAGATGCTCAGAGTGGCAGAATTTCCAGTGCTCACATAAACAGTCAGGTTCTTCCTACTTTGTAAAAAAAAAAAAAAAAAAGAATTTCCAGGACAGAGCAGTTAGCTCTATGAATCATGTATCACAGTCAGAACATTTTTTGGTGGTGCAAATAACTCTCTGCCTCATCCAGTCCCACTTCACTTTCCAGTTACTGCCCCATCTCTCTCCTCCTTCATGGCCAAACTTTTCAGGACTATTATCTGTACTTGCTTCCCACGTTCTCATCTATCATCTTCTCTACCCATTCCATCTGGCTATCAGCCCCTCATCTCTTCCCTCTGGTGAGGTAACCAATGACCTCAATTACTATACCTACTGGATCTGTTACTGTTGCCTTCATGGAGTTTACATTCTCATTGGGAGACACAATTACTTGAATCACCACATGTTTAAATCAGAGTTGCAACTCCCCCAAAAAAGTGACATAAAAAAAAGTTAAGTGGACTGTGAAAGCCTTGAATAAAGTGCAGAAGAGGACTTTTTCTTAGTATTTTTTTGGAAATGAAAAATAAATGTCAGTTGGTTATTTCCTCCTTTTTCAAGCACAATTTCCTTGGAGATCATGACAATATGTTCTCCTGATTTTATTTCTACTTCTCTGACTCTTTCCTTCTATTCTCCTTAGATAACTTATTCTCTGTTCCCCATAGAACAAATGTTGTCCTTTCTCGGAGTGCAGCCTTAAGGCCTCTTCCAATCTCAACCCATGGGTGCCCAATTAGTACCCCATAGTGCTCCATCCAATGTCCAGGGTCAGTGTCTATCTATCTGCCAATGGCTTCCAAATATGAGTTTCTGATACATATTTCACTTCTTAAGTCTTGTTTTGTGTATCTAATGGCATTGTTGGCCAATTAATTTATTTCAAATAAAATGTCCAACTTGGGCCTCTGCCATCACTTCAGACCAGGTTACCCTCATTCTCTTACCTGGACTAGTGCAGTAGCCTCCTACTCATTTCTCTGCTTACAGTCTTACCTTCCACAGTCTATTCACCGTGCTACAGCCATAGTGATTTTTTAAAAAGTGGGGAATTCCTGGGTGGCTCAGTGAATTAATCATCCGACTCTTGGTTTCTGCTCAGGCCTTGACTTCAGGGGTGTGGGATTGAACCCTGCATTGGGGATCCATGCTCAGCCCAGAGTCTGCTGGAGATTCTCTCCCTCTCTTTGCCCCTCCCCCTGCTCGTACACTCTCTCTAAATAAATATATAGTCTTAAGAAAGAATGTTGTTCTATCTCTATTAAGAACATTTAGATGTTAAATGAGATTAGTGGAAAGCATACATTTTATGACATGTGTTAAATGTCATATATGCAGCTTTATTATTACTGTGTCATTTATAATAGCAGTATTGGAAACAAAGTTTTCATATATGTGTTTGCAACAACATGGATGGACCTTAAGGGCATTATGCAGAGAGAGATAAGTCAGACAGAGAAAGACAAGTACTGTATGATCTCACTTACATGTGGAATCGAAAAAAGAGAGAACAGGTTGGTGGTTGCTATATTAATTATATATAATTAATTAATATATAACTATACATTATATATTATTATATATAATTATATATTATATTATATATAATTATAACCCATAATTATTATATATTAATATATAACTATATATAATTATATATAATTAAGAGAGTTTTCATTTAAAAAAAATTTATTCGAGTGGGGTGGAGAGGGGCAGAGGGAGAGAAGCCGACTCCACTGAGTGTGGAGCCTGATGTGGGCCTCGATGCTGAGATCATGACCTGAACCAAAAGCAGTGGTTGGATGCTCAACCAGCTAAGCCACCCAGGTTCCCCTCTGGGGAGCTTTTTAAAATTCCAATACTCAGGCTTCCTTCCAAAACAATGAAATTAGTGTATCTGAATATAATACCTTGTGAATTATGACTTTTAAAGGCACTCAGGTGATTACACTGTGAAGATCTGGCTGAAAAGTCACTGGTGGTGAAAGTAAAATGTACCAAATCAGCATAGAGACAAGCCCACCTCTACCCATACATGCAGAGCCATCAGCCACCACTTCAGTGCCAGTATGTTGTATATATAATCATCAGCCAAGAATTACTAAACATTCGAGGGAAGCCACAAACATAAAAGCCATGGACCAAAAACAAATGGTTACAAGGGAGGGAGCATAAGAAGACTTCTTAAATACCTGTAAGTAGCCTCCTCAGATACATAGGAGAAGTTGGCTTCCACAGAACAAGAGCAGGATGACATTTTTATAATTCAGAGCATAACAAAGAGCCCCTGGAAATGAAATGTAGATAGTTGAAGTAAAGAAAAATATTTTGTAGGGGAAAAAGAAAGAAAAGAAGAAAAATGTTCAGTAGAAATGTTGGAAGACAATGTTGAGATCATTCTCCATGACATTGAACCAGAAGAAAACAGATAGAAAAGAGGAGAGAAAAGAAAATTGCAAAGTTACTTAAGGATATCTGACATCTTATAAAAAGAAAGAGAGAACCACTGAAACAGAGTGAACAGAGTAAGGGAAATATAAAAATAAAAATATGAGAGGGGCGCCTGGGTGGCTCAGTGGGTTAAGCCTCTGTCTTCGACTCAGGTCATGATCCCAGAGCCTTGGGATTGAGCCCCACATCGGGCTCTCTGCTTGGCAGGGAGCCTGCTTCCTCCTCTCTCTCTGCCTGCCTCTCTGCCTACTTGTGATCTTTATCTGTCAAATGAATAAATAAAAAAAATCTTTAAAAAAATATGAGAGGGGCGCCTGGGTGGCTCAGCGGGTTAAAGCCTCTGCCTTCAGCTCAGGTCATGATCCCGGGGTGCTGGGATCGAGCCCCGCATCGGGCTCTCTGCTTAGCTGGGAGCCTGCTTCCTCCTCTCTCTCTGCCTGCCTCTCTGCCTACTTGTGATCTCTATCTGTCAGATAAATAAATCTTTAAAAAAAAAATAAAATAAAAAAATATGAGAATACATCTGCAAAACTGAAGGATGCAGGTTTCCAGATGAATGCCCAAATACTATAGGTATAAAATTACCCACACTGTGATACATGAGTACAAGATTTCAGAATGCCATGGGAAAAGAAAAGGTTCTAACAACCCTCAGAGCTAAAAACAACAACAACAAAAAAAACAAAACAGAAAAAAGAAAACAAACCGGTAGCATGACATAGATTGAAGGTGAGAATGGCATCTGACTTTGTGAAAGCAGAACTACAATTTGGGAGACAGTGGAGAATTACATGCAAAATTCTGAGGGAAAGTGATTTCCTAACTAGAATTCTCTAACTTGCCAATCTACTAATTGAGGAGGAAGGGAGAATAAAGGCATTTTCAGATAAGCAGTGTCTAAAAATGTACTTTAAAGGCAACTTCTCTGGAAGCTAATAGACGATGCTTCACCAAGATAAGGAAATAAGACAGGAAAAAAAGATATTTGATGCAGGAAACAGGGGATCTCACACAGGAAGGATGTAAGGTGATTTTCCAGGAAAATAGTGAAGGATTGTTTCAGGATGGTATTGTGCAGACCTATGGAACAATCACTCCAAATTGGAGTAGGAAGACGGAACATTCCAGAAGGGCTAGCTCTCCACACTCTAAAAAATGATACTGGTAATTTGCTTGATGTATTTGAAAGTACTGAGAAGAAATTAAACTTCTGTTATGAGTTTAGAGATAAATCAGCAAGTAGTCCATATTACGCTAAAAAAACAAAGAAAATACAGTAATTATGAACTCCAGGGGAAACAGAAGTAGGTACAACAGAAGAAATATCAAAGTATGCTTTGTGACTCATCAATAAACACTATTTATTTCATCATAAATATGTCCATATTAAATACATATTTAGCCAGCAATTTTTTAGAAGCCACAACTTTTTTTTAGAGGACTGGAAGAAAAGGGAAGTGTGAAAGGAGAGGCGGTATTGGAGGTAGTGGTAATAAGGAGAAAATTTTGATTGACAACTTTGTCTTCCATAGTAAGAAATCAGGGTATATTATGTAAAATTGGAAACTAGGAAATCAGGTGATAAACTTACAGGGCCAAGACCCATAATTATTTTTAACAATTCCCTTTTTTTTTTTTTTTGTATTTCTGGCCTTAGGACCACAATTTTTTTTTTTAGAGGACTGGAAAAAAAGGGAAGTGTGAAAGGAGAGACAATATTGGAGGTAGTGGTAATTAAGGGGAAAATTGTTTTTGATTGACAACTTTGTCTTCCATAGTAAGAAATCAGTGTATATTTTGTAAAATTGAAAACCAGGAAATCAGGTGATAAACTTACAGGGCCAAGACCCATAATTATTTTTAACAACTCCCATTTCTTTTTTGTATTTCTGGCCTTAGGAATAGGCTATGTTTCTTAGTCTACGTTGTGGCTGTGTGATTCAGCAATGGCTAGTGGGATGTTGTTAGAAGTAATGTTAGCCTCTCCCAGGCCTTGCCCTTAAAAACGCACCCTCCACCCTCTGCCTTCAACAAAGGCCACATAACCTGGAATCCATGAGCACTACAAGATGATGGTACCATAGACAACATGTATAATTTTATTTATTAATCTAATATATTAGCTATATAAATATATGTTATTCATTTGTGTTTACTTGGAACTTTACCCCTTAATGTTGCCTTGACACAAATACCGTTATTGCCTAAGCTTCTCTGCAGGCTTCTGACATTGCTGGTTAAGTTGCTAAAAATAAAAATGGTGTTATTACTCCTGTTCCCTATGCAGAGAAAGAAGGGTCAAGGGGAAGCATGAAGCTGTGTATGACACCTGGGTCAATCCCTCTACAGAGCTGTTCCAGAAATTCTGCTTACTACTTCTCTTTACAAACTACTAACCAGAACACTTTCTCATGAGTATCCTGTGTATCTGTAATTTTTTTTCATAACCCCAGCATAAATAGGGCCAGTTCTGGAATTTAAGCTAGCAACTGGGGCAAACTCACTGAAAGTGATCAAACAATATGGGTGATAACCTCTCTGTGTATTCAAATGGAATGAACCCTAAACAACCATTATTCACTGGCTGCAAGTGCTCACAATAGTATCACCCTGTTTTTCTGTTCCTAGAACATATTGCTGTCCTTAAATTAAACAATATGGAGGGAAGAAGGAAGAAGCCAAGAGTGGCATGACTAATTTGAACACTGCATCTCTACCTCATTTTGCCTTCCATATTTATAACCCTGTTATCTACCCTTCTAAGCTAAGGTAACCGAAGAAGCTGAGTCAAAATGTCTTTGAAAAAGAAAATGTCTTTGAGCAAAATGCCACTTGTCCAAATTGCCTAAGCTGCCATTTCATAGTTATTTTGCGAATGAAGTAATAAACTTTGATAACTTATAGTTCACTTGATGGTGACCCTGGCCAATGCTACAGTGAAGTACAGGATACTTCAAAAATTGAATCCTAATGATTAGTTTTAACTAGATATGACTTGTATTTTGATGCTGCCAATTTACTGCATGCATTTGTCATATTCGTTTTTCATTCTGATTAAACCAGTGGAGCTGATATACTTAGCAACCTATATATTTCTTATTTTTAATATTTATTTTTTCATTCAACCATATGAAGCAATTGAATGCTCTAGCTGGGTTTATTCGGGTCCATTCGATCAAGCAGTTACTTATTGGGCACAGGCCGGGTACCTGGATAGCAGTGGCATAACAAGGGCAGGGTTGTGGGAGCAGCTCACCCTGAGTGTAGGCGAAAGGGAGTGCAGATCTATAAAGAACCCAAACAGTGATACAGCCGACTAAAACCAACCTGCTTTTTATTATCACCGTGTGCCAGCAATTGTAAACAATGGCAAAGCCTTTGGTGTCCCTAAGTTTTAAGCAATTGCTGTGGATACTGCTGAGTTTCAGTAATATATGCGTTCGCTTCAATGTAGCACGTATATACTTTTTTTTTTTTTAAAGATTTTATTTATTTATTTGACAGAGAGAGATCACAAGTAGAGAGAGAGGTAGGCAGAGAGAGAGAGGGAAGCAGACCCCCCGCTGAGCAGAGAGCCCGATGCGGGACTCGATCCCAGGACCCCGAGATCATGACCTGAGCCGAAGGCAGCGGCTTAACCCACTGAGCCACCCAGGCGCCCTATATATTTTTTTTTTATTATTATGTTCACTTAGCCAACATTAGTACACTGTTAGTTTTTGATGTAGTGTTCAATGATTCATTAGTTGTGTATTAAAACCCAGTGCTCATCACCACAGCATGTATATATTTTTAATATACATTTTATTCCACATGGAAGTTAAGAAGGGAAACTCAGTGTTCTCCAGTGTGCTGTCATCCCTGACACATGTGTACTCACTTACACATATTTGTTTCCTGAGTAATTTCATTACAATTTCGAATTTTTCAAGCTTGCTTTGGGCACAGTGTTTGTTTGCAACCCTATGGCGTTAAGTATTCTTGTGGTCAAACAGTAGATTCAAAGTAAACAAGAATAGTAATAAATAGATAGATGATAGATGATAGGTAGATATGAAGATAGATAAATAGATACAAAGATAGATACATAGGTAGGTAAGGTAAATATAAAGAAGAATCAGAATTTTCACATTTTACATAACCACTTAGAGTTTTGTGTCTAAAGTTTAAAACAGTGAGGGACACCTGGGTGGCTCAGTCGGCTAAGTGTCTGCCTTTGACTCAGGTCATGATCCCTGGGTCCTCTGATGGAGTCCCCAGTTGGGCTTCTTGCTCAGCAGGGAGTCTGCTTGTCCCTTTGCCTGCCACTCCCACTGCTTGTGTTTTCTCTCTCTCTCTGTCTCTGTCTCTCTCTCTCTCTGACAAACAAATAAATGAAATCTTTAAAAAATAAAAAATAAGAAATCTCCTTTAAAAATTTAAAACAGTGAAACAGTGAAGTATGAACTGTGAAGTATCATATTTTTGTTGAGAAAGTATAAGTAATTTACTCCCTATCCCATCCGTGTGTATACTCTGTATCAAGTATCTTTAAAGGGGTATGTGAATAACTTCTTAAAATTTGCTTTTACCCTTGTTGTATGTTTCTGTACTAAAAAATGAATCACGAAAATATGGTTACTATTGATTATTACATGATTATTACTGAAAATAATGTTGTCATTTAGAGAAGGAGTTTGTTAACGAATGATCTTCTCTAAGTGTCAGATATGCTAGGTACATAACCACAATAAAATGAGCCAGCCAGACACTCACTACCCTATCCTTCTGATGCAATGAGTGAATTAGACGTGAGGCAGGAAAATAAATGTGCTAATGTATTCAAGATACATTTTTATGCACTTAAGTCATCTCTGCCCCCCCAAGAAACATAGTCTTTAATGCCAAGCTGTCTAAGTCCAGAACTAGGAAGAATGTTCTTGGAGTGATTTTTGTCATAGGTCCCTTTAGCTCTCTTAGTAGTGGTGTTGACAAGTAGTATAATGGTAATTCTGCCTGAAGTCAGCTTTTGTAACATCTTCATTAAGATATAATTCATATGTCATACAATTAATCCATTTAAGGTATAAAATTAATGGTTTTTAGTGCATTCAGTAATACGTACAACTATCACCACAGTCCATTTTAGAATATTTTTGGCATCTTAAGAAGAAACCTCTTATTTTTTTTAGCATTTATTGTTCTTTTTGTCAGTTTTTTATTTTAATTCCTGTATAGTTAACATATAGTGTTACATTAATTTCAGGTGTACAATATAGTGATTAAACAATTCTATCCATTACTCAGTGCTCATCATAATAAGTGTACTCTCAATACCCTTCACCTATTTCACCCATCCCCCTCCCACTCCCACTAACTATCAGTTTGTTCTCTGTAGTTAAGACTCTGTTTCTTGGTTTCTCTCTCTTTTTTTCCCCAAGGCTCATTGATTTTGTTTCTTTAATTCCACATATGAATGAAATCATATGGTCTTGGTCTTTCTCTGATTTATTTTGCTTAGCATTATACTCTCTAGTTCCATCCATGTCATTGCAAATGGCAAGATTTCATTCTTTTTATGGCTGAATAATATTCCATTGTATATACATACCACTTCTTCCTTATCCATTCATTTCTCCGTGGACACTTTGGCTGCTTCCATAATTTGACTATTGTAAATAATGTTACAATAAACATAGAGATGCATATACCTTTTCAATTAAATGTTTTTATTCTTTGGATTAACACCCAGTGGTGTGATTACTGGATCATACGGTAGTTGTCTTTTTAACTTTTTGAGGAATCTCCATGCTGTTTTCCAAAATGGCTGCACCAGTTTGCATTCCTGCCAGTGGTACAAGAAGGATCCTTTTTCTCCACATCCTCGCCAACACTTGTTGTTTCTTATGTTGTTGATTTTCAGCTGTTCTGACAGGTGTGAGGTTATATCTCATTGTGGTTTTGATATGCATTTCCCTGATGATGAGTAATGTTGAGCATCTCTTCATGTGTCTGTGTCTTCTTTGTAGAAATGTCTGTTCATGTCTTTTGCCCATTTTAATTGGATTATTTACTTTTGGGTTATATCTGTTCTTTATATATATTTGGATACCAGCTCTTTATCAGATATGTCATTTGCAAATGTATTCTCCCATTCAGTAGGTTACTTTTTAGTTTTGTTCATTATTTCCTTCACTGTGCCTAAGCTTTTTATTTTGGTGTAGTCCCAGTGAGGCTTATTTTTCCTTTTGTTTTCCTTGCCTCAGGAGACATATCTGGAAAAATTTTGCTATGACCGATGTCAGAAAAATCACTGCCTATGATCTCTTCTTGGATTTTTATGGAAACCCCTTATTTTTAGCTATAGTTTCCCTATTCCCCTGTGCTTCCCCAACCCAACCCTAAGAAACCACCAATCTACTTTCTGTGTCTATAGATTTTCCTATTCTGGTCTTTCACTGAAAGAAATCAGATAGTGGTCTTTTGTAACTGACTTCTTTCATTTAGCATGTTTTTGAAGTTCATTCATGCTTTACCATGTATCAGTGTTTCATTCCTTTTTACGGATAAATAATATCCCATTAAATGGATAGACCACATTTTGTTTATCCATCCATCTGTTGAAACATTTGTGTTTCCATTTTTTGGTCATTATGAACAATGCTGCAATGAACATTCATGTTCAAGTTCTTATGTGGACAAATGTTTTCATTTCTCTTGGGTATATATAAACCTAGGAGTGGAATTATTGGGTCACATGGTAACTCTGTATTGGATCATTTAAGGAATAGCCAAAATATTTTCTAAAGTGGCTGTTCTAATCTTTGCTGCTGATGAGGCCAGGAGAAGGTTCCAACTGTATACAGAACTTGCTCTTTTCTGGCAGGAAAGGAAATTCTCAGATGGAAAAGCATACTGTACTTACAACCAGAAGATGTGGATCATGATCTTGGCCCTGCTTTTAATTATCTGTACGACCTTGTGCCATTCATCTTCAGTGGGTACAGAACCTCTGTCACTGTATATAAATTAAGGGAATTGGATTAGATGTTACCCATCTCTGAACTCCACCCCCAGAGGATTGCAAGTAGTGTCAGTAAACAGACAAACCATGGTACTCATGTTCAAGATTTTGTTTGGTAAAGAAATAGGAGATGATTTTTCTCTCTAGATTATATCTTATTCCTATAGAAAACCAAGGATTTCCTATTGTTGCTTGTTTTCTTTTTTCCTTAGGTAGACCATGTGCTGCTAGTTCCATACACAAAGTTCCCATAACCTAGAAGTATTTCCAATCTCTTTTTAGACATGGGTCTTTTATCGGTTAGAAAGAACATCTTCACAGAACTGAAACTGGCTCATAAGCCTGCCCAGTTTGAATATGTCACACCAGGCAGAAAAACAGTTGTTCCTTAAGTACATGCTACTTAGTGTGTGGGGTCACAGACAAGCGATGCTGGCATCACATGACAGCTTGTTATAAATGCAGATTCACAGACCCCATCTGAGGCCCAGCATGTCAGGATATCTGGCTGTGGGGTCCAGCAATCTGGATGTTAACAAAATTTCCAAGTGAATCATCTTCACATTGTCTCAAAATTACTGCCTCAGACCCTATGCCTTGTGGCCCTCCACATTAGTATATTATATTCCAAACTTGTTTCTAGATTTAATATATAGTCACTTCTTAGACAGAAGATCTGGGCTTCACCTAAGCATCTTTCATGAAGGATTTGGAACTAAATGTGCTGGGTTTAACAGCTGACACTTAATCCATGCCAAACGGGTGATGTCTAGTAGCAACAGCTGAATCAGTAAACCTTGGTTTACTTTGATCTGACCCAGAAGGAAAATCACTTCCTGACTGGACAGTAGTACAAGTGAGCCTGCCTGTATGCTTTATCCCCTCCCCTCTACCCCAGAATGAATTACAAAATCTTCAAACAGTATATTTCCTAATCATTTTTTCATATTTGTTTCTCAAGGAAGAGTCATATAACAAGGAAAACAACAAATATTTGAGTAATGTTTTACAATTTCAGAGTTGTTTTCATGTGCCTTTTATCATTTGATTTTCATGGAAACCCTGTGAAATAGTATGATAACGCTCTGACTTTCCATGTAATGTGCCCAAAACTTAGTGGAGCCAGGGTTCATAGAGCTCAGAAGATTGGGTTAAGAGAAGGTGACTTTGGCCTCACTCTTATCTATTCACATTGGGGTTCACGTCCAACCCTGGCCAAGCAACAATGCTTAAGGGTTCCAGTGGAGGTAACGTAAGGAAGGTCACAGTCTATGCAGTCCACAGGAAGTGACAAAGGAGATAGGAGGAGAGCCCCAATATGCCGAACAGATCACCAGAATCCACACGGGAAGATCTGGCTCTCCAGCTTCACAATAGGAGACTCAAATCTGGGAAGTGAAAAGAACGGGTTCATGGGAATCATTTCTCCATTTGTTCTACAACCTTAATTCTCATTCTCTGCAAAGCACAATGTCCTTTGCTGGGACTGCACTTGAGAGAAAAAGCACAGGTGGTCTCTGTAACCATGGGTCTTTGAGTCTTGTGTGGGAAACAGATTAATAAGTTAACTCTGGCAATTAATGTATAATTGGAATCATGAGTTGAGATCAGTGCTCAACTGATTCACACAGGTTTATGAAAGAGGATGTGACCTGGTTGGGAGAAGGAAGACTTCCAGAGAAGTGGCTCTTGAGATGAGAACGGAGAGGCTGAGTAGGTGTCAGCCAAGCCAGCATTCTTCAGAGCTATTATTTATTTTCTGCCTCATATTTTTGTAATACCTAAATTTGAGACTGTGTTATATATAACATATTAATATATCTGTATATGGATGCAACTCATAATAAATAAACATAGATTTGGGGGGGGGGTGTTCGTAAACTCACCCTTTCAATTTGTGTGGCCCAAGGCATGGGGCATGAAATGATTGAATAGGAATGTGTGTTGGTGGGTGGGAACAGAGGACAAACCAATTATCATTATTTCTCCCTTTTGGGAAAACTGAATCAACTTGAATGCTAAAGAACAAATAACTAACTAATGCCAAAGAACAAAGAACTAACAGACCTTTTAAACCCTCTCCCATCTCCACAACATACACAAGAATGCTAAACCTATAGGGAAAACTGCCACATGGGCATACAATGTGGAGCTAGATCTGCAGCCCTGTATTATCTATTACTGCATAACACGTTATCCCCAGAATTAGTGGCTTCAAAATAACATTTACAACCTCGCAGTTTTTAATGGCCTGGGAATCCAGGCATGGTTTAGCTGGTCATCTGGCTCTGGATCTCCCACAGGCTAAAGTCATCTCGAAGTCCTGGCTGGGAAAGATCTGCTTCCTATCTTGCTCACATGGTTGTGACAGGATTCGGTTCCTCATGTCCTCTTGACTGAGGCCTCGGTTCCTCATAAGCTGTTGGCCTTCCTTACTTCCTTGCCACATGGGCCTCTCTGTAGAACATTTTCCAATATGGCAGCTTGTTTCATCACAGTGAGCAAGTGAAAGGGCAGGAGAGAGTGCCAGCAATAGGAGGAGGGCTAGCAGGGCAAGTCGGTCTTACAAACTACTTGCAGAAATGATATTCTAACACTTTTTCCATATTCTACTTAGAATCATGTCACTAGGTCCAGTCTGCATTCAGGGGGAGGAGATTACATAAGAGTGAACAGTGTGAATACTAGGGGCAATGCACTTTTGATCTTTGCTAGTAAATTTTCATTCACTGAGGAAAGAAAAAGATCTTTGGAAAATACTCCATTTTGGGGAATTACTGATTTCCTGATATTTCCCTTTGCAGTGATTTTGTGTATAAACTTCGTTGTGTGTTTGCTTGTTTTCTTTGCGAAGAAAAACCAGTGAAATACAAAAACCTATTGTCAAGATATATTTTTCATGGTTTCCACAAACTTATCTCATCCTGTACTGACAATTCACTTTGCTAAAGCAAAATATTTGAAAATTTATTCAGGACTCATCTTTAATGAATGGCAAAAAGAATGTTTTTAAGTCAAAAGCCTCTGAATGCTTTATTTAGTCTGACTCATCTGACTCAATGTTTTAAGGAATATAATGATATACAAACCAAGACCTTTGTGCAAAATACTGTGAGATATTATGAAGGACACAAAGATAAGTCAGGCTCATATAAAGGTAGGCGGACAGTAGTATAAAGTATAATTAAGAATGTGTGTTGTCAAAGATAAACTCAAAATGGATAAAAGACCTCAACGTGAGGCAGGAATCCATCAGGATCATAGAGGAGAACATAGGCAGTAACCTCTTTGATATCAGCCACAGCAACTTCTTTCAAGACATGTCTCCAAAGGCAAAGGAAACAAAAGTGAAAATGAACTTTTGGGACTTCATCAAGATTAAAAGCTTCTGCACAGCAAAGGAAACAGTCAACAAAACAAAAAAGGCAACCCACGGAATGGGAGATTTGCAAATGACACTACAGACAAAGGGCTGATAACCAAGATCTCTAAAGAACTCCTCAAACTCAACACCCAGAAAACAGATAATCACCTCAAAAATGGGCAGAAGACATGAACAGACACCTCTCCAAGGAAGACATACAAATGGCTAATAGACACATGGAAAAATGTTCATCATCATTAGCCGTCAGGGAGATCCAAATCAAAACCACACTGGGATACCACCATACACCAGTTAGAATGGCCAAAATTAACAAAATAAGAAACAGCATGTGTTGTTGAGGATGTGGAGAAAGGGGAACCCTCTTACACTGTTGGTGGGAATGCAAGTTGGAATGCAAGTGGTGCAGCCACTTTGGAAAACAGTATGGAGATTCCTTAAGAAATTAAAAATAGAGCTGCCCTATGACCCTGCAATTAGACTACTGGTATTTACCCTGAAGATACAGATGCAGTGAAAAGAAGGGTCATTTGTATCCCAGTGTTCATAGCAGCAATGGCCACAATCGCCAAACTGTGGAAAGAACCAAGATGCCCTTCAACAGACGAATGTATAAAGAAGATATGGTTCATATATACAACGGAATATTACACCTCCCTCAAAGAGGATGGATACACAACTTTAGTATCAACATGGACTGGTCTGGAGGAGATTATGCTGAGTGAAATAAGTCAAGCAGAGAAAATAAATTTCATATGGTTTAATTTACTTGTAGAGCATAAGGAATAACATGGAGGACTTTAGGAGAAGGAAAGGAAAAGCGAATTGGGGGAAATTGGAGGGGGAGACAAACCATGAGAGACTGTGGACTCTGAGAAACAAACTGAAAGTTTTGGAAGGGAGGGGGTGGGGGGTTGGTTAAGCCTGATGGTGGGTATTAAGGAGGGCATGTATTGCAGGGAGCACTGGGTGTGGTGCATGAATAATGAATCTTGGAACACTGAAAAAATTAAAATAAATTTTTAAAAAAATGTGTGTTGTGAGGGGCACCTGGGTGGCTCAGTTGGTTAAGCGTCTGCCATTTATAAATGATATCATTATGTATATACATGGTAAATCCAACATAATCAATAAACAAATTAGTAGAATTTAATAAGATTGTTGGATACAAAATCAACATTAAAAATAAATTATAGGGGCATGTGGGTGGCTCAGTCAGTTAGACATCTGACTCTTTGTTTCAGCTTAGCTCATGATGTCATGGTCCTGGAATTGAACCCTGAGTCAGGCTCACTGCTCAGCAAGGAGTCTCTTTCTTCCTCTCCCTCTGTCCCTCCCCCTACTCATGCTCGTTCTCTCTCTCTCTCTCTCTCTCTCTCTCCCTCAAATAAACACAAACATTTTAAAAAAGAATGTGTGCTCTGGGGCACCTATGTGGCTCATTCAGTTGAGTGTACTACTTTTTTTTATTAAGATTTTATTTATTTATTTAACAGAGAGAGAAAGCCAGAGAGGGAACATGAGCAGGGAGAGTGGGAGAGGGAGAAGCAAGCTCATCGCTGAGCAGGGAGCCCAATGTGGGACTGGATCCCAGGACCCCAGGATCATGACCTAAGCTGAAGGCAGACACTTAATCACTGAGCCACCCAGGTGTCCCTGGGAAGACACTTCTAACACTGCAAATCCTGGTCTTTATCTGCACAGAGCCCATTACATCAACTTGGCCAGCTGTCATCAGCTGGGGCTGGAAAGCAAGTACACACTTGGATTTGACTTTATTGACACGTCTCACTAGCAAAAGCAAGATCGAAGAACTTCAGGCTGAGATAATTCAGGTAGATCCACTGGTAGTGTGATGTCTCTTACCATGGCTTATCCGATGTTTCCCAGACAAAGTTCTTTTGGTACAAGTGAAACAATAATGAAGTTCAAGAACACTTTTCAGTGTAGAGGGTGCCAAGGATGCTGTGTTCCACCAAGCGGTGGCATTCACTCACTCATTGGTCCCGTGAGCATTCCGGTGAGGCTTTCAGCACAGGAGGGCTCGAGATGCTCTAAAAGTGGACTTGAATGTCAAGAAATGTCTATCCCAGAAATGGAATCATATACCTACAACAGTATGACTGTAATAGAAATGGTGTATGCCATAAAGTAAATAGAAATTAAGTGGGAGGAAACTATAAAAAGATGTGATTTTTTTTTCTTAGATGGGGGTGGGAAAAGATCAGAGAAGTCATGATGGAGGAAGTAAAATTAGAAAGGGGCCTTAACATTGAGAAAAGCAGTTGATGTGATGACACTGGGCGTTATACACAACTGATGAATTGTTGAACACTACATCTGAAACTAATGATGTACTATAGGTTGGGTAATTGAATTTAAATAAAAATAGAAGGGGCCTTGAACAATGGGATGGAATTTGAAATTCTGACTGAAAGGTAAATGTCTCTAATGATAAGGGGATACAAGTTGTGTTTGTTTCCCCTTACCCATATTACAGTTCAAGATGTTATTTGTGTTATAATGGTACAGTCCAAGTTTTGACTGTAGAACGTGGAGTATGGAAATATTTAGAGGATAAGGAAAAATTCCTTTTAATTTACCCATTTGGGCATTAGTGCTCATAGTCCCCGAAAACCCTTTCTTTTTTTCTTTTTTTAAAATTTCTTTTCAGCGTAACAGTATTCATTGTTTTTGCACCACACCCAGTGCTCCATGCAATACGTGCCCTCCCCAATACCCACCACCTGGTTCCCCCAACCTCCCACCCCCCGCCCCTTCAAAACCCTCAGGTTGTTTTTCAGAGTCCATAGTCTCTCATGGTTCACCTCCCCTACCAATTTCCCTCAGCTCCCTTCTCCTCTCCATCTCCCCATGTCCTCCATGTTATTTGTTATGCCCCACAAATAAGTGTACTACTTTTGATTTCAGCTCAGGTCATGATCTCAGGGTTGTGAGACCAAGCCCCATGTCAGGCTCTATACCAAGTGAGGAGCCTTACGATTCTCTCTCTGCCCCTCACCCCATTCCTCTCTCTTTCCTCTCTAAAAAAAAGAATGTGTGTTTTATAGTTAAAACTGTGTGGCTTCAGCACACATTTGTTATCCTCTCTATTTCAGTACTTACACCACAGTGGTGTTGTGATGGTTAATTTTGTGTCAACTTGACAGAGCTATGGGGTGCCCATATATCTGGTTAAACATTATCCTGAGTTTGTCTGAGAGAGGATTTCTGGATGAAATCAACAACTGAATCAGTAGACTGAGTAAGGAAAATTGCTTTCCCTAATGTATGTGGATTCATCCAGTCCGTTGATGGCCTGAGTGGAACAAAAAAGCTGAGTAAAAGGGAAATACTCTCTCTGCCTGATTGTCTTCTCATTGGGACATCACTCTACTCCCTCCTTTGTACTCGGACCTGGACTGACACTTACGTCATCAGCTCTCCTACTTTTTCATGCTTTGGAACTTGGACTAGAATTCTATCATGGGCTCTCCTGCTTCTAGACTTCTCAGCCTCCATAATTACCTGGGCCAATTCCTTCTAATAAATCTCTTAAGAGAGAGTGAATCTATTCATTTTGTTTCTCTGGAGAACCTTAATATAGTTGTTGAGTTAATTGCATAAGATAAGTAATGTGAGGGTTTTTTTTACTGAAGTGTAATTGACATACAACGTTATCTTAGTTTCAGGTGTACATCATAGTGATTCATAAACTCTATGCATTGCTCAGTGTCAACCACAATCAGTGTAGTCACTGTCATTTTGCATTTAAGGTTATTGCAGTATAATCAACTATATTCCCTATGCTGTACTTTTCATCCCTGTGACTTTCTACACTAGCTGCACCATGTTACATTCTCACCAGCAGGGCACAAGCGGTCCCTTTCCTCCACATCCTCATCAACACTTGTTATTTCTTGGTTTTTGATACCATTTTTTCTGATGAATGTGCAGTGATGACATCTTACTGTGGTTTTGATTTGCATTTCCTTGATGATGAGTGATATTAAGCATCTTCTCATGTGTCTGTTGGCCAACTTGATGTCTTCTTTGGAAAAATGTCTATTCAGGTCTTCTGCCCATATTTAATTACATTATCTGTGGCTTTTTGGGGGGTGTTGAGTATATAAGTTCTTTACATATTTTAGGTATTAGCCCCTTATCAGATATGCCATTTACAAGAATCTTCTCCCATTCATTAACTTGCCTTTTGGTTTTCATGATGGTTTCCTTCCCTGAACAGCTTTAGTTTTTTTTTTTTTTAATTTTGGGATAGTTCCATGAGTTTATTTTTATTTTTGTTTCCCTTTCCTGAGGAGACATACCCATAAATATGTTACTGAGGCTGATGTCTAAGAGATACTGCCTATGTTTTCATTTCAGAGTCTTACAGTTTCAGGTCTCACATTTAGGTCTTTTATCCATTTTGAGTTTATTTGTGTGTATGGTGTAAGAAAGTGGTCCAATTTTGTTCTTTTCCATGTAGCTGTCCAGTTTTCCCAACAAAGTTTATTGAAGAGACTGACTTTGCCTTATTATATATTCTTCCTCCTTTGTTATAGATTAATTGACCAAATACATGTGGGTTTATCTTTGGGCTCTCTATCCTGTTCTGTTGATCTCTGTGTCTGTTTTTGTGCCATTACTCTTTTGATTACTACAGCTTTGTAGTTTAGTTTGAAATGTGGGTTTGTGATACCTCTGGCTTTGTCCTTTCACAAGATTGCTTTGGCTCTTCAGGGTCTTCTATTGTTCCACACAAATTTTAGTAGTATTTCTTCTAGGTCTGCGAAAAATACCATTAGTATTTTGATAGGGATTGCATTGCATCTGTAGATTGCTTTAGTAGTATAGGTATTTTAGCAATATTAATTTTTACAATCCATGAGCATGGTGTATTTCTCCATTGTTTGTGTCATCTCCAGTTTCTTTCATCATTGTCTTGTAGTTTTCAGAGTATAAGTGCCTACCTTATTGATTAAATTTATTCCTAGATATTTTATTCCTTTTAATGCAATTGTAAATGGGATTGTTTTCTTAATTTCTCTCCCTCCTAGTTTGTTATTAGCGTACAGAAATGCAACAGATTTCTGTGTGTTGATTTTGTATCCTGCAATTTTACTAAATTCATTTGTTCAAATAGGGTTTTTTTTGGTGGAATCTTTAGGGCTTTTTTAAATATAGTATCATGTCCTCTGCAAATAGTGACAATTTTACTTTTTCCTTACCAATTTTGATGCCTTCCATTTCTTTTTCTTGTCTGATTGCTATGGCTTCCAGCCTGTGTTGATTAAAACTCATGAGAGCGAGCATTCTTGTCTAATTCCTGATCTTAGAGGAAAAGCTTTCAGTTTTTCACCATTGAATATGATTTAGCTGTGAGCTTCTCATATATTGCTTTTTTATGTTGAAGTATGTTCCCTCTAAACCCACTTTGTCAAGAGTGTCCACAAGCACTGTTGTTCCTGTAGAAACCTCCTGAATATCCCTGCCCCTCTGACCATGTACTAAGATTAACCAATAAATCTCCTTCACATATACCTCAGGCACTTTCCAAACTGCTACTTCTCCACTGTGTCTCATACTGAGTATTTAGTGTGCTGACTCTTTAGGGCAGAGACTCCTTTTCCTAATACCCTCCCCATCTCCTGGAGTTAAGCACCACCAATTATTAAAGCTCCTGGAGTTGAGTCTTACTGATTTTCTTTTTTCTTTTTTTTTATGAGAAAGAGAGAGAGAAAGAGAGAGAGAATTTCCACAAGTTGGGGGATTCAGAGGGAGAGGAAGAGAGAGTATCTTAAGCAGGCTGCACAACCAGCATGGAGCCCAATGTGGGGCTTGATCTCATAACCCTGAGGTCATGACCTGAGCCAAAATCATGAGTCAGATGCTTAAATGAATGAACCATCAAACCTCCCCAAGTCCTGCTGATTTTGAAAACCAGATTTTGTGGGGACTTACCTTCTCAGTGTGGATCCTCAGGGCTAAGAGTATCTGATATGTGGTCCAATCCCCTCACTCCTCCATGCTCAAGATGTCCCTCCCATTTGTGGTTAGTAACAATGAGGGTTTTGTTCCCAACTGTGTTTATGCCCCTCTTTTCCCTTCAATATAGCCTTCTTTCTATTACTAGCTGTGGAAGATCTGTTCTGCTAGTCTTCAGGTTGTTTTTAGAGGACCTTAAAGTAGATGTAGGTGTTGCCTCACTGTATCTGTGAAATGATCTTTTAACATATTTATTAGTTTAGAGAGAGTGTGTGCAAGAGGAGGGACAGAGGGGGAGAGAGAGAGAGAGAGAGAGAGAGAGAAAATGAATCACAAGCTGACTCCATACTGACCAGGGAGCCCAATGAAGGGCTCAATCCCATGACCCTGAAATCATGACCTGAACAAAAAGTGCCTAACTTTTTGTTAGCTACTGGGTAGCTAACTGAGCTACCCAGGTGCCCTACAATTGATATTTAATGTTGATTTCATATCCAACAGTCTTGTTAAATTCTACTAATTTGTCTATTGATTATTTTTGGATTTTCCATGTATATACATAATGATATCACTTGTAAATGGCACTTTGATTTCCTCCTTTATACTGCAGCCTAAAAGCTCCCAAGTTGTCTATCCTTCTAGATACTAGCTATGTCTTTGTACTTGTATAGAAGTGTAATTAACTTTTAAGCAAGTTTTTAATGGAGTGATGACATATTCAGAAAACAATACATAAATCATAATTATGCAAGTCTATGAATTGTCACAAAACACACCCATGTGACCACCTCCCAAAACAAGAAAAAGACCATTAGCAGCACATCAGAAGCCACTTCCATACCTCTTCCCAGTTTTAACCTAAGTTTTTTTTCCTAAAAGTAACCAGTATCCTGTTTTCTAATAACTTTTTTAAAGATTTTTATTTATCTATTTGACAGAGATCACAAGTAGGCAGAGAGGCAGACAGAAAGAGAGAGAGAGGAGGAATCAGGCTCCCTGCTGAGCAGAGAGCCCCATGTGGGGCTCGATCCCAGGACCCTGGGATCATGACCCAAGCTGAAGGCAGAGGATTTAACCCACTGAGCCACCCAGGTGCCCTAGTATCCTGTTTTCTAAAACTATAGAGTGGTTTTACCTTTTTGTAAACTTAACATATATGCAAAGTTATAGTACTTAATCTTTTTTTTTTACATTTTTAAGTGCTTAATCTTTTGTGTTGACTTCTTTCTCAATCTTCATAAGCATCTGATGGTATATAGCTATTCATTTGTATTGCTATGCAGTATTTCATTATAATCTAACATATTGATATTTTGGTAGTTTCCAGTTGAAGATTAATAAGAATAACATTATGAGCATTCTCATACATGTCTCTTAGTATGTGTATCTACATACTTCTGTTCAATAGTGTTTAAGAATGGAAATTCTAGGTTAATAAAACAAAGAGGAAAACATGTAAGATCTCAGTAAGGACAGTGAAAGTGTTATAAAATAATGACTCAGATCCCAACAGGCAGAGTTGGGATATGTACATATACATATATGTCTCTAGGCATGTGTAATCATGTGTCTACACGGCCTTGGAGAAATTGCAGCAGTCCTGGCCATGCTGGCTCAGCCATTTGCCAGATAACTACATTCATTCAATAAATATGTATAGACATCCCATTAAATGCCTTATATGGTTTTAGACTGAGGAGTCAATGATGACTAAAATGCAGTCTATTACTTTAAGTTGCCTGCAGCCCAGCACAGGGTTCTTTCTCTAAAGGGCCTTTGTGGTTTCCCAAATGAGAAATACTAGCCAGTCTGTACTCCATGTGACCCCACCCAGATACTTTCCAACCTATGATACTTTCTGTAGGTAAACATTGATTTTATGAAGTTACTAATGATTTAAAGTGGATCAGTGATATTACATAAAGAAACCAAATCCTAATGCCAGGGTCATTTCTTAAGGAAATTTAATAGAGCATGGGAAAACTGTGAAATAAATAAACAAAAAAATACAAGAAAGGACAATTGTATAGAAGAGAAAGTCCATGTTATTTTGAAAAAGATTTTAAAATGTCAGGAGATACTATTAATGACCTTTGTCACCAGATAAATGTGAGAGAAGTGAAAAAGAGAAAAATACTCACATGATGATAGAAGTTAAAGAGAGAGTACAGGAAGGTTATGGGTACTGAGTCTAGAACTCATCTGAGTAATGTAAGTGTGGAAATTTTGATTTAATCTTAGAAATTGTTTATACTTCTAGTTTCCAAGTCCCAGTTTTTAGAGGAAAAAAGCCCATTGAGGTCTCTCTGAAAAGTGCATAAGTCTGAGTAACTTTTCAATGTTATGTAACATTTGGATAAAAGATAATTTTTAGAATCCAGATTATTCGATAAATACATGGATTTCATGCTTGAGAAAAATGGTCTCAATAACGTATATTGAGGATCTAAACAAAATTTCAAATAAATTCAGAATCAGGTCTCAGCCCAGAAAAAGCAAGGGATTAACCCCAGAAGTCTTTAAGTTGGATATTTTTTCTAACATTACCAACTTTAAAAATCATGTAAAGAACTTGATCTGCCTACATATAAATTGTGTTGTATCTAAAATAGTCCTAATACTCTGAAAGGTTGTCCTTTATTTTCTAGACACAGCAACTGTTGTCCGTAAAAAGTAGAGGTAGTACCAATATCATACAAATTTAACAAATAAAAGCCACTCATGTGCTCTGATAACTCAGATCCCTCAGTCCTTACCTCCCGCAACTTAAATGGAAATTCTACAGGTAGTACCGTCCATCCCTTCAGGAAGAAAGAAAGAACTATAGCAAAGCACACATTGAAAACTACCCTTACCAATCCCTCAGGCTCTTGGAGTTTTCTAATCCACTCATAGCCCACCCGTACACAGCTGAGGTGAGCTGTGGAAAATGTCACTGGGATGGTATCAGGAATGCTGCCATGTTGCCACTTCGACTCTCCATTAAGTGCTGAAAACTTCCCCAAGGGCTGATTTTGTTGATTGCATGAATCCTTGTGTGATAAACTTGTATACTGCATTCCTAAAATATGCAATTCACTTTTATATACTGCAGTATTTCCAAAGAGCAATAGTCAATGTATATAGAATTTAAACACACATATTCTTTGACCCAAAAATTCTAGTTCTAGAACTTTATCTTACAGATATCCTTTCATATATGCACAGAAATGTATGGTCAAAAGTATGTTTTCCAGCATTTCTGTGAAAGCAAGAGAATGAAACAAGATACATGTCCATTCTCATTGGCTGAATCGATTATGGTAACTTTAGAGTGTGATATCTTGTCATCTTTGAAATGTGTAAGGTAAAGCCATATATGATGGCAAGGAAAGACGGAATGATAGAATATTTTTAGGTAGATTATAGAACAGCCTGTGTGGTCTACATTTAGATAAATGTCTATGCATCCATTTATTTACTTATATGTGTAATAGATAATATACATAATCAATGGATGCTCTATTTGGGATTAAGATTATGTGAGAGATTGGTACTTTTTACCTCTTATGCTTACATATTGCTTGAATATTTAATCAAAAGATCACATGAGTTCCATATTGTTAAAAAAAATTATTCTTGGTCCACCTGGGTGGTTCAGTTAGTGAGGTGTCTGCCTTTGGCTCAGGTCATAATCCCAGGGCCCTGGGATCAAACCCCAAGAGTGTGGCTCCTTGCTCAGTGGGGAGCCTGCTTCTCCCTCTCCCTCTGCCCCTTCTTCCAACTTGTGTTCTCTCTTGCTCACTCTGCTCTCTCTCTCAAATAAATAAATAATCTTTAAAAAAAATTATTCTTTAAGGATCATTGTTCCAATTTGTCATGGCCATTTAAAAACATATCTTGTTTTACAACCACACATAAATCAGGAACTCTGACAGATATTCTCCTTGGTCCAGATCATCAGCTAAGATTTATTCACAAAATTTATTCCACCCATTTTGGCTTCTTCCCAGTCAACTATCATTGGCTCCTTGGACCTCCCCCCTTCCTCCCAGAGCACTGTGACAACATCCTGGCTCATACTCTCCCTTCCCCTACTGTCTCCCACTTCCTGTTGTTTCTTACCTAGCAAGTCTTAATGCCTTTCATAGTTACCTGACTGGCTCAATGTGCATTCCAGCCCAGACCTTTCTACTTTCTTTTGATCTAACAATGATCCAAATGACCCAAATATAAATACATCAAATATATAAAGCACAAGCCCTGTGATACAGACCTGTAGCTCTTACCAAATATTCAAGTTTTCACCTAACTGACTAGATCTGGGCAATAGACTGTGAGCAAAAGTGATGATTTATGGGCTGAGATGATGAAAAGTTGCTTTGGGACCCTCCACTTTCTTGTCTTCTGTTATGATGCTTCAGGACAGCAAGATGGCAATGGACTGCTTCCTCTTCTCTCCCAGCTTCAAAGTATCATGCAGGTGCTTCTCATGGGGGAAATCAAATTGAAACCCTGTTCACAAGAGAATGTGGGAAATAGAGTTTCCAAGTTTCCACCCTTGGGATATAGGAGAGAGCTTAGAAGGGCACACACAGTGTATACACTAACAAAAAGTATTGCCCAGAAGTGATAGCTTTTCTTATTAACAGAAGGAACGGGTGCAAACTTATTCCTATTATAGCACTGCTCTCCTGTATTTGCATACCGTACTTTTCTGAGTGGGTGAAGAATAGTGTGATGTTCTAGTAAATGGGCCAGGAACTCACATCAAAGAATGTTTACTCATGAGATCATTGTTGAGACAGAAAATAAATACTGAGAATCATTGGACTGGAAAATCTGGAAGCGCATCTTTAAGCTCCCTACCCCAGCTCCATAGCAACATGAAAAGCATGTCTTCGATACATTCTAATCAAATCAAATCAAAAGTAACGATCGCACTTTAAACCCAAGAGCACAAGCTCTGTTTATCTTCCGTAACAATATTTTGGGTCTTAGGAATGAGATCATTTGAGACTCTGTCAAAGTACATGGCATCAAATTAATCTTAATTTAGTCTCTTAACTAAAGTAACACGGGAATTGGTTCTTTCTGCATACTTCAGAGCTATTTTTCACTGTCATGTTTAAGCATTCCTGTCCTCTCGGCTACCACCCTAAGTGTTAGCCCTTTCTATAATAGAACAGGTCATGCAGTCATTAGAAGGTGGTAGGAATTCAGTCAGACATTTTTAGGTCTACCTTGCAATCCTTCAGGCTTCTGAGAGGCAGCAGAGTAAGCCAGCTTTCATTTGTTTCCCCTTTCAAAAGGATGTTCCACAATTTAAATATTATGTATGTATTATCTGTATCTGAGTACAGCCCTCCCTTATGTTAAACAGTTCTTTGAATGCTCACATCACTCTCATCCTGGAGGCAGTAGGGCACAGAGGTTAAGCACACAGGGGATGGGATCAGACCATTTGGGTTTGAATTGGACTTAACTACTGTGAGCCATGTAACCTTGGGCAAGTTCCTTAATCTTTCTTTACCTTAGTTTCTTCACCTGTTAAATGGAAAGACTAGTACCTATCTTATGGGACTACTGCAATTATTAAATGAGTTAACACAGTTATGGCACTGAGAACAGTGCCAAGCACGTAGAAAGAGCCCAAGAATATTAAGAATTATTGTCATTCAGTGATATACTTCTCCCGTGGGCCTAGTCAAAACTGCTTTACCCTCTCTTTTAATCTTTCTTACTCCATACAGTGCCAGTGGCTCTGAGAATCTCCCCGTGCATCATGGTGTGAGATTTGTGAGCCTGATGATTTGAGTCTTACCCCGATCACCAGGAGACATTATTTTATCTGAAAAAGAAATCAAAGGATCCCATTTCCAGTAGCATCAAAGACAATAAAATACTTAGGAATGAATTAAACCAATGAAGTGAAAATCTGTACACTGAAAATAGTAAGACATGAATGAAAGAAATTGAAGAAGATCCAAATAAATGGAAAGGTATCCTGTGTTTATGGACTGGAAGAATGAATATTGTCACAATGTCCATACTACCCAAAGCTGTCTGTGGATTCAAGATGATCCCTACCAAGGTTCCAGTGACATTTTTTAGAGAAGTAGGAGAAGCAGTCCGAAATGTAAATGGAATTCCAGAAGACCCCAAATAGCCAAAGCAACTCTGAATAAGAACAAAGGGGGAAGCATCACAGTTCCTGAATTCTGATATAAATTTATGAGCCCTCTTAGGCACAAAGTGCCCACAGAGCCCTCTGAAAGCTGGATTATTTCCCCATACAAATTAGATGCCTACTTAAAGGCAGTTTCCCAAACACGGCAGGCTCTCTCACTCCTCTGTGGCTGTATGTGCGCTGGCCCTCTGTCTGCTGTGTCCCTCATCCTTTTTCATCTGGATAACTCCTATTTACCCTTTAAGACATAGGTTAAATGCTGCCTCCTGGGAGAAGCCTTTGCTAACATGCTGTCACCCACCATCTCTCCTGGAAAACTTAGAACCAAGTTAAGTGAGCTAGTCAGTACTGTCCTTCCGTGTTTTCTATGTACTCTTCTGTCATTGGGTTTATTTCCTATCTTTCTTTTTAAGATTTATTTATTTGGGGAGAGGATATGAGTGGGAAGGAGGGGCAGAAGAAGAGGGAGAGAGAGAATCTCAGGTAGACTCCCCACTGAGTATGGTGCCCTATGTGGGACTCGATCCCAGGACCCTGATATCATGACCTGAGATGAAATCAGGAATCAGATGCTCAGCTGACTGAGCCACCCAGGTGCCCCTTATTTCGTATCTTGACACCATTTTCTTGTCTCCTTTCATCAGCAGCCTATCCATTCTTTCAGTAGGTCAATAGTCATTTGTGACCGAATGAATGAATGCATATCTACCGAATATATCATTCTTTTATCATTCTGGATCTGTGCGTATCCAAGAAGGAGAATGCATGATTATCCTAATCAGAATGAGAAGGCAGAGACGCATAAAAAATGTAGAAGTGAAAGATAGTGTGTCAACAGTTGCTACATTATGGCTACATGATAAGCAACCTCAGAAATCTCAGTGATATAGCGGTGCCTGGGTGGCTCAGTTGGCTAACTGTTGGATTCAGGTCCTGATCTCAGGGCCATATGATCAAGCCCTGCGGGCTGGGAGCTCAGCGTGGAGCCTGCTGGAGATACTTTCTCCCTCTCCCACTGTCCCTACTACTAGTGCGCGTGCTTGCTCGCTGTCTAAAATAAATAAATCTTTTTAAAAATTTCAGTGATACAAAACAGCAAGCATTATTGTCCCTCCAAGGTATGCTGTCGTGCAGGTCAGATTCAGGATTCACTCCAGACTAGATTCCAATCTGACCTCCCTGCACCTGAGCTAGGACATGGTCTTCTCATGGAGCATCCCTGGAGCACAAGAGGGAAATGAACCTCCAACACTGGCTTAAGCTTCTACTCACATTCCATTGGCCAGTGCAAGTCATGTGACAACAGCATCCGGGGAGGAAGAGGTAGTCTCTAAAGTCTCTAACCACAGAGTGGGAGTTAGGGAATGAATATTTGCTGAATGACAAATCAGATTATCATACAGCGTATCAGAATATCCATTCTCAAGGCTTGGTAATTCCACTGAGTGCTCCAAAGGTACAGGGAAGAGAAAGATTTTAATGGCTCAGTGTAGACCAGGAAGATTTGACAAAGGAAACGACATTTAGGCTAGGCCTTTAAAAATTGTTAAGCTTGCATCAGACTAAGTGGGAAAATGGCAGGTTTCTGGGGTGGAGGAACTGAATGAGCCACTTCCATAGCACGGTTCAGTGTGTTGAAGAGGAGCTGAGCACCATTAAAAGCGGACCAGAAGAGTGGGCTACAGAAGGTGGAATTCCTCCCTTGCCACTTGTTTCGCTCTTGAACTATTTGGAGCAATTAGTACCTCTTGGCTCATTTTGCCTTTTTGGAGTCTCCTTGCTCCCAAATATCAGTCAGGGCCCAGCTCAGGCTGGCTTAGCAAAATAGAGTAACAAGGAATGTTAAGTAGACCGGGACAGGAACATGGAGGCTCCTTGAGAACCATGCATGGCCACATCACATCCCATAAGTCTCATGAGAGTAGCACATGCACTACTAAAAACTGGATTCAGAGCTCATGCTGTCACCACTGGAACACAGCCAGATGTAGGCTCCTAGCCCTTACCATTGGCATCACTGTCTCTATGGCTACTCAACTGGGCTGGCCCCGCCGCCGCTGCTTCCGCGCCTGCGCACTTGCGAAATACAGTCCAAGTAGTGCCTGCCACTGGGCTCCACTTCCAGAGTTAAATTTTGGGGTGGATGCGCCTCATTGGCTGAGCTGAGGTTCTGTAACCCTGTTGTAGGGCCTGCGGGGAAATCAGATACCTACCACATTTAGCATTTGTTCTGGGAGATAGGCCCCACTTCCCATTTGTAAGGCAGAAATGTCTCCAAAACAGGAAGCGGATCCGAGGCTGGCTGTCAAAACACATATCCACTGACCTCTACCCCTAAAAACTGCCCTCCATCTTAAAAAAAAAAACAACAACTATTAACATACTAACTTCACATCCTCTTCCTCTGAGATCCTAGTGCAATTCGTTTTGGAACTACTCCTTAAATGTTTGTCTCATGCAACTGTGAATTTTCAAAATGTGTATTTGTCTGTCTGGCTAGCTTGTAAGCCATGTGGGAGCAGTGACAATGAATTCTGTTTCTAGGAATCCGCTGTGCTGGTTGCAGGTCATTGCTCATCGAGAGCCGCTGAGATCAGTAGTAACTGATAAAAACAGCGAGGGACTGCCGAGAAATGGGAGGAGCAGTGAGATCATGATGTTCTATTATTGCGATGTTTTAGGCTAGCAGTAATGAAGGTTTGAATGGGACGTCGAAGTGGAAGGGCAGGGACAGGTGGCAGAATTAAGGCCAAGAAGTGCTCGGGCTGCTAGCTCCCGCTCAGGCGAGCCCAAGGCGCACATGGCTTCCCAGCTGCTCCGGAGCCTTGCCTTGGGTGACATCTCAGCAGAAGCTTGGAATGGGCCATGGTGGGAATATTTACACCACAGATTCTGCAAATGCTAAGAATCTGGACTCTTATCTTTTCGGGGAGCCAGTTGTGAAACATTTACCATCCTGCCACAGCACCAAGGAAAAAGAAAGTCTCAGTACACGTCTTTCATTTTTGAAACGAATATTCAGCTGTTGAAACCCTATGACATGGATGTTCTCCAGATTTTGAATAGAACTCTTTCTGATGTGACTCCTTGGATATGAATAATTTTATTTGCCTGTAAGGAAGCACTAGGGACGGATGGAAGGATAGGAGCATGTATATATTCATAATTTGGTAAGAAGAGCTTTCAGGTTAATTTTTAAGATCCTTCTAGCATAACTTAAGATGACAGCCGAATGACAACTTACTCAGCGTGATTTCGTCTCTAGGAGATACCTAGGTAATACTGACGCAGAAAACCCAGATTAACAACTAAGAGCCAATTCCTAGCCCCTGTCTTCACTCTTTGCCCTTGCACCCCACACCAGGAGACATCTTCTGTCATGCATATAGGTATTCTCGCCTCGGAAGGGAGAGACAATGAACCATTTCCTTCCATTGGTAAAGGACAGCCACTGCGCTGCACCGTCAATGCACACTGCTATAAGACAATGGAAAACCACTCCCCTTAAGTATGAAATAATACATGCATCTCCATTTGAACTGCATGATGCTAGTATAGCTTTATAACCTTCTTGTTCAAATGTTTATGAAATGCTTTTCAGCAGGCTTTCATCGGCAGCATCTGCTGCCGGAAAGCTTCCCCGCTCCCAGGTCCCATCCTGCTGTTACCCTCTTAGGGCTGTGTGGACCGCATTGCCACGCGTCCATCAAAGGGAACAATGCAGAGGGGTCTCCAAATGACTGTTTTGGCCAGCATTAAGTGTCAGAGTGGCAGTGTTTCCCTTTGTGAGATGAAGGACGCTTGCCCTTAAAAGTCTTTAAGAAGAAATATCGTGAGCAATTTCTGTAAAAACTTAAAATCAAACGTGTTTTTTTTTTCCTATTGTGCTGCATCTGGTTTCTGTAGAATGAATCTTGTTGATGCCAGTTTCAAGGTTGCTATTCTTTGTGCTTTTAAACCAAGGTCAAGCTAGAGGCAGCTCAGAGGCCTTGAAATTGTCATTGACAAGGAAAATAGAAGCTTTATAGCTGGAGTGCTAATTAATCACTTCTAGAAAAACAGAAATAGGGAAAAATATAGACACAAACTTTTGCATGTCAACAGCTAATAGAAAATTTACTTTGTGATCTTAGGCATGTAATTATATGGGTCTCAACATACTTTATAACACATTAAAATATTTGCTCTGTAACTAGATAAGTTTAGAGGGGAAATATATAGTCTATACTACAACAACTTAAATACTACTATGTAAGTCTGAAGTTTCAGAGTTAACTGTCTCAATTAAAATCTGGCTCTGTACCACCCCTGGATTTCACTGGATTTCAGTATCTCCTAAGTGACTTACGACAAAGAATGCTGCTGTTAGCACATTTCTCTTCATTTACAAAATATTTAACAGTTAACTCTGAAAGAATTCGCATAGGAACCAGTTCTCGAAGTGCTTACATTCAAAACTTGTGCATGAAAATTGATTTGTGTCAAGGTCAGAGTTTACTCATTCTGATCAGTCTCCATAGCTTTCATGAGCACTTATTATGTGCCAGGTGCTGTGAGATGATTTTCCTACAGACAAAAAAGTGTGTTTCTGGTGTTCTTCTGAAATACTTAATATAATGCAGTTCATGTAGAGTTGACTTTCAGTGAACACTTTTTTTTTTTTTTCAGCGTAACTCAGTGAGCACTTTTTGTTAATTGCTGGTTCAAGAGTTGGGTTGATTTTTTTGGTTACCTTAAAGAGGTTTACCTTAAATGGACACTTAGAAATTGTTTTCAGGAAGAAATTCAACTTGATTTTAATAAGTAATGAGTAGCATCATGTTGCTATAAGAAAGCAAACCCTTCCAGTTTAAAAAGATGATGTGAGTAAAGTCATATTCTATTTTTCCAGAATGTTAAGAAACCAAATATTATATATAAATTCATTTCTTCATTATACAAATAATTAAGCAGGCAACATTGAAACACTGAATACTCACTATGAACCAGGAATTATATAAAGCTCTAATGACAACAGCAATGCTCAAAACATCCACCATTTCTGCCCTCATGGAATTTTGGATCTAATCAGACAGCTCAATCACTTTCTGACAGGAGAAATAAACACCTGCAATGGGAAGACTTAGTATGGTCGCTCAACCCACAATGGGGTTCCACACAGGAGGTAGTCTCTAAACGTGAAACCCAAAATAGAGAAAAAGGTTTAGCTAGGCTGAAGAAACCAGTGGCATTCCAGGTAGCAGAAAAAGCAACTCCTCAAGAGAGGAGCAAGACCTTGAAGGGATTAGAATCATTTGGTTGTCCTGTACTATTGGTGGGAATGCAAGCTGATGCAACCACTCTGGAAAACAGCATGGAGGTTCCTCAAAAAGTTGAAAATAGAGCTACTCTATGACCCAGCAATTGCACTACTGGGTATTTACCGTAAAGATACAAACGTAGTGATCCGAAGGGGCACGTGCACCCGAATGTTTATAGCAGCAATGTCTACAATAGCCAAACTATGGAAAGAACCTGGATGTCCATCAACAGATGAATGGATGAAGAAGATGTGGTGTATATATATACAATGGAATACTATGTAGCCATCAAAAGAAATGAAATCTTGCCATTTGTGACGACATGGATGGAACTAGAGGATATTATGTTTAGCGAAATAAGTCAATCAGAAAGACAACTATCATATGATCTCCCTGATGTGAAGAAGTTGAGATAAATCATGGGGGGTTTGGGGGGTAGGAAAAGAATAAATGAAACAAGATGGGATCAGGAGGGAGATAAACCCTAAGTGACTCTTAATCTCACAAAACAAACTGAGGGTTGCTGGGGGGAGAAGGGGAGGGAGAGGGTGGTGGGGTTATGGACATTGGGGAGGGTATGTGCTATGGTGAGTGGTATGAAGTGTGTAAACCTGGCGATTCGCAGACCTGTACCCCTGAGGATAAAAATACATTATATGTTTACCCTCTTTTTCGTGGCGCCTCGGAGGCGGTAGGCTGCTTCAGGATGAAGCTGAACATCTCTTTCCCAGCTACTGGCTGCCAGAAACTCATTGAAGTGGACGATGAATGCAAACTTCATACCTTTTATGAGAAGTGTATGGCCACAGAAGTTGCTGCTGACGCCCTTGGTGAAGAATGGAAGGGTTATGTGGTCCGAATCAGTGGTGGCAATGACAAACAAGGCTTCCCCATGAAGCAGGGTGTCTTGACCCATGGCTGTGTCTGCCTGCTGCTGAGTAAGGGGCATTCCTGCTACAGACCAAGGAGGACGGGAGAAGGAAAGTGCAAATCTGTTCAGGGTTGCATTGTGGATGCCAATCTCAGTGTTCTCAACTTGGTTATTGTAAAGAAAGGGGAGAAGGATATTCCTGGACTCACTGATACTACTGTGCCTCGACGCCTGGGGCCCAAAAGAGCCAGCAGAATCCACAAAATCTTCAATAATGTCCGCCAGTATGTTGAGAAAGCCCTTAAACAAAGAATGTAAGAAACCTAGAAACAAAGTGCCCAAGATACAGCATCTTGTTACTCCACGTGTCCTCCAACACAAACATTGGCATATTGCTTTGAAGAAACAGCGCACTAAGAAAAACAAGGAAGAGGCTGCAGAATATGCTAAACTTTTGGCCAAGAGAATGAAGGAGGCCAAAGAAAAACACCAGGAACAGATTGCCAACAGACGGAGGCTGTCCTCTTTGAGAGCTTCTACCTCTAAGTCTGAGTCCAGTCAAAAATGAGATTTTCTAAGAGTGACAAATAAATAAGATCAGACATTAAAAAAATACATTACATGTTTATAAAAAAATTTAAAAAAATAATCATTTGGTTGTATCTCCAGTTTAGCATTTAAAACAAAACAAAACAGTAGGAGAGGAGGTTCTGAACTCCAAGCCATTGAAGGGTTTCAGTAAGGGATTATGATGAGATTTCTGTCTTAAAATGATCACCTTGCCCTTGGAGTTGGGAACATAATGGAGGATGGCAAGACTGGAGGGAGGGAGATCAGACCCTCACAGTATCAAACTGTGACAGGATGCTGGTCTGAATTAAAATGGTGACTGTGGGATAGAGAAAACGTGGTCTGATTGGATCAGTGATTAGTCTGGAATCCGCAAGTCTGGTGATACGTTGAACATGGAAAGTAAGGCTAAGATAGGTCTATGCCAGAGTTTCTCAACTTTGGCACTACTGATATTTTGGATCAGATTATTCTGATATTGTTGGGGTGCTGGTCTGTGCACTGTAATATGTTTATAGTATCCCTGGTCTCTACCCACTAAATAAGAGAAGGCTTCTCCCCCTAGCTGTGACAACCAGAAACATCTCCAAACTGCCAGTGTCCCATGGGGGAGCAAAACTGCCGGTGGTTGAGAACCACCCGTCTATTCAAATGTCAGTGTTTTCCAGCCTTGTCTCCACAATAGAATCCCCCTGGGAAGGTTTTTCAACACACTGATGTCCTGCACTCATCCACTACCCATTAGATAAGAATCTCAGACGGTAAGACCTAGACATGGCTATATTCTGAAATAAATTCTAATGTGCAGAAATGTCTGTTCATGTCCTCTGCCCATTTCTTGATTGGACTGTTTGTTCTTTGGGTGTTGAGTTTGCTAAGTTCCTTATAGATTTTGGATACTAGCCCTTTATCTGATATGTCGTTTGCAAATATCTTCTCCCATTCTGTCAGTTGTCTTTTGGTTTTGTTAACTGTTTCCTTTGCTGTGCAAAAGCTTTTGATCTTGATGAAATCCCAACAGTTCATTTTTGCCCTTGCTTCCCTTGCCTTTGCCGTTGTTCCTAGGAAGATGTTGCTACGGCTGAGGTCGAAGAGGTTGCTGCCTGCATTCTCCTCAAGGATTTTGATGGATTCCTTTCTCACATTGAGGTCCTTCATCCATTTGGAGTCTATTTTCGTGTGTGGTGTAAGGAAGTGGTCCAATTTCATTTTTCTGCATGTGGCTGTCCAATTTTCCCAGCACCATTTATTGAAGAGGCTGTCTTTTTTCCATTGGACATTCTTTCCTGCTTTGTCGAAGATTAGTTGACCATAGAGTTGAGGGTCGATTTCTGGGCTCTCTATTCTGTTCCACTGATCTATGTGTCTGTTTTTGTGCCAGTACCATGCTGTCTTGATGATGACAGCTTTGTAATAGAGCTTGAAGTCCGGAATTGTGATGCCACCAACTTTGGCTTTGTTCTTCAATATTCCTTTGGCTATTCGAGGTCTTTTCTGGTTCCATATAAATTTGAGGATTATTTGTTCCATTTCTTTGAAAAAAATGGATGGTATTTTGATAGGGATTGCATTAAATGTGTAGATTGCTTTAGGTAGCCTTCTCCACTGTTGGTGGGAATGCAAGCTGGTGCAACCACTCTGGAAAACAGCATGGAGGTTCCTCAAAATGTTGAAAATAGAACTACCCTATGACCCAGCAATTGCACTACTGGGTATTTACCCTAAAGATACAAACATAGTGATCCGAAGGGGCACGTGTACCCGAATGTTTATAGCAGCAATGTCTACAATAGCCAGACTATGGAAAGAACCTAGATGTCCATCAACAGATGAATGGATAAAGAAGATGTGGTATATATACACAATGGAATACTATGCAGCCATCAAAAGAAATGAAATCATGCCATTTGCGACGACGTGGATGGAACTAGAGCGTATCATGCTTAGTGAAATAAGTCAATCGGAGAAAGACAACTATCATATGATCTCCCTGATATGAGGACATGGAGAAGCAACACGGGGGGGGTAGGGGGATAGGAGAAGAGTAAATGAAACAAGATGGGATTGGGAGGGAGACAAACCATAAATGACTCTTAATCCCACAAAACAAACTGGGGGTTGGTGGGGGGAGGTGGGATTGGGAGAGGGGGAGCGGGCTATGGACATTGGGGAGGGGAGGCGAACCATAAGAGACTATGGACTCTGAAAAACAACCTGAGGGTTTTGAAGGGTCAGGGGTGGGAGGTTGGGGCAACCTGAGGGTTTTGAAGGGTCAGGGGTGGGAGGTTGGGGGAACAGGTGGTGGGTAATGGGGAGGGCACGTTTTGCATGGAGCACTGGGTGTTGTGCAAAAAGAATGAATACTGTTACACTGAAAAAATAAATAAAATGAAAAAATATTAAACATAAAAAAAAAAAATTCTAATGTGCATCTAAACCTGAGAGAGCTGCTGACATAGAATAATAGTTAAATATAATAAACCCAGACAGATTAACGTGCTCTGCAAACACCACATATTTTGTTTAATTTTCAGCATTTTGAGGTAAACTTTTTAAATGTCCTACTCTTCGTGGTGAACATAATGTAAATGTTCCCACTGTGATTCAGAGCCATAATTATGAACACCAAAGACTCCACCCCCAAACTACTAGAACTCATACGGCAATTCAGTAACGTGGCAGGATACAAAGTCAATGTACAGAAATCAGTGGCTTTCTTATACACTAACAATGAAAATACAGAAAGGGAAATTAGAGAATCGATTCCATTTACTATAGCACCAAGAACCATAAGATACCTGGGAATAAACCTAACCAAAGAGGTAAAGGACCTGTACTCGAGGAACTACAGAACACTCATGAAAGAAACTGAAGAAGACACAAAAAGATGGAAGACTGTTCCATGCTCTTGAATTGGAAGAATAAACATTGTTAAAATGTCTATACTGCCTAGAGCAATCTATACTTGTAATGCCATTCTGATCAAAATTTCACCGGTATTTTTCAAAGAGCTGGAGCAAATAATCCTAAAATTTGTATGGAATCAGAAGAGACCCCGAATTGCTAAGGAAATGTTGAAAAACAAAACAAAACTGGTGGCATCACGTTACCCGATTTCAAGCTTTACTACAAAGCTGTGATCACCTCCCCCCAGTTGCTGGGGGGAGGTGGAATTGGGAGAGGGGGAGGGGGCTATGGACGTTGGGGAGGGGAGGCGAACCATAAGAGACTATGGACTCTGAAAAAAAACCTGAGGGTTTTGAAGGGTCAGGGGTGGGAGGTTGGGGGAACAGGTGGTGGGTAACAGGGAGGGCACGTTTTGCATGGAGCACTGGGTGTTGTGCAAAAACAATGAATACTGTTACGCTGAAAAAAAAAATGAAAAGTAAAAAAGAAATACAACTCAAAAAAAAAAAAAAACCCAACAGACCATAAAAAAAAAAAAAAAAGCTGTGATCACCAAGACAGCATGGTACTGGCATAAAAACAGACACATAGACCAGTGGAACAGAGTGGAGAGCCCAGATATGGACCCTCAACTCTATGGTGAAATAATCTTCGACAAAACAGGAAAAAATATTCAATGGAAAAAAGACAGTCTCTTCAATAAATGGTGCTGGGAAAACTGGACAGCGATATGTAGAAGAATGAAACTCAACCATTCTCTTACACCGTACACAAAGATAAACTCGAAATGGATAAAAGACCTCAACGTGAGATAGGAATCCATCAGAATCCTAGAGGAGAACATAGGCAGTAGCCTCTTCGATATCAGCCACAGCAACTTCTTTCAAGATATGTCTCCAAAGGCAAAGGAAACAAAAGCAAAAATGAACTTCTGGGACTTCATCAAGATCAAAAGTTTCTGCACAGCAAAGGAAACAGTCAACAAAACAAAAAGGCAACCCATGGAATGGGAGAAGATATTTGCAAATGACAGTACAGACAAAAGGTTGATATCCAGGATCTATAAAGAACTTCTCAAACTCAACACACACAAAATAGATAATCATATCAAAAAATGGGCAGAAGATATGAACAGACACTTCTCCAACAAAGACGTACAAATGGCTATCAGACACATGAAAAAATGTTCTCATCATCACTGGCCATCAGGGAGATTCAAATTAAAACTACATTGAGATACCACCTGACACCAGTTAGAATGGCCAAAATTAGCAAGACAGGAAACAACGTGTGTTGGAGAAGATGTGGAGAAAGGGGAACCCTCTTACACTGTTGGGGGGAATGCAAGTTGGTGCAGCCACTTTGGAGAACAGTGTGGAGACTCCTGAAGAAATTAAGAATAGAGCTTCCCTATGACCCTGCAATTGCACTGCTGGGTATTTACCCCAAAGATACAGATATAGTGAAAAGAAGAGCCATCTGTACCCCAATGTTTATTGCAGCAATGGCCACGGTCGCCAAACTGTGGAAAGAACCAAGATGCCCTTCAATGGATGAATGGATAAGGAAGATGTGGTCCATATACACAATGGAGTATTATGCCTCCATCAGAAAGGATGAATACTCAACTTTTGTAGCAACATGGACGGGACTGGAAGAGATTATGCTGAGGGAAATAAGTCAAGCAGAGAGAGTCAAGTATCATATGGTCTCACTTATTTGTGGAGCATAACAAAGAACACGGAGGACATGGGGAGATGGAGAGGAGAGGGAGTTGAGGGAAACTGGAAGGGGAGATGAACCATGAGAGACTATGGACTCTGAAAAGCAACCAGAGGGTTTTGAAGGGGCAGGGGGGTGGGAGGTTGAGGAACCAGGTGGTGGGTAATAGGGAGGGCACGTACTGCATGGAGCACTGGGTGTGGTGCAAAAACAATGAACTCTGTTATGCTGAAAATAAACAAAAAAAAAGAAAAATATTAATGTACAATTTTTAAAAAACTGCTGTTAGGCATTATTCCATGGATGGAGTATTAGCCCAAGAGTATGATTCATTCCTGGTTCTGTCTTTGTTTTTGGATCCCTGTAGCAAGTCCAAGAAATTATGGACATTCAAGGGTCATTTCTTGTTGTTATCAGTGCTTCTATATTTATTTGGCTCTTCCCTTGCCTTCAGTCAGCAACCTTTATTCACTACACTTGATACTCCAATTTGGAATTTTAATCAGTTATAGACTGAAAAACCTTCTAAACCAGATTATTATAGCTGAGCTAAGTGGTAGCCAACATGGCTTTCAGGTAGAGGTTAAGAATGTTTTCATCTGGGCACCTGGGCGGCTCATTGGGTTAAGCCTATGCCTTCGGCTCAAGTGATCCCAAAGTCCTAGGATCGAGCCCCGCATTGAGCTCTCTGCTCAGCAGGGAGTTTGCTTCCCCCTCTCTCTCTGCCTGCCTCTCTGCCTACTTGTGATCTCTGTCTGTCAAATAAATTTTTAAAAAAAGAATGTTTTCATCAAAGTAGTGCAATAATATTCAGTACCTGGAAGGCTTTCTGAGTTATTCTAAGAGCTTAGTGTAAGGCACATATCCAGTTTAGACAATACATCACACACAGAGAGAGAACCAGCAAACATATTCATCTATCAATATAGATGCAAAAATATGAGTAAAACATTATCAAATCAATATACTAAGAAAATAATACATGTAAACTCTACAAAGTTTACCCTAACAATAAAATGTCACCATTACAAAGTATAAGAATGAAATACAATACATTAAAAGAAAAAAGGAGAAAAGGCATATGATCGTATTTAATTACCAAAAGTGTGATAAAATTCACCAACTATTTTTGCTTTTAGAAAATATTTTAAAAAGACATCTGAAAATATGACTTTCCTAAACCTATGAAAACATTTCAACCATAAGAAAAAATATTAAAAACTCTCTTATTAGTTAACAAGAAGACAAAATATACCTTCTATCAGTACTAGAATTCAACACTGAGTTAGGAGTTCTGGCCAAAGTTAAAAATACTTGGAAGAGAAATATGAGGCATAAATTCTAGAAAGGAGAAAGTGAAATAGCCATAATTCACACTAGATGTTTTTCCTTTCTAAAAATACAAGAAAATCAAGTCATAAAAAATTAAAGTGAATTCTAGAAAGAGTTCAGGAAGGTAATAAGATAATCAGACAAAATCAATGGTTTTCTAATATACTCCTAATAATTATGAAATATAATACAAAAGATCACATTCACACCAGCAAAATACCCTATGGATCAGCCAAGAATAAGATGTTTAAGACTTAAATGGAGAAAATGATACTTCACTGAAAAAGAAGACAGAATATCTGAATACATTAATCTAGATAGCACACACTTGAAGGTAAGGCTCAGTAGTAGAAAAAAGACCATTTCCTCCAAAATTAACCTAAAAGCTCAGTGCAATCCCAATCATTGTACTCATCAAATGTTTAATAATTCTTACAGTTTACCAAAAAATTTCATTCTGAAGTTCATTAAGAGTAGAAAACGTACAAAAATAAAAAGGAATATGTTTAGAATTATAGTAACTTGCCCTATATGTTTTAAACGCCTGGGTGGCTCAGTTGGTTGAGCGGCTGCCTTCAGCTCAGGTCATGATCCCAGCGTCCTGGGGTCGAGTCCCACATCGGGCTCCTTGCTCGGCGGGGAGCCTGCTTTGCCCTCTGCCTCTGCCTGCAACTCTGTCTGCCTGTGCTCTCTCTCTCTCTCTCTCTCTCTCTCTAATAAATAAATAAAATCTTTAAAAAACTATATACCATAAAAGATTAAAATAATGTGATACTGGCACCAAAATAAGCACATAGATCCTGTAAAAGAATAGGGTACAGTCCTATCCCATAAGGGAATTTTTTTATATGATGAAGATGGCATTTGAAATCCATAGGAAAAATGAAGTCTCTTACAAATGATGGCATTACAAGTGTCTGTCGTTTGGGAGAAAAATAATATGCTATCCTTCACCCTATATACAAAAACAAATTCCAAATGGATAAAATACCTTAAAATTAAAAATCAGTCTATATAACTGCCTGATGAAGGAGAACAGTTGTTGTGATGAGCACCAGCTGATGTAGGGAAGTGTTAAATTGCTATACTATTCACCTTAAACTATTATTACACTCTATGTTAACTAACTGAAATTTGAATAAAAACTTTAGAAAATTAGAAAATAAAAATAAACAAAAGTACCTGAAAAAATATTAGCAGAACATTTTTATATTTGTGATATGGAAGGACATTCCATTTTTTATTATGTTCAGTTAGCCAGCATATAGTACATCATTAATATTTGATGTAGTGTTCATCAATTCATTAGTTGCATATAACACCCAGTGCTCATCACAACACTTGGCGTCCTTTAATACCCATCACCCGGTTACCCCATTCCCCCCACCTCCTCCCTTCTGTAACTCTCAAGACAGTGAACACAGAAACCACAAAAAAACAGCTTGGTGAAACTTGCCACATATAAATGGAAAACTTTTATGTGACAAAGGAACATAAACAGAATTAAAAGATGAGCAAATGACTGGGGGAAATATTTTTGGACATTTATCAGGCAAAGAACCATTATCCATAATATTTTTTAAATCTTGGAAACTATAGGAAAATGACACATGTAACAAAAAACAGGGAAAGGAGGGGCACCTAGATGTCTCAGTTGGTTAAGCATCTGCCTTCAGCTCAGATCATGATCCTAGGGTCCTGGGATCAAGTACGGCATCAGACTTCTTGCTCAGTGGGGAGACTGCTTCTCCCTCGGTTGGCCTCTCTAACTGCTTGTGTGCATTCTCTCTCTGACAGATAAATAAAATCTTTTTTTTTTTAATAGGGTAAGGACATGAACAGATGGCTTACAGAAGAAACCCAAATAGCTGATGTATGTGAAAAGAACCCATAACCTCATTAGTAATATTGATAGTCATTATACTATCACTTTCCCCAAAATATTGTAAATACCAGTAACTTGAGAGTTTGCAAGTATATGGAGGGAAAGGAGCACTTTTGTACACACTGATGGTGGGGTGATGTTGTTATACCCTTTTAAAAGGGAAATTTCGTAACAGTTGTCAAGCTTTTGAATAAATTGGACTCAGCAAATGGCATTCCTAGTGATACTTCTTACAGAGTAATTATATGTGTCCAAGGAAATATGGGTGTTTTGCAAATTACATTCAAGACCAAAAACTTGGAATTTCCCTTTTTAGGAACATCAGTAAAGATTAAATGTTATGGCACATCCGTATCATGGAATACTGGAAAAACATGTAATTATTTAAAACATTGAGCCAGAAACATATGTCATAGGATGGAAATAGCTCCAAGGTACACAGTTTACAAAAACAAAAAATGATTACATTTTATGCTTAGTTTCTTACCCTTCCTTGCCCTGCTTCCCTCAGTACCTTATCAGTTTCCCCCGGAACAGTTCCTTAATAAATCACCCACACATGAATCTTCATCTCAAGGTCTGACTCTAGGCCAATCAGCCTATGATGGTCTCCCCGCAGGGGCATGGTGACATGGAATGAAAAGCTCCACACTTACCCGGGGGGCTACTGAACAGAGCTAGCACAAGATCATCCTGTTAAATGGATTCCTCCTTGGCAGATAGAGGCAAGTGACCCCAGATATCTGAAAGTTACATAGCAAATTACTAGGAATTGGTTATTCCTGGGAATTAGGGGTTGAGGGAAGGTGAAGGATTTTTACTCTTTTTATCTGCATCCTTCTGTGTCATTTGAATTGTACGGAGTGAGCATAAGTTCAAACATTACAAATGGTAAAAAAAAAGACTAATTACAGTGAACTTGACTTCAAATATTATAAGTGTAGTTTCTTAAAAAGGGCTTTGTCACTGCTGTTCTGTTGGTGGCACAGTCTTCAAAGTGGGTTTGGGTTATCATGGGAATACACAGTCTTCCCAAGGGGTATATAGGCACCAAGAACTCTAAGAAAATCAATTTCCAGATCCTAGCTTTCATATATTCTCTTATCTAAAATTGGTAATACCAACCCCTTTGCAGCCTGCCTTTACAGAATTATACTTCTATTACTTTATTTTTCTCCTGTCTAAATGTTACTATAATACATTTCCCCCCAGAGCATTAAAATATGTGGGTGTCAAAAAAATAATTAGAAATATTAATATTGCTCTTGAAAGAGCAAATGAGTCTAATGACTTGGTAACAAATCCTTTAGCATGACAGGTGGTTTCCAGTTTTTTTGTGTGTTCAAGAAAATAGGAGTACCTAATTGAGTTGTCAGCTAATAGATCATTAAAATGCATATGATATATGACTGTCTTATATTGGCATATAGTTCAGGAGTTAAAAGAATGGAGTCTTATACCTTTAACTTTCATTAAAGTTCTATTCCCATCTACTTATTTATATGAAGGGTTATCAGTACTTAGATCTAGAAGAGCAAACAGTGAGAATAGACTTGATGTGGATTTCTGTCTTTGTATAATTAACATTCATCCAGAAATTTAAGTGAATTAGAAAAAAAATCCCTAGTCATGTCATCAAGAGAGGCACTTTTTTAAAGATTTTATTTATTTATTTGAGAGAGAGAGCTTGTACACGAGCATGGGGAGGGGCTGAGGCAGAGGGAGAGAGAAACTCTAAGCAGACTCCCTGCTGAGTGCAGAGCCCAAGTGGGGCTCAATCCCACCACCTGGAGATCATGACAAGAGCCAAAATCAAGAGTCCATCACTCAACTGACTGAGCCACTCAGGCACTTTGTTAAAAGTGTTTAACAAATTTTTACTTTTAATCTTAATAATTATGTATTGAATCGTGTGCTATATAGTGTTTTGGGTTGTGTTCTAATAATTGCCAACATAGTTAATCCAACAACAAAGAATTTTTTTGTACATAAAGATGAATGACCATGGGAATTTTTAAAAGTTAATTTTTATTCTTATAAATATTTTCTAAATGGATAAAGACAGGATAAGATGTCTGACCGAAGTGGAACAAAAATTTAATTTCCAGGAAAAATGGAAACAGTAAAACTTCCTACTGTTAAAAAAGAGCTTGTCCATTTACTTTGAAATTGATAATGGTATCAAATAACTATGATACTCCAAATACTATGCTCTTCTCCAGGATATGTTTATTTCTAAGACTGATGCCACAGTTTTACTTCTGAATGTATGGCTAATGGTAATTAGCAAATTTTTATTAAAGTAAGCGTCATCTGCGTTCAAGGTAGTGTTCCAGAACATGAGACTTTTAGAATTTCAACCTCTAAGAAGTAGGGCTTGACTAGTGATATTCTGAAAAGGAGGGAAACTCTCATCAAGTCATTTCAGTCAGGACCAAGAAGGAACAGTCTCTTCTAGGACACTATGCCAAGCCTGTTTGAAGTAGCAGACTGTAGCAGTGAAGAGGCAGGAAATCGCTGAACAGGTTAGGAGGAAATGTCTTCAGAGAACATTCTGCTCTGGGGACAAGCAAAGGAGTCTGCTCTCTCTGACCAATGACTCATAACCTCTGTAATCTACTTCTTGGAACTTGGCTGATTTCCATTACATGCTTTGAACCCACTCTTTTCTGGTTAACATCTGGGGAAACTGCTACTGGTATTTGGTAGAATGCTGCAATTAGTATTTTTTAAAAGATTTTATTTATTTATTTGACAGACAGAGAGCACAAGTAGGCAGAGAGGCAGGCAGAGAGAGAGAGAGAGGAGGAAGCAGGCTCCCTACGGAGCAGGGTGCCCGATGCGGGGCTCGATCCCAGGACTCTGGGATCATGACCTGAGCTGAAGGCAGAGGCTTTAACCACTGAGCCACCCAGGCGCCCCTGCAATTAGTATTTTTTTTAAATGTCTTTTTGTCTCTCGAATTAATTATAGTAGGAAAATGAAATGGTCGTTTCCCTCAGTAATCTAAAAATTGTCACGCTGGTTCACTCTTCCTGGACAACTAGCAGAGGAATTTCTTTCTGAAGCTGTTTCTAAAAATGTTCAGAAATCAAATATAGGGGTGCCTGGGTGGTTCAGTCACTTAAACATCCTCCTCTTGGTTTCAGCTTAGATCATGGTCTCAAGGTCCTGGGATCAAGCCCTGCATCAGGCTCCATGTTCAGTAGGGAGTCTGCTTCTCTGCCTTTCTCTCCCTCTCCCTCTGTTCCTCCCCCTGCTTGCTCTGTCTCTCTCTCTCTCTCTCTCAAATAAATAAATCTTTAAAAAATCAAGTATAAAAATGTAGGTCCTCACAGTCCCCTCCAGAATCTCTAAGACTTATTAAACACTTACTATATGTACCAGTCCCTATGTCACACGCCTTGCAGAAAAAATCACGTTACTCCTCATAGCAACCCTATGTGAAAGGGACCATTCTATCACCATTTTACAGATAAGGAAACAGAGCCAGAGCACTGAAGTTACTTGCTCGGAGTCACACAGCATTAAAAGCCACCTGTCAAGTTGCTTGTAAGTGACAGATCTGGCTTTTGCAGGTATTTGCCAATGCTGTTCATGCTGGAAAGCAGGTCATTCACAGTTCCACTGCAATTTATTATCCACTAGCAGCTCTCAGGATAATTCATTTCATAAACTTATTTTCCAGGATCCATCATGTAGATTGGTACTTAAAAATAATTACTGTGGTTAATGTTTCCATGTTAAAAATGGTAAGCTGAACTTCCTGTTTTGTAATTTTCACTTTCAGGCATGTACTTCTGCAAATCAGTAGTCTTTTTCCTCTTTCTAGTCCTCATTTTTCCATGGAGGGCATGGTCATATTAATACAAATGAAAGAATTGATCAGAGACACCTCCACAATGCCACTTTTAAATGTTTTTTTTTTTTTAATTGCTCAGAAAAGGGCAAATGAGAAGCACTCCAAAATTGTACCCTCAGGTCAGGAAATAAATACAAATGATCCAAACTCATTGAAAAATTGTCATGAAAGAAAGAAGCTAAGAATTAAGTGTGATAAAGTTAATGAGGTTTATCAAGCATTTGTGCCAGCAGCAGTGGGGAGAAAATGCAGGGTCCAGTGAAAACTGATTCTGTATTTTGAAGACTTCCTATTACAACATAAGCTTTATAAGGGCCAAGGCTTATCTCTCAGGCCAGAGTCTCTTACACACGTGGATGCTCAGTATATATTTGATGAGTGAATTAATTCCTCTCATGTATTAAGGGACTGAAAAATGATTATCGTAATGATTGCCAGAAGATGGTATTAGTGGTATCCTTTTGCCATTACTCATTACTGAATATTATTATATATGATAGTGATATCCTCTAAACAGTGATACCTTCATGCTCCCCACTTTCTGCTGATATGTTACAGTAAGACAGTTGTGGTATTGTCGGTGGGGGGGAGGGGTAGGTGGGGAACACAGAGCTTGTATCGAATATCCCTTCCTGTCCAGAATTTCTCAGTGTAGCACTGCTCATAGTGTGGCCTGCAGGCCAGGCCAGGCCTGTGAATTGTTTGTTGTCAGTCACAGGATTACGTACAAAAACTGAGGAGTAACCAAATTAAAAAAAAAAAAAACAGTTACAGCAATTTTACTTTGCTGTAACAGCTAGGGATTCAATTTTACTGTGATTTACAAAAATATCAGAACTTGATAAATTCAGAATTTAGAACAAAAACACTCTATTCCTGAGGGCCAGTGTTAAAGATAGGCTTTATTGGAATAGTCTGTGGTTTTGTGATTTGCAGAGCAGGAATATGGTCCATTACAAAATGTAAGCCACTCTTCATGCCAGGGCATTATTGTCTTTCTTTAAGTTTTTATCTCTGTTCCAGTTAGTCAATATACAACATTACATTAGTTTCAGGTGTACAATATAGTGATTCAACACCTCCATACATTACCTGGTGCCCATCACGACAGGTGTACTCCTTAATCCCCATCACCTATTTCCCCCAACTCCCACTCCCTTCCCCCCTGATAACCATCAGTGTGTGTTCTCTATAATTAAGTCTGTCTCTTGCTTTGTCTCTTTTTTTCCCTTTGCTCATTAGTTTTGTTCCTTAAATTCCAGACCATTAATATAGCATAACTCCTTTGACTACGGAAGTCCTTTGATGTTTAAGACTCCTACTAAGTGCAAGTATCTCTAATGGAAATCTTATTTACATCCACTAACCAGGAACACTTTAGGCGTCACTTCCTACCTTGACATAATAAAGGGCCAAGAGGATAAGTCAACTAGTACTGAAGGTGCCTAGGAACAATCTTGAGTAACAGTAAAAGTAGCAATCACGATTGCCAGAAATGGGACCAAATGACCGTTCATCCTAGAAATATGGCAACTGCAAAATTAAAACCATTAGTTCCCAGATATTTATGACCCATGATTTCTGTCTAAGTAGTATTTGAACACCTATTATTTTAGTTTGACCTAATGTAAAAATTTACTAGTAGATAAAATTTACTTGGAAGCAGCCTAAGTGTCCATCGATCCATAAATGGATAAAGTAGATATGATATATATATAGATATAGATATAGATATAGAAAGATATATATAGATAAATCTATATATCTATATATGGATATATAAATATAGATATAGATATAACTACAGATTAGATATAGGTATATCTTATCTGTAGTTATATCTATATCTATATATACACACACACAACACACACACACACAACAGAATAGTACTCAGCCACAAAAAAGAGTAAATTCTTGCCATTTGCAACCACATGGATAGAGGTAGACAGTATCATGCTAAGGGAAATAAGCCAGTCAGAGAAAGACAAATACTGTGTGATATCACTCATTTGTGGGATTTAAGAAACAAAATAAATGAGCAAAGGAAAAAAGAGAGAGAGAAATCAAGAAACAGACTCTTAATTATAAAGAACACACAGATGCTTACCAGAGGGGAGGTGGGGGACAAAGGAAGCCAAATAGCTAAACCCAGATTTAGCATATCCACAGGAACAGATACAGAGTGCAAACAAGTTCTGGACTGTTACCATAGTAATCTGGCATACCTGGCATTAGTTTTGACACATCACAGGCACTCAGAAATAGCAGTTGAATAATGGAATACCGGTGATTTGTCTATTTTTTTTTGTTATCAATGTGGACCATTGACACATGACTAATATATTGATGTCTACCAGAGCAAAGTCTCTAGTGATGTGCTTCCTGTATCAAGGGGATATAAAAGCCATGTTTTCCAAATTTTGAGATGCCATGATGTTTGAAGCTAATACATTGAATGATATAATTAAAATCCAAAATCTTGAGTTAGAATCCACATAGTATTTTTTATTTATCAGAGTATTATATTCATTGTACTTGTTTTGTAATAAAATAAAAATGTTTTATATTAACACATAGAAAGCATGTAAAAATGTGAATAACCTAATAACTAGTAAAAGAGGATTGATTAACAAATTATAGCAATTCATATAATGGAAAACTGTGCATCTTACAAAAGATGAGATATAGATCCACTGGATAAATACATACACTGATATCAACCCATCTATCTATCTAAATATATTTATATTCTTATGTGGAAACATTTTTATAATACTGTTAAATTAAAAAGTGAGTTACAAAACAGTATATTAAATAAAATTCATTTTTGTTATATACAATGCATAGACACATACACGATCATATATTTATAAATGCAGAATACTGTCTGGATGTTTACAAACAAAATGTCTTGAAAAGATACCTGCATCTCCATGTTCAGTGCAACATTGTTATTAATAGCCAAGATATGGAGGGGGGGAACCCAGGTGTCCATCAAAAGATAAACTGGCAAAGAGAATATGGCATACATATACAATGAAACATTACTCAGTTATAAAGAATAAAGTTTTGGGACACCTGAGTGGCTCAGTTGGTTAAGCAACTGCCTTCGGCTCAGGTCATGATCCCAGAGTCCCAGGATCGAGTCCCACATCGGGCTCCCAGCTCCAAGGGGAGTCTGCTTCTCCCTCTGACCTCCTCCCCTCTCATGTTCTCTCTCTCAAATAAATAAATAAAATCTTTTAAAAAAAAAAAAAGAATAAAGTTTTTCCACCTGTGACAGCATGGATGGAATTTGAGGATATTCTGCTAATTAAAGTAAGTTAAGGAAAAAGAAATATCATATGATCTCACTTACATGTGGAATCGAAACAACAGCAACAACAACTACCAAGCTCATAGGTACAGAAGCTCATAGGTACAGAAAACGGAAAACTATCTCTGGTAGTTGCCAGAGATAGGAACTGGGCAAGATAAGTGAAGTTGGTCAAAAAACACAAACTTCCGATTATAAAATAAGTAAGTCATGGGGATGTAACACACAGTATGGTGACAAAAGCAGACAGGTAAGCAAACAATATTTTTTAAAGACTTATTTAGTTATTAGAGGGCTTGTGAGCATGTGGGTGGGGAGGGGCAGAGGGAGCGTGAATCTCAAGCAGACCCCAAACTGAGTGTAGAACCTAACCCAGCTCTTGATCTCTCTCATGACCCTGAGATCGTGACCTGAGCTGAAATCAAGAGTTGGACGCTTAACTGACTGAGCCACCCAGGGGCCCCGGTAAGCAAACAGCATTGCTTACATTGTACAAAATGCTTAAAACCTAGTTTGAATGAAATCACTCTCTTTGCTCTAAAATATAAATCCTTGTAGCTCCCTTCTTTCTGGAATTTTTTGTATCATAGACAAAAATTGTATCTCTCTTTCACATAAGAATTCCACCATTGTAAGAACACAAAGATCATCTTGTTTTTTCTTTCGCCCTTCAAACGTTCTTTGTGTGACATGAAGGTGGACCGCCCTTTAACCCAAGAGATCCACAAGCACCACGAGGTGCTGTTTGGTTCTCTCTGGGAGTTAACTGTTTGGTATTATCACCTGCCATAAGTGTTTTGTGCAGCAGCAAGAGGCATATTCTCTACCACTGCCCATGCCTATGGTAGTCTTCCCTATTCCTTCCTTGAAGTGACCCCTTCTCTCCTTCTAGTTGTGCGGTTTGTTCTGTCAGTCCTCAGGTCAATTTCTTGAGCATTCAGAATGACCTGATGATTATCTAGCTGTGTTCACAGACTGAGGAGAGCCTAGGGTCCTCCTACTACACTGTCATCCTCTCTCCTTCCTGGAATAAACATAATATTTTATATTTTTAAATATTTATTTATTTATAGAAAAAAATAGAGAACCCCCATGAGAGGGGGAGAGGAAGAGGAAGAGAGGGAGAGAGAATCTTAAGCATGCTCAGCACGGACCCTAACTTGGGGCTCAGTCCCACGATCCATGAGATCATGACCTGAGCTGAAATCAAAAGTCAGGCACTCAACTGATTGAGCCACCCATGTGCTCCAACATAATATTTTGGAAGGATTACTAGTGAGTTCTGCATGTCGATACCAAAAATTCATTTTTGAAGTTTAGAATGAAAGACGACGTTTCACCTCAAGTCATTTGAAAAACATAGTAGGTTTTAGACAATTCCAACATCATTTGAAGCCCACAGTATCACTTGTCCAGTAAAAAAACATAAAAATGCGAAATAAGTCAAGCAGAGAGAGTCAAGTATCATATGGTCTCACTTATTTGTGGAGCATAACAAATAACATAGAGGACATGGGGAGATGGAGAGGAGAGGGAGTTGAGGGAAACTGGAAGGGGAGATGAACCATGAGAGACTATGGACTCTGAAAAACAACCAGAGGGTTATGAAGGGGCGGCGGGGGTGGGGGGGGTGGGAGGTTGAGGAACCAGGTGGTGGGTAATAGGGAGGGCACGTACTGCATGGAGCACTGGGTGTGATGCCAAAACAATGAACACTGTTATGCTGTAAATAAACAAAAAAAATAAAAATAAAAAAAATAAAACATAAAAATGTAATTTTCAGTCTACATGGATAGGTGTTTGGAATCATTATTGTAGAGCCTAATAGTACTGGTTAGATCAACACCCATACGTTTCCTGCATTTTTAGGTGTTCCAACTGAAGAACTTTCACAAGTTAGAAAAAAAGTCTCAAGGCAAGCAGCCAGGATGGTGAATAACGTGGAAGTCACAGAAATTTATCCTAAAGCAAAGAATCTTAGAGAAACATGATACTGATCTTCCGAATCTGAAGAAGTATGTCATATAGAAGAAAGAACAATCAACCTGTGATGTTTCAGCAGTTTCCTAGAACCACCAGCTAGAAAGTTCCAGGGAGGCAGGTGTTCCCTCAATGACAAGGCCTCGCATTTAGACACACATGAAATGGAACCCTTAGTAAAGAATGAGCTCCCTTCATGGAAGGTGTTCAAGCAGACACTGTGTGACTATCTCAGGGACATCGAAGAAGTAATTTTTTAAAACTTGGAGCAAGGTTGATCTCCTGTGGTTTAAGTTCACAACCAGATTCAAGCTTGTGTCTGGTGCTTTGCATGGCTGGAGGAAGGGACAGGTTTGGGAGGGAGGGCTGCTGCCAGTGTTGGAGAAGCCTCACTCTAGTCACTCCTATGTGAATTAGTTATAATAATACTGTCGCAGAGGACCAGACTGAAGAGAAGATGAGTCAAGGTTATTTTGTGATGGAAACTGAATTACTGCAAGTACTGCCAAGAGGAGAGTCACAAATTCACTTCAAATAAAGAAAGTGAAACTAGAAATTTCCCGTTTTAATTATTTTGTGTACAAATTCTATTGTTAGTGCACCCATGAGTTTGCCTTGGTATTCCAGGAAGATGTATGGGGTTTTTCCTTTTGCCTCTTCTCTCCATGTAGTGATCTTTATCCTTTTATTACTGATAGAAGCAAACATTTATTTTTAAATTGTAAAGCCATTATTATCCTTCCCCTAATTAATTCTATCTCTGTGGCTGTGGCTTGTAAAGTACTGCTTTTCTGTGTCTTGAAGTACAAACAAAACTGGTTTTAAACTGTTCCCTGTGATGTTAAGCACAAAGAATAAAATAAATAAGGTCTGTTCACAGTCAGGATTTATCTGTTTCAAATTTTTCTAAAGCACAAGGCATTATTAATGAAACACTTAACATTAAACTCCCAACAGCCTGGTATGAAAACAACCACACTAATCCACCAGATAAAGAGAAACATGGGAAATCATTTTTAGTGGGAGCGGGGGAGGGATTTATGCATTTTTAGTGGAGTTTTAAAGGTTCTGGCTTCTATTATTTTGTCAGAGACATGAAGAAAGGGAAGCTGAATGCTCTTTAAGTGACTCGGAAGAGCTTAGAAAACAATGGAGTAGGTCTGGGGATGAGCAAGAGAGTGAGTGACTGAGTGTGTGAGTGAGACCAAATTTCTTATTGAATGTGCAAGCTGAACCCCAATGATCCAAAGAAAGTTCCATGATAAAAACCCAAGACACTGTCTTGCACCCTACTGGCCCAACTGTGAGAAGTAAGGGGACCATGCCAGGAAAGAGGGTTGTCAGTGAACTCAGTTAGCAACCCACCTGATAATCTTTGTTAGCAGAAGAGAGGGAGGGATCTATCAAGGCTGTCCCTAATGGGAACTGAGTTTGCGCCAAAACCTGCTGAAAGAGAAGAGGAGGATGAAGTTTGTAATGATAATCAAGGCTTTGCAGTTCAAAAGAATACGTGTGAGAAGCTACACGGGGTGTCTTTTTGAACAAGAAGGGATAGAATAATGGATAGGGGTCCTTTGGTATGGATGGTGTTAAAAGCACACCAGAGCCTTCAAAGATCACATTTTATACCTGTTCTTTTGCCTCCTTCATAAGTCTTCATTTATACAGATGATGCCACTGATCCACGGTCAGTAAGATGTATATACAGAGTCTACTACTTTGGAGATGGACTGCAGTGACCTCGATGAAATCTCAAACCTTATCCCTCTCCTGGTCAAGTACATATATGTATGAGATGATTAGCTTTGGTTTCAAATAGTATTTTTTTTTCCATGAAACCTAATTTCTCTATCTATGAGATTCATTGACCCCAACAGAAATCAAAGTTTACATAAGCCCTACATTTAGAGGGCTCATAGAAGCATCACACACTTCAATAGATAATAGCCTTCTATGAAAGATGTTCTTTCCACTTCTTGCTGAAGAATCAGATGTAACTTTATGAAAATGCCAGATTTTTAAGTGTAAGAATCAGTATGATTATTACAACTGGTATCTTCCATTTGTCAAGTGTTCCCCCTCTTCCCCTTTCTGCAGCCTGCTCTGACCCTTCTAGCTGGGCTTCAGATTGGCCATTAGGGAGTAGAGGCCAGAGACAGGAGGGAGAGAGGAAGGGAGGGCAGAGGACTTAGCGCCCCAGCTCCCTCTCTGCCCAGCCCCCCCTCCCCCACCGATCTTGGCTGCTTTCCTCCATCAAAGGCTAGAGCTTCTATCCCCCTTCACTCTCCACACTGCCTTGTCTGGTTGTCTGTGCCAGGAGCACTTCCCTCCCCTCATACCTTAAGGCTCCGGGGCGGTAACAGGCTTCAACACTTACTAGCCCTGGGGACACTCAGTATCCTTTGTGGTTCTCCTATACTCTGACTACTCATTTGTAAATGTATTTATTAAACTATCCTCAAACCACCCAGGTTGAAAGCTCCCTCTTGACACTAAATGTTTTCAGTGCCTACCAAATTCACTAATATAGGAGGAACAGGGACATTCCATAGGAAGATGAAAGTTTTATACTTGGGTTTTCTCCATTAGTAACTACTATAAAAAATCCTAATGTTTACTTGCAGCTTATTCTATGCCAGAAACTGCTCTGAAGAGTAGACAGGTGTCAACTCACATAACCTTATCATTAAACCTCTGAAGACAATACGACCATTATCCTTATAGGCGCAAGAAGGTGAAGTGACTTGCGCATGTGATACTGTGATTTATAAGAAATGTGTATTTGGTCTTCATCCCCATTTCTAACCCAGAGCTCCTAAAATCCTTGAGAATTTCCTAAGTGATAAGAGCAATAAGAAGTGTCTTTGGTTATTTATAAAAAAAACCCTTTTCAATCACACCTGAGTTTATGTTAATGAGGTAACTTTTGGGAAGCACCTCAGGATGGGAGCTGGTTGCCAGGGGAACCAACCACATGGCTGGAAGATTAGGACTTTCAGTCCTTATCTGTGTGAGCTCTGGGGAAGGGAGAGGAATGAGAGGTTGAATCCATGGCTTATGACCAATGATTTAATCAATCATATCTATGTAATTAATGAAAGCTCCATAAACACCCAAAAAGACAGGGTTTAGAGAACTTCCATCTTGGTGAACATGGGAGATGTAGAGAGAGCGTGGCACCTGGACAAGGCATTGCAGCTTGGCACCCTTGCCCCATGCCTTCCCTGTGGCATTCTTCCATCTGGCTGTTCCTGAGTTATATTCTTTTATAACACACTGGTCATCTAGTAAGTAAAATGTTTCTCTGATTTCTGTGAGCTGCTCTAGCAAATTAATCAAAACCAAGGAAAGAGTTGGTGGAACCTCTAATATGTAGCCAGTCAGTCAGAAGCATAGGTGAAAACCTGAGTTTGGGATTGGCAGCTGAAATTAGGGGTGGGAGGGTGTCTTGTGGGACTGAGCCCTTAACCTGTGGGATCTGACACTATCTCCAGATAGAGTGTGTCAGAATTGACTTGAATTGTAGGACACTCAGCTGATCTCAGAGAACTGCTTGGTGTGGGGAGAAAACATGTTGGAATTGACACTGGAGTTATACTCAGTGTCACACAATTAACAAGTGGCAGTGTTGGGACATTGAAGCAAAGAGGTCTGACTGCTGAGCACATGCTGGTAACACAGAACAAGACCACCCTTATATATAAGAACGCTACAAGTGTAATTCGTGGGAAAAATGTGTGTAATCCAAATGGAGAACCACATTGATCAAAACTTCCAACATGTATAAAGTTGCTAAGTATTAAAATTAGATATTTGGCTTCAACTGTAGCACAAAAATTTCTAGAAGTATAATGTTATGCCAAGGAGAAATGGTGCTTTCAAAAAGGTAGACTGGGTGAGGGGGGCGCCTGGGTAGCTCAGTGGGTTAAACCTCTGCCTTCAGCTCAGGTCATGATCTCAGGGTCCTGGGATCGAGCCCCAGATCAGGCTCTCTGCTTGGTGGGGAGTCTGCTTCCCCCTCTATCTCTGCATGCCTCTGTGCCTACTTGTGATCTCTCTCTTTCTCTGTCAAATAAATAAATAAAATATTTTTTAAAGGTAGATTGGGGAGGAAGTTAGTAATTTTTAAGTACCTATTCTATTCCTAAATGTTCTATACCTAAACATGTACTTACAGGGCACCTGGGTAGCACAGTCATTTGAGCATTGGACTCTTGGTTTCAGCTCAGGTCATGATCTCAGGGTCGTGGGATCAAGCCCCACATGAGGCTCCCCACTCAGCGGAGAGTCTGCTTGGGATTCTCTTTCTCCCTCTCCTTGTGCCCCTCCCCCTCCTCTGCTCACACACCTGGCTCTCCCTAAGGAAAAAAAAAATCCACATACATACTTACATACATTTTACAAAATATAATCCTTATAGCAAAACTATGTGACAGCTGCCACAGTCTTTATTTTATAAATGAGGAAACTGAAGCTCAGATTGAGGTCACACCACCAAAGGTCCCTGACCTACTTGGTTAAAATGTGGTGCCCCCCTCAGTCAGAGGGGTGATGGCATTACCAATATAGGACAACCGAGAGATTAGTGACATGTCGCAAGACCCATGTGAAGCCCCCAATTCTGAAGCCATCATAACACACAGTCCCATATTAGAGAATGAGATGATGATGACACAGATAGCAGTAACCAAAAACAAGCCACAGACCACCTTTTGTCATGTTTCCAGTTGGTTCTGTCAAATCTGATGGCCCTTTCAGTGACTCTGAAATGGCTCTTCCATCTGAGGTAGAAATCAAGTGAGGCTCCTTCATTTCACAACAAAATGTTAACTTTGCTAACACAGTTGGTGTCTTCACTGAGCAATTTTACAAAAACTTCTTACCAAGTCCAGTTTAAACTGATAACCAACCATCCGCTCTTGACTTAAGGGTACTTCAGACAACTGCTGATTGAAAAACCTCAGACTAAGGAGCATTAGTGATGTGTTGCATTTCTGTTTTTCTCTCTTAATAGATGAATGTCCATCCAGTTTTCTTATTGGTGTAGATCCCAGATCTCTCAGGCACGAGACCAGAGTGGAAGAGGAATCAAATGTCTTTCTGTCTTCAGTCTAGTTTGCTCTGTCTAATGAATCAAAGCATGGGTAAGATATTTTTTTTTCTTTCTCCAGTTCATAAGCCATAGTATTTTGAGAAATTCCTCCCAGATTTTGTTAGTAACATCTTTTTGTCTGTATTCTAAGCTCTTTTTTTTCTTTTTGTCAGTATTTTTTTCTTTTTGTCTGTATTCTAAGCTCTTTTTTAGTTATTATTATGGGTGAATATTCATGAGAATATTTTATGAGACGTTGAGAGGATCTACAATCAGAGATACTGTTTATATTCTTTTACATTTCTATCTTTTAAATTATAAGTCTAAGTGAAGAAGGTTAAGGAATAGGGAGAAAATGGGCACCAAGTAAGACATCATATTGTATTATATATTATATTATAATGATTATATTATATATAAAATGGTTATAATATATAACAATTATATATTATATATAATATATCATAATGATATATTATAATGATTATAATATGTTATATTATAAATTTTGTCAGCTTTTTGTTTCTCTTAAAATATGGAACAATTTGCCTATTTCTAGAGACTTCTTGATTGTCCAAAGCTATCTTATGTGGGTACTGCATACTTAATCAATTATAGAGTGGAAAATTGTTATTTTTATTTACATTCTTTTAATTCCCCTAAACTCTGTTCTAATAAGTTAGCATGTAATGACCTTGTAATAAATGAACTCAGCTCTATGACTAGCTACATAGTTTGTTGAGCCCGACACAAAATGCAGCTGTGGGACTTCTTGTTCAAAACTTGTATCAGTTCCAAAATGACAAGAGTAGAGCATTAAACCAAGCCCTTCTAAACACAGGGCCCTGCCTTATGTTGCCATGTGGACCCCATGCCTATGAGGCCAGCCCCACTCAGTTTCCAAGATATGGTGTCAGTACATTAAGACATTTTACTGTTGCATTCTTTCTTGGATTACTTTTTTTTTCCCATAAACATTTTCTAGTTCATTTTTATTAACAACTGATCATAACACATAGCAGAGAACTTTGCTCCATTTTTTCACTTTGACTGATAACTTTAATTATTTTTAAAGTACTGACTGGGAGAGCTTTTCAGTTACAAACTTTGTATTGAGAAGACAAACTTGAAGATACATAAGCAAGAAGCACAATAAGGGTGACCTGACTAGGGCCACAGGCTTGGGTGCCCACACACTGAAGACTGGAATCACAAACGGGATCTTCCACCTGATCTTTTTGCCATCATCTTGCCATAATATTTTTACTTCCTCAGTTTGGACTATTTTTTTTTTTTTAGTGAGACCATGAAACACCATTTATTTCACTATAAAACATTGAATGATGAGCTTCTTAATGTTTGTTGTCTTAAACCACTAAGTTTTTTTTTACATTTTTTAAAATTTATTTATTTATTTTTATTTGTTTATTTACAGCATAATAGTGTTCATTGTTTTGGCATCACACCCAGTGCTCCATGCAGTACATGCCCTCCCTATTACCCACCACCTGGTTCCTCAACCTCCCACCCCCCCCGCCCCTTCAAAACCCTCTGGTTGTTTTTCAGAGTCCATAGTCTCTCATGGTTCCTCTCCCCTTCCAGTTTCCCTCAACTCCCTCTCCTCTTGGATTACTTTTAAGCAAGAGCCTATATAACAAATGGCCCAGAGGAAGCTTCCTGCCATATGAAAGGCATTAATTTGCCCATTCACTTCCTTTTATTTAAAAAAAGTAAAAAGAGGGCACCTGGGTGGCTCAGTGGGTTAAGCCTCTGCCTTCAGCTCAGGTCATGGTCTCAGCGTCCTGGGATCAAGCCCCACATCAGGCTCCCTGCTCAGCAGGGAGCCTGCTTCCCCCTCTCTCTCCGCCTGCCTCTCTACCTCCTTGTGAGCTCTCTGTCAAGTAAATAAATAAAATCTTTTAAAAAAAAGTAGAAAGATGGGCACCTGGGTGGCTCAGTGGGTTAAAGCCTCTGCCTTCGGCTCAGGTCATGATCTCAGGGTTCTGGGATCGAGCCCCGCATCGGGCTCTCTGCTCCGCGGGGAGCCTGATTCCTCCTCTCTCTCTGCCTGCCTCTCTGCCTACTTGTGATCTCTGTCTGTCAAATAAATAAATAAATAAAATCTTTCAAAAAAAAGTAGAAATAAATCTTAAAACATTTTTCCTGGTATTTAAGTTTAGGAAAAAATATCTCTTTCCAAACAAATGCATGTGCTTTCCTTCATATTCTGTTCCTTCATTTTCAATTACTGTGATCAGCCTCTCCCCTCTAATACTGCTCTCAACCCCACAATAGATCTGTGAAAAGGACAAATCCCTGCAAATCCCACTCCATGGGTGGATTTAGGATCCATTTTCTACCTTTCTAAGGGAAACTTGCAGCTTTCCTTAAGGCCGACAATGTTTCTGCCCTTTTCCCCAACAGACATTAGCCCCCTTTGCATGCTCTATTAGAGAAGCAAATATTTGAATTTTATTCCAGTGCACAGTGGAAGCAAAATGGGGGAATCACATTCTAACATACAACCCCCCTGTACTTCACAGAGCTTGTTTTTCGTGCAAAAGCAAATTTCTGTATAATTTATGTGAACCATTTAGACATGACTGAAGACTCTCTTTCTACCTAACTCATTTACTGATAAATCATTGGTATTTTATGGCAAATTTTAGGCTTCTCTTTGTTTCCTTCTGTCATGACCAGGCATCAGTGTTATGTCTAGTCCCTGATAAAAAGGGGAGGAGAGCAAAACCAAAAAAATCTGAACAAAGCTTTTCCATTGACTGTGAACACTAACTGGCAAAAGAAGCAAATACTGTCCCAGCTGGAACTCTGAGCTTTCAAATCCCCATATCCAAACAAATACACCTGAAGTTACCTGGCCTGGCTACTGAACAAGATCATATTTATGGACAAAACAGCAGCACATAGTTATTAGGAACTTGGAGCTTTGAATCAGATATTCTGTCACTCCAATTTTGAATTAGAATCCCTGAACTTCCCCCCAAATCATGGCCCAGAGGGATGAAGGGGCTGAGCACAGAGGATTTTTAGGGCAATGGAACTACTCTGTATGGTATGATAGTGGATACACATCATATATCTGTTTGTACATCATATATACCATATATCATATATCTGTTCCAATTTGTAGAATGTCCAACACCAAGAGTGAACCCTAATGCACACAGTGGACTTTAGGGGTTAGTGATGCATCATTGTAACTTCACCAGCTGTAGCAAATGTGCTGCTCTGCTGGGGAATGTGGGCATTGGGGACAGTCATGCAAACGGGGCAACAAAGGGTATATGTGGACACCATTGTTCTCAGTACAGCTGTGGACCTAAAACTGCTCTTAAAAAAATATAATCTATTAAAAGGGAGAAACTAAGCCCACATAACCCTCCCAATCTATTACATCCTTAGCCAGAACACCACTCTCATCTTTACTTGGCCTTGTAATAAAACATAGTTTGAAGCGCAACACTTTGAAATTTAAAGTATCTCCTAATGGCTTGAAATATCTCAAAAGATTAAAAAAATACTGAGTCAGTAGAGAATGATAGGGCAGTGAATAGCTGGTGAGTGTTCTCTATTGCAGACATTGTAAAAATACAAATTATTGAGATAGCTCCTGAAATTACCACATCCACCATAAAATCCTGAGGAATGGAGATAAGTGGGAATTGAGCGGGCTTTTCCAAACAGCTTCACTAGGTCACTGTTTGTCTTAGTCAGCTCAGGCCACCAGAACAAAATACCACAGACTGGGTGTCTTAAATAGCAGATGTTTCTTTCTCTTACAGTTCTCAAGGCTGGGAAATCCGAGATCGAGGTGTTGGCAAGGTAGGTTCTCTGATTTCTTCTCATGGCTTGTAGGCAGCAGCCATGTCACTGGGTGCTCACGTGACCTCTTCTCTGCGCATGTGCAGAGAGAGAGCAGCAACTCTCTAATGTCTCTTCTTATAAGGGCACTAATCCCCTCATGAGCCCTACTCTCAAACTTCATCTAAATGCATTTACCTCTGAAAGGTCCCTTGTTCTAAGTGTAGATCATCCTAGGGATAAGAATTTCAGTGTATCAATTTTGGGGTGGTGGGGGGCACACAGGACACAATTCAGCCTATAGTAGCATTGTTCAAAGTGTGGTGTCTTGGCTCTACACATAGAAGATAAAGCAGGGGACTTCGTTTGAAAAGCACTTAATATATTCTGGCCCTGGGTTAAGGGTTCAATATACTATTTCATTTAATAGAGTAAACCAAATTGGGAGGCTCAGAGAGATGAGATCACTTTCTCCAAGTCACAAAACTAGTAAACTTTGCACATTTCAACCCTGTTCCCATCGGACCCTGGTGCTGGTTCAATGGAGCCTTTCTTAAATTTCAGTACTTGCCGTTAGCTGATGTAAGAACGATCAGGCCCACAGGAAATGGGCTCATACTTCCAAGGCCACATGAAACCAATTTGAATCAGGAAGTCAACGTTTTTTATTTCATAGAGGGAGCTACAGTTGGTCAAAGAGCATAGATCTGTGTTTGCCCTCTAATCCCTGAATGAGTTGAACAAATTGATTTCTTTAACTGCTTAGTTAGCGTGAAGTCAGACAAAGGGATTTGGATGGTGTGCACTGGTATTTCAGGACTGGCTGTTGTTCTGCATTCTTCTTGAGCATGTGATTTTTCATGTCCCTTCACATCAGTATCATCTAGCTTAGGATGTAAGGACTATGTCAGTCGAAATTACTGTATACAGCCAAGTATAATAGCCAAGCCAAAGAGGAATTAAGAAAAGAAGCCCACTAACTCCTCTTTACCCGGCAATGTCCCTAGGTACACCTTCAAATTCTTGGCTACTAAGCCAGGAAAATCTACAGATGTTCTTCCTCAGGCTTGGAACAGCAGCCCTCTTCCAGCCTCCAAGATTCTTAGCCCTCTCCCATGTTGCCCTAGTACCCAGCACTACATCGCAGCTCCTCCCTCCCCCACATCCCCAAACAGCCCCCATTTAGTGCTACAGGGGTTAACAATTGTTTTCTGTAAAGGGCCAGGTAGTAAAGGCTTTCACCTTTGCAGACTATATGATCTCTGTTGCAACTACTCACCTCTGCGGCCCCAGACTGTATACAAACAGATGAGTATGGCAATGTCCCAGTAAATCGCTTTCATTTTAAAAAGGCGGCAGCCCATATTAGGTTGGCTAGTGGTAGTGTGCTTACTGCTGCACAACTAAATGACATCCTCTTCCTTGAAATTTGTATGATGAAGAGTATTCATTGATACCACACGCTTCACCGAAGAACTCACTTAAAATCCCCAATGAAATTCTCATTGTTTTACCTCAAAGCCTCTTTTGGACTCCAATAGCCCCCAGTCGCTTTTCTCTCTCCCTGTCTACTGCAGAGACCCGAATGCTCTTAGAGCATCTCAGTTCTTCCTTAAAACTCGCAAGCACCATTGAACAGCTAACAATACCCACTGTCCTTTAAAAGTGGTTAAGCAACTACTATTGTTAGTGGATTGTGTCCCTCAAAGGTCTTGCTCTCTACCCCTAGATTGCATTAAGAATGCAACGTCCATCTGATAATCACCTAAAAAGGACTTCTGTATCATTAATCATCAGGAAATCACAGATTTAAAACTCAATCACATACCACTGCACACTCACTAGAACAACTGAAATAAAAAAGCTTGACAACACCAAATGTTAGTGAGGACATTGCTGATGGGAATGTACATTTTTACAGCTACGTTGGAAAACTGTTTGGCAGTCCTTTGATAAACATATATCTACCCTCTGACCCGGCCATTGGACTCTTTTTATTTATCCAAGAGAATTAAGACCATATATCCACATAAACCCCTGTACACGCATGTGCCTAGCAGCTTCATTTGAAATAGCCCAGACCTGGAAACAGGCCAGGAGTTTCTCCATAGTAAAATGAACGAACTGTGTTACATTCATATCATAAGATACTAGTCAGCTCTAAAAAAAAGGAGGTGGGGAAATGAGCTACTGCTATGGACCGAATGTGTGTGTCCCCCCAAAAGTTATCTGTTGAAGCCTTAATTCTCAATGTGATGGTACATGGTAGTGAGGCCTTTGGCAGGTGTTTGGGGCATGGCAGGGGAGCACTCATAAATGGAGTTAGTGTACTCAGAACAAGCAACTTGAGAGAGATTTTCTTTCTTAGCTGAGGATACGGCAAGAAGCATGCAAGCTGCAGGTTGGGAAGAGGGCTCTCACCAGATGCTGAATCTGCTGGCATCTTGATCTTGGACCTTCCAGCCTCTAGGTCTATCAAAGATTAATATTTGCTGTTAAAGCCAACCAATCTATGTGCGTTTTTTTGTTATAGCCCCCAAACTAAGACAACTACTGAGAGACACAACAACATGAATGATTGTCAAAAATGTTATGCTAAGTGTAGGAAGATGTAAAAAAGAGTAAAAAAAAGTTTGACTCCTTTCTGTGAAATTCTAAATAGACAAAATTAATCTGTGGAAGGGCAAATGAGATTTGTGGTTGCTTCTTAGGTGGTATATGAGGATTGACCAAGAAAGAGCATGAGGGATCTTTTGGGGGTGATGGAAATATTGTGGGTCTTAATATGCATTTGTTAAGCTTATTAAACAGTATACTTAAAATCTGAATATTTCATTGAACAAAAATATTAGAAATATATTTATCTGATATTTTTAAAGCCCCAAGACAACCGCTGCTGTTCCAGCCATTACATCTGCATTCCAGATAGTGAAAAGGAGAATGAATGGAAAGATAAAAGAACAAAAGACACATGCTGGCTATCTGTTCATTCTTACAGAGACTAAAAGTCTCATCAACCACTTGCACTTAACTCTTGCTGGATAACCCGAGCTACAGGTGAAGTGGAAAAACAGACACACACACTCTTTGGACAAGCACCTTTCAGACAGCATAAAATCTGTGTTTGTAGTAGCAAAAGCAAGGGGAGAATAGATATTGGCTATCCAATGGTAGGTTCAACCACACCATAGAAACGTGTGTCTACACACATCCAATGTCTTACATAACTTCAGGGGATTCACGGACCTTCACTGGATCCCATTTTATCTGAATTCTTTATTTAAAAAAACCACTGGTCTAGGGAGTTTGAGCAACTACTTACTATTTTTTTAAAGATTTATTTATTTGAGAGAGAGAGAGAGTGCGTGTGCACATGCAAGCAAGCAAGCCAGCCATGGAGGGACAGAGGGAGAGAATCTCAAGCAGATGCTGTGCTGAGGGCAGAGCCCAATGTGGGGCTCGATCACACAATCCTGAGCTCATGAGCTTAGCTGAAACTAAGAGATAGACGCTTAATCAACGGAGCTACCTAGGAGCCCCAAGCAACTCGTTGTTATTAAGCACAGTTAATGAAAGCGTGTCAATGGCAGGTTCACACGGCAGTGAGCATTCATGAGATGCAAGATTGCTTAAAATATGGCATACTCAGCCACCTGGAATGAATTTTGTCATCTAGGTCTCCAAAAGACTGCAATTCATTAAATAGCCTGTTCTGGATTTAGCATTATTTAATTCTGTTGCCTTCTGAACTATACGATATGTGAATATAGGCAGATAGGCCACTTCACTTAAGTATACATTTTACTTACGCACTTGATTTGATGACATTAGTTTGCAGGTGTCTCTACTTCAATTAATTGCATATTGATGAAATCCATAATTTAAACTCAGTATAAAACTGAAATATTCAAATGATAGTCTCTTCAATATAATTATTCCACATAAATTGGTGTGCTGCTAAAATGTTGTCCTTTATTTTTTTAAATAATAGCTTCAAGTATGTTCAAGCTTAGATAACACAGAAAATGTCAACAAGATATGACAAATATGAAATGAAAATAATGAGATGAAAACGTTGTATCTTTATCAAATTTTTCCTCCATAGCTACACCAACTATTTTTTTCCTATCAAATTGGGTTACAAGACACCCTGTGCCCTGCCTAGTTTTTTCAGCCTGATTGGAAGAACAAAAGAAAAGTACCGTTAAAAAGCCCATACAGGTACACAGTATTTTTACTGATCAGTAAGTTAGAAGTTGATCTGTAAAAACACACCGATTTCCTTTTATTGTAATCGTGAAGAGAGAATGAAAATGATTCAGTTTAATGGAGGGAATACATAACTGATTCTACACAGTATATTTGAAGACTGAGTTAAATGGCTTTGTTTTTCTTATAAATCAATCTCTTACCCAAGTAGATATTGAAAAATAAATGCCTATGGCCGTTCACTAAACCCAGACTGTGGAAAATGTCATTTTAACGCTGAGTCATTCACTGATGCAGCACCACACTGCTAAACGAATCCTTCCTGTCCCATCACAACACACAGAGTTCTGTCTGTTGTGTACCTTGCAGCGGTGGGGCCTGGATATTGAACATTTCTGTCTTCTGCTGAATACTGGTTCCCTCAGGGCTGAATCCCTGGAACTTACAAACTCTACTTCGGTGGTGAAGGGGATTTTGCACATTTAATTTAATCAAGGATCAAGATGGGGAGATGATCCTGGATTGTCCAGGCATGTCCAATGAAGTCAAAAGAGTCCTTTGAAGGGGCGCCTGGGTGGCTCAGTGGATTAAGCCGCTGCCTTCGGCTCAGGTCATGATCTCAGGGTTCTGGGATCGAGTCCCGCGTCGGGCTCTCTGCTCTGCAGGGAGCCTGCTTCCTCCTCTCTCTCTGCCTGCCTCTCTGCCTACTTGTGATCTCTCTCTCTGTCAAATAAATAAAATCTTTAAAAAAAAAAAAAAAAAAAGAGTCCTTTGAGAGAAAAGTTGATGCAAAGATCCAACCAGAGAGAGATTTGAAGATTCTATGCCACTGGTTTTGAAGACCAAACAGGAATCTGTGGGCCAGACAAGGCAGTGAATTCTGACAGGCTCCAGAAGCTGCAAGAGGCAAAGAATGGATTCTTTCCTAGAACCTCCAGAGGGCACCAGGCCAGCTGCATCTCTTGACTTTAGCAGGGTGAAACTGATTGCAGACCTCCGGCCTTCAGAACTGTGAAAGAATGGATTGGTGTTGTTTGAAACTACTACATTTTGTGATATTTTGTTACAGCGATAGGAGGATACTGATACACATTCTAACTTCAAAACTGCTCGAGAAGGATGGTATTATTAATACACACCCACAATGAAGAAAATGCAATGTGAAGAGATGAAGGAAAATAAGCAAATGTACAACACTAGCAGATGCCATTAAAGTGTGGCCTCTGGCCATGACTTGAAGCCCACAGACCGTTTTTCCTCTATTATCCTGGCTCATATGAACCATCAGAGTGCATTTCACTATGTATTATCCCCAAAGTTTGTTCCTTTGCTTGGAAAGAAGCAAATCATAGTGTTTTCATGATACATGCATTTCAAAGGGTGAGTATTTGTTCTAAACAACGAGGAGATTGAACCAAATATTTGCAGGCCCTAGTCTGTTTCCATAAGGAGGTTTGTGTATTCCAAATTAAACTCCTTTGCCCCTGTAGGTAGGAGAAATATAGAGCAGTTATCAAGAAAGGATTGTGCATGAAAACTTCATGGAGAGAAACTGTAAACCCAGGAGTGGCCAGCATTAATGAAATCATTGAACGGTTGTGAAGGAGTCCAGCCTCTGCCTAAAGATTTCATAATCCTGCTAGGCGTCTTTGTAGTGGAAATGTAATATGCTCATCCAGGCTTCATAAGAGTTCCTCTTTAGCTAGCTAAATTGAAATTCAAAAGGAATTTACCAGAAACACCTCATGTAGGATTGTACAGTTGACCCCTTGATGTGGGATTGTACAGTTGACCCCTTGATGTGGGATTGTACAGTTGACCCCTTGAACAACATGGGTTTGAACTGCATGGGCCCAGTATACAAAGATTTTTTAAAAAATCTGGAAAAATCTTTGGAGATTAGCAACAATTTGAAAAAACTAGCAGATGAACCACATAGTCTGGCAATATATAGAGAAAAAGAAAAAGGACTGTCACGAGTGCATAAAATATGTGCAGATACTCGTCCATTTTATCATTTACCGCCATAAAATGTATGCAAATCTATTATAAAAAGTTAAAATGTATCAAAACGTACACACACACAGACCATACATGGTGCCATTTACAGGCAGGAGAAATGTAAACAAATGTAAAGGCGCAGTATTAAATCATAAGTGCATAAAGTCAACTGTAGTAGGGGCGCCTGGGTGGCTCAGTCATTAGCGTCTGCCTTCAGCTCAGGTCATGATCCAAGGGTCCTGGGATTGAGCCCCACATCAGGCTCCTTGCTCAGCAGGAATCCTGCTTCTCCCTCTCCCACTCCCCCTGCTTGTGTTCCCTCTCTCACTGTGTCTCTCTCTGTCAAATAAATAAATCTTTTTAAAAAATTACCTGTAGTACATGTTGTCCTACTGTAGTAATTTCATCTCCAGTTCCTGTTACTATTGTGGTGAGCTCAAATGTTGCAGGTATCTGCTTAAAATAGTGTGATGCTCATGGTGTCTGTGTGAGCAGTTCATCTCTGCAGTAAATTGCCTATCGCAGGGGAAAAAGCGATCTCTTGTGGGTCTCGTGTATTTTTCATCATGTTGAGTACAATACCCTAAACCTTGACTAACACCCTGGGACCATATAAAGTGCAACTACTGATGCTGCAAGTGCTCCCAAGAAGCAGAGCAAAGTCACCACAGTATAAGAAAATGTGGAGCTGGTTGGTATGGACCATAGATGGGGGTCTGCTGCTGTGGGTGCCTCACCCGTTCAAGTTTATTGAATTCGACATTAAGGACCTTTGCAAAAAAAAAAAAAAGAAAGAAAGAAAAGGAAAGTCGTGAGCCCATCACTGCAGCTCTGCCAGTAGGCACAAAAATCTTGCAGTTTTTCCAAAATACCTTTCTCTCTTATATTGAAAATGCAGCTTCTCTGTGGATGAAGGACTGCTATAAGAAAAGCATATCTAGGGTGTTACATGCAAACAATGAATCATGGACCACTACCTCAAAAACTAATGATGTACTGTATGGTGACTACCATAACATAATGAAAAAAATATTTAAAAATAAAGAAAAGCATATCTATAGACTCTAATATGATTGGAGAAAAATTGAAGTCATTGTATGATCACTTAAAGCAAAGGGATGATGAAGGATCTAATACCAGCAAAGAATGGTTTGATAATTTTAGAAAGTGGTCTGACCTAGAAAATGTCAGGATAACAGGGTAAGTAGCTTCTGTCAACCAAGAGACAGTAGACAAGTTTCCAGATGCCATTAAGAAAATCAGTGGGGGGGTTGGAGGAACCTGGGTGGCTCAGTCAATTAAGAGTCTGACTCTTGATTTCAGCTCGGGTTATAATCTCAGTGTTGTGGGATCAAGTCCTGCGATGGGTTCTGTGCTGGGCGTGGAGCCCGCTTAAGATTCTCTCCCTCTGCTCCTCCCTGCTCCCCACTCATGTGCCTGTGTGCGCACTCTCTCTCTCTTAAAAAAAAGGAAAGGAAAGAAAATCAATAAGGAGAAAGGATATCTGCCTGAACAGGCTTTTAATGCAGACAAAGGTGCTCTCTTCTGGGGAAAAAAGCCACAAAGGAGAATTATTAGTAAGGACAAGAAGCGAGCACCAGGATTTAAGGCAGAAAGGGACAGGCTAATTTACTGTTTTGTGCAATTGCAGTCAGGTTTATGGTTGGGACTGTCCTTATCTATAAAGCTGCTAACACCAGATTCTTGAAGGGAAGAGAAGAACACCAGCTGCCAGTCTTTGGGTCGTACAATGAGAAGCCTTTTTCTGGATTGGTTCCATCGATGCTTGTCCTCGAAATCAGGAAGTACCCTGCCAGTAAGGTACTGCCTTTCAAAGTTCTTTTGACATTGAACAGTGCCCCCAGCCAGCTAGAATCCCATGAGTTCAACACCAAAAGCATCAAAGTGGTCTATTTGTCCCCAAACACAATGTCTCTAATTCAGCCTCTGGATCAGGGGGTCATGAAGACCTTTAAAGCTCATTATATACATACTCTATAGGAAGGACTCTCTATGCTATGGTAGAGAACCCCAACAGAACATAGAAATCTGGAAGGATTATGCCAGTGAAGATGCCATCATTGTTATAGGAAAAGGCATGAAAGCCATCAGTCTCAAACAATAAACCCTGCTGAAGAAAACCGTGTCCAGATGTTTTGCATGACTTCCCTGGATTTCTACAGAACCAGCCAGGGAAATCATTAATGAGATGGTGGCTATGGCAAAAAAGGTGGGATGTGGAAGATTTCCAGATATGGGTCATGGAGAAGTTCAATAGCTAACAGACACCACATCAGAGATGTGAACAGAAGGTAGCTTGATGGAGATGAGTGCTTCCCTAGCAGCGCCAGACGATGGAGAAGAAGACCTAGAGGTAGCAGAGCAGAAAACAAATGGACATTAGACAGTCTTGCAGAAGGGCTTCGATTCAACTGACCTGCTTTCAACTTCTTTTACAACCCAGACCCTTCTATGATATGGACACTGCAACTAAAGTGTGCAGTGGAAGGATTGGTACCACACAGAAACATTTTCAGAGAAATGGAACAGCAAAAAAGCCAGACAGAAATTGCCATGTATTTTTTAAAATTCAATTAGCCAATATATGATACATCATTAGTCTCAGGCATAGTGTTCAGCAGTTTATCAGTTGCATAGAACACCCTGTGCCCATCGCATCATGTGCTCTCCTTAATGCCCATCACCCAGTTACCCCATCCCCTCACCCACCTCCCCTCCAGCAACCCTCAGTTTGTTTCCTATAGTTCAGAGTCTCTCATGGTTTTTCTCCTTCTTTGATGACTTCCCATTTAGTTTTTCTTCCCTTGCCATATGATCCTCTATGTTTTTTTCTAAATTCCACATATGAGTGAAACCATATGACAATTATCTTTCTCTCGTTGACTTATTTTACTCAGCATAATACCCACCAGTTCCATCCACGTCAATGTAAATGATAAGATTTCATCCTTTCTGATGGCTGAGTAATATTGCATTGTGTATATAGACCACATCTTCTTTATCCATTCTTCTGTTGATGGACATCTCAGTTTTTTCCATAGTTTGGCTATCGTGGACATTGCCACCATGAACATCAGAGTGCAGGTGCCCTTTCAGATCCCTAATGGGTATTTACCCCAAAGATACAAATGTAGTGTCATGTATTTGTATAAAGTTCCACTGAGTGTGCCTGCCTCTCCTGTCTCTGCTTTCACCTCAACCTCTTCCTCTGCTACCCTGCAGACAGCAGGACCAACCCCTCCTCTTCCTCCTCCTCCTCCTCTACCCATTCAACGTGAAGAGATGAGAATGAAAACCTCTATGATGGTCCACTTAATTGAATGGTAAATAATCATCATGCCATATAGTTAATAGACTTATCTGTCATGTAGGTGTATTGAGTGTTTTCATATGAAAGTCTCACAACTGTACAGCAAGAAATGTATGGGATATTTTGTGTCTTCACCATCATCATTGCCTAAGTGTAGAACATTGTGCAGTCAAATGCTCTACCCCTGAGCTATACCCCCTTAGAACATTGTGTATAAGTCATTTATGGAAGTGCTTAGCCTACCCTTCCATAAGCATAAGGTAAGTGATATTTAATATAAAATTAATAATGTGTTTGTTTTCTTACTGTTTTCTAACTTTGTTTTCAAAGAACCACATTAACATACAGGATGCATCTCATGATTGGAGAAACATTTCAGCCTTTCATCACAGGTGAGAGGTTGTTTAAAAAAGTAACTATTTCCAATATTATATTATGAATATGATTGTAATATTGCATGCCATAAAAATTTATGACAACTCCTTCATTAGTGTGTAGGCTTGCTACTGTGAAGCAATTGTGTCAATTACACTAGGCAGCCATAAGGCAATCCAATTGCTGCTTCTGCATTATCAGCGCATGAATTGTTATACCTGTAAATAAATATGAATTTCTCTTTCACATCATCTTTTCATTTTTAATGTCTAACATTAGTAATACCTGTAACATCTGTACTGAATTATATCATAGGAGACAATATTGGTGAGGTATTCACAAATGATTCATCTTGCAAACAGATAATATAAATTTATAAAATTGGTAAATATAATACAGTACTGTATTTTCTCTTTATGATTTTCTTGATAATGTTTTCTTTTTTCTAGCTTACTTTAAGAAAAGACAGTATATAATACATATAACATACAAAATATGTGTTAATCGACTGTTTATGTTATCACGAAGGCTTCCAGTCAGGAGTAAGTGATTAGTAATTAAGTTTTGAGGAAGTCGAAAGTTATATGTGGATTTTTGACTGCACAGACAGTTGGCATCTCAACCCACGTATTGCTCAAGGATCAAGTGTATTTGTAATATTTGAGAAGTGGTGAATTAAAACATGGTTTCAAAAGTCTTAAAAACATAGAATAAAGTAATTAATGAAAAAAGAAAAATACTTAAGGTAACCATGATATTTGTATCTGCCCAATGTATGTGGTGGTGGAGTGATTATTTCAAAGTCTCTGGAAGGTTCTGGATTTGGTGAAAGATGACCAGATCATTTGTAATTTAATCTTCCTTCAAGTGAATTTTTCCCCTTAAACCAAAATATCTTTTTTATATGTTGAGGTATAATAGACACATACGTTATACTAGTTTCAGAGGAACAACATAATGATTCGATATTTGTATACACTCTGAAATAATTACCATAATGAGTCTAGTTTTCTCCCATCACCATAAAAACTTACATAATATGAAATACAATATTGTTGACTATATTCACTGTGCTGTTCGTTACCTCCCTGTGATTTAATTATTTTAGACTGGAAGCTTGTACCTCTTGACTCCCTTCTCACATTTCACCTACCTCCAAACCCCTCCACTATGGCAATCACTAGCCTGTTCTCTGGATCTGTGAATTTTGTTTCACTTGTTCACTGGCTTGTTTTTTAGATTTCATGTATCAGTGAAATTCTATGGTATTTATCTTTGCCTGACTGATTTCATTTACTATAATGCCCTGAAGTTCCCTCCACGTTGCTACAAATGGCAAGATTTCATTCTTTTTTATGGTTGAGGAGTATTCCAGTGTGTGTGTGTGTGTGTGTGTGTGTGTGTGTGTTTACCACATTTTTATGCATTCATTTATTAATGGACACTTAGGTTGCTTCCATGTTTTGGCTATTATGAATAATGCTGTGGTGAACGTAGCGGTGTATGTATCTTTTTGAATTAGTGTTTTTGTTTTCTTTGAGTAAATACCCAGAAATGGAATTGCTATGCCATACAGTAGTTTATTGTTAGTTTTTTTGAGAAAACTTTATACAGTTTTCCACAGTGGCTGTGCCAATTGAATTTCCACTAACAGTGCACAAAGGTTCCTTTTTTACTATATCCTCACCAACACTCGTTATTTCTTATCTTTTTGATAATAACCTTTCTGATGGGAGTGAGGTGACATCTCATTGTGGTTCTGATTTGCATTTTCCTGATGATGAGTGATGTTGAGCATCTTTTCATGTGTCTATTGGCCATCTGCATGTCTGCTTTAGAAAAATGTCTCTTCAGATCCTGTACCTGTTTTTAACTGGCTTTTTAATATTGAGTTAGATGAATTTTTTATATATTTTGAATATTAACCTTTTTTAAATATATGATTTGCAAATATCTTCTCCCATTATGTAGATTGCCTTTCTCTTTTGTTGATGGTTACATTTGCTATGCAGAAGCTTTTTAATGTAGTCCCATTTGTTTATTTTTGCTTTTGTTGTCACTGCTTTGGTGTCAAATCTAGAGAATTGTCACCAAGATTGATGTCATAGAGCCTATTGCTTATATTTTCTGCTAGGTTTTATGGTTTCAGAAATTACAATCAAGTTTTTAATACATTTTGAGTTAATTTGTGTGTATGGTCTGAAATAGTAATCCAGTTTCATTCTGCATGTGGTTCTCTATCTTTCCCAGCACCATTTATATCTTTCCCTATTGTATATTCTTGCCTTCTTTATTGTAAATTAATTGAACACATGTGCATGGGTTTACTTCTGGAGCCTCTATTCTGTTCCATTGGTCTGCATGTCTGTTTTTATCCCAATACCATCCTGTTATGGTAGCTAGAGCTATGTACGATGTTTTGAAATCAAGGAGCATGATGCCTCCAGTTTTGTTCTTCTTCCTCAAGATTACTGTAACTATTTGAGACCTTTTGTGTTTCATATACATGTTAGCACTGTTTGTACTATTTCTGTGAAAAATGCTGTTGAAATTTTGGTAGGGATTGCATTGAATATGTAGATTGTTGTGGGGAATATGGACATCTTAACAATAGTAATTCTTCCAATCCATGGGCACAAATATATTTCCATTTATTCCTGTCTTCAACTCCTTTTATCAGTGTCTTGTATTTTTCAATATATAGGTATTTTACCTCCTTGGTTAAATTTATTTCTATGTATTTTGTTGTTTTTGATGCAGTTGGGAGTGAGATTGTTCTCTTAATTTCTCTTTCTGATAGTTCATTGTTAGTGTATAAGATGCAATGGATTTTTTATATTGATTTCGTATCTTGCAACTTAGCTGAATTTGTTTATTCTCACAGTTTTGGGTGGAGTCTTAAGGGCTTTCTACGTATAAGATCACATTGACTGACTACTAACAGTTTTATTTCTTACTTTCTAGTTTAGATGACTTTTATTTCTTTTTCTTGGCTAATTCCTCTGAATGGGACATCCAATATTATGTTGAGTAAAAGTGGAAAGAGTAGGCATCCTTGACTTATTTCTGATCTTAGAGAAAAAACTTTCAAGTTTTCATTGTTGGCCATGATGTTAGCTGTGAGCTTGCCATATATGGCTTTTATTATGTTGAGATACAATCTTTATATACCTGCTTTGTTGAAAGTTTTATCATAAGTGGAAATTGAATTTTATCAAATGCTTTTTCTGCGTCTACTGAGATGATCATATGATTTTTATCCTTCAGTCTGTTAATGTGGTATATCATGTCAGTTGATTTCAAATGTGCAACCATCCTTGCATCCTGGAATGAATCCCACTTAAATATGTTATATGATCTTTTAAATGTATTGTTGAATTCAGTGTGCTAATATTTTTGAGAAGATTATTCATAATGTTTATCAGGGATATTAGTATGTAGTTTTCCTTTCTTGGGATAATCTTGTCTGATTTTGGTATCATGGTAATGCTGACCTCATAACATGAGTTTGGAAGAATTTCCTCCTCTTCAGTTTTTCTTGGAAAATTTTGAGAAGAATAATTGAGCAGGAAGGGTTCCTAGGATGTCGGAGGGACATCATACCTAAGGAGGTATGGACCACAGAAAGATGGAGCGCTTCTTTTCCAGTGTGATTTTGATCATGGCCATTTCCAAAGCCATCAAACTTGCTGGATTGAGCTACCATGAATTTGCACTTCCGTCTCAGGGAGACATGGCTTTAAGAGAAGACAGAATTCGGTCTCAGGACGAGCTTACTTCTTGTCATTGGTCTTTCCAGTCTGTGCTGTCCATAGGAATCCAGGACACTAAGGAACTAAGCAAACCTGCTGTCTGAATGAGGGAACCTGAATGCTTTGGTCCTTCTGTGCCTGCCCTCCCTCCTCCTATGGCTGGAACTGTGAGCATGAGTGGAGCAAAGAGAACTGTGAGTCTGTGCCCTGTAACACCTGGTTGCCCAAGAAATGTTCCATGTGTAAAAGCTGGCATGGCCTGCTTCACTGCTTTCCTCAGACATTTCTACCAGGTCATGGTAAGTGGATAGTCCCCTCTTTTGTCCTTTTGGAAGATCACGTGATAGATGAGCCTTACTGATTTCCAGGGCTCCAGGATTAACCCTTTGGGCACCACATTTTTGCTAGCTGGCATATCCTTGCTCTACAAAGTTACTACTAATGAACACTTGCATGCACTATTGGCCATGCAAATTTCAGGACCTGTAAACACTGTCACTCCAGTGTCATAACAGAGAGATGATCATTTGTTAGTTACCCTGAAATAGTAATAGATTTTCCTAATTGTCCCTAACATTGTCTTAAAGTATCAACTACATTCCTCTTCCTGCCCTTTCCAAAAACTTCTTTTAAAAAAATGTCAGGGGCGCCTGGGTGGCTAGTGGATTAAGCCTCTGCCTTTGGCGCAGGTCATGATCCCAGGGTCCTGGGATCAAGCCCCACATCGGGCTCCCTGCTCCACGGGGAGCCTGCTTCCTCCTCTCTCTCTGCCTGCTGCTCTGCCTACTTGTGATTTCTCTCTGTCAAATAAATAAAATATAAAAAAAAAAGTCAGTCTATCCACATTGTGACCAAGTTCTTTGTTTCTTGATACATGTATTTTACCAAGGGTTTCTTCTTATTATTTTCCTTTTTTTTTCTTTTTTTAAAAGATTTTATTTATTTATTTGACAGATAGAGATCACAAGTAGGCAGAGCAGCAGGCAGAGAGAGAGAGAGGAGGAAGCAGGCTCCCTGCCAAGCAGAGAGCCCGATGCGGGGCTCGATCCCAGGACTCTGGGATCATGACCTGAGCGAAAGGCAGAGGCTTTAACCCACTGAGCCACCAAGGCGCCCCTCTTCTTATTATTTTCCTTTAACAATTGAATTCTTTCTTTAGATTATTAAGGGCGCCTGGGTGGCTCAGTGGTTTGGGCCGCTGCCTTCGGCTCGGGTCATGGTCTCGGGGTCCTGGGATCGAGTCCCGCATCGGGCTCTCTGCTCGGCGGGGAGCCTGCTTCCCTCTCACTCTCTCTGCTTGCCTCTCTGCCTACTTGTGATCTCTCTCTGTCAAATAAATAAATAAAATCTTAAAAAAAAAAAAAGACTATTCCTAATGTGAGACTGAGTAGACTGAGTATAGAGCTTGGAGTAGAGTTGATCAAAATCAATTAAAACCTCATCTTTAAAAAGAAAGGAAAGGAAACCCCTTAAATGGAGCAGATGAGGGGGAAGGGGGCAGATATTAGAGGTGAGGTACAGGATGCTGAAATATTGAAGTTGTGTGTGTGTGTGTGTGTGTGTGTGCGCGCGCGCGTGCATGTATACATACACGCCAGGGACACTAGATAGAAAAGAGGAAGCAAATAGGAGAGAGATTGGAAAAAATAAAATGGATTACTTTGTCGGTGATTAGATGAGCATGAGAAGCAAGTCAAAAAGCTAAGTTGAAAGACAAGTTTCTATCATCTGTAGAAAGCTATAGAAGACAAGGACAGCCCCTTTTTTCTCAATGCATTGTAAAAAGAATGAAGTCTCCTTGGAAAAAGAATTGTAACTTTTCCCAACAAGAGAGCTTTTTTCTTTTCAATTAACATATAATGTATTATTTGCTACAGGGGTACAGGTCTGTAGATCATCAGTTTTACACAATTCACAGCACTCATCATAGCACAAACCCTCCCCAATGTCCATAAACCAGCCACCCTATCCCCCCCAACCCCTAACAACCCTCAGTTTCATTCCTGCGATAAGAGTCTCTTATGGTTCGGGGCACCTGGGTGGCTCAGGTGCCTCTGCCTTCAGCTCAGGTCATGATCCCGGGGTCCTGGAATCGAGCCCCACATCGGGCTCCCTGGTCAGCGGGGAGCCTGCTTCCCCCTCTCTCTCTGCCTGCCTCTCTGCCTACTTGTGATCTCTGACAGTCAAATAAATAAATAAAAAATCTTAAAAAAAAAAGAGTCTCTTATGGTTCGTCTCCCTCCAAAGTCCCATCTTGTTTCATTTTCTCACTCCATACCCCCCATAAATCCTTGCCCTGCCTCTCAAATTCCTTATATCAGAGAGATCATCTGATAATTGTCTTTCTCTGATTGATTCATTTCACTTAGCATAATACCCTCTAGTTCCTCTGTAGACTGTTTTGATCTTGATGAAATCCCAATAGTTCATTTTTGCCCTTGCTTCCCTTGTCTTTGGTGATGTTTCTAGGAAGAAGTTGCTGTGGCTGAGGTTTAAGAAGTTGCTGCCTGTGTTCTCCTCAAGGATTTTGATGGATTCCTTTCTCACATTGAGGTCTTTCATCCATTTTGAGTCTATTTTTGTGTGTGGTGTACAGAAATGGTCTAATTTCATTTTTCTGCATGTGGCTATCCAATTTTCACAACACCATTTGTTGAAGAGACTGTGTTTTTTCCCCTGGACATTCCTTCCTACTTTGTAAAAGATTAGTTGACCTTAGAGTTGAGGGTCTATTTCTAGGCTCTCTATTCTGTTCCACTGATCTATGTGAATGTTTTTGTGTCAGTACCATACTGTCTTGATGATGACAGCTTTGTAATAGGGCTTGAATTCTGGAATTGTGATGCCACCAACTTTGGCTTTCTTTTTCAACATTCCTCTGGCTATTTGAGGTCTTTTCTGGTTCCCTATGAATTTTAGGATTATTTGTTCCATTTCTTTGAAGAAAAATGATGGTATTTTGATAGGGATTGCATTAAATGTGTAGATTACTTTAGGGAATATAGACATTCTCATAATATTTTTTCTTCAAATCCATGAGCATGGAAAGTTATTCAATTTCTTTATGTCTTCCTCAATTTCTTTCATGAGTGCTTTCTAGTTTTCTGAGTATAGGTTCTTTGCCTCTTTGGTTAGGTTTATTCCTAGGTATCTTATGGTTTGGGGTGCACTTGGGGTACACATGAAGGGATAGAATATGAATACAACAATGAAAATTAGAAAGATTTTTAAAAAGGCATTGATAAGATAAAATAGTTATAAAACCTTAAAATAAGAAAGAGGAAAAATTTTTTAAAATAGAATAAGAAAAAATTAAAATTAAAAAAAATTAACTTTGAAAGACTAAAGAATCATGGGGAAAACCCCATGAATTCTATGTCCTGTGTTCCTGTAGCTCTGGAGTTCCACAGTTCTCACTGATCTTGGCTGGATGTTCTTGCTGATCTTCTGGGGGAGGGGCCTGTTGCAGTGAGTATCAAATGTCGTTGCCCAAGGCAGAATTGCATTGCCCTTGCCAAGGGCCAGGCTAAGTCATGTGCTCGGGTTCACTCTTAGAAGCTTTTGTACCCCGAATGCTTTCCATACAGCTTTGGAGGATGGGAATGAAGATGGCAGCCTCCCAATCTCCAGCCTGGAGGAGCCGAAAGCTCAGGGCCCTACTTCTCAGTGTACCTTCAGAGAAAAGAAGTCAGTCCCTCCCATCTCCCTGGTTTCCAGCGGTGCTCCATGCTCACCCAGCCTGTGACTGAGAATTTCTATGTCTAGCACATGGCACCGTTTGGAGTCTCCAAACCCAGCAGCTTCCTGTTATGAGCTCCCATGCCACTCCTCCCGGGGAAGGAAGGAGAGGGTCTCTCCAGATCTGCTGCTTGTAGGATCCCTACTAAAAGAGCAGTAGCCTGACAATGACTCGGATCATGGTTTAAAGTAAGCCCGAGCTGAGAGCCCACCCCTTGTCTCCATCTCTATAGCCAGCTTCTCTGCTCTAATACCTGGGGGCTCTGCTGCACTCAGACACCTCTGCTCTTTTTGTGTCCCCATAAGTCCTGAGACCACACTGTCCCAATAATGGCTCTAACCCCTGCTTAGCCTCTGGAGCAACGTCCTTCAGTGGAGCAGACTTCTAAATGTTCCAATTTTGTATTCCGTTGCTCTCTCACTTACTGGAAGCAAGCCCCTCCCCCCTCAGTCTATCTTCTTGTCGCTTTGGATTTACCTCTGTGCATGTCCTACCTTCCGGAAAGTGGTCGATTTTCTGTTCCTAGAATTGCTGCTCTTCTTCTCTTCTATCTCCTGTTGAGTTTGCAGGTGTTCAGAATGGTTTGATAACTATCTAGGTGAACTCCTGGGACCCCACGATATTTCAGTCTCTTACTCAACTGCCATCTTGCTCCTCCCCCCCAACAAGAGAGCTTAATAAATTATGTTATCTCCATACTTTGCAAGTATTTTAACTGTTGTAAAAGAGGAAATGTTCACAACATATTTAATTATAAACCAGGTAGCAAAACGATGTATGGTAAAACCCATTTTAAAAGACATTTTGAAAAAAATAAAACACATTTGTATATGAGTATGCCCAGTAAAAATAGGAAATATATTAGAAAAAACGTTTGAGAAGAACAGATAATAAATCTTTAAATGCTTAGTAGAAATCATCATTGAAGCAATGTGTTCCTGGTTGTTGGTGGATATCTGATTACTGATTCAGTCTCCTTGATGATGATTGATCTATTTTGTCATCATTCAGTCTGGGAAGATTGCATGTTTCTAGGAATTTACCATTTCTTTTCTTAAAGATTTATTTGTTTATTTTAGAGAGCACACATAAAAATGTGAGGGACAGAGGGAGAAGGAGAGAGAATCTCAAGCAGTCTCCACAACTAGCATGGTGACCAACTCAGAGCTCGATCCCATGATCCCAAGATCATGACCTGAGCTGAAACCAAGAGTCCAACACTCAACTGACTTTGCCACCCAGGCGCCCCAGGAATTTACCATTTTTTCAGCAGCCCCTAGGCGTGTTCCAAATTGGAGTGTACCTGCAAGCAGCACTAGCAGGGTACAGGGATAGTACAAAAATGGCATCCACTATCAACTCCACGCCTGGAGTGAGCTCCGACAGACCCATCTGCCCCCGCAAGCAGATGCTTTAGGCTTAGCCACTGACTATCCTTCACATACGGTCTAGACACTTTTCAACCTGCTATTTTTGTGGAGGTTCCCAGGGCCAGTGAGTTTGTGTACAGGCCCTTTAAGGGCAGAGCCTCAGTTTCCTACAGCCCTTTGGATCTCTGAGACATCAGTCCCACTGGTTTTCAAACTCAAATTTGGGGGGAGTCTTCTCTCATCAGTGAAGGTCCCAATTATGGTCCCAAATATGGGGCACAACCCCCTTGCTCCTCAGGGATGCACTCCATATTTGTAAGATTGCTCCCACTTATGGGTGGCCACCCGAGGAGTAGGGTCTTGGCAATACCAAGTCTCTGCCTCTCCTCCCTACTTCAATGTGGCCCTTTAATTTTGCTGAGGAGCTGTTTAGCCAGTTTTCAGGTCTTTTTTGGAGAGAATTGTCCTATATATACATAGATTGGGTGTGTTCATGGACAGGAGTGTTTTAGGGCCTTCCTGTGCCACCATCTTGAACCACCGCTCTCCCAGGGAAATTTATAACTTACCCTATGAGAAAAAAATTTGACAGTTTTAGTGGATGTGTTTCAATAAGTCATTGAAACATCAGCAGAGGAGATAGTTCTCAAGGGTTGCAGAAAAGCATTCAGATATTAGGCTGGTAAAATAGTGACATCTTGTGGTAAGAATTAGCAACAAAAATCCCAAAAGTGAGAAGCCAAGTAAAATGGGGGGGGGGGGGGGGGAGACAACCCTTACGTAATTTTTGTTTTTGAAAATCAAATGAATTTTTCTCATTTTGGCTTTTGGCTATGAGAAAAATTCTCAGTTTTACCTTATAACTATATTTCCTATACCAATAGGGACAAAGGAGTTTAATTGAGAGGATAAAACCCTGCTTATAGAAATAAGTAGGACACTGCAGATATTTCCTTCTATACATTCATTGTTTAAAACAAAAATATTTACCTTTGAAATTCATGTAACATGAGAGACTTGGACTTTTTTTTAACTTAAATAGAAAGATAGGAAACCTGCTTTTCCCTTTAACATCTATAGTGGAGGCTCTTGGCGATTTTGCCCCTTGTTCCTTCTGCCGATCCCAGCAGTCAGCTCCGTGTGGGTGGCCAGTCTGACAGTCAGTGCCTTTTCTCTGCCTGAGCTGGATCTCTAGCTGCAGAAATGAGACATGCTTGTGCAGCACAGGCTGGAAGTACTTGAAGGTTAATACCCGCCATGAGCTTCTTTCTGTCAGGACGAAGACCACAAAGGAAGAAATACCTCAGTTTTGTAAATGATCAGTGAGACAGTTTTGAGTCGTTTTCTACATGGTCTCTCAGGGGGGCCCAGAAGAACTGAACTCCAGTTTGCCACAACAGTCACTTGCTCATTAATGTACCTTTTTAGTGTACTTGGATGGCACACTTAGTTAAGTGACCAATTCTTGGTTTTTGTCTCAGGTCTGGATTTCAGGGTCATGGGATCAAGCCCCGGGTTAGGATCCATGCTCAGTGTGGAGTCAGCTGAGATTCTCTCTTCCTCTCACTCTGCCCCTCCTACTTGTTTTCTCTCTCTCCCTTTCTCAAATAGATAAATACATTTTTTAAGTATTTAGCAAAGTTTACTAAACAGCTTTTTAGTGACTCATGTTGGTAATATCAGAATAGATTGGTATCATTCTCCTTCTTCAAGGAAAAATGCTAATTAGATAGGAATACTAGACTTTTTTAAAAGGGATACTCAGTTATCATTGTTTACTGCATGAGCTCATGTTGCTTCTTTTTTTTAAATTAACATATACTATATTATTTGCCCCAGGGATACAGGTCTGTATATTATCAGGCTTACACACTTCACATCACTCACCATAGCACATACCCTCCCCAATGTCCATAACCTAACCATTCTCTCCATACCTCCCTCCCCCTGGCAAACCTCAGTTTGTTTTGTGAGATTAAGTGTCTCTTATGGTTTCTCTCCCTCCCGATCCCATCTTGTTTCATTTTTTCCTTCCCTACCCTTAAACCCCTCTCAAATTCCTCATATCAGGGAGATCATATGATAATTGTCTTTCTCTGATTGACTTATTTCGCTCAGCATAATACCCTCTAGTTCCATCCACGTCATCACAAATAGCAAGATGTCATTTCTTTTGATGGCTGCATAGTATTCCATTGTATATATATACCACTTCTTTATCCATTCATCTGTTGATGGATATCTAGGTTCTTTCCATAGTCTGGCTTTTGTGGACATTGCTGCTATAAACATTCATGTGCACATGCCCCTTCGGATCACTACATTTGTATCTTTAGGGTAAATACCCAGTAGTGCAATTGCTGGGTTGTAGGGTAGTTCTATTTTTAACTTTTTAAGGAACTTCCATGCTGTTTTCCAGAGTAGCTGCACCAGCTTGCATTCCCACCAACAGTGTAGGAGGGTTCCCCTTTCTCTGCATCCTCGCCAGCATCTATCATTTCCTGACTTGTTAATTTCAGCCATTCTGACTGCTGTGAGGTGGTATCTCATTGTGGTTTTGATCTGTATTTCCCTGATGGCGAGTGATGTGGAGCACTTTTCATATATCTGTTGGCCATTTGGATGTCTTCTTTGCAGAAATGGCTATTCATGTTTTCTGCCCATTTTTGATTGGATTATTTGATCTTTCGGTGTTGCGTTTGATAAGTTCTTCATAGATTTTGGATACTAGCCCTTTATCTGATATGTCATTTGCAAATATTTCCTCTCATTCTTTCGGTTGTCTTACGGTCTTGTTGACTCTTTCCTTTGCTGTGCAAAAGCTTTTGTTCTTGATGAAGTCCCAATACTTCATTTTTTTCTCTTGCCTCCATTGTCTTTGGCAATGTTTCTAGGAAGAAATTGCTGTGGCTGAGGTTAAAGAAGTTGCTGCCTGTGTTCTCCTCAAGATGTTGATGGATTCCTGTCTCACACTGAGGTCTTTCATCCATTTTTGAGTCTATTTTTGTGTGTGGCTTTAAGAAATGGCCCAGTTTGATTTTTCTGCATGTGACTGTCCAATTTTCCCAACACCGTGTGTTGAAGAGACTGTCTTTTTTCCCCTGGACATTCCTTCCTACTTTGTCAAAGATTAGTTGACCTTAGAGTTGAGGGTCTGTTTCTGGGCTCTCTATTCTATTCCATTGATACACATGTCTGTTTTTGTGTCAGTACCATACTGTCTTGATGATGACAGCTTTGTAATAGAGCTTGAATTCTGGAATTGTGATGCCACCAACTTTGGCTTTCTTTTTCAACATTCCTCTGGTTATTCAAGGTCTTTTCTGGTTCCCTATAAATTTTAGGATTATTTGTTCCATTTCTTTGAAAAAAAATGATGGTATTTTGATAGGGATTGCATTAAATGTGTAGATTGCTTTAGGGAACATAGACATTTTCATAATATTTTTTCTTCAAATCCATGAGCATGGAACGTTATTTCATTTCTTTGTGTCTTCCTCAATTTCTTTCATGAGTACTTTCTAGTTTTCTGAGTACAGATTCTTTGCTTCTTTGGTTAGGTTTATTCCTAGGTATCTTATGGTTTGGGGTGCACTTATAAATAGGATCCTTAATTTCTCTTTCTTCTGTCTTGTTTTTGGTGTAGAGAAATACAACTGATTTCCGTGCATTGATTTTATATCTTGATACTTTACTGAATTCTGTACAAGTTCTAGCAGATTTGGAGTGAAGTCTTCTGGGTTTTCCACATAAAGTATCATATCATCTGCGCAGAGTGAGAGTTTGATTTCTTCTTTGCCGATTTGGATGCCTTTAATTTCTTTTTGTTGTCTGATTGCTGAGGCTAGGACTTCTAGTACTATGTTGAATAGCAGTGGTGATAATGGACATCCCTGCCGTGTTCCTGACCTTAGCAGAAAAGTTCTCAGCTTTTCCCCATTGAGAATGATGTTTGTGGTGGGTCTTTCATAGATGGCTTTGATGATATTGAAGTATGTACCTCTATCTCTCCACTTTGAAGAGTTTTGATCAATAAAGACGTTGTACTTTGTCAAATACTTTTCCAGCACTATTGAGAGTATCATATGGTTCTTATTCTTTCTTTTATTATGTATTGTATCACATTGATTGATTTGCGGATGTTGAACCAACCTTGCAGCCCTGGAATAAATCCCACTTAGTCGTGGTGAATAATCCTTTTAATGTACTTTTGGATCCTATTGGCAAGTATTTTACTGAAAATATTCGCATCTGTGTTCATCAAGGATATTGGTCTGTAATTCTCTTTTTTGATGGGGTCTTTGGTTTTGGGGCCAAGGTAATGATGGCCTCATAAAATGAGTTTTGAAGTTTTCCTTCCATTTCTATTTTTTGGAATAGTTTCAGGAGAGTAGGTATTAATTCTTCTTTAAATGTTTGGTAGAAATCCCTTGAGAAGCTGTCTGGCCCTGAGCTCCTGTTTGTTGGGAGATTTTTGATGACTGCTTCAATCTCCTTACTGGTTATGGCTCTTTTCAGGTTTTCTATCTCTTCCTGGTTCATTTGTGGTAGTTTATATGTCTCTAGGAATGCATCCATTTCTTCCAGCTTGTCAAATTTGCTGGCATATAGTTGCTCATAATGTGTTCTTATAATTGTTCGTACTTCTTTGGTGTTGGTTGTGATGTCTCCTCTTTCATTTGTGATTTTATTAATTTGGGTCCTTTCTCTTTTCTTTTTGATAAGTCTAGCCAGGGATTTATCAATCTTATTAAATTCTTCAAAGAACCAGCTCCTAATTTTGTTGATCTATTCTTCTGTTCTTTTGGTTTCTATTTCATTGATTTCTGCTCTGATCCAATCGCTTCTCAGCCTATTGGCTAGGATCAAGTGATTTTTGCTCTGATTTTTATTATTTCTCTTCTCCTGGTGGGTTTAGGCTTTCTTTGCTGTTCTTTCTCCAGCTCCTTTAGGTGTAGGGTTAGGTTGAGACCTTTCTTATTTCTTGAGAAAGGCTTTTATTGCTCTATACTTTCCTCTCAGGGCTGCCTTTGCTGTGTCCCACAGATTTTGAGCAGTTGTGTTTTCATTATCATTTGTTTCCATGAATTTTTTCAATTCTTCTTTCATTTCCTGGTTGACCCATTCATTCTTTAGTAGGATGCTCTTTAGCCTCCATGTTTTTGAGTTCTTTCCAACTTTCCTCTTGTGGTTGAGTTCTAGTTTCAGAGCATTGTGGTCTGAAAATATGCAGGGAATGATCCTAATCTTTTGATACCAGTTGAGACCTGATTTGTGACCCTGGATGTGATCTACTCTGGAGAATGTTCCATGTGCACTAGAGAAGAATGTGTATTCTGTTGCTTTGGGATGGAATGTTCTAAATATATCTTTGATGTCTATCTGGTCCAGTGGGTCATTTAAGGCCTTTACTTCCTTATTGAACTTTTGCTTAGATAATCTGCCCATTTCAGTGAACGGTGTGTTACAGTCCCTACTATTATTGTATTATTGTCAATGTATTTCTTTGATTTTGTTATTAATTGGTTTATATAGTTGACTGCTCCCATGTTAGATCTTAAAATTTAAAATTGTTAGATCTTCTTGTTGGACAGATGCTTTGAGTATGATATAGTGTCCTTCCTCATCTCTTATTATAGTCTTTGGCTTAAAATCTAATTGATCTGATATAAGGATTGCCACCCCAGCTTTCTTCTGATGCCCATTAGAATGGTAAATTGTTTTCCATCCCCTCACTTTAAATGTGGAGGTGTCTTTGGGTCTAAAATGAGTTTCTTGTAGACAGCATATTGATGGGTTTTGTTTTTTTATCCATTCTGATACCCTGTGTCTTTTGATTGGGACATTTAGCTCATTTACATTCAGGGAAACTATCGAAAGATACAAATTTAGTGCCATTGTATTGCCTGTAATGTGACTGTTACTGTATATTGTCTCTGTTCCTTTCTGGTCTACTACTTTTAGGCTCTCTCTTTGCTTAGAGGACCCCTTTTAGTATTTCCTGTAGGGCTGGTTTGGTGTTTAGATTTGTTTGTCCTGGACACTTTTTATCTCTCCTTCTATTTTCAATGATAGCTTAGCTGGATATAGTATTCTTGGCTGCATGTTTTTCTTGTTTACTGCTCTGAATATATCATGCCAGTTCTTTCTGGCCTGCCAGGTCTCTGTGGATCAGTCTGCTGCCAATCTAATATTTTTACCATTGTATGTTGCAGATTTCTTGTCCCGGGCTGCTTCCAGAATTTTCTCTTTTTCCCTAAGGCTTGTAAGTTTTACTATTGGATGACAAAGTGTGGTCCTATTTTTATTGATTTTGAGGGGGTTTCTCTGTGCCTCCTTGATTTTGATGCTTGTTCCCTTTGCCATATTAGGGAAATTCTCTACTATAATTCATTCCAATATACCTTCTGCCCCCTCTCTTTCTTCTTCTTGTGGAATCCCAATTATTCTAATATGTTTTGTCTTATGGTATCACTTATCTCTTGAATTCTCCTGTCATGGTTCAGTAGTTGTTTGTCTCTCTTTTGCTCAGCTTCTTTATTCTCTGTCATTTGGTCCTCTATATCACTAATTCTCTCTTCTGCCTCATTTATCCTAGCAGTAAGAGCCTCCATTTTTTATTGCACCTCATTAATAGCTTTTTTGATTTCAGTTTGGTTAGATTTTAGTTCTTTTATTTCTCTAGAAAGGACAGGGTTTCTCTAATATCTTCCATGCCTTTTTTGAGCCTAGCTAGCACCTTGGGAATCATCATTCTGAACTCTAGATCTGACATATTACCAATGTACATATTTATTAGGTGCCTAGCTTTTGTTACTGCCTCTTGTTCTTTTTTTTTTTTTGTGGTGAGTTTTTCTGCCTTGTCATTTTATCTAGATAAGAATATATGAAGGAGAGAGTAAAATCCTAAAAGGGTGGCAAAGACCCCAGAAAAATATACGCTAACCAATTCAGAAGAGACCCCAAATTGGGCAAAGAAGAAAGTGGGTAAAAAGAAATTTAAAATTTTTTTTTAAAAATTAAAAAATATGTATCTATATTAAACTGGTGAATAGAACAGAGCCACCCACTTGATTTTGGGTGTATTTTGGTCTCTTAGAAGAAACTACCTCCCAAAATTTTAAAGAAAGAAAGAAAAAAATATATATACATATGTATATATGGGTAAACACGATGAAGGAATGGAATATGACTGTAAAGATGAAAATTTTTTTAAAATTCTAAAAAAGGAATTGATAACATACGTTGTTTGGAAAAAGAAAGAAAAAAAAAACGTAGAGAGTATTTGCTCAGGCTGGAGACTGGAACAAAGCCCTGTGCTAGATTTAGGGTATATTTTGATCTATTAGAAGAAGTTGTATCCCAAATTTTTTTTGGAAGAAAAAGCCCTACATGTATACAAAAAATAAAGTTAGGTACAATGAAGGATAAAATATGACTATAATAATGAAGGTTCAAAAAGGTTTTTTATGAAAGGCATTGTTAAGATAAACTAGTTTAAAAACATTAAAAGAAGAAGGAGGAAAATTTTAAAAAATTAGAATGAGAAGAAATAAAATTTAAAAAAATTTAATTAACTTTGCAAGACTAAAGAATCATGGGGAGAAAGCCATGAATTCCATGCTTTGCTTTCCCCTCCTCTGGAATTCCGCTGTTCTCCTTGATCAGTGAGCTTGTTCATGGCTGGATGTTCTTGCTGATCTTCTGGTGGGGGGGCCTATTGCAGTGATTCTCAAATGTCTTTGCCCAAGGCGGAATTGTGCCACCCTTGCCAGGGGCCGGGCTAGGTATTCTGCTTGGATTTGCTCTTGGGAGCTTTTGTTCCCTGAACGCTTTCTGTAGAGTTCTGGAGGACAGGAATGAAAATGGCGGCCTCCCAATCTCCTGCCCAGAGGGGCTGAGAGCTTGGGGCCCACTCCTCAGTGCGCCCTCGGAGAAAGGCGGTCAACCACTCCTGTCTCCCTGGTCTCCGGCCACGCTCTGAACTCACCTGGCCTGTGACTGAGAGTTTCTTTCTCTGGTACACAGTCCTTTTTGGAGTCCCCAAACCCAGCAGATCCCTGCCACACTGCTTTTCTGGTGGAGGAAGGGGGGTGTCCCTGCTCAAAGAGCAGTGGCCCGACTGTTCTGCGGATCACAGTTTAAGGTAACCCCGAGCTGAGAGCTCACTCCTTGGCTCTGGCTCTGTAGCCAGCTTCCCCACTCTGATACCTGCAAGTTCTGCTACACTCAGACAACCCCGATCCTTCTGTGACCCCGCAGGACCTGAGACCACGCTGTCCCCATGAGGGCTCTATTCCCACTTAGCCTCTGGAGCAATGTCCTTCAGTGGAGCAGACTTCTAAAAGGTTGGACTTTGTGTTCGGTTGCTCCACCGCTTGCCAGGAGCCGACCCCTCCCCCTGCAGTCTATCTTCCCATTGCTTCGGATTCACTTCTCTGCACATCCTACCTTTCAGAATGTGGTTGATTTTCTGTTTCTTGAGCAGATTTTCTGTTTCTTGCTGCTCATCTTCTCTTCCATCTCCTGTTGGGTTTGTAGGTGTTCAGAATGGTTTGATAACTATCTAGCTGAACTCCTGTGAATTGATGTCATCTCAGTCTGCTACTCCTCCACCATCTTGACTCTCTCCCCACACATGTTGTTTCTTCAAGAGTTACTTTCAAACAAAAATCAATGTGAGATATCTGGAAGCTGAAGGGAAGCAGATTTTGGCATTAAGTTATCTTGTGCTAAAGGCAATCAAATCCCAGCAGATTCTGAGAGAGTGATTTACCTCCCCTTTAACTGCCTCAATTTACTTTGTTAAGGGGAGGTCTTTCGATAAATACATTTTTAATGCATTTTTATTTTCTTTTTTCTTAACTCCTTTACCATGCTCCCTGGGGTCACCCACTCATAAACCACAGACACCCAAATATTTGTCTCAGGGTTAGCTTTTAGAAGAATCCAAACAGGTATAGTGATCTACTCATGCTGCACACACACAAACAGGTGTATCAAAGAGAAAAATATGGGGTCCAAGCATTTTTACTAGTTCTACCAGAATGAAAAAAGCCATGCCAAGTCTAGCGCTTCTTGGTTTTACTGCAACTGTAAAGTTCTTCACAGCTGCTCACAGATGTGCTGCTGCAGTCCCTCTGTGGGTTTCATCTTTGTGGGAATGCAAGTTCAACACAGGGAAATTGCCATGATAAGAAAGAGGGTACCTCCACTCCAGGGATTTTGTATCCATTCTTAAATCCCTACAGGAAAAGTTGAACTGGCTTCAAAAAGCTGATTGAACCATTTCCGTGATGAATCAAACTAGCTCACTATGACTTACACAATGAAAAAGCTGATTGAACCAATTGATTTTCTAATTGGTTGGGAAATAATATGCTAAGATTCTATAATGAAGATCCAAGAATTAAAAATATATTTTACAAAACATGTTTATCCATTAGGAGTTGGCTTTTTTCTAACAATCTATTTAGTCAACTATTTTTCTGTACTTTCAAGTGCATGTGAGGGGCAGAGAAACTAGTGATTATCTCAATAGCTTACACAAAACAGGTCCCAGTCCAGGAGGTGATATACCAGAAACGGTGGGGGGGTGGGAGAGGGTGCAGGGTGTAGCTGGTCAGCACTTTGACCATCAATCACATGTAAATTTCAACCCTTGGCCACAACTTTGCATCAAGAGTCAATTTATTCCAACCTGATGGCAATGAGGGGCAAAAAAAAAAGCTGTTTTATATTGGCATGTTGAAAATTACAAAATAAATCTCAAATGTATTCACCTGAACTCTTGGTCACAAACAAGTCAAATGTGCTAACTACAGCATGTGACTAATAGCACTTTGTACACTAAGTGATGTTGGTAAAATCATGTTTTTATTTCCCTTTAATAGAAAAGTATTTCCAAGTCAATTATTCATCTCCTTAGGTATTTAATTTATGATGTTTAAGAGTCATTGAACTAAAGAAAAAGGATTTATCTGCCCCAGGTTTCAGAATACATGCCTCTCTTCAAACCACCATGTATTCTAATATCTAATCCCTATCTTGAAATCTACACATGTGTCCTATTTCATTGCATTTCTGAGTCCCAAAATATCTTTATATCTGGATGTATAATACTACTAATAGTGAGGCATTCTGCCTAGTATCTTGCATGTACTAGTTTTGTTAGTGCCTTTAATACTGTGGTATAGTGATAATTATATACATTTTCCAGATGAGTATGCCGAATCTTTAGGGAGTTTGTCCAATTCTGATCTGACAGAAAAATCAAGCTCTTACCTATGATATCAGCCAGCCATTGCCTTGTAATAAGCAGTCACAGAATCTCTGTGGTTTACAACTCTAAACATTTATTTTTCACAAATCTGCCTATCAGGTTAGATGGCTTAAGCTGATCTTGGTTGGGCCTAACAAGATGGCTCCAAGTTGCAGGTCAAATCCAGCTCTGCTCCACACATCCCTCGACCTCCATGGATCAGTGAACAGATTGGTTGGACCATGGTCTTCTCATGATGACAACAAAAGTGCTGAGGGTAAGCAGAACACAAAAGGCCTCATCCGGCCTCACCTTGACACCAGTCCAGTGTTGTTTCCACCCACATCCCACTGACCAAAGCAAATCATATGGCCGAGCTCAGAGTTCAGAGGCATGGAAATATATTCCTCTTGCACTGAAAGGACATGCACAGGGCAGAAGAGTGTGGATACAGGAAAGAATATTCCAGTCACTCTGTCAGTGGACTGACATACTGGTTTCCTTTTTCATACATTATGGGACATGTAGGTGTTTGTTGTGAGGTGAGGAATGAGCTATCATTCTGATAGACTTAGGGGTGTTGAAAGGGTAACAAATGTGATCAATTAATAAGACATGGGTGATACATCTTTCAGTTCTGAAAGCCTGAGGCCTAGCATTATTGGCAGGGCCCATCAGAGGCAAAGCCATGAAGCAGGCCAACCTGTCTTCACCACTCCTTAATCTAACCTCCAGTCATGCCCACTTTCATGCCTCAGTCTTATTCCATTTCTCCTGTCTGCATAACAAAATATTCTGTCTCCTTAAACCCTGCCATCTGCATTGCAGGGCTGAACTGTCCAGTAGGTAACCACCCTTCCCCCTGAGGTAGCAACAGCTGAATAAGTTTCACCTGGGATTCTGAGTGCAGGGCATGTGTGCTTAAAAAGCCATTGTGGACCAAATTTTGGGAAGTAAAACTCTTTTTATCTTTAAATGACCTTAATTTAAAACTGAATGTATTAGAATATAATAGTGGTACTGTACTATTACCCCATTAGTGGTCAAATAATATTAATGTCATTATTACTAGTCCACTATGGTTAGTTCACATCAGGGCACCAGGCAAGAGACACACCGACTTGTTCTCCAGGTCTCCCTCTCATTCCACCCCGGCGACCTCTGAAGTTCTTCCACAGGTTCCCTACGTACTGAGGAATACAGTTTGAAAACCCGTAACATGAACTCTCATGTTAGGAATGTCTGATGGATCCTCTTGTCTTTCGCATCACACTGAATCTCCCACAGCCTCTGTGAAAGTGTGCAGCTCTCTTGGTCGCAGCGCCTCTGTGATATGATCTGAGATATATATGAAATTCTTCTTGCTTTAGTCTGCCACAGTGTCTGCGTATCTGGAATGAGAGGTTCTGCTCCTTTGGTCGAGGGCATTTTCTTGCCCAGGCGTCCTTTAAAGGTGTCAAATCTCTTTAGAGAAACAATCCATCTGTCCATGAATACTTTAGCTTGAATCGGGATTTTCAGACAGCCTGTAGGCAGCACAGGTAGGTGGGGGAAGAAATGTGAGTCCTGCATGTTCAAGGGCCCTGGGAACCAGGGGTCAGGAGAAGCTCTGGGGAAAAAAAGTGAACAGAAAAAAAGGAAAATGTAAGTGGGAAGGTGAAGTGAATTCAAAACAGAGCCTAGTCTTATCTGAGAAATACTTTTTCACTAAGTGTGCCCTAGTACATAGCATATAGGGATCATTTACTCTCAACACAGAGCCTTAAGGAAGTTTGTTTCCCTCTTCTGTGGGGTAAACCAAGGAGGTAGGCTTCCCTTGGACCCCACATGTACTGTGGCATTTGCTGTAATTCGAATTGATCCCAAGCTCAAAACATCCATTGCAAACCATAGGTTTTGGGAATGAATTGCCCAAGGAAGAATGGCCTCAAAATTATTTATTTCATATATTTATAGATGCTGGGAAGGAGAAATGGGACAAAATGGGTGTAGTTGGGGGCTATCTGATAGCTGTGTTGCATCTTCTAAAGTCTATCATTCGGGAAGTGATCAACTGTGCCTCATCAAGGGCAAAAAGATACAGAATTCATTGAATTAGGATGACTTATTATCTGGACTTGGAATATACTACCAAGGAGCAGGTCATTGCTGAAAAATTACAAATTCATAAGACCTAAAAAGAATTCAATGTTTCCCGTAAAATTCTTTAGGAGCTCACTGAGAGCTTCTGGTGCTCTTGTTTAATTCACTTCTGCACATGTGTTGCCTGTTCCTGCCAGGCACTGTGCTGGAAAAGCAGAGAGAAACAGGGCGTTTTCTCTGTCTCAACATGCTCAAAGTCTAAGGGAAGAAGACAGAGTTATAGAATAACTGCCTTACTGTATAGTAAGTTCTACATTCAAGGCACAGAGAGAGTGGTATGGGAGTAAGCAAGTGGCAGAGTGATCTAGCCAGGGGCCTTCAGGGAGAGGGAAGAAGGTAGGTCAGGAGAGATTCTGTAGCTCAGGTGAGCCTTGAAAAGCCACTGGAGACTTAGAGCTGGAGAAAGGCATGATTAGATCAGCTTGCTCAAAAAAGCACTCAGGCAGGGGAAAAAAGCAGTCAAACTACTTAAGAGGTTCTTGCAATCAATCAGTCAAGAACTATTAAAGGAGACCAAATAAAATGTGGAGTCTGGGGACAGAGGAGTGACTTCTAGGTGACCTCAGGAGGTAGAAATAATGAAAGCTCAGTACTTGAACAAGAGGTTTATCAACGGCAACTGCTTCATCACATATATGGAAAAAACTAAAATTTTCCAATTCTTGTGATGCATTGTGGTAGTTGTCATGCTGGTAACTGTTCCCTCTAAGACAGAAACCAAGAACGCCTTCCTCAGGAATAATCAGGCAGCTGCTAGCAATAAGACATGAGTCCTCTGTCATAAGGAGACTCACATTCTCAACTGAAACAAAACTACTGTATAATTTTCCATGGAAATCCTTGTTTGAAATGACTGCCCCTTTTGGCATTAGTAACAGAAGGTTCAATAGGCATTGGGTCTACATGTCTTCATATCATGATATGGTTCTGAGAATGACTTTGTCACACAGGTACTATACAAAACATTGTGAAAGCAGGCAGACAATACAATGTTAGCACTCCAGGATTAGTGCTGGATGTCACGTAGTGGGTAAAGATGAGAGAGGGAGTAGAAAGTCACCCCATCAGTTAAGAAATCTTTATTGAATGCCAGTGCTGAGAGGACTACCTGACATGTAGTAGTAATCAGGGAACATTTGACAGATGAATGAATGAGCAGGAAAAGTAGATATCAAGAATACATAAGTGAGGGGTGCCTGGGTGGCTCAGTCAGTTAAGCATCTGTGTCTGGCTCAGGTCATGATCCCGGGGTCCTGGGAGTGAGTCCTACATTGGGTACCCTGCTCAGTGGGGAACCTGCTTCCCTCTGCCCTTCCCCCTGCTCATGCTCTCTCTCTCATAATCTCTTTCTCGAATAAATAGATAAAATCTTTTTTAAAAAAAGAATACATAAATTAATTTCTTGTGATACTTGTCTCTGAAATGATAAGAAAATCCTAATGCCCTCCTTCATGAGGTTGCATAATAAATACTTGCCATATTCTCTGTTTTTTCCCCTTTTTCACTTTCTGCAGTTCAAACCACTATTCAGTTCTACCAGAAGTGGGAAGATGTTTCAATTTGTAGACTAGTATATGAATTGACAGTTCCCACTTTTTGTACCTTAGTGGGGAAACAGATTTTTTTATGAACAAACAAAATGTAGCATTAGATCTACACATTCAGAATAAAATAAAGTGGTATAAAGACCTGGGATAGTATGGCAAATCGTGGTAGAAGTGAGTAGGCCCGGATAACCCCCACGTGAAGTAGTGGGGCACAATCCTATCCACAGAAAGAGAGCTGAACTCCAAAATCCACCAGAAATAAAATAAAAATGTGACCCAATATGTCAAAACTCAATGAACATTTTTATGACCCATCAATTGTATCATCGTAGGTTGTTAGAGAGAAGATTTTGATGAACATCAATTTCTACATCAAGAAAAATAAATGAGTCTCTATTTCTTTCCTTCTCTTTGTTCTCACCTTCAAGTTGTTAAGGTCTTTGAGAAGAATAAAAGATGACACTTCAGTAGCTCACAAATCAGACTTAACTGCTCCCATGTCAGTTTGAGTTTAGAAAAGATTACTTTAATCTAACAGCCCTCTTGGATACAGTTCTACAGTGGGTACTATGTCACCTCCAGAAATGATTTATACTGTATCTATCTAAATTTTAAAATATGAGGGAACTCTGCCTTCTAGCTATCTCCATGATTTTAAAATAGCTCCCAACAGTACCTTAACAGCACAAAGAACAAAGAAAGAACATTTTCATTTTCCTTAACTACCTACAACCTTAAATTAAGTCAGTATTTAGAAAGAGGTTCAAAACAGAAGTTAAAATGCACACAAACTACTCTTCTCCAGTTTCCCAGTCATCAGATAAGAAATGATCCAAACCTGAGACTTGGTGACTTTTCATTCAAAAAATCAGAAACTACAAGTAAGAGACCCTTGTGAAGATGGCAAATATAAATAATGCCTTTCTTCAGAGAACACCCAGTCTAGCAGGGACAATAAGAGATGTAAACAAATGCTTGAAACGTACAAAATAATAAGGTCACTATCTTGGAAAGGTGTCAGAAGTGACAACAATATTCAGAGAAGGGCCAACTTCAGAACTAACCAGGACTGGGAACCTGGGGGGCATTCTAGTCAAAGAAAATGGGATAAACATAGGACCAGGGGGTCTTCAAGAAGAGGCAAAGAGTCTGGGTCCTCTAGGAGTAAGAGCAGCAAGAGAAAGTTTGAAAAACTAAGTGTAGAACAAATAATCAGTGACCTCAAGTGTCAGCTCCAAGAATTTGGATTTTATAAGCTAATGAGAATGCTTCAAAGCCAGGAAGTGATGTGAAGTCAGTTGCATTTTAGAATAATTAGGAAGTGGGATGCTTGGGTGGCTCAGTAGGTTAAGCCTCTGTCTTCAGCTCAGGTCATGATCCCGGGTCCTGGGATCGAGTCCCATGTTGGGCTCCCTGCTCAGTGGGGAGAATGCTTTTCCCTATGCATCTGACCCTCTCCACTTCTTGTGCTCTCTAGCACTCTCTCTCTCAAATAAATTATTAAAATCTTTTTTAAAAAATAGATTAATTAGGAAGCGATGTAAGGTTGCAGTAGAGGAGAGAGAGAGATGTCAGAGACACACCAACAAGGCAGCTATTATAGGAGCCCAGGAAGGGAACATTAAACCAGAGTATGGGGTGGGGGGTGAGAATGGACAGGAGGATCCAAATTCAAGAGAAATAGAATGGTTTCCAGTTTCCAGTTATACATGTAAGGAGCTTGGAAGTCACCCCATTGTCTTAACAACCAATAAAAAGCTGAGCAGGCTGTAAAACCAAAGACTCTTAGATTCCTAAGAGAGGAGAGGACACATGGCAGACCACTGCCCCCAAGACTGGAGAGACAGATGAACCAATGCTGGGAGTCACAGTCTATTGAAGCAGAGACTCATGAGTGGAAACCATGATAAGAACCAGAGCCAGGGTAGAAAAACGCGAACTATAACTGATGAACTGATAGAGGTTCAGTGTTGGTTCAAATGGACAGCCACATGCAAAAAAAAAAAAAAAAAAAAAAAAAAAGAGAGAGAAAAGAAAAAGAAAAAAAAATCTAGATACAGACGTTACACTCTTCCCAAAAATTAACTCAAAGTGGATCATAGACCTAAATGTAAAATCTCAAGCTATTAAATGCCTAGAAGATAATATAAGAGAAAACCTAGATGGCTTTGTGTATGATGATGCCTTTTTAGGTGCCCCCACCAAAGACAATCCATGAAATAAATGAGAAACTGAACTTAATTGAAATTTAAAACTTCTGCTCTGTGAAAGACAGTATCAAGAGAACGGAAAAGACAAGCCACAGATTGAGATAAAATATTTCCAGAAACACCAGATAAAGTACTACACAAAATCCGCAAAGTACACTTAAAACTCAGGAAAATGAAGAACCCAATTAAAAGCGGGACCAAAGACCTTAACAGACCCCTCACCAAAGAAGATATACAGATGACAAAATGCACATATGAAAAGATGTCTCACATCATACGTCATCAGGGAAATGCAAATTAAAACAATGATATACCACTATGAGACCCATTAAAATGGACAAAATTCAAAATACTGACAACACCAAATACCACTGACAATGTGGAACAACATGAATTCTCATTCATTGCTGATGGGAATGCAAAATGGTGCAGCCACTGTGGAACACAGTTTAACAGTTTCTTATAAAATGAAACATACTCTTACCATATGACCCATTAATAGTGCTCCTTGGTATTGACCAAAAGGAGTTGAAAACTTAATTCCACACAAAAACCTGAACATGGATGTTCATGACAGCTTTCTTTGTAATTACCAAACGCTGGAAACAACCAAGATGTCCTTCAGTAGGTGAACAGATAAATAAACTGTGGTATGTCCAGATAGTAGAATATTCAGAGCTACAAAGAAATCAGCTGTCAAGTTATGAAAAGGCATGGAGTTTAAATACCTATCACTAGGTGAAAGAAACCAACCTGAAAATGCTACATACTGTAAGACTCCAACCATATAATGTTCTGGAAAAGGCAAAACCATGGAGACAATAAAAAGATCAGTGGATGCAGAGTAGGTGGAGAGGGTGGAGGTGGAGGGTTCGGAATAGATAAATAGGCAGAGAATAGGGAATTTCTAGGGCAGTAAAAGTACTCTGTGTGACCTTATAGTGATGGGTACATGTCACTAGGTATGAATTCAAACCACAGAATGTACAACACCAAGAGTGAACTCTAAGGTGAATTATGGATTCTAGGTGATAATGATGTGTCAGTGTAGAGTCATCCTTGGTAAAATACACACACACCATATATACATAGATGTATATAAACATATATATATATATACACACATACATATATATGTATATATACACCCCACACACACATACACCATATATATGTATATACACATATATATATACACATATACATATATATGTGTATATATATATATATACATACACACACACAAACCATTTTGGTGAGTGCAGTTGTTAATGGGAGAGATTATGCTTGTGTTGGGGCAGGGGATATACGAGAAATCTTAGTACCTTCCTCTCAATTTTGTTGTAAATCTAAAGTTGATCTATATAAAGTAAAGTCTTTTAAAAAGAGAGACATAATCCCCAGGGTTTTATAAGTGCTGGGGTCTGGGTGCCTGGATGGCTCAGTCAGTTCAGCATCTAACTCTTGATTTCTGCTCGGGTCATGATCTCAGGGTTGGGAGATTGAACCTCAAGTCAGGCTCCATGCTCAGGATGGAGCCTGCTTAAGGTTTTCTCTCTCCTTCTCCCTCTGCCCCTCTCCCCACGTGGGCTCTATCTCTTTAAAAAAATTAATTAAAATAAAAATAGGGGCGCCTGAGTGGCTCAGTGGGTTAAAGCCTCTGCCTTCGGCTCAGGTCATGATCCCAGGGTCCTTGGATCGAGCCCACATCGGGCTCTCTGCTCAGCAGGGAGCCTGCTTCCCTTCCTCTCTCTCTGCCTGCCTCTGCCTACTTGTGATCTGTCTGTCAAGTAAATAAATAAAAATATTTTTAAAAAAATTTTTTTTAAAAAAGGGATGCCTGGGTGGCTCAGTCATTTAAGCTGCTGCCTTCAGCTCAGGTCATGATCCCAGACTCCTGGGATCAAGTCCCACATCAGGCTCCTTGCTCAGTGGGGAGCCTGCTTCTCTCTCTGCCTCTGCCTGCCACTTTGCCTGCTTGTGCTCTCTCTCTCTCTCTGGCAAATAAATTTTAAAAATCTTTAAAAAATGTTTAAAAAATAAAATAAAAATAAATTTTACAAAATATAAGTACTGAGATGCGAAGACAAAATGGGTACAAACAAATATGAATTCACTGTGAAGTCTATGTGACTGGGAAAATCATGGGGCATTTATACAAATTAGAAGCCAAGAAAGTGGGACATATGGAAAAGGAGAGATTAGTTCAGGGTTTAAAATATGTTCAATTTGAAAAAATAAAATAAAATACCATGCTGAATTTGAGGCCCCATGAAACAAATAGCTAGGAAGCTCCACTTCCATACTTCCATTCAGTGGCATGAACTTCACTAGTCCTACTCAGTTTTGTGATGTTTTTCATGTGTGTGAACAGAAACTCTAGACAGTAGAGTTTATCACAGGCTGGGTATTGTCATCCACCTGTCAATGAGACCCACGTGGAAGGAAGTCAAGACCTTACTGAGGACAAGACCCATCTGGAATGAGGCCAAAGAAAATGACTATTTCAAATTACTAGCAAAGCGATATTGAAATGACTGGTCTTAGAATGGACAAGACAGAAGGAACAAACCTTGTGGTTTATTTCCCTGTAGCAAACTTGCTCACTTCCCTTGATTTCCATGGCTTTGCATTGTTACCTGGAATCACAACCTCTTTTTCTTAAAACCTTTTAGATCTTGTCTAGTCTTTTATCTCACCACTAGTCTTGTAGGACCATATACCCAGTGGTATAATTGAACCAGTGTTTCCAAAAGAGCAGTGTTTAAAGTGAGGTTTTTTTAAAAATCACTTTTGTCAGACAAAGGAATAGAATAAAAATTTGGCGGGTTAAAAAAACTAGATTTTTCCCTCACTAAAACAGCCCTGCAGAAAGAAAAGATGAAGGGGGGAAGCAAGAGGAGAGGGAGAAGGGAGCAGAGGATGAAAAATGGAGAACAAGAAAGGAAGGGAGGAGGGAAGGAGGAAAGAAGGAAAAATGTTTTGATTGGATCCACTGGGGTACCATACAATCACATAAAGATGATTGTTTTCAATAATTCAAGTCAACATGGGGACAAGAAATCTAGATATGCCAGGCCTCAATACTCATGAATCAGACAAAGCTAGATCCATTAATTCTGCTTCAGACAGGTAGACTTACTCAGGTCCATTAGAAGTAGAAAACAAGGTAGAAAATAGGATCTGGAGTCCTAAAAAAATTCTATTAATCCAAGCTTTGTTTTGTATTGAATATGTAAACTAGGATGTTTTATTTACCTATTGAGCCCTGATTTTCCAGTGTATGAAATACTTCTAGTAACAGTCAGTTTGTGTTGTATATGTATGTGTGCTTATTTTGCATCACCCACCATAGGACTCAACATAGTCTCATTCACTTCCTTACAGAATTACTGTTAGAATTAAAGGAAATAATGTGTTTGGAGGCAACTGGAAAGTGCTAGATTAGCTTGACAAGCTTACAAAGTAATAAAATGATGCTTGGAAAAATAGCTTTAGCCGTGTATATATCCTCATGATTCTTTTTAAGTTGATATTGAGAATGAACTTATTTTATTTTACTGAATAACACCTTGTAGCCTTACTAAAGTTCTAAATATTTGACATGCTAAAATAAAATTATAGTACATTTCCTGAAGTATTTTCAATCACTATAAAATACCATCTAACTGCAGTCCCTGGTTTTTTAGGTGCAAGCCATATTTGACTTTGAAGCTATGCTGACTGAGAGAGAAAATGCAGTGTTGATTAACTTTCTGAGCCCTACTAGATTTTCAAGATAATCATCTTCTCTACATTTTAGTTGTGTAAACACGGCCATAATCTGTACCTGTGTGACATTCAAAATTTAGGTGATAGTGGTTCCAAACCCTTAGATCTCTGACCCACCATGGTGTTTGGCTGCAAATGGTCTATGCATTCATCATATATACACATTTTGTTAATTTCACATTAACTAAATAATTCCTCATGAATATTTGTGCTAGTATTTTAAACATTACTTGTTCTTGGGGGATTAATAAAATATCATCTCAAAGCATTTATAGCAGAAAAGACTCTTGCAAGTAAGGGAAACCCAATTTGAGCTACAGATGGTGTTTATGGACTCCTATATCTGAAAAGTATATGAGTAAATGCAGGCATGAATAGTTTTAGGGGCCCAAGCCATGAAAATGATACCCCTCTCTTCAAATATCTCAGCTTTATCTCCTGTCCTTGAGCTTTATTCTCCTACATAGTTTATCAGTGTGGAGATGTTGCCAAGAGCTACAAGCTTATATAGGCCAATCCCGACAGTTCAGGACAAAAGGGACAACCTCACTCTCAACAGTCCCAGCATAGGTGCAAGGACCATCTGAAACTGGTGGTCCATGCTCATCCTGGAAATAATTACTTAATAATTGCTGTGGCCATGGAGAAGAAATGCTAGCCTTAGCCAGGCCTGAATCACATACCCAATCTTGGAGCCAAGAATTGAATGAAAATCATCCAACATGAATGGATTGGAAATAGAAAAGGAGAAATGACTCACCACAGGAAATTTGGGGTACTGGGATGTCAATAAAGGGAGAGAATGCTGACCAGCAAAAATAACAGATGGCGATTATGGCATTCTGGAATCCATAGTGGTAATTTGCAATGCTGTATTTTCTCAACTTGTGTGGATCTTAAAATGTTTGATTGTTCAAAAAGGCGTCCTTCTATTTGAAAAGCTCGAGAATCTCTTATCGATGCTTCTTTCTGATGGAGAATATGGACTAAGGGTATCTGGGTGGTGTAATCAGTTAAGCAACCAAGTCTTGATATCGGCTCATGTCATGATCTCAGGGTCATGAGATTGAGCCCTGAATCGAGTTCCCTGCTCCGTGGGGAGTCTGCTTAAGATTTTGTCTCCCTCCTCCTCTGCTCCTCCCCCACTCATTCTCTCTTTCCCTCTCGCTCTCAAAATAAATAAGTCTTTTTAAAAAGGAGTATGTGGAAGAGATTATGCTGAGTGAAATAAGTCAAGCAGAGAGAGTCAAGTATCATATGGTTTCACTTATTTGTGGAGCATAACAAATAACATGGAGGACATGGGGAGATGGAGAGGAGAAGGGAGTTGAGGGAAATTGGAAGGGGAGGTGAACCATGAGAGACTATGGACTCTGAAAAACAATCTGAGGGTTTTGAAGGGGCGGGGGGTGGAAGGTTGGGGGAGCCAGGTTGTGGGTATTACGGAGGGCATGTATTGCATGGAGCACTGGGTGTGGTGCATAAACAATGAATTCTGTTACACTGAAAAGAAATAAATTTTAAAAAAGGAGTATATGGACTAATATATAGGGATACATGGGTGAGTAACTGAAGTTTGTGTCTCTCAACTTAGATGATTACTGTGGAGAGTATGATATGATAGACAGCTGCTTTGGAAATTCTCATGCCTGTAAGCCACTAGCACAGTGAGTTTTCTTGGTCCATTAAGTAACTTCTGAAAGCATTGCCTTCTCCAGGGAGCAGGGAGCAATGCAGAAAAAAAATTTTACAAAGCACATTTTCCAGCAAGAATTCTTCTTCTGTTGAGTTGTTTATTCTTGAATCTTTCAAGATATCCAGGATAGTTGCTTACAGAATGAGCTTATGAACTTTCATAGTGCTAATTTGAAATTAGTTGTGCATTCTACATATAAAGGCCTGTAATCTTTTTTTCCATGAAATAGCTTAGCTCAAAGGAATTTTATGAGGCTGATCATTATGGCATGCCCTAAATGAGGACAATTGTCATAATTATGGACTCATGAGTGGCAAGTGCGCTCCTTCTACTTGTGTACCCTTCCAGCAACCCAGCTACCTGGATGTTCATACTTAGTTGAAAGGAAAATTGATAGCACCATAACAGACTACTTTGCCATTACTTTATGTATGATTTTTTTAAGATTGATTGATTGATTTGAGAGAGAGAGTACCAGCTGGGGAAGAGGCAGAGGGAAAGGGAGAGAGTCTCCAGCAGACTCCCCTCTCAGCCCAGAGATGGACATGGGGTTCAGTCTCATGACCCTGAGTTCATGCCCTGAGCCAAAATCAAGAGTCGGATGCTTCACCAACTGAGCAACCCCAGAGCCCCTTATAAATACCTAAAAAAGTAAATACTTGCGATACATATTTTATTTTTTTTTAATATTTTATTTGTTTATTTGACAGAGATCACAAGTAGGCAGAGAGGCAGGCAGAGAGAGATGGGGAAACAGGCTCTCCGCTGAGCAGAGCACCCGATGCGGGGCTCGATCCCAGGACCCCGAGATCATATCCTGAGCCGAAGGCAGAGGCTTTAACCCACTGAGCCACCCAGGCGCCCCCATATTTTATTTTTTTTATAATGCCTATTTTAATCATACATTCTTTCAGCACTATGGAGCCCTGTGGTTTAAATTTCAAATAATGTTATATAAATGACAAAGTCCAACCTATTCGTGAAATCATGCAATGTTTCAATTACACGGCAACGTTTAGACCCCCAAATCCTCTTCCCTAACAAGTTGCAACTAAACAGCTTTGTCTTTTTTTTTTTAAAGATTTTATTTATTTATTCGAGAGAGCAAGAAAGAGAAAGAGCATGCACTGGGTGAGGGGCAAGGGGAGGAGCAGGCTCTCTGTTGAGCAGGGAGCCAGATGTGGGGCTCAGTCCTGGGACTCCGGAGTCATGACCTGAGTCAAAGGCAGATGCTTAACTGACTGAGCCACCCAGGTGTCCCTAAACACCTTTGTCTTAAAGAAGACTCTGAAACATCTTAACCAAAAGAAGTCTATCTTTCAAAACAGTAATTCATGACATTTACAAATAACTCAAATTCATTTCCCTTTACTCCTCACTTTCCTCGTCCTTCATCAATTATTTCTTAAATGATCTTTTGTGGTACTTATCTTTGTATACTTATTTGTGAATATTATATCCAATGAGGTGTTAATATCCAAGACATAAAAGAAGTCATGCAGTTTGGGGTGCCTGCATGGCTCAGTTGATAAGCATCTGCCTTTGGCTCAGGTCATGATCCCAGGGTCCTGGGATGAAGCCCTGCCTCAGGCTCCCTGCTCAGCGGGAAGCCTGCTTCTCCCTCTCCCACTCCCACTGCTTGTGCTCCCTCTCTTTCTGTCTTTCTCTCTGTCAAATATATAAAATCTTTTTTTTAATTTTTTATTTTTATTATTTATTTCTTATTTTTTATAAACATATAATGTATTTTTATCCCCAGGGGTACAGGTCTGTGAATCGCCAGGTTTACACACTTCACAGCACTCACCATACCACATACCCTCCCCAATGTCTGTAACCCCCCTCCCCCTCTCCCAACCCCCCCTCCCCCCAGCAACCCCCAGTTTGTTTTGTGAGATTAAGAGTCACTTATGGTTTGTCTCCCTCCCAATCCCATTTTGTTTCATTTATTCTTCTCCTATCCCCCTAACCCCCCATGTTGCATCTCCACCTCCTCATATCAGGGAGATCATATGATAGTTGTCTTTCTCTGATTGACTTATTTCACTAAGCATGATACCCTCTAGTTCCATCCACGTCGTCGCAAATGGCAAGATTTCATTTCTTTAAGTGCAAATCAAAAGTGCAATAAGATATTACCTCACGGGGCGCCTGGGTGGCTCAGTGGGTTAAGTCTCTGCCTTCGGCTCAGGTCATGATCTCAGGGTCCTGGGATCGAGCCCCGCATCGGGCTCTCTGCTCAGCAGGAAGCCTGCTTCCCCCCCCCCCCCCCGCCTGCCTCTCTGCCTACTTGTGATCTCTGTCTGTCAAATAAATAAATATTAAAAAAAAAAGATATTACCTCACTCCTGTCAGAATGGCTAAAATGAAAAACTTAAGAAACAACAAGTGTTGGCAAGGATGTGGAGAAAAAGGAACCCTCGTGCTCTATTGCTATTGGTGGGAGTGCAAATTCGTGCAGCTACTCTGAAATACATTAGGGAGTTTCCTCAGAAAAGAAAAAGAAAAAAAAAAACCCTAGCCAATGATCAAGTAATCACACTACTGGGTATTTACCCAAAGAATACAAAAATACTAATTCACAGGGATATATTCTCCACTATGTTTATAGCAGCATTATTTACAGAAGTCGAGATATGGAAGCAACCCAGGTGTCCATCTGTTGATGAATGGATAAAGAAAATGTGATGTGTGTGTGTGTGTGTGTGTGTGCACGCGCGTGCACGCACGCGCATGTGTGCCTAATTCAGCCATGAAAAAGAATGAAATCTTGCAATTTGAAATGACATGGATGGAGCTAGAGAGTATAATACTAAGAAGAATAAGTCAGAGAAAGATAAATGTCATATGATTTCATTCATACTTGGAATTTAAGAAAAAAAAGGGAGGAAGAGAGGCAAACCAAGAAACAGATTTTTTTAAAGATTTTATTTGTTTATTTCACAGAGGGGGGGTATACAAGCAGGGGGAGTGGGAGAGGGAGAAGCAGGCATTTCACCAAGTGGGGAGCTGGATACAGGGCTTGGTGCAGAGCTTGATCCCAGGACTCTGGAAACATGACCTGAGCCAAAGGCAGACGCTTAATGACTGAGCCACCCAGGTACCCCAAGAAAGAGATTCTTAATGATAGAGAACACACTGATGGTTACCAATGGGAAAGTGGGTGGAGGATGGGTTAAAGAGGTGATGTGGATTAATAGTGTGCTTGTCGTGATGAGCACCAGGTGATGTATGGGATTATTGAATTACTACATTGTACACCTGAAACTAATATAGCACTGTGCATTAATATGCTGGAATTAAATATATAAAAACGTTAGGGGCACCTGGCTGGCTCAATTGGTAGAGCATGCAACTCTTGATCTTGGGGTTGTATGTTTGAGTCCCACATTGGGCACAGAAGTTACTTAAAAAATAAAATTTAACAAAAAAATAGAAAACATAATAGAAGATGAGTTCGTTTTATACTTTGTAGGTTCCCCCATATTTCCTTTTTAAAAACCATGTTTATTAGGTACAATAGTCATTTTATAAATTGTGCATATTTAAAATATACAATTTAATCAGTTTTAACACACTACCAAGAAATGACCATAATCAAGAAAAAGAACGTATTTAACAAACTCAAAAGCGATTTATGTTTGAACGTCTACAAAAGCTAGAGATAACAGAAAGGTATATTTTGATTCAATTAAAGTAATAATTTTATAATAATAATATCCAATTTGAAAAAAAGCCCAAGGGACCAAAGAAATGGAGCCCAACACAGGACTCGATCCCATGACCCTGAGATCATGAGCCAAAACCAAGAGTGGGACACTAATCTGACTGTGTCACCCAGGTGACCCTATCCTTACCATTTTATACAACTTGTTTCATTTGGTGTTTTCTCTCTAGTCATAATTTGTGCAACTCTTTAAAGTTGTTATTATGAAATACTTATAGATTCTTAGGAAATTGCCAAAAATGTACAGGGGGCTTCTGTGTCCCCTTCATCCCAGTAACAACAGGTGGTATAACTATAGTACAATATCAAAACCAGAAAGTTGACACTGATACAATGCACAGAATTTATTGAGATTTCATCGGTTTTACATGCATTTTTTTGTGTGTGTAGTGTGTGTATGCTTGCATCTGTGTGTAGGGTTCTGTGCATTTTTATCATATGTTTAGAATTGTGTATCCATCACCACAATACAGAGATTTTCCATCATCGACAGGCTCCTTCCTGCTACCACCTTTATAGACATGCCTCCCCTCCCTTGCTCTCCCCATTCCTGATCACTGGAAACCACCCATCTGTTCTCAGTTTCTGCAGTTTTGTTACTTTGACAACGTAATATGACATAATCATACAATAAACTTTGCACTTGTCTTTTTTTTTCAATCTGCATAGTTCCTTTGAGGTTCATACAAGTCATTGTGTGCATCAGAGTTCATTCCTGTTTATCGGTCAGCAGTATTCCATTGTTTGTGTAAGAGTTTATTTACATTCGCCCACTGAATGACATCTGGATTATGCCTAGATTGGTTACAGGTTTTTGTGTGTGTTTTCTTATCTGTGGAATGAATTGCTAGGTTATATGATGTTAGGGACTGAGTATTTGCGTGTCTCCCCCAAATATTCCTATGTTGAAGCCCTAACTCCCAGTGTAGCTGTATCTGGAGTAAGGAAGTGATTAAGGTTAAACGAGGTCATAAGGGTGAGGCCCCAATCACTGTAAGACGAATGTCCTTATAAGAAGACACCAGAGAGCTAGTTAGCTCTCTCTGTCTCTTTTCATGTGCATGAGGAAATATTGAGAAGGTGGCCATCAGTAGGCCAGGAAGAGAGCTATCACCAGAAACCGTGTGGTCCAGAACCTTGATCTTGTACTCCTGGGCTCCAGAACTGTGGAAAAATAAGTTTCTTTTGTTTAAGTCACCCAGCCTCGGATATTTTGTTATGACAGCCCAAGCCAACTAATACATATGGTAGGTATAGTTTCAGTTATCAAAGAAATTGTCAAGCTGTTTCCCAGAGTGGCTGTATCATTTTACATTTCTATCATTAATTATGAATGGTCCAGTTTCTCTACATCTTCACCAGCATTTGGTATTGCCATTATTTTTTTTTATTTTAGCCATTCCAATAGATATGTCATGATATCCCTTTGTGGTTTTAATTTGCATTTTCCTAATAGCTGATAACGTTAGACATTTTTTCATGTGCCACTTACTTTTACTTCCCTAAGTAAACTTTGAAATGTCAGTTGTAAATCTCTGTCCACAAAAAAATCATATGCACTAAAACTTTAACCTTAATTTTCTGAAATTGAATGCAGTTTTCCAAGCACTTATGTCAGCCAGTTATTGCCCAAATAATTCAGCATAAGAACTAAACTCAAAATCTCAGCAGAATACAAAGATGAGAATTTTTTATAATCTATACAGGGTTTGGGTGGATGGCTTTCCTTGAAACTGTAGGTCTGACTGAGCATGGCTGGGGCGGCTCTACTTCACGTGTGTGCATTTTGGAGTCCAGAGAGAAGGAACAGCAGCTCTCTTGAGCTCTTTTAATGGTGTTGGTAGAGGCTCAAGAGGGCACATGAAAATGTTCAGACCTTTCGAGACCTAAGCTTGAAACTCACATACTATCATTTTTACCCATATACCATTGGCCAAGCAAGTCATGTTTCTAGGCCCCAGGTCAGAGTGTGAGGAGGTACACTCTCAGCCTTCTGTGTGAGATCCTGCAAATTATATGGCAAAACGTCATGGACAGATGGAGGGTATATAATTAAGGCCAACAGTTTTAATCTATCACAACCCACCAACCAGCCACAGAGCTAAAACTAATTCTTAGATACCATAATATTTCCCTTGGAGCTACACCTATAGATTAGGCAATGGGCTTTCATAATTCTTAGCATGAAGGGTGGGGACCAACCTTTATACATGATCATCATTTATCCATTCTAACATCTTCTAATTCCCCTCTTCATTCCATCGCGTTCTTTGGTCATCAGTCGACATAGGTCACTACTACATCTCCTTTTACCAATGGCAAGGCCTTTTCAAGTGGGTTGACTCTCTGTCAAGTCTTCTTGGCCACTAGTAAGTCCTATGGTGTGATACTTGAATGCTATAGAGATGTCTCAGTCACGTCTGCCTATATACCATTAATAGGTGAATTATAAAAGTTTCCCCATCTCAGGGACCCCTGAATACTTGACCTGTGGCCTAGCCTCTTGCAACATTAACTCACAGAATGTGTAGAAGTATACCAGATCCAAGGTGAACAAGGGTCCTATTGAGATTGCTATGTACCGAGCCCTGTTATGTGGGCAGGTTACACCTGGTTATTTGGTTATTGAGATTGTTCATTGTTTACTTGTGTAATCTGTGATTGATGAGATTAAGGAGCACTGGAGAATGGAATCTAGTCAGGTACTCCTGAAAGGTTTATATTTTTTATTTTTTTTTAAGATTTTATTTATTTGACATAGAGAGATCACAAGTAGACAGAGAGGCAGGCAGAGAGAGAGAGAAACAGGCTCCCTGCTGAGCAGAGAGCCCGATGCGGGACTCGATCCCAGGACCCTGAGATCATGACCCGAGCCAAAGGCAGCGGCTTAACCCACTGAGCCGCCCAGGCGCCCCTGAAAGGTTTATAATACTGATAATATAAATGCTAACGAGACCCCAGATCATTCCCTGATCTGACGTAATCCTGGTACACTCAGCCTCATCCCTTGTGACCTTGCAAGTCCCTTTGTGGAGTAATTAAAGACATTGGAAGCTGTTCCTGGAGTTTTAAGGCCTTTGTTGCCTTGTCGTTGTATATGCTTTTCCTACCCTGCATCCTTGGTTAAAGCTAAGTACACGCGGGGCTGTGTGAAGCCAGTAGTATCTTTTGAATGTGATTGTCAGTCTGAAACTAAAACATCCTTTAGTGGTTTTGTAGGGTTCAAGTCTCCCCTTCCCACAAGGGCTTGGCCTAACTTGGGCAGGGATGGTTAGGGAAAGGGCTTCTTTTCAGGAGCTGCCCTGACGTTCAAGCTCTTTCCTGTCTTTCAATCTTATCTCCTTTGTCATGAGTCCACAAAAGCTGTCTATTACTGATATTATTATCTAAATCTTTTGTCTTAAGCCACAAACTTGGCTTTGTTTTTCCACTCAAAAGCCAAAACCCTGCTTCTGTGGTCTTTGTGTTTTGGGGTCCTCTAAGCCAAGAGAGAGCCTAAAAGTAGTAGATCAGAAAGGTACAGAGACAATATACAGTAACAGTTACCTTACAGGCTAATAATGGCACTAAATTCATATCTCTCAATAGTTACCCTGAATGTTAATGAGCTAAATGCCCCAATCAAAAGACACAGGGTATCAGAATGGATAAAAAAACAAAACCCATCAGTATGTTGCCTACAAGAAACTCATTTTAGACGCGAAGACACCTCCAGATTTAAAGTGAGGGGGTGGAAAACAATTTACCATGCTAATGGGCATCAGAAGAAAGCTGGGGTGGCAATCCTTATATCAGATCAATTAGATTTCAAGCCAAAGACTATAATAAGAGATGAGGAAGGACACTATATCCTACTCAAAGGGTCTGTCCAACAAGAAGATCTAACCATTTTAAATATCTATGCCCCTAACGTGGGAGCAGCCAACTATATCAACCAATTAATAACAAAATCAAAGAAACACATCAATAATAATACAATAATAGTAGGGGACTTTAACACTCCCCTCACTGAAATGGACAGATCATCCAAGCCAAAGATCAACAAGGAAATAAAGGCCTTAAATGACACACTGGACCAGATGGACATCACAGATATATTCAGAACATTTCATCCCAAAGCAACAGAATACACATTCTTCTCTAGTGCACATGGAACCTTCTCCAGAATAGATCACATCCTGGGTCACAAATCAGGTCTCCACCGGTATCAAAAGATTAGGATTATTCCCTGCATATTTTCAGACCACAATGCTCTGAAGCTAGAACTCAATCACAAGAGGAAAGCTGGAAAGAACCCAAATACATGGAGACTAAACAGCATCCTTCTAAAGAATGAATGGGTTAACCAGGAAATTAAAGAAGAATTGAAAAAATTCATGGAAACAAATGATAATGAAAACACAACTGGTCTTTGTGTTTTGGAATGCGAACACACAGACATATGTTCTAGAAGTCTCCCCTTCTTTGAGGAAGTGAAGGTAAAATGCCTTAGCTCTCTTGGTCCTGTCTCTAAATATTATCTGCCCTACATGTCAGGTGAGGCAGAGTGTTTATATGGTGGAATGAATTTCAGGTTTGGTACCAAACTCACCTTGGTTCACATTTTGGCTTTGGCTCTTAGTAGCTGTATGATAGGCAACTAATCTGGTGACCTCTCCGAGCCATTTAATAAAAGCTACCAGTTTTAATTGCTCTTTGCTTATGTCTACTCTTCTTTCACAACCTCTTACTTCTTTTTCTCCCGGGCCACAAAAATTTCACTTTCCCTGCGTTGGAATAGCATGCTGTGTTTAAGGGGCAGTCCTTCCCTTTGCGGGTTTTAAAAGTGAAATGGTCATCCTTGCACCCCTGGCACCTGTGCTTCCCAGGGCAGTGCTCTGGGGGAAACTGACAACAGAAGGGACATAGGAATGGAAGGCAAGACCCACCTGGATGATGGAGATAATTCCTCCCTTGCTTTCCCCAATGTCTCCCATGTATAGCAGAGCCAGAGCACAGGACTTCTTACCAGCACGCCCTGCATCTACTCTCATTCTTATCTCTTCAAATTCTGCTCCTATCAAATTCTGCTCCTATCAAATTCTGCTCCTCTCAAAGTCCGTCCTTCCCCCACTACCATGCACTCCCAAATCTCTCCCTCTCATCTAACTCATCCTCACTTTCTGTCTATGACTGGCACTACAGCCTTGAGGGAGGGAACCACAAATTCTTACAGAAGTGATGCTAATTCCTACCTCCCAGGTTTTAGAGACGGGGTGAGCTCACTGATTGGATATCCCTTTGCAAGGTGTAAAGTGCTACACACCTGGCAGTGTCATTGTTTGGCGAGGAACCATAGGAGCAGCAGCAGGAGTGACATTCCTAGCACTGGATAAAAAACGATGGGGGAGGGCACCTGAGTGGCTCAGTCGCTTAAGTATCTGCCTTCGGCTCAGATCATGCTCCCAGGGTCCTGGGATTGAGCCCTGCATCAGGCTCCCTGCTCAGTGGGGAGTCTGCTTCTCCCCCTCCCTGTGCCCTTCCCCTCCATGTTCTCTCTCTCTCTCGCTCGCTCTGCTCTCCCTCTCAAATAAATGAAGAGAGAAAAATCTTAAAAAAAAAAAAAACAAGCAGAGAAACAAATCTGGCTGGCCATGTCTGGCTAATTGTTGGAACACATGGTCAGAAGTTCATTTGCATTGGAGCCTATAACCATCCTAGAAAATACCTCATTTCAGAAATAGAAAGAAGGGCAGTGAATATGCCACAGTAACACAGCTACGGAAGATGATTCTTGAATGTTGTAGCAGCTGGGGACCATGGAAACCTAATATCAAATCAGAGGTCACAGAACGCCATGAAGTATTGGCACATTACTCCAGGAGTTTGGGGGAAATAACTGAGGCAGCATACAAAGATGGGTAAGAGAGAGCCCCTGAATTAACAAGCTTAGGAGATCACATTAACTTCCAAGAACCATTGAGAACACATAAACCAGTTAAGGCCAGCCAGCACCAAGTGCCTGTGCATGCACAACAAATAACTGGGGACTAAAAATCATTTGCAGACCAGTAGAGGTCTGTGGGCCACAGTCTGAGCAGCTGTGAACTTGAGAAGAAATGATCCTGTTGTTACACGCACGCACAAACACACACACACACACACACACACACACACACAAACGATGTTCGTTTCCTATGAACTTCTCTATATTGCTACACCTAAGTTTCTATCTCTTTATATCTAAGAGAACTTCCATTCTTAGCGAGATAAGGGAAAAGACCTGGCTTCTTCTATGACCCTATTTCCCATGTCAGTCTTCCTAAAGTTTCATAAATAACAAGAAAAATGTTATGTTCTTAAACACTGAAAGAAATAAGTCCAGCCCTACAGTACCGCATTGTTTTTTAGAATTCTCTTGCAGCAAAAAAGCTTCCACAAAGCCCAAAAAACAACCAGCTGAAAGCAAATCTTTCCTTCTTGGGAACCTGAAGCTTCTTTTCTCTGTCTTGGGTTTCTAGAAGATACTTTCCCCTCCAGACATGCTTATCCCAGTTATGGGTCTACATATGTTCTGCAAGTGTGAGACCCTGAAAGTGCTATATTCTCATTTTGTCTTAACATTGTTTAGTCTTCACGTCTATCCCACAATACCAGACAGGAATTATTAATTAATTAATAGCTAATTATGACTAAGAAATGGAAGAGAAATACTAAGTAATAGTAAGAATGCAGATTCTTCTAGCCAACAGTAAATTATTTTTTTAATATTTTATTTATTTATTTGACAGACAGAGATCACAAGTAGGCAGAGAGGGGGAAGCAGGATCCCTGCTGAGCAGAGATCCCAATGAGGGGCTCGATCCCAGGACCCTGGGATCATGACCTGAGCCGAAGACAGAGGCCCAACCCACTGAGCTACCCAGGTACCCCAACAGTAAATTATTTGACTGCAAAGAAACCACTCATATTTATTATATACTGGCTATATAAACTATATATATATATTATATATATATTATATACTGGCCATATATATCATATACTGGCTATAATAAACAAGAATAATTAAATTATTGCAAAAGATATCATGTTGTTAAGCCATTTGTCAATGAATGGCTTTGAGTTCTTAGAATTACTGAGTCTTAGATCCTAGAAGAGACTTTTAAAATCATGTAGTACGGTGTAAATTTTTCAAAATCAACATCACAAACACAACTCTCTGTTATCAAAGATCATTTGGAAAATATAGTCCCATTATCCATTATATATAGTCACCTTGAATATTATGTATCCTTTCTCCCAGCCTACTCTCCTTGCAAAGGTGACTCATTTTATTCAAACATAACTGTAAGTCATACCAGATATACAATATTATGTCAGAGATTGGATTTAATATTTCAGAGCAATATTATTCTATGCTATTATATAATCTTCACAAATGACATTCTGGATGGTTTTGCAAAATAATTCATCAAATGCTGTACCATGGACTGCTTAAACATTCTTCATTCTTTAATTAATGTTTAATTGACACATTAATTTTCATGATCATAAATTACACTGAAATGAATAATTTATTTAAAAATTGTCTTGCCTATGGAGGGTCACCTTACAATGACTCCTTCATTTTGTTTAACTGGTATCTTCATCCTCACCTCACAAGATAGAGTAAAAATTAAGTTTTAGTCCAACCTGGCAAATTCCATTAAGTCTAATGATTTAGGCTGAGTTTTATTCAGACAAGCCCAGATTTCAGATATCCTTTACATCTACTGTTGTAGCTAAGGAAGCTATAGGGCCTCCTCTACTTGCTGGCCCTGTGGGAAGAAATGGAGTCCATAAGATGGCACTGATCGGAGCCTATCCCTGTATGCCCTGCTAGCTGCTGCTGCTGGAATTGGGGGCCGATGCCATCTGTGGCCTGTCTTCCTGACCACTTTGACTGATCTGACTTCCCAATGGTGCCTGAGACACCTCTGAAGTCTTGATATGTCTCAGCTTTCACTGCATAATAACCCCCCCCCCCAAAATAGAGTGTTTTAAAACAACCATTTAGCTCCCTGTTCTGCTGGGCAGTCCTTTGTCTGGATTGGGCTTAAGGGATTTCAGCCAAGCTTACTTGTGCATCTGTGGTCAGCTACCAGATCAGCCAGGGGCCGGGTGGCCTCAGAAGTCCCCACTGTCATGGTAGAGGCTATGGAGGGTGACTAGTCCCAGGTCCCTTGTTATCCAGCAGGCTAGCCTGGACCATTTCATGTGACAAACAAGTTCCAAAAGCAGAAGAGGGCAAACTCCATTGCACAACTGCTTTCCAAGCTAATGTTTACATAATGTTTGCACCCATCCCACTGGTAAAGCAAGTACAAGAACCTACTACCAAAGGTCATGACAGTGGGGAAGAAATATTTTGTGGCCATTTTTAAAACCTACGACACACAGTTTTATTTATTTTATTTATTTATTTATTTATTTATTGTTATTAAATTACAGCTCAAGAGCCATAGCAACCCACTCTCCCATGCTACCCAGTTAGACTCCAGGCAACCCACTGGGGACATGCAGAAATTTCCCAGCACTATTTAAGAACAAAGGACAGCTTTGGACTACTAGCTCTCGTTCTCTCTTTCTTATCACTCCATTGTCCCTTGTTTCTGGGGCAAATGGGAAAACAGGATTCATGGACGAATTTTGCACAAAATGTGTATTAAACTATGTTAGGTAGACATTCTGTTTTTATTAAAAAAAAAGATTTATTGGGGCACCTGGGTGGCTCAGCTGTTAAGTGTCTGCCTTCAGTCCGGTCATGGTCCCAGGGTCTTGGGATCGAGCCCCACATCGGGCTCCCTGCTTGGCGGGAGGCCTGCTTCTCCCTCTCACACTCCCCTTACTTGTGTTCCCTCTCTCACTGTATCTCTCTCTGTCTAATAAATAAATAAAATCTTTAAAAAAGTTTTACTTATTTGAGAAAGAGAATACAAACAGGGAGAGTGGAAGAGGACAAGGGAGAAACAGATTCCCTGCCAAGTGTGGAGCCTGATGCAGGACTCGATCCCAGGACCCCCAGATCATTACCTGAGACAAAGGCAGATGCTTAACTGACTGAGCCACCCAGATGCCTCGAAATACATTAGGTAGACATTCTAAAAGGACCAAAGGATGGACATAGAGGTTATACTCTCAGGATCAAAGCATGAAGAGTTAATACAGTCTGGGAAAATAAAACATACAACCCTATCCACAGACCCATGACTGAGATCTTTGACACAGGGTGCCAGAAAATCCACCCAGCTGAACATCAAATGCCTCAGTCTGGTACTTTACAGATAATCAACTCTTCCCACATGGAACCATTAACTCATGTTGCTGCCTCCAGGTTCATTGCTAAGATGCTCAAGAAACTGGGTCACATGCAGAACTCTAGAAACAGGGAAATCTGAGACATGTCGTTTTTAAACTTCCAGCTTTGACTGGACATGGAAGTAAGCTAGAAGGTGGTTGCAATGGATGTGAAGAGTTCTACTCAGCTGTATCTATCCTAGCATTCTATCCTAAACTCCAAGGTTAGAGAAGGGAGATTAGGATGCATAACTGACCACCTGCTCTCTCTATCCATCTCTGCTCCCCTTCCTATGATCCTTAGTGATGGATGGGCCAATTGGGAGTTGGATTCCTGAGAACTGTACCCCATGGCAAGGTTTCCTATGCATTTGATTTATGAAGGAAGTGCTCTTGCGATAAACAGGTAGGAAAAAGGGGGCGGGGGAATATCAGGATAGAGAGGTGGGAAAAGGCAAGCAAGGTTGCATTTGCAGGCAAAATCCATAAGAAGACAGCCGCAGCCCGATCCCAAGGGACAACTCTGCAGTGTAATGCCTGGGAGTGTGTCCCAGTTAGAGACAAGGTGGGGCTAGGCTTTCACAGTAGTGCATCCTTCAGCTGCTGTTGGCTGAGGATTGTGTCTTATTGCATTCAGGCTGCTATAACAAAAATACCACAGACTGGGTGGTTTACACAATGAACATGTATTTCTCACAGTTTGGGAGGCTGCAAAGTCCCAGATGAAGGTGCCAGCAGATGTGTTGTCTGGCGAGGGTCCACTTCCTGGTTCACAGGAGGCCATCTTCCCTCTGCGTCCTCACATGGCAGAAAGGACAAGAACACTCTCCGGGGTCTTTTTTTTTTCTTTCCTTTTTTCCTATTTTAAGATTTTATTTATTTATTTGACGGACAGAGATCACAAGTAGGCAGAGAGGCAGGCGGGGGTGGGGGGAGCAGGCTCCCCGCAGAACAGAGAGCCCGATGTCGGGCTTGATCCCAGGACCCTGGGATCATGACCTGAGCCGAAGGCAGAAGCTTTAACCCACTGAGCCACCCGGGTGCCCCCGGGGTTTTTTTCATAAGGGCAGTAATCCCATCATGAGGGCCCCTACTCTCATGACCCTGTCACCTCTCAGACATCCCACCTCCTAATAATAACATCACCTCAGGGATTAGGATGTCAACAAATGTATTTGGCATATGGGGAATGACACACACACTCAGTCCATAACAGGCCACCCCAGATGTACATAAACTCCTAAGAGGTTCTAGGCCTCTGCATCTGTGGGCAGAGCTGACTTCAAGACTCCAATGTCAGGCCTCCAACTGACAGGTAGGAAGGAGGTTGAAAGCTAAACACATCAAAGCTGAGTGAGCAGTGTATGGAAACTATTAAAAAGCATCACTGGAGATCTCAAGGAAGCAGAGAACAGCGTCCACTATGGCGCATCTTCTCATAATTACTATCACGCAGTCCGCTGGGTCTGGATTTCATTATATGTGATGGTATACTGGCTTGGCATTCAAGATCCATTCGACCCTCCTTCTGTTCTGTAGTGGCTGGAATGCAAAAACATATTTCCCAGGCTTCTTTGAGATTAGAATTCTGGGTGTGAGTTCAAATTGGGCCATGAGATACATCCATCCAAAACTTAGGAAGTGGAAGCAAGGGGCGCCTGGGTGGCACAGTCAGTTAGGCCTCAGACTCTTGGTTTCAGCTCAGTTCATGATCTCAGGGTTGTGAGATCGAGCCCTGAATCGGGCTCCCCACTCAGCTCAGCATCTGCTTGAGATTCTCTCTCTCCCTCTCCTTCTGCCCCTCCCCCCTCAATTTCTAAAATAAATAAAAAAAGTGTAAAAAACAAAAAGAAAGTGGAAGCAAGACAGAGGCTGAGATTGTGCTATTGTACCATGTCTGGTGGCAAGCATGGTTGTGTAGGCATGTGGTTTACTGTGACAGCTTAGCAGCCTCAGGATCCAGTCACGATGTGGAGAGACAGGATACAGGGCATTCATTTTGCCTGAGTGGATGGATCATAGCAGGAATGATGCAACTCTGGAGCTCATGGGAGCACTTTCTAGATCCTGACTGTGGCAATAATCACAGTTCTGGAGCCAGAGGCCTCATGACCACGTAAGAGGTAGTATCTGTCTAGATGGCCAGGTTCTGTGGTGAGTCTGTGGAAGATTTTTTGTGAAAGCTCATGTAAGAAGCCTTTCAACAATTCTGTAACTCCTTCCTGCTTGAACTAGTTCAAGTGCAGCCTGTGCTATGTGACTGAACCCTGACCTAAATAATATGCTAATGGGAACTGCAAGAATTTTAAATTTTTTTCTCTTAAAAAAAATATCGATGTGTTTTTCTTTCTTGTATTTGAATGGTGTGATTTTTACTTCAGTTGGCCTGATGATGATCAAACCAACTGAAAATTTTTCTCCACTCAAAAATTCTACTTTAGGAGTCAAAACTTAAGGACTGGATTTTTTTTTATCTCTGCATTTCTGCTGTAACAGCTTTGGCTCCCCATCCCCTTCCTTATGCATAGAAAAACACACAAAACCAGCTTAAAAAGTCAGATATACCTATACAAAAATTAAAACTACAATGATATATTTTTTAAGTAGTATCTCTGTTTTATATATAGAGATAGATAGATAGATATAGATATAGATATAGATATAGATATAGATATAGATATAGATTTAGAACTATTTCTTCAGGGTACATTTCCAGAAACAAAATTGCATCATCAACATTTTCCACTCTGAACACTTATTTCATATCATTTCCTAAAGTTTTGCACCAATGTATTTTTCCTTCCACAATGTAAGATTCCTTTCAAGCATTCATCTGTTGCACACTTCCCCAGAATAAGAAACCTGACAAAGCCTTTTTTTTCCTAATCTAACTGATAAATGATGGACTGTTATTGTTGCCTCAGTTTGCATTTTTGGTCACTGAGCTCGTCTAACCTTTTATAATATTTATTCAACGAAATGTATTTCCATTTGTTAATGGAGTCTTTAAAGTCTGAGAAACTTTTGTATATAGAAAATCACCCCCACTTGGACTTGTTCAGTTCATCAAATATACATGTCCAGTGAAAAAAAAGTAGGCAAGTCATTTTTTCTAAAACACATAGAGATTAAATCCTGACCTAATTAAGTTTTCCCAAATGGTTAAATTCTCCATAAGAAATTTGGTGTAACTAATTCTTTTGAGCACTTTAAATACCTTACAGACATTTGGATATTTCTAACACTCTCAACAGCAGGGAGACCATGAACAAATACAGTGATTATAAAACTCATTCCAATAAAATAACTTCAACTTCTAGCTTCAGTATCAACCAAGCTGCTGAACTAGAACACCTGGCTCCCTCAGCCAAGATCACTCTCCAAGAGAGAATATCAAGGTCTAGAGAAGAGTCTGAGTAACTGTTCAGAGGTTCAGATCTCCAGTATGGGGGTTCTCAGCAGTTAGGGCAGTGTGCTGAGAATGGGAGGAAGATAGGTGTGGCTGACTAGTCCCCAGCCCTCCCCTTTCTGCTTCACTCCCAGCCTGTGGGGCTGGTGCCTTCTCCAGATGTCGTACAGTTGCAGGGGTCAAAGTTATGGAGGGGAAAGCTTCACTGTGAAGAAACAGCATGGTGGGGTGGGGAGTGATTCAATGTGGGGAGCTTATCCCCACCACCCCCGCCACCCCAGTGACTCTCTGAACTCATTTGAGTGAACACAGACTGAGGTCTAGCCTCTGATCCTTTCCCTGTAGCCACTGCTGAAAAAAGTAGCCCGTATTGCAAGAAACATGAGTCACAGGGCAGGACATCTTCCTCTGAAGAGCAGAACGATTTCACGGACAGATGATTTCCAAAGACTCCATCTTAAGCAGAATAAATATTACAACACAAAGAACAATTGCTTTAAAATTCAGAATAAGTGGTGCCTGGGCAGCTCAGTGGGTTAACCTCTGCCTTTGGCTCAGGTCATGATTCCAGGGTCCTGAGATCGAGCCCCGCATCGGGCTCTCTGCTTGGCGTGGAGCCTGCTTCCTCCTCTCTCTCTGCCTGCCTCTCTGCCTACTTGTGATCTCTGTCAAATAAATAAATAAAATCTTTTAAAAAAATAAAATAAAATTCAGAATAATAAACATAATGCAAAATATCTCCTTTATAAGAGCCACTTATAAAGCATCAAAGACATGCAGAGGTTGAAAGTAGATGGAAGCAGTCATCTTAGGCAAATGCTAACCAAAAGAAACCTTATAAAACGGCAGGGGTAGGGGGAGAAACCTAGTGTCTATCTTAGTATCAGACAAATAGATTTTTAAAAACAAAGTACTCTTAGGGTCAGGAAAGGCCAGTATGCAATGATAAAGATTCATTTTGCTAAAAAGATAATAAAATTCTAGGATCACCTGGGTGGCTCAGTGGGTTAAGCCTCTGCCTTCTGCTCAGATCATGATCTCAGGGTCCTGAGATCAAGTCCCACATAGGGCTCTCTGCTCAGCAGGGAGCCTGCTCCCCTCCCCCAATCTCTCTTTTAAAGAAAAAAAATAATAAAATTTTAATGATGGATGAATCTATCAAAATAACCTCAAAATATGTAAAGTTAAAGTTGATAGAATTACAAGAACAAAAAGGAGAAATCAATACCATCATGGTGGGAAATTTAAATACAGCTCCTTCAATTATCCATAGATTAGGGAGAAAATATTCAGCAAGGGGATCGAAGATCTTAGCAACACAATGAAGAATTTTGATCTAATTGGCCTGTAGAGAATCGTATATCCCAAAGCTTGGAAATATATGTTCTTCCTAACAACATATTTTGTAAATAAGGCAGTTAAAAAATTGGATCATGTACTGGGTCACCAAATGAACCTTAACAGTTTTCAAAACCTAAGTACCTTGCAGACTATTTTCTCTGACCACAAGTCAATTAAATTAGAAAGACTATAAAACAAGTAATTAACAAATCTATTCACTACTGGGAGTCAGTGTCCCATGGGTCTCATATTTCTGCAAGTCTTCAAGGAGAGGCACGGCCTCACTTTTTGCTGGCTTTCTTTTCGAGGATGTGTGTATAGAACAAAGGCTTGGTAGACATATACAGGGTCTTCCTCCCCTCTACAGTATAAAAGATTTATGTTCCTTAAACTTGGAGTTCCTCTGCTGCAACACAACTCATTGCAAATCCAGGTATTACCTGGTTCCTTTTTTTTTTTAAGATTTTATTTATTTATCTGACAGAGAGAGAGATCACAAGTAGGCAGAGAGGCAGGCAGAGAGAGAGGAGGAAGCAGGCTCCCTGCGGAGCAGAGAGCCCGATGCGGGGCTTGATCCCAGGACCCTGAGATCATGACCTGAGCCGAAGGCAGCGGCTTAATCCACTGAGCCACCCAGGCGCCCCTACCTGGCTCCTTTTGCATTACCCTGGAGCAGCTGGGGTTTGGGGACCCCTCCTGTGAAAGCTGATATGCTGTCTATGGCTCATGCTGTGTGTAACAACAACCTTTGTCTCTCTCTCCCTCTCAGTCTCTCTCTGTTTTTTTGTATGGTTTTACTCTCTAAAAATTTTTTTTATTGTGTTATGTTAGTCACCATACAGTACATCATTATTTTGATGTAGTGTTCCATGATTCATTTTTTGCATCTAACACCCAGGGCTCCATACAATCTGTGCCCTCCTTAATACCCATCACTAGGCCCCTTCCCCCTCCCCCAAAATCCTCAGTTTGTATCCCGGAGTCCATAGTCTCTCATGGTTCATCTCCCCCTCAATTTCCCCCCTTCATTTTTCCCTTCCTTCTCCTAATGTCCTCCATGCTATTCCTTATGTTCCAAAGCCACAGTGAGATGCCACCTCACATCAGTTAGAATGGTAAAAATTGACAAGGAAGGAAACTACAAATGTTGGAGAGGATGTGGAGAAAGGGGAACCCTCTTACACTGCTGGTGGGAATGCAAGTTGGTGCAGCCACTTTGGAAAACAGTATGAAGGTTCCTCAAAAAATTAAAAACAGAGCTACCATATGACCCAGGAATTGCATTACTGGGTATTTATCCTAAAGATACAAATGTAGTGGAAAGAAGGGGCACATACACCCCAAAGTTCATAGCAACAATGTTCACAATTGCCAAACTGTGGGAAGAGCCAAGATGCCCTTCAACACATGGATAAAGAAGATGTGATCCATATATATGATGGAATATTACTCACCAGCATCCTTTGTGTCTGACCCAGGCGTCAAGTCTTCTATCATCATCCACAAAATGAAGGTAGGTTAACTTGTTGGTTTGCAAGTAGCGTAAAACAACTGATTGTTCATGATGAATGACATCCATATTTTCAGAAGTTTAAAAAACACACTATTAAATAAGTCAAAATGAAAGGTATAGTATGTCTAAAAATAAATTATAAAAATACTGCATGTCAAAACTTAAGGAATATAGCAAAAGTTGTACCATAAAGGAAATGTTATAGCCTTAAATACTTCTCTGAGGGGGCGCCTGGATGGCTCAGGCATTTTAGATGCCCAACTCTTGATTTCGGCTCGGGTCATGATCTCAGGGTTGTGAGGTGGAGCCCCAAGTCTGGCTCCATGCTCAAGGTGGAGTCTGCTTGAGTTTCTCTTTCTCCTTCTTCCTCTGCCCCTCCTTCCCCACCCACCCCCTACCCTACATTCAAGCACGCATGTGCATGTGTGTGCATGCTCTCTCTCAAAAAAAAAAAATTACTTCTCTTAGAAAAAGAAAAGCTGCAAATTAATTAGATATTTGAAAAAAAAGATTAAACCTAAAGGAAGCAGAATAAAAAGAGTGTACATCAATGAGAGAAAACAGAGAGAAGAACAACAAAGACAAAAATTGGTCCTTCGGGGAAAAAATATTACAAAGTAGACATATTTCCTGCCATATTCAAGAAAGAGAGAGAAGGCCCCAAAATAAAAATGATAAATGAAAAAGAGGAACCTAACCAAGATAAAACAGAGATGAGAAAGATAATGAGCATGAGGCATTCCCATTATAACGAATTAGGCAAAAAAGGGCAAATTCCTAGAAAAATAGAACTTAACCAGAATTGACTTGAGAACAGTATTATAAGCTTGATTGTCTTGCTAATATAATAGGAATTAAAGCAATAATTTAAAATGTTCCTTTCAAGCAAACACCAAGCCCAGAAGAGATCATCTCAATCTCATGCAAACTGAAATGAGGTCAAGATTTGTCAAGGCTAGGGATTGACAGGATGTCTTACATATCACTGCTGAGAATGGATTTATCTCCTTAATTTGAAAATTCATGTAGCCTATGACTCAGCAATTCAACCCTTAGGTGTGCACCCAAGAGATACTCATATATACACGCACACACAGTGCCACCAGGCTCACAGTGTGGTCAGTGGGAAACATAATTAGCAGTGAGGTTTATACAAAACATGTACAGGAAACAGAGGCAGAGCAGTCTCCCAAGTCTTAATGGTCTTGCTATGTAGTTTTGTTATTTATTGAATACTGTGAATCTACTACCCTTTATTTATTTTATTGTGTGGTAATGTTTTTATTTTGTACTAAACCATTTTGTGTATTTAAAAAAGGGAGAATACTAAGTGTAATTAAGAACTGGATTTTCAGAGCACCTGGGTGGCTCAGTCTTTAAGTGTCTGCCTTCAGCTCAGGTCATGATCCCAGGGTCCTGGGATCGAGAGCAGGGAGTCTGCTTCTCCCTCTCCCTCTCCCTCTGCTGCTCCTCCTGCTTGTGCTCTCCTGCTCAATCTCTCTCTCTCTCTCAAGTAAATAATAAATAAAAATCTTTTAAAAAGTTAAAAAATAAAAAGAACTGGCTTTTTACTACTCAGGCAAAAATGGTAAACGCGTAACTTTAGAAGAAATATTTGTCAACATTTGTCATCAACCATGGGGATCACAGTAGTATTACTGACTACATGGAAACAGAAATCTGCTGAAAAGACATCAGTATCTATGGCAAAATTTTATAGTTATTGAAAGGCCCCCCAATAATGGGTCCATGATTAAAGGAGCGAGACTGATACAAAGCGAAGGTCAAGCAAAGCTTTATTTCGCGCCAAGCATCAAGAATCAAACAGACCGTCAAACAGACCAGTTGGGGTCACCCCTAACAGAGGGGGCGACCTCTCTCTGCTTCACAGACTAGCTTTTAAGGGCAAAGGCCATGTGGTTGGGCCTGGCCACGCACAGGTAGCCAATGAAATTGTAACACACAGAGAAAGCTGCACAGTCATGTTAGGTCACACATAAGTGACCAATTGAATTATAATTTACCCTAGTAGATATTTGAACCAGCCTATCACCTTGGTCAGAATTAGTGCCCAAAAGGTGCCCAAAGGGCAGGGCCCATACTCCTTGGTAACTAGGGAGACAGTATGCATCCCCCCCCCCCACTGATTGGATGTCTCCACTTGGCCTGACCCACCCTTGTATTTGGGCTTTGTTACCTGGGACTGGTTTTTGGGACTTGTTTTTAAGTAAGTCCCCTGGGGGAAGGGGGGCAGGGACAGTTTAAGTTTTAAACAACAAAATTATTATTTAAACAGATGGAAGCACTCTGGCTAAATAGGTCCTTACATTATTTAAGACTTTGCCTGCATAAGATGGAAGGAATGTGACATATCACTTTTCAGAGAGGTTAAATACCCATTCTGAATTAATTTTACTAATTTTCAGTTCCAAGTTTTCTTGTCCATATATAAAAAAGCTAATGTAATCATAAACATGCTTATGCCATGAACAGAAGAGGAATTTCTTATGAAGTGAAATGACCCTGGATGCGTCAAATAGAAAATCAGTTAATTCCAAGAATCATTCATTTCTTTCCATTCAATTTATGCAATCGAAGTAAAGCTTTGAGTGCTCATTCTGTTGAAGATGAAGCATCTGGCATTAATATCAATGGTATTACAAATCAATAAAAAAGTTAAAATTTGAAGACCAAGTTTTTACTTTTCATAGGATAAAATGATTGCTAATTTTGGTAGAGCAAACCATCATAACAAGAACAATGTTTTTCACTAAATTAAGAAACCTACAAAACAAATGGATATTCAGAATAGGTCATAGTAGACACAAAATTCCTAACTGCATCCAAATAAGAAGTAATATTCTACCAATTGAAATGAAAGTTGTAAATACTTTAAAGTATTTTAATAAAGACACAGAATAAGTGAACTATAAAATGTTCTTAATAAAACTGACATTGAAAACTAAAAATACTTTAACAAGGTAATATGAGTTTTCTCTACTTCCTGTCATCAATCAGATTGTAGAAATGCTGGCACTTTTGAAAAACTCTTTTGTAAATCAACCTAAGTATCTTCATTAATATTGAACTTTTAGGTGAATTAGCCTCCTCAAATTTGGTTGCATTTCGCTCAAAACGCAGCTTTGGAAACCACTGGAGCTCCTAGATAAAAATTGCAAAGAGGAAAGCTGGAAACTTACCTTTGAAACAAACAAACAAAAGAGGAACTACACAAATGGAATGACAATAGCACAAAGAGTATGCAAGATTTAATTTTTGATATTCTGTTCTGGGACTTCAGAATATCTCAACTTGTGGAAAGAATCCTTTGGTGGAGCTCTAGTTTTTAACTGGATAAATTATCTTTATCAGCATCACACCAAGAAGGCTTTAATTTTGTAGCATTGAAATTTAGCACAACATTCTCAAGTATCATAGAGACAACGTACTAGACTCAGTTTGTCTTGTAAAAACACTTATTGAAAAATCGAGTCAAAGATAGCATCTGGAAAATATACTTTTTCAATATTTTTTAAAGATTATACTTGCTTTTTAGCAGTTGGAAGGATATTACCTCAAATAAAAATATTGGTAACCAGCCATTATGTACCTTCTCATAGAAAGACAAAACACTATCCATGAATTCTTCTTGGAAAAGAAAAAAACAGTCCTACAACTGATTAAGCCTCTAGATCTAACTACTAATTTAAAAGAAATACAGGGGACAGAAAAATCCTCTGGGAATGCAATCAGCAAAATCTAAGAGTAAAGTTTCAAGTTAGTTTCCAAACTGTAAGGAAAACGAACAAGGATGAAGATTACAAGACACTTGAGACATATCAGCCAATTGCAATATATTGACTTTATTTAAATCTTGATTCAAACAAAGAAATAGAAATTTGCCAGACACTGTGGAAGCCACTCCATATGTCCCACCCTAATCACAACCTCCTCTTCCTTCCAAAAGGAATCATGATTTTGACCTCTAAACTTATCATATCCTTATCCTTCATAATAGTTGTATCACCCCTAGAAATTTTAGTTTAGTTTTGCTAGAGAGTATTATGCTAAGTGAAATAAGCCAGTCAAAGAAAAATACCATATGGTTGCACTCATATGTGGAATTTAAGAAACAAAACAGATAATCATATGGGGGTGGGAAGGGAGAGGGAAACAAACCATAAGAGACTCTTAAAGAACAAACTGATTGTTGATGGGTGGGGGATGGGCTAGATGGGGGATAGGTATTAAGGTCAGTGCTTGTGGTGATGAGTACTGGATGTTGTATGTAAGGGATGAATCACCGAATGCTACACCTGAAACCAATATCACACTGTATGTTAACTAACTAGAATTTAAATTAAAAATTTGGAAAGAAAAAAAATTATTGTGAGAAATTGACTCATGCAATTAGGGAGGCTGACAAGTCCCAGGATCTGCAGTCAGACAGCTGGAGACCAAGGAAGAGCCATGTTTCAGTTTGAGTCTGAGGGCAGGAAAAGCCAAATGTCCCTGTTCAATGGCCGTCAAGCAGGAGAAATTCTCTCTTACCTGGGGGAAGATCAGCTTTTTGTTCTATTCAGGCCTTCAACTGCCTGGCTGAGGGCCATATGTATAAGGGAGGCAATCTGCTTTACTCAGTCTCCTGATTCAAATGTTTATATCTTACCCAAAAGCCCTCACAGACTCACATCCAGAATCATGTTCGACCAAATATCTGGACACTCTGTGGCCCAGACACATAAAATTAACCATCATAATATCCTGTGGACAAGACATAGAAATAAGAACTAGACGAAAAGACAATCTAGAATCTGTGATCCCTAGACGACAAGTTTGTTGATGGAGTGGTGTCAATATGGCAGGAGGCCTATGGCAAATGAATGACTTATACAGAGTACTTTTCCGTGCAAGACCATGTTCCACATACCACTGGATGCCTGAAAAATAGTAAGAGTCTCGTTTATTTGGTGAGGATGTTCTCCCCTTGGAAGAGGTATGGCTTACAAGAAGTAGCAGAGAGTGTTAAGTGTTTCTTCTGTATTGACATTCACCTGTATGAGTGTCCATATTTCCCATTCCAGTGAAAGCAGGAGGGGGGATGGGGTCTCAGAGCATCATCCTCAGAGTATGTGTGACTTAAACAGTTTACAGTGCTCCTTCCTATGGAAATTTGTGTCATTAAGTGACCAAAGCCAGGACAAGATAGCACAACACCATTTGCCTAAAAATACTAATCTATACATTTGTATAAGTGTAGTATACTATAAGACTTGCTATTCAGGAAACCAAAAGGCAAGGGGGTTGCTGAAGTAAGGAGTTTCCAGTCTTTGAACTTTTTTTGTGCATTGTGCATGAATGAACTTCTTATTCATTAGCATTTCCTCAAATCAAACAGAGGAATATACTTGAAATTTTAGCAATTTGCATTTTACAAAACAAATAGTGAAAGTCGGCAGGTGGGGCGGGGGGAGAGAAGTAGGGAGGGAGAGGAGAGGAAAGGATGGAGGAAGGAGGAAAGAAGCATAGAGAAGAAAAGGAAAAAAAGGGAATGAGCCGGGGAGGGAACCAGAATGATGGGAGGAGTGGGAAAGAACAAGAAAGAAAGTGAAAGGGGGCACATAGGTTGCTCAGTCAGTTAAGTTTCTGACTCTTGATTTCAGCCCAGGTCATCTCAGAGTGGTGAGATGGAGCCCTGAATCTGGCCCTGGGCTGAGCATGGAGTCTGCTTCAGACTCTCTATCCCTCTGCCCCTCCCCGTCCTCTGCTCTCACTCATGCTCTCTCAAAAGAAAAGGAAGAAAGAAAAAAGAAAAGAAAAAGGAAGGAAGGAAAGGAAGGGAGGGGGGAAAGAAAAGAAAAGGAAAGAAAGACTAAAGGAAGAAACAAAAGAAGGCAGGAAAAGAAAGAGAGAGATAAGGGAAAAAAGGAGAGCGGGAAGGGAGGAAGAGAAAGAGGAAAGTTCCCTATTTCCACTGCATCCTCCTCTCAGCTTCTGTCCACTGGACAAGCACTGAACCTAACTTCTCTGTAGTCCCTCTCATAATGCTGTTACTTCAGAGTTGGGGGTTTCTATCTTTAGGTTGTTCCTTCCTAGGACAGGGCAGAGGATTTGGGGGTCTCATTACTAGAAGTTCAACTTCGTCACAAACTCAGGTGTGTAATAAGTGACACTTTCTCTGAATCTGAACCTCCATTTTCCCATAGTGGCCGAAAATATCACCTCAGTCATTGGTGGCTTCTTCAGTCCTTCGCAGGGTTGTTCCCCAGTCCTGGCATGTTGTGCAATGCCAAGGAATGATGGAGGCTAAAGTGGGAGTTCATGACCTTCAAGTCATAGACTATTGGTCATTAGTGGACAAAGGTTATCACAGGTCAGTGCCAAGAGGCCCACTGTCTCATCTGCATGAGGCCTTTGGGTCCACAGGTGTCCCTTACAGATAGAACCCAGGAATTAGGGCGCCTGGGTGGCTCAGTCGGTAAGTGTCTGCCTTTGGCTCAGGTCATTATTTCGGGCTCCTGAGATCCAGCCCCAGGTAGGGCTCCCTGCTTCTTCCTCTTTTCTGCCTCTCCCCCTTCTTGTGCACACTCACTGTCTCTCTCCCTCTCTTCTCTCTCTCAAATAAATCAATAAAATCTTTAAAAAATAAAAATTAAAAATTAAAAAAAGGACCCAGGAATCATTTTCAGGGCTTACTGTAGTCCTATCTGCCACAAAAATCATCATCTTTCAAGCCTCGCCACCTCCCCAGAGATGTGTGTGTTTGGAGTGGGGGAGCCAACAAGGTCCTGACTTTCTACAGCCCAAAGTCTGCTTTCTCTTATTCCTCCAACTGTGAGTTTTATCCTGCTTAAGAAAATAATCTGATACAGCAAACATTCTTTTGACTAGGCCATACTGACAGTACAAAATATCTTTAATTTATACTTTTTAATGTAAGCTCACTCTACACCCAAGGTGGTGCTTGAACTCACTACCCTGAGACTGAGAGTCACACTGTCTACTGACTGAGCCAGCCTGGTGCCCCAGCACAAAATATCTTTTTAAAAAATATTTATTTATTTATTGTGAAAGAGAGAAGTGGAGAGAGGTAGAAGAGAGGGAGAAAAAAAGTTCAGGAGACTCTGTATTCCACAGGGGTCCAGCAACGAGGTGCTCAATCCCATGACCATGAAATCACCACCTGAACGGAAGCCAAGAGTCTGACACTTAACTGACTGCGCCACTTAGGAGCCCCAAAATATCTAACTCACCTCGCAATTTGAGCTGAAATATTCACCCTGAACCTTGACTTTTGCCTCTGTTTTTCAAGAGGAAAAAAGAATTATATCCTGCAAACAAACATTTGTATAAACCAGTCATACTTTTTTCATCTTCCTAAATCCCCAAAGTTAGTAAATCACAAAAACAACTTTAACAAGTATTCCCTGCAGGTCTCTAGTGAGATGTTGAGAGAGTCTCTACCTGAGAGTCTTTCTTTTCACCATTGGAGCCGTTCCCAGCAAGACAATGGGCACCGGAAGACAGAAATAAGTGCTGTGAGACGGAGGGGAGAGGTTTCAGTACAAAATGTGCCTTAGCCACACATCATGCCAACTCTGAGATTAAGACCAAATCAAGGTCAAAGCCAGACTTAATTACTCGAGTCCATACTGAAGGTACCCCATCCCTACCCCTTTCCTGCTTCTCAGTGTGCTTAGTAGAGAAGGTTCTAGTCATAGCCCTCTAATAGGGGCTGAGGGTCAAAAAGTAAGAAAATCAATAAAGCAAGATATGGGCAAGGACCACAGATGCTGAATTGGAATAAATTGAAAGGAAAATTATTCAACATATCTTAAGTAGTCATTGCCCATGTCTTACCACGGTAGTGTGCATTACTCGCTAGATTTTGCACCATGTAAATAAGCTCTTTAAACAGGGACCGTGTCAACCTCATGTTTCTATAATAGTTCACACTGAATAAATATTAGTTGGACTTCTTTGAATATAAAGTGAGTAAATGAAAGTCTGGCGGGTGAGTTTCAGAACGGACAAGTACAATATAAAAAGGCAAATAATCTAAATCATATTTCTTGAATGTCAAACTTTAGGTTAACGGTTAAAACTCAGAGAGAGACCTTACTGTTAATACAGACAATTTCCTGAGTCTATTGGCCCCATGTTCTACAACAGACAAAAATGTCCACAAAATATTGGACATTCTCAAATAGTGTATGAGGAAGAGAAACTAACAGATTTTCCCCAGGCAAACATTATGAATCCACTAGTTTTAGAACTTCTACCTCTATTACAGTGTCAGTGAAACAAACAAACATAGATACAATATTTTATTCAAAGATAATGTGATCAGTGAACAGAGAAATGAAAAACAAAAAAAAATACATGGAATCTCGATGAGCACTGAGCATTTTATGGAAGTGTTGATTCATTATATCATACACTTAAAGCTAATATAACACTGTATGTTAATCATACTTCCATTTTTAAAAAGTACGTGGAGAAAAGACCAGAAATAAATCCATTCAAAATGTTACCTGAATATTTGTGGATGGAGGACTTCAACTTTCTGCTTTCCTGTTATTCAGATTTTCTAGAATGAGCCGATACCATGTTTATAATGAATAAAAGAAACATGTTAAAAGAAAGATAAAAATAGAATTAGAATCCAGAAAAGGATGTCTAAAATGAGCATGAGAAAAAGTGGATTAATGTATATGGACAAATATGGGATGACAGCAGGTAGTAAAGGAAACTAACTATTTTACATATAAGCAAACATGGACTTATTTATCTTGAATAAAAATTAATAGTGGAAAGACAAATTTCTGAAAAGCAAGAGGGTAAAAAAATGGTCCTTCTGTGGTAGGCAGAATCCTGCTCATGCCCCTCACCTTACCCTGGCAAATATTCATATCTTGATTCCTGGAACCTGTGAATGTTCCCAAACAAGGCAAAAGGAACTTAGCAGATGTGATTACTTGAAGAATCTTGAGATGAGCACGTTAGCCTCAATTATCCAGGTGGGCCCAATGGGATCATAAGGGTCCTCATAAAAGGGAAGTGAGGAGGAGGAGGGCAGAGTAGGCAAAGTCCCACTGATGACAGTGGTGGCTTTGATGCACAGCCAGGAGCTCCAGCAGTGTGTGGGTAGCTTCTAGAAGCTGTAAAGGGTAAGCAAGCCATTTCTCCCCTGTAACGTCCAGAAGGAACACAGCTTTACCAACACCTTGATTTTAGCCCATTGGGAATAATTTTGGACTTCTGACCTCCATGACCCTAAGATAATAAGTGTGTTCTATTTTAAGTCCCTAATTTTGTGGCCATTTGGTACATTAGCCATAGCATACTAACATACTGTTCTGCATGCGTTCATGCAGCTCCCGGTGTAGCCATGGACTCAGAACTCCCTGTGGCATCACACTGACGCCTTTGCATGAAACCCCTCTCGTATCCGTCTACCCAAATCCTATCTGGCTCTTCAAGAGTCATTTAAACCATCACTTTCTTTGGTATCTGCCCTGGGCTCCCGAACTGCCCACCATCTCCTAACCCACCTACTTTTAGCCCATGTCATACTTGAGTTGAAATCATTGATGACTGTGTTTCTGTTTGTGCCACTTTGCCAAGTTGCTGCCTAATAAGGGGCTTTGTCACTTGTCACCTAGCTATTTGCTAGGCTTCCCCAACAATCTAGTAAGCTGGCAGAGAATAGGGCCTACTCCCCTGTGTGTGTGTGCGTGCACACACGTGTCTTCCCTATGTTTGAAGCACAGTGCTCCAAACACCCAAAATAGCATCAAAGTAAGGCTCACTGGAAAAGAGAAACCACTCTCTTTTGTAACAAGTTATTTCTTAGTAAAAAAGTGAAAAGTATTCGTGATATTTCATTATAACATACTTTATTACATTAACAAATTAAGTTCATTATTCAGTTATTTTTCTCCTTGAGGAGGAACTCCCAATAGCATTTGATTCTAGTCAGAATTACTGGTTTTCATACTGATGGTTTTTCACTTGGACCACCAGATGTAGTATCAAACACAGCCAAATGTATCCATTTGACATACATTAGCTGGGTTCCTACTATGTGTAAATAGTGTTTAAGACCTGGAGAGACAAATGAACAAATCAAAGCTTATGTTCTTGGGTGGAGGTGGAGATCTGCAAATATTATCCAGCAAAACAATGAAGAAAACGTAGTGGTGAAGTGACTGAGTTCTTTTCCTTCAGAGAGGAAATCCAGTCTTTAATGAAGAAAAAACATGGTGGTCAACAGGAGAGCAGGTGGTCGTACTTAAGGACCAGGATTTTGAATTTCAATAGAACTGAATTGAATCCAGGTTCACCACCCACCCTTTCCCCTCCCGCAGGTTATTTAACTTCCTCCCCCAGCCGAGCAGCCTCATGTCTGGGGAAAAAAAAGGATAATAGGACTTTGCTCTCATAGGTGATGAGAATCCTGCAAAATAACTCGTGCAAAATACTTAACATGGTGCCAGACACATACCAAGCCATTAATAAAGAGTAGCTATTACTTCCATAAATTTAAAACAATAAAATACCTGAACAATCATTTCAAAACCAAGTTTTCTTACTCAATATTACAAACTGTAGAACATTAACTTATAAAAATAAATACTGAGAAAGGTAGAAGATGCTGCTTTGCTCCACCCATATCACTGCTTCTGTATGAGATGCTCGGTCCCCCAGCAACTGCTTCCACTCAGAGAGTAGTGCCCTGAACTCAACTGTCTCAGCTCAAGTTATGCCCCCTTCTGGTCGAGCTGGAGAACCACAGCCAACACTCTAATTTCAATGTGGATCCATTTTGAAGGGCCATGCCTGCTCCAGAGCTCCCTGAGATGGCCGGAGGCTTCTGGAAACCTATTCTGTTTCCTCACTCCCCAGGAAGCTACCTCCCCAGACTTCCCCATGGGGAGCATGGTTGGCATCCTCTCTCTGTAAGAGGATAGTGCTTCAGGCCCTGGTGGCCCATTAGTTCACTGCTGCATTTATTCAACTCTGCCATTTGTGTGTGAAAGCAGCCATTGACAATACATAAATGAATGGGTGTGGCTGAAGTAGACTAAAGCCTGATTTTATGGACACTGAATTTGAGTATCTTAATTTCACCTGTCAAATACTTGGCTTTTCCCATTTTTAAATAGTAGAAGAGATTCTGAGCTCAGTGGGGTTCAAAAAGGGTGTAACTAGACTTACTGTGATCGTTTTGCCATGGATACAGTGACTCATGGTATACACCTGAAACTAATGTAATTTTACATGTCAGTTATATCATAATCTTAAAAATAAGCAGCAGGCTAGATAAGGCCAGTGTGCCATGTTTTGCCATCTTTTAAGCTAGAAGAATAGAGTAGAACCGTGAGGTATTCATGAAGCTACCATTCTAGTGCATATGAGTTGACAAAATTGGCTATGATGGGACGCTAGAGCTTGTAACCTTGTTCAGAGGATGCAGGAGACCCCTTCCTGGTTCCACAAAGGTCAAGAGAAAGTGGTGAAAAAAATGAGAAGGAGGGAAATTAACATTCATAACTTCTTTAGAAATTTAGTACCACCAAGAAAATAATATATAGCAAAATAAAAGGAATGATTTTAATCACGATGTGAGGGGTGCCTGGCTGGCTCAGTCAGTGGAGCATGAGACTCTTGATCTCAGAGTTGTAAGTTCAAGCCCCTAACTGGGTACAGAGATGACTTAAAAATATGATCTTTAAAAAAAAAGAAAAATTCACCATATGATAGTTTTCATTTAGAAAACTTTGTCTTCACTAGTAAACAGAACTAGGAGATTAGAGTGGATGTAGCTAAGTAATCATTCAAAAAAACACAATTGCAATTTGCTAGTGTATGAATGTTTATAAAGAGTATTTAATGATCTGATAAAGAATAGAGAAAAGAAATAGAATTTCACAACTGTGGGAACTGGTCTTTCTACCCAAACACAGCACCCTTCTACAGTCCATTCTTCTCAAGAAGAAACACCTTGGAGGAATTTATTTACTTAACAAACATTAATTCTTGACCCTGAAACATTTGGCTTTTTGTTTTCCCATGTATATGTTCTTATTTGGCTTGGCTTCTTTTTAAACTTCTGTACTCCCTTAAATCATACCTTTTCTTTTTGGGTCATTTTTATTTTTGCTTTGTTGCTGTACAGCCTTAGCTTTGAAATTAGTCCTTATATCTCCTCTTTCCACATGACTTCATCGCGTATAATGGTAAGGTTTCCTCTGAATTCACACTTGACCTCCATCCAACTTTTACTTCTTTAACTCTGGACTCCCCTTCATAGCCACCTCCTGCACATTCTCAGAATCAATGAAGAAAGTGTTGTTTTAGCTCGAAGTATTTGAGAGAGTGGCATCCTCTCTATGGATTGACATTGCTATACTGAGAAATATGGAGACTAGGTGTGCTGATTTCACTTGATACCAGCTGTAATAGACAGTTAATGACTATGTCCTTGGCTTTGGAGGTCTCCAGATTCTTCTCTCTAGACACTTGGAGACTGATTTGATCCACACTTGTCATGATGAGTTCAGACGCCAGGATCTGGGTGGGAGAACTGTCATGAAACTCAGTGTCCATGATGTACTGCTTATATAACTCAACCACCTTCTGCTCCAGGTACTCATTCAGCACTGCATTCGACATGGGCTTCTGCATTTGCAGGCTGCTTTTCTCTTTGATGCTGGTTATTCTCCAGTAGGATGAGTACCGCTGGATAGGTTTCTGGGGAAAGTAGCTGGGCTGGGGGGAAATGGAATCCTCCATGGACAAAGGAATCTCCGATGATTTCAGCAAGGGGCCATATTCAAAACTACTCTGTGGGGGAAAATCTGTTGTCACTGAATTGATAGCCATCACCTGGTCCCCTGCAATATGTAAGTCATTGTAATTCTTGCATATACTCTGGCAGGAGGGCGGAACCAAGTAGGTCTCTCGGCTGGAGTCTCTACATATTTCAACTGCAGCCAAGTTGGGGCTTTCAAACACAGGATTGTGGTTCGTCTGCAGCATTGTGGCTCTCTGATTTCTACTGTGTTGGCTCTCTCTTGAATGCACTGAAGAAATAAACTTGTCCGAGGATTTGCAGCTCACATACAGACTTCGTACTTGGGTTTCATCCACAGAGCAGTAGGAATGAGTAGCAGATTTGGTCTCTTCTTCCCTCTCCTCAGCCACCTGCTCATTATAAGATGAACAGCTCCAGTGGATGTCCTTCTGGTAGGCAAGTCCACTGAGATATCCTTCAGACAGCATTCTGGAAAGAGAGTTGATAAGTAATATGGGGGAAATGAAGACTGCAATTATAACAATGAGCAGCTGAACACAGCAGGGATGTCCATTATCACCACTGCTATTCAACATAGTACTAGAAGTCCTAGCCTCAGCAATCAGACAACAAAAAGAAATTAAAGACATCCAAATTAACAAAGAAGTCAAATTATCACTCTTTGAAGATGATATGATACTTTATGTGGAAAAACCAATAGACTCCACTCCAAATCTGCTAGAACTTGTACAGGAATTCAATAAAGGGTCAGGATATAAAATCAATGCACAGAAGAAATGAAATCTTGCCATTTGTGATGATGTGGATGGAACTAGAGGATATTAGGCTGAGCGAGATAAGTCAATCAGAGAAAGACAATTATCATATGATCTCCCTGATATGAGGAAGTTGAGAGGCAACTTGGAGGGTTTGGGGGGTAGGATAGGGATAAATGAAACAAGATGGGATCAGGAGGGAGAGAAACCATAAAAGTCTCTTAATCTCACAAAAGAAACTGAGGGTTGCTAGGGGGAGGGAATAGGGAGAGGGTGGTGGGGTTATGGACATTGGGGAGGGTATGTGCTATGGTGAGTGCTGTGAAGTGTGTAAACCTGGCAATTCACAGACCTATACCCCTGGGGCTAATAATACATTACATGTTAATTAAAAAATCCATACAACAATAAAAAAATGAGCAGTTGATGGTAGCAAAAATAAAGGGTGGCACCTGGGTGGCTCAATGGGTTAAGTGTCTGCGTCTTTGGCTCAGGTCATGATTTCAGGGTCCTGGAATCAAACCCCACATTGGACTCTCTACTCAGCAGGGAGTCTGCTTCTCCCTCTGTGCTCCCTCACTCCCTCCCCCACCCCCACAAATTTAATTTTTTTAAAGATTTTATTTATTTGTCAAAGAGAGAGCACAAGCAGGGAGAGCAGCAGGCAGAGGTAGAAGCAGACTCTCTGCTGAGCAAGGAGCCCAGTGTGGGACTGGGACTTCAGTCCCAGAACTGGGCATCATAACCTGAGCTGAAGGTAGGTGCTTAACCGACTGAGCCATCCAGGCATCCCCAAATTAAACTTTAAAAAAAATTTTTAAAATAGAGGACAAAAAAGAAGGTGATAACATTCATCCACCAAGCCTTTAATAATTATGTGCCTGCTGTGTGCCAGGACTATGGCCTATGGCAGAGATAGAAAGACAAAGAGAAATAGTTGAGTCTTTCAAGAAGGTTCTACTATGGGAGAAAAACTGGGCGCGGACAATTACAATATTACATCACAGAGGATTGGAACAGTGATGGGTACCAAGAAAATACAGAAGAGGAGACCCTAATATAGCCTGGGGCAAAGGCAAAGAAGTCACAGAATATGTCCTAGGGAAGGTGACATTTCAGCTAAATTGTGAACACTGGAAGTTTCAGCCATACAGAGTTAAAAGAGAATATGTTGGCATGGCCTTTTGACCGTGTGCCAAGATGCTGAGCATAAGTGGAAGGGGCTAGAAAAGACTATAATTGGGTCTTGGAGGGCCTTGGGTGTCAGGCAGCAGTGTTTGCTTTCTGTTTGAGAGAAAGTGGGGACTGACTGAGAAGTTGGAAATTGGGGAAATAACTAGTGGGTTGTGGGGGGAGGAGTGGAATGCAGAAACTTACAATAAATTTTACTGAAAGTAAGAACTGTGTCTTACTCATCTTTGTATTGCTCCCTGGGAGCTGGCACAACTGCTTGCATTTTGAAGGGACTCAAAATACAGCTGTTAATAGCTTGAATTAAGTAACCAACAATGGCAGGTAGGAAAAGAATTCACTACAAACCCATCACATAGGCCCACTGAGCCTCCCTATGTCTGCAGCAGGAGGGGTTCCCTGCTCTGTCCTGCCTGCTTCTCACTGTATGACATCCTGGAAATGTCTCTGCGCCCAGTTGATATGTTTACCTCTTCCCTAGTTAGCAGGGAGCTTTCTGGATCTGTGACTTTGGCTCCACCTGCCTCCCCTCTGCCCCCTCAGCAGGTGTCCCTGGAGTCTAGAGTGGCTGGAACAGGCTGGAAAAAGAGCAGCTGCATTTTCTAAAAAAGGAACCACGTGGCATTCCTGGCAGTGGGACACCAGACAACAGAAAAGGTAACTGTTCCTCTTTGGCTTTGAGGGCCAGGCTTTTCAGACACAACTATTAACTTGAGCCCGAAATTGAAAAGTCAAATGAGGGGATGCCTGCATGGCTCAGTTGGTCAAGTGCCAGCCTTCGGCTCAGGTTAGGATCCCAGAGTCCTGGGATAGAACTCCTTGCTCAGTGGAGAGTCTGCTTCTCCCTCTTCCTCTGCCTGCCTTTCCCACTGCTTGTGCTCTGTCTCTCTCTCACAAATATTAAAAAACAAAACAAACAAAAAGTGTTTTTAAAAAACTCAAATTAGGAAATAATGTTATCTAAACAGAAGGGCCCTATTTTTACATTTTAGCATCTATATTGTTACTTCCCAAGTGATTTTTAATTGTATAAGGATAATATTATAAACAGAAAAAAAAAACAGTATAATTGTTTTAATTGTATAAGTTACTTTTTCAGTGTTGATTTTTCTTTTTTAGAACTACTGGGAGATAGAGGCAGTAAATTTATCAATTATTTAAGTAATTACTGTATTCTACTCAGTGTTCCATACCATAAAGACACAAAATTAAAGGTCTTCAACAAATCTGTGAGGTGATTCTTGTGTGCCAGACACACGTAGGAGGATAATGAAACTGTTCCCTGAGAAAACTTCCTAAGTGTAGTTTTTCCCTCAAACTGAACATCAAGATGGAAAGCCAGGTCTTAGATCCATGAAAAGCAGGTAATTGACAAAGCAAAGCACATTATCCTACAGCTGTAATAGTGACACAACTCGTTCCCAACTCGCCCCCTCTGCTCCACCCCAGCTGCCGCTAGGGACTTCAGCCTTCAAGGTCTCAGAATACCATCTGAGAAACCAGAACAAAAATGAGGCTTTTTACTTCTGAGTTCATAAATGGTCTTCTAGAATTCTTGGCAGAATCCAGTTTCAGAAAAAGGGCTTTTAGGGCACCTGGGTATCTCAGTGGGTTAAAGCCCCTGCCTTCAGCTCAGGTCATGATCCCAGGGTCCTGGGATCGAGCCCCACATCGGGCTCTCTGCTCAGCAGGGAGCCTGCTTCCCCCCCCCCTGCTTGCCTCTCTGCCTAATTGTAATTTATGTCTGTCAAATAAATAAATAAAAAATCTTAAAAAAAAAAGGAAAAGGGCTTTTGAGAAAATGTAACTTGAACTTTTAAATTTGAGACTCCAGAGCCCTAAAAGATGTAGGGTATGGTATTTATGCATCCACATGAGACTACTGGATATAATTCCCCACCGGTGGAAGTGCTGTGACTCCAGCTAGCTTTGGGAAGCCAGGAAGAGAGGAAGCAGCAAGTCGAGGGAAATTCTCTCCTGCTCAACAGAAAATACGAGGAAGCAGCAAGTCGAGGGAAATCCTCTCCTGCTCAGCATGGTGTGGGAGGATGAGAACTGGCCACATGGATTGCTTCGATGGACAGGACTGAGGCTGCCTCATCAAGTGGGCTCATACACCCAGAGCCTCCAGACCTGGAGGAGACCTAGCTTAGTGGTGGGAAGATTGCAGACATATTTATAGACAGTTCTCCAGGGACCGGATGAATAAGTTTCCATGGATCCCCGTATGATGACACATTGATCACCAAGCATGTCCCCTCCCCTCATATGCACAAGTGTGTGAGCAAACTGGCATTGAGGGGAGAACCCAGTGAGGAAGGAGCCCTGAAGTGACTGAAGAACTCCTGATCAATTTTTAATCTTAATATTCATAAGAAAATTGAGAACAGAGAAGAGACAAGTGCAATAACATTTCAGAAGCCAGAAAGCAGGAGACCAAGGGTTAATGTCTTTGGAGATGAGAAAACTGACTCTTAATAAGAACCGAGGAAAAATCCAAGAGCCAATTCTGGGCGGAAGGGATGTGAGCTACTGTTTATATTCTCAAGGGGACAGAGTGGATGAAACAATCTTTAATTAAAAGTAGGATGCAATAAAAAAAATTCTCAAGTCCTTAGAAATTAAAAATGTTAGTGAATTTTAAAGCTCAGTAGAAAGATTGGGAAGTAAAGTTGAGGCAAACTCCGTTTTGAAAGTAGAACAAAAATACAGGATGAAAAATGGTAAAGATAAAATAAGAAAACCAGTCCTGGAGATTCATTATCTGAGCAACAGAAGGCTCAGAAAGAAGACAGAGAATATAGGGGAGAAATTTAAACAAAGAGTATTTCCCAGAACTGGAGGACAGGTTTCCAGAATACTGGGTAAATGCCCACATTTCCTATAGGTCTCCTCTTGTTATGTAAACCAAATGCTTGGGGAAAAGAGAAAACTTTATACATTTTTAAGAGAGAAAAAAGAATACAAGAACTAGAATGTTTAGACTTCTCCAAAGCAACACAAGAAGAAAGAACATTATGTAACAATGTCTAAAAAATTTTTGGTTGAAATTTATAATCAACCTAGGATTTAATGACCAAATCATCAATCAAGTATGAGGATAAATTACAGGTATTTTTTAAGTCACAAGTCTCAAATAGCTCCTCTCCCAGGAAGTCAGTGGAAGATGTGCTCTACTGAAAGGAGTTAGAGGCTCGAAAGGCAACTTGGCTGCTTGAAATAGATCAGAAGTCTTCTGGAAACTTCATAAGTCTGAGCACTGTGAAGTAAGATTTATGTAATTGACTATGGACTTGGGGGTGAATTAGGAAAAGCAAAGCAAGTGAAAAATTTCAACCAGTGCTGTCCAACAGAACTTTCTGAAATGATGCAATGATCTCTGTCTGTGCTGTCCAAAAAGTTAAGCAATAGCTACATGTGGTTAGCAAGCCCTTAAAATGCAGCTAATGAAACTTATTTGAATTTTATTTAAATTCATTTAAAACCCCACACGGCACTCTATGGGACAGCATAGGATTAGAAGATACTGAAGGTGATAACATAAAACTTTAAAATACTCAAGACAGGCAATGTAATTGTAATTTAATGTGTACCAGGTGATCACTGTCATTCACTGTCATAGCAATAATTCTAGAGCCACATCTGATTAATTCATCTCTGTACTCCTTTCAAGGAGTGTTGAAGAGGGGTTCTCAAAAGCTAGTGAACCAAGGGCATAAACTCCGAGCTATTTGTTGATGGTCTATGGGACCCTAATCTGAGACACTTTAACTATTTTGAAACCAAGATTATATGACACTTCCTGTTCATTTTTTTCCATGACTGTGTGGGGAATTCTAGAATCCCTATGTGAGTGGTTCAAGGAAATTTTTAAAAGCTATGTTTTAATAGCGTGGTCTCTTCGGTGGGTCTGAGGTGATGAAAGTGCCATCTAATACAGATGTCTCGGGTGATGGAAATGTGAAATATCTGTGTTGTCCAACACGATAGCCAAGAGCCACATAGGACTAGTGAAGGCAGGAAACATAGCTAGTGTGACAGTTTCATTTCATTTAAATTGCCACGTTTGGCTGTCATATCATACTCCGCAGACCGAGGGAATTATAATCTCCAGTTTATAAATTAAGAAAAAGTTGTGCAGCAAAAAAAAAAAAGATATGGTTTACTACATGGCTGAGTTGGACATAGTTTTGGATAGTCACAATAATATATAAAGTAGTGAAAATTGATCTAACCAAATTTGAGGTGTAGTCACAGGATGACAAAGTCAGGAGACAAAAATAGTACTTGATCACGTAGAGTCATGTAATAGCAACAAAAATTGTCTTAGGCATTTGCCTCCGTGTCGAGACTGGGTGGCCAGCTGGTGTAGACAAAGGAACACTGACTCAGTACTTGGTGTATGTATTTGATAGAAGCCAGGGGAGGGGAAAAAAGAAACGAAATCATTATCTGGTTGATGACAAAGCAATAAATAAGGCCCCAAAGAGAAAAATACAGAAGTTGGCAGTAAATACTAAATAATTAATAAAATTAATTAATTAATTATTAATTAATAAAATTAATAATTAATAAAAAGAAAAAGAGGGGCAGGGACTGCTATTTTGCCTAACAAACCTCTTAGGATAATTTGACCCAAATTATGTTCATGTACAACTTGGATTCATTTCTTAATGAAAGTAAAAACTATTACTATTTTTAAAGTAACTAAGGGGTTGGGGGGGAAAGAGGCTGGCCCTTCCTATACAGCTGAGTTTGTGGTTAAAGATAACACACTTTTTTTTTTTTTGAGAGAAAGAGCGTGCAGGCAGAGGTGGGAAAGCAGATGTGTTGGGGTTGGGGGGTGGTATGTGAGGGGAGGGACAGAGAGAGAGAGAGAATCTTAAGCAGGCTTCATGCACAGCACAGAGCTGGACCTGGGGCTTGACCTCACGACCCTGATATCATGACCTGAAATGAAATCAAGAGTCAGACGCTTGACCAACTGAGTCACTGAGGCACCCCAAAGATAGAACATATTGTAAGGGTGAAGAAGAGACAGAAAAGTCACTGTAAAAGGTAAACTTTTATTTGGCTCTAAAGAACAAGAAGGATTTGAGGAGGCATGAGAAAGAGGAAGAATTCTTGCAGAGAGAGAAGTCAACAGAAGTGAAGAGACTTGAGTTGTCATTCTCCTGTTGTCAGTAACAGACACCAGGCTGGGTGGGGTACAAGTGTCTATTTTTCATAGTCATGATCACCTAAGGGTTTTACTAAAATTTCACAGTCCTTCTTTATTAGCCCTTGTGCCCATTCAGCCCTATCCCAAATCTTCCACTATGTGTCCTGTTTCTTTTCATACCAAATAATCAGCCCTAATGGGTCTCCTTTCATTTTACGTGAATGATGTTTATGAGCACTGTAGATCATCTCCACTCCTCCAAAACAATGATGGAAGAGGGTCTAGGATTTGGTTTGGAATAATGGGTCTTTTGCACTGTTATCAGCCAAGAGCTTTGTTAGTAACTTGATTCTGGTGGAACAAGAACCCTACTCTTTTGACGTGTGGGGCCCAGCGCAGGCCACTAAGACAGAAAATGGAAAGTCTGATTATGGAACAGCAGAAAATAGATCCTAATTTCTAGGGAGAGGTATGCTTATGGCTAAAGGAAAAGATTGCTTGGAGGGAAGAGCATTTGGGGAAGTAAGTTGAGTCATCTGAGGCTGAGGACGTGCAGTGTACCTTGCAGGCCGTACAAAGCTCTGAAAGGGGGGCGCCTGGGTGGCTCAGTGGGTTAAGCGGCTGCCTTCGGCTCAGGTCATGATCTCAGGGTCCTGGGATCGAGTCCGCATCGGGCTCTCTGCTCAGCGGGGAGCCTGCTTCCCTCTCTCTCTCTCTGCCTGCCTCTCTGTCTACTTGTGATCTCTCTCTATCAAATAAATAAATAAAATCTTAAAAGCTCTGGAAGGTAACCAAGCCGATGTGGAGCATGCTGGGTTCATCCCCAGCCGAGGGGATTAGGACAAGAATCAGGGAGGGAGATAGCAGAAGAGGAAGAGAAGGAATGAACTTGAGGGACCAAGACTCGTGCACATGGAAATGAAGAAGAGGAGCCAAAAATAACCAAGTTTGGGCCTGCTGGGGAAATGGCACCAGCACTAATGAAAATGGGAGATCAAGAGAAAGAGCTGGAAGAGGAGCTAACAGGTTTAGTTGAGTTCCACCTGAGTCTCACAGAAGATGACCTTTCTGAGAGCGAGTCTCTAATTGTACATTGGAGATGCAGGCAGGGAGCCCATTAGAGAGGCCACTTACAGTCCACAGTGGAATCGTTTTCCAGGTGTGAGCAGTGGGAATTTATACTGGAAGCTCAAGGAGCTTCTGAGTGTTGGTAGTCATTTCGGTGGGGAGCCTGCCTTGCACAGCCCAAGGAGGAATGAGTCACAGCCAGAGCAGTAGTATTGATAGCTTTGTGAAGACTACAAGAACTTCAAATAACGTGGACAACTCATATTCTTAAAATTTACATTCAAAGGTTAAGTTTCATTGTATATTCGGACTATGGCAGAAAAAACAAATTCTTGAACTAGTCATCAGGAGACCAGAATTCTGGTTCTGACCCTGTCACGAGCTGTGGTTTTAGTCATGTTAACAACAAGCCAATGAAATACCTCACATCAGTGCTAGCTACAACCCACATCCTATTTTCAGTGCTTTTTACATACTAAATCCCTGGATCCCCACAGAGACTCTAAGATGGAGGTACTATTATCATGCTCATTACATAGAAGTCAAAATTAGTATGTCCAAAGCCACCAGATATTCAAACGCTGGCAGTCAGAAAACAGAGCCCACACTCACATGTCACTTAACTCCTCAGAGACTCAACTTCTGATCTGTAAATGAAAAATGTAGGATTAAATTATCGGTCGAGTCCCCTCAAACTTTAATATTGTGTGAGTTATAAGTACAAAGAGTGTTGAGTGGGTCACTCAGAATCAAAAGCAGTTTCTGAAAATTAGCTGCAGAGGGCAGCAGAGAGCATGTTAAAGCAGCTTTTGAAAGCCTACTCTAAAGCAATGGAGAGGAATATTGGGTGAAATGTATAAACAAAAATTATATATTAACCCACTTAATATTTATAAAACCCTTTACTATACCACTAGAGTGAAAACAATATTGTATATCCTGACATCCTAAAATTTAAAAATAGAGAAATATTATTTGAGTTTAATTATTAGCATTTAAAAAAATTTCAGTGATTATTTGTGAAATTCTTGACATTAATCTCCTAACATATATTGTCAAAGGTATACTTCAAACAAATATTAAGACATGTATTAGAGTAAATTTCATCTGAGACCCTGAAATGTAACCCAATGGATTATTTTAATTGCTCCAAGATATTTTATCACTTGAATTTTTGTTTCTCATCCTAGAGAAGATATATAGGTATATTTACAATTGCCCATAACTAAGTGTGAAGAAAAGGACATCCAAGGACATTTGCAGATGAGATGTTCCAGGTGAATTTAGTTTATGTTAATCATTACCAGACAGGGGAATACCAAAAGTAACTTTATATGCAAATTCACATCTTAAAAAATATATGCTAAAGTGCAGAACCTTGTTAAACCATTGACTTGGATTTCAGAAGAAATGGCAATGTGAATTCTTCCTTCTTCAGCAGCTTGACATCATTTCTCAGAAAACTCTTGTTCTACTCTGTACATAGAAATACTTTCCATTTATACCCAAAAAAAACAAGCATAGATTAAGACCTCCGTAACAGGGAACATTTGGAAAAACCTAAGTTAGGGATCGGCAAACTTTTTTTTATAAGAGGCCAAATACTTAATATTTTAAGTCTCTTCTACTGCTAGTGTGCTTCATCACAGGAAAAAAGCTATAGACCATATGTAAACAAATGGATGTGGCCTTGCTCCAATAAAGCTTTATTTAGAAAAACAGGCAAAGAGCCAATTTGATTCATGGGCATGGTTTGCCTACCCTTGACCTACATCAAAAGGCAGATGCAGGGGCACCTGGGTGGCTCAGTGGGTTAAGCCGCTGCCTTCGGCTCAGGTCATGATCTCAGGGTCCTGGGATCGAGTCCCGCATGGGGCTCTCTGCTCAGCAGGGAGCCTGCTTCCCTCTCTCTCTCTCTCTCTCTCTGCCTGCCTCTCTGCCTACTTGTGATCTCTCTCTGTCAAATAAATAAATAAAATATAAAAAAAAAAAGGCAGATGCAGTAGTGGGATAGAGCATAATAATAATCATAGTTGTGTCGGGTGCTTTCCATGCATTACCCTTCATTTTTCAATAACACCGCATATTAGCTATTACCACAATTTGGATTTTCCAAGCCAGAAAGCCAAGGTTGAGATTGAACCCATGACCTTCCCAAGGACACAGAGCAACTAAGTTCTAGAGGCAAGATTCAAGTCCAAATGGATGAACCCCAAAGCATGTGGTCTGTTGTTAAAATATATCCCACCCCTGCCATGTTGAGAGCAGTTAACATTAAGCAGTCATGACCAGCAATGAGTCCTTTGAGAAGGGTGTCCACCCTGAGTCTGTTTACTAACAACAGCACTTGAGAATAAAGGAAGGAAAACACAGGGAATTACAGAAAGAAAAGCTCCAAAAAGACAGTCTGTGTCCTCCCCCACAGAGGAACGACCGAGGGGACTTCACCCACGTCCCAATTGTGTATCAATGCCAGTATGTCTTTGAGGTATTCCAATAATTCATCCTCTCTGGTCTTTTAAACTTACCATGGGAACACTTTCCCTAACCACTCCCACTGGCTATGGACTGACATCATCTTGTGCCCTTAATGTTACAACCACAGAGTAATGTTAGAGATGTACTGTTTAACTATCCATAGCACCCCATGACCTCCAAGGTCAAGTCCATGTGAGGCCCTGTTGATACATGGTCTTTATCTGTCTTCCCAACCTCTTTTCTGCCTGTTACCGCAACACTGGGGACCCAGCCTTGCCCGATTGCTGCCTTCGTGCATTTTTATTTGTCCTGAGATCCCTGCTTTGCTATCCAACCCATTTGACCCTTCACGTCTCCTCTAGCCACAGTTCTGAGCTCCTGGCCATCCGTTCAGCATCCTTATCCCAGAATGAGAGGTCTGGCTTATTCTGTCCCTATCGCCAAGATATTTTTCAGGATTGCATGAACTTTGAGCAAAATCAGCTGCGACCTTAAACAAGTCAGTGAAATAAATCATTGGGTAAACTCCTTTGAACGAAGGAGTAACCAGCAATAGCAAAAGGAAAGCGAGAAGATTGGGACTGGTGGAAACTGGGGGTGATAGGTCTGAGGGCTGGGTTGAGACAGGGGTGCAAAGAACCCTCCAGAGCTACGTGAAAGAAGCAGCAGGGGCTGGCTCCTGGCTTCCTAGGAAATAAAGGCAAGCAAAGTCTGGTCAATGTTTCAGAGAAGATCCTGGGCCCGCCTAGGTGGGGTGCAGTTTGGTCCCACCTGTTGTCAGCTTGTCTGCTTAAAAAGATCTGCCTTTTTTTTTTAAGATTTTATTTATTTATTTGACAGACAGAGACACAGAGAGGGAACACAAGGAAGGACAGCGTGAGAGGGAGAAGCAGGCTCCCTGCTGAGCAGGGAGCCCAAAGTGGGACTCGATCCCAGGACCCTGGGATCATGACTGAGCCCAAGGCGGACACTTAACAGAACAAGCCACCCAGGTGCGCCGAGATCTGCCTTTTAACTGTCACACAAAATAATATGTCTACAGGCACATCTTAGGCTTCTCAAAGTGGACATTGGGGTATTTCTTGCCTGTTTACTGTGTGGCATCCCTGCACATACCTCCACGAGCCTTTCCTTAGGCCAGATTTGAAGAAAGTGAATTACGACCTCACAGCCCTTGCAAATTGCCTTTCCAGGAGCTTGGGCCTCACCAGCAACACAGGAAATTAACTGTTTCCACTGACATTTTTCAACACATTCTTATTTTGTAATTTGCCAATCAGACGAGCAGATTTATTCTGGTTCAAGGATGAAGCACTATCTTGTGAAGATTATGTGTAAGTGACCTATCAGAGATATATTCTTAATACCCTCCCAATCCTCAAAACACTCCATCTTTTCATCTTTTTTTCCTCTAATCTAAACCCTACATCCCATAATTCCGGTCTTCACTTTTGTTTGTTTGTCTAAGATCTCGATTTCTGGGTCTTGTGACTAAACTACCAAAAGGTTATTGCTGAAAACCTTGAATTTTATTTTGTTCATAATGTGTATTACTTTTTTTTTTCATCATAAGAAGTAAATCTATGTTATGTGTTTTTCAGCAAGTGATACAAGAAATTTACCCAAAACAAGATTTCTTTAGGAAAGATCTCTCCATTTAAACAAAGGTTCTGCGGTTTCCTTACTGTTGTCTTTGAAAGTACATGTTTTGTAGAGCTAGAAATGAACATTCCCTTCACTGTCTACCCTGCTTTATATTCCTCTTACTTCATCTTGGGTAGGATCTGTCAGCGAATGCTCTAAAGTATCATTCATCTGTATATCAAATCTTACTACAAAAGAAATGGTTTGGGATTATCTCTTCTATCAAACATGAAGTGATTCTTGATTACTGCAAGTGTAATTTGGTGGCTAAGAAAATAAAAGGCAAAAGGCCTCTGTTTACTGTATTAACATCAGCAAGTAAATTTCCTGTTCAGTTCAGACGAAAGCTAACAGCGACTTCCAAGGGTGTTATCTGGATCTGTGAATTTCCTTATTACAGAAACTGTAAATTTTGATGCAGAAAGTTTGTAAATATGTTTCGGTCATAGTTTGGATTTTCTTCATATTTGGTCTTGACCTCTCGCAAATGAAAAAATTAAAGCTTATGATCACTTTTTTGAATTTGACACAAAATGAGAGGAATAGAAAAATAAGAAAATTGATCATAATGGTATTGACTGATGTAACATTTCTTTGGTGTTCTAATTGTTAATCATTCATTGTTCATTTTATTGTTAATTATCTCCATTAACATTTACTTAATCATGGTCCTATCAACAAAATGTAGTTACAATATACTTGTTTGGGTTCTAAACTGAGAAAATCAAATTGTGAAGAACATGTGGATAATTGGAGAAATTTAAATATGGATCATATATTAGGTAATAGTAACATATTGATGTTAAATTTCCTTAACAGTGTAATTATGTAGAATACTGCCCTTTCCCTTAGGAGATAAATGCTCAAGAATCTGGGGGGACATGTATCCTAAAGTCACCAAAGAAACTGTGTCTATGTGTGTGTGTGTGTGTGTGTGTGTGTGTGTGTGAAGAGAGAACAAGATAGTGAGAAAGTCAGTATGACATCATGCTGTTACTGATTCATCTCCATGATGGAAATTTGGGTGTTCATTGTACTATTCTTTCCATTTTAATATAGGTTTGAAACTTTGCAAAATAAGAACTGGGAGGAAAATAACTCTGTTTGGTGAATGAAGGCAAATTTACATTCTGTCATGTTTGTGAAGAGCTTAGAGAGACAGTATCTTATATATCTGAGATAATCATTACGTATGTGATCAGAAATGTTTCAGTACCTTGAAACTGCTATTGAAACCCCACTGTGCTGTGAGCTAACAGGATTAGTGCCCTAGCTTTGTATATCCCCTACATGACCATTCTAATGTGAACTGAAAATACTCTCCTGGGCCTTCGGGTGGCTCAGTTGGTTAAGCAACTGCCTTCTCTTCAGGTCATGATCCCGGAGTCCCGGGATGGAGTCCCACATCGGGCTCCCTGCTCAGCGGGGAGTCTGCTTCTCCCTCTGACCTTCTCCCCTCTCATGCTGTCTGTCACTCTGTCTCTCTCAAATAAATAAATAAAATCTTTAAGAGAAGAAAAAGAAAATACTCTCCACTCCAACAGGAAGCGTCTCAAGCTCTGAAACACACTGTTACTACACTGACCTACAAAAGAAATGTTCCAAAAATATTAGTCTGAATATTCTGGCCAAGTCAGGTCTATATTGAAGGACAGACAGATGTCTGCCAGAAAAAGGATGTTTGAGCAGATCTCCAGAGAATTCAGACAAAAGCCAGCCTGGGCACGCAGTGTCTAATACCCACAGGTAGACTTGCCCCCAATCAGCTAGATGGCAATTCAAAAAGCAACAGCACCAGAGATCACATTCGCTTTGAGTCTGCCCTGCCACTCGGGAAAACCCTTATCTCAAGCTCTCGGAATGAATAATTGAGAGTCAAGACCAACTGGAACTTACTGTAATGGGACTCATCTCAAAACCCCGATCACTGTAACTCAATTCTAGAATTGTGCTGTCCCTGAAAAGCCTGTGGTCAGGTTTTGGGCCTTTCTTTTTAAAACATAGAAGCTAAATCTGTGCAGCAGTTACTGCACGAGGACAGCATTGATCTCACAACCAGCCCTGGATCCCACCCGTCCAAATGGTTAGGTCAAAAAAATCTTTCAGAAATGCCCAAAAGGTGAACATTGGGATCTCAGAGAAGCAAGTGTCTGACTTAATTGCCCTTTCTCATCTTGCTCCCTGGAACGCTTGCTTCAGCTCCCACTCACCACTGATTTGGTCAACTAGAAAGACATCTGAGATGTTACCATTGCATCTGGCTTCTGATGAGAATTGCCTAAAAGGGTGACAAGAGAGACGACCCAAGGGGTAGCACTGAGAGGGCCTGTTGCCTCCTTTCTCTTACCTTCGCTGAACAATCTGCTCCTTGGGTCCTGAAGAAATAGTGATCGACCATATAGAGACGAATGAGCCAGCCAGGGCTCTCTTCAGAAATGTCAGCAAGCCTTACGCTGGTAAGACCAAGAAACTCAGCTGTTCATTGCCTGGCCATTCTTATAACTGATCCCATGGAAAGTGTTGTGTTTGCTTGAGTCTGATTTGTGCTCAAGAACAGTGGGAAGTCCCAGGAAGGGGGGAGGCAATAACTGACAAACCCACACTGAGCCACAGAATGGTGTTTCTTCCCCTTTTTTGAAAAATGAAACCTATCTATGAAACTGTCTCTTGTTAAAATAGTTGATTGCCACACTTTATATAAGAACTCTATCAACCTAAGTTTATTCCTCTAACAGTAAATTCTCTGGGATCCCTTCACCAAAAGAGAGCCAGCATCAGATAGCATTTCGAAAACTCTTTCCTCGATGATCTATAATTTTGGAGAAATAGTCTCAGGTTTGTACTCACAAATTTTAAAAATGCAAATGAAAACCGTTTTCTCTCTCAAATTAACCAAGGTTAAAAAGAAACAAAACAAAACCATGTGATAACACCCTGAGTGGGCAAAGTTGTGGAGAAACAGGCACTCTTCTATGTTAGTGGTGAGATTGTAGACATTTCCAGAGGGCCATTTCCCAATATCTGTTGACTTTTTTCCCCCAAAACTTTAAATATTCATGTTCTCTGACCCAACAATTTTATATGTATAAATTCGTATATGTCACATATTTACACCAGTGCACAAAAACATATGAAAATGTATTTGTTGCAGCATTAAATAAGTAAACAACTGGAAAAATATGCATAAAGAGGACATGAGCTAAATAAATGTAGAGCTGTGTAGAGTACTACGCAGTTATTAGAGGGATATGGCTTTACATGGAATCATAGGGAAAGATCTCCCAGATACACTGTTCAGCAAGAACATATAACAGGCTCCAATTTGTATCTTTAAAAGGGTATGTTTGCACACATATATATGTTTGCTTACACATAGACTATTTCTCTAGGGCGATCGAAGAAACTAGGAAGAAGCAATTGTCTTTTTAAAATTTTTTATTTAAATTCAGTTTAATTAACATATAGTATATTATTAGTTTCAGAGGTAGAATTTAGTGATTCATCAGTCTTACATAAAATCCAGTGCTCATTACTTCAAGTGCCCTCCTTAATGCCCATCTCTCAATTACCCCGTCCCCCACCCACTTCCCTTTCTAAACCATGAATATGTCCACTTAATGGGTTTGTTTCGTTTACCTTTTTTTATAAGAGTTTATTTATTTGACAGACAAGTAGGCAGAGAGGCAAGCAGAGGGGGGCGGGGGGGAAGCAGCCGCCCCGCTAAGCAGAGAGCCCGATTCAGGGCTCTATCCCAGGACCCGAGATCATGACTTAAGCCAAAGGCAGAGGCTTTAACCCACTGAGCCACCCGGGGAACCCCTGTTTTGTTTACCTTTGATTTATGACTTGCCTTAAAAAGTTTCATCTTTACAAGTGTGCTGGTATTTTATGTATGTTAATGTCTCTGGGTATTTTTTGCATTATTTCATGGGACATAACTTAGATCCAGTTGGAAAGGCAGGTTCCCACATGTGAGCTATAATATGAATTAGGGTTGAATCTGACCATTAAGAGCTTAGTTGTGAGCAAGGGGTTGTCATAACTTGAGGGCCAAATAGTGTTTTATTTTTGTATTGTTTTGAGTATAGGTTCAATCCCAACCAGATAGACTGAGGATATTCTAGAATGGGTCACATCTGTCTCCAGAAACACTTTCTGATGGCTTTCCAAAGAGCTCACCCAGTAGTACCACACAATGGCCGTTTGGGGGGGATTCCATCTGCTCTAGGTTACGTTAACTCAAGTGTATCATTTGTTTCAAATAGAATATACAGAATTTATATCACACTCTTGATTTTTGTCTCAAGTTATGCATTTTATGGAAATCATCCTGTGCAGAAAATATTTTCTGTCATCAAAGTTAGCTCTCTGTTGAGGCGTCTGGCTGGCTCAGTAGGTAGTGCATGCAACTCCTGATCACTTGGGGTCGTGAGTTTCAAGCCCTGCGTTAGGTGTAGAGCCTACTCACAAAAAAATTTTTTTTTCAAGTAGGCACCATGTCATTTGCTTCACCATTTCTCTTTTGAGAAGACCCGAGCTTATGAAATTGGCTTTAAACTTCTTTCTCTTTACTGGCTATAATAAGGCAGAATTACATCCTGTGTAACTAAAATCTTACAATATGATTTCCTGCCTTTCTATTGGATGGTAGGTAAAGAGTTACTGCCTTGATTTCTGTGCCTCTAACAGGATATTTTTTCCTGTTATTCAATTACCTCTCCTGGTGTTGAAAGTTCCTCCAAGCTATTTCCATTATGATTTCATCCGCACTTAGCTCACCCCTAGTTCTCAATAGGTTTCCTCCACCCTACACTCATCTCCTAGTGCTTTTACCAGCACTCTCATTCCTCAGCTGTTTGTCATTGTGTCACATCATACTTGCCAATTGCCAGTTCCCAGTAAAATCTATTATTGCTTTTCCCCTGACCAGAGAAAGGTAGGTATGTGTGTGTATGTCGGTGTATTTATGCACAAACACACACCTGATCAGTTCATAAGCCTAATCTTTGAAACTTCAGCACTTCCAAGACATATTCTCTGTCTTCCTGAATTATGTTCTCCAGCCACATACATTTTTCCTTCTCACTATCAAATGACTGAATGGAACCTATTTTCTTAAAGTTACCGAGGCCCCTTAAACAAGTCTAATGATCTCTGTCTTGGTCTCTATAGAATAGATGTTTCTATAGAATTTGGCACAGTTCACAAATCACTTTTCTTCTTTTTTACAAAAATATTTATTTATTTGACAGAGACACAACGAGAGAGGGAATACAAGCAGGGGGAATGGGAGAGGGAGAAGCAGGCTTCCCGCTGACCAGGGAGCCTGATGTGGGGCTCAATCCCAGGACCGTGGGATCATGACCTAAGCTGAAGGCAGACACTCATCAACTGAGCCATCCAGGTGTCCCTCACTTTTCTTTTTTCACTTTTCTTTTTTAGTGGTTTGTTTTTAAAAGTTCATGAATGTGGTAAAAGTATAAATGGTACCAAAAGGTATGCAATGAAAATTCAAGCTCTCTTTCCATCTGATCTTCATTTCTCAGATGTCCTCCCCAGAGGCACTTAGGATTGTCACTCTCTTTTGTATCATTCTGAAGATTTTGTATACCAGTGATTGGATACTACAGAGGCAATTTTGTCCCTTACCTTTTTTTGTATGAATTTTTCTATGTCCATATGTGTAGATTGACCTCATTCTTTTTAACAGCTACACAGATTTTCAATGTGTATAGAATGTTCCAGTAATACATGTACCCAGTTCTTTATTGGTAGAACCCCTCCTTTAGGAAGGTTTCCTTACCACGACCACCCAGTGGATTTTGTGTCACTGCACACTGTTGCTCATTCTCCTACCTCCCCCACTTTCTCCTTTCTAAGAACTTTCATTGGTTTCCTATCAACTTTCTATTTCCTATCACTGAAATTCTTGCTTCTCCTCCCCACTCCTCCTCTGTCCTCCGGCATCTTCTCTTGGTGAACTCAGCACTTGGCATACCTGCCATTATCTTCTCTGGATCATCTGTGAATCTGTACCAGTCCTCAAGATGTGTCTCCTATGATCTCCAGATTCTCAGTTGTGGATATTTGACTGTTTCACATAAATGTAGTCAAATCTTGAATCTTTGGCCGCCAAATTTACATCTGTACCTATCTTGATAGCATTACACAAGTGCTTTGAAATTCTTTCTAATTCCACCAGCACCTGCCAACTCACCTCAATAGATCAGAGTAGTTATAAATCAATGTGAGCTGTGCCTCTAGGAAAAGCGAACAAAACAGAAACCCTCGTGTCCATATAACTGTACGTAATGGTAAAAGAATAAGCTTTTTTCATAGCCACTTATAACTCATAGCATCTTGAAAAACAATCCTGTTTTCCCATATTCATTCTTATAGTTTATCTTAGTCATTTTTAGAATCACTCTTTCCTGCAGACACAATTATAGTTTTATATAGAAAGTTTTCATGCATTCCCTCCATAGAAGATTAATCTTAATTGATACTCTCTAAAAATTAACACAAACATGTTAGAGTTTTAGAACATGTTACATATTCCATGGAGTAAAATGAATATGACATTTAAAAATTCTTGGTTTATACTTCAGTGAGTCTAATTTATACTAAGGAAATCCATAACATAAGCTCTGGGGCAGTACTGTTTATCTTGAAGACGGAATGACAGATTATAATTGCTTTATTAAGTACAACATTCTGAATTCCTATGAAGCTGTAATGGCTTGTTGTGCACTAGAGATTTTGTTATTTAGGATATAATTGATTGTAATGTGTACTGTTTGCTCTTGAATAACTCCCATTTTCCACTTCAGAGAGATTTTCATTTTGGCATCAAATAATATGATTACTGTATTTGTAAAGTTTCTGAAGCATTTTGGAATTCTTTCAGTTGAAAAATGATTCAAAATTGAAATGTGATATAAATTAAAATGGTAAATTGAATTTCATCCCATAGGTTTCATTTGAAGTCCATGTGTAGTGTAGAGAATAGCTCATCCTCACTGGCTATTACCCGGTAACTGGCATTAATGAAAGGTAACAAAGCAAGTACCTGAATGCTTAAGAAATTAGCAACCCCATGAACTATTTTGGTTTCTGCTTTCTAATTGTTAGTCTTTGCCATTACTTGATGTTCTCTGCCTTAACAACCTAGCAAAATGTTCTTAACACCAAAACTCAAATCCCTCTCATTGACTCTAAAATAAGTGACCCCAGAAGTATTCAATAGTTTGGCTACAAGTTCTTGCTCCTTTTTATCCATTTATACACAACTATGCCCCTCTTCCCCAGTTTTAATATTTTCCTCTATTAATGTCTTACCTCTCCACCAATCTGATGTTCAGGTCTTGGGACACAGGGACACAAGTCAGGATAATGCTTCACTTCCTCTACCATAAATTGGTCTTGAAGAGAAAAACGTTCTGTCCCTTAGTTGAGCAACTGAGAATTTCCATTTTACTGATGTTTGTTTACCTTTTCTTTTCAGCTCACACAGATGAGTATTTGCATGAACTCTGCTTTAGCCTCTTAACCGTTTATTTCTATTAAGACCAAGAGGCCAAAGACTTAGCCAAATCTGTGGAGAATTTCATTTTTTATGCATCATTTTAAATCCTCAACCCAAGTGTATCTCATTTTACTTTTTTCTGCCTTTCAAACTTCTATCAAAGGAAATAAAGGAGAAAGCTGAATCTGTTACTTTCCCTTCCTACTTGTGCCTCCCTGAGAGACTGAATTAGAAAAAAAAGAAGGATATGTTAAACCAATAGGCAAAAATTGGGTTTTGAGAGAAGTTAAGGATTCTATTCTCTTGAGCACCCTTGTCTCTGCATTTGAACTAAATACAGAGAATGAGTGTAGTAAAACTTCAAACCCAAATGCATTTTCTCTCCCAACCTGACTGAAGACAGTGGCTCTGGAGGGCAAAGGTTCTAAACAGTTAAATTATTCCCTACACCCAGGCTTCTAATGAAAATTTGAGCTTCTGTCCCCAGGCAGTTAGAAGTTCATAGGTTCGTTCATGAGAGCTGACTGAACAGCTCTTCGATGCTGGCCTAGAAAAGTTAAACCTGCCTCATCTTTGTGAGCTCTGGTCCTATCAGATTGTACAATAAGGGCAGAGAGCTGAAGCAAGGGGGACTACACAACTGAAATTAAGTAGAAATTTCTAACACCCCGGAGAAAGTTCCAGATGTTTAAAAATTGACATTCTCTTCGGCATGCTTGTTCTAAGTTCCAACTGCCCCCACCCCCACCCCACACCCAACACCCTTTGATTCTATTTTTATCATGCCATTGTACTGACTCATGGTTATAAAGGCACCCAGGAGCACGTGAGGCCTTTGGAGGAGACACTAGAACAAATAACATCAGTTCACAGAGCAACAGGGAAGTGAAAATAGTGCCGTTGAGCCCTGAAGCCTCCAGAATTTTCTCCCTTTGTGGAGAGCCTTCTGGGGTAGAAATTTCCCATCTCTATCTCCTACTAGCCACATCCAACCCTCCTTTGGTTCTTGTCCCTGTAGGGTAAAATTTGAAGTAATGCCTATGTCAGATTATGGATTTAAGAACTAGCTTTGTTTAAGCAACTTCTATTTATAGATACCATTTACAACAACAAAGTAATTTCTCTTCTTGTTAAGTCTTTCCCTTGCTCTCTGACTCCTAGGGATGAAAAGAAAGATGTTTGAGGCTAACTGAAACAACACAAAACAAAACAAAACTTTCAAGCTAAGTTTTAAACCTGTAAGTCCCTCTACATTCACATTTAACAGAAATAAATTGATTGGTTTTGAAGTTTAGATAAAAAAAGAAATCCTTTACTTCAGCTCTCTTGGAGGAGCTACTGTGATGTGGGTGATGATCCAAGCTTTCTTTGGGGGGCTCATTATCAGAAATTCCCATCAAATAATGAGATTAGATGAGCATCTAATCCAGTGGCTATGAGTGCTTAATTGCCCAGATAGCATGTTAAATCAATGTACAGATCTCTTGACTTTAAGGTCTTTTAAGGAAGTACTTCTCAAATTTTAACATGCATACAAATCACCTGGGAATCTTGTCAAAATCCACATTCAATAGGTCTGGGGTAGGGCCTGACCTCTCTTTCTAGCAATCTCACAGGGCCTGGCCATGCTGTTTGTCAGCAGAGGACCACACTTTGTATAGTCAGTCTTAAGGCACCTGCATTCTGCCTCTTAACATGAAACTTTATTGCTCCCCAAAGTTTTTATCTATAGCGTGACCACGTGTGTACAATACTAATAAGGAAATTTAAATTATGTATTTTAATCCTCAAATTAACTCCATCAAGTAAATATTATTTTTTGAAATAAGAAAAGGTTGGTTTTCAGAGAAGTTAATTCTTTTGCCAAAGTCACCCAACTAGTAAGTCCCAGGAATCTGAACTCAGGCTTTTCTGACTCCAAAGACAGAGCACTACTGTGTATGTATTACATATAAATTCTTGTACAGAGCACTTCGAGAGAGAGTTAAGGAAGCATTTCTACCCTTTTGGAAGTCAACAATACAAAGGCAGAAAAAAATAATGGCAGAAATTGGACATACACATAAAAACATAAATTTTTAAGTGTTGTGCAAGTATCAAAGAAGTATAGAAAATTGAGTTTAATAATAATAAAATTGGAAAGGGAAAAATTAATCAACATATTTTTATAAAATTACTTTGTATTAACTCTCTTTAATCTCCCTTGGTTTAACTATGGAAATGTTTCCCATAGAAATCAAAATCTAGCAGTAGCACACTTAACAGATAGAAAGCCCATTTCAAAAGTTTAAAGAAAAGAAAGCTCTTGATCATGGAGAAGTAGAGGAATTAAGAATATCTTCAAAGAAGAGAAATAGCTCTTGAATAAAAACTAAAGATAGCTCATTTAGGGAAATGGTATGAACAGAAGTACATGAACAGTGATTTGTGGTGGAGATTGAATGGACCTATGTGATTAGAGCAGAGCATTGATCATTTGAAGACTGTATCAGTTACCAATTGCTGCATAACAAACTATACCAAAACTCTGAAACTTAAAAAATCAACCACCATTGATTTAGTTCCCAGTCCCGTCAGAGGCTTCTTCAGGTCTGGGCCAGGCTGGGCTTATCTTAGATGGGGTTGTTGATGTGTCTGCAGTCAGTAGGAGCATCAGATGGCAGCCCCAGGTGACCTTGCCAACATGTCTAGTGGTTAGTTAAGGCACTGAGCACAAATAGGCCTTTGTCTCTCATCATCAACAAGCTATATAATGAGAAGGGCACCAAAGTGCAGACCCCAGTGAACCAGTGTTTTTTAAGCTTCTGCTTGTGGCATAGTTGTGAACCTCTCACTGATCAAAGCAAATCACGGGGCCAACCCATATTCAAAAGATGGTATGTCTTGATGGAAGAGAATTGTCAGCATTCCAACCAAGGCCAGTGAAGAGGAAGGTGGGCCTTTTCAGAGGGTTGGGGTTGAGGGAGGGGAGGAGTCTCCAAGGTTCTTTCAAGGGTTCCACTTGTATGATTATGTTATTCAAAATGTCAATGTATCATTTTTAAAAAGTCTATAAACTAGCTACTCATGGTTAAAAATACTAATAGTAGAGAGCTATAAAAAAAAAAGTCTCCTCCCCTGGCCCCTTATTTCCACTCCCTAGACAGAAATAAAGTTTTCGGCCTTAATGGTTCTCTTTTCTGGCCGTACTAAGCTTTTCTTAGAGGTTTTTGCCAATTTGCAGTGTGAACTTTGCTGAACACAAGTTACATTAAAGCAAAGGTCTGTATAGAATTATTAATATTTTTGTAACTTTTTGGCATTGAACTCTATACAAGTGATCAGTACTGTTACTGAACATTTATTATGAGAGCCAGGCATTAGTCATTTAGCACATGAAAACTACCAAGGCTCAATTTCTACCTCCACTCACTTGGAGTGGAGTGATTTCTATGTCTCTCTGACCAGGAAAAAGAATGACTCTGACAGCGCAGACAGGAAATTACTATTCAGCACTGGCAGTGCCTTCTTCCTGTTTTACCCAAAGATAAAAAGTCGGAATTTGAGGGCGTGTTCTCTTGAGGCAAGTTTCACTTCTCCACAGTGATTCCCATAAACCACTCTCCAGACTGTGCTCCAAGGTAATCCATTTGAACCCCTCCTCTGATCTGTTTGCCTCCTTAAAATTCATGAGGAAATGAAATTGTTTTATTGACAAAGGTTTTATCCCAGGTACCAAACAATGAAATCAAGAAAAACTGGTTCTTGCCAGTCCTCTGACATGGCTCCCCTTCCGCACACTAGGGCTGAGGAGTCAGCACTGTGTGCAGAATTCACTCACCCAACCCAAATTAGGAAGTACTTCCCTCAGAACTGTGTGAACCTTTAGTGACCAGGGAGAAAAGTCCCTCCATACAAGAATAGTACCTTGTCAAATAATTAACTACTCTGTCTTTATACCTTTAAATTCTAAAGTCATTTTGTGTGCAACACCTCACATTAGAAGGTAATTTCCCAGGGGAAGTTTGAAGGTGTATACTCCAGACTTCGTAGGATGAACTTAAGTCAAGTAATGCCCTTGTTAACAACTAAGGCCTTAGCTAGTCTGCCACCAAGAATGAGGAGGGTGGGAAGAGAATGGTGGGATGTTTTCCAAAGCTGTCTCATTTTTTAAAAAAGTCACTTGAGATGGGGCGCCTGGGTGGCTCAGTCGGGTAAGCATCTCACTCTTGATTTTGGCTCAGGCTATGATCTCAGGTTCTGGAGATGAAGTCCTGTATCAGGCTCCATGCTCAGAAGGAAGTCTGCTTGAAATTCTCTCTCTCTCCCTCTCCCTCTACCTGCCACCCTGCTTGTACTGCTCTTTCTCACACTCAAATAAATAAATAAATAAAGTCAACAGCGATTCTTACAAAACAGGCAGATTCCCCAGCCACTTTCCCCAGAGATATGGTTCATGAAATGTAGAAAGGGACCTGGGACTGGTACATTTAACAACAGTCTCAGATGAATTTTATATTTAGACAAGTTTGGGGAAACACTGCACTAGGGCAATAGTCTCCAACTGTTTTCTGATTTAATTTATCCAGGGGTGGGGCCAGGCACTGGTGTATATGAAAGGTTTCTCTGCTGATTCTAGTGTACAGCTGTTCTCGTGTTCAGAAATGATGGCCCAAAGCAGTAGTTATCAAATGTTTTGGTGTCAGCATCCCTTTGTACACCTAAAAAGGAGTGCGGATGTCAAAGAGTTTTCATTTAGGTGGATTATATTGATATTTCTCACAATAGAAATTAAAACAAAGGAAAATTCTTAATAAGTATTCATTTAAGAATGATGTAATAAAAAAAGAAGCATAGACTCGTTAAGTAGTAATATAATATAAATACCATAATTTTAAAGAAAAATTTGTTTTCCAAAAACACTGAGAGGAGTAGAATCATTTTCCAATTTTGTACATCCCCTTAATGTTGGCTTATAGAGGACAGCTAGATTCTGCCTTTAATCAGACTATGTTGTTTTGGTTAAAGACTTCACCTTGAGGATATGAAGGAAATCCAGCCTCTTAGAAATAAGCAGCTGAAAAAGGAAAAAGTATTTTAACAGGCTTTTCAGATAATTGTGGAGATCCTTCTTTGACACAACACCAAAATCCACTAAGTGCTAACTTCATGAAGGTTTTTTGTTATGTGAAGTCTGAAACCATATCAGTGAACTTTTCATGCCCTGTTCTACTGAAATCCATTAGCATATCTTACACTTTGAATGTATCTTTTACTCATGCATGATTTTGTAATATGTGTTGGTCATTTGAAAAACTAGTTCACTGAGTTTTGTAGCTTTTCCAAATGCTGGCACATTTCATATTGTGTAAGATCAAAAAATCACATTTATTAATATCACAGTCTCAACAGAAAGACTTTAAGTACTAGGAAGCTGCCTAGATCAGAATGGTGGATCAGATTTTCTAAAATTTTAATTTCCATTCAAAAACTTGAATTTTTATCATAGACAACATATGCGATCAGTTGTTTTCCTCGAAGTGACAGTCCATTCATTTTCCAGAAAATGTCTGCCAAAATTCCAAGTATGAATAGCCATAGTTTGTACCCATTGTTCTTTCATGTAAAAATGGTGTTTCATGAGAAAAGCTGCTAGTTCAGCTTGCAGCTCACTCACAGACTTTTCCTAGAGGAATCAATACTCCTTCCATATGCAGCAAAGGTGCTTCATGTGTACTTCATGTTTCGTTCCATGTAATTTTTAAAAATCTACTCAAGGGTTAAGATTTAATAAAATTAATCTTTTGTGCAGCTTCATCAAGGACATTCTTGAATTAAACCTTTTTTAAAAATCTGTGATCATGTGGTAGGGAAGAATAAAATGCCTACTTATAGAGCAGGGTGCCCTGCCTCAATTTGTGCCAGGGATCCAGAATTCTTTTTTATTGCTTTGCACATTCAGTGCAAATGTCAATAGAGTGAAAAAGGCAGATAACCTCTTCGTAGTATTACAAAAATGGTTTTGACCTCCTGGTCTCCCTGGAAGTGTCTTGGGGACTGTACTTTGAGAACTGCTGACCTAGAAGACCAGAGAGCAGTGTTAGTAGGGGATTTGGGTAGGGCAAGTTGAACATTCATTTACATTTACATCACTGAATCTAGAATATCTACCATATGTAGTTATTTCATTATTTTATTTAAGCCTCACAGTAACATTCACACAGTAGATAGCATTGTTCCCATGTCACAAATAAGGAAATTGAAGCTCAGAAAGGTTCAGTAATTTTCTAGATGAAGCAAGGACTGGGAATTTAGATAAAAATCTAGATCTTGGTGATTTTAAGCTTGTTCTCTTGCTGTTCCTTCTACTGAACTATTCTAGGCTTGAATGACAGGTATAAGACTTAATGAACACTTACTAAAAACCATTTTCAGAAAAAATATATAAATAAAACCATTCTCAAAACTTGAAATGTATTAGCTTATTTCATCCTCCCAACAGGGCCCAGATTAGCCTTATTTTAAATGTGAGCAAAGAGAGACCCAGGGAAGTTCCTTAGCTTTTCCAGAGACACAGAGCAAATCACTATGGAGCTAGGATTTTAACCCAAGAAGACTGACTTCCAGAACGGTTTTTGTTGGGGCACCTGGCTGGCTCCATCTGTTAAGCATCGGACTCTTGGTTTTGGCTCAGGTCATGATCTCAGGGTGGTGAGATTGAGCCCCGAGTCAGGCTCTGTGCTCACGCTCAATGCGGTGTCTGCTTGAAGATTCCCTCCCTCCCGACCTCCCCCCAATTACTCTCCTGCTCTCTTTCTCTCTCTCTAAAATAATTCTTAAAAAAGGAATATTGCTAAAACATCTTCTAATTAAAAACACTGAGAAACCAAAAATTATATACATGAAACAAATACTTTCACCTCTTGGCATATAAAATAGCATGTGATCAAAAGGTCTTGGTTTATATGTTTCATTTCCTCAAGGCAAAGCAAAAGCACGTGTAGAAAAAACTTAAGTGTCTGGAAATTTAGGCAAGAAGTTAATTCACATAAATCACTTCAAGTCCTATAAGGAGCAGAGTTCAGTTTACATTTCAGCTTTTCAAGATCAGGATGTGGTGACCCAGTGCGCAGATGGGAAAATGATGTGGTCTCTGTCATACTGAGCATATGACAGACACCCGTTGGAGAGCACACCTGTTCCTGGAGAAGACCAGGGCACTGGAACAATCATGGGTATAACAAGAGAACCATTTCCTTTACCATTTACCACCTCAAGAATCAGTCGTCTTGGGGTTTATTTCCTTTTTCTAAAAATAATGGTAGCAGTCTTATTACTCAATCCACTAAAATGGCTTTCTGTGTTAACTTCCAGGACCAGAGCTCTTTTTTCTGAAGTGGAACTCCACTTCTCCAGCCAATGGGAGACCCCTCATCTAGAAAGAAAGGTTATTTGTTTTTATCTATGAAAAAGCATACAAATGCTGCCCCCTGCTTGCTCCTTCCAAGAAAATGTCTCCCTCAGGAACAGGTCTTCTGCCAATCTTCTTGTCTTCCCAAGTCAAAGCAGGGCAGGGCGGAGAGTCTCTTCAGGCCAGGAAGGGCCTGTGGAAGCAGAAAAGCTTCCTGGAGTAGGAAGCCTCTACCTGCAAGAAAGCAGGGAAGACAAGATCTTGTTTGGTAACTAAGAACCAACAACTTTCCACTGCTGCCCTTCTTCCTTCTTCTTCTAATCGCCCTCCTCCCCAGGAGGTTTCAGTCTCTGCTTATCACCCACAGGAATTCCCCAGTCCTATGGAGGAGAAAGGAAAAGTTAAAAGACACTGTCTAATCTGCAGGAACTTTTCTTCCCCAGGCTCATCACTTCCCTTCCCCAGGCTCATCACTTCCCTCCTGCCTACTCTGGCCCCTCAGCTGCAAACCTAATACAACCTTTTCCCTCCTAAAGCCTTCCCACTCCTATTAGAGTCTTTACTCCCCAACCCTAGAATTCCAGTCCCTCACCTGAAGCTAGGAATTGGAAGGATCTACTTTCCCATTCAGAGCTGCCTGGAGGGGTCAGAAAACTTTATCCCAGAAGTATTGCTACACGTAGTGGTTTTGATCTGTAGTTCTCTTCACATTGACTCCACTTCCATTCAGCTGAAGTGAGCTGTTCTTTCCTAGCCTGGAAACGTAACCACATTTCTGTCTACTCCTTTATTTTTCTCATTAATTCTATTCATTATATCTTTGGAACAGAGAGCTTGTCCTAAGCACGGCTTTAGGTATGGTATAAAACAGTTCAGACTTTCATAAAAGAGACCAGTCCATTGAGGCAGCCGGAGGGCTATCCTGGGGTGTAAGCAGGAATCCCTAACCCCATCGCCAGAATTTTAACACAAAGTAGAGCCTGGGCCCTTAGAGGGCTGGCAGAAGACCTGCTCCCTTAGAAAACGCGGAGCAGCCATTGATTCTCCAAGTCTTCTCATCTCTCGGGAAAGAACAGAATCTGTGAAAAGTAGAAGCCTAGTACTGTGCTACAAAGTGTACTGAGTGAGGGTCTTGGCTCCCTGGGAGAACAGGAAAAGAGTCTCAGGAGAGGGGACATTGCTTCTTTCATGGCTTTGTCCCAGCATGGTGAAGAAGGCAGTTCAAGCAGGGCCTCACAAAACAGCCACAGACTGGCCTGGAGGGTCCCCTGACATCAGGGTGGCCCTGTTTTGGAAGAAAGGATAGCAAGAGGCATGGGAACCAACTGAGGACAGCAACTGGAATAGACGGGCCATGAAGATGCGCTCTGAAGCTTAAATTGGGGGTTATAGCTAAGTAGGAATTTGCCCTTTCTGTATACATAGTAGAACAAAACCACCAGTTTCTCAGGATTTCAGTAGTTCTTGCTCATTCTTCTCCCTAAATTTCTTTTTCCCTTCCTATCTCTAGTGCCCCTCCCATTCTCCCCAGCCTTCCTCTTCCCAGCTAGAAAGGGGTAACTCCTTCCCCACCATTCCCCGGCCCCTGGCCAGGTCTTACCACCCACTCCATAGTTGTTTTCCACCCCCCATCCTCTGTGCCTCTTGGTATTAGCAGTTGTCAGCATCATCCAACAGACATGAGCTTCTCTTAAGTTGTTTATTTACTTACTTGAGAGAGAGAGCATGCTTGTGGAGGGAAGCGCAGAAGGAGAGAGACTAAGAGACTCCATGCTGAGCATGGAGCCTGACATGGGGCTTGATCTCACAACCCGGAGATAATGACCTGGCCCAAAATCAAGGGTCAGAGGTTTAACCAACGGAGCCACCCAGGCACCCCTCTCTCAGTTTGTTTTATTGTCTTAGTCTTACCCAAAAACAGCTTCAACTTTTTTTTTTTTAAAGATTTTATTTATTTGACAGCGAGAGAGAGAGATTGCAAGTAGGCAGAGAAGCAGGCAGAGAGAAAGAGAGGGAAGCAGGCTCCCTGCCGAGCAGAGAGCAGAGAGTACGATGTGGGACTCGATCCCAGGACCCTGAGATCATGACCTGAGCGGAAGGCAGCGGCTTAACCCACTGAGCCACCCAGGCGCCCCAAACAGCTTCAGCTTTATTAGTTCTTGCCACCTAGCCAAAACATTGAAAGTTTTAGTGAATTAAAATGTGATAGAGCTCCAAGATCTGGTGTAAGTTACAGAAGCATGATGTTGTGTAAGGTTTGGAGCATGCTTACCATTTGTGGGGAAAAAATGGGTATATTTCTAAATACATATATTATCTGTGGGAGGGTATAGAAAATCTATATAACCTTTGGTGACTTTTGAAATTTGTATTATGTGTATCTGTTATCTTTTCTACAGAAGAGAGTAAATCTTTAGAAAAGTTACAGTGTGTGAGGCAAGGTATTTTCCACTCAGTTATGTTACAACCAAGATTATTAAGAAAGAGGTTTGCTTGCATAAGGGTAGCCATCAAAAAATTAAGTGATTATCTTGAAAAGGTGTTCTTCCTCACCCTTTCTTCTTATTTGAGGTTTCTATGACTTATTTATTGAGAAATAATAAAGTGGGGTGCCTGGGTGACTCAGTCATTTGTGTCTGCCTTCAACTCCGGTCATGATCTCCAGGTCCTGGGATCAAGCCCTGTGTCAGGCTCCCCCCTTGGTAGGAAGCCTGCTTCTCCCTCTGCTGCCATTCCCCCTGCTTGTGCTCTCCCTGTAGTTCTCTCTCTCTCTCTCTCACTCTGTCGAATAAATAAATAAAATCTTTTAAAAAAAGAAAAAGAAAAATGATAAAGTAGAAAATCAAATGAGCATGCATGGGGGCAGGGAGTAATGAGAAATCTTTGTACCTTCTGCTTAATTTTGTTGTAAACCTACAGCTGCTCTAAGAAAGAAACTCCTAAAAACATGATTGGAATATTGCCATACATAAAAGATGAAATCATAGAAATTCAAGGTGCAGGGGAAAATACAGGGAGAAAGACTGTTAACAGAAAGGTATCAGACACATTTCCATGTGTATCTTTCTAATAGTTGCCAGTTTAAGGCTTGAACTGGTTTCTATTATTTATCCCCTTTATAATAAGATCATGTGCCTCATATCTTATAATAAATACACACCAACAAGGCACAGCTTTCTGTCTATCCAGACATCATCAAATCTCTGAAATCCAAGATCTAGGAGCCCCCACGGGTTCCTCTTATTTCAAGACCCCCTAGGACATCCCTAATACCAGGTGTACCCATACCTTCAGCCAACTGCCTAGATTGGGACAAGTTCTGGTTTCAAGAACTGCGTCTCCTCCCATTGACTGTACCTTCATCAAAGCACCTTGTCCTAGAAGTCAAGGATTCCAACACACCCCATTCTTAGTATTCTGAAATAACATGTCACCTCTAGAACCAAGGTAACACTTGGCATTGTACGTGCCTTTACGCTTGGCACTGCCATGGGGCTCCCACATGCTCTCTCTTTCGTCTTCTAAATTATTCCTTCCTTATCTACTCAGTCATTGCCATCTTGTTTGTTTTTTGTTTTTTGTTTTTGTTTTTTTTACCTCAACCTTTGTGGCGGAGGCTGGGAGAGAGCTCCTACCATCAAGCAACTATTTGCATTTGACTTCCCAGTTACAGACTTGCCAAGGTTGAGTCATAAATAGTTTCGAGTCAGAATACCATAAATACTTGAGTAGAGAAATTATTTAAAAGGTGCTACTGGAGTAATTCGTTATGGCCAAAAGTCTTGGGGAAAATTTGACAGGTGAATAAACATGGGAGCTGACTCAGGAAGAATAAAGAAGCAATCTCCAAGTAGAAATTGGTAAAAGAATATTCCAAGGAGAAAGAGCATGGGTAAAATTAAGGAGATATGAAAACTGATGCACATGGAGGGAATAGCCAATAATTGACTTATTTAGAGCACAAAGACCTGGAGCTGGCAGGATAATGGGAGGGTGAATGGAAGAGAAACAGAAGGGGAAGGGTCAAGAAAGTAGGGTCGGTACCCTCACCGGGAAGGACCTAGCAGACCTGCAGAGCTATGACTCCAGCCTTCACTTGGGTTGGGGTTCAGGCTTACCTGATGAACTGGTATGACCAGCACAACTATTTGTACAAGGATACCATTAAGGAATGAAAAGGACAGCCTGATATTTGTCCCCACTGCAAGTTCCTTGCTCCTGAACTCATGACTTAACATTGAGAATATGGCCTATAGGAAGAAGCTGAGGCAATGGTTTTGAAAGGAAATGTTGGTACAGAGGTGCAACCCAGGTCTGGGTCAATGTCCAGGAGATAAACATTGACTGGGAGAGAATGGATGTTTTCCCCACTTCTGCTGTAAAAATCACCTGGCTTTGGTACTTCAGGGATTACAGAAAATGTGATGGTGTATTGATACCTTGAGGGTTACAGCACGAAGAGATTTCACTTGATGCAAACAGCAGTATTATCACAGAGTGGAGACCTCCCCATATTTGGTAGGGTCTAGGTCCCAACCTGCAGTGTCTGTGGGCAACAGATCTCCACAAGAGTACTAAAGAGGAAGAGCTTGAGATGACAGGTAATAAGCTTATATGAGGTCCCAGTCAAGACTCAAAAAATGAATAGCTGGATGTACATTTAAGATGTACATCTTAATTAATTAATTAATTAATGTAACTATAATAGAAGGGATGCTGGAAGCCTTTGCTCAGCTGGAGAGGCAGAGTCAGTGCAATCTGAGGTAATGAGATGATGCCTAGCCCAGCAGATAGAAACCATGGCAGCGGAGGTCACATGCAAAACAGGCGGACCACGACCAGTAAGCAACGATGTCCGAGACCACTGTGCCTCCAGCACAGCCTGCTGACAGAACAACTCTCCTGTGGCACTCATAATCAGGAGAAACCATAAGTAAGAGTTTGTTGTTTTAAACCACGAAGTGTTGCCATGGTTTGTTACATGATAAAAACAAATTGAAACATCCCCAAGATGAGAATCAGTGGGCACAGCTGCTTAAGTAGGCTTGACCGTTTGATCGTTTGATCCAGGGAGCATAAACCTGAATGACCAGGCTACTTTGGGAGTTGTGGAGGATTGTAGTGTGTCAACTTAGGTAAGCTGAAACTGCATTTCCCAGGACTCTCCTCCCTGCAGAGTTCCAGTGTGGCTGGAATTATGAGATATTCTGCACATCGTTCACAAGATGGAAGGAGAATCACAGTCATTTTCTCTTGAATTCAGAAGGTTGAAGTGGGGTATGAGGTGCTGGTGCAGCTCACACACGTCATTGATCTGCGAGATTGCCAGCTTGGCATGTGGCAGAAGCAGGCTCTGTAACTCTTCCAACCTCTGTCGCCTCCTCCCCTAGCTTCTCTGACCCCAGTCCAACAGTGTGCTTATTAATTCTGTACAAAAGTTTACAGCTTCTCCTTCAGGACATCCCCCTCATCAAGGTTGGAGGCTTCAAGGCTATGAGAGACAAAAAGGATTCCAATCTACCTTCCTAGGTCCTGGTTTAACCTTAGAGGTTCCAACTCATTCTTGTTTGTTTCCTTCCCAACTTCCTGCCTGAGCCTTCAAGCTCCTGCGTTAGCAGCCTTAGGAACAACAGACTTATGTAGATTTTTTAAACTAGCTCCCACAGTTGGATAAGGTCAAATCCCTGTAATAAATATGTAATACATACAATATCATATATAACATACAGATAATATATGTATAATATTCTAATTATATGTAATACTCAAATTGTGTGTGTGTGTGTGTGTAAAAATCTAGTAGTTCTGCTTCTCATACTGACCAAAACAGAGAGTCTATCAACCCTGGCTAGCCAAGATGAATAGAAGGAATTTCTAATGGCTTCCTTCCGCAACAGGCTGAAAATACTATAGCCCTTGGGTGGAAAAAAAGAACAAAACTGAGATAACCATCAGTGAATCCAAAGACAGCAAATGCAGAAGACAGAAACAATGGTGGATCTCTACCATCTGGGTCTCACCATTAGGGACTCTTCAGCCTGGGAGCACCCAGCCTCTCCATCCTTCCTTAAGGGAACTTTGAAGACAGGATGATATTCTAGAACACTGCAGTCTTTGTTCAGAGTCAGCAAGACTACATTTGGATATCACATGAAACAACTGACATGAAGTCCTTGTAAAATTTGGGAAGAGAAGATACTCAATTTCACTGTAATCCAAGCAATGTAAGTTGGAACCAGGTGATTCCATTGTCCCTTAGACAAATGCTCAAAGATACCTATGAAAAATTAATCACACAGACCCTCTAACAGGGCAGTTTTAGTCTTCGGTATTTATCGGAGGTATCTTCACATGTGTGTGAAATGTTGTGTGTATACGGATATCCATTGTAGCATTTTTTTTTATACTAGAAAGAGATTGGAAATTACCTAAGTGTCTCCCAATGAAGAATTGTATAAATTATGGTTTATTTATAATTTATCCAATTTTCAGGGTGTAGGTATACTCAAAAAATTATAGCATTGTGTATAATAGCAAGAAATTAGAAATTACCCAAGTGTCTTCCAATAAGGAATAGGATAAATTATGATTCATCTATATAATGGAGTGTAATACAATTACTTAAAGAGAATGAAGGCATTGTATGTCCACAGATATAAAACACTTTTCAAGATACATTGTTAAATGAAAAGCAAGACTTGAATAATGTGTGTGCAATATACCCCCTCCCTCCCTCTGTTTTTTTTTTTTAATTTTAATTCCAATATAGTTAACGTAAACTATTATCTTAGTTTCAGGTGTATAATACAGTGATTCATCAATTCTATATATTACTCAGTGCTCATCATGATAAGAGTACTCCTTAATCCCTTTCATCTATTTAACACATCCCCTCCTCTCTGTCCTTTCTGGTAACCATCAGTTCTCTATATTAAGAGTCTGTTTCTTGATTTATCTATCAGTCTCTCTCTCTCCTTTTTTCCTTTGCTCATTTGTTTTGTTTCTTAAATTCCACATGTTAGTGAAATCATGATACTTGTTTCACTGACTTACTTCACTTAGAATTATACTCTCTAGCTCCATCCATGTGATTGCAAATGGCAAGAGTTTATTCCTTTTTTGTGGCCGAATAATATTCCATTTTATAAATATACAACTTCTTTATCCATTCGTCAGTCGATGGACACTTGAGTTGCTTCCATAATTTGGCTATTATAAAAAATGCTGCTATAAATATCAGGATGCATGTATCCCTTTGGATTAGTATTTTTGTGTTCTTTGGGAAAATACCTAGCAGTGCAATTGCTGGATTGCAGGGTCATTCTATTTTTAATGTCTTGAGGAAGCGCCACACTATTTTCCAGAGTGGTTGCACCAGTTTGCATTCCTACCAACAGCACAAGAGGATTCCCTTTTCTCCACATAGTCATCAACACCTGTTGTTTCTTGTGTTGTTGATTTTAGCCATTCTGACAGGTATGAAGTGATACGGCATTGTAGTTTTGATTTGCATCTCCTTGATGGTCAGTGATGATGAGCATCTTTTCGTATGTCTGTTGACCATCTGGATGTCTTATTTGGAAAAAATGTCTGTTCAGGCCTTCTGCCCATTTTTAATTAGATTATTTGGTTTTGGGGTGTTGAGTTTTTATAGATTTGGGATACCAACTCTTTATTAGATATGTAATTTGCAGATATGTTCTTCCATTCTTTAGGTTTCCTTTTAGTTTTGCTGATTATTTCTTTCACTGTGCAGAAGCTTTTTATTTTGATGTCTTCCTAATAATTTATTTTGGCTATTATTTCCCTTGACTCAAGAGGCATATGTAGAGAAATGTTGGTATGGCTGATGTCAGAGACATTACTGCATGTGCTCTCTTCTAGGACTTTAATGATTTCACATCTCATAATGAGGTCTTTAATCCACTTTGAGTTTATTTTTGTGTGTGGTGTTGGAAAGTTGTCCCATTTCCTTCTTTTGCATGTTGCTGTCCAGTTTTCCCAACACCATCTGTTGAAGAGACTGTCTTTTCCCCATTGGATGTTCTTTCCTATGTTGTCAAATATAAATTGACCATATAATTGTGGGTTTATTTCTGGGTTTTCTGTTTCGTTCCATGGATCTATGCGTCTGCTGGTGCCGGTACCCTACTGTTTTGATGATTACAGTTTTGTAATATAACTTGAAGTCCAGAATTGTGATGCCTCCAACTTTGCTTTTCTTTTTCAGAATTGCTTTGGCTAATTGGGGTCTTTTGTGGTTACACATAAATTTTAGGTTTCCTTGTTATAGTTCTGTGTAAAATACTGTTGGTATTTTGATAGAGATTGCATTAAATGTATAGATTGCTTTAGGCAGTATAGACTTTTTAGCAATATTTATTCTTACAACCCTATGTATGTGTGTGTTTTTTTAATTTAAATTTAATTACCCAACTTATAGTACATAATTCGTTTCAGCTGTAGTGTTCAATAATTTATCAGTTGTGTATAACACAACTTATCATGAATACTGGGTGTGTGTGTGTGTGTGTTTTAAATGCAAGAATATCTCTGGAAGAATTCAGATGAAACTAGTTTTTTTATTATCTTCAGATAAAGGAATTGGGTACCTAGGGAACTTTCCCTGCTTTTGTACCATGTGTGTCTGTTATCTATTTTTTAAAAAAAACTTAATTTTCAAAATTATTGCCAGTTTGTTCAAAATACTGCTTTTCAAGAGGTAGCTTTGACCTTTTTCCAAAGGCAAAAACAGCCTGAAGAGCAAGAATGACAATTACACCTAAGATTAAGAAAGGTGAAATTCAGATTTCTCCAGTAACAGAGATTCCTTTTGAAAGATATTACAGTGATCCAAAACATGTAGAGGCAAGAAAAAACACATAGATAGACTCAAGAGGGAGCCAAAGGGTGATATATTCCAGGGAATAAGAGATTTAGTGTGATGAAGGCATAATCAGTTCTAAGGGGGAGGAGGTGCACAGCAAGGAAGACTTAATAGGAACAATGAAATATTTATGCAGCAGAAACCAGTAAGGCAAACAAAAGGGTGTTTGGAGATGGTTTGTGTTAGGGGGTTTGGAATCTCAATAGACAGAGGTAATTAAAACCCTGTAATAAAAGGAGTTTGGAGATGCAACAAAGACGGTGAGGTAAAACTCCAAATATGTTTTTAAAGATTTGTTTATTTATTTTAGAGCAAGAGATAGAGATAATGGGGGAGGGGCAGAGGGAGAAGGAGAGAAGCAGACTCCTCACTGAGCATGGAGCCCAATGTGGGGTTTGATTCCACAATGCTGAGATCATGACCTGAGCTGAAATCAAAAGGCAGATGCTCAATTGACTGAGCCACCCAGGTGCCCTGCAAAACTCCAAATATTGATAATTATGTATGTGGAATACATCATACAAGAGAAGAATTTTTGTTTTGTTTTGTTTTTTTTACAATAGTTGTTTATAACAAAGGGAAGTCATAGGAGCAGTCCTGAAACATAGGCTCCAATTCAGGTAAAGGACAAGGGATGCTTCTCTAGCTAGTGAACTTTGGATGGCGAGATCCAAGTAGAGGTGAAGAAGACATGCATCTTGGTATACAATTTTGACAAGACCTCCGAATCCCTTAAAATTGTGATGGTGGGCATCTAGGCATAAGCACCCAGTATACCAATTCCCTGTTCTCTTAGATCCAGTAACAAGACAAAATACCCCAGTTATGAATGGAATTTTGCAAACATACTTTTCCAATTTTGATTGAAGCACTTAAAAGTAGAGTAATTGCTCTTTACAAGCTACAAAATCTGCTTTTGTAGCTGCTTAATAAGTTGTTTTACCTGACAGTTGACAAATAACTTGTTTTCAATGTCAAAAATAGTGGTCTTGGGGCACCTGGGTGGCTCAATTGTTGGGCGTCTGCCTTCGGCTCAGGTCATAATCCCAGGATCCTGAGATTGATCCCCACATTGGGCTCCCTACTTGGCGGGAAGCCTGCTTCTCCCTCTCCTACTCCCCTGCTTGTGTTCCCTTTCTCACTGTCTCTGTCAAATAAATAAAATAAAATAAAATAAAATAAAAACTAGTGGTCTTACATTTATTAAGTACTTCATAAATTTTAAGAGGATTTTCTTTTTCTTTTCTTTATTTAAGAGAGAGAGAGATTATGTATGTGCACAGTGGGGAGGGGCAGAGAAAGAGGGGGATAGAGAGAATCTTAAGCAGGCTTTAGGCTCAGCACAGAGCCCAATGCAGGGCTCAGTTTCACAACCCTGTGATCATGACCTGAGCTGAAATCAAGAGTTGGTTGTTTAAACAACTGAGCCACCCACAGCACCTTAAAGGATTTCCATAAATTCCTTTATTTGTTTTCCAAACAATACAACTGTTTTTTTTTCTCAAAGCACTTCTGTGATAAATGTAGGGTATTACTACCTAATTATTACCTATCTTTTGGAGATATAAAATGGCTTGTTCAGAAGTCACACTATTGGTTTCCACGACATTCGGTGTTCCCAGAGCATTCTATACTTTCAACACCATTCTGATCAAAATACCAATGGCATTTTTCAAAGTGCTGGTACAATCCAATTGTATGGAACTAGAAAAGACCCTGAATTGCCAAGAAAATGTTGAAAAAGAGAAACAAAACTGGGAGCATCACACTGCCTGATTTCAAGCTACATTACAAAGCTATGATCACCAAGACAGCATGGTATTGGCACAAAAACAGACACATAGATCAATGGAACAGAATAGAGAGCCCAGAAATGGACCCTCAACTTTATGGTCAACTAATCAACAAAGAAGGAAAAAAGACAGTCTCTTCAATAAGTGGTGCTGGAAAAATTGGACAGCTACATACAGAAGAGTGGAACTTGGCCATTCTCTTACACTCTACATAAAGATAAACTCAAAATGGATCAACGGTCTCAATGTGAGGCAGGAATCCAACAAAATCCTAGAGGAGAGCGTAAGGAGTAACCTTTTCAACATCAACCACAGCAACTTCTTTCAAAACACATCTCCAAAAGCAAGGGAAACAAAAGTGAAAATGAACTTTTGGGACTTCATCAAGATAAAAAGCTTCTGGGGTGCCTGGGTGGCTCAACTGTTAGGCATCTGCCTTTGGCTCAGGTTTTGATCTCCAGGTCCTGGCATGGAGCTCTGTGTCAGGCTCCCTGCTCCGCAGGAGGCCTCCCTTTCCCTCTCCTACTCCCCCTGCTTGTGTTCCTGTTCCCATTGTCTCTCTCTTTGTCAAATAAATAAATAAAATCCTTTTTAAAAAGATAAAAATCTTCTGCAGAACAAAGGAAATAGTCAGCAAAACAAAGAGACGACCCAAAGAATGGGAGAAGATATTTGCAAATGACACTACAGATAAAAGGCTGGCATCCAAGGTTTATAAAGAACTTCTCAAAGTTAACATCCCAGAAACAGGAAATCAAGTCAAAAAATGGGAAGAAGACATGAACAGACACCTCTCCAAAGAAGACAAACAAATGGCTAACAGACAAATGAAAAAATGTTCAACAGCATTAGCCATCAGGGAAATGCAAATCAAAACCACATTGAGATACCAACCTACACCAGTTAGAATGGCAAAAATTGACAAGACAAGAAACAACAATTGTTGGAGAGGCTGTGAAGAAAGGGGAACCCTCTTCTACTATTGGTGGGAATGCAAGTTGGTACAGTGACTTTGGAAAACAATATGGAGGTTTCTCAAAAAGTTAAAAATAGAGCTACCTTATGATGCAGCAATTGCACTACTGGGTATTTACCCCAAAATGCAGATGTAGTGGAAAGAAGGGCTATATGCACCACAATGTTCATAGCAGCAATGTCCACAATAGCCAAACTATGGAAGGAACCAAGATGCCCTTCAACAGACGAATGGATAAAGATGTGGTCTATAGATATAATGGAATATTACTCATCCATCAGAAAGGATGAATACCAAACATTTGCTTTGACATAGATGGAACTGGAGGGGATTATGCTAAGTGAAATAAGACAGAGAAAGACAATTATTATATGGTTTCACTCATATGTGGAACATAAGAAATAGTGCAGAGGATCATAGGGGAAGGGAGGGAAAAATGAAGGGTGATTCAGAGGGGGAGACAAACCATGACAGTCTATGGACCCTGGGAAACAAACTGAGGGTTTCAGAGGGGTGGGGTGGGGGTATGGGTGAGCCCGGTGATGGGTATTAAGGAGGACATGTATTGCATGGAGCACTGGGTGTTACACGCAAACAAAAAATCATGGAACACTACATCAAAAACTAATGATGTACTGTATGGTGACTAACAATAAAAAATTATAATTAAAAAAATTTGGTGGTCTTTAAATTTGCCATCACCCTGTAAAAACAGGCTATACTAAACTGAAATAAATTAGAAACTGAATTAGTTGGCATATAAGTTAGGTTTCTTCAGAGAAACAGAATATATAGACATAGACATAGATACATAGATAGATCTCTCTTTCTCTCAGAGAGAGATTTCAAACAATTTCCTCATATGGTTGCAGGAGCTAGAAGGTTCTAAATCTGCAGGGCAGGCTGACAAGCTGTAAATCCCACCAAGAAATGAATGTCTTAAGTTGGAAGGCCAACTGGAGACAACATTCCTTCCTCAAGGTGATCTTTTCTCTTAAGACCTTAAACTGATTGGATGAGGCCCACTTACATTAGGAAGAATAATCTACTTTACTCAAAGTCTACTTATTTAAATGTCAACCTCATCTAAAAAATACCTACAGCAACATCTTCGTTAGTATTTTGTTAAACAGTGGCTAACCATAGCCTAGCCACATTGACACATAAAATTAACCATTGCTCTTGAGATTTGGAATGCCTGTGTAACTCATATCCTAAATTAATGGCTTAAGCAAGTTAGCTTTCTTTTTTTTAATTTTATTTACTTATTTATTTGAGAAAGAGAGAGTGAGAGAGCACTCACGAGTGGGAGTAAGGATGGAGGGAAAGTGAGAAGCAGATTCCCCACTGAACAGGGAGCCCAACTCAGGGCTGGATCCGAGGACCCCAAGATCATAACCTGAGCTGAAGTCAGATGCTTAATGGACTGAGCCACCCAGGTGTCCCAAGGAAGTCAGCTTTCAAATCAGTAGTCAAAAGTAGCAGTCCAGAGTTGGTATAGTGACTCAATAATCATTAAGTGTTCAAGCACATTCCAGTTTGTTGCTCCATTATCCTCAACACGTAGCTTCTGCCTCATGTCCCAAAATGACTGCATTAGCCTCAACTGTCACATTCTCATTCAAATTTGCAGGAAGAGGGGAAGAAGAAGAGTGTCTACTTCCTTTTAAAGACACTTCCTGGGAGTTTCCCATATCTTACACACACGATCCAGAATTTAGTTATATAGCCACACTTAGTTACAATGGAGGCTGAGAACTATTGTCTTTATCTTGGTGTCTATTGACCTGGCCAAAACTCTGGGAATCTGAACTTTGGGATTCAGGGAAGAAAGAATGGATAGATATTGGAAAGAGGTCTGCCATGTACAGTTTACTACACTTAATAACTGAAGGGATGCTCTTTCTTCCATGGTGTACACCATAAAATATTCAGAGCTACTCGTCTGTGAATGCAAATTATTGAATGACACATAAAAATATGCTTAGTCTATACATAGTTAAAAACACTATAGAGATCCAGGGGTACTAATCCCTGCACAGTCTATAGTTAATTTAAAATTCTTGATTTTTAATGTACTGAACATGAAGGTAAGTGATGACTACGTGAAAGTAAGCATTCTGTATACAGCTGGGTGCACTGCACAACTTAAGGGGGGCATTCACATTCTGTTCTGTTCTACAGATTTTTCTGCACTTCATCTTAGCCAAAAGGCTGAGAAGCGATCCAGAGATCTTTCTGGACTCTTTATATCTTCACTGTGGAGGTAAAAATGGCCCTTTAACAGAAGACTTATTCCATCTTCAGTTGTGAGTACTGCACACCCAGAAGTTGCCATTCAAATCACAATCTGTGCCAGGTTTATTTCGTGATTCCTGACATGCTCAAAATAGAGGTGAGTACTGATAATTACAGTGCACAACTCAGTTGGTGTCATTTATGTTGTGTATACCATGAAACTTTCTGGAATCCTCCTGTGGTTAATGTGTAGTTAGTGACAGTCTTGTAAAAGTAAATGTGAACATACTCCACAGTTTAAGGGATTCTATTAATATTATAGTCTATCTCATGAATCTTTCTAGATATGTCATATATTCAGTGTGGAAGTTTGTGTTGGCCACATGAAATTAGACTGTGCTATGTATTTTAAATACACCACAAAACAGAAGTGGTGATCCCAGTCTATGACATGGATCTTTCTAATTTCTTCATATGCTCAGTGTGGGGGTAGATAATGGTCACATGACAATAAATGTATCCTTGTACATTTGGGTGCACTATACAACTGAAGAGGTACTAGTCACTATCTGGTAAAATCCATGGTTATTTATGGCCTTTTCATATGTTAAGGTGGGGGTAAGTGATGGCCATATTGATTTATACTTATTTCACTTACACTTGGATATACTGTGCTATTCAAGGACTGAGAGCCACATTCCAGTCTATGCCATGGATCTTAGAAAGATTCTTCATATGGCCAGTATGGAGGTTAATAATGGCCTTATAAAATTAGATTTACTGCATATTCAGTTGAGTGTACTGCATAATTTAAAGGCTGCCAATCCCATGAAGAATTCTGGACCCATATACTTGTGGGGGTAAATGCCACATTCAAGTAAATATATTCTGTGTAAATTTTGGTGCACTAAAAACTTTAAGGATATCAATCACATCCTAGTTTGTGACACATATCTTTCTGGGCTCCCCATATGCTCAGTGAGGAAGTAAGTGATTTCTACAGTAAAGAAGGGTTATTCAAAATGGAAATCTAAACCACAGTGATACAGCATCTCATACCTGGCTATTATCAAAAGGATGAAAAAACAAGTATCGACAATGATGTGGAAAAAAGGGACTCCTTGTACACAGTTGGTCAGAATGTAAATTGGTACAACCACTATGGAAAACAGTATGGAGTTTCCTCAGAAAATTAGAAATAGAACTACCACAGGGTCCAGCAATTATACTTCTGGGTATTTGTCTGAAAACAAAACAAAACAGGGGTGCCTTGGTGGCAATTAATTAAGCATCCAACTCTTGATTTCTGCTCAAGTCGTGATCTCAGGGTTGTGAGATCATGCCCCACATCAGGCTCTGTGCTCAGTGTGGAGTCTGCTTAAGATTCTCTCTCCCTCTCCCTCTGCCTCCTCCCCCCTAAAATAAATAAATAAGTCTTTTTCAAAAAGTGCTAATTTAGGGGCGCCTGCGTGGCTCAGAGAACCCTCAGGTCATGGTCCGAGGGTCCTGGGATCAAGCCCCGCATCGGGCTCTCTGCTCAGCAGGGAGCCTGCTTCTCCCTCTCTCTCTGTCTGTTGCTCTGCCTACTTGTGTTAAATAAATGAATAAAATTTTTTTTTTAAGTGCTAACTAAGGGACCCCAGGATGGCTCAGTCAGTTAAGCATCTGCCTCTGGCTCAGGGTCCTGAGATAGAGCCTTGTGTCCGGCTCGCTGCTCAACGGGAGTCTGCTTCTCCCTCTGCCCCTCCCCACTGCTCCCGCTCCCTCTCCCTCTCACAAAAATAAATAAAATCATTTTTTGAAAAAGCACCTGGGTGGCTCAGTGGGTTAAACCTCTGCCTTCTGCTCAGGTCATGATCTCAGGGTCCTGGGATCGAGCCCCACTTGGGCTCTCTGCTCAGTGGGGAGCCTGTTCTCCCCCCCACACACTGCCTCTCTGTCTACTTGTGATCTCTCTTTCTGGCAAATAAATAAATAAAATCTTTTAAAAATTAAAAAAATAAAAAAGCACTAATTTGAAAAGATAGATGCACCCTCATGTTCATTGTAGCATTATTTACAATAGCCAAGACATGGAAACAACCTAAATGTCCATCAATGGATGACACAGATAAAGAAAATGTGGTATCAGGAAGAAGTCTCTTCAACAAATGATGTTGGGAAACCTGGACAGCAACATGCAAAAGAATGAAACTGAACCACTTTCTTACACCATACACCAAAATAAACTCAAGATGGATTAAAGACCTAAATGTGTGACCTGAAACTATAAAAATCCTAGAAGAAAACACAGAGAGTAATTTCTCTGACATTAGCTATAGCAACTTTTTTCTAGATAGGTCCCCAGAGGCAAGGAAAACAAAAGCAAAAATAAAATATTGGGATTATATCAAATAAAAGCTTTTGCTTGGCAAAGGAAACAATCAACAAAACCAACCAGCAAACTACTGAATGGGAGAAGATATTTGCAAATGACATATCAATAAAGGTTTAATATTCAAAATATATAATGAACTTGTAAAACTGAGCACCCAAAAAACAATCTGATTAAAAATGGGCAGAAGACATGAATAGACATTTCTCAAAAGAAGACATCCAGATGGCCAACAGACATCCAAAAATGTGCTCCACATCACTCATCATCAGGGAAATACAATTCAAAACTACAATGAGCTATCACCTCACACCTGCCAGAATGGCTGAAATTAACAACACATGAAATAGCAGGTGTTGGTGAAAATGTGAAGAAGGGGGATCCCTCGTGCACTGTTTGTGGGAATGCAAACTGGTCCAGCCACTCTAGAAAATAGTATGGAGCTTCCTCAAGATGTTAAAAATAGAACTACCCTCTAACCCAGCAATTGCACTGCTGGGTATTTTCCCAAAGAATACAAAAATACTTAATCCAAAGGGATACATGCACTGTGATGTTTATAGTAGCATTATTTACAGTAACCAAGATATGGAAGCAGCCCAAGTGTCCACTGATGGATGAATGGATAAAGAAGATGGGGGGGTGTGTGTGCACGCGTTCACACACACACAATGTAATATTATTCAGCCATAAAAACAAAATATTGCCATTTACACTAACACAGATGGAGATAGAGAGTACTATGCTAAGCAAAATACATCAGAGAAAGACAAATACCATACAATTTCACTCATATGTGGAATTTAAGAAACAAAACAAATGAGTGAAGGGGGAAAAAAAGAGGCAAACCAGTAAACAGATTCTTAACTATAGAGAACAAACTGATGGTTACCAGAGGGGAGGGTTAAACTGGTGATGGGGATTAAGGAGTATGGTTGTTGTGATGAGCACTAGGTGATGTATGGAAGTGCTGGATCACTATATTGTACACCTGACACTGACACTGTGGGTTAACTAATAGGAATTAAAAACTTAAAAAAAAGAAAATATGGTATCTACATGCTTGTGTGTGTATATATATATGTGAGATATATGTATTATATATCATTTATCTTATATATACACATTATATATAATATATATGTATTTCCATATAATACACATAATACACCTGCATATGTATTTAAAATTCTTGCATATAGTATATACATAATATATTATTATTATAATATATATATGGCCCAATACCATTCAACCATAAAAATGAATGAAATCTTGCCATTTATGACAATGTGGAGGGAGCTTGAGGATATTTTGCTAAGTGGAATAAGGCCAAAGAAGATAAATGCCATATGATCTCATTTATATATTGAATCTTTAAAAAAAAATGAGCTCATGGGTATAGAGAACAGACTGGTAGTTGCCTGAGGGGGAGAGTGATGGTGGGTGAAGTGGGTAAAGGACATCAAAAGGTACAAACTTCCAGTTATAAAATATGTCATGGGAATGTTGTGTACAGTATGGTGACTATCATTAATAATACTATATTACATATTTGAGAGAAGTTAAGAGAAGGGCACCTAGGTGGCACAGTCCGATAAGCCTCTGCCTTCAGCTCAGGTCATGATCCTAGGGTCCTGTGTCTGGCTCCGTGCTCAGCGGGAAGTCTGCTTCTCCCTCTGCCTCTGCCTCCCCATCCACCGCACTCGTGCTCTCTCTCTCTTTCTCTCTCTCAAATAAATAAATTTATATTTAAGATTTTATTTATTTGTTTGACAGAGCACGCACAAGTAGTGGGAGCAGCAGGCAGGACCCTGGGACCCAGTGACCCCAGGATCCTGGGATCACAACTCAAGCCGAAGGCAGCTGCTTAACTGACTGCCCACCCAGGTGCCCCTAAATAAATAAAATCTTAAAAAAAAAAAAAGGAAAAAGTAAGAAAGAAAGTAGCTAGGAGAGTAAATCCTGAAAGCTCTCATCATGCGAAAAAAGACTTGCATCAGGGCACCTAGGCTCCCTGCTCAGAAGGGAGTCTGCTTCTGCCTCTCCCTCTGCCTGCCACACACACACTCTCTCTCTGTGTCAAATAAATTGCCACTCATACAACAGTCTGATGCCATGGATATTTCTGAACTTCTAATATGGTCAATGTGGAGGTAACCAATGGCATCATAGAAATGAAATATTCCTTGAACTTTTGGTACACTTCACAACTCACAGGATGCCATTCATATACTTTTATATACAGTGTGTATTTCTTTTTTTTTATTTGTTTATTTTCAGCGTAACAGTGTTCATTGTTTTTTTTTTTTTTTTAAAGATTTTATTTATTTGACAGAGAGAGAGGTCACAAGTAAGCAGAGAGGCAGGCAGAGAGAGAGGAGGAAGCAGGCTCCCTGCAGAGCAGAGGGCCCGATGCGGGGCTCGATCCCAGGACCCTGAGATCATGACCTGAGCCGAAGGCAGCGGCTTAATCCACTGAGCCACCCAGGTGCCCCAGTGTTCATTGTTTTTGCACCACACCCAGTGCTCCCTGCAGTACGTGCCCTCCCTATTACCCACCACCTGGTTCCCCAACCTCCCACCCCCGACCCCTTCAAAACCCTCTGGTTGTTTTTCAGAGTCCATAGTCTTTCATGGTTCATCTCCCCTTCCAATTTCCCTCAACTCCCTTCTCCTCTCCGTCTCCCTATGTCCTCCATGTTATTTGTTATGCTCCACAAATAAGTGAGACCATATGATACTTGACTCTCTCTGCTTGACTTTTTTTTTAAGATTTTATTTATTTATTTGACAGACAGAGATCACAAGTAGGCAGAGAGGCAGGCAGAGAGAGAGGAGGAAGCGGGCTCCCCGCTGAGCAGAGAGCCCAATGCGGGGCTCGATCCCAGGACCCTGAGATCATGACCTGAGCCGAAGGCAGAGGCTTTAACCCACTGAGCCACTCAGGTGCCCCTACAGTGTGTATTTCTGATCTCCTCCTGTGGTTCATGCAGGGGTAAGAGATTGCCAAATGAAAGTAGATATAGTCAATACACATATGCATGCAGTGCCCAAATGAATGGATTTCATTTACTATGTGGCCCAGTCCAAGGTGTTTTCTAGACTCCTCTGTTCTTAAAGTTGTAACAAGTAATGCCCACATAAAAGTAGACTTATTCCATGCACAGTTCAGGGCACTGCACAACTGAAGGAGTGCCATTTACTGTCTTACCTATTCAGTAGACATTTGTGGACTCTTTGCTTCTTACTATGGAGGTATGTAATGGCCACAATAAATTAGAGGTATTCTGTATGTTGTTGATTGCACTCCAGACTCATTTAGTGCCATTCACATCACCATCTGCACCATGGACCTTTCTGTCCGTGCTCATATAGAGCTAAGTTTGAGGTTCATAAAGGTAAACTGAGTATGGCTGCAGGCACTGTGTGCTCAAGATATGTCATTCACATCCTAGTGTTTGCCATGGAGTTTTTGGATCCCTGATGTGGTCAGTGTGGAAGAAGTGATGGTCACAAGAATGTCAACTAGTTCCATGTGCAGCTCTGTGCTCTGCACACTCAAGGGTGCCATTTACATCTTAGTTTATGACATGGATCTTTCTGAATCCTCATAGGCACAACTGGAGAAGCAAGTGACGGCACATGAAAGACCGTTTATTCCATTTATGCTTGGGTATGCATGAGAAACAGTTGGCCAGGCTAAGACATAGAAGCGAAGAAACTGAGCAGGATTATCCTAAGAGGGTCAAGGTCACCAAACTCCAATAGCCTACTTCCATTTGTTATTTTCTCAGGAAAATCAGAAACTTTTTGTCTTTAAAAGCCCTACATTCCTTTAAAAACATTCCCACTATTTTGGTTTTAATCTGATGCAAAAATGTAATTCCTTAAGCACTTGCCATGTTTTAGACACACTGAGAAGGCCTTTACATATTTCATTTCGTTTATTCATTTCCATGGTCTCATGAGTTAGATACTAGTCATATCCCATTTTTAAGAATGAGGAAACTGAGCTTTCTTTTCACCCTCCACACCCTCTTGCCAGCACTGCTCTGGCTGCACCACGTCTGCTCAGAGCTTCTGGCTCTTGCTAAGCTAACACCCTCACCCTTTTTCTCCAGCCACCATCATGATCATCTCCTGGGACCTCATCCACTAGGATGAGATGTTGTCCACCATCTACAAGATCTGGGAGATGACACAGGGGCTGTGCCTGGAGGTGGAGGGGAGGATGGTCAGGAGGACAGAGCGCAACACTGATGACTCGCTCATTGGTGGAAACGCCTCCACAGGAGCCCAGTCACCGCTGGTGGTGTGATACTGTCCTGAACCATCACTTACGGAAACCAGCTGCACCAAAGAAGCCTACAAGAAGTACGTCAAAGATTACATCAAATCAGTCAAAGGCAAACTTGAAGAACAGCAGCCAGAAAGAGTAAAACCTTTTATGACAGGGGCTGCAAAACACATCAAGCACATCCTCGCTAACTGCAAAAACTACCAGTTCTTTCCTGATGAAAACATGGACCGAGAGGGCATGGTTGCTCTGCGGGGCTATTCTGAGGATGGCGGGACTCCACACAGGATTTTCTTTAAGGATGGTGTGGAAATGGAAAAATGTTAATGAATTTGGCTATGACTTTGGATGTATCACCTGTTGTCATCATTGACTGCTGCTTTTCATCCACATGACACCAGGACTTAGACGAACGGAACTGATGTCATCTTGATCTCTTCATTTATTTTGACCTTGATTTATCTGGAGTGGAGTGATTTATAAAAAATAAAAAAGTAAAAAATAAACTTGTCAGGGTATCTACAAATAAAATGCATTTAAGCTAAAAGCATGGGCAGGGGGGTGGCACCTGGGGGTGGCTCAGTCAGTTGAGCGACTAACTCTTGACTTGAGGTCAGGTCATGAACGTGAGGTCGTGGGGTCAAGTATCACATAGGGCTCCACACTCAGTGGGGAGTCTGTTGGAGAATCTCTCTCCCTCCCTCTCCTTCCACCCCCTTGCTCTCTCTCTCTTAAATGGGTAAATATATCTTCAGGAAAAAGTAAACTGAACAAATGAGGAAACTGAAGCATGTACACAGCTGTTAAGTAATAAAGCCAAGATTTTAATTTAGGTCAGTCTGAAACCATAGCTCAAAGTATGCAATCTTGTAAATACCTCTTTAAAGTATGCTGTCATTCTATTAATGATTTTTTGAGCAGAGAAATTTAGCTGCTTCATAAGTATTACATTTTGGAAAAATGGAAAGCTCATTGACAGAAAATGTGAAGCAGGAGATCTCCAACTGTCATGTGTATAAAGTGTCATATTAATTAATGTGCTCCAGTGGCTGAGATTTTATTCTATTCAAAGGAGATTAAATTTTTTTTATTTATTTATTTGACAGAGAGAGAGATCACAAGTAGGCAGAGAGGCAGGCAGAGAGAGTGGAGGAAGCAGGCTCCCTGCAGAGCAGAGAGCCCGATGCGGGGCTCGATCCCAGGACCCCGAGATCATGACCTGAGCCGAAGGCAGCAGCTTAATCCACTGAGCCACCCAGGCGCCCCAGGAGATTAAATTTAAGATTTAAAAAATTATGATGGTAGCTTTCCCTTGGATCTTTGCCTAGTAAAACAGTCAAGTATGATGAAAGCAAAAAGGGTATATTCAACCTTCTCAGAGGGAGCTCAGTTCACTTTGGGGAAAGTGAGTTACTGCAGAGATAATCTGCTTAGTTGTGATTTCTCTCTGTCAAATAAATAAAATATTAAAAAAAAAAAGAATGTATCTAAAGGAAGCTATTGTGGCAGTGTCTTCTTCCTGCTGGGCCTGAGCCTTCCACATAGATCCTGAGACCTTATCTCAAGACCTTTTTAAAAGCACTGTTATATGAATTAATGAATACATCATTAAAAAGTGAAATTAAATTCAAATCCTTAGGAAAAGAAAATGAATACTCGAGGAGAGTGATTCTGTAGCTACGTTGGCCAACACAATTAAGTTCTAGCTTTTAGATTGTTCCAGTTAGTCTGTCAGTGCAATATTGAACTGCTAACAAATTAGGGAGAGATGGTCTTCACACACAAGCTTCTGTTTATAAACACCAGATGTTTCTGGAACCACAGTTTTTGCCGGGGAGGTTTAATTTTGCCTTGGAGTTTAAAAAGATTGGAGTAGTTGGGCTCTCCGTCCCATATTGAACTTGAGTTCAAAGAGGTGAGTCCAGTCTCAAAATGGAGGTAGAGCCGCTGCCCAGTCACCCCTGGCCCAACTCCCGCCATCACCGCTGCCACCGGGGGGAGGAGGGCCATGATCTAAAGGAACAAGAGCAGTTGAAAAAACTTGTTTATTGGTGGTTTGAGCTTTGAAAATACAGATGATAGTTTAAGAGAACATTTTGAAAAATGGGGTACACTTACAGATTGTGTGGTGATGAGAGACCCCCAAACAAAACGTTCTAGGGGTTTTGGTTTTGTGACTTACTCTTGCATTGAAAAGGTGGACGCAGCAATCAACCACACAAGGTTGATGGGCATGCAATGGAACCAAAAAGAGTTGTTTCTAGCAAGGATTCTGTAAAGCCTGGTGTTCATCTAACAGTGAAGAAAATTTTTGTTGGTAGTATTAAAGAAGATACAGAAGAATATAATTTGAGAGACTACTTTGAAAAGTATGGCAAGATTGAAACCATAGAAGTTATGGAAGACAGGCAGAGTGGAAAAAAGAAAGGAGTTGCTTTTGTAACTTCTGATGATCATGATACAGTTGATAAAATTGTTGTTCAGAAATACCACACTATTAAATAGCATAATTGTGAAGTGAAAAAGGCCTTTCTCAACAAGAATTGCAGTCTGCTGGATCACAAAGAGGTTGTGGGGGTGGACCTGGCAACTTCATGGGTTGTGAAGGAAACTGGAAGTGGTGGTAACTTTGGCCCTGGTGGAAACTTTGGTGGAAGAGGAGGCTATGGCAGTGGAGGTGGTGGCAGCAGACGTAGTGATGGAGGAGGTGATGGTGGCTATAATGGATCTGGAGGTGATGGTGGCAACTATGGTGGTGGTCCTGGTTACAGTAGTAGAGGAGGCTATGGAGGTGGTGGACCAGGATATGGAAACCAAGGAGGTAGATATGGAGGTGGTGGTGGAGGATATGATGGTTACAATGAAGGAGGAAATTTTGGAGGTAACTATGGTGGTGGTGGGAACTATAATGATTCTGGAAATTATAGTGGACAACAGCAATTCAATTACGGACCCATGAAGGGGGGCAGTTTTGGTGGAAGAAGCTCGGGCAGTCCCTATGGTGGTGGTTATGGATCTGGTGGTGGAAGTGCTGCATATGGCAGCAGAAGGTTCTAAAAATTTTTCAGAGGAAAAGGGTTACAGTTCTTAGCAGGAGAGAGAGCAAGGAGTTGTCAGGAAAGCTGCAGGTTACTTTAAGACAGTCATCCCAGATGCATTAGAGGAACTGTAAAAATCTGCCACAAAAGGAACGATGATCCATAGTCAGAAAAGTTACTGCAGCTTAAACAGGAAATCCTTCTTGTTCAGGGCTATCATAACCACAGTTTGCAAAACGTGCAGCTACTCTTTAATGCAATGTAGTGTCAATTAGATGTACATTCCCGAGGTCTTTTATCTGTTGTAGCTTTTTTTTTTTTCTTTTTCTTTTCATTACATCAGGTATATTGCCCTGTAAATTGAGGTAGTGGTACCACCAATGAAAAACTAAGGAATTTTTAACTTTTCAAGAAAAAAAAAGATTGGAGTAGTTGGAATATATTCTCAAAGTTGAACTATTCCTAAGCTTATGTAACAACCAGTAACAAGTATACTTATCTTAAAAGTTGAATTTCTGTGGTGAGCAATTCCATGAATATTGAATGCTTTTTAAGCTATATGATACCACCCTTGACTAATTATTTTGGGGGGGGGCTTAGGTTCAGTTTAAAGGATTTCAGCATGAAGTACATCAATAGAAAAATTTTTTTAAAGATTTTATTTATTTATTAGACAGAGAGAGAGATCACAAGTAGGCAGAGGCGCAGGTGGGGGGCGGGGGGAGGCAGGTTTCCCGGTGAGCAGAAAGCCTGATGCAGGGCTCAATCCCAGGACCCTGAGATCATGACCTGAGCCGAAGGCAGAGGCTTAACCCACTGAGCCACCCAGGCGCCCAATAGAAAATTTTTTCTTAATTTGATTTCACCGTGGTTCCCCACTCCTCTGTATGTATGTGTGTGTATACACACCAATAAAATCTTCTCTAAAGCTAGAAATATAAATTGCTAACAGACACATGAAAAAATGTTCATCACTAGCCATCAGGGAAATACAAATCAAAACCAAAGTGAGATAACACCTTACACCAGTTAGAATGGCAAAAATTAACAAAATAGGCAACAACAAATGTTGGCATGGATGTAGAGGAAGGAGAACCCTCTTACACTGTTGGTAGGAATGCAAACTGGTACAGCCACTCTAGAAAACAGTATGGAGCTTCCTCAAGATGTTAAAAATGGTGCTACCCTACAACCCAGCAATTGCATTGCTGGGTATTTACCCCAAAGATACAGATGTAGTGAAAAGAAGGGATACATGCACCCCAATGTTCACAGCAGCAATGTCCACAATAGCCAAACTGTGGAAGGAGGTGAGAAGCCCTTCAACAGATGAATGGATAAGGAAGATGTGGTCCATATACACAATGAACATCACTCAGCCATCAGAAAGGATGAGTACCCACCATTTGCTTTGACATGGATAGACTGGGGGGATTGTGCTAAGTGAAATAAGTCAAGCAGAGAAAGACAATTATCATGTGGTTTCATTCATAAGTGGAACATAAGGAATAACACGGAGGACCATAGGCAAAGGGAGGGAAAACTAAAGGGGGAGAAATCACAGAAGGAGATGAACCATGAGAGACTACAGACCCTGGCAAACAATCTCAGGGTTTCAGAGGGGAGATGGGGTGGGTGGATAGGGTAGCCAGGTGATGGATATTGAGGGCACATGTTGGGATGAGTACTGGATGTTATATGCAACTAACGAACCATGGAACATTACACCAAAAACTAATGATATACTGTATGGTGACTAACATGACATTAAAAAAAGAAATGTAAATAATACCAATAGAAGAGAAGCTATTTCTACTTTCCTTAGATATTTATTTTTCAAACAGAAGTGTTAGCAACACCATCAAAATCTAACTTCCTCAATCCTGAAGATGTCTCCTGAGCCTTAGATTTTTATTTCCATTTATTCTGTTCCTGAGTCTCTGCTGTGACTTAGTATGGAAACTTACACCTTGATTGATTTGCAGACTAAAAGAGACCATTTTTCCATGATTCCTTTAGAGTTTATGTTAATCCATCATTTGGATTTCTGTTTCTAGCCAAGATGGAGTAACAGGGTCTGGATTTACAGGAACAAAGTTATGAAACAACAGTTTTCAAAACATTGGTCATTAGGCAATGAAGGACAATAATCACCAAAAAACAGGAAACATACTAGGTAAGCCCTATGATTGCAACAGAAAATTGAATCCAGTAATATATAAGAAGGATAATAAATCATGATCAAGTTAGGTTCACCCAGGAATACAAGGCTGGTTTAATATTAAAAAGTAATCAGTTAAGGGACACCTGGGTGGCTCAATAGGTTAAGCATCTCATGTCAGCTTAAGTCATGAACCCAGGGTCCTGGGATCAAGCCCCGCATCTGGTTCCCTGCTTAGCAGGGAATCTGCTTCTCCCTCTCCCTCAGCCCCTCCACCCACTCTTGCCACATGCTTTCGCTCTTTTAAATAAATAAAATCTTTTTTTAAAAAGTAATCAGTAAAGACTCAACAAACTAGGAATAGAAAGGAACATTCATAACCTCATAAAAGGCATCTATGAAAAAAATGCAGCTAACTTTATACATAATGGTGAAAGACTGAATGCTTTCTCTCTAACATCAGGAACAAGGCAAGAATATTCCCCCTTACCAATTCTGCTCAAAATTATACTGGACATTGTAGCCAGTGCAAGAAGGCAAGAGAAGCAAAAGGCATTCACATTGGAAGGGAAGAATAAACTGTCTTTATTCACAAATAATATACTTTCCTATATAAAAAAATCCTCTGAAATAACGAAAAAGGTACTATAATAAGTGAGTTCAGTAAGTTGCAGAGTATAAGATCAGTATGGAAAATAATTACATTTCTATGTAGTAGCAATGAAAAATTAGAAACTGAAATTATAAAAATATCTTTTACAAGGGCACCTGGGTGGCTCAGTGCGTTAAAGCCTCTGCCTTCAGATGGGGTCATGGTCTCAGGGTCCTGGGATCGAGCCCCACATCGGGCTCTCTGCTCAGCAGGGAGTATGCCTCCCTTCCTCTCTCTCTCTGCCTGCCTCTCTGCCTACTTGTGATCTCTGTCTGTCAAATAAATAAATAAAGGCTTTAAAAAAATCTTTTACAGGGGCATAAGATATATAAAATAACTATGAAGGAATCTGACAAAAGATGTGTGATACTTGTAGACTGGAAATGTAACAAACACTGCTTAGAGAAATTAAAAATGACCTACATAAAAGGAGAAATAATACCATATTCCTGGCTTAGAAGACTTAGTATTATAAAGACATCAATTCAAAGCAACCCAGTTAAAATCCCAGCATTATTATTTGTGAAACTTAACAAGATAATTCTAAAATTTATATTAAAATACAAATAACCGGGACACCTGGGTGGCTCATTTGGTTAAGCTTCTGCCTTCAGCTCAGGTCAGGGTCCTGGGTCCTGGGATCAAGCCCCACATGGGGCTCTCAGCTCAGCAGGGAGTATTCTCCCTCTCCTCTGCCTCTCTCCACCACTTGTGCTCCGTCTCTCTCTCTTGCTTACTCTCTTTCTCTCTCAAAATAAATAAAAAAAATAAAATACAAATAACCTAGAATACTCAAAACAACTTGCAAAAAGAGAAGAAACATTGGAGACCTTTATCACTTGAATTCAGGACTTGCAAAGTTGCAGTTGGTATTGGTATAAAGATTCATAAACATATCAACTGATGAAGATAGGGTATCCATAAATAGACCCCCATACCTACTTAGATGGTCAGTTGATTTTTGACACAGGTGCCATGACAATACAGCACAGCAAGATTAGTTTATTCAACAAATTGTACTAGAACAGTTGGAAAAAAGCAAAAAAAGCAAACATCATACCTCACACCATGTACTAAAAATTAGCTAGAAATGGATCAGGAACAAAAGTGCAAACCTATACTATAAAACTTCTAGAAAAACATGAAATAAAATATCTGTGACATTAGGTGTTGTTTTCTTAGCTATGACACAAACTGTGACACATTAAAGAAGTGATTAAGTTGGACTTCAATTAAATTAAGAACTTCTGTTCTTTAAAAAACATTACTAAGAGAATAAAAAGACAAGATGCAGATTGGGAGAGAATAGATGTAAATCGCATATCTGTTAAATGACTACTATCTAGAATATGTAAAGAACTCTCAAATCCCGGGACACCTGAGAGGCTCAGTGGGTTAAACGTCTACCTTCGGCTCAGGTCATGATCGCAGGGTCTTGGGAGTGAGTCTCGCATTGGGCACCCTGCTCAGTGGGGAGACTGCTTCTCCCTCTCCCTCTGCCCTTCCCCCAACTTGGGCTTGCTCTCTCTCTTTCTCTCTCTCTCTCTCCCTCAAATGAATAAGATCTTCATTAAAAAAGCTCTCAAATCTCAATAATATGAAAACAACCCAATTTAAAAATGGGCAAAAAAATTGAATCAATATTTCATCAAAGAAGATAAATGGATGTCAAGCTTACTAACAGATGTTCAAGGACTTGCAAATTAAAATCATCAGAAGCTACTACTGCATACCAAGTTTTGGCGAGGTTGTGGAACAACTGGAACTCTTCCCGTGTATGTAAAACAGTGCAATCACTTAAGAAAAGTTAAAACTTTATCAAATAATTAAACATATGCCAGCCACATGATTGAGTTATTCCTCTTCTAGTTACTTGTCCAATGAAAGAAAAATGAAAGCCTACATCTACATGAAGATTTGGATAAAAATGTTCATAGCAGCTTTACAAACATTAGAAATATCCCAAATGTCCATCAACGAATGAACTTAAAAAATTGTGATAGATCACGTGGCGGTATATTATTAAACAATAAAAAGGAGGGGCGCCTGACAGGCTCAGTGGGTAGAGCATGCAACTCTTGATCTTGGGCTTGTGAGATTGAGCCCTATGTTGGATGTGGAGATGATGTAAAAATAAAATATTTTAAAAAACAATAAAAAGGAATGGGCTGGTGATGCATACAGTAATAAGGATGAATCTCAAAATACCTTGGCTGTATTAAAAAAAAACAAACAGAAATGAGTACGTACTACATGATTCCACTTGTATAAAACTCTGAAATATGCAAAATAATCACCAGCAACAAAAAATACAGCAGTGCTTGCCTGGGGAAAGGGGATGAAGAGTGCAGGAGGGAAAGATTACAAAGGGATATGGAGAAGTTTTGGGGGAATGAAATACTCTTTATCTTTTTTTTTTTAAAGATTTTGTTTGTGGGGGCACCTGGGTGGCTCAGTGGGTTATGCCGCTGCCTTCAGCTTTGGTCATGATCTTGGGGTCCTGGATTCGAGTCCCGCATCCGTTTCTCTGCTCAGCGGGGAGACTGCTTCCCTCCCTCTTTGCCTGCCTCTCTGCCTACTTGTGAATTCTGCCTGTCAAATAAATAAATAAATAAAATCTTAAAAAAAAAAAAGATTTTATTTGTGGGGTGCCTGGGTGGCTCAGTGGGTTAAAGCCTCTGCCTTTGGCTCAGGTCATGATCTCAGGGTCTTGGGATCGAGCCCTGCAACAGGCTCTCTGCTCCACAGGAAGCCTGCTTCCTCCTCTCTCTCTCTCTGCCTGCCTCTTGTGATCTCTCTCTGTGTCAATAAATAAATAAAATCTTTTATATAAAAAAAGATTTTTTTATTTGAGAGGGAGAGAGAGAGAATGAGCGCATGCAAGAGCGGTAGGTGCGAGAAGCAGTCTCCCTGCCAAGCAGGGAGTCTGATCTGGGGTCTATCCCAGGACTCTGGGACCATGACCCAAGCGGAAGGGGGATTCTCACCCAACTGAGCCACCCAGGTGCCCCCAAATACTCTTTATCTTGATTGTGGTGATATGTATACATCTGTCAAAAGCCATCAGACTGTACCCTTTAAGTATGTGAAGTTCATTGTATGTTAGTTTTGTTAACTAAAACTGTTTAATAATTACTTTTTTATAGTAATTTATAGTAAATTAGCTTGTTGTATCCGTTTTTTAAAACTTACTTATTTTAGAGAGAGAGAGCATGAGCAGGGGGAGGAATAGAGGAAGAGGGAGACAAGCAGACTCCCCACTGAGCAGGGAGCCCCTACCCAGGGCTCAATCCCAGGACCCCAGGATCATGGCCTCAGGTGAAACCAAGATTCGGACACCCAGCGACTGAGCCACAGAGGACCCACTATCTTGCTGTATTCTCAAAGACAGATATTCACTGTTACATCTGATGCTTTGGCATCAGTACAAAAGACTTAGAAGTATTAAAAAGAATGAGAAACACGGTCAAAGGGCAGCTGCCTTGTAGGTTAAAAGAATTCAAAAATAACTTTAGTCAACTTCCCCATCTGTTAGGACAGATGGGGAAGCAATTTTAGAAATAAATGCTAATTATTCCTCCTTTCATAAGTTATTTCTACATATATTTTGTTCATGACCTGTTTTGTTCCTCGAAGTTAAAGTTTTTTTAAACTAAAATTTTTTTTAAAGATTTTACTTATTAATTTTGACAGAGAGAGATCACAAGTAGGCAGAGAGGCAGGCAGAGAGAGTGAGAGGGAAGCAGGCTCCCTTCAGTGCAGAGAGCCCGACGTGGGACTCGATCCCAGGACCCTGAGATCATGACCTGAGCCGAAGGCAGCGGCTTAAACCACTGAGCCACCCAGGCGCCCCTAAACTAAAATTTTAAGATAAATAAACATACGCATTTTATAGAGGAAGGAGATTGCAATCATTGTGACCGGTTACTATCAGATACTCTGGCATGCTTTGTCATGTATATTGGGACTGAGCGAAGGCAAATGTTTTTTTAAGGTAATGAAACAAGGATGTTTCTTGTCAATAAATAAAAGTCAAACATGTATTAGAGGGAGAAATGAATTTCTCTTATATACATTTGCCTTTTGTCTCTTATAGATAGAACTTTGGAAGAAAATTAGTTTTTGTGAAAGCAAGATGTATGTGAAGTTAAATTCTTTAAAAGCTAAATTAGTTAATAAGTTAACTAATTTAATAATACTAATTTTAATAGTATTATTAAATACTTTTAATAATAATAGTATTATTAAATTATTAAATACTATTATTATTAAAATAATAATTAATACTAATTTAATATAATACTATATTAAATAGTATTATTAAATAATTTTAATAACTAATAAATTAGTTAAATTCTTTAAAAGCACCAGGGGTGCCTGGTTGGTTTAGTCAGTTAAGTGTCTGACCCTTGATTTCAGCTCAGGTGGTGATCTCACGGTCCTGAGATTGAGCCCGGTGATGCGCTCCAGGCTAGGTATGGAGCCGCCTTAAGATTCTCTCTCTCCGGGCGCCTGGGTGGCTCAGTGGGTTGAGCCGCTGCCTTCGGCTCGGGTCATGGTCTCGGGGTCCTGGGATCGAGTCCCGCATCGGGCTCTCTGCTGGGCAGGGAGCCTGCTTCCCTCTCTCTCTCTGCCTACTTGTGATCTCTCTCTCTCGCTGTCAAATAAATAAATAAATAAAATCTTTAAAAAGATTCTCTCTCTCCCTCTCCCTTGCCCATCCCCCCAGCTGTAGAAAAGAATGAAATATTGCCATTTGCAGGAAGGTGAATGGAGCTAGAGAATATTATGCTAAGCAAAATAAGTCAGGTAATAACAAATACGACAGGATTTCACTCATACGTGAATTTTAAGAAACAAAACAAATGAGTGAAGGGAAAAAAAGAAAGAAGCAAACCAAGAAACAGACTCTTAACTCTAGAGGACAAACTGATGGTTACTAGAGGGGAAGTGGGGGTGGGTATGGGTGAAACAGGTGATGGGGACTAAGGAGGGCACTTGTGCTGAGCACTGGGTGATGTCTGGAAGTGTTGAATTACTACATTGTACACCTGAAACTAATATAACACTGTGTGTTAACTGGAATTCAAATACCCCTCCCTAAATGCTGAAATCCAGATCTTTTTGAGAATTCAGGGTTATGACTAAGTGGATGAAAGAGAAGTCGTTGTGGTGTCATGCCAGCAGAAGTTGCCAGAAACCCACTGGTAACTTGCTGGGGAAAATCTCTCCTCCGAGAGGCACCCTGCTATAAAACCATTCAAGATGGGTGCCAGGGGAAACTTCTGGACAATAGATGGGGCCAGCTTCTGTGCACCGTGGGGCTTGCATGCTGAAGAAGCAGCATTAGTGAAGCCCAGCATCTAAATGAGCCTGCTGAGCAAACACATCAGACCGTGGTAGGAAATTCTGTCCTCCAGCAGTGTCTCTTCAAACACCTCTTACAGAACTGAACACTGTGCAGCTAGTAGAAGACAACTTCAACGGTCCTGACCCATTTCCCACCCGCAGGTGAAAAGGGTAAATTTGGACCTGAGAGTCAAGGAAGCACTAACTGGCACAGAAAGTGAGAAAGGAGGAGGAGGAGAGGCAGCGCACAGAGTGATGAAGACCCGGGAGATGACCTGATAGCATCCCTCACACAAGTCCACAAGGTTCTGAGGAATAAAGGAGCTGAGTGCTGGTCCTCGACAGCCCTCCAGCCACAGGATTTTGGATGAGTTACTATCTCTCTGCAGATAAAAACGGTTAATTTTTTTAAGATTTATTTATTAGAAAGAGAGCACGAGCATGCCTGCACGAGCGCACAAGCAGGGAGAGGTACAGAGGCAGAAAAAGAGTCCCTGCTGAGCTAGGAGCCCAATGCGGGGTCTCAGTCCTGGGGCTCTGGGATCATGACCTGAGCCAAAGGCAGATGCTCAACAGACTGAGCCACCCAGATGCCCTGAAACAGTTTAATACTTGCTCTGGGTCCCACCTGCATTCCTTTCAGAAAACTATCACGGGGCATCGGGGTGGCGCAGTTGGTTAAACATCCATCTCCTAGTTTCTCTTAGGTTGCGACCCTGGGGCCATGAGACCAAGCCCTGCATTGGTCTCTGCACTCAGTGCAGAGTCCGCTTGAGATTCCCTCTCTTCCTCTCCCTCTGCTCCTACTGTTCGTGTGTGTGCTCTCTTTCACTCTCCAAAATAAATGAACCAATCTTAAGAAAGGAAGAAAGGAAGGGAGGAAGGGAGGGAGGGAGGGAAAGAGGGAGGAAGGAAGAAAGGAGGGAAGGAGAAAAGAAAAGAGAGAGAGAGAGAAAACTAACTATGGTGTCTCGGGCAGGAACAAGTAACCCCATCCTCCATGGTCTTCACGTCACTGGCTGTATTCATATGGTGGCTGACTAGGGGCCCACAAGAGTTTACCCAAATGTGATGACTTGAGCAGACAGTATAGTCATTTACCCAGCTTACCCCTCCCCAGCAGGCAACCAAAAAGCAAAGGAAGGGCAACGTAAGAAACATTTCTTAAGTGTTCTTTACCACGTAAGCCCTTGTGTACACACTATACATTTACATATATATTTTATACACATACATTTTCCAGAAGACGCACCTGAAAATTAGTGATTTCTCCAAGCGCCAGAGCTCTGATGTCAACTCCTCCCCTGTCATTCCGGTTCCAGACTTCAGTTCACTAATCCACGGGGAATGTCGGCTCTCCACAGATATCACCGGGATGAACTGCTGATAAGACAAAGCTGAGTTTATTCTTACTGCAGTAATAGACAGCAACCTTGACAGAATTTGGGGTGGGGAGGTGAAGCCAGGATGTTATGAGATATTCGAGTCTGGCTTAAGGAAGGCCTTTCGGTGAGGAAGTCTTGGTTAGGATTAGGTAAGGATGGTGATGTCTTGATTTAGGATTGGTCACCCCAACAAGGTGAGGATTTTTAAGGCAAGGAATTCAGAGTCTGGCAGGGAGTAATATGTCTTTCAGGAAATTCCCAGAATGAGCACTAAAGTCATTTGCAACTATTACCTTCTTGGGCAAGAGTGTGCTGAAACAGCAAGTTAAGGTGACGACAACCAAGTTTGAAGTAAGAAAGTCACATGACTGAGTGTGGACAGTAAGCTCTTTGGGCATATATAGTTTAGGTCGTTATCCTTTAAGGTTTTTCTCTTCTCCTTCTTGATGGTCACATTCAAGCATGATGTGTGACAAATTATTCTGTTAATGAAATGATCATTAACCAATTTCAATATGAAGACCACTCAGCATAAAAACTAGCTCTTACATAGTCTTTTCTATGTGCTCTTTATATCCTAGCTCATTGAATCATTGTAACCCTGTGAGTAGGTGCTACTTTCGTCTACATTTTATAGATGGCGAAGTACACAGAGAGGTTAAGGAACTTACTGCTGTTTACAGTGCATTAGGCATTTGAGCTGGGATTTGAACCCAGGCAGTCTGACTCCAGAGTCCTTTTTAGGACCTAAACAGTATACTAGTATACTAAGTATTCCATATTAGGGCTTTACAGTTACCGTTCTTTCAAATCATCTGTAACTCATATCGTTCAGATCAGAGAGGTGATTCAGATTAATCTATTGCCCAAAGTTATCCAGTTAATAAATTACAGCCTTCAAACTAATCTGCAGACTTCCTCACCTGAGGAATTATTTTCTCCACCCCCCCATCTTGGTCTTCTATAACTACCTCTTGATTTCCAAAGAAGAATTAACAAATCTATGGGGCGCCTGGGTGGCTCAAGTCAGGATCTCAGGGTCCTAGGAGCGAGCCCCACATCCCAGGGCTCCTTGCTCAGCAGGGAGTCTGCTTCTCCCTCTCCCTCTGACTCTGCCCATAATTCATGTTCGTGCTTTCTCTTTCTCTCTCTCAAATAAATGAAAAAAATCTTTTTAAAAAACCCATTAGATATTGTCCAACAAAGACAAAATACACCAAAAAATCTAGTTCTGTAGTAAGTTAGGGGTCTCTGCAAGTTGGAACAGGGACTGAATTCTAATTGCTTCTGTATAATAGAATAAGAAAAAAAGACAGAATTTTCATGTTTTCCTAGCTTTGGAGTAGCTTCACTAAATGACTTTCATTAAAAGAAGTGATTGAAAATAATAATCTTTGACTTAGAAAAAATATTTAACTTTTATAGTAGAAATGTAAACCCAGCAATGATTTGTGATTTCTCAACATGTTTTTTCTTGCTGAAGGACATTTAACTAGTTTTGACCTAGAGTCAGGATAAGCATAGCACACACACAAAATTTCCAACAATAAGGACACACAGACAAGAAAGATTAATTCTCGACTTAAACCTTACTTGTCAAAGAGAAAACAAAGCATGGCATCATTAAATTTTGAATGCTAAAGATATTTCTTTGCTCTTAACTCAGGAAATAAAGCTTTAGAGAAGTCACTAGAGTTGACCTTCTTTTATTCTTTAACAGGATAAAACTCTTCTCTCTTTTAGTTCATGTGCCCTTTGTTCTGGACTCCAAAGTTGATGGACAAGTTGATATACAGTCACTCTGAGTACAGGGGAAAAACCAGAGGTGTGTGGCTTACAATTGCCAATAAAGATATAACCTTTCTTTTTTGTGCATTTCACAAGCAGATTACATAACCTTTTGGGGATATGTCATCAGCTCCAGCAACATACTCATTTTTTAAAGTTTTTAATTTTTTTAAGATTTATTTATTTATTTGAGAGAGAGAGAGAGAGAAGGAGAAAAAGTATAAGCCAGGCAGAGAGGCAGAGGGAGAAGCAGACTCCCTGCTGAGCAAGGAGCCCGACCTGGGGCTCGATCCCAGGACCCCGGAATCATGACCCGAGCCGAAGGGAGATGCTTAAACCACTGAGCCACCCAGGCACCCCTAGTTTTAATTTTAATTCTAGTTAGTTAACATACAAAAATATGGAGCAGTTTTCAAATTTGCCTGTCATCCTTACACAGGGGCCATGCAAATCTCTGTATCTTTCTCATTTTAATCTATATGCTGCTGAAGCAAGCACAACAGTAACATATTTAAGTAACATATGCTAACTGCACAAGGATACTTGGCTTTTTACTGAGTGTAGTTTGAGCTGGGCTTTGTTGCTTCCCTTCTTTCCACATGGTGCATACAGAGGGAGGAAATGAGAGAGAGGGAGGCAGGGGTGACGGGAATGTTCTAGTAGGCCCGCTTGGAGAAAGACACACGTGTTCCCTGTTCATCGCCCCAAGCCAACACACACACCCACATTACATAAAGAGCCCCACGCAGACAAAAGGAGCTCTTTATGTTGCCTTAAAATGACATAGGAATTGTGTGTTTCTCGGTTGCCCTGCCCCAGATTTACATGCCCAAAGCCATGCAATATTTCCACACCTTAGTGCACCCTAGTCTCTCTTCACCCCCTCTCTCCTGACATCATTTCTTTGTGAATCAACTACTGTAGAGGCGGTCACCTGGTTTCTCATGTATATCACATTTTAGTCAAATTAAAAAGAACATTACACTGGAGAAAAGCCTCACATCAGTCAGCAAGTGAATATTTGTTAAGAGACTGTGATGAGCCCACACCTTTACCGGATAGCAAGTAGATCAAATACAGGAAGTGGCTTCCCAAACAGGAGACTCATTGTGTTCTTCCTCAAGCCAGGATTCTCCTCTTTGGGTCAGCCGCCTCAGCCTCGAAGCTTTGCCCATCCATCTGAAATGCAACTAATCAGTATTTTGTCTCCACTTCAAAGAGTAAAACTTCTGGAGCTGGGAGCCCAAAGGTAGGTACCTAAGTGCTGACTTAGTTCCCTACAACCCATATGACTGTTCTAAGTAGATCACTCTGTTCATGATTAATCTCTCCCATCTTTTTTTAAAATTTTTTTATTTTTATTTATTTGACAGAGAGGTTACAAGTAGGCAGAGAGGCAGGCAGAGAGAGAAGGAGGGGAAGCAGGCTCCCCACTGAGCAGAGGGCCCAATGCAGGGCTCGATCCCAGGACCCTGGGATCATGACCTGAGCTGAAGGCAGAGGCTTTAACCCACTGAGCCAACCAGGTGCCCCTAATCTCTCCCATCTTGATTCACATTGGCTCCCTCTTAGATGGGGATTTTCTTTCTGACCTCATCATCAAATTCTGAGTTGAATACTACTAATGCCACAAAATTAGAAGGGATGATTAAATTTAGAGGGGAATTATATAATTGTTCACAAAAACGTGCACTTGAGACCTTAGAAAAGAATGGTTATTCCTAACTCGTACAGTCTTATTTCGCTGTAGAGGTAATTTCTCTGATTATCTTCAAATTAACTTTTACTTCTTAATATTTTTTTGTGATTTTCTTTTTTTTTAATTTTTTATTTATTTCTTATTTTTTTATAAACATAATGTATTTTTATCCCCAGGGGTACAGGTCTGTGAATCGCCAGGTTTTCACACTTCACAGCACTCTCCATAGCACATACCCTCCCCAATGTCCATAACCCCCCTCCCCCTCTCCCAAGCCCCCTCCCCCCAGCAACCCTCAGTTTGTTTTGTGAGATTAAGAGTCACTTATGGTTTATCTCCCTCCCAATCCCATCTTGTTTCATTTATTCTTCTCCTATCCCTCTAACCCCCCATGTTGCATCTCCACGTCCTCATCAGGGAGATCATATGATAGTTGTCTTTCTCCGATTGACTTATTTCACTAAGCATGATACCCTCTAGTTCCATCCATGTCGGTGCAAATGGCAAGATTTCATTTCTTTTGATGGCTGCATAGTATTCCATTGTGTATATATACCACATCTTCTTGATCCATTCATCTGTTGATGGACATCTAGGTTCTCTCCATAGTTTGGCTATTGTAGACATTGCTGCTATAAACATTCGGGTACACGTGCCCCTTTGGATCACTATGTTTGTATCTTTAGGGTAAATACCCAGTAGTGCAATTGCTGGGTCATAGGGTAGTTCTATTTTCAACATTTTGAGGAACCTCCATGCTGTTTTCCAGAGTGGTTGCACCAGCTTGCATTCCCACCAACAGTGGAGGAGGGTTCCCCTTTCTCCGCATCCTCTCCAGCATCTGTCATTTCCTGACTTGTTAATTTTAGCCATTCTGACTGGTGTGAGGTGATATCTCATTGTGGTTTTGATTTGTATTTCCCTGATGCCGAGTGACGTGGAGCACTTTTTCATGGGTCTGTTGGCCATCTGGATGTCTTCTTTGCAGAAATGTCTGTTCATGTCCTCTGCCCATTTCTTGATTGGATTGTTTGTTCTTTGGGTGTTGAGTTTGCTAAGTTCCTTATAGATTTTGGACACTAGCCCTTTATCTGATATGTCATTTGCAAATATCTTCTCCCATTCTGTCAGTTGTCTTTTGGTTTTGTTAACTGTTTCCTTTGCTGTGCAAAAGCTTTTGATCTTGATGAAATCCCAATAGTTCATTTTTGTCCTTGCTTCCCTTGCCTTTGGTGATGTTCCTAGAAAGATGTTGCTGTGGCTGAGGTCAAAGACGTTGCTACCTGTGTTCTCCTCAAGGATTTTGATGGATTCCTTTCTCACATTGAGGTCTTTCATCCATTTGGAGTCTATTTTCGTGTGTGGTGTAAGAAGTGGTCCAATTTCATTTTTCTGCATGTGGCTGTCCAATTTTCCCAGCACCATTTATTGAAGAGGCTGTCTTTTTTCCATTGGACATTCTTTCCTGCTTTGTTGAAGAGTAGTGGACCATAGAGTTGAGGGTATATTTCTGGGCTCTCTATTCTGTTCCATTGATCTATGTGTCTGTTTTTGTGTCAGTACCATGCTGTCTGATGATGACAGCTTTGTAATAGAGTTTGAAGTCCAGAATTGTGATGCCACCAACTTTGGCTTTCTTTTTCAATATTCCTTTGGCTATTCGAGGTCTTTTCTGGTTCCATATAAATTTTAGGATTATTTGTTCCATTTCTTTGAAAAAAATGGATGGTATTTTGATAGGGATTGCATTAAATGTGTAGATTGCTTTAGGTAGCATAGACATTTTCACAATATTTATTCTTCCAATCCAGGAGCATGGAACATTCTTCCATTTCTTTGTGTCTTCCGCAATTTCTTTCACGAATACTTTATAGTTATACGTTATATTTTTATATATACGTTTTTTTTTATATATACGTTATATTTTTATATATACATTATAGTTTTCTGCATATAGATTCTTAGCCTCTTTGGTTAGGTTTATTCCTAGGTATCTTATACTTTTGGGTGCAATTGTAAATGGGATTGACTCCTTAATTTCTCTTTCTTCTGTCTTGTTGTTGGTGTACAGAAATGCAACTGATTTCTGGGCATTGATTTTATATCCTGACACTTCACTGAATTCCTGTACAAATTCTAGCACTTTTGGAGTGGAGTCTTCTGGGTTTTCCACATAAAGTATATCATCTGCGAAGAGTGATAGTTTGACTTCTTCTTTGCCGATTTGAATGCCTTTAATTTCTTTGTGTTGTCTGATTGCTGAGGCTAGGACTTCTAGTACTCTGTTGAATAGCAGTGGTGATAATGGACATCCCTGCCGTGTTCCTGACCTTAACGGAAAAGCTTTCAATTTTTCTCCATTGAGAATGATATTTGCGGTGCATTTTTCATAGATGGCTTTGATAATATTGAGGTATGTGCCCTCTATCCCTACACTTTGAAGAGTTTTGATCAGGAAGGGATGCTGTACTTTGTCAAATGCTTTTTCAGCATCTATTGAGAGTATCATATGGTTCTTGTTCTTTCTTTTATTAATGTGTTCTATCACATCGATTGATTGTGGATGTTGAACCAACCTTGCAGCCCTGGAATAAATGCCACTTGGTCGTGGTGAATAATCCTTTTAATGTAGTGTTGAATCCTATTGGCTAGAATTTTGGTGAGAGTTTTTGCATCTGTGTTCATCAGGGATATTGGTCTGTAGTTCTCTTTTTTGGTGGGATCCTTTTCTGGTTTTGGGATCAAGGTGATGCTGGCCTCATAAAGTGAGTTTGGAAGTTTTCCTTCCATTTCTATTTTTTGGAACAGTTTCAGGAGAATAGGAATTAGTTCTTTAAATGTTTGGTAGAATTCCCCTGGGAAGCCGTCTGGCCCTGGGCTTTTGTTTGTTTGGAGATTTTTGATGACTGTTTCAATCTCCTTACTGCTTATGGGACTGTTCAGGTTTTCTATTTCTTCCTGGTTCAGTTGTGGTTGTTTATATGTCTCTAGGAAAGCATCCATTTCTTCCAGATTGTCAAATTTGTTGGCGTAGAGTTGCTCATAGTATGTTCTTACATTTGTCTGTATTTCTTTGGTGTTAGTTGTGATCTCTCCTCTTTCATTCATGATTTTATTTATTTGGGTCCTTTCTCTTTTCTTTTTGATAAGTCTGGCCAGGGGTTTATCAATCTTATTAATTCTTTCAAAGACCCAGCTCCTAGTTTCGTTGATTCGTTCTATTGTTTTTTTGGTTTCTATTTCATTGATTTCTGCTCTGATCTTTATGATTTCTCTTCTCCTGCTGGGTTTAGGGTTTCTTTCTGGTTGTTTCTCCAGCTCCTTTAGGTGTAGGGTTAGGTTGTGTACTTGAGACCTTTCTTGTTTCTTGAGAAATGCTTGTACCGCTATATATTTTCCTCTCAGGACTGCCTTAGTTGCGTCCCACAGATTTTGAACAGTTGTGTTTTCATTATCATTTGTTTCCATGAATTTTTTCAATTCTTCTTTAATTTCCTGGTTGACCCATTCATTCTTTAGAAGGATGCTGTTCAGTCTCCATGTATTTGGGTTCTTTCCAAATTTCGTCTTGTGATTGAGTTCTAGCTTCAGAGCATTGTGGTCTGAAAATATGCAGGGAATGATCCTAATCTTTTGATACTGGTTGAGACTTGATTTGTGACCCAGGATGTGATCTATTCTGGAGAATGTTCCATGTGCACTTGAGAAGAATGTGTATTCTGTTGCTTTGGGATGAAATGTTCTGAATATATCTGTGATGTCCATCTGGTCCAGTGTGTCATTTAAGGCCTTGATTTCCTTGTTGATCTTTTGCTTGGATGATCTGTCCATTTCAGTGAGGGGAGTGTTAAAGTCCCCTACTATTATTGTATTATTATTGATGTGTTTCTTTGATTTTGTTATTAATTGGTTTATATAGTTGGCTGCTCCTACGTTAGGGGCACAGATATTTAAAATTGTTAGATTTTCTTGTTGGACAGACCCTTTGAGTATGATATAGTGTCCTTCCTCATGTCTTATTATAGTCTTTGGCTTAAAATCTAATTGATCTGATATAAGGATTGCCACCCCAGCTTTCTTCTGATGCCCATTAGCATGGTAAATTGTTTTCCACCCCCTCACTTTAAATCTGGAGGTGTCTTCGCGTCTAAAATGAGTTTCTTGTAAGCAACATATAGATGGGTTTTGTTTTTTTATCCATTCTGATACCCTGTGTCTTTTGATTGGGGCATTTAGCCCATTAACATTCAGGTTATCTATTGAGAGATATGAATTTAGGGCGCCTGGGTGGCTCAGTGGATTAAGCCACTGCCTTCGGCTCAGGTCATGATCTCAGGGTCCTGGGATCGAGTCCCGCATCGGGTTCTCTGCTCAGCAGGGAGCCTGCTTCCCTCTCTCTCTCTTTCTCTCTCTCTGCCTGCCTCTCTATCTATTTGTGATCTCTCTCTGTCAAATAAATAAATAAAAATATTTAAAAAAAAAGAAAAGGAGAGATATGAATTTAGTGCCATTATATTGCCTGTAAGGTGACTGTTACTGTATATTGTCTCTGTTCCTTTCTGATCTACTACTTTTAGGCTCTCTCTTTGCTTAGAGGACCCCTTTCAATATTTCCTGTAGAGCTGGTTTGGTGTTTGCAAATTCTTTCAGTTTTTGTTTGTCCTGGAAGCTTTTGATCTCTTCTTCTATTTTCAATGATAGCCTAGCTGGATAGAGTATTCTTGGCTGCATGTTTTTCTCGTTTAGTGCTCTGAATATATCATGCCAGATCTTTCTGGCCTGCCAGGTCTCTGTTGAAAAGTCTGCTGCCAATCTAATATTTTTACCATTGTATGTTACAGACTTCTTTTCCCGGGCTGCTTTCAGGATTTTCTCTTTGTCACTAAGACTTGTCAATTTTACTATTAGGTGACGGGCTGTGGACCTATTCTTGTTGACTTTGAGGGGGGTTCTCTGCACCTCCTGGATTCTGATGCTTGTTCCCTTTGCAATATTAGGGAAATTCTCTCCAATAATTCTCTCCAATAGACCTTCTGCTCCCCTCTCTCTTTCTTCTTCTTCTGGAATCCCAATTATTCTAATGTTGTTACATATGATGGTGTCACTTATCTCTTGAATTCTCCCCTCATGGTCCAGTAGCTGTTTGTCCCTCTTTTGCTCAGCTTCTTTATTCTCTGTCATTTGGTCTTCTATATCACTAATTCTTCCTTCTGCCTCATTTGTCCTGGCAGTGAGAGCCTCCATTTTTTATTGCACCTCATTAATAGCTTTTTTTATTTCAACTTGGTTAGATTTTAGTTCTTTTATTTCTCCAGAAAGGGCTTTTATATCTCTAGAGAGGGTTTCTCTAATATCTTCCAAACCTTTCTCGAGCCCGGCTAGAACCTTCAGAATTGTCATTATGAACTCTAGATCTGACATATTACCAATGTCTGTATTGATTAGGTCCCTAGCCTTCAGTACTGCCTCTTGTTCTTTTTTTTTTTTTGTGGTGAATTTTTCTGCCTTATCATTTTGTCCAAATAAGAGTATATGAAGGAGCAAGTAAATACTAAAACGGTGGCAAAGACCCCCCAAAAATGTGCTTTAAGCAAATCAGAAGAGACCCCAATTCGTGGGGGGGGGAGAAAGGGGATAAAAAGAGGTTCAGAAAAAAAAAGAAAAAAATTTAAAAAAGAAAGAAAAAAATATATATATATATTAGATAAACTAGTTAAAAATGTTAAGAAAAGAAAAGGGTAAAAGTTTTAAATAATTTAGCAGAAGAAGAAAAAAGAAAGAAAAAAAATTGAAAAAAAAATTGAAAAAAAAATTAAATTAACTGCAGGACTAAAGAATCATGGGGAGAAAGCCATGGGTTCCGTGCTTTGCTTTCTCCTCCTCTGGAATTCGGCTGCTATCCTAGGTATTGAACCTGCTTTCGTTGGTAGATGAACTTTGTCCTGGCTGGAGTTTTTGTTGATCTTCTGGGGGAGGGGCCTGTTGTTGTGACTCTCCAGTGTCTTTGCCCAAGGCAGAATTGCACCGCCCTTACCGGGGCGGGACTAAGTAATCCGCTTGGGTTCGCTTTTGGGAGCTTTTGTTGCCTGAACGCTTTCCGTAGAGTTCCGGAGGACGGGAATGAAAATGGCGGCCCCCCAGTCTCCGGCCCAGAGGAGCCGAGAGCCCAGGGCCCCACTCCTCAGTGCGCCCCCAGAGAACAGCACCCAATCACTCCTGTATCCCCAGCCTCTAGCCACACTCCGAGCTCACCCAGCCTGCAACCGGTTCAAGGTAACCCCGAGCTGAGAGCTCAGTCCTCGGCTCTGTCTCTGTAGCCAGCTTCCCCGTTCTAATACCTGTGAGCTCTGCGACACTGCGACACCCCCGATCCTTCTGTGACCCTGCGGGACCTGGGGCCACGCTGACCCCACGTGGTCTTCACCCCGGTTTAGCCTCTGGAGCAATGTCCCTCAGTGGAACAGACTTTTAAACATCCTGATTTTGTGCTCCATTGCTCTGCCGCTTGCCGGGAGCTGGCCCCTCCCCCTGCAGTCTATTTTCCCATCATTTTGGATCCACTTCTCCGCCAGTCCTACCTTTCAGAATGTGGTTGATTTTCTGTTTCTTGAATTGCTGTTCTTCTCTTCCATCTCCCGTTGGATATGTAGGTGTTTGCAATGTTTAGATAAGCCTTCTAGCTGATCTCTTTCTACCTGATGTAGTCTCAGCCTGCTACTTCTCCGCCATCTTGACTCCTCCTCCATTACTTCTTAATTTTGCATGGGATTTCTATTTGAAGTCAAATTGTATTCTCCATTTCTTTTCCTACCTAAACCTCCAGAGAAGATTGTGTGTATGTGTTCCTCACTCACACCATCTGTCAGTGAAGAGTGATGAAAAGTATTTCTGCAGGGGTTCTCATGAGTGGTAGAACTTTCTCAGGAAATGTGCTGAGGATGGACATGTTTTCATCCTAGGGATGTGGTAGTGTCGTTGGATGGACTCCCCAAAAGAGCAGAAGCACCGATGTGAACATAGGGCTGGCAAATTTTTAACTGGGGGAGAGGAGAAAAGGGGTTTGAACAATTGGGAGTCCTCTTTGCTTCCAGGTTTAACGTAGGCACGAAACTGTCTTAACAGGTTTTCCTTCAGCTATATCAGAGGTATGGTTAGACTGAGATTATAAAGCCACTTTCAGCCTCTCCAGATAAATTACTAGTCTTCCAGCTTCTGTGGCCCATGTTGGGACCATCCTTGTGTAGTCCCGGAAGTGGCTGGTGTCCTGACGTTCTTAGGCAGAATAATGATTGTCTCCAAAGGTCCATGTCCTGACCTCTGGAGTCTTCACAGAAGTATCCTTCCATGGCAAATGGGAATTGAGGTTGGGGGTTGAATTAAAGTTGTTCATCAGGGGTGCCTGGGTGGCTCAGTGGATTAAGTGCTGCCTTTAGCTCGGGTCATGATCTCAGGGTCCTGAGATCGAGCCCTGCGTCGGGCTCTCTGCTCCGCAGGGAGCCTGCTTCCTCCTCTCTCTCTGCCTGCCTCTCTGCCTACTTGTGATCTCTCTCTCTGTCAAATAAATAAAATAAAATCTTAAAAAAAAAAGTTGCTCATCAGTTGACACCATGACAGGGAGATTTTCCTGGATTATTCGGCGGGCCCAGTGTAATCACAAAGGTCATTAAAAATGGGAAAAAAGGGTGTCAGAATGATACCATGTGAGAAAGACGGGACTGGCATTGTTCACTTTGAAAATGGCCTGGGTCCAGAAATGCAAGCAGCCTCTGGAAGCTAGAAAGAGCAAGAACACAGATTCTCCCCTGGAGTGCCCAAGAGGAGAACAGCCTTGACAGCACCTTGATTTAAGCTCAGTGAGACCCATTTTGTACTTCTGGCCTCAGAGCTATAAGGTAATAAACATGTGTTGCTTTAAGCCACCAAGTTTGTGGTAATTTGTTACAGCAGCCATAGGGAAGTAAAACAGGCCCTCTATGGCTCCGTTGTAATATTTTTCATTTTATTTTTTTACCTTATTGGATTTTCTTAATTAAGAGGTTTTTTTTGTCCTGCTTCTCCAATCCTGCCCATCTAATGTTATAATGTGATATGTATTCTTCCCCAGGTTTTTTTTTAATGAAAAATTTCACTTTGCAACTTTCCTCTTTCCCTTAAAATTCTAGGGATGTTTTTCCAGGTTAGTTCAGATGTAACTCCATACAAAAGTTAAATGTTTATTCTTTTTATCAAAGCAATTAAAGAAAATATATAGAAAAGGAATAAGTTGAGATAAGAAACATAAACAAATATTAACCCATGACTCTACAATCTGTGTGAAGTCTGCTGATAATTTTAAAATATCATTAATGGATCTAAATAGGTAGTAAATCCATACTGTACATATTAGTACAAGATATTAAGTAAAAGCTTTCCCTCTTTTCCTTCCTCCATATTCCTCTCTCCAAAAGTAACTACTCTTCAAGGCTTCTTGTGGGTTTATTTTAGAATTTGTATATATGTGTGTGTGTGTGTATATATGCATATGTGTTTGTTTTTGTATGTGTCTATCCCACACATATAGGAGACCATTCATGATTATATACCTTGATTTTTTCCTCTTAACTTATGTTATAGATCTTTGCCAATGTGACATACCCAATCTCACTTTTAGTGGCTGTATAGTATTCTATCTGAAGGCTAGTCCCAATTTATTTGACCAGTTTCCAATTAATGAATGTGTTCATGATTTCTTTTTTTCCTCTATAATAATGTTGTAATGAACATCTTTTTGAACACAATTTGAAGAACTTTTGCAAGCATACATCTAGGGTATGTTTCTAGCAGTGGCATTACTGGATGCAAAGTGCATTTAAATGATTGTTGGCTATTGCCAAACTGTCCTCCAGAAATCACTGTATCATTTGACACTCCCTCCATCACCATATGGCAGTGTCCATTTCCCCAAACTCTCACCATCACTAGATACCATTATATATATATATATATATATATATATATATATATATATATATACAGGGATTTTATTTATTTATTTGAACAGTCAGAGATCACAAGTAGGCAGAGAGACAGGCAGAGAGAGACATGGAACCAGGCTCCCTGCTGAGCAGAGAGCCTAATGTGGAACTCAATCCCAGGACCCTGGGATCATGACCTGAGCAGAAGGCAGAGGCTTTAACCCACTGAGCCACCCAGGCGCCACACCATAATATATTTTTAATTTATTACTAACTATATAAGCGATACACAGCATTTCATTATTTTGATTTTCATTTCTTTAATTTTGAACAGGATTGAGGTAATAATACTTCTGACATTTAGTTGCTTTGCTTGATGATTCACATGTTCATTTGGAGGAATGACAAATCTGATTATAACAGAATAAGTGATGTTTGTATATAGTCTAAAAATTAATTTGCGGGGCACCTGGGTGGCTCAGTGGGTTAAGCCTCTGCCTTCAGCTCGGGTCATGTTCTCAGGTTCCTGGGATTGAGCCCCGAGTCGGGCTCTCTGCTCAACAGGGAGCCTGCTTCCCCCTCCCCCTCTGCCTGCCTCTCTGCCTACTTGTGATCTCTCCCTCTCTCTGTCAAATAAATAAATAGAATCTTTAAAAAAAAAATAAAAAAAATAAAAATTAATTCGCAACTGACAAGTTCTGTGACTTTGAGCAAATCTCCCTGGGCCTCAATGTTCTCATTCTCACAATTAGGTTGTACTAGATAATCTCTAAGAACACATCTAATTCCAAGTCTACAAGTTGGGTTGACACAAGAAAAAAGGATCAGGGACACCTGGCTGGCTCAGTGGTAGTGCATGCAACTCTTCATCTCAGGGCTGTGAGTTTGACCCTCATGTTGGGTATAGAGATTTCTTAATAAACAATAATAAAATTTTTTAAAAAGATCAAAGATATCACAATTACAAACAGTTAATGTCTGAGTCCATTTGGGCTGCTGTAATGAAATACCACAGACGTAGTTTATTAAAAAAAATTATTTCTCACACTTCTGAAAGCTGGGAAGTTCAAGATTAAAGCACCAAAATTCATTGTCTGGCAAGAGACAGATTCCTGGTTCATATGTCTTCTCACTATAACTTCACATGGCAGGAGGGACAAAGGAGCTCTCTGGGGACTTTTATAACGACCCAGTCCCATTTATGTGAGCTCCGCCCTTATGACCCAATCGCCTCCCAAAGGTCCCACCTCTAAACACCATCACATTGGGGATTAGGTTTCAATATATTAATTTGGTGGTGTGAGGCAGAAACATTCAGTCAGTAGCAATAAATAAGCCACAATGTATAGATGTTTTTTAAAAATTGAGAATAATAATGCACAGCCCCAGGGGAGAGTCTTATTTATTCTTGACTTTTTTTAAAATTTTTTTTTATTTGACAGAGAGAGAGATCACAAGTAGACAGAGAGGCAGGCAGAGAGAGAGAGAGGGAAGCAGGCTCGCCGCTGAGCAGAGAGCCCGATGCGGGACTCGATCCCAGGACCCCGAGACCATGACCTGAGCCGAAGGCAGCGGCCCAACCCACTGAAATGTATTTTCATATTTTTATGTTTTAACTTTTTAGTTAAATGGTATAGAGCCAAACCAAAATGTTTAAATGAGAGGAGAAACCCTTGTTTAAAAATTATTTCTTACTTAGCAACAGGGTCCTTTCCAACTCTGTGGCTTTTACTATGAATTTATTTTTATTTCTTTTTATTATGTTCAATTAGCCAACATGTAGCACATCATTAATTTTTGATGTAGTGTTCAACGACTCAGTAGTTTTATAAGACTGGCACCAACATTGTTCAATTGTATTAATTGTTTAAGTATCATTATTTTATGTATTTACTTCCACGTATCTATATGGTCCTAAGGTGTCATTTCTATTGGGAATATTAATTCATTGCCCAAACAGATAGCTGTTGCCTAGAAATTTCTTCACAGTGGTTTTTCAGATGCCTTCCAATTTCAACTAGAATTCTATTAACAAAGTATAAAAATAGCTTTTTTTCACATAACTCTGTCAACGACTGATTTATTTTTACTAATTAAATACAGTTAAGATGACACCACATAATTGCTCTCAAATTGTGCAAACACAATTTGAAATTCTTCTGGAAACTTAACTTTTGTGGGTATTTTTTGTTTGTTTGTTTTGTTTTTAAATTAAAGATTTTATTTATTTATTTGACAGACAGAGACACACAGAGAGAGGGAACACAAGCTGAGGGAGAGGGAGAGGGAGAAGCCGACTCCCACTGATCAGGGAACCCTATCGATCCCAGGACCCTGGCACCATGACCTGAGCAGAAGGCAGACGCTTAATGACTGAGTCACCCAGGCATCCCTGGAAGTTTAACTTTTGAATAACGTTTGATATATTTCTTCTTATGTAACTGTACATTCATATTCTTTGACCATACTTCTATTAGAAAATAGTTACTGGGGGCACCTGGGTGGCTCAGTGGGTTAAGCCTCTGCCTTCAGCTCAGGTCATGATCTAGGGTCCTGGGATCAAGTCCCGCATCAGGCTCTCTGCTCAGCGGGGAGCCTGCTTCCTCCTCTCTCTCTCTGCCTCTCTCTCTGCCTGCCTCGCTGCCTACTTGTGATCTCTGTCAAATAAATAAATAAAATCTTTAAAAAAAAAAAGAAAATAGTTACTGCCTTTATAAACCAGTATCTCTCTCGCTTACATATTTTGGTGTTAAAATTTCCATTCTGGCGCATCAGATACAAGTATCTTTCTCAGGGTGCCTGGGTGGCTCAGTCAATTAAGTGTCTGCCTTTGGTTTGGATCGTGATCCCAGAGTCCTGGGATCGAGTCCTGGGATCATGGCCCACATCGGACTCCCTGCTTGGTGGGGAGTCTGCTTCTCCCTCTGCCTGTTCCCCTGCTGGTGCTCTCTCTCTGTGCTCTCTAGCTCTCTCTTTCAGATAAATAAATTTTTTAAAAAAGTACCTTTCTCATTCAGTTGTTTTCATTTTATTATTCATTGTTGTGGAAAAACATTTCACTTATTAGATCCGTTTCACTAGTTATTTTTATTACTTTAATTCTCAGAAAATTACCTCCCTTGTACAATTGACTTAAGACCTGTGATTCCACTTTCTTCTAGCATTGTCTGTGGGTGGCTTTTAATATTTAACTCATTATCTAATTTGAAATATTTAGGATATGATTCAAGTTATTTCTATTATTTTTTTTCTCCATTTTCATATTCATTTTCTTTAACATATTTATTAGTGATTTATTTTTATTACTTTGTGACACCTCACATATCATATATTGACATCTTAAAAATGTTATTTGTCTACTCTTTATTGCTATTCTACTTTATCATTCTATTTTCTCTATTTAGGATAGTATCAGAAAATTATGGCAATCGTTTAAAGTTTGACATTGTAAATCCTACACTGTTATCTTTTCTTCTAAGAATATTGCTTGGTTGCATATTTTTCTTTTTTTTTCTCTTAAATATTTTATTTATTTATTTGTCAGAGAGAGAGAGAGATCACAAGTAGGCAGAGAGGCAGGCAGAGAGAGAGGAGGAAGCAGGCTCCCTGCCGAGTAGAGAGCCCGATGTGGGGCTCAATTCCAGGACCCTGGGATCATGACCTGAGCCAAAGGCAGAAGCTTTAACCTACTGAGCCACTGAGGCCCCTTGGTTACATGTTTTTCTATAAAAAGTTTACAGATAGTCAAGTTCTCTTAAGCATTCTGTTGGTATTTTAATCAGTAATGAATTAAACACAGAAATTAACTTGTGAGATATCTTTTTTATTACATTATCTTCCTAAACAAGAGCATATATATTTCTTCCTGTGCTCAGGATTCTCGTTTCTGCTATTAAAGATGTCCAGTCCTTTTTTGTAAGTTACAGATGCCCCTCATCAGATTAGTAGCCAACAGTTAATGTTTCTATCATCCCTGACATTTCTGAAGCATGGATCATGCAGACTTGGTTTTCACCACCCAGTCACTTAACATTTTGTTGTTTACACAGCAGTTTCCCATCCATTATCTCATTTGAGACTCACACCAACCCTGTGAGACAGGTCAAGTTCCAGACTTGTGACTCCAAAGATGAACACATGTAAGAAGTTAGCCCAAGGCCCATAACTCCTGAAAATAAATCTCAAGCTCCAGTCTGGAACCCTCTCCATCTCCATTTTGGATTGAGAAGAAAACGTGTAGGGGCGCCTGGGTGACTCAGTCACTTAAGCATCTTCCTTTGGCTTAGGTCAGGATCTCAGGGTCCCAGGATTGAGGCCTTGGTGGGGCTCCCTGCTCAGCGGAGAGTCTGCTCCTTGCTCTGCCCTTCTCCCACCCCTGCTTATGCTCTCTCAAATAAATAAATAAACAAATAAATTTTTAAAAAAGAAAACAGTGAAATGCCATGTGTTTTCTTTGTTATTATTGTTGCTTACTGTTATTTCCTTTAGATCAGTAAAAATTCATGAAGGTTCACATGGTGCAAGAAAAAGCAGAAAAATCCTGGCATCGTCATTCATTACTGTTGTACTGATAAGCAAGGCTTAAGATCTTTGAGTGAAATCGGAATACCACCTGTCACGTCCACTTGGTGAGGTTTTAAAGATAAAATGTCATCATGTAGCTGACAATCCCAAAGAAATGTTTTTAAGGCAAAGTCACCAAATTTCTCTTAGTCAAAATTGTAATGTAGAAAGTGAGGAGTGACCTCCAAGTTTTCTTCCTATGCAAATATTCCATCATTCAAGGCTGTTAATTAGGGGAGCAATTTATATTTAATTTAAGGTACAATATTCTTGCTTGATAATTGCAGTTTCCATCTTTTACTGATGGTGGCAGTGCTTGTCTCTGTGGACAGGAGAACTTTTGGAGTTAGGACAATCTTGGTAGATTTCATAAAACCTTTATTAGGTCTGCTACATGTTGTATAAGGCCCGGGGGTATTATGTAAATGAAAATGAAGTGAAACTTTGTCTTACGTTAGAATATAGTAATAGCCTCTTTTTTTTTTTTTTTTTTTTTTGAGGGGCACCATTAGGATGTCCCGGGCCCTGAGGTTAATTCCTGTCAGGTGATTGTGCAACTCTGAGCCAATTCTTTACACTAGAATGTTACGACATTCTTGTTGGCGGCCATCACTGTGTCCACGTCAGTTCTTTATGTAGGTTACAGGTCATCCCACACATAGACACCCCTTTTTTTATTGCCTATGTGAATGTCAGTGTGAACCTTTATTTCTTTTTAAGGATTTTTATTTATTTTTAGACAGAGAGAGCATGGATGAGGGAAAGGGAAGAGGGAGAGAATATCCAAGCAGACTCCCCGCTAAGCACGGGTCCCATTGGGGGGGCTCTATCCCTTAACCCATGAGTTCAGGACCTGAGCCAAAACCAAGAGTCCGGCGCTCAACCAACTGACTAAGCCGTCCAGAGGCCCCAGTGGTGTGACTCTTTAAAAGTACAGTCCATGGAAGGGATTAAGATACTCTGGTCTACCTGTTAGACACTGGATTTTGTATATTTCCATAAGCGAGGCAGTCTTGGGCAAAAATTGTGAAGGTTATGTCATTTATCCTCCAGCTTCTATCTTTTCTTCCAGACCTCTCCTTGACCTTTTGCCCAGTTTTCTTCTACCGGCAGGAGCCAGATCTGAGAGGCAAGATTTAGAGCAGAGAGCACAGCTCTGGCATCAAAAAAATCTCTGTTGTCATCCTTACTCTGCTACTTTGAATTTGATCTACCCCAGACTGACCTGGTTTCCTCACTTATAAACAGGGATGAAAGACCACTTAATGAAGGCTACCATAAAATAAAACAAATAGGGAAGTATTTATGTAATTTATACATTTAGGTTATTAATGTATCAAGATCTGAACATAAATATTTTATGTATTACTCCTTATAGTAATTTGTGAATAACCCCAGGGTCTTTGCACATGCTGCTGGCCATGCTGGAATGACTTCTGCCTTTTACCCTCAGGATTCAGATTCTAGAAGGCTGGTTCAAATACCCCTCTTAGAGGCTCCAGTAGTACTTATGTTTATTTCTGTTTGGTCTTTACCACATGTTGCAATTCCCGTGTACCAGTCTGCATCTCCCTCTAGCTAAACCAGAGGCTTTAAGAAGCAGACACTTTGAGGACATGCATTTTCATAGGTCCAGATAAACTATAGGACGTCCAATAGATACTTGGTACCCAGGGGAGAAGAGGAGTAAGAATGGATAAAACAAATATGGGTAAAATGATAATATAAGACAGATGAGATGTACTCTGGAAGGTAAAGTAGGAACGGGTCATATTTGCTTGAGGAATCCACTTCATAGAAAAAGTGGAACTGGAGATAGTCTTTGAAGGATGAGAATAGTTTGACAGGCAAACATTGAAAAGACAGCATCCTAGATGATGGGAGCAGCCCAGTCAAAGGCACAGACAGAATTCAGGAAAGAGCAGACTGTCTTGGGAGGGAATGGAAAGCACACTCATTGGCAGGGGTAGAGTACAGATAGGGAAGTTGTGGGCGGTGTGGCTGGAAAGGTAAACAAGAGCTTACTCTGAATTTGGAGATGAGGAAGTTGAAAGAGTTCCCACTGCTGTTTGGCCCTTGTCCATGCCTTCCCCTAAGTGCTCAGAACAAGCTCCTCCCCCTTTTCTCCTAACACTTCCAGTGAGGCCCCAACTTCCTTTCTGCCATCAGTAACTAGCTTACATCAGGAATCTCTTCTGGGACTATCAGAGTAAACCCCTGCCAGTGATTTACTCTCATTGCCTTTTCCTCCTACTATCTGTTTGGTGTCAAAAAAGAAAAAAAAAATACCTCTGTTGTCATCCTTACTAGGTCTTCGACTTTGTCACCCTGATTTAAACAATCAGAATCTACAGACATAGGGCTGCTTTGAATTTCACTTTTTTTAATGGTTACATGATTTCAATGTGATCCGTACATGACAAATAAACCGATAAGGTGAAACATGAGAAATCACCGAATGAGTCACTTGGACAAGTGGTGTGGTGGGCTGGGGTGCAGGAGGCAGAGGGTTTACAAGACAAAAAATTCAGATGAGCTAGCAGGACAAGTCCATGTTTTTTTTTTTTTTTCTTGCCATGCCCTGAAGACTTTCAATAACCTTGCTCTCTGACCCTAGCCAAGCCTGACCAGAGCAGGCGTGGGGCCTGAAGTAATCTTGTCCTGTTAGCCTTGTGCCAGTGCTTACTGTCATGCTAACACCTTGCCTCTGACCTCTTCCATGTTGGCCAGACACATGACTATATATCTGTGTTGCCTTCTCGATGTGCATAGCTATTTGCTCATTCCAGGGAGTACAGTGCTTCCCTGAACAACCTGGTTGGCCCTTTCCACTGTAGGGCCCTGACATGGCCTAGAGATTGCACTGTGGCACTATATTGAATGCTCTGGAATGATAGTTTTGATCCACAGCCAGCCACTATCCAGCATCTCTCTAACCTGCCCTTCTGACTGCTGACAATCTCAGAAGCCATTCCCATAGATAAGTGAGCTCCTCAAGCCCTTGGACTGCTCTCTTCCACCTCATCACCATTGGTCTCCACCACAACTATCTTTGCTGGGCCAAAGATGAGTATGTCAAAGACATGAAAAGGGACAAGCGTACTAGGTTGCGTGGCTGGCCCCAGTTTTTCACCCCTACAAGCAGGCAGACACTTGCCATGGTCTCATCCTGGGTGGAGTGAATTTCCCTGCCACTTGACTTTGGCCTTGGCCATGTAACTTGCTTTGGTGAATAACATCTATATGTTAGTGCCACCATGACAACTTTGAGCCTAGGCCTCAAATGAGGAGCCAAGGCTTTGCGCATTGCTATTTGTTCTCTTGCACTTATGCCATCTCCATAGGATGAACATGCCTAAGAACAAGCCACCTTGACCAAGGGAAAAAAGAACACACATGGAGCAGACCCACCCTATTCAGTACATGACATGCAGTGAGAAAAAGGGTCACCCTAGCTGCCACATCCTGAAGCAGTGACATCCAGCTGAGCCCAGCCTTGATCAGTAGAACCTCAGGCAAAGAGTAGATGCTCAAAGACTTCTTGTCTACCCTATCTGTCCCATGTCACCACTGCTGACCAGATCAGGGTGATCACTTGATTAAAGGGAAGCAAAAGGTACATGAGATGAGCTAATCAAAGCATCTTTTCAAGGGTTTGTATGTGGAAACAAATTGTAATCAGTAGTAAGGGACAGGGCCAGCTAGACTCAGAACTGGAGGTGTCATTCAGAGCCCTGGGCAACCTCATAAATAGATAGGGAAGCCAGTCTTGAGAGTGAAGTGAGAACACAGAATGCATGTTCAAAGAGTTTAAGAGAGGGGCACCTGGGTGGCTCAGTGGGTTAAAGTCTCTGCCTTCAGCTCAGGTCATGATCCCGGGGTCCTGGGATCAAGCCCTGCATTGGGCTCCCTGCTCGGCAGGGAGTCTGCTTCCCCCCACCCCACCGCCTCTCTGCCTACTTGTGATCTATGTCAAAAAAGTAAAAAATAAAATCTTTAAAAAAAGTTAATAGTTTAAGAGAAGAGTCCCAGAAAGTCAAAAACAAAAAGATGACTAGAGTCATCTTCCCAGAGGCCTCTAGCACCAACATACACAGAGCCTCATTGAGCAGCAGGTCTTGTGTCTAAGAAGTTGTCAATCCTGTCATTAAAACCATCTGTCATCTCCCACTCGGTGTGTGTACATCCATGTGCACATGCACCTAGGTATACACAGCATTTTATTTTTAGCTAGCTTAAGTGGGTTTTGTTCCTTGTAACTGAAGAACTGGACTAAGATATTTTCCATAGTGGAGGAAGAGGAAAGAAGAGCAGCCAGTTGTGTGGCTGGTATCCCCTCACATGATAGAAAACCATACCAACTGCAGGTGGGACCACGTGTCATGTAGCTTTTCCTGAATAAGAAACAACCTTGAAGTTGAAGGGGGTTCAACAACAAAATAGGGTGCTTGCAATTTTGTGGAATGTGATGGCTGGGATCTTTGGGACATTCGTGATGGCTCTTCTGGTCTTGTCTGGCTGGCCTGATGCTGGTTGTTCTAGGATGGCCTCGCATTTCTAGTGATCGCTAAGCCGTTTTTCTAGCAGGGCCTTAGTGGCAATGACTTGTCACTCCTCTGCGGGGATCTCTCACTTCCCAACAGGCTAGCCTAGGCTTCCCCACATGATGGTTTGAGGACTACCAAAGAGGAAGCAAGAGAGCAGTAGTCCAAATGAGGAAGCTCATTTTAAGTTTCTGTTCACGTCATGGTTACTAGTGCCCCCTTAGCCAAGACAAATCATGGCGTATAGACCCAGAGTGATGGAGACTAAGCAAGGGTCTACATACAGGGTGGAGTGAACACTTTGGAAGCCCTTATTGCAACAATAGAGCAAAACTACAACGGACAGGGAGGGAGAAAGGAATACTGCCAAGAAGGGCCTGAGTACAAGGGCCAAAAGCCAAGGGTGTGGTATTTTTAAGGGAATCAGTCTAGGAAAGCCTCCATTTTGCTATAACTCAACCTGTATACCTTTAGAAGGGCGCAAGACTTTAACTTGGGGACTTGTCACTCTACAGTCATGGAAACATTGGTCTTAATAGTTATAAAATGAACCATAAGTATCTATAGTGTTTTACCCTCACTGGAATGCCTCATCTCCATTTCCTCCTTTAGAAAAGAAGCATTTCAGTAGAATTTTGACAAGGGGGGAAAATATCGGAAGATTGAAAATAAAGTGTTCCCTGAATATAGTTTACATAATAAGCTCTCTTATACGTGGTAGTAGAGAAGACTCCCAAATAAGAAACATAATTATGGGGGGATACTGTTCTGTTGCAAACCCTTCACTGGGGTACCACCAAAAGCCCCAAATCCTTACTTGAAATGGGGCTTGTCCCTTTAAGTATCGTAACCACATAGCTGTGAATCATAAGTTAAATGTGGTCACTCTGTTCCCTATTCCTGAACACGTATGTCAGCCTGGGTAGCCATCTCTGCAAAGTTGGCAGATAAGAGGCTTCCAAAGGTCACAGCAGTATGGACTCTGTCACCTGTGGAATACGCAGGCATCCCAAAGTGTCTAGACATTGGCACTAGATTACAGCAAGTTCTCCTGAATAGGCAGAAATGTCGTGTCTCCCCATCCAGAAGAAGAGGGAGTCATGAAAGGAGAGCCATACAAATGTATGCTCTTCTCATCATACAAATGCTAATTTATAAATAGAGGTTATTTCTCCTTTAACTATGTTCCTCTTGCTATGTTGCCTAACTTGAAGTCAGCAATTGTGACATCACCGTCATTTCCAGGCAGCCAGACACGGGCTACAAAGAAAATTTCCATTCGTAGACTGCAGTGTTACTAACAGCACTTAGGGAAAAGGATATGAAGGGGAGTGGAGAAGTTAAGGTATACAGTATTTGAAAACGTAAGTCCAAAGTATATAGGACAAATTTCTGAAGAGCAGGGATTTGTGGACCAACTGTTTTTATTTTTTTAAGATTTTATTTTTAAGTAATTTCCATACCCAGTGTGGGGCTCAAACTTACAACCTGGAGATCAGGAGTCATGTGGTATACTGATTGAGCCAGTCAGGCACCCCAAGGGACCAAGTGTTTTTAAAAGAAGAAAAAAACCCTCTGTTCCCTATAAGCCAGTGATTTCACGTGTGCCAATATTTTGCAAAATTTTTACATGACCTTTTAAAAAATTAAATGTCTAAGCTTATTTAAGTACAACCAGAATGAATTCTAATAAAATTTATTTTATCATAAGCAAGGAAATAGCCAACATAAGCCATGTGGTCAAAAATAAAGAAGGTCAAAATCAGAGAATTGAAATGGCAATGAAAGGGAAGCAGGTGATTTCTCAACCTAGGTAATGAATGCCCAGTAATGCACAGTCAGCCAAGGAACATGAGTAGAGGCCAAAGCCATTCAAATATGTCGAAACTATCTCTACAGGTTTTTAAATAGACTTTATTTTTGAAAGATTTATTTATTTGTTTGAGAGGCAGAGCACTAGCAGGAGAGATAGAGGGAGAAGGAGAGAGAATTCCAAGTAGACTCTGTGCTGAGTGTGGAGCCCAGTGTGGGATCTGATCTGACAACTCTGAAACCATGATCTGAGTTGAAACCAAGAGTTGGTGGCTGAACCAACTGCACCACCCAGGTGCCCTAAAACAGACTTTATTTCTTTAGAGCAGTTTTAGGTTCACAGGAAAATTGAGCAGAAATAACAGAGATTTCATATATACCCCCTGCCCCAATATCCACAGCCTTCCCCATCATCACCATCCCCCACCAGAGTAGAACATTTGTTACAGATGATGAAGCTACATTGACATATCATCACCCAGAATCCATAGTTTACATTATGGTTCACTCTTAGTGTTTCCATTCCATGGGTGTAGACAAATGTATAATGACATGTATCTGCCATTATAGTATCATAAAGAGTAGTTTCATTGCACTAAAAATCTTCTGTATTTTGCCTATTCATCCCTAAGTCTCCCCCACATGTGCCCAACAACCCCTGGCAAGCACTGATCTTGCTGTCTCTGTAGTTTTGCCTTTGCTAAATTGTCATTTAGTTAGAATCACACTGTAAGTAGGCTTTTCAGATTGGGTTCTTGCACTTAGTTATACACATTTAAGATTCCTCCATGTCTTTTCATGGCTTGATAGTCATTTACTTTTGGCGCTGAATAATAGTCCATTGTCTGGATGGACTACAATTTATCCAGTCACCGACTGAAAGGCATCTTACTCGCTTGCAAGTTTGGCAATTATGAATGATGTTGCTATAAGCCTTGGGTGCAGGTTTTATGTGGACATAAGTTTTCACCTCCTTTGGGTGAATACTAAGGAGCATGATTGCTATATCATACAGTAAGAGTATATTTAGTTTTGTAAGAAACTCCCAAACTGTCTTCCAAAGTGGCTGTACCATTTTGCATTCCCACCAGCAACAAATGAGAGTTCTAGTTGCTCCACATCCTTGCCAACATTTCGTGTTTCTCTATAGCTTTTAATTCCTCATTCTCTAACATAGATTGATGACAGAAATAAAGACCTAAGTTTTGTGCACAGTGGTGAGGAATGGGGCCTGGGTGAATGGAGTACAAAAAGTATGGTAGAACTCTGAAAAAAGACCACAGGGGCACCTGGCTGGGTGGGTTGGTAGAGCATGCAATTCTTGATCTCAAGTAATGAGATCAGGATCAAAATCATGGTCATGAGTTCAACCCGCATGTTGGATGATGTTGGGTGTAGTGCTTATTTTACAAAATAAAATTTAAAAGAGCACAGCTTTTTTTTTTCAGTGATGGCCTAATTATTTATATATATAATGTTTATATGTTTGCTTTCAGAAAAGAGCACTATTGATTCATTGTAGGTTGGTTCATTGTAGGTTGGCTTATGCTCTGAGTTCTTTGGCTTATTCTCTGAGTCATCAGTAGCAGTAAATTCACAAGACACACATGTGTACCTCACCACTTGGTGGGCAATTTCCTACATTTACATGACCTTGGCAAGTAACTGAGATCCTTGCCTTTATTTTCTTCAGCTCTAATAAATGGAGTTGAGCTAGACAATTTGAAAAATTCTTCCCAGTCCTTTAAGAAATTACATCCATATGTTTCTTCACAAATAAGAAGTGTCCCTGAAGATAAGTGCTTTCAATGGAATGTTTCCTAAGAGAGGAGAGTTTCCCAGTAAAAAGGCTATGAATGTACTTAAATTAAGATCGTCATTCCTCTTTCCTTACATGCCATTCCTGTGTGATAAATGATAGTTTCTTCCAAAATTTTTCCTAATCAGGTTTAAATATGGAGCCTAAACAACTAAACTATAGTTACCTTTTCTTTTCAAAAGCATACTTTTTTCAAATATTTTATTTATTTGACAGAAATTACAACTAGGCAGAGAGGCAGGCAGAGAGAGAGGAGGAAGCAGGCACCCTGCGGAGCAGAGAGCCCGATGCGGGGCTCGATCCCAGGACCCGGGATCATGACCTGAGCCGAAGGCAGAGGCTTTAACCCACTGAGCCACCCAGGCACCCCCAAAAGCATACTTTTTAAAAAAGAATCAGCAAGGGGTTCATAGGTGGCCCAGTCAGTTAAGTGTCTGACTCTTTTTTTTTAAGATTTTATTTATTTATTGGACAGAGAGAGATCACAAGTAGGCAGAGAGGCAGGCAGAGAGAGAGAGGGAAGCAGGCTCCCAGCCGAGCAGAGAGCCCAATGTGGGACTCGATCCCAGGACCCTGAGATCATGACCTGAGCCAAAGGCAGCGGCTCAACCCACTGAGCCACCCAGGTGCCCCAAGTGTCTGACTCTTGATTTGGGCTTGAGTCACAATCTCAGAGTCCTGGGATCGAGTCCCATGTCAGGCTCCCTCCTCAGTGGTGAGTCTGTCTTCCTCTCCCTCTGCCCCTTGTGCTCTCTCTCTTTCTCTCAAATAAATAAATCTTAAAAATTAAATTAAATAAAAAACATCTGCAAATGAATGATTATAATCCCATTGAGAGTAGAGAATGCCCTCATTCAACATCTATTTTTAAATTTTTTTTTTAGATTTTTATTTATTTATTTATTTGACAGAGAGAGAGATCACAAGTAGACAGAGAGGCAGGCAGAGAGAGAAGCAGGCTCCCTGCTGAGCAGAGAGCCTGATGTGGGACTCGATCCCAGGACCCTGAGATCACGACCTGAGCCGAAGGCAGCGGCTTAACCCACTGAGCCACCCAGGCGCCCTCAACATCTATTTTTGTGATAAAGAGAATAGCCCTTTATTATCTGTCATGATCTGTATACTAGCTGGGCTCAGCTGGGTGGTTTTTCTGCTCTAGGTGATATTGAGTAAGGTCACTCATTCAACTGGGTTGATCATTCAGTAGCTGCAATCAGCTGGGAGCTCTACTGGGGCTGAAATATCCAAGATGGTTTCATTCACATTTCTGGAAGTTGGTGTTGGTCAGCTAGAGTGCCTAGTTCTCCTCCACATGGGTTCTCATCTGCACCCCCAAATTTATATTTTGAAATGGTTTCTACAGCTGAGATTCTGCGTGTACTGCCCTACTTGTGACAGTTGTTTGTGTTTATTTTATATCTACCAGCAAAGCCTAGAGTAGAACCTTAAAACAACGAAAGAAGTGTGGGAGGGTACAGCACAATAACGTTATTACCAGAAGGTATAATTCTATGATTATTCATTCATTCACTCATTCAACAATCCCTTATAGAACACCCAGACCCTAGTGCTAAAACAATGATCAGGGCAAAATCCCTGGCATCAAAGAGCCTAGGTCATTGCATTCTGAGTGGTCAGGTTAGGGAGAAGGTGGCAGGAATCTGCATCTCTAACAAGCACTTACATGACTCAGACTAGCTGTTTTGAACCTCTGCCTTAAGCCTTTTTCTACCAATATTCTACGTGTATTATTTGTTAGCAAAGAACCAAGATTTGGGAGAAAGGGTACTAACACAAGATAAAAGACAATTTTCTCTTAACAGGGTTTTGTCAAATCCTAGAAAAATGGAAACTCTAGCATACTCATAGTCCCGTGGTTCTCAAAGTGTGATCTCTGTATCGGTAGTATCAGCATTACCTGGGAATTTGTTAGAAATGCAAATTATCAGACCTCACCTACTATACCAGAAATTCTGGGATTGGGGTCTAGCAACCTGGGTTTTAACAAGTCCCATACGTGGTTCTGATATGGGTAGAATTAGTAAATCATTGCCATATCCTAATTCTTTTACAGTTGCAACATGGCATAGAGTGATGTATAATTTTAGGTACCTACACTGAGATTATTAAAGTCTTGTGAGTGGATTTTCTAATTTGCATGGGGGGAGAGGAAGTGTCCTAATACTGCTTTCTTAAATCAAGTATGTTTAAATTCTTAATGTCTTTAACTCCCTTTACTAGCTTCGGCAAATTACCTCTTACATCGGTGTAAATCATCTCAGACCCATAAAATAAAGGAGTGTCTGAGCTACTTATCGTAATCCTTTCCATCATTAACTTTCTCTCTTATGCTTTCCAGACCCATGTCAATCCCCATCCAAGTAATCATTGCTAGAATAGCAAGAAGAGATAAGGAAAGGCTAGCTTCCCAGATAGAACAGAAAAATAGGGCAAATATGGGAAGAGCAAGAAGCATTACTGGATCTCCCCTCTCCATGAAAAAAAAAAAAAATTCTCAATGGAAATGGCGTCTTTCTTCTTATATAAATTAATGGCAGGAAACACCAGAGGAGGAATCACTGAAACACCTAGAGACTCCCCAATAGGAGTTGACTTTGATTTCTTGCTCTACCTGTCAGAAATCATCACAATGAACTTGAGACAACTCAAGCTGTTTAATCATCTTTCTGAAGCCTCAGTGTTCACCTCTGGGTTTCTTTGGTGGAAACAGATTAGCCAGAGAAAGAGCATCTTGCCTTTCATGATTAAGGCTGCTTGTAGAACACATTCACATATCCTCCAGTCCAAGTCAATGACATTTGCCCGATTTGATAGATGAGCAAAAGGAAGCCAGGGAAGAAAATTAGTTACTCAAGGTCAGGAAGATCAAGTGTTGAACTCAGGGCCAAGATCAGACCAAGATCCTTAGCATTCCAAACCAGTGTTTCCTTCACTGCTGTACTTTCAGATCTGGAATGGGGTGAGCAAGGTGGACTAGTGTCTTGCCTTCTTCCTTTTTTTTTATTTTCCTGGCTTCCCTTCCCTCAGACTGCTGTTTAAAAGACCAATAGCCCTGATGTCAGGAGCTGGAAATTCTAGTCCTGGTTCTGCCACAGAAGGCTGGCTGGTCTCAGACAAGTCATTTATGTTTCCTGGGCCTCACATGCCCCATTGTTACTCTGCCTCAGTAATAGTACGAAAAAGGAAATCGGAGTATGTATTGGCTAATTTTTATGTTTATGTCAATTTGAGTTTTCAGACTGCAGCTAGGGTTTGAAGGGTTGAGAAAGAGCAGGCAAATGGGAGTAATTCCAACTGGATAAGAGGAAATAGGACTGGGAGGTTCAGAGTAAATATTTAAGGTGTGGAGATTAGATAAGGCGAGCTAGACTCTTCTGTTTAAGACCCTTGCCTTTGCCCTTCCCTGATCTTCAAGTGCGAGCTTAGGTATGTGTAACTCCTGAAGCCTTAAGTCATCTTTCGTCCTCTCAGTTTTGTTTTGGTGAAAGGAATTGGGATGTGAAATACAGGCTGTTGTGGAAACCACAGGATCAATATATTTAAGAGTCTGTCATGTACACCTAGCCCCACTTATTCTGAAATGTTTGAATTCTTTTTCTTAAAGATTTTATTTATTTCACAGACAGATATCACAAGGAGGCAGAGAGGCAGGTGGGGGGGGGGGAAGCAGGCTCCCTGCTGAGCAGAGAGCCTGATGTGGGGCTCGACCCTGAGATCATGACCTCAGCCGGAGGCAGAGGCTTAACCCACTGAGCCACCCAGGTGCCCCAAAATATTTGAATTCTGATCCCACTATACTGGTAGGCAAATAATTTGCTGTCCTCTTAGAATCTCAGTCAAAAGTATGTGAGAGTTGGAACATGGTCACTTTTTTTTTTTTTTAATGGTTGGATATGGTAGGTTCAGTGGCTTTCTTTTTTATCGCCTTCTAGAATCAAGGAAATCCTTATCTATATCATTTAATGCCTTTTGTGGTGTTTAGAAGCAAGTTAGCCTACGTCCTGTACAGTTGCCAGAAGGCCTGTCTGTGTCTTCTTCCAGGAAATTCAGAAATACTGATTCATCTGCCCTCCTCTCCTAAGCAGGCCAGTTTATCGGTAGTTATTAAGTCCAGCATTTCTGTAAGCAGGCCTCATGGGGAACACCAGAATCTGATAAGAAAATCTGATAGGAAAATTTCCTTCCAGAGCAAGTGTGGTTAAACTATAAACACAGAGATGGACAAGAGAATGTGGTGTAGGGACACCTGGGTGGCTCAGTGGGTTAAAGCCTCTGCCTTTGGCTGGGGTCATGATCTCAGGGTCCCGGGATTGAGCCCCACATTGGGTTCTCTGTTCGGCGGGGAGCCTGCTTCCCCCTCTCTCTCTGCCTGCCTCTCTGCCTACTTGTGATCTGTCTGTCAAATAAATAAATAAAATCTTAAAAAAAAAAAAAAGAGTGTGGTATAGAGTAAGGGGTAGAGGGGGAAAAACAGAAATGATGTTCCAGAATGCAGATTAGGGAAAAGGGTGGAAGGAAATGAAAAGGTAACAATAGTAGAGTCCTTTTGAAATTGACAGCATGGTAATTATTTTAGTGATTTTCAATCAGCATCTTTTAAAAACTGGGGAAATGTATACATTTTCTGTACACAAGAGACTCGCTTTTGAAGCTCCAGTTTTCTGTCCAACTAACGAACTATCAAACTGGGCCAGAGGCAGCAATTCTTTTACAAGCAATTGGTCATAAAATTTCAACAGAACAAGTAGCATTCAGATTATATGAGGCCAGTAAAGTGAATTAATACATACCAGGGACAGGTGTGTTTGACGGCACCAAGAAAATAATCAATAGTGTAGAAATCAGAAGCAGTTCCACCAGCTGGCACCAAATTACCAGGGTTTTTTTTTTCTTTTCTTTGTCTAAATCATGTAAGTACTGCTTGCTTCTTTCTCATAAGAACCCCTTGCTTTCCCCACATGAGCAGGACACTTTTTCCACTCCTCTGGAATTTGTGCACCTGAATTGCAATTCAGAGATCAACAAAGGCTTGTCTTCTTTTTCAGTTTTGCCCCCTTTTCTCAGTTGACATAAATGGTGTGAGAACAGCATGGAATCGGAAGGGATGCACCACTCTGACTCGGGATTCAAACATGGTACCTGCATAACCAAGCAGCTCAGGGTTGTGCTGGTGAGTTCTCTTAGTTCTAAACCTCCCTGTTTCCACAATTTTCTTTTTAAGTAAGCTCTATGTCCAAGGTGGGACTCGAACTCATAACCCCAAGATCAAGAGTCACATGCTGTACCAACTGTGCCAGCCCAGAGCACGCCACCCCTTACCCCCAAACTTCCTTTTTTTGGTTGAGGCTCAGACCCAGGTTTGGGGTGTCTTTCCCTTGTAGGCTTTTGTCTGTCTGAACTACGGTTACTCTCTTCTGACTGGTGATTACTCAATGGCGTTTTCAGTTTGGAAAATTGCTGCAGGGGGAGGCAGCCCCTGCCCAGCTGGGTGTATGTTACAGGGACATTTCTTTTAAGTTTCTATGTTGTTGGATCAATCCTACTTGTGTTACAGTGGCCACTCCCGGCATCTTCTGAGATTCCAAAATTAGTCTATTTGCATGCACAATTGGAAAGAGAAAAGAGACCAAGCAGCTTGAGTAGGAAGCACAGTTTACTTAGTTTTTAGAGTCCTCTGAGAAATTAAATCATTCTAAACTTGCTTCCTTACCCAAAAATAACTTAACTTTCTAAAGCCAACTCTGACCTCCATCAGAGATGATCTAAACCAAAAAAGCTTTGAGAAACTGCCACAGATCTTGCTCTTTCTCTACCGTCTCCCTCCTGCTCTTCACCCATATATCGTAGGATTTTCTTAAACATTTATTGATTCATTTATTTTGAGAAAGAGAGAGAGAGCACACGCACTTGAGTGGAGAGGTAGAGGAAAAGAATCCCAAGCAGACTCACCACTGAGCATGGAGCCTGACACAGGGCTTGATGTGAGTCTCAATCTCCCGACCCCAAGATCACGACTTGAGCCAAAATTAAGAGTCAGACAGTTACCTGACTGTACCATCCAGGCTGTCCTGTATATCCTAGTTTTATAGAACTTCCATTCTATAATATCAACCTGGAGGTTCCTCTGGACCTCCAGTCATTCAATCTCCTTCTAATCTTAAACCTAATGAAGGAGGTTCTAGGACTTCATCAATCATTTATACTCCTTGGACCAAGGCAGAATTGTGAGCTGCTACAAAGGACCTTCCCAATGCCCTTGAAGACCTTCTAGGATTTGCTAAGGAATTCATTTTAGCTATTCAGACCTATAAACCTGGTAATTCTGGTAATTCTATCAACTTATACACATGCTTGTAAATGAGGAGAATATAAGGGCATGAATGGGAAAAGTTGGATGGACAAAGCCTTTTGATGATTTTTCTAAGTGAAAAGCTATAGGTAAAACAGAAGCTTTTTTTTTTAAGATTTTATTTATTTATTTGACAGAGAGAGATCATAAGTAGGCAGAAAGAAAGGCAGAGAGAGTGAGAGGGAATCAGGCTCCCAGAGAGCCTGATGTGGGACTCGATCCCAGGACCCTGAGATCATGACCTGAGTCGAAGGCAGCAGCTTAAACCACTGAGCCACCCAGGCGCCCCAAAACAGAAGCTTTTAAGCTAGCTAAAGATTTACATAAAACTATCCCTAAGATTTTTTAAAAGACTATAGATTGGAGAAGCAAATAAACAACGTATGATTGTTGATGGCCAAATGAATCTGGTTTTTGATTATTATACTTTAGAGAAAAACCCTTAAACAATACTTTGGTATTGACAAAAGTAATTGTGAAAACACTTTCCAAAAAAATTTAACTCCACCTTTGCTACCTAAAAGACAAAGTTGGCCCAAACAGCCTAAGAGCACTCTCCCCTCTAAGGACACAAACAACAGGGTGGGGAAACAATGCTCATATAACAGAATAGGGCAGCTCCGAGGACAAGAGTGGATCTTTCCTTACTTCTACCCAATACCTTAGGGGAAATAGATGTTATTGGGAATAGGGTGAGATGAGATCTCTCTCTCTCTCTCTTTTTTTTTTTTTTTTGAGTGAAGTTGACACACAGTGTTACACTAGTTTCAGGTGTACAATATAGTGACTCAACAAGTTTATACATGATGCTACATTCACCACAAGTGTAGCTCCCATCTGTCACCACACAACTCTAATACAATACCATTGACTACATTCTGTATACTGTGCCTTTTATTCCAGTGACTTAATTCGTTCCATACCCAGAAGTCTATCTCCCACTCCTCCCCTTCACCCTAAAGACATGGGAGCAACACTGCCAGAGTTAAGCCGCATCAACCTTCCTTTCCCCCTTCTTCGGAATATAGAAACACTATAAGTGGTAGGAATGTCTCATATCCCATGACAGTTTTGAAATTCTTACCTATCCCTTTTCAGCTGGGGTCCTTACAAGGCACTCATCAATTCCTTCTCATCCCTACAGACCCTTATTTACCTGGCAAGAATGTTTAAAAAGCAGCTCTGTAGTCAAAAGTTGGCCAGATTAGAAGCTGGTATTCAGCACCCGATAGAAATTTTAAGGCCTCGGGGCACCTGGGTGGCTCAGTGGGTTAAAGCCTCTGCCTTTGGCTCGGGTCATGATCCCAGGGTCCTGGGATCGAGCCCCACGTCTGGCTCTTTGCTCCGCGGGGAGCCTGCTTCCTCCTCTCTCTCTGCCTGCCTCTCTGCCTAGTTGTGATTTCTCTCTGTCAAAATAAATAAAAAAAAAAAAAAAGAAATTTTAAGGCCTCTCCCCTAAGTTAAAATTAGAGCTACATACCCAATGGAAAGAAGCAAACTGAGGATAACAGAGTCAGAAGGGTAGATCAACCTATGATGTCATTTAAGCCACAACACAGTTCCTTGAGGGATTAAAAGGTATGGAATTTATCTACAAATCTTGGCAAAACTAGAAATACAGCCCCAGAAACAACTGAAAATCCTTCAGCCTCTCTTTTTCACCAAGCCGAAAACATCCACTATTTACCTCAAAAGTCTTGTGATGTCTCTGGGAACTCATATATAGATCAGTGTCTATTCCTAAAACTTGGTTGAGGGGGGGAGTTTTTTAAAATTACAAATGGATCTAGAAGCACCCTTGCCCAAAATCCAGCCCAGAGCTTTCATAATGTTACTTGTCAAGGACAGATGGAAATGGTTAAGTGCCTTCTCCACAAATATTAACAGAAAAAGTTTAAGCTGAGCAGGAAGCCTTAACTGATTGATTCCATGTGCCAGAAAAACACTTTGGATCCAATTTTTCTTTTTCTTTTTTTTTTTAAATTTTTATTTCTTTGACAGAGAGAAATCACAACTAGGCAGAGAGGCAGGCAGAGAGAGAGGAGGAAGCAGGCTCCCTGCCAAGAAGAGAGCCGGATGCGGGGCTCAATCCCAGGACCCTGGGACCATGACCTGAGCTGAAGGCAGAGGCTTTAACCCACTGAGCCACCCAGGTGCCCCCCAATTTTTCTTTTATAAACTAGTGAGTTCTGAATATCCTACTTGTCTCATGGATTAAAAATTTATTCTACTTTTTAAAAAAATATTTTATTTTTAAGTAACCTCTACCCCCAATGTGGGGCTCAAACTCACAACCAACTCCAAGATCAAGAGTCCCACACTCTTCTGACTGAGCCAGCCAGACTAAAAAATTTAAAACAATAGCTTTAAGGTTACTATTTGTGTTTTTTTGTTGTTGTTCATAGGTGTTACACATGTGTGGTATTTACTAATCTCTGAGTATGGCCAAATTTAATTTATAAAAGGGCTCTGTTTAATTGGCTTAAAGAAAATTAGTGCTTATATAAAGTTCTCAGAAATGTAACAGAAATGAACCCAGATATGTTTCCAATTCATGTGATCTAAGATTAATCCTTAATATATAAAAGCTAATTGAAGTTGGTTTAATTAAAACAGGCATGTTTTTAGAGTTGCCAGCATTAAGTATAAAGCTTTTATTCTACCTAGGTTTGCCAAAAGTCAAATTAGCTCATGTTATCTCTGTTATAGAATTTGTCAGCAAGGAATATAACTTAAAAGGTGATGGCTAGCTGTTTAGTGACTTGTGAAATTTTCATGACTAATCTAAACATAATTATTAAGAACAAGTGAATTAAATAGATATTATGCTTAATAATGAATCATTGAACACTACGTCAAGAACTAATTATGTACTATACAGTGGCTAATTGAACATAATAAAAATATTTAAATAAATAGATGTAAGTAAGATAAAAGTTTGTAAATGAGCTTTTCAGCAATATTTATGTCTACTTAAATAGTTTTTCCAAATCCTTTTTGATAACTTAAAACCTTAGAGTTTTGTTAAGTTAAATTACATGATAGATAGTCTAGATCATTTCCAAATCAGATAAAATAGTGAAACATTAATTGCTAAAACATAAGCTTATTTACTTTTGACTGTTACAGAGAAACTAAAGATACTTAGGTCTACTGGTAAACATGTTTTGTGCTATACTGAGAAATTTACTCTAAGAAGGCATATGTTTTTAAAAATTATGAAATGTATTCATAAATTTGCCAGTATAAAGAATGCTAGTATAGGGGCGCCTGGCTGGCCCAGTCAGTGGAGTGTGCAATTCTTGATCTCGGGGTTGTGAGCTCAAGCCTCACACTGGGTGTAGAGATTGCTAAACAATAAAATCTTAAAATAAAAGATTGGGACCTGGCTGGATCAATTGGTAGAGCATTTGACTCTTAATCTCAGGGTCATGGGGTTTGAGCCCCACATTGGGGGTAGAGATTGTGTTTAAAAATAAAAAATAAAATCTTAAAAGAAAAAGTGTGCTAGTATCACAGTTCATAATTACTTACTTCTTAGTCTTCATTAGAAATTAAGGTTTCCAGGGTCACCTGGGTGGCTCAGTTATCTGTCTGACTCTTGATTTTGGCTCAGGTCATTATCTGAGAGTTGAGAGATAGATCCCCATGTCCAGTTCTGCACTGGGTGTAGAAGCTACTCATGATTCTCTCTCTCTGGGTGGCTCAGTTGTTAAGTGGCTGTCTTTGGCTCAGGTCATTATCCCAGGGTCCTGGGACTGAGCTGGGGAGCCTGCCACTCCCTCTCCCACTCCCTCTGCTTGTCTTCCCTCTCTCACTGTGTCTCTATCAAATAAATAAATAAAATATTTTTTAAAAATCTTTTAAAAAAAGGATTTTCTCTCTCTCCTTTCCCTCTGCCCCCACCCCCTGCCCACCCCTCACTTGCCCACTCTCTAAAAAAAGGAAGAAAAGAAATTAAGATTTCCTGGAGTACCTGGCTGGCTCAGTTCATAGAGCATGTACCTCTTGATCTTGGGATTATTTGATTGAGCACCATGTTGGGAGTAGAGATCACTTAAAAAAGAAAAACAAGGTTTCTAAAGTTAAGAATTCTACTAAATATAATTTAGCCTACTAGAAATAATAAGGAAACATTTTCATATGCCAGGAAAGTAGGATGTTATGTGTTCCATAAGGAAAGATATGAGAAATGGAGTGTGTTTTTTGTTGAGGGAAAACAAAGTTTGTGCTAAAGCAAGGGCAGTTATTTAAAGAGGGAACACAGAGACAAAATCTGAATGTAAGAATGAATGTTGTAGAAAGTTTGTGAAAAGGGAATCTTTGAAAAAAATTATGCATGATCAGGACAACAATAGGAATGAATGAGTTTTTTTCAAGACCCAGAGAAAGTTGCATGCTCTACAGTCAGGTGCCCCTGGAATGAATGAGTTTTAATATCAAAGGTACACTGGTACAAGATTAGAATTGGTTTCCTCTCACTGTTAAAACAACAAAGTTTTCTCAGATTCTTGGTCCATTCCCAATAAGAAAGTATAAACAAAGGTTTTTGTCTTTGACGTACTCTAGGTAAAAAAGTACTCCAGGTAAGAAAACTGAATTTTTGAGGTGTTTTGTCTTTATCTGGTCTTTGATTACTTAAGGAAGCTGATCTTCTCAATATTAAAAGAGCTAAGTTTTGTTAACAACTATATAACCTTCTCTATTTGCTTTTAGAATCTTTTATTGTCACCTTGGATAATAAATAAAAGAGTATTAAGTTTTTTAATTATCTGTGATCCTATTTAGGCAGGTGTTTTAAAAACCTATGATATTTTTAACAAACTTCCCCCAATTCAAATTCTAAATGAAGTCTTTTTTGAATAAATTGTCAAATTGCCAAAGCACGGTCAGGTAAGTGATGCTAAATCTTGGGTTATATTGTATGGGTGAATTGCTATTACTATAACGACTCTAGAAATAGTAGTAAATTCCTAAAGCTTTAATATGTCCTGGTACAATGTTATCACTTGTAATTCAAATTATTAAAGTGTTGTGTGTCATAGAAATAACCACATTTCTTTGTCAGCTGCATTTTAATGAACTCTCATGGAACTCTCATCGGATCTTGAACCATGGCCATCTTGAATCTTTTGTCATTTACAGTTCTTGTTTTATACTTGATGCTCTTGCAAATGTGTTTCAGCTTCAAGGAGATTCATGGAGAGGACTTTTGATAAATACAGGTTTCTGATAACAAGACTGAACTGGATACGAATTTCTGTAACTAGTGTGAAATGTGGATTCAAACAAGAAGAATTAATGACACGGGCCGGAATAAACTGAGGAAGATAATCACAGTTTTTATGAGTCTTATTTGAAACGTTGCTGGTTTTCTAATGTTTGCTCTTCCGGCTTTAAGGAAACTTTCTTTCTTAAGCTATCTATGAACAGAAATTTGATTAAATATTCCTTTGTGAACAAATATGAAACATTTGTGTTTTTCTCCCTACCTGACCCCTCCAGAGTTTAGAAACTCAGTGAATATTTCTGTTTTCATGGCAGTTATAGTTATTTGCAGAATTTATTAAGAATCTGCTCTCCTTGTACCAGAACACCATTGTAAACATTGGTTATGTTACCAAGGCTTTGACTGGAATGTTGTATTTGAGAGAGAAGTGCATAGACTCAGATATGACCAAATAGCTTTAGGGAACTAAGGCTGACTTTGTGGAGCCAATGAAGCCCCTTGGAACAGTAAGCCTGATACCTTGCTTACAGGGTTCCCATCAGCCTTATAAGATGAGTAAGGAAGGTCACTCCCTGGCAGGTGCAGGAAACTCAGGATATTTGGGGGACCTCAAAAAGGGAGGATTCACCCAAATCCATGGCTATTAATTATGTAAAAGTCTGATGGCAAGTTATTGGCATTGGCTTCTTAGCCTGAGGAGGCTGCTGAAAAGTCAATCTAAAATTGCTTATGAAAAGTTTCAGCAAAGCAGATTTAAAACAAGCTATAGAATCCATCACTATTCTTGCTACACTTCAGAAAAGAATCAGGCCAAGGTGTTGAAATTGGACTTATTTTACAAATTAGTATTCATTTGGCTGTCTTTGGTGGAAATGAGGGTGATTTTAGAGACTGTTAAGAAACAAAACCCAACTGAATAAATCTAAAGATCTAATTGGTTTTATTAAATAATTCATGAATCAAGCAGCACCTCACCTAGCAAATAGAGGGAAGCTTTGAGAAATTGTACAAAATAATGGGTGTTTATAGGAAAGAAGGTGGGGCCTGAACGTTATTAGTAAAAGAAAAGGATTGTTCTAGGCAGGGTCACTTTCCCTTGGGGGAAAAAGCAGGGGGTCTTATCATGCAGATTACTTCTTCTTCCTTTGGGTGGGGGGAGAATGGAGAGGCCCTACAGGACAGACTCCTTGGCATTGAGGAGGAAAATTCCAGACTGACCCATCAGTTAAGATTACATTTCTGGATTTGCAATGAGGTGGAATGAACTAGAGGGTATTTTGCTAAGCGAAATCAGTCAGTCAGAGAAAGAAAATTATCATATGATCTTACTCATATGTGGAATTTAAGAACAAAACAGAGGATCATAGGGAAAGAGAGGGAGACAAATGGTAAGAGGCTCTTTAATCCTAGGAAACAACCTGAGGGTTGCTAGAGGGAAGGGGGGTAGGAGGATGGGGGTAACTGGGTGATGGGGACATTAAGGAGAGCAGGTGATATAATGAGCACCGGGTATCACATAAGATGGATGAATCACTGACCCCTACCTCTGAAACTAATAATATATTATATGTTAATTAATTGAATTTAAATTTAAAAAATTACATTTCTGGGGGAGATTGAAACTGAAATTACATTAGGTATTAGGTTCCAGTTTGGGAACTCGCATAAGTCACACCATTTTGGGCCTGTGGTTTTGTTTTTAAAGAGAGAAAAAAAACCCCTGCAGTAAAACACGTGTTCAGATATTAGATTCTAGTTCTGATTGAGGGTGGTGGTTTCCCCATAAAACTGCGGGATCCTGAATTCTGGTGTCCTCAAATATCTGGCTGTGACTCTCCAACTAAGGTTTCTAGTTTTCTTTCCTTCTTTTGACTTAGAATCACTGAGAACTAAAATCGCTGTTCGGGGAATGCCTGGGCGGCTCAGTAGCTTAAGTGTCTGCCTTTGGCTTTGGGTCCTGGGATCCAGACCCGCACTGGGCTCCCGCTCAGCAGGAAGTCTGCTTCTCCCTCTGCCCCTCCCCCTTTTGCTTTCTCGGTCTCTGTCAAATAAATATTTAAAATCTTTTTTTTTAAAGATTTTATTTATTTATTTGACAGACAGAGATCATAGGTAGGCAGAGAGGCAGCCAGAGAGAGAGGAGGGGAAGCAGGCTCACCGCCGGGCAGAGAGCCCAATGTGGGGCTCGATCCCAGGACCCTGGGACCATGACCTGGGCCGAAGGCAGAGGCTTTAACCCACTGAGCCACCCAGGTGCCCCTAAATATTTAAAATCTTAAAAAAAAAAAAAAGTTGCCGTTTTGCCTGAAGCCCTGCAAACCGGAGCTAGACAACTTGAGATAAACTTCAGAGAAACTGTCACAACAGCCCATGTTTAGACAGTCTTCATGCCTTTTGCTGTATGGGCCATTCAGAAAGATCACCAGAGATACTCAGACTGCAAACTAGGAAAATTTATCAGAGTGCCACCGCCTGCTCTCACTCCCTCTGAAGATGGTATGAACTTGACATCTAGAAATCTCACCGGCAGCACTCAGGACCACAATGGTTTTATAATTTGCTCCAACCAGTAACATTTTTTCCTTTGTTTTTCTTTTGTTTCCATAGAGAGGCTTTTAAAAAAATTACCTGATTGCTTGCACAGTATGGGCCTAACTTTGGGAACCCCCTTTCAAGACCACCTCCCTAAACGAGACACAACTGTTTAACTGAATATACCTATTTTCAAAAGACTAGTTCCTGAGATACAGAGCAGACCTCTTACTTAAGGTCCAGAACAGAACATTTAAACTCCAGTTAACGGGGGAAAATATTGATCTCTGATATTTTTCCAGAAAAAAAAAAAACTTGATCAAAATGCTCCATTTTTCTTTCCAACTCATGAACTCTTGAAGTAGGCCAGGAGCAGCAACTGTTTTACATACAGTTGGTCATAAAGTTTAAACACAGTAACTGGCATTCAGATCCTAGGAACCCAGTCAAGCGAATTAATACATACCAGAGACAGGTTTGTTTGATGGCACCAATTAAACAATAAGATAGTAATCAGAAGTGCCTCCACTGGTTAGCACCAAAGTAGCAGGTTTTTTTCACTTCCTTATCTAAATCATATAATCACCCCTTCCTTCTTACTCATAAAAACCCCTTGCTTTCCTTTCATGACCAAGACCCTTTTTTGATTTCTCCAGAATCTGTGCACCTGAATTGCAATTCTGAGCCCCCAAATAAAGGCCTTTGTTGTTTTCAATTTTGCCTCCTTTACTCCGTTGATAAAATGATATGCAATAGAATAAGACAATGCAGAATGCGTAACATGGAAAGTAAATTGTTTTAGAAACATTTCCAATAACGTAAATATGCATTAAATATATTTATGTATAAATATATGTATTACATATAAAATGTATGCGCACATGCGCGCGGACAGACGCACACACCTGGAGTTGTCAACTATTTCTTTTCTTTTTTTTTTTTGTCAACTATTTCTAACAGCAGGTTTTGATTCAAAGTTTGAAAAGGCCCTGAAACAGAGGACTCAAAAGGATCCTGGCAAGGTAAATTCAAGGTCAAATGAGAGAGCCCCTTTCCTCGCCCTTTGCCATGTAGAGCAGTTAATGCATGGAGAGGAAATTGCGTGGGAGGGAGGGGACACCCGAGCGAGGTCAAGCGAGGAGCAAGGGCGCATCAGGACAGGGAGGTGCTGGATTCCCGACTGTCAGCCGAAGTAACTGGGAGGTTGATGCTACACGCTTCCCTTAAATGCTAAACCGAAAGAACTTCCGCGTTCCTTGTCCCTGAAAAGCGTACAAATAATGGGAATTCGCTGTGCTCCGGGAGGTCACACTACATGGGGCCAGTTCTCGCACAGGGAATTATTAATCAGGGCAAGGAGAGGGGAGGTGGGCGGGGCGTGGGGAGAGCGGGAAGGCCTGACCAGTTCAGTCTAGAAGAGCGACTCACTTCGTGCTCTGCACAGCCCACCAGAGGGACCAGCAGTTCTGCACTCTGGGACCCATTCGCGGGAGGAAGCCCCGGGGGCGGGTTGGGAGTTGTGCCCTTTTCCAACAGCCAGCTGCGCTCCCAGCCAAAAGGCAGCACCCGCCTCCGCCCCCGGCCCTGCAACAGAATGGCTGGGCTGCTGGGTCCCAGGAACCCATGTGACCTGCTGCGCAGGCCACCGCCTCCGCCGCGCCCAGGCCCCGCCCCCGTGACGTCTCACCGCCCTCGGATTGTCGGAGCGTTCCGCCTCTTTCCGCGTTCGCTAATTGGCTCGCCCGGCAGGCAGCGCTCCCCCTCCCCGCCACGCCTCCGGAGTCGTGTTGAACGCGTTTGGGGGCGGGGTCAGGGTCGGAGGGGCGGGGTGATAGGGTTCCGCGCGGGTAAAGGGGCTGCCTGAAGCACTGTCCGAGCGTTCTGCCGTGCACGCTGCCTCGCCGTACCGGCTCGTCGTCTGCCCCTCCCCCGCCCGCCGCCGTCACCGGGGAAACGGGCCGCGATAGCCCGCTGACCCGAAGCTGGTTTCATGGCAGCCGCGAAGAAAGCAGTTTTGGGGCCACTGGTGGGGGCAGTGGACCAGGGCACCAGCTCAACGCGCTTTTTGGTGAGCCTAGGGTGACATTTGAGGAGGCGCTGAGCCGAGGCGGGAGCCCAGGGACCTCGGGGCTGGTTGTCTAGTCCCCATCCCGCGCCTTTCCCGACCCCGGGCCCGGTCGCTAGGCAAAGGGTGGAGGCCAAGGCCCCCAGACCGGGACCTGCCACGCTGGAGCTATGCTGCGTGGGCCTGGGGGACCTCGGCCTCTCGCAACCCTCGCGGTCGAGTTGAGCAGCCCTGGCCTTGGTGGTGGAGCCGGGTCACCTACTAATAGGGGACTCCACCCCCAAAGGGAGCTACGACTCGCCGAGCATCCGTGCAGAGCGGCCCGCCTGCAGCCAGGGACAGGTGGCCACATTGACCGCTAGTGCGGGCTTCCCCAGGAGCATTTGGCCTGCGGGGCTCAGGACGTCCTTGGATGGGGCGAAAGCTGTGTCACGGCTTTGGTAGACTAACACGGCGTCCTTTGGAGCAGTAGAACGAATATAGTATTGGCGTGAGGATGCGTTGTCATCCTCTCCCACAGAAATTGCAGAAGGTGGAATGCCGGCGTGGGGGGTGGGGGGGGGGCGCAGAACACCTTAGGAAAAAGTCACACTACGCTGATTTTACCGGCATCTTTACTTAATTTCAGAGACTCGAAAATTTCGATTTCTGATACTTTGCCGGTAACAGATGGTTTTCTCCGTGCTTCACAGCATAAAATGACAGGAGAATTCTGTTTCCCTTTTTATTTACCATGTATGACAGCAGTTTTATCACAACGGAGTGCTAGCTAAGGGACTCTGCTTATTAGTATGTTTTGTACAGTTAGGAAACTTGTTCTTAAAGTGATGTAGGACTGAGTTTAGTAAAATAAAAGTAATTGAAATAAATGGTTAAGAACTCAAGCTTTCAATGGACATTTGACTCATTTGACAGGTTGATGTAAATATTGAATGATTATTTAGCTCTGTCTTCAAATCATTTTTTCATGCGTTATTTTGTATTTGTATATATTGTGTGTGTATATATATGTATACATTATATATGAAGTTTGTATGTTTCTTCCAAGTTGTTGAGCTGACCACTTGACTAAAACCTGCATTTGTGCCTTCATTTTGATACTTGTCTCTCTTGTCTAAAATGAAAAGCTTTCAGTCCAATTATAGTTTGAGTCTCCCTTAATGACTTACCCTGGTTTAGCTACCAAGACATAGTTCTACTGTCTCTTACATTGCTTATCTTTTGATCACCCAGGGCAGATTTCACTTTGTCTTATTTTCATATAAATGTAAAGTAATCCTGAATCATAAGTAAAATAATCTAACTGGATTTGATTTAATATATAAAATACACAATCATCATTATCATTTTCCCAATTTAAGAAAGATCATTAAGACGTGTGTTGGGGTGCCTGGGTGGCTCAGTTGGTTAGGCGTCTGCCTTTGGCTCAGGTCATGATCCCAGAGTCCTGAGATTAAGCCCCGCATCAGGCTCCCTGCTCCTCAGGAAGCCTGCTTCTCCCTCTTTCACTGCTTGTGTTCCCTTTCTTCCTGTGTCTCTCTCTGTCAAATAAAATCTTTTTTAAAAAAAGACATGTTTGTTAACTGTGGGTTAATTTTTGAAGTCATATTTAAGAATTCACCCACACAATTCCTGCAGGGGCCAGCCAGGTAGAAGAGAGCAGACTCAGGCCAAAGGGGACAGCCTACAGCTGCCAACCAGGAATACCAGGCAATGTTGCCAGAGCTTCAGATTTTTTAAGAAAAGCTGATAGTCTAGAATTCTCAGTGAAATCTTTCTCTTAAATGTTGGCAACTAGTTCATAAAGCCCAGTGGCGGCCAAACTCTACGTGGTGATTATTCTCAAGTTTATACAGCTTTTGCCCTCTGTGAATGTGGGGAAAGAATTTCATAACTTTGTAGGCTTCCGTTTTAGCAGCCAGCCTTACTGTGCTTGTCTTCCTTTTAACTCATCACTGTGCAGTCCATGTAGCTCAGCAGTCTTATCTATTGTAGGTCATTCCTCAGATTCTGCTGCCCAAGAGGCATTTTTCTGCATTGGTGGGGAAAGAATTGGTCAACTTCAAGTTACCACAAAAATTTGTTCAATGTGTGATATGAACAACCTAAGCCCCTGGAAGCTGGGTTCTCTTTACTGGGGTCTGTATGGCATGATCTCATTGAGTAAGCTAAGGTGCAAATTCATATTCCCATCCCGCTTATAGAATGATTCATTAAAAAGTTGATCAGTTAAGTTTTCTGCTTCTTGAGAAACAAATATGAAGGCATGCCTCACAGGTACATAAAGGATTTAGACATCATGTGTGAAGTGGAACAGAACTTAGGAATGGTTTAGCGAAGTGTTTTCTTCTTTGGTTATAAGGAAAGTGGTTGTTAAACCACTCCCTGCAAAATACAGATAATAGATTTGCTGAATAAGTGCTTCCATCCTAAGGTGATTCCCAGGAGTTGTTACAGCTGTTTTGTTCCGTGTTGTAATTATGACTCAGAACTCATTGCTTACCTTCTCAGGAAAGAATACAGTGGATGTGAACTGTCATAAGGAACCTTACAAAGTTAAAGGTGTTTGAACAACTTCCTGACCATTATTCGTCAGATTTGCATACCTCATTCCACTTTTATAAGACCCATAACCTCTGCAAGCTTTCTTCTTCCTTTTTCTGTAATAGGAATGTTAGCTTTCTCCCATGATGGACACAAGATTTCTTTATTCATGCTCTTTCATCCGAGCAAATTGCCTCCTCCCCTGTTCCTCATATCTGCTGCCTGAAATTCCAGTCTGCTTCCAAGTGGTGTCTTAACTGCCATCTCCTAGCAGGTCTTCCTCAAACCTTTGGAATTTCTACCCCTTCCTATACTACTTTTCTTAAACCTCTCTTCCAAGCTCTTACCACCTGCTCTGTATTATAATTATATACCTGCTGTGCTTCAGAGCAGGGACCACTTTTGAAGTCTTGTTGATCTCTGTGTTCCTTAAAACATCTTGGTCAACACCACAAGTGAACATGTGTTTTGTCTACAGGGAGCACTTGCTACATATTTATTGAAGAGATGTTTGTTTATTTCTCTTTAATAGGTAAACTGAAATTTGATTCCAGTTTTGTTGTCTTTTTTTTTTAACTTGCCAAAAAAAATCTTAAAGACTTCTTGACTTGGGTATGTTTATTTAATTTCTTCTATTTTAGTAGTAGACCTGCCTTTTTAGAACATGCTCACTTACAGTTGTCAGACACCCCCCCCCCCATGCATAGGCTTTGTGCTAAAGGAAAAATTTCATACTTGTCTGATAGGAAAGTGAACTGAGGTTGGCACATGATTACTCAGATTACAGCATAGGAACTTCTTGGAAAGAGAATCAGTGTAACAGGTTTTAAGGAGGGGCCGTTTCTTTAGAAGACTATAAAGTTTCAGCTGAAACAGTCAACTTCCTTCTTTAATTTGGTAACTTTGTTTCCCCCCATTAAGTTGGATGTTACAAAAAAGCAAAGACTTGGAATGTGTTGTGACTTGAAATGTGTTAGATGCAGCAATTGAGGATTTTTCCAGCATTATCTCATTTAATCCTCCTAACAACCATGGTGTAGGTAGTATTATTAGGCTCCTTTCCTGTGCCCAAGGTCACAGAGTAACGGGTGGAACTAGGATTCAAGGCCAGCTCTGTCGCACTCAGAAGCCTGTTCTCCTAATTCCTGCCTTAGGCTTCAAGGCTGCCTGGAGTGCTGTGAAGGGGAGATGAGAGGCTGGGGAAGCCCACTTACCCACCTTTCAGGTGTCCATTCAGAGTACAATCACAGATGAGTCTTCACCAAGAAAAATGTATGTACACATTTGTTTTGCAGTATGTAAAAACAAGACAAAACAAAACAAAACAAAAATACAAAGTTGCCTTTGAATAGGTCTTTCTGGTTCTGATCATCTTGTGACTCAGATTCAGTGGGTCCTGGGCAGGGCTCAGGTGTAGTCACCCTGGATAAGGGTTGCACAACCATTTTGTTCAGTAGACCGCATGTCCGAAACATGGCTAGATCGATAGTTCCGTGCTTGTTTTGGCAGGAACCACTGCCTTGGCCCGGGTTGTTCCATCAGACTTTGAGATCTCCTAAGGCTTAGGGACCGATTTCCACTTTCCTTCTTTCATTGGACATACTTAATAAGCACCCATAAGGGGCTGGGAACTCATGAAATTTGGTAAAAACTAATCTGCTCCTAGGTAGGATGAGGCCACTGTTGTGATAAGTTGTGTTTCTTTTGTGTTTTCTTTTTTCCACGAGGTTGGCTTATTTTTTTTCCCATCACCTTACACAAATGGCAAGAACACTGTCTCATCACAGAACTGCTACCCCGTTGTTCTCTTGTCTCCCATAAGCATTGCATGTTAAGGGCTTGCAATTTTGAGCCCCTTAAAGGGCAGGATGGTATCTGTTTTTTCCTCCCCAAAGCCTAACACAGCACTTCATGTATGTAGACGGTGCTCCTTACATGACGACATCTGAGCCCTTCGGATGTGTTGACTAGAATTCTAGGATTGGAAGACTAGGAAGGGTAAAATTTGTGGAGTCTTGGAAAAAGTCTAATTTGGCAGCTATAGCTATGTTAGATATAGTATATGCTATTTAATATGGTTTCATTTTTAAAGAAAAATATGTCATTTGCCATCTTTTCCTTACTCCTGTGGCTTGTTGGAAGATGCCAGGATGCATTTTGTGGTCAAGTTGGCAATGTAATATATTTGTAGCCAGTATTTTTATTTTAGGTCTTTCAAATTTATGTAGTATCATAGAGTTCTAGAGGCGGAGTTTACATTCCTGAAAAATGTTTTATCACATAGTGAAGCTGAGTATGGTGTTAAAGTGTAGGCTAGTGGGGAGATCACGTGAGGAGGGAAATGAATGTGCATGTTTATGATGGCCTGGCTCAGCTAGTCATAGGATGAGTGAGCAAGAATACGTGAATTCATCTTCAGACCCCAAGGGACAGTTTCTTCGCAAGGACAGCATGTTGTCTCTTTACCGCTGTCCTTTTAAGATGAAGAAGGCCTGCATTGTTTCAGAAAGCCCTTCTTAGATAGTTTTTTATAAAAGTAATTGTCCTTGTGTCTTCACTTTTTAAGCTCTCTCTCCTGCAGAGCTATAATTGACTCATGACTTACGCTTAGTGGTGACTAGAGCTGGTAACTTCTAATTCTACCGCTTGAAGGCAATAGTATCAGTAGCCCTAATAATAATAATAAGCATTAGTAGTAGCAGCAGCAATAGTGGTGACATTTTGGGGGTATATGCTATGTGCCTGCACTGTTAAATTTCTAACTTTACTCTTTCTTCAATTTTTTTTTTAATTTTTGAGATTTTTATGTCTTGAGAGAGAGAGCATACACACAGACACACGCATGTGTGTGCACACAGGAATGGGGGGGGGAGAAGGGGGGGGAAGAAATCTCAAGCAGACTCCCAAGAGAAGCAGGGAGCCCTTTGTAATGGGCTCCATCCCAGGACCCTGAGATCATGACTTGAGCTGAAGAGTCCAGTGCTTAACTGACTGAGCCACCCAGGCGTCCCTTCAGTATCATTCAGGACTTAAATGGTCAGTATTCCTTTTTTTTTTTTTAACCTCTCTTCAGTTTGTAATTGCCCTCCCCATAAAACAGAATCTGGAACTGATAAGGGATTCGGGCTTAGAGATGCATAGGGTGGCTTTGAGTCCTCCCCTCCACCAGTCGGTTGGGCTGCCGGCTGGTTGGCTACTTGGTTGGCTACTTGGTTGGCTACTTGGTTGGCTACTTGGTTAGCAGTAGTAGCCGCAGTAATAATAATGGAAATAGTCATGGCAGCACCAGTGGAGGTCTCATCATTTGGATGTGGACGATGTGCCTGCCCCGTGTGAGATACTTCCCTAAATTCTTCCATTGATCCTTTGATGGATGGAAAAGTCAAGGTTCAGAAAAAGTTAAAGTCAAACCGCTGATGTGGGCAGAACTGTTGATTGACCCTGTACCCCCCAGCCCTGTGTACTTCCCGGGCCGGTGCTCTTTGCCTCCGTGTTACACCAAGCATGAAGCTCTCATCCGCCTCTCTGACCAGCACAAAATTCTGAGAACAGATCCACCTCTCTGTCTCTCTCTCTTTTAAATTAATATATAACCGACATGTAACCTAGTAAGAGTGTAATGTGTACAAGTGTTGTTTGATCCATTTATGTATCGTAATACAGTGACCATGGTAGCATTAGTACCTCTGTCATGTCACAAAATTATCGTTTCTTTTTTTGTGGCGGGGACAGTTAAAATCTAGTCTCTTGGCACCTTTGAAGCTTTTATTTATTTATTTTTAAAGATTTTATTTATTTACTTGACAGAAAGAGATCACAAGTAGGCAGAGAGGCAGCCAGAGAGAGGGAGAGGAGGAAGCAGGCCCCCCGCTGAGCAGAGAGCCCGATGTGGGACTCGATCTCGTGACCTGAGCTTAAGGCAGCGGCTTAACCCACTGAGCCACCCAGGCGCCCCACCTTTGAAGCCTTTAATCCAACACTGTTGGCTCTAATCACTGTGCTGTGTGTTAGAGCGCCAGGACTTACCTATCTACTAGTTCCAGATTTGTAACCAGGTTTGTAATTCTTCAAGCTTACCACCTAAGATATAAGCAGCTGCCCACTGGGCATCTCTCTGTCTATGCCCAAATAATACCCCAGACAGCACATGATATAAAATGAACTCTGCAGTCTCGTTAACCCCTTTGTGTGCCACAATGACCCTTCCTAGCCTATCCTGTGTCTTGTAAACGCTGCCAATGCCAACCTGTCCTGTCATCCATGAGTGTCCCCCTTTCCTTTACTCCTCCCCCTGCAAACCCTTGACACATCTAATTGTTTGTATCTCAAGTTAAATCTCTCTCAGCAATGCCCTTCAGTTTCTTTCAGTCCTCACTGCTGCCCCCGCCCCTGACAGGCCCTCCGCTGTCTCACCTGGATCCTCACGGACACATGGTAGCTGCTTTTGTCACCTTGGTCTAGCCTCCCATCCCTTCCTAGGCCTACACACACTCCCTTCCAATCCACCTTAAGTCTTAGCCTAGAAGCTACTTCTTTTAATAGCCCCTCTCTCTGACCCATAACGGTCTGAGTAAGGTGTCCTTTCTCCTTTTATGTCCTAAAACTTGGTATTTGCTGACACTTAGTGGAGGACAAAAAGATCATAATTTGTATTAGCATGATTTTGTACTAGAAAAGCACTGAATTGGCATTTCGAAAACTCAGAATTTAGTCCTGTTGGTGAGTATTATCCAATCTTCTGGAGCTTACTTTGTAAGTACATGTTAGGGCCATGGGGTTCAGTTTGTGTCATACATTTGTTTTTGCTTTAGAACTCCATTGTTAACCTTTTTTCTTTTTCTTTTTTTAAAAGATTTTTATTTATTTGACAGAGATCACAAGTAGGCAGAGGGGCAGGCAGAGGCAGCTGGTGGGTGGGGTGTAGGAAGCAGGCTCCCTGCTGAGCAGAGAGTCCGATGTGGGGCCTGATCCCAGGACCCTGGAATCATGACCTGAGCTGAAGGCAGAGGCCTTAACCCACTGAGACACCCAGGCGCCCCCATAAAGCTTTTTTCTGAGAGGGCCTAAATCTGGAAGCTAATGTCAATAAAATGTGAAATCCGAGATATGGCATAGCCCAGAGGCTCTGCTGGAGCTCCCTGTCCCTCCTTTTGAGCTTCTGAAGGGTCCTGGAGATATAAGGGGCCTATTTTGAAAATGCTGGCTCACAGGAGCTCAGCGATGTCTTCCAGGAAGTACAGATTCCTTGTGCCTTCAAATGTTCCTTTTAATTAATTTTCTTAAAGCCTACGACTCTGCTGTTGTGCATCTGAAGTTCTTTTTTTTAAAGATTTTATTTATTTATTTGGCAGAGACAGAGCACAAGTAGGCAGAGAGGCAGGCAGAGAAAGAGGGGGAAGCAGGCTCCCTGCTGAGCAGGGAGCCGGATGTGGAACTTGATCCCAAGACGCTGAGATACGACCTGAGCTGAAGGCAGAGAGGCTTAACCCACTGAGCTACCCAGGTGCCCCTGCATCTGAAGTTTTAACTGACTTTTAAATTCGGTGAATTTCAAATCTGAAAAGGGAGAAAAAAGTGAGGACTATCTGTAATTTTGAGGTTTTTCTTCTTTACCACCTAATGAGTTTTAAACAATGACTATACTAGAACTTTTATAAAACAAGCTATATAGCCACTGGAAAATCTGCTAGAAAACATCGGACTACCATTCTTGCTACTGGGCGTTGTGTTCTCATATATGAGTTCATAACCCTCCAGGCAGAAAGTATTGCGAAGCATCATTAGCCTTCTTCGTACATTTGTCTTTCTGTAGACAAACAGACAGTCATTAAAACTCTTCACATGAACCTAGATGTATAAGAAAAATAGTACTGCAGAATTTCACCATCCTGTACAGTAGCCACTGCCACATGTGGCTATTGCCCACTTCCGATGTGGTTAGTCCAAATTGAGACAGACTATAAGCATAAAATATATACTAGATTTCAAAGACTTGCTTCTAAAAAAAGTAGCAGGTCTCATTAATAGTTTTTGCTGTTGATCACTTGTCAGAATGATAATTTTTTAGCTATAGTGATCTAAATAAAACATTAGTTAATTTCATCTGCCTCTTTTTACTGTTTTTTTTTATGAAAAAACTTAAAATTACATAAGTGTTTGCGTTGTATTTCTGTTGGACAATGCTGCAGTAAGCAAGTTGATGATTCTAAAAAATGGAAACCTAGATTGTCCCTCAAACTTGGAAGTGTTGCACAGGGTCAGCTCCTAAACCTCTACAGATGGTGTTTATATTCTGCACAGTTTCAGAACTCTGAAAAAGTAAGGCGGTCCAGGCTCCATCCTGTTACATCCAAATGCTTTGTGATTACCAGCATCGTGGTCTAATAAGCCGGATGGAATTTACCAAAATCCTTCCCTTTTCTCTGCCTATTCCAAAGGCCTACAAATCCATTAGTGTGAGGGTCCTGAAGTTAGCCTCATAAAAACTACTGGATGATGGAACAGGAATCCTACTCCATTCAGAGCCCCACAGGTCTGCTGTTGCGGTCTTTGTGAATCCAGCCAACCAGAAGGGACACCTTGTCTCCTAACCCAGAGTCCTTTGGGGATTTGTGAGTAGATCCTGGGAGTCATAGTAGTATGGATAAAAATAATACAACTGGTTCCCTATTAGAGATTTCCTACCACATAACCATTTCTCATTTGATTTGGTAACTGTCTTCCAATAAGTACTGGGTAGACCATATTTTTTCAGGCATTCAACAAATGTTTATCATAAGCCCTATGCCAGGCACTATTCTAGGCCCTAGAGATAATTCAAAATAAAACAGAACAAATGGCGTGAACATCCTAGAGATACACTCTTAATGCTAAGTTGTAAATTAGAGGGATATTATTTGGGATTCTGTCAAGTGCCTTTTATTTATGACATGTCAAGTTAACCTTTGACTTGTAGGATATTTTATCTCTTCCAAGGACTTGAGAATTTACCTTCTTGCTTTCCTTGTATTTATCACTTCCTCCCAAAAGTAAGATAGTGTGCTGGGGAGGGAGGGCAGCAGCTGCTCACGGTGTGTTTTCTCTTCTTACTTTCCCTTTCATAGACTGCATTGAGCAGGTAGTTTTCTCCCACAGGAAACCTAGGCATGGAAACGCTTTCTTAACTAATTGGATGTAACTTCACCACTGTAATTACAGTAATTTCGGAAGTTGAGTTTAATTAAAATAGGAATCCCGACTCTGAAAGCCTAAGGACTCTGGTACTCAAGTATAGGTTCACGCACATGAAAAAGAGTGTATAAGAGAAAAGGTGGCGAAGTTTTTTTCTTTTTAAGATTTTATTCATTCATGAGAGACAGAGGGGGTTAGGCTGAGGCAGAGGGAGAAGGCTCCCTGCTAAGCAGAGAGCCCGACTTGGGGCTCTATCCCAGGACCCCGGGATCATGACCTGAGCCAAAGGCAGAGAAGCTTAACCGACTGAGCCACGTAGGCGCCCTAAGTTTGATTTGTTTGTTTGGTTTTTTATCTGAGTATTTTTTTAGCAGTAGAAAAATTGTGGAGGATTGTACAGCACTTCTTCTTTGGTATCTTTCATCCATTGGTTTAAATGTTTTGTACCAAGGGCACCTGGGTGGCTCAGTGGGTTAAGCCTCTGTCTTCGGCTCAGTTTGTGATCTCAGGGTCCTGGGATCGAGTCCTGCATCGGGCTCTCTGCTCGGCAGGGAGCCTGCTTCCCCCTCTCTCTCTGCCTGCTGCTCTGTCTACTTGTACTCTCTGTCAAATAAATAAAATCTTAAAAAAAAATTTAAATGTTTTTACCACAGTTCAAAAATTCATGACAGGTATGTCATAGGGAGCACTTTGCCAGATAGTACAGGAAACACTTTTGCCCTGTTGATAGGGCTCTCTGTTTTTACCTTTATGAGAGCTAGATGCATTGCTGTGCTTCCCTTTGAAGGAATTTGTGCAGTGCCCTTCTCTGCCTGGGCATCTATGACTCTGTGTCTCTGTATTCAAGATGGAAGCAGGATAGAACCTTACAATGTCATCATCAGCATTTTACCGCCTCTCTCTTACTCTTGGTTTTCCTATTCTCTTTTGAGATCCATGCTCATTAATTGGTTGATGTATTCAGTTTCCTACATCTGGAGTGAGTTTTGTTTTGTTTTATTTTGTTTTGTTTTTTTCAAGAGTAAGGAATTGTCCCTTTAGCTTCATGTCCAATAGATTTCTCTTTATCATGACTCTAACTGAAGAGAAAGTAGAACATCCTGTGTGGCCTTAAAACTGATCAGACTTTTTCTGTCAGTGACTAAGAACTTGTTGTTGAAAAGCTCTGAACACCTTTGCTCTCTACGTGCATTTTTACCCTAATGTTGCAATATGTTTTTCAGGTTTTCAATTCAAAAACAGCTGAACTACTTAGTCATCATCAAGTGGAAATAAAACAAGAGTTTCCAAGAGAAGGGTATGTTTCCTGCTCTAATACGTAAAGATACCTCATGTTTATTAATCCATCTCCCCTTACAAACCCTCTGGCCTTGTAAAGCAAACTTGACCAAGCCCCTCCTGGGAAGACTTGAGAGAGAGGTTTTAGTCAAGGAAAGAAGTAATACTTGGTGACCCAGCAATAATAGTGATTGGTGGCTTGGGAATTCAGTGACGGGAAAGGAAGGGATAATAAAGTAAAGGAGTATTAAATATCGGAAATCCCACACTGACTTTGAAAGCATTTAGTTCTCCATCCATCCTTGGCGAAACACTGCTTTGCTGATTGGAGTGTAAGCATTCACATCTCTTAACATCTAATGCTAAAGTCATCCTTCTTGGGAATAATGTGCATATGTAGTAGTTGTGATTAAATAGAATGTTAAGTATATTATTTAGAATTTAATGATGTTTATGATGTACCCACTTTGAAAAACTGTGGCAGTTTCTTATGAAATCAGCCGTGTATCTGCAGATTCTGCTCTTAGGAATTTATCCAAGAGAAATGAAAGCAGAAAACATATGGCTATAGAAAGGCATACATGAATGTTTATAGCAGCTTTATTCATAATACCCCAAACTGGAAACAACCCAAATGTCTGTCATCTGTGGAATGAATAACAGTGAAATACCCTGAGGCAGATTTTAAAACGTGAAATGATGCATGCCACAACATGGTTGATTCGTATTAGTATCATGAAACATGAAAAAAGCTGAACACAAAGGAGTACGTACTACATGCCTGTATCTGAGATACAAGAAGAGACTAAAGTAAGATGATAGAAATCCAGAAATGGGTTTCCTATGGAGTATGTGATGGACTTGAAGGAGGCATGAAAGAACTTTCAGGAATGACGGAATATTTCTGTATCTTGACTGACTGGGGTGTTGGTTAGATGGATACATCCATTTGTTAAAATTCAACAAATTGTGTACTTTCGATCTGTTTATTTTACTTTAAAATTTAATGGATTTAAGAAAGAAAAAAAACTTGATGCCCTACCAAATTTTGGTATTTTCTTTCCATGAAAAATGTTCTCCTTCATTTTAGAGAATTACTTTAATAGTAAAAGCTATTGATACGATCCCAACATTAGAATGACTGTCCACAGGCCTAATCCCAGTGCAGTTTGGAGAAAGAGCACCTGGGTCTTAAAGAGATAGAAGTTAGAAATATGTGGAAGGAAGTTAGGTTTTTAGAAAAAGAATTTTAGAGAATTCAAAGCTCAGGAAAGCATGGCAAGCTCAAGACCAAGAAAAAAGGCACTTGGAATTCCCTTGTACTTGGAGATTGTAGGGTAGGATTTTTAAAAATTGGGATCCTTTTTACTTGTGGTTTTCCTTAATTGTCATTTGTTTTTTCCACATTTCTCTTCCATGTCATTTATTATGAGACTTTCATCTTTCCAGAGTTCTCGTACATTACCAAAATGGCACTGGCATTGGGTCTGAAAACTGAAAGCAATCCCTTGTCTACATGAAATAATTACTGGAAGAAATTTAAATTTTTCCCCTAAATTCTCACAAAATACCTTGGGAGAACAATGGCAAAAGAGATTAGTCTACTTCTTTTCCTTTTGCTTCATAAATAAATAAGTGCATACCCAAATAAATAAGTAGATCAATCAGTCCATCCATCCCAAGACTCATACATATATTTCACTCTACTTAGAAATAGCTGGTAACTAGTGAAAACATGTAGATGGTTTATTAAAATTCATCAGAGCCACAGGATATAAAGAATTGGGGAACTAATTTCTTACTGGATTTGAAAAAATTATTTAAAGTAGGTAGAGTGTCTGCTATTTGTGGTCTTTACTTGCCGTCTTTGAAATGATTAATTACTATTTGAAGAATAAGAAAAACACAAGGGAGTAGACTGGTATTTAAAATCATTTGTTTAGAATATTGGTGATGCTTTCCTTTGCTGATACAATTTTTGTTGATTTATGCACCAGTCACACCCTCATATGTGCACAATTATAGAGAAATAAATGACATATGTATTGCTTTCTTGTGGACTAACCAAATAACATTCTTTTGTTCAAAGATGGGTGGAACAAGATCCTAAGGAAATTCTGCAGTCTGTCTATGAGTGTATAGAGAAAACATGTGAGAAACTTGGACAGCTCAATATCGATATTTCCAACATAAAAGGTATTTGAATAGAATATTTTTCTCCATGTATGATTATCTCAATCATATTTGTACATTGCTTTATTCAGCACATAACTGAGTGCTTGTGCAGTGGCAAGCATCTCTGTGTGAACCCAGCATGTGACAATAAATGGGAAGATGAGGTCCCTGTTCTCATGAATCTTTTATTCCAGTGGGTGTGAACCCAACAATAAGAGCAGACAACTACAAGCTGATCTCAGATACTAAGAAGTCCCATGCAGAAGCTCAAACTGGATGATACAGTGGGGTGTGCCTGGAAAGGCTTACTTCAGTTTGGATGGCTAGAGAAGGCCTTTCTGAGGAGGGGACACATTTACTGAGGTCTCAGAAGCCAAAAGGGGCCAACCATGCAAATAGCTGGGAGAAAAAGTTTGAGGAAAGGAAGCAGCATGTGCAACGGTCCTGAGGTGGGAATAAGCTTAGCGTATTTCTGGGTCAGAAAAAGTCCAGTGTGTCAAAAGTGGAGTAAAAGAAGATGAGGGCAGAGGTGCACCCAGGGTTTCAGTAGGAGCAGAAATTGGGGAAACAGATAGGGCCTTGTCAGCCATGGTTAGGAGTTTGGGTGTTACTCTTAGTACTACAGGGAGCTGGCCGTGAGAATGTTTTAAGCAAGGTGACAGGATGGCAGTTTGCAGACAGCTTCCTCACTACAGTGTTGAGCTTTGTGGTTAAGTCGTGAAGGTCTGAGTGTGGACACAGGGAGACCAGTGTAGAGGCTGCTGTGGAAGTCCTGAGAAAGAGGATGGTGACTTGACTGACAGTGGTAGCAGGGGAGGCGGAGAGAAGGGGCAGAACTTGATAGTGTATTGGAAGTTAGGGTAATAGAATAGTGCTGTGGAGGGAAATGATTGGTCAAAGACGATGCTTGGGGTTTTTTTGCTGGAGCTCCCAGATAAATTGGGGAACAGCTGGGGGTGGGGGGATGGAATCAGAGCATTTTAAGAGAATCTCCCTGAAATAATTGAGAGTGTTAGATCACTACAGATCTCTGTTAATTCTAAGTAGTTTTATTGTTTTTAAAGATTTAATTTATTTGAGAGAGCGCACACAGCCATGGGGAAGGGCAGAGGGAAAGGGAGAATCTCAAGCAGACTCCACTCATTGAGCCGCCCAGGCACCCCCTTAGCTAGTTGGACCCTACGTAAGTAGGGGTAGCCATCAGTTCGGAGTAATGGTACTTTGATTCACATCACATTGGCTCTGAGATTTACTAACACTCCTGAGTCGAAACTTCGATTACTTATTTATTTTGGTAGAGATGCTGGGGAGAACCTTGGAATTTTTTTTTCAGACTTTCATCTATTTATATAAATAAAACTTACTTAAAAAAGATTGGACGGGGCACCTGGGTGGCACAGTCGTTTAAGCATCCAGCTCTTGGTTTCAGCTTGGGTCGTGGTCTCAGGGTGGTGGGATCAAGCCCTGCTTCAGGCTCTGTGCTCAGGAGGAGTCTACTTCAGATTCTCCCTCTGCCCCTCCTGCTGGTGCTCTCTCTCTAAAATAAATGGATACATCTTTAAAAAAAAAAGACTAAATGTTATCAAAACCATTCATTGAGCAGACTCACGTGCTGGGTATGCTAGGGAAACAGTGGAGCACAAATGTTGTGTAGCTAAGAACCCAGTGAGGGAGACACATGTTAATGCAATCACAAATTAATGGAATATCTGACCCTTGGTTGTCCCTACATCTATGTGGAAGTGCTTCAGAATTCTTTTAGAGTTATATTCAGCAACTTGTAGATGAGCCGTGCATCAAAGCAGTGGCTGGTTGTATCCTTGTTCTCACAGCTTTTACAGCCTAAACGACCTAAACATACAGGAGGCATTCAGTAGCACACTCCATGGTCAAAATATCCATTACCAAAGACATGAAGAATCTAGGTAGCTTCTAAAGCCATGTTCAGGATGTGTATTTCAGGATGATCAGCCTTGGTTTTGACATCATTCTACCTCTCTCATAGGTAGGGTTGGCTGCAACGTGGAACGTGGTGGCCTTCTGGACCCCGAGGCTTGGGTGCCTTTCCTTTTCCTCCTGTTTTTTTTAAGATTTTATTTATTTATTTGACAGACAGAGATCGCAAGTAGGCAGAGAGGCAGGCAGAGAGAGAGGGAGGTAAGCAGAGAACCTGATGCGGGGCTCAATCCCAAGACCCTGAGATCATGACCTGATCCAAAGGCAGAGGCTTAACCCACGGAGCCACCCAGGTGCCCCTTCCTCTTGTTTTTGTGATATTTCTGAAGGTGATGCACAGCTACTGCCTAAGTGCCTTGCCTTCCCCTTGCGCTAACTGCTCTTTAGGAGCACGTGACTCTGTTCTACACTCCTCTGTGTCTGGCCCTTGTAAAACCCATACCTGAGCCATAGTGACCCGGCATTTCCTTCTCAACGAATACCACAGCGTGGCCAAGGTAGAGACTGTCCCACCCCCCCCATTCCAGGTCAGTTGTGCTAAATTTTATTTTTATAAGATAATTCATTGAATTGGCACTGCCAAGGGCCAGACTTCCGCTTGCCTACAAAGAAGTCTATCTCGCGGAACACTGATGCTCTGAAGGATTTTCTGTCACCGAAACCTAGCTGCAAATGAGGGAAAGGGACTTTTTGGAGGTCATGTAGCTATTTATTAGTGTTAACATTAAAGCACAACTCCCCTGTCTTGTGAGCCATTATTCATTTTCCTGAGCCACACTGATAACTTCACAAACCACTTCTCTTTGTTTTTCAAGCCACTTCACTTTTTAGTTCCCATGTAGCAAATAAATAGCTGGAAACCAATTTATTGATAGTCTTAGCTGTTATGAGTTTAGGGGCATCTGGATGGCTCAGTCAGTTGAGCGTCTGCCTTTAGCTCAGGTCCTGATCCCAGGGTCCTGGGATTGAGGCCCCCCGTACCACCCACCCCCCCCTCACCCCCCGCATTGGGCTTCCTGCTCAGGGTCTCCCTTTGCCTCTCTCCCTTGCTAGTGCTCTCTCTCTCTCTCCCTCCCTCCCTCCGTCCCTCCCTCAAATAAATAAAAATCTTTAAAAAAAATAAGCATTTATCATAGCTGGTTATATTTTTTTTAAAGATTTTACTTATTTTTTAAATGTTTTATTTTTAAGCAATCTTTACATCCCTCTGCACCCAGCATGGGGCTCCAACTCACAACCCTGAGATCAAGAGTTGTATGCTTCCCCGAATGAGCCAGCCATGTGGCCCTAGCTGGTTGTATTTCTTTTGCAAATTCTCATTTGATTGGTGTTAGTTGTCCTCCATCAGAAACTTGGTGGATTTCAAGTCTGGATGAACAATGTCTCCAAAATTAAAGTTCCCTCTCCAGCTCAACAGCACACAGGAGTCCAAGAAAAGTAAATAGGCTGCTGCTTTTCTTGAGGAGTTGGGAAGTTCTGTTTGCCTGTGACTGGACTGAAGGAGCTACAGAGTATATAAAGAATTCAAGTATCAGATACTCTTCATTCATCTTCCTGTGATAGAAGCAAAACATAACCTATATGCTTTAACCCTGAGAACATAGGGGTGCCTGGCTGTTCTGGCTGGTAGAGCATGCGGCTCTTGATCTTGGGTTCCTGCATTTGAACCTCAGGTTGAGTATGGAGATTACTTTAAAAAACAAATTTAGGGGCGCCTGGGTGGCTCAGTGGGTTAAAGCCTCTGCCTTCGGTTCAGGTCATGATCCCAGGGTTCTGGGATCAAGTCCCGCATCACGCTCTCTGCTCAGCCGTGAGCCTGCTTCCCCACGCCGCCCCGCCTGCCTCTCTGCCTACTTGTGATCTCTGTCAAATAAATAAATAAAAATCTTCTAAAAAATTAAAAAATGAATGAAAACCCGAGAGCATACAATTTTCAGTGATTAAATTCTCTTGTTTCAAATGTAGTTACCACACTGTTAGAGAAAAGAGAACCCCCCCGCATCTGCTGCCTGGCCCTGCCGAACGTATCCACACACATTTCTGTCTTCTCTCTACTCAGGGTGGGGGCAGGGGTCTTAGAAAGGCACCTTGTTCTCCAAAATAGCTTCCCAGCTGTGGCTGCATCTCATTTCCAAATGTTACAACGTGCCTTAAGCACACATATTCCAGAGACTTTTTCTTACAAAGCTTTAGACATCTTCCCACACGACACTTTTAGTGGCCCCAAAGCCTTCCTCCAGGGCTCTTACTATTTCACTTCGGGTCGTTTTTGGGTTTTTTTTTTTCTTTTCCTAAAAATATTTTTAATAATTTTTAAGTGGGCTCTAGGGCCAGCATGGGGCTTGAACTCATGACCCCAATATCAAAGAGTTGCATGCTCTACCGACTGAGCCAGGCAGGTGCTCCTGATTTTATTTTATTTTTGTATTTTTTATACATTTTTAAAAGATTTTATTTATTTATTTGACAGAGATCACAAGTAGGCAGAAAGTCAGGCAGGTGGGTGGGGGGGAGGGGAAGCAGGCTTCCCGCTGAGCAGAGAGCCAGATGTGGGGCTCCATCCCAGGATCCTGAGATCATGACCTAAGCCGAAGGCAGAGGCTTTAACCCACTGAGCCACACAGGTGCCCCTTTTTTATACATTTTTAAAAACATTTTTTATTATTCATTTGAGAGAGATAACAAGCACAAGCATGAGCAGGGGGAGAGGCAGAGGGAGGGGCAGAGGAAGAGGGAGAAGGAAACTCCCTGCTGAGCAGGGAGCCCGATGTGGGACTCTATCCAAGGACCCCAGGATCATGATTGGAGCAAAAGGCCAACTGAGTGAGCCACCCAGGCACCCCCTGGTTTTATTTTTACATAAAGGTGCTTATGGTCCATAATTCTCCCAACAGTTATAACACCCAGCAGTATTTACAAAGGCTTTTTCTAAGTATATTTTCTTAACTGTCATTATAACTTTTCACAGACAATATCAAGCAAAACTGAACCAGAGATTGTGAAGTTAGCATTTAACTAGTTAATTTTACTCACAGCTCTCATTGTTGAGAAAAATACCTACCAGGAAAGAATATACAGGTGAAGCATGAACCTCCTAGATACAATGTACTACATTGCGTTTTATATATGCCATTGATGATAGTACTTGTAATTAAAAGACTGGGGGGCCAGGAAAATTATATATATTTTATATGTGTAACTGTCATATGCCCCTAAATGGGAGAAAAACCAGGGTGGAGAATTACAGAACCTGAATGTGTAATTCTGAGAAAAACAGAATTAAAATTAGGCACAATTTTTTTTTATTTTTAAAGATCTTACTTATTTGTCAGGGTGAGAGAGAGAGAGAGAGAGGGAAAAAGTATACAAGTGGGAGCGGCAGGCAGAGGGAGGAGAAACAGGCTCCCTACTGAGCAAGGAGCTGGATTCTGACTGCTAGTCCTAGCACACACACTTCTCTTAATAGTGCCTAATTTTAAGGGATGCCTGGGTGGCTCAGTTGGTTGGGCGTCTGCCTTTGGCTCAGGTCATATCTCAAGGTCCTGGGATTGAGCCCTACAGTGGGTTCCCTGCCAAGTGGGGAGCCTGCTTCTCCCTCTGGCTCTGCCACTGCCCCTGCCTATGCTTGTGTTCTCTCTTCTCTGTCAAATAAATAGAAATTTACAGACCTTTAAAATTTTTTATTTATTTATTTTAGGGAGAGAGAGTGAACATGCACAAGCACAAGTGGGGGGAGAGGCAGAGGGAGAGAAGCAAACTTGCCCCTGAGCAGGGAGCCCAGCATGGGGCTTGATCTCAGAACCCTGAGATCATGAGCTCAGTGGAAATCGTGAGTCTGGTGCCAAATCAGCTGAGCCACCCAGGTGCCCCAGAAAATTTTCTTTAAAAAACAAAACAAAACAAAACAACACAGGGGTGTCTGGCTGGCACAGTAGGTAGAGCATGTGACTCTTGATCTCAGGGCCATGAGTTCAAGCCCCACATAAAAAAAAAAAAAAAAAAAAAAAAAAAAAACCTTAAAAAAATAACAGAGGATTTTAGGGTAAAGTGACAGGAAGTTAGAACACCGAAAAAGTTCAGAGGTACTGCATAAGGCCTGTGTGCCCTGAGTAGAAACCAATAATGGAGACGTATTTATGGCTGCAGAATTCCAGAGAAGCTCTTTTGCTGGACTTTGACTGTCTGCAAAGGAATCTAAGTTAAGATAGAAGGGAAATAAGGAATGGTCAGGGAGCAACCAGTGACTGATGAGTCAGATAGAATATAGCCCTAGATTGCATTCTAAATGTGAGTTAAAGTGAGCCAGTAAAGAAGGGTAGCCCAAAGGTCAGAGGATAGTGACTCAGAGACTGTAGCTAAATCTGCAAAAATTAACCTAGTGGGGAGAAATAGGAGATTTTACTGGACCATGAATTCATTGTGATCCCACAGTGTAAAGTTGTCACTAAAACTATCGTATTCACAGTATTCCATTGCTGAGGTCCTACTGAGTTCTCTGGCCTCTGTTTTGTCCTCAGTACTGCTGGGCAATTCCTTTATGGGTCCTGCTCTACAACTATTAGTCCACTCTTTTCCACAACAATATTGATGACAATGAGGGGCATTTGGGTGGTGGAGTCGATTGAGTGACCAAATCGTAGTTAACAGCTCAGGCAGGATCGACCCCTAAGTCAGGCTCCACGCTCAGTCCAGAGTATGCTTCAGAGTCTCTCTCTCTCTCTCTCTCTCTCTCTGCCTCTCCTGCTTGTGCTTTCTCTATCTCTAAGATAAATTAATTACTTAAAAATAATGATATTGATGACAATGAATGGAAGCAGTGAGGAGCAATTATTGAGCAGTTACTATGTGTTGGGCACTATCGTAATAAGCATTAACCTAGGGGTTCCTCATTGTAACCCTGTTAGGTGAGAACTATTACCTCCCTTTTGCAGAAGATGAAACAGATTGAGATCCAGGTTCATGCTGCTAGGAAACAGGAATTCGAATTTGAATCCCAGCAGTCTGGTTTCAGAGCCTGAGCTCTAATTAAATAGTGCTGGAAACCCTATGATCTTATTTTGCTTGAGCTCATTTGAGCAGATAACCTTGTGTTCTACTTCACAGAGAACATTGAGGCTGTGGGGGCTTAATTCCTCATTTCCTATTCCTGTACTTACCTAGAACTCTTAACCACTTCCCCACATCCCAAGGAAAGCAATAGCCTTTTGTCTTCTTGAGGCTCCACCTGTGCATTAATCTCATCCCCTCCTGTCACTACAAGAATCAAGACCATGTCCATTTGATTTCTAGCTCCCCTGCTCCCCCACCACATTCTCCTTTGTCTTCCATCTTTATTCCTACAAACATTAGTGTCTTCTGATATTAAGGAAATGCCCCCAAATCTCTTCCTTTTACCCTATGCCTTGAAGTTTCTTGAAGTAAAGACTGTCAGTCATCTTTGTACCTTTAAAAAAGGTGTTCTGGTAAGTAAATTTGCTTTGGATATAGGTTATTTAGATAAACTGTTAGCTAGACTCTCTAAGAAAAAAAAAGGGCTCAAATAAATAAGAAATGAAAGGGAGGAAGTTACAACTGATACCAAAGAAACACAAAGCATCGTAAGAGAATGCTATGAACAATTATAATTATAGGTCAGTAAGTTGGACAACCTAGAAGAAATTGATACATTCCTGGAAACCTACAGTCTTCCCAGACTGAATCATGAAGAAATAGAAAACCTGAATAGGGGCACCTGGGTGGCTCGGTGGGTTAAGCCTCTGCCTTCGGCTCAGGTCATGATCTCAGAGTCCTGGGATCGAGCCCCATATCGGGTTCTCTGCTCAGCAGGGAGCCTACTTCCCCCTCTCTCTGCCTACGTCTCTGCCTACTTGTGATTTCTGTGTCAAAAAAATAAAAAATCTTAAAAAAAAAGAAAAAGAAAACCTGAATAGGCCAAACATAAGAAAAGAGCTTGAATCAGTAATCAAAAACTAAACAAAAAGGCCTCTGCCCAGCAAAGGAAATCATCAACAAAATAGGCAACCTACTAAATGGGAAAATGTATTTGCAAATCATATTATCTGATAAGGGGTTAATATCCAAAATTACAAAGAACTACAACTCAATAATTGCAAACAAACAGTCTGATTAAAAAATGATCAAGGGACCCAAATGTCATTTTTCCAGAGAAGTCCTACAGATGGCCCACAGCATATGAAAAGATGGTCATCATTACTCTTATCAGGGAAGTACAGATCAAAACCACAGTGAAATATCCCATCACACCTATCAGAATGGCTGTTGTCAAAAAGACCATGACAGCCATTAGGGTAGATATGGAGGAAAGGGAACTGTCGTGCTCTGTTGATGAGAATGCAAACTGGTACAGCCACTGTGGAGAACAGTATGCAGGTTCCTCAAAAAAGTAAAAACAGAACTACCATATAATCCAGCAATTCCACTTCTGGGTATTTCTCCAAAGAAAATGAAAACACTAATTCAAAAAGATAAACACACCCCTATGTTCATTGCAGTTATTCACAATAGCCAAGACAGGAGCACCCATGGTGTCCATTGATGGATGAATGGAATATCCAGTGGAATATTATTCAGCCATGAAAAATGAACTCTTGTCATTTGTGACCACATGGATGGACCTTAAGCATATGCTAAGAGAAATAAGTCAGAGGAAGACAAACACTGTAGGACTTTACTTCTACGTGGAATTCAAAAAACACAAAACTCATAGATGCGGGGAACAGATCGGTGGTTGCTGGTGGGAGGGGGGCAAGATGGGAGAAGGGAGATGAAATAGAAACTCCAGTCATAAAATAGGTAAGACATGGGGATATATTGTACAGCGTGGTGATTATAGTCAACAGTATGTATTGCACATTATGTAACCTTGTATGGTGATAGGATACTAGATTTATTGTGATCTCTTTGCAGTACATACACCTACCCAATTGTATTGCATACCTGAAACTATGTTCTGTATCAATTATAGACCTCAGTAAAGTACATATATTGTTCATTTTCCATAGGCCAGTTTTCATTGCTGTTACACAAAATCTCCTTAAAGTAAAATCTAAGTAATTACTTTTTTATTTAGATTTTAGTGTATTGTTTTAAAGATAAACAGTTGTTTTGAGCTTTAAAAAGAAGATTATTTTTAGCAGAAGGGAACTGTTGGTCCTCCTCAGGTCTCTGCTGGTCAGAACATTCCTATCGTGTTTTATTCTGGATGTATAATTTGAACAGTACAGACAGAAAGTTGCGTGTTCCTAGGAGTGGTGGTGAAGGGATTTTAAAAGACGCCACATGGAAGGGTGCTTGGCTGGCTCTGTCGGGAGAGCATCTGACTCTTGATGTTGGGGTTGTGAGCTTGAGCCCCATGCTGGGCATAGGGATTACCTAAAATGAAAATAAATAAACCGTGCCATATGGTGGGAGCAGTGAAAGGAAATTAGACTGTTTAGCTTACACAGGGGAAGAGGAGACCTGGGGGGCAATATAGCTTTCTCAAGTTCGTGAAAAACTTGCATGTAGGAGAAGTATTAACCTTATACCATATATCTGCAAAGCCTGTAGCAGAGATCTGTAGGTGAAAACTACAAAGAAGAGGATTTTTTTTTAAAATAACAAAGTTGTGAATAAAGATTGGTCTGCCTGGAGAGAGGCAGTATTTTATCACTAGAAGGGCTGTCTGAATGGTCACATGATGAATGGTTTTTGGAGAAGTTTAAGGGGAAGACCTGTTATTGATTATAGAGCCTTTAAAGTCAGTTCTCACCTTACACTCTAGAGAGTTCGATCCTTCAGCCTGTGTTCAGCCCAGGCTGCGTGGTACAATCGCTTGGAGAGTTGTAAAGGAAAATACTGATGTTCAGATCCTACCCCAGTCTGTTAAATTGGAATGTTTGGGTCATGGCCTGGGCACTAATATTTTTTTTAAAAAGCTCTCCAGTTGGTTCTGATGTACAGCCGAGTCTGAGAACCTCTGCTAGAGCCGAATCAAGCTGAATTGCATAAAACGGCATGGGTTAGTATTTTTACTTAGAGTAACTACGACTACAATGTTTGAGTTGTGTGAAGGTCAGTATAATGTAAATGTCATCACATACTGTATTTATGCCTTATTCAAATTCATATGTCTTAGAACATATTCCATTACGGAAACAAAACGATTTGTGAAGAACCACAGTAGGAGGTTGCCCAGTGTGAAGGATTTTATCTGTAGCTGTTTTCTTAAAATGTAGGCGTGCGTGTGCCCCCAGAGGGAAATTGCCTATAGCAGTTCATAAGTAAATGGATGAGGTGATTATTGGTCTCCATAGAATAATGAATTGGGTATTGTAAATTTGAAATCAGTGTGTTCCCTTTTTTATAAGGTCACCTGGGAGCCTTTCGTTTGGATACAGACCTGGGTCTGTGTTGTCGTGTGCTCATAGTGAAGTGGGGAGCAGTCTTGCAGAAATACAGAGAAGCACCTGACAGTGGGTGTTACTTCTCCCAGAGCTGCTCACAGACAGTATATTCATTGCCACTACGGAAGTGCCAAGTGTTTTTCAAATTGTTATGTTTCGTGATGCTTGTTAAAAAACAAAACAAAACACATGAGAACCATTCTCCTGAAGTAGTTTTCCACTTGTTTAATTTATATTCCCTTCTGTTTAATCTTCTCTTTGAAGCTATTGGTGTCAGTAACCAGAGGGAAACCACTGTAGTCTGGGACAAGTTAACCGGAGAGCCTCTCTACAATGCTGTGGGTAAGCTGTTGTTCATGGGTGTCAAATGCAAGGCCTTTCTCCACTTGCAAGCACTGTCCCTCTGAAATGTGTGGCTGAGAAACCATGCAGTCGTGTTTCCTATACTCGGATGGGATGGCCAGAATAGTCCTCAGAGAAATGAGTTGTTCTCTATTTGCCACTTTCAGGTATTTATTGACATCTTGAATCACATCTTTCTCTTACTTTCTCCTTTTCCTGATTATTTGTATTATACAAATGGTTCAGCATTGCCACAAATGTTTCATAGTCCCTGCTGTTTCTGACACCTAAAAGAGATCACGCCTCCTCCCCTGAAAAATCAAAATTACACATGTTCACAGTCATCTCTCTATGAGGCACTTGTGTACTTGTTCTTCCCATCTAGTAATTGGAATTGACTCATCTGAGGTTATGAAAATAAAATCTCCACATTTTATCTCCTTCTGCTACACAATCTGGCTATTTCAGCAGGGGTTCAAGAACTCAAAATTGTAAAAACACCAACATTAGGTATCACATCTTACTTAAATGAGAATGACCATGAGTATAATGTAGCATACTCTTCGCATGTGACATTTGGGTGGTAAATGACACTGTCAGTTGCTAAAAGGAGAGGAGAAGTTGGTTGTAAATACACTGTCACTGAAATGCGTCATTCTGTTCACAAATACCAAAACACACGTTTTCGTCAATAAAATACCAGGTTGTGAGGTGGGGAATGGAGGCAGAAACAGAGATGGGATGATTTCTAGAGTGACCTGTTTATACTTGATAGTTATTTGAGTAGTATAGTTACTTTAGTATTGATTGGAAGAAAGTGATATTCAAGCAGAAAATATACTAAGATGGTGCCTTGTAAGAAGAGCATGAAACCTTTAGAAAAAACCTTTATAAAAATTAAGGTAATTAATGCTACTGTGTTATCAGAGACCATTTAGTATGTCTTCTGTACTTGTGATAAAAAAATTAAAGGCTCAGAAATGTCAAAGAATTGGAACCATAGGTCTGTTACACAAAACTACATGTTTTAAATCTTTATTTTGTTTTCATTCTCATGAGCAAATCATGTTGAATATAAGTAAAGCAGGACATTACAATTTTCATGACTTATACCCAGGGGGTACTCTTTCATGGATCACTATTTGCCAACTTCTTGAACTAGTTAGGGTTTTCCTTTTTCTTCCCCTCTTAGGGAAAAGGAAGGACCTTCTCAAAGGAACCAGAAAGTTCCTGTTAAACTCTAACTTTGAATTGAAAAAAATGCAACTTTGGACTTTGAGTTGTCATTTTAAAATAATGCAACTAGGTTAGTTGAAGTTATACTTAAAGTAAAAGATTTAAGTAAAAATTTTATCAGAAATACTTTCTTTTCTGATGTGCTTATGTACTTGTTTCTTTTTCTTCTACCATTGTCCCTCTGTGCCCCATCCTATGTGCGTTTCAGTACTACTTTCTACTGCATCTGTAGAGTGTGAAGAACTTTTTTCAATCCTGAGCCAGGCTCATGGTCTGAGAACTTACGTGTTTGGTGCTATATTGGGTGTGTTATAGAGGGTATGAGTTATTGGCCAGTTTTATAAACAGTTTGTAACCTAGTTTTTGTAAGAGACTAACACAAAATTAGGGAATCATTGATAAACTATGCTGCTAAAATGAATAGGAATTAGAGAAAGTACATGTTAGTATGGATTTTGAATTTTGGACATCCTGTTGGGGGAACTTGATCTCTGTCCTAGACCTTGAAGAATGTGTTGGATTACATTAGGAAAAATGAAAAATAAAGGCTAGCATGAACAAGTTTATGAAAGTGAAAATGTCTACACATATCTCACCAGAGTGAAGAGACTGATCAGATTTGCAGATAGGATGACTTATTTATTAGTTTTAATAGAACTAGCAGTGATTATACTGCTCAGTAAGTCCTAACATTACTGTGTGCTACACATTGTGCTAAACACTTTGCCCATATTACTTAATCTCAATGACCCCAAAGCGGGTTTGACATGCCTTTTCTTAAAGTGAATTATGGGGGAAACAGCTACATAACTTGTCACATTGCCATATAGCTGTAAGTAGAGGTAAAGCCACAGTTTGAACATAACTTTCTCCAACCCTCAAACCTGTGTTCTCCTTTGGTTAAAAAGGGGTCGGTGAGGATATGGAGGGCACTGAAAGCCATACACTGGGGAACATGGGACAAAATGAGTAATAAAGGAGAGTTACCTTCCCATATGACGGAATGGGCTATTTCAAATGCACCTCTCGAGAACAGCTCAAGAAGTTGTACAAAACAAAATAAAACTGTCTGAGGGACTGGAAGGCTACCAAGGCAGTGATGAATTATGGGACCAAAATCCAGGAGAGAGGGAAAGCCCAGAGAGATAAGCCTGGCATTTGGTGCTGCTTATTCCCTAAAAATACTTGCAGATTCTAAGAGCGGTATCTGAGACTAAGTAGCATTTTCATAGGTTCATGGAAATAGGGAGGCAAAAGGTAGTCAGGCTGGCAGGAATAGAGATGAATGTGGGCAAAATCTTGGAACTGTGAAAGGCCTCCCCTTGAAGTAAGGTAAAGTCGAGTACACCACCCATCACAGTACTTAGAGCCCAGATTCAAGTAAGTTAAAGCACTGAGTGGATTATGGTGATCTAAGATTGCTAATGCTCTTAGTCTAACTTCCTTTCAGAAACAAAAATGAACCCTTCCTGGAGGAAAATTATCTCTAGAATTTTTCATATATGATTTCTAGTTTTCTATAAAAAGTAATTAAGCATACAAAACAAGACATGGCTAAAAACCAACAGAAACAAAGAACCTTAGAAACCAACCCATAAGAAATCCTGATATTAAAGTTACCAGACTTTAATCATAATCAACATGCTCAAGGAATCCCTTGACAGGATTGATCACCTTAGCCAAGAGTTGGAAAACTAAAAAGAGAAAGTCTGGAATTGTATTAAAAACTCAGATGATGAGTTTTACATCAGATTAGACACAGTTGAAGATGAATTAGTTGACTGGAAGAGAGATCAGAAGTAAATATCCAGACTAGAGCACAGGGAGACAAAGGTTTAGAAAACCGAAAAGATTCTGGGAGAAAGATGGGGTAAGGTGAGGAGGTCTAACATACTTGTAATTGGAGTCCTAAGAGAAAAGGAGAGAGAACCGGTAAGGTTTTTCAAAACCGATGAAAGATACCATAGATTCAGGAAGCACTGTGATTCCCAGGCAAGATAAGAAACCGTAGACAGAAAGCCATAGGTAAACATATGAGGAGACCTGAAGATAAAAAAGAAAAACTACATAGCCAGAGGTTATGACCTTCAAGAGCGCCCACACTGACTTTCAGTTGATTTTTCAATGGTAGCAAATTAAGTCTGAATACCGTAGAATGAAATACATAAAGTGTTAAATGAACATAACTTCATCCAGGATTCTGTACCCATGAAAATTAAGGTGAAATACAAAAGCAAAGACAAAAACTGCTAATTTGGTGGCGTAAAACAGTAACATGATGTTCAAAATTTATTAAGAATTAAAAGACATGGCAACAGTTGTACATGAAAGGAATTTGGGGTAGATGAGTCTATAAACTGTTTTGAGGTCCTTGTATTGTCAAGGATGCATGTTGTAATAATCTCCAGGGTAAGCAATGAGAGTAAAATAATGTATAATTAACAAGTTTATAACGGAGGAATATTGAATGATTTTTTTAAAAAAGGCAGGAAAGGAAAGAAAAAGGAATATGAAACAGGAAGGAAGGAAGGACAAATAGAAGGCATTTAAATCCAAATATGTAAGTAAGTACATTAAAAAGGATGAGATTAGATTCTCGTAAAAATCTGGCAATAAAAATCTGGCAAAAGCGTTGAAACGGGTAATCAGTGGATGGGATTAGTGCCAAGACAGTAGAGAGAAGGCAAACTGGAAAGACCTTTCAGAGGGAAGTCACAACCTGTATGTTTGTAAATCAGATAGGGCATAAAGATAAGGGGCGGTGAGGGGTGGTGGGGGACAGTGCTGCAAGAATTTTTAGCCTCAGAGAACAGATGGAAATTAAGATTTAATCACTGTCAGCCTGGGAGAAAATGGCTTGCTTCTTTGAACAAGGTGAATATTAGACTTGTAATCAAAGCTCATTTCTGAGAAATTAGGTTCGTGGCTCTTATATAAAGAGATTGTTCAAATGTAAGATGGAGACTTAGAGTCATTACCAGAGAGGTGAAAGTCTCATTTTATTACAGATTACATCACTTTAGGAATGAAGGTAAATTATTCAACAAAAGTTCAAGTGACCTTCTGTGTACATACAGGTTCTGTGATAAGCCCTAGGCAGCTGGTGACGAACTGGGCAGTCACCATGCTTGCCTTTGAGACTCAAGGCTAAGGAGAAGAATCTAGAAGTGGGAAGAGAAAGCGAATAGAAATGGAGGAAAAAGGAGTAATTAGCTGAGAAGGGGAGCCACTACTCAATTATGACAAGGATAGATTCTGCCTCCCATTTCATGTCGCCCAGGAAAGCGCTCAGGTGTCATACCTCCATGCAAGTCTCAGTGGAGAATATCAACATAATATTAAATCTTCAGCAGCTTTCTCTTAACACAGGGTGGGATTGGTAGAAACAAAACGAGATTTTCACCTGTCTTTGTCTTTGAGCTTCGTGTTTGTTTATACCACGGTCTGTGGGTCTCTCTCTCTCTCCCTCCTCCTCCCCCATGCCTTTCTCTTATAAATCTTTCACTCTAGGCCTGTCCTCTTCATCTCTCTTTACTTAATTATGTAACTGATGAGCAGCGTTTATTATAGACAAGCCAACAAGAGAAGCACCTTTCCTTAAAAATTGATTTTTTTAATGTGGCCTTCTGGTTTATGGTCCAGAGGTCCTCAATAAGCCATCAGCTTACTCACCGCCCCCCGCCCCGCCTTACGTGTCCTATCCATGGACCTGAAATACGTTTGATGAAGAAGCTGAAAGCTGAGAAAGGCTATGTTTCTCTTGTTTGCAATAAAGGTGTATGTGTTTACTGATGTCTTTTGTAACAGATACAGTTACAGGCACAGAAAAAAAGCTTAAAAATCAGTCCATGGAGGCACAGATTGCCTGTTCATCCAGTTTGAGAATGTATGTGTTAATTGTGAGGTAGACATTGGTGTGGTACCTGAAATGAGCAGTATCACTGGGCATCACTGCTTTGCAGTTGGCTGGGCCATGATGTAGCCATTGACTCCGATGGGCCACCCGGCTGGATTGCAGGACCTTTGTGGCCCTTGTGTCCTTTGGCTTCTCTCCTCTGTCTTCACTCATCCTTGCCCCTGTGGTGCTTTTCTCTCTCCCTCTTAGCATTCCCTTGTCAGTATTCTTTTCCAAAGACTTCCCTCTACCCCAACCCCTGCCATTTTTCTAAGCCTTTTTCTTCCAAAACCAACTTAAAAAAAAGATTTTATTTATTTATTTGACAAAGGGAGACACAGTGAGAGAGGGAACACAAACAAGGGGAGTGGGAGAGAGAGAAGCAGGCTTCCCACTAGGCAGGGACCCCCAATGTGGGGCTCAGTCCCAGGACTCAGGGATCATGACCTGAGCCCAAGGCAGATGCTTAATGACTGGGCCAGCCAGATGCCCCCCAAACCAACTTTTATTAGTGGTCTGCATACCTTGCTGGGTTCACAAATGCACTGCAGATGAAACTGAGCACAACTACAATGGCACAACCAAGCCCAGAACCACTGAGGTGGGGGAAATGGCTTGAATCAGTGACATTTAATATCTTCTTGTGCACATTTCACTGACGCTACCAGTGAAATGTTCTGCCCTAACGAGAATGGCACAACTGTTACCCTCCTTGGACAGATTTTGTCATTCTCTGTTAACAGTTGATGGGTGTGCATGGCAAGCCTAAAACCATTCGATTCTTGCTGCAGTAGCTTTCCATACAGCACAGCTCATGCTTTAATATCAAAGTATTATTCATATTAAAGACTTACATCCAGGGAGGCAAGAGCCACTGATTTAAGACCTTTAGTATATGAAAGAAAACCACTGACAAAAATCATTTGTCTCCGATCCATTTTTGTTTAGTTAAATGGTATGGCAAACATTTTTTTCCCTAAGATGTTGGATTTGAAGTTTCCTGTGGCTCAGCCAGTGAACCTGTGACTCTTGATCTTGGGGTTGTAATTTTGAGCCCCACGTTAGGTATAGAGATTACTTCAAATAAAATCTTCAAAAAAAAAATAGAAATAAAAATAGGGGTTCCTGCATGGGCCCATTTGGTTGAGCATCAGACTCTTGATTTCAACTCAGTTCATGATCTCAGGGTCATGGGATCAAGCCCCATGTTGGGCTCTGCACTTAGGACAGCGTGGCTTGTCCCCGCCCCTCCAATAACTAAAATCTTTTTAAAAAATCAAGTTCCCTATGACATAGAACTGTTTATGAAGAGTGCTGCAGTTTTAAACATGGATCATCCTCTTTGCCTTTTTTACTTTTTATGTACTTGTTCATCCTGGGCCAGTGATTAGACCTGTGTAATCATTTGTCAAGAACTGAAGGACCTCAAGCTCAATTTTTTTAACCTTTTCTGGGACTGGATTTTATTTCAGAGTATCAGCATGAAAGAACACTCTAAATAGCTACCTAAAACTTGGAAACACACTTGTTTTAAACAACAAAAGCATAGTTTTGTTTTTATTGTTTTGCTTTGAAAAGGAACAAATGTTTTTATTTTTGTAAGGTCTAGAATATTGAGCTTGGTTAAGATATACTTAATTTCTCCTTATTTTAAGTTGTTTATTACCAGATTCTTTGAATGTCTTACATTTCCTTCAGTCTGGGGTAAAAAAAAATCTGTGTATTTTGCAATTAATGAATTCTTTAACTCTGGCCAATTTAAAAAGAAACTGGATTTGTTTTCAACTCTGAGGTTTCTGATCTTTTCTATTTCTTTATATTCCATTTAAGACTTTGAATTCAGGGACGCCTGGGTGGCTCAGCTGCCTTCGGCTCAGGTCATGATCCCAGCATCTGGGATCGAGTCCCGCGTTGGGCTACTTCTTGGCAGGGAGCCTGCTTCTTCCTCTGCCTGCCTCTCTGTCTGCCTGTGCTCGCTCCCTCTCTCTCTCTGACAAATAAATAAATTTAAAAAAAACAAAACAAAACAAAAAAACTTTGAATTCATTCTGGCTTACCTGCATGGTAGGGGTTTCATGCTGGATTCAGACTCTGGGTTCAAATCCTGGCTTTTCCACTTACTACCATTCTGTGCCTGTTCCCTTGACAGTTAAAATGATTCTGTGTCTGTTCCCTTGACAGTTAAAATGGACACAATTTAATAATTTAAGTGTGGACCTCTTAGACCTGAGTTAAAAATGAGTGAGTTAATACTGTAGAGTATTTACAGTGCCTAACAGATGAGAAGGTTTCAGTAAGTGGTAACCATGGCTACTGTTCTGAATTGGCTGCTGGTCTTTTTAATCCAGAAATGCCAAATGGAATGATTGACTTACCCACGACAGGTGTTCTTGGGACTTGGGTCACACACACTTGAGTGAGTCATTTGTATGTTGTCATATATACACCTAAGAGCTGAAATAGTTTTTAGCTCCCCCATTGTGGCGAATATATGTTTTAAATCACCCCCCTCCCTTACACTCCATTTTTCTTTAGGTGCTTGCGATTTCTGAAAATGTCATCAGGTGAGGGACAGTCATCAATTACAGTCTCTTGTCCTTTGCAAGTGACCTCTTACCCAGCTTAATTAATAGTTTAACTTTTAGCAAGTGATAACACAAAGCAGTTAAATCTGGTTGACTATTATGCTGTCTCTGGGGGGGAAGCGAGCTGATAACACTTTGTGTAACTGTCAGCAGTCCTTGCTTAGGGTGTGCCCCTTAACCTGGGGCCTCCCGGCAACTCCCTTCCTATCCTCCCTGTAGCTCCTCCTCACAGTCAGTCCTCCCAGAGGAGATTCGTTATTTGCCTTCTTTGCCTTCGCTTCCAGTCCTTTGAAAATAATTCCGATTATTTCTGATTGATTTTAAATTTTTTTCTTAGGTTCTTTTCCCTTTTATTGTTCTGACTAATCAAAACTGATACAAATTTCTGAATATTCTCAAAGTCAGTTCTTCCCACCAAATTGACCCTGGTCCGTGGATGTTGAGGTAACTGCATTTCTCTTCACTCTTAAAACTTTGTTTTTCAGACTAGACCAAATCTAATGGATCTATATTGGATGTGAGTTTAACACAAATGAGAGTTTATCACATCCTCCAAGTGGGTTTTTTTAACTTACTCACTTCATGGTTTGAACCATTTAAAATGGTTTTTTTAAAAGATTTTATTTATTTATTTGACCGAGAGAGAGAGAGATCACACATAGGCAGAGAGGCAAGCAGGGGGCGGGGTGTGGGGGGGAAGCAGACTCCCCACTGAGCAGGGAGCCTGATGTGGGGCTCGATCCCAGGACCCTGAGATCATGACCTGAGCCAAAGGCAGAGGCTTAACCCATGGAGTCACCCAAGTACCCTGGTTTGAACCATATAAATCAGATCGACTGGGTCTAAATAAGGGACGTGCCTTATGAAAGCAGGCTGTCTAGTGTTCTGGACTCCCTAGCATCGGTTTTCCTTATTTTTTTCCCCAAATTACTCTGGAACTTACCAGTTCCCCGTTCCCTTGGGACATGCTTCTCCTGTTTGTGGAGGTGGGCTTCACCTCCTGCCACCCTTATCAGGAAAACACTTTCTTGTGGCCATGCCTTCCCAGAGCAGCCTTTTCCTGTCTTCTGTAAATCGCCCCAACAGAGATGGTGGCATGCTCATGGGCGCCCCTTGCTGAGTCAGGCTCCCTCGCTGCAGCACCCAGCAGTTTCCCATCTTGGGCTGGGTGAGTGCTCAGTAACCTGCTGAGCCACTTTGCTCACCAGGGTGCAGCTCTGCGTCGAGGTAGGGATGAGTCATCCAGAAGTGGAAGCCAGTATTCTGTACCTGCTCTTTGTCCACGCGGACAAAGACTACCGAACCAGAGACTGACATCAGGCACTGCCTTCGTGTCCCATCCACTCCCTGCCTCTTCCTCCACCTTTTCTATGCTCACACGCGTAGAAAATGCTCATTCTGGGGAACTTGCCCAAGTGGTCGGCCATTTTCCCAGTGGTCAACGACAGAACACAGACCTTGAATCTGGCCACCTCTAGCATGAATTGCCATTATTTCTCCTAATGCTCCAGCCGCTCCAGTTTCTCCCGGCCCTTCCGACCCAGTTGCCGTTGTTCGCTCTGGCTCTTCGGTTCCAGCTGCTGGCACTTCCTCAGGTATTGGTGCTCCGGCTTCTGCTCACTCCCCGGCCTCCGACTCAGACGTGCTGGGGGAGATTGACCACCATTGCTGGATGCGGATCTGGCGCTTCTTTTGATTGTTCTCAGAAATTATCTACACAAGGGGCTTGGTCCTCCAGCTTGGGGTCTTCTCTTTAGCTTTTGGTCTCTCTTCCTGCAAATCTAATTCTGCCATCTTAGCTTCTTTAATGAGTTTTCTAATTGTTTTGTTCTTAATTCAATTAATTTTGAGCATTCGTGAATTGTTTGGTAGTATATCCACCACTGACCATTTTTCTCCTTGGCAGTTGTACTAATTCATTCCTTGTATTCTAATTGCCTTAAACTCTTGGGCTATAAAAACAAAGTGAATCTGCCAGACTTCTGTGATCACGGAGTAATGGCAGGAAAGGGACTATGGAGACCATCTAGTCCAACTGCCTTATTTTATATTCAGGAAATCTAAGCCACAAGGGGTTAAATGACTTGCTTGAGTCATGTAGCTTGTTGGTGGCAAAATCAGAAGACCTAGAACTTGGCTCTCCTGATCTCACGTCCAGTGTCTTGACTCACTTTGGTGAGGGATTGATTCTGTGGATTCTGCTATGGATACTTGCAAGCTCTCAAGTGAAGAGTAAAGTGCCCAGTTATGTAAGTGGGCTTTGTCCGGGAGCAGTTAAGTCCCAGAGCCACTGGGACTTGAGAGCCACCTGGTCATCAGTTTGTCATTTGGTTTTTAAAGAAATGACTGGAACAAACTGCATATCCTAAAGTCTGTGCCCTAGAAAAGAGCTTCTCAAGTTCTAGTATATAATACTGAATAACTTGGGATGTTTATAGCAGAAGTAGAAAGACTAAGGCCTTCCTTGCCTAGACCTGCAGCCAGAATCGTGCAAGGTAGGGCTTGGAATGTGTGATTTCAAATTTTCCCAGGGGTTTCTGGTGTGCTTTTTGGGTAAGGGCCACTGCTGTGGAATCTAACAGTGCTTCTTAAAAGACGGGCACCTATTTAAAAGGTGTGTTTTTGGGCTCCCTCCCTGGACCTACTTATCTAGAATTTCAGGGAATGGGGTCCATCTTTAAGCTCCTTAGTGATTATTTACATTAAAATACAGAGAAGTCCTGATCTAGGAGGCTTTGAGTCATTAAACAGCCCAGAACAATGACTTTCAGGTCCTTTGTTCATGTTCCTTGATGAGAAATATATTTTACATCATGATTCATCAAATTCATATAACTAAAAGTTTCACATACTTACAGAGTTTAGCATACTCTGTTATTTTCCATTCTAATCCATCCTATTTCGTTTTTTAAGAGTAGGTAGTCAAAACACACCCAGTTGATTTTTAACCCCCAGCCTGCTGTAGCTCGAAACATGGAGAATTGAGATGTGTTTGTTAATTCTGTCACAGACTCAAAACTTCTCTGTTGAACCTTTTCCCAATTACTTCTGTTAACATCTGCTGGGGTTGCCTGTGAGGAAAGTCTACTTTCGTCACAGTCATGCCATATGGCCCCTCTGTGAAAAGCTGACTGCCTTGGTGCCCTTGATAGGGGAGTTCTTGCCAACTCCATGCAGCTGCTGCTAATGGCTTATATTAATCACAGCGCAAGTAATAGAAAACACAACCCTAATTAAATAAAGTGAAAAATGTTTTAAAAAGTAATTCTTTTGTTCATGGAACCAGTAGCGAAACAGTAGCTTAGTTCAGATGCTGTTTGATTCTAGACTTGGGCCATATGACCTGGATTCCCTGCAAGTCTTCCGGGATGGCTTCCGATGGAGCCAGTTCAGCTCTCTCTATGTGGGGGCAGCAGGCCCAGCCACACGCTGCTAGTGGCGCTGAGGAGAGGGGCCCTGGAGGACTGAGCACAAATCTCCGTAGGGCTGATTGGACCACACACTGTCTACCGAACCAGTCAGTGGGATGGGGACATGCATGATCCTGGAGCTGGGGGTAGGGTCGAATCTCTGGCAAACCACATGACTGAGACTGAGGGAGGGAAGATTTCCTGAAGAGAATTTGAGATACTGTTCCCAGGAGCAAGAAGAATACAGGCAGCAAATGCAGATGTGGGCTACAGACCACGGATTCCCCTGGCGTTCCTCTCTGCCGCCTCTTTCCTCAGCTGTGACGAGCCTTTTCTTGCCGCTTCTCACACCTGCAGAAACCACTCTTTTTTTTTTTTAAGATTTTATTTATTTGAGAGAGACAGCATGAAGGGGGGGAGGAAGCAGATGGAGAGGGAGAAGTGGACTCCCCGCTGAGCAGGGAGCCTGATGTCAGGCACGATCCCAGGACCACAGCCCAAGCCAAAGGCAGACGCCAACCGATGAAGCCACCCAGGTGCCCCAGAAACCAGTCTCTTGTCTTGAAGTAGCTGCTGTCAAAATAAGCTCAGGCAGCCCTCAGGGGAAATGACAATTTAAGTAATTACAAAGAACTGATTAAAATTCACTACAGAAAAGAACTTTTTTACATGAGTAGAAAGGAATAGTCTAAAGGGTGAACCAAACTATGCGATTAAGTGGCCAGCATTCACATGTGTAAGTGGGCAAGCCTGTTTTATCTTCCCGGTGCCCTTTAAATAAACTATGGGCCTGAGGCTTTTCAGGAGGCATCTGAGCATAGTCACTGCCTAAAAATACCAACTGACCGCTAATAGATTAAAAGTGATAGAAGTTAAGTACAAAACTTAAATCTGACAAACAACTCCGCTGATCTATCGGTTACCTTCCACAGCTGCTTTATGTACCGTGTGAGACCTTCTCTTTCTCAGGCCTTCTGTCAGGAAGCAGAACAGAAATATTTTCACCAGAGGATCAGAAAGTGGACGATACTTACTAGTGTAAATAATGTTGATCTCCCAAAATAGATTTTTTATGATCCAGCATGGAGCAAGAATGGCGACCTTTAAATAATTCTTTCAACAATTCTGGCTTCTAGCCTGCTTTTGAAATGGAGGAGTTTAATGTACAGAAGCATTTCATACGTGGGAGACTGAATCTTACTTTTTCCTTCAATAAATAGTACCAGATTCTGTGCTTTGTCACAGATTGCTCCCAAGTGTTATAAGATAACCTGCTTTTACCTAGTACGGTGATCCTGACCCGTGTGTTATGCCCCTGGCAACTGGCCTGTGGAGCATGGAGATTTTCTCTGTACTCATGTGTTCTTAGAAACTTCTATCCAAAACATTTTTTCATGTTTTTTTTTTCCTATAAAAATGATACCAAATAAGTGCCCTCAGGTTTGTATTGTTCTCCTAACTTGGTCTGTAATTTGGCATAAAAGCTTTAAATTCTTCCTCATAAATTTATTCTTTTTTCTAACAATATGCCCATTCATTTCTAATTTTCTAATTTCAGCCCTTTGAAAGCTCAGCATTTTAATTGCTTATGGAAACTAATCAGTCTCCTGTCCTTGACAGTGATTTCAGTAAGATCTGATTTTTTAAATGAAGTTTTTCATATATGTTGTTATATTTTGGTCTATAGTGTGGCTTGACCTAAGAACCCAGTCTACCGTTGAGAATCTTAGTAAAAGAATTCCAGGAAATAATAACTTTGTCAAGGTAAGAGATCTCTTCAAAAGTATACTATAAGAATGCTTATTTTTTTAAAAGATTTTATTTATTTATTTGACAGATAGAGATCACAAGTAGGCAGAGAGGCAGGCAGAGAGAGAGGGAAAGCAGGCTCCCTGCCGAGCAGAGAGCCCGACGCGGGGCTCCATCCCCGGACTCTGGAATCACGACCTGAGTCGAAGGCAGAGCCTCCAACCCACTGAGCCACCCAGGCACCCCAAGAATGCTTATTTTTAAAACAGTTTTAGAGATTTCACCTGAAAGACTAATTGGGCCTTACATCCTGTTGCACAGTAGTTATTTGATATGTTACACTATTCTCTGCAGACAGTTGAGGACAACTCACGTATTTACCTTTCTGTCTTCTTGCCCTGTGGTGGATTAGAGGATTTGTATTCTGAGGTTGATAGTCTGGAGGGGATTATAAAGTGTCCCAGTGGCTTAAACCATACTCCCTCTTGTTTTCTAGAAAATTCTGGATGCTTTTGAGTTTTTAGGCATTGGGATTCAGGGAGAGAAAAGTCACTCCAGCTCCTCACGGAACTCCTTCCAGTTTTTTTATATGAAGGAGGCTGATAGAAAGTGCATAAATTTCAGTCCATATGTAGAGCTCTTGAATTAAATTAAGGGAGAGAGAATTTTTGAAACAGGCAAGGTATTTTTCTTATGAAGGTCAAGGCCCACTTCTCCTACCACCCAAAAGAAGTTCTGGTTTTTTGGCATATACCTTTCATATTTGTCAGTGGGGCTCTTAAAACAGTGGTTCTTGGTTCTGAAACCAGGATTCAGATCCCATTAATTGTAGCAATTTAACAAACCATTCCCCACCCTCACCTCCTGAATAACTTCAAGCCAGTCCTAAATATACCCCTACCCATTTCCTGTTCTATTCCTCATTGTCACCCTGCCCAGCCCTCACCCCCGCCTCTAGCTGCACTTTGCTGCAAGTGATGCATGTTTTTCTCTTCAGTGCCATTTTTTTCAATTTTTAAATTATTTTTATTAACATATAATGTATTATTTGCCCAAGGGGTACAGGTCTGCAAATTGTCAGGTTTACATACTTCACAGCACTCACCATATCACAAACCCTCCCCAAAGTCCATAACCCAACCACCCTCTGCACCCCACCCCCCACTTCAGTACCATTTTAGGCAACGTTTAAACTCGCTGCCTAAATCATTAAAATGAGATATTATCAACTACCTCACTGTTGGCTTTGTGGGATGACCCTTGGTCCTTCAAATCAAAGAGGAATAATCTCATAACTTACTTCCTCTCCTTATTTTTGAGTACCGGTCTTACTTTTTTTTCTAGGAAAGCTAGAAAACCATGAGTTAAGAGTCATAACTTAGAGGGTGCATTGAAGTATTGGTCTGGTTTGAATTTTCTTACCAAACATACCCATAGCAGATAAGAAGGAAAAAGGTATCACTTACTGTAGTTAGGGGATAAATCAGGAAACTAAGGATTAGGGGAGGGGAAAGATAGTTGCATTATTTTGATGTATGTATCTTCTTAACCACTTTCATCAGCTCTTATAAATATATTTGGTATTTAATGTACTAACAAAAACAAGAGAAGGATCTGATCTGTACTCGAGGAAGACTAATAAGCCCATATGTATTTTATATTTAGCATTTATCCTTTATTCAGTACACCCTCCCTTTGTTTAATGTACTCGCTGAGTTTTTAGGCAACTACTTTCTTAATACAGAGCAACTCATTGTTGCTTTTCTTCTGGCATGTCCTTGAGCTCTACTTTATTCTCCGCTTATGTTATTTGAATATGTGTGTTTGTGTATATATTTATATTTTTTACACATACAAGTATATTGTTATATGTGTATTAAAACCTAAAATTTTCTGGTTATCATTTAATATACTCTGATTTTTAATGGTTTAAATTTTCACGTTCATGAAATATAAAATGAAAAGGCAGAATTTCAGACTAGGTTCTGTACATAATAACACAAAAGCTAACATCTACTTGCTCACCATCTAATTATAGGGTGTTGTGTCATTTAATTTTCTCTTTACCTTGCACTGTGGATGCTCTTTGAACTGCAAACCTATCACGCTGATCTTTGTTCATGAACATGCTTTTCTGTGCCATGAGATAGGAAAATTATTTTTATCCATATTACCATGGGACTGACTTTAGGGCCATTGAATATTTTGTGATTTGTTGAGATTCTTGGTTTGGTGTTTTATTTCAATTTGCTGGCTGAATTTCATGACTGTGTTTAGTCCAAGACAGGTCTTCCACTTAGCACTTACTTCAGTGCGGTGAAACTTCGTTGGCTCCTTGACAATGTGAGAAAAGTTCAAAGGGCTGTTGAAGAAGATAGAGCTCTTTTTGGGACCATTGATTCATGGCTTATTTGGGTATGTTTAAATAATAATGTTATGTATGAGAAAGTTTTCAGAATTTTTTTAGATGGTCTTGCCTTCTCTCTATTTTCTACTAAGAGTTCAAACTTTTTAAAAAAGGTTTTATTTATTTATTTCTTAGAGAGAGAGAGAGCATGTGTGTGTGTGTGTGTGTATGCATGAGCTGGGAGAGGGGCAGAGGGCAAGGGCAAGAGAATCTTAAGCAGCCTCCATGCCCAGCTTGGAGCTGATGTGCGTTCTCATGACCTGAGCTGAAATCAAAGTTTGTCACTCAACCAACTGAGCCATCCAGGCACCTCGAGTTGAAACTTGTTAGCTGGCAAAATTATTAAGAAAAGCCACTTGAGAGACAGCTGAACATTTCAGCCTCCGTTTAGGAGGCATTTTTGCAAAAAGAAAGTAGAATAGAGATTGTAGGGGACTGGGGGAAGGGGGGAATGATTACTAATAGATACAGAGTATACCTTTGCGGTGATGGAAATATCTTGGAACTAGATAGAGGTGTGGGTGCACAACATCATGAATGTGCTAAATGCCACTGAGTTGTCTGCTTTGAACTGATTAATGGTTAATCTAATGTGAATTTTTCCTCAAAAATTTTTTAATAGATGCTTTGGAAAAAAAGGCATTTTTGCCTATGTCTTCCTTACTTTTCTTGCTTTATTGCCATAATTACCAAAACCACATCTCATATTTATTATCTTTAGAAAAAGTAATTTAGGTAATTAGTAATTCATAATTTAGGTAGTCTTTTTCCTCTTGCCTATCATATGCTCTTTTCCAGTGGTCATTTCTTAAAAGAAGAAACTATTTACATAATAGAACACCTGTGTGACTATCAGCTGCTTTCAGCATTACGCAGCTGTCTCTTATTAAGCCATAATATGAAAAAATCATAGTGGATTTTCGAAGTATAAACTTTTTGCCTAAGCTGAACACAGATGAATAGAAACTAACATTTTAGACATTTCCCAGAGTTATCTTAAAAGTACATGTTCTCTCTCCCCCTTTCTCTTTGTTTGTTCTTTTGTTATTTTTATTATGGGCATTTTCAACCATACCCAAGAGAGGGAATAGTGTAATGAACCTGGGCAACAGTGTACCAGTTACGGCAATCAACTATGGCCAGTCTTGTTTCCGCTACACTCAACGTACTCTTCTCCCCATAGATAATTGTAAAGCAAATCCCCACACATAACATTTCATTTGTAATTACTTTAGTAAGTATGTGATTATCTTTTCAGCATTCAGGAGAGCTTCAGAGGAATATTGTCCCCGTTCTCACTTGCCAGCTCCACAGAGCAATCGTCTAGAACCAACACTAAGAAGCAGTGCATTCCCCAGCCCTCCCTGTGCTTGGCCAGGCCACGCCGGGGTTGGTGCTCTCTTGGCCCGCAGTTTTCATACCTGTCACATTGAAATACTTCTGACAGTAGTTCTGACAGTCAGTTGTTTGAAACCAGAGTAAGGCAGGGTGGGGCCCCTGTGAGCTGAGGGAGGGAGCTAACTGAGCTAACTGGGCGTAGGTGCTGAGATGCCTTTTCTTTTCTTTTCTTTTTTTTTTTTTTTTCTGAGATGCCTTTTCTGCTCTGTTGTTCCTTTCTTACCTCTTACTGCTCCCACACAAAAGAAAGCAGCAGTGCTGGGGGGTATTAACACAGGAGATTTTAAAATTCTGCTTTCAGGATACATACTTGGGTAGGCACAACCCAGTGAGAATTGTTATTTCAAAAAACTAAATCACAAACAGGAACAGCAGCACAGAGTTCTGTAAGATCCTGAAGAGGCAGACATGCTGATACATTTCATTTTGCCAAATGTGGTAAGACTGCCTTTTCCAAAGATAGCAGATGAAAACAAAACTGATTGTTTTTTCAGTATAACTCCCAATTTACTAGAACGCTGTTGTTTAATATGGTAGCCACTTAAGCACGTGTGGCTACTGAACACTTCAAATAATGGGAAAGCACTGCTTCCTAGCCATATCAAATATCAAATAATCGATATGCTCAGTGAGTGTAAAATATATACTGTGCTTAAGTAGGTGAAATGTTGGAGTGCTTGGCTGGCTCAGTCAGTAGAACATGCCACTCTTGATCTAGGGGTTGTGAGTTCAAGCCCCATGTTGGATGTAGAGATTAATTAAAATAAAATAATAAAATAATATAAAATAGGGATGCCTGGGTGGTTCAGATGATTAAGTGTCTACCTTAGCTCAGGTCCTGATCCTGGGGTTCTGGGATCAAGCCCCACATCTGGCTTCCTGCTCGGCGGGAAGCCTGCTTTCCCTCTCCCGCTCCCACTGCCTGTGTTCCTGCCCCTGCTGTCTGTCGCTCTCTGTCACATAAATAAGATCTTTTAAAAAATAATAAAATAAATAAATACATAGGTTAGTTGTCTCAGTAATAATTTTTCATATTAAAAGGATGTTTTGGGGGGTGCCTGGTCTCCTCAGCCACTGGAGCATACAACTGTTGATTTCAGGGTTGTAATTTCGTATTGGTTGTAAATTCGTATTTTCAAGTATCTTTGCCCCATATTGGGTAATTTGAAAAAACCATTAAAAATAAAATCTTAAATAAATACAAGGGTACTTTGGCTATATCGGGTTAAATAAAATATATGGTATTATTAAAATTAATTTTACCTTTATATTTTTAAATGTAGCTTTTAGAAAATTTAAAATTATCTATATAGCTAGCATTATATTTCTATTGGACACTGCTGAAAACTAGAAAATTAAATGATTGACATATTCCATTCTCCTGCTTCATGCACTCTGCTACTGATTATAGCCCTTGACAGCATGTAAATTAAATTGCAAATTAGGGGGACGCCTGGGTGGCTCAGTGGATTAAGCCGCTGCCTTCGGCTCAGGTCATGATCTCAGGGTTCTGGGATCGAGTCCCGCATCGGGCTCTCTGCTCTGCGGGGAGCCTGCTTCCTCCTCTCTCTCTGCCTGCCTCTCTGCCTACTTGTGATCTCTCTCTCTGTCAAATAAATAAATAAAATCTTGAAAAAAAATTGCAAATTAGGGGGTGCCTCAGTTGGTTGAGCATCTGAATTTTTTTAAAATATTTTTTTTGTTTATTTGACAGAGAGCTAGAGAGAGAGTACAAGTAAGCAGAGTGGCAGGGAGAGGGAGAGAGAGAGAAGCAGGCTCTCTGCTGAGCAGGGAGCCTGATGTGGGGCTTGATCCTAGGACCCTGGAATCATGACCCGATTCGAAGGCAGCCAGTTAACCAACTGAGTCACCCAGGCGCCCCGGCATCTGACTTTTGATACTGGCTCAGGTCACAATCCCAGGGTCCTGATTTGGAGCTCTGCATTGGACTCTGTGCACAGTGGGCAGTCTGCTTGAGGATACTCTCCCTCTCCCTCTGCCCCTCTTCTGCTCACATGCCCTCTCTCTGTCTCTCTCAACTAAATCTAAATATTTTTAAAATCTTTATAAAAATAAAAGTAAATAAATAAATAGCAAATTAGTACAAATCTAACCTGTCCTTTTATTCTGTCTAGAGTTTGACAGGAGGGGCCAATGGAGGTGTCCACTGTACCGATGTAACAAATGCAAGTAGGACAATGCTTTTCAACATTCACACTCTGGAATGGGATAAAGAGCTCTGCGAGTGAGTTGTGTTTGCCCTAAAAAGCATTTCCCATTACTATTTATAACCTAAATCTTACTATGTTCTTATGTTGTTGGAGCACCAAACTTTGTAGATATCTCAACTACAGTATACAAGTCTATACTGTGTATTCAAAAAAGAGACTATTGTTGAATATATAGCAAACAGGCCAAATTAATTGTTTTGATTAGGAAGTTAGGTTTCTTCAGAAAAGTATTTTGTAAAAAAAAAAAAAAGTACTTTGTTTTCTGTGTGCTGCTTATTTTTTATCGGCTTGTATAAAGATAGAATGATAAATACCCAAACATACAACTATGTTCTGCTGGCTTATTATTTAACTTCATGCTCAGATGGTCCATTTTTAATTGCTATTTACATTTATAAGTATGTCCATTTTTAATTGCTATTTACATTTTTGTCTTTAAAAACATACAAATGTTTCTAGATATTTATTTAAAATAGTATTATATAACCAGTTTTATCTTACTGTTTTTCAGATTTTTTGAAATTCCAATGAAAATTCTTCCAAATGTCCGGAGCTCTTCTGAGATCTATGGCCTAATGGTAAAAAAAAAATAATAATAATTTCATTTAAAAAAAAAGCTTTACTCTTCAGAATTCAAAAGTCAGTTGTGTGACCTTTTCTGGTTTGAGAGTTGTGACTTTTCTGTAAGTGTGGTAGTATATAAAATAAGAATTCAGTGCTGCTTAAATAGTTCTATAACTTAAAAATTTTAGAATCCTTTTTACCAGTTGGTTTTATATTTCATAAACTTCAATTGGCCGTTCTTTAAGTATTCTACTTTCAAAGTATTAATGGAATAATTAACTACAGAGGGTGGCGTGGGAATGTTTGAGCCCTAGTTGAAATAACTTTAGTAGTTTGTGCTTACAATTTAGAGGAAGGACTCTTCCCATTTTAGTGTTCTTTCTCCTGTTGTATGTCTTTTCATGGCCAGACCACGTTTTTATATTAGATTTTTTGTCAGCCCAAGCAAAACTTTAGCAAAGAAACTGAAAATAAAGAGTCTGTTTCTGATTTGTGATTGCTATTAAACTGGTTTCCATAAGGGACATTTTACTGTTGCTTTCACTAAAACTGAGAGAAAAAGTACTTCAGCAAAAAGTGTGCTTAGTGTCATTGAGTATCTCTGATTACACGTCAGGGACGAAAACCTCCAGGAGGATTTGAACTGGTATTTGAGCACAAAAATCTAGAATTTACGATAAAATTTCAAAATATGTCTAAGGTCAGTTACCAGAAAAATACATTGTTTAGACATTTCATGACAAATAATAGAAACTGTACTTACAGAGTTAATAATAATAGAGTTGATTACTAAGTGCTCTGGATAAAGCTTGAGCAGAGTTCTTAAATATTTCATTTATAAAAAAGCCTTCTAAAGCATCATGGAAGTTTCTAAGAGAAGCACGGCTCAACTGCAGTGAAAGTGCTTGGATGACTTCATGGCTGTCTACAGACTGCATTGGGTCAGAGAAAAAACTTATCCTTGAGAAACAGTTTTAGAGAATGGGTGGAAAAGCATTTACTGGCCTAGTTTTTTTCTTGCCTTTAAAATATTATGCTTCTGTCCTCCTTTTTCCCCCTTGCTGACTATAGAAAATCTCTCATAGCCTGGTGAGTAGGTTGCCCACCAATTATGCTACCCATTCATTTGGAAAAGATACAGTGCATTTCCGTTTAGTTTTAGACAAGAAGAAGTCCATTTACTAAGCAGATTTATCTAGCATCTCCATGACCCTCCAAATTGCTATAAGCTCTAGACAAGCTCTAGGTTTTCTTTAACCTCAGTCATGTCTGTCTGTTTTTAAGTTTCCCGTCAGACTGAAAGTGGTGTTTCCAAATAAAAGACTAAGCTAGTTTCCTGGAATGAGAAATTCTGATATTCCCCATGACAAAGTACAGTTGTGATGTGCTTTGGGCTTTGGCGTTAACAGGGAAATTAGATGTGGTTTTTAAATGTCCTAAATGCCTATTGTAAGTGACACTTGACCAGCCTTTCAGACTAGTTAGTTGGAAATGCACTGTCACTTTTTCTGCATGCTTCACCAGAGGATGGTCCCGGCAATCCTCCGGACAACCCCCCCCTCCCTGTGAAGGAAAAGGAGCGCTTTATGTGCTGGAATGCACATGAGTAGATCCCGCTGGTAGTTTGATAATACCTCCATAGTGTCAGCAAAGCCTTCTTGTATTTAAATATATGAAGATAGACAGCCTCTCAGTTTCCTACAGATTCACTTTCAGTTCCTTATGAAGTGTACCCTTCGCTTATTATCCAGGTTCAGGTTTCCTGAGAGTATATCCGGTAAATAAAAAACAAAAAAGGGAGGTCTTGAATTAAACAGAAGGCATTAAAGAAATAAAATAATACCCACCATCTAGAAGATGTTTTCTATTTTGTACAGGGTTTCCACATATATGCTATTGCTTCTTTTTTTTTTTTTTTTTAGAACTGAAACAAGCAAAGGGGGATAGAGGCAAAGCAAGAAACAGATTCTTTTTTTTAAATTTTATTTATTTATTTGACACACAGAGAGAGATCACAAGTAGGCAGAGAGAGAGGGGGAAGCAGGCTCCCTGCTGAGCAGAGAGCCTGATGCGGGGCTCCATCCCAGGACCCTGAGATCATGACCTGATCCGAAGGCAGAGGTTTAACCCACAGAGCCACCCAGGCGCCCCTATTGCTTCCTTACTGTAGCTATGTGAGGCAGCTTCTGTTCTTCTAAATAGGGAATCTAAGCTCCTAGAGGCTCACCAGTGGGAGACCAAGGAGGGCAGTCCATAGAAAGCTTTTTTTTGGCCCTGTTCCTTGTACATCACACTACTTCGTGGATCACGTTCCTTCCCCCTAATTCCTTAATACCATAGAAATTGCTTTGTATTAGAATTTTTTTTAAAAAATGAAGTTTGGTAAAATACACAGCCACTTAAATCTCATTTTTCTCACTGGAATGCTAGCCGTATTTGATCTAAATAAAAACCACTATGTGTGACCTAAATTAACTCTTGCTTATCTAAATTTGAAGAATAATGTCGGCTATGAACAAAAAATACCCAATACCCAAACGGTCTTGGGTTTCTTACTTCACTTAAAAACAGTTTGGATAAGGAAGGATGCTTGGTAAAATACAACCTTCCAAAACGAGGCTGTTCCATGCCGGTTTGATAGCTGTTCGTATGTTCGTTTTAAAGGTTGTGTTAGTTTTCCTTATTAATGGCAACGATGACAAAGAGCTATCAGACCTAGGCATTCATGTTACCTGGACTCCATTTTATACATCAAGAAATTGAGCGGCCCGCTCAGGGACTTAACACTAACTAACCAAGAGTAGACCCCTTGTCTTCTGATTCCCAGCCCAGTGTTTGACGTCTGTTCACCAATACCATGTGTTGTCTTGTCATTCTAGAAATATGTCTAGTATCTGTCATTGAACCACATATGTAGTTGAAACACTTGCTTTGTCTTGTCTGCCCACATGCTCTGGCATGTTGCTGTTTGTGTTCATTCCTGTTGCAGTTGTGTTAGTAGAGATAATAGTTTGTGATTACTCATAATCCTCTTTTAAAATTTTATTAGAAAGCTGGGGCCTTGGAAGGTGTACCAATATCTGGGGTAAGTTTCCTCTCCCTGCTACTTCCCCAACCTTACCTGCTTCCATGTGAGGGGGTTTCTTCCTCTATCTTAATCAGTTTGCCCCTTCTGAAACTATGGAAAAAAGGTGAAAGCAGCAGAATTGGCTGCTTGTTCTTAGATTCTTGTTCTTAGGTGACACAGTGGGGGCCACTGAGAACATTTTGACCAAACTCTAACTCTTCCTTCCCATACCTACTATCTTGTAGGGGATATTAGGAAATGGGGAAATGGTCAAATGGAATCAATGCAAAAATCAAAACAGTTCATTCCTTGATAAAAGAAGGAAAGGAAAAATAAATCCTATAGATGTTCTAAAAGGGAAATTAATGTTACTGTCTTAGCGTCCTTTATTGTCATTTATGCTTTCAGTGTTTGGGGGACCAGTCTGCTGCATTGGTGGGACAAATGTGCTTCCAGGATGGTCAAGCCAAAAATACGTGAGTTGAAGAAACAGACCCAAAAACCAGTAGTGTTTTGTTTGTTTGTTTATCCCTTTGGTCCTTTGAATGAGGAAAACCTGTTGAAGTTCATCCAGGCTAAAAATCAATAGCTTAGGAGTTCCAGTAAGTTTTTTGCCATTTAGTTTTCCTTCTCTTCTTCAGATAAAATACATGATGCCATATGTAAACACACTGCTGAGGCTCGTAAAGACCTTAATTCAATACATTTTCCATCCAGAAACTAAATTTTGGTTTAAAGTGTTAATGGTTTTGGTTGGGGTGGGGGTGGGGAGCGGAGGAGGACAGAGCAGAGGGGAGGAAGAGCCATGATTTAAACTTTGTTTAACGGACGCCTGGCTGGCTCAGTCTGTACAGCGACTCATAATCTCAGGGTCATGAGTTCAGGCCCCAGGTTGGGTGTAGAGAATACTTTAATATTTGGGGTGCCTCAGTGGCTCAGGTGGTTAAGCATCTGTCTTAAGCTCAAGTCATGATCCCAGGGTTCTAGAAGAGAAACCCACATCAGGCTCCCTGCTCAGTGTGGGGAGGCAGGAGATGGTTTGTTTCTCCCACTGCCTCTGGCCCTCAACCCCCACCGCCCTTGCGCAGTTCATGCACGCACTCTCTCAAATAAATAAAATCTTTAATTTTTTTTAATTTAAAGAAAAAATTTCAAAATGAACTATATTTCTCCACATATACTGTTCCTGCCCTAGTCTTTCTCACTAAAGTGTAAAGCTATATTTTTGTGGGATTTTCGATGCTGTTTTCCTGGCATTGTGCTTTCTCCTCATTACCTAGAGTTTCTCCTCCTACAAGAAGTATAGGTTTGCTGAATTCATTTCCTAATCTTGTCTCCTTACTACTCCTTCTTGGGGAATCTGTTGCAAGCCTCATATCTAAGAGATAACATTTCTTGCATTTTTCAGATAAGAAAATGTGTTCAGAGTAGTTAGGCTAGTAAGTGAAAGAAGCGGTCTTTGCCCCAGATCCATCTGATTCCACTTAGCTGGGGCTCTGAACCTCTCTGTGTTAACTGTACTCTTTGTAGGAGAGATGCACATTGACCCAGCAAGAGACTATCTACGTTTATTTTTTTCTAGAGGATTTCCTAATTATGTCATCAATGTTAACAGCAGTGGTTAAATTCTTCTTTTGTGGATAATGGAATGTCTGACCTTTTTAATGAATTGCTCTTGTGGTCTGGCGTGCTCAGCGGTCCTCATGTGACAGTGTGACATCATCTGTGTTGAGGTTTGGTCTGGGAGGAGGGGAGATAGGTAAAGTCTTTGCAGATCAAGGTATCCTGAGGTTATGACCAAGAGAGCTTGAACAAGCGTGAGTGTGGGTCTGGGAACATACTCTTTCTCCTGGCTTCTAGGCAGCTGCACCAGGACTCAACAGACAACTGGAAAACTAGGCTCTTTCCCCTCTGCCCTTTTTTCTTTGCCAGGCACGCTAGTGCTAGTAAATCAGAGGGTCTCTCTCCTCTGTCAAGTACCTAGGATGGTGTAGAGCACATGGGATGTTCCCAATAAAATTGTTGGCTTTTCCTCCTCTTTTGATTCCCTTCCTGCGAAAGTGTTATCACACAAGTCCTGGAAGGGTTAGTCTAAGCCAGGGAGGGCTTACGGAGTACCTCCACAGCCACTGTGTGTTGGAGGAAGGAAATAGAAAATCTTTGGGCTTGTATTTCTCTTCTGAGGGGACAGAAGACAAATACACACTTAATCATCAGAGAAGTCAGAACTTATGTGCCATAAGAAACTTGGAAATACTGCTCTTGGGTTTCAAGGGCAGGAGAGAAAAATCACAACAGATTATGTTAATAATGAAATGTTTTGAAGAAGGAGCTATATTGGTGAGTGCATGGGACACTGAACAAATAGCCAAGAGCGAAATGGAGGACTTTGTTTAGAGAATGTAAAGAACATTCAGCGGGGGCGGTGGTAGGAAAAAAGGCTAGGGTCATATCCTGAAGCCCTAAGTTTCAGACTGAGGAGTTTTTCTCTTGATTTGGCAGTGGGACACTTCTGAAGGTTTTGAGCTGGTGTTGAGAGTGACTAGAACTATTCATTGGTACTGTTGAAGTCCTGAGCCAAAGTGAGGAGAGACTAGGGGCAGAGACGCCATGCAGGCATCCTGGTCACAAGGACCAGGACGAAAAACAATGGGGACAGAGAGGGAGGTTGGAGGTGTGTATCCATGGCACTGTGGAGGGACAAGAGACAGGGGGTAGGTATGGAGTCTAGTCACCTGGCCCCAGTGGCTTAGCCCACCCACAGTCAGGAACAGGTCTGAATAGTATACTTTCTGTTTGGGACATGTTTGTGGTTCTGGTAAGCTGTATAATGCACACACTTGTAAATATGGAATGAGCTCAGTATGAAAGTTGAGATTTTGAATTTCTGTATTTAGAGGTGATTTTTGAAGCAGTAGGAATAGACACAACTACCAAGAAAAAGTGTACGGCTAGAGGAAATAGGTGCTTAGGAGAAGAAACAGAAGGATTAGAAACTCATAAAAATGGACTGCAGTTATTCACTCCTGTGGAAATCCAGGGTAGAGATACTTAAGAGAGGGAGGCTTGGGGCACTCGAGAGGCTCAGTTGGTTGGGGGACTGCCTTTGGCGAGGGTCGTGGCCCCAGAGTCGAGTCCCACATCGGGCTCCCAGCTCCATGGGGAGTCTGCTTCTCCCTCTGACCTTCTCCCTTCTCATGCTTGCTCTCACATACTCTCTCTGTCAAATAAATAAATGGAATCTTTGGGAAAAAAAAGAGGGAGTTTTTGTCAGAGGTGCAAAATGCTACAAAAAGACTGAGAATGAGAAGAGACCATTGTATATAGAAAATAGGTTTTCAGTGGTGACTCCTAAGAATGAAGCTTTAGGAGAATGCTCGAGAGGAAAGCGGGGTTGCAAATGGCCAAAAGAGATGTGGGCAGGTAGAAAATAGAGACGTGAGACAGAACATAATTTGCAAAAAATGACCATCTAGAAATGGTGAGCAAAGTAGATGGTTCATAAGTTAACAGGATCATGCCAAGAGTGGTGCATATTTTGTTTGTTTGTGGTTTTAAGTTACAACAAGGCCAGAGAAAGTTTCTTTGGAGTCTGAGTGGAGACAAGATGGGAGCTGTAAAATGAATGAGAGAGAAGCAATGGTCAAAATGAAGTCCAAAGAGGTTGCAGAGGGTGGGGCTGAGAATTGACTCAATCTCTTCAAGTCTCAGCAGGGAGCACAGGACCGCCAGCTCAGAATTCTGTGGAAAGCCCATCTCTGTTTTGGTGCCCAAGAACAGATTATGGGTGATTCTCATTTTTCTTTCTGCTTTTCTGTATTTTCTGATTTTTCTTGAATGAATGTTGATTATTTGAATGTTTAATTTTGCTTTTAAGGACAAGAACCTAAGATAGATGCCCTCTCTCCCCAGAGGCATTAAGTATTCTAAAGGAAGCCTTGACCCTCATGGCTTTGGCTGGGGCCATTCACCCTCTTCCTGTGGGCCAGCTTTGACTCGCTCCTCCATGAGGGATAGTGGGCAGCCTTCGCTGTCACAGAGGTTAGAAAAGTCAGACATCTTTCTCGGATCCTCAAACGTAGTACCGTCTTGAGAAAGGATAGGCAGCCCATATAAATGCTGAAAGCTCCATGTATGTTTGATGTCTGGGAAGAAAAAAATCATAAAATTTCAGAGGAAAATAATTGCCTGTGTACTACTTTGCAGATTGTGGCCTGTAGGTAGCAAGAGTCTCTTCATACATTGATAATACTCATTAATTACATATAAAGTATACTCACTTAAGAATTCACTTTTATTAAATGCCTTGAGCCTCTGTGTTAGTTCGGTACTTTCAGACTTATATACTATGGTTCGGTGTGCAGGGTGTTAATATGGGGACTAAATTGGTACAGATTTCTCCTTTAAAAATGTGAAATAGGTAATTAACTTTTTAAGGCATGAAACAGATGATCATTTTTAAGAATATTTATTAAAGGAGATTAACTTAAAATTCATAGCTTTTCCAGCATTGTGGAAGTAAAAGGGTGTAGTGATTTGTGTGTTTTCCTTCATAAATGTCTTATTACCTATACATAGTCTTAGTTGACTGGTGTCTTTAAAAATGCAGAAATTTGTTAATCATGTGCTCCCTGAATGTGTTGGCTATTTGTCCACAGGCAAAGAATATAATTGAGTGAAAAGAGATAGACCATTTTGCGTTACTTATTCTCAACAGCGGTGCCTGGAAAAATGTTTGCTAGAAAAAAAATTGCCCTTGGTTTCCATTTGCTTCACACCCACATGATGGGGCCTGCTGACTTCGTGCTTACTAGTAATGGCTTCTGCTGGGATCCTTCTGCCTGTCCCTGAACTGAGTGCTCCCTGTTCTCCCACCTGCTGGAATATCAAATTGCACAGCAGTAAGGCTCATGGGGAGGGATCCCAAGCCTTGGCAGAATGGTTTGTAGAGAGCCAAAGGTGACAGTCACAGCCAGCTCCATGGAAAGCTGTTTCCCTGTGACCCTTACTGGTATCACTTTGGATTACTTCTCTGCCTGGCACACATCAAAACTACTCACTCATGTCCAAATGCTAGACTTGTTGCAGAGTCCAAAGCTTATACTTATGTGGCTGCCATAGAATAAATTCACTTCTTCCATGGCGGCCATGTTCCATTCTCGCTCTGACCCTCCCACCTGTTAGAATGGCCTAGCCTGCAGAGAGAATGGGAAAGTGAGGCCTTTAGTAGCTTTCCTCTCTATGCCACTCTGATCACTGAGGTCCATCTCCACTTTCCTGCATTCTGGTCTTAGCTGCCCCCCCTCCAGGCCAGAAGATAGCACAAGATAGCAGTTCATGATTGTACTAATGACAGAGCTAAGCAGCCAGCCCCATCGGTGAAATGCTTCATTCCACGTGAGTTAGTAGCAACGTCACTGGGACTGGGATGTAGAATTTGTTGTCATTTGGTGATATTTTATACACACAGCCTTGGGTTGTGACTAGGCACTAAATACTATGCTTGCATTTTTCCATTAGGATTGCACTAAGTACATTTTCTTCTAGACTTAGTCTTTAAAACGTTATTCCAAAAGGAATATGTAATGCTTGTAAACTTTTGGAAATTTTCTAAAACTTTAACATAATGACTTATTATAGGTCAGTTTAAATGATTTGTATTATTGATGTTTCATGATTTATTTTTAATAAAATTGTCACACTGTTCCTTCTTCCCCCAACTATAGGTATGGAACAGGCTGTTTCTTACTATGTAATACAGGCCGCAAGGTTGGTTTTGAAAGTCTTCTCTAACTTCATATAAATAATGCTTGAGTATAATTTGCTATTAAGTTACTTAGTCTGCAGATTTTATTTAATTTTTATTAGAGTTTAATTTAGAGCTCAATAAAAATGATGAAAATCTCTAAATTTAAGTGGCTCTAGTAAGAATATTTTAGGTGTTTTTGATTGTTGGTGGGATATCTGTACTAAGGCTATGTCAGATTCTTCATGCAAATCTAATTTGGAACAAGGAATAAACATTTTGTACTGTTTAAATGTGCTGTTCTTAATACTGGTAATTTTGACTCTTTTAAATTGTTACATATTTATTGAATTATTTTTGTACTTAGGTCATCTTAGCTTTAAAAAATACTGTTCTGCTATCTTTTTATTTTCCTGGCTACTGAAATATTTTTCTCTTTCCTACAGTGTGTGTTTTCTGAGCATGGCCTTCTGACCACAGTGGCTTATAAGCTTGGCAGAGACAAACCAGTGTATTATGCCTTGGAAGTAAGTAGTTTTTGATCAATATGGGTAGTATGGCAAACAGTCAAAGCCAGTGAAAATCATGATGCTTTTTAACACCTTTTCTGGTTAATCTTAATATGTAGGACTAAAAAAATTCAGTTTTTTTCCTTGCCATTTGGTTGAGTGGAAGGAACCTGGAATTGAGCTGGGGACAGGACTCCCGGGAGATCTTGAGTATATGGGCTCCTTGGTTCTTTTACCAGTCCCTTGTGGCACCTTGTAGCTGCTTGACTTGCTCTCCAAGTATTTCTGTTAGCTGGAAAATTCTGTGTTTTATAACTACAGTGCCCCAGTGTTCCAAAGAGAACCACTGGGTGCAAAACCAGAGGAACTCTCTTCACGTGTATCCCCATAAAAATAGGCTTTCTGTCCAATTTTGATTTGGGAAAGAAAGTGAGATTTATGCCATGTTTCAGTAGAAGTATTTGTTTCAAACACGTTTATAAAGTCTAGAAGGAATAGATCAGTCTAAGTCTGTAGGATATATTGAATTTATATTAGAGCCATTACTTTCATTGATAAGGTGAAAGAAGCAGTATTCTTTTTATTAAATCACATATATACTCTTTTTTTTTAAGATTTTATTTTTTAGTAATCTCTATACCCAGTGTGGGGCTCAAACTCACCCCCAAGTCACATGCTCTACTGACTGAGCCAGCCAGGCTCCCCACATTCTTTTGTTGTTGCTGCTGAATATAGTGGACACATGATGTTACATTAGATTCAGGAGTACAGCTTAGTGATTTAGCAAGCTTACGCGTTCATGCTCACCACAGCTATAGCTCCCATGTGTCCCATACGGCGCTATTACAGTATCATTACCTGCATTCCTTATGCTGTGCCTCTTATTCCTATGACTTACTGATTCCATAACTGGAAGCCTGTGTCCCTCCGCCTTCACCCATTTAGCCCATTCCCCACTCCTCCCCTTAAATACATTTCTCAAAGGCATCTCTTTACAGTTCATTTTAAATCGTTCCCTTGAAATGTACAAATACACAGTTGATCTGAAGGCTTACTGAGGCTAGTTTCTTAAAGCGTCTGATGATAATTTGGCCACAAGTGTTAGACTTCTGTTTATAGTTCATAACTAGAATTGAAACCTCTTGACTCCATTCATTTCACTTGACCCCCCACCCTCCTCTCCTCTGGCAACCACCCTTCTGGTTCTCTGTATCCATGAGTTTTGTTTGATTTTGTTCATTAGTTTGGTTTTTTTAAGTTCTACATAAAAGTAATATATGGGTTTCTCTTTCTCTTTCTGACTTATTTCACAAGGCATAACACCCTCAAGCTTCATCCATGTTGTTGCAAATAGTAAGATTTCATTCTTTTTATGGCTGAGTAGTATTCCTAAATACCTCCATATCTATCCATATATCTGTAGTATGTATATGCATATTCTTAATATTCCTTATATATATATACCTATATATAAAAAAGTATTCATTTATATATATAATGTATATGTATATATGTATCATAGATGTATGTATATGTACACACACAAACACACACCCCTTTACATAATCCCTATGCATTCCTCCATTGATGGATACTCAGGTTGTTTCATATCTTAGTTATTATAAATAATGCTGCATTAAACATAGGGGTGCATATGTCTTTTTGAAATTAGTGTTGTTGTTTTTTTTCATTAGTTGCTCTGCTTAGAGTGTGAAGAATTTATTTCCATTTCTTTTCTTGCCCCCTTCCTGACATTAAACACTCTGCTCTCTCCCCCACCCTCTTCTCTGTGGATAATAGCACTTGGGAAACATTTGGTCATGTAATAATGATACCATATCGTTTCTCAAAAGTTGAATTCCTATTAGCCCTGTCCTGCTCTGTTTCCCCATGTGGAAAGTTTGGTGCAGGGCTGGGCACATCAAGTACGTACTATCTGTTGAAAGTTACCTTTGGCAGTTGAGTAAGCTGCTTTCTTTTTTCTTATACTGGAGACAGTCTTTTAGAATTAGAGATGACTTAGACCTGGAAAGGGCCCCTGGGATAGGGCTTACCTGGTCTTCACTTCCTCCCAACACGAAGAGCCTTCTCTTCTTTCCTTCACCATAGCCTTCCATCTTCTGCTTGAAGATAGCACCAAAAACTGCTTCTTACTAATACCTCTACCACTGGACCTGGATCGACTGCCAAGAACATTCAAATACTAGGGGGCGGCTGTTGCTTTTTTTGGGTCTTTCTACTCCTGGATAAACTTCTCCAGTGCCCTGATGTCATACGGTTTCTGGATGCTTTCTAGTTCTGACTGCCTTCATTACATGCATTCCAATTTGTCAGAATCTTCCAGAATGGAATAGAATACTCTACATGTAATTTGACTTGTACTCACTAGTGTGATTTATTCCCCTCTGACCATAAACACTGCTTCTGTTACTCTAGCCTGAGAGTTCATTAATTTAGTCTAATAACCCCATCATATCATTGGCTCCAGGAGCAGATGTTAAAATATCTGGCTCTTTTTCAAATGACTCATTGTCATGTCACATCCTATCCATTCTGTATTGGTGTGGATCTTTTTTTTTTTTTCCCTCTTAAGTAATCTCTACACTCAAGCTGAGGCTTGAACTCATGACCCTGAGATCAAGAGTTCACATGCTCTGCCAACCGAGCCAGCCAGGTGCCCCTGCAGATCTTTCGTTAATCTATATTCAAGTCTTTGCTTCTTCCTGTCAAATTTCATGATACTGATTTCAGCCTATAGTGACACTGTCTAGATTCTTTGACACTCTTTAATCTGTTACTTGTCCAGTTTTGCCTCATCTGGAAACTTAACAAGTATATGCTTTAAGGTTTTGTTTCAGTTCACGTAATTTTTTAATACATTCAAAGAATCTTTTCTCACCACTGGGTGTGGTGCATAAGGAATGAATCTTGGAACAGTGAAAAAATGAAATAAAATAAACAAACAGGTAAATAAATAAACAAAAGATTCATAGAATTTTAAAGCTGAAGGGGATGGTACATTAGACTGATAACAGGCTTTGTTATGTCCTCACAAGGCATTTGAGAGTAGGAAGTGAAATTGGAGTCACTTGGCCATGGTAACTTTCGACAGCTAGTTAGCCGCAGATCCAGGATGCAAATTCAGGTTATTGGACATCAAAATCTAGACACCTGGCTACTCCTCTGCCATCCATCTCCAGTCTCCCGAGTCCATTTCTTTTCAGTGCATCTTGGGTATGTCCCTCACCTTGTCTGCTAACTCCGCAGCCTCCCTGAGCCACAACATACTTAACACACACACATTCACACACATTCACAGTAGGAGATAGGATTTTTTCTTTTTTCCCCCCGTATCTTCTCCTAACATCTTAACATGTTACTGTCAAGTAACAGACATGTAAAAAAAATTGGACCAAACCAAAAAAAGAGGGCAAAGCATAAATCTACACTGGTAAAACTGTTTCTCAGTCAATTCCTGCTAATCCCACTTGGTCACACCACTTCCAGTTTTTGTAAGTGCTTACAAAGTGTGGATTTAATAATCATTTCTTTAATTTGACAGATCGTAGGGTTGGCAGTCTGAGGTATTAAAAACTTCCCTTCCATTCTTTAAAAACTGAAACCTTAGCGGCCCATCTTAAGTCTTTTAATCTTGCATTCTCCCTCTGCTGATTTAAAACAGCGGCATGCATTTCCTGTTGTTGTCATTGTTTTGGGTTTCTTTTCTTTTCTGGGTACCTTTAAATTTTGAAGATACTATTTTAACCGTAGGTCACTCCAGTGACTCAGTCCCGTAGAGTATCCGACTCAATCTCAGGCTTGTGAGTTCAAGCCCCACACTGGGTGTGGAGCCAACTTTAAAAAAGTGTATTACTTAACTGTATATTTTCTTAGCAGTGTTGATAGTTGTTTAGTAATTTGAATGTCCCACCCATGATGATGACTTAGAATGCTTTTCCTGTCACCTCTACCAGCAATCCTGTCACTGAGTTTAAAGTTTTCATTTCCACCCCCCCACCCCGCCTTTTTTTTTTTTTTTTTTTTTTTAAGTAGGCTCCTTGCCCAGTGCAGAGTCCACAGGGCTCCAACTCTGAGATCAAGATCTGAGCTGAGATCAGGAGTATCAGCACCAGATGCTTGAACCATCTGAGCCCCCGCCCCGCCCCCCCCCCCCACCCCTCTTCCCGCCCCTCTGGTTCTCTTAAGCAGGCAGTAATTCTTTTTTCTTATCAGTAGATAGTAAATCATGCCTAAGGGCTTATTTTATCATTTTTTGTGTCCAGTATCATTTTTGGGGGGTCAGACCTTTTATGGCGCTCCCCCTATTTTTTCTTGCAGAAGGGCCTCCTTTTGTGGTTCTAAGAGCCTCAGGTAGTAAGCCTGTTCATTTTAGGTTTGTTGTTATTTTGCCCTCTCTGGGGTGGATATAAAATCTTAGATGATACCATGTGTTCTTCTACATCCCTTCCGGCCATTTCTGATGCTAATGAGACCTCTGATCTAAATTTGGTTTCTCTCACAGATAACCTGGCTTATCTTCTGGGGATGGGGGTATGGTTAACATGTTCTTATTGTTGATGTTCTACACTTTTACTATGATGTGCCTGGGTTTAGATTTGATTTTACTTATCCTATTGGATATATTAGATAGAAGTCTGTCTTCAGTTCTAGAAAATCCTCAGCAGTTATCCCTTTGAGCACTGTTATTCTCTTACCTCTGGCCTCTTGTGCAGTTGCTATTTTATGGATATTGGAACCTTTCAGTGCATCCTCCCTGACTCTGAACTGTTCTTTTATATATTTTTCATCCCCTTGCTTCTCTGTGCTGCATCCCTGGCTAGTCCTCCCTCCCTACCTTACATTCCAAATTCTTTCTTTAAAACAAACAAAGCGGGGATGCCTGGGTGGCTCAGTCCTATAAAGTGCCTGTCTTTGGCTCAGGTCATGATCCAAAGATTTTGGGATCGAGTCCCGCATGGGACTCCCTGCTTCTCCCTCTGCCTACCATGCCCCCTGCTTGTGCTCTCTCCCTCTCTCTCTGACAAATAAATAAATAAAACCTTTAAAAAATAAAGCAAATCAAAACTTTTTTATTGTGAAATATAAAACACATACAGAAAGATGCATAAAATACCACTCATACAGTTTGACAAATGATTATAAAGGAAAGACCCATGTATCCTCTACCCAGGGCAGGACACAGAACACTGCCAACAGCCAGGAACCTGTGTGCCTTTCCCACTCCCAGCCTCTCACTCTCCCCTAAGGTCACCAGTGCCCTGGCTTTTATTGTAGTCACTTCCTTACTTTTCTTTATAGTTCCATCACTTAAGAGTACAACCCTCAGGGCGCCTGGGTGGCGCAGTCAGTTAAGGACCTGCCTTCTGCTCAGGTCATGATCTTGGGCCCTGGGCTTGAGCCCCGAGTTGGGCTCCCTGCTCAGGGGGGAGTCACTTTTCCCTCTCCCTCTTCCCACTTGCCTGTGCGTGCTCTCTCTCAAATAAATAAATAAAATCTTTATTAAAAAAATATATGTGACCCTCAACACCAGAGTTGAGTTCTCATGTTTTTAATACTTTGTCTATTAAAAAGAGAAAAGAGAAGGTGAGAGAGACTGAGTTATACAGTATATATTCTTTCATGGGGCTTCTCTCAACATCATATCTGTCAGATTCTCTGTGGTATTACCTAGAGCTTTGACATCATTCCTTTTCATCACCATATGAAAATGCCACGGTTTAGTGTTTATCCAAATGTTGATGACCTTTTAGTTGTTTTCTCTTTTCGCCTCTGATGAAAAGTGCTGCTATGAACATTTCTGTGTACCTCTGCCGTATCCATCTTGCGGTGGGAGTAGAATATGTGTATCTTCCGTTTGGGTAGAGGACTGCAGACTGTTTTTCTCAGTGGAGGCAGCAAGTTAACTGTCACCTGCGGTGTATCGGAACGTCATCTCCTCATCTTGTTGCTTCTAGAGTTGACCCCACCTATTATGCTCTTAAATTTGACTCAGTAACTTCATTTCCACCGTTTTTCACTGGTATTTGTTCGTACCCACCTTATCTTGTTTTACTTCTCTCTCCTTTTGCTTCATAATTTCATGGCCGTTTTTCGAAAATGGAAATCGTGCCTTAATTTCTCTCTTCGAATTCTTCCAGCACTGACTTACTTAAAGTCCTTGTCAGATTAAAGTGACTTCTCTTCCAGCTAGTAAGGCTTGTCAACTGATTTCGTGATAATAAGATTTCTTCCCGTGTCTTGGACTTTTTACTTCTGGTCTCATCTTCTGTTAAGCCATAGCCTTTGTCAGCAAATAGTTCTCCGTAGGCAAGTAGGAGAGCGCCACCTAGCACCTGGCTTCGAGCACTGAAGCTGATACTATTCCTTGTCTTTTGCAAGCAAGCCACATTGGACCCCTTTCTCTTGGAGGAGCTGGCTCCTGGCCCCAACCCCTGCTTCCTGACGCATACAGAAAACCGAAGCAGAACCTCCTATGCTTGTGGTCTCAAGCCCTGCTCAGTTGTGCATTTCTGTTTCTGTACCCCTCGACCGCTGCTCTGCGTTTGAGTCAGCATGTGTTGTTTTAGTGTTCCCTTTTTACATTTTGCCCTGTTATCCTCTGCGTCTAGAACAGAGAGAGAGGGGATTTTTAAAGGGCAAACTCACCATTTCTGATGTGGACATCACCAAGAGAATTCTTTTTTTTTCCTCCCTCCTCCCTGGCATGTGATTCATCTGGTCCTGATACATTAACCTCTGTAGGTTCCTATTTTCATTATCAGTAAAAAGGAATTGGGACACATGATCCTTGAGTTGTTCTAAGACTTTTAAAACTCCTCTTAAACTGATTCAGTTTGTCCCACTCGTTCACTAGGAAATTTTCCTTTTTATTCTTTGAAGACTTTTTAAAGTAGTCTCTGCACCCAACGTGGGGCTCGAACTCAAAACCGTGAGATCAAGAGTCATGCTCCACCAATTGAGCCAGCTGGATGCCCCTGCTGGAAAATCTTTCTTAGTGGTGGAAGAGGTTGAAGGGAAATAGAGCAGTTGAGTAGGTCTGCCTTTTCTCTGACATCTCTTAATAGGATGGCATCTTCTTAAGCTGTGCTTCTCCCTTCTGTTGTTTATCTTTTTAAAAATATTATTTCACAAAACAGAAATCCTTTAGGGACCTTTAATATTTATGAAGTTAAGATTACTTAGGATTTGAGACTTGCATGTTCTGTATTGTGTCACTGAGATGCAAGTTCCCTGAGGCCACGGTACTTGTCTGTCTGCTTCACCACTGTTGGAGTAGGCTGGCATGGAATGGGTACTCAATAAGTACTGTTTACATACCAAATCCTAATGCCATTTTTGTCTCTATAAATATGAGTTGCAAAGAGGACTTCTGTATAGTCCCCCTTGGTTTCTTACGTCCTTCCTCCCATGTCGTCTTTGGTATGATTGATGATGATAGTGTGTTGAGATTTCCTTTTTAGAGTTTTCATCCTTTTTTAAAAAAAAGATTTTATTTATTTGAGAGAGAGAGAGAGAGAGAACACAAGCGGGGGGTGGGAGGAAGTAGAGGGAGAAGCAGACTGCCCAGTGAGTGGAGAGCCTGATGTAGCTCCTGATCCCAGGACCCGGGGATCATGAACTGAGTGCCGCCCAAGTACGCTGAGTTTTTCATCCTTCTTAAGCCAGATACTCCATTTTTGGTATAAGCCTGTATGTTAGTTACCTATTGCTTTATAACAGTCTTAACCACAAACGTAAGTGACTTACAACCACTTGCCTCACAAAGCTGCACTCAAGGTGTTGGCTAAGGCTGTGGTCTCATCCAGTGCTCCGTGTCCTTCTAGGCCCTCTCACTCAGATACTGACTGGGTTCGGTTCCTTGTGGTTGTAGCACTGAGGGCTTAAGTTTCTTGGTGGTCAGCCAAAGGCTGCCCTCATCTCCTAGAGGCCACCTACAGTTTCATCTCACATGAAGACCCCAACAAAGGACCCCTGTACTTTCTCAAAGCCCACAAGGAAGGGAGAGAGTCCATACAACAGCTGTGGTAATCTTTGTAGCTTAATCCTGTATCCTGCACCATGGGTCCCCCATCGCCATTGATGTCCTGTTGATTGGAAGCAAGTCCTAAGTCCCACTGCACTCAAGGAGAGAGGATCCCCCATGGGCAGGAGGTGGGGACCATGGAGGCCACCTTAATTAAGGATCTGTCTGCCATAGCCTGTAAACGGTGTTCATGGACTTTTGTGATGTAATATCCTGGAAAGTATACTTTCTGAGTGGTAAAACCTTTTTATCTTAATTTCCTAATTTGTTACTGAAGTATTAATAATACAGATTACATTTTAAAAATAATGGTCCCCCAGTTTAACTCTAGGTTTCAGTTCTCTCTTCTGTGTAATTAAAAATGCTATGGAGTTAGATTTTGCATTTGTAATCTTAAACACAAATTAAGTACAGTATAAATTATATACACAGATGCATATTACTCTTGCATACACAAAGCTATGTTTACTGTGTCTAATGGATGATTTTAAGCAATTTGAGGATAATCTTAGTTTTACGTAATTTTTCTCCACACCCACTGATTTTAACCATAACTGCCTTGTGTCATACAACTACCCTACATCCTGAGATGTTTCCTTTATGTGGATACTGTTCATGGCAAAGAGCTCTTGAAGAAAAGTACATTTGTCTGCTATGACATTACATCAGATATACTTTATTATCTTGTTGTTGTTAGAGAACACGCACAAGCATAAGCAGGGTTTGTGAGAGGAGCAGCGGGAGAGGGAGAAAGAGAATCTTTTTATTATTTTATAAAGATTTTTATTTATTTGTGTGTGTGAGAGAGAGAGTGCAGAAGTAGGAGGAGCAGGCAGAAGGAGAGAAGCAGTCTCCCCACTGATGCGGGACTCGATCCCAGGACCCCGAGATCATGACCTGAGCTGAAGGTAGATGCTTAACTGACTGAGCCACCCAGGTGCCCCCTACTTCATTATTTTTAATCTGCTCTTCTGATAGCCTGTTTCTTAGCTTTCCAATTACCAGGCTATGTATTTAGTTGTTTTTTAAAAGATTTTATTTATTTATTTGAGAGAGAGAGAGAGAGCGAGAGCGCGCACGAGCCCCAATAGGGTGGGGAAGGGCAAAGGGAGAGGGACAAGCAGACTCCTCACGAGCAGGGAGCCCTATGTGTCCCTGACCCCAGGACCCTGAGATCACGACCTGAGCTGAAGGCAGATGCATAACCAACTGAGCCACCCAGGCGCCCCTAGTTTTTAAAATTATTTATTCCCCCATCATTTCATTTATTTTTCTTTATACCTTCTCATTTCTATTATGTCTTTCTTAGAGTACAGCTATTCAGTTTGTATGCACCTTTCCCTGGGTCAAGCCTTCGAATGAGAGTTCATTCATATTTGTAGACAAGACACTGAAGTACTGCGTCTTAATATTTAGGATGTAGTTGATGGTAACTTATTTGATAGCAAGTAGACTGTCACCGTCTATCATTTTAGGCTTCTGTTCCTGTACCCTTTTTTCCTGCCCTTCTTGAAGCATTATACCATCTTCCACTTTATCCCCTGCCTCTGAATTCAGAAGACTACATCTTCTGTGAATTTGGAGGTTTCTTTCATTTTTATTAATTGTTTAGAAGGCTAGCTAATACCATGTATTATGTCCAGGTGCCAAAATTATATTCTAATTTCAGATGACTGTTCTTAATCTACCTTTTATTTTCTTATATTGAGTTTATTTTTTTGCTTACAGGCAAACACTCCTATCTATATACTCCTGATAATGAAATTTAAAATAATTTTCTTCCGGAGCCTTGAGAGTGGCTTTATATTTTTTTTTCTTTTGTTTCAATCAAAGTGATGCCCTCTGGCTCATGATAAGTTACTTTTCATGAAAACCTTGATATTCCTTTTGCTAAAATAAATTTCTTCCTCTCAAAAAAAAAGTATCTAAGCATATAGTGTACTGCCTTTTCAGTGGAAATGAGGTTTATCAGTATTTGGTTTCCCAAAGTATAAAGTTCCACTGGATGATAACCACAAAATCATTACACTAGACTTGTAGCCCAGCAGCTGTTTGAAGTTGATTAGTTTACTCACCTAAAAATATTGAAAATATTTGCATTTCCTGGTTAGATACAGTTTCGGCCCAGTGTCTTTTGAGAGTATAAGGAGAAAGGGACACCTGTTTTTTGAATTAGATCTAGAATCGTACTGTCCAATACAGTAAGTCACTAGGATTATGTGTCTTGTCCAGACTGAGATGTGGTGTAAGTGTAAATGTATTCCTGATTTCAAAGACTTAGTATCAAAAAATCAAACACCTCAATAATTTTTATATTGATTTCATGTTGCAGTGATGGTATTTTTAATATATTGGAGTAAACACAATATATTACTATTAATTTGTCTCATTTTACTTTATTAATATGATGGGTACAAAATTTAAATGACATATGTAGCTGATATTAATATTTCTATTGAACAATGCTGGTCTAGAAAATCTTACACTTTTTTTTTTTAACAGCTAACATCTTTGAATTGTTTGCTTCCAAAGGAAATTTGAGAGGAAAATTCTAAAGTCTTTAGTTTTCCTTGATGGTTCCACTAAGTACGCACATATATAACATATGAAAGTTAGGAAGTGTATTGAAAGTGTATCTCCACAGAGATAGCGGGTTAGAGTCTCTTCAAGGTATTTGTTGAATTGGGCTTTTTCCCCCATTTTTAAAACCTGGTTAAATTTGCCCAGTGATGTCAGATCTCTTCCTCAGTAATTTTTTTATAGCTAAAACAAAACGCTGCTGTATAAAGAGAACGACTGTGGCAGTCTGCCGTTTTGCAGAAACATATAGCTTCTCACAGAAGCTATGAATGCTGGTGCGAGTCATCATGTTCCACATCTAGTTTGTTTATAGCCTGGAAGTTGACAGCAAGGAGGGGTGACCATCTGTAATTTAGTTAATTGAATTGGAGGCAGGGAGGTAGGCAACAGATTAGAAACATTCTGCTTTCTGTACTTAATCTCACCTGATGTTTGGTTTGGGATGACTCTGGAAGGAATTTACATTAATAATCTGTATGAATGAAACATCAGAAACAAAAAACCTTTTTTGAAATTCCTAATTGTTTTTTTTTTCCATTTTATTTATTTTTTCAGTGTAACAGTATTCATTCTTTTGCACAACACCCAGTGCTCCATGCAAAACGTGCCCTCCCCATTACCCACCACCTGTTCCCCCAACCTCCCACCCCTGACCCTTCAAAACCCTCAGGTTGTTTTTCAGAGTCCATAGTCTCTTATGGTTCGCCTCCCCTCCCCAATGTCCATAGCCCGCTCCCCCTCTCCCAATCCCACCTCCCCCCAGCAACCCCCAGTTTGTTTGTTCTGGTACTTTTTTTAAGCTATTTTTTTAAGATTTTATTTATTTATTTGACAGAGATCACAAGTAGGCAGAGAGGCAGACAGAGAGAGAGTGGGGGAATCAGGCTTCCCACCGAGCAGAGAACCCAATGTGGGGCTCGATCCCAGGACTCTGGGATCATGACCCAAGCCGAGGGCAGAGGCTTTAACCCACTGAAACACCCGGGTGCCCCTGGTACTTTTTTTTTTTTTTTTGCCCCACCCAGGATCTTTTTATAATAGCTTTATTGAGATACAGTTCACATATCACATGATTCACCCTTTTAAAGCCTACAGTTCAGTGGTTTTCAGTATACACAGAGTCATGCAGCCATCACCACAGTCTAACATTAGAACATTTTTATCACCCCAAAGAATAACCACACCACCCCAACTCTAAGCACCCACTAATCTATTCTTTGTCTCTGTGGTATCTTACTGTGGACATTTCATATAAATGGAATTGTGTACCTTACAGATCTTTTGTTACTGTAACTTTAACTTTGAGTTATATTTTCAAGGTTCACATTACATCAGAGCTTCTTTCCTTCTCATGACCAAATAATATTCCATTGTGTGAATATACTAGATTTATTTGTCTATCCTTCAGTCAGTGGAATTTGGATTATACTTTTTTAACACATAGAAAACTAATGAAGCTAATACTTACATTCACTAATAACCTTCCCCTCTCTGCTCATATTGAGCCTCATAGTAGTTTAAGCATGTGTTGTGATAGTCACCACCATTTTAGAGGTTATAAAATGGAGGCTCACTAAGCCTAACTAATTGGCCTAAGATCACATAGCAGTTAAAAACTAGCATTTGGACTCAAAACCTATTTATCTGACTCCAAATTTTATGTTTTCTTCCTTATTGCCACAGCCTCCTCCCCCACCTTCCCATCCCTTAGTGATTTTGTTGAATAATTACTTTGTAGTTAGCTTTTTTGCTCACTTTTTTTGTTGCTGTTGCTTGATTTAGGAGCACTGGGTGTTACACGCAAACAATGAATCATGGAAGACTACATCAAAGACTAGTGATGTAGTGTATGATGAATAACACAATATCGTCGTCATCATATACTGTTAGAGGAAGTGTTTTTGAAAAAAACTTTTAATATGGCCTCTCCTGATAACTCGGGAGATGAGGCAGACGTGTTTTCTGCGTGATAATCTACTTCATAGTTCGGCAGCAGTCCACAGAACAGCAGATTGGACAGGTTCAAGGTTGTGCTGGAGGGCTCACTTCCTTGCCTTCCCTCATGAAAAAACTTCTAATGACCTAGGTGAAACTATGTTTGCATTAGTAGACTTCATTTATGATACTTGTCAACGCACCAAAGTTCACATTTTTAAATGATATCCATCTTGGCGTGTCATGAATTAAGAAATGCTCAAAAAAATCTTACAGTGCTAACAGACATTCTCTCTGGGCTTCCTTCTCTTTTGTAGGGTTCTGTAGCTATAGCTGGTGCTGTTATTCGCTGGCTAAGAGACAATCTTGGAATTATAAAGACCTCAGAGGAAATCGGTGAGTATGTTCTAACAAAATGTTAGAATCTGAAGAATGAAAATTTTTAATATTTTACCTTTGCACGCTGTTATTACTTGTACTTTGAGCCATGTGTGACATTAAATGATACAGATTCCTATTATGAGTTGGATTTACACAGAAAAGACTATTTTGTGAAGATTTAGAAAATAACAGATTGATATAATTAGTGGTGACTCTTAATAAACTGGCAAGGTAGGGCCTAAAAATTACTCACGTAATTTGAACAGCAAAGATGGCCAGAGTTCGCAGGTAAAGTAGTCCAGTTACATTTACCTGATGAGAAAGAACTTTAACTCTTAAACTAAGCAGTAAAACCCTGGTGCCTATCGTTTCACTATTAATATGACTATTTTTAGTACCGATAATTATTTTTGAACTCCTCTCCCCATTCTTTCATCGACTTCTTTATGTCGTCCTGAAAGTGAAACAGTCAGAAACACACTTCTTCCTGGGGCTGCACTGGAGACTCCTTCAGCTCATAGTCAGCCACCTTAGAAATAGTAGAAATGAGTTAAAATACCTGAATGAAATGAGTCCAGTTCCTTTATTTCTTGGCCTGGCTTACACTGTAGTGGGAGGTGTTCAATGTGGGGAAGTGTGCTTCTGTTGCTCCTAGCTTACGTCTTTCATTCGGAACATTTTACTGTACTAGTGAATAAGAAATCAAAAGCCCGATCCTAATGTTTTATACAGATGTGTTTATTGACTAAAGTAATAGAATATTTTAGAGTGACTTTTATTTCTCTCTCTTTTTTTAATCTTAGAAAAACTTGCTAAAGAAGTAGGTACCTCTTACGGCTGCTACTTCGTCCCCGCGTTTTCGGGGTTGTACGCACCTTACTGGGAGCCCAGTGCAAGAGGGTAAGAATTGAATATGAGGTGTCCTTTTATAGGTCTTGATTTATTTATGAAGTTAGCTAATAGCTAATTGGTTACTAGTTTCCTGTCTATTTTCAAAAGATTTTAAAGTGTTGAAACCTTTTCTGTTGGAGAGCATTAATTTCAGAACCTTTAAATTGCAAGAAGTTAGAAATCATCTGACAATAAGCCCCTGCCACATCCATGTTAGTATTATGATCTTTTTTCTTCAAGGCCTCTGCCAGTCATGTGTCCAGCAGACATCATCTAGATGAATTTTGATCTGGTGTTACATTATTGTCTTATGTTCATTTGGATCCTGGACTTTTTCCTGTGTGGATACAAGATTGTGGACCAGAAGAACTTTCTAAGCTGCTCAGTGTTTATGTCCAGTTTTTTTTTTTAAATGTGCATTTTCCCCCTGGCCTTGTGTATCTAACAAGGTCAACCTTTCCATATTCAGGACATCTCAGATTGATGACTTGTGTACTCCACTCTAATCTTAAAAATCTTTGTGTGTATTTTTAGGATCATCTGTGGGCTTACTCAGTTCACCAATAAATGCCATATTGCTTTTGCTGCATTAGAAGCTGTTTGTTTCCAAACCCGGGAGGTAATAAAGGCTTTTTTTCTTGTACTTCGTCCACTTTTGTTACTTTCAAATGAATTCTATATTAATGCTGGAAATTTATTACATGCTTCATTATTAAATACCTAATCAAAAATTAAGCCTTCCTAAGGTCTCTTCTAATAAATATAAGTTTTTCCCCTTTTTCATTGCTGTCATGACCTTCTGAGTTCCTGTCATCTGCCAGGCACTGAGTGTTTTACAGTTGGGGGGATGTTGAGTAGAAAATGTTAGGTAAAGGAAATAGTAGCACAAACATAGGCATCAAGGCAAGAAACCAGGGTGCGAAGTTGGGGTTTTTACATGGCTGGCTCTTTGGGTGAGGGTAGAGGTGTAGTGAGGAAGAAAGGTGGTATAATGTATGAAGGCTTGGAAGACCAGAATAAGACATCTAAATTTGAGGGGCACCTGGGCAGCTCAGTTGCTTAAGCGGCGGCTGCCTTTGGCTCAGGTTGTGATCCCAGGGTCCCAGTATGGAGCTGTGTGTTAGGTTGCCTGCTCACTGGAGAGCCTGCTTCTTCTTCTCCCTTTGCCCACTGCTCTATTTGTATTCTCTCTTTCTCTGTGTGTCAAATAAATAAATAAATTCATTTATTAAAAAATTTTTAAAAATCTAAATTTGATTCTGTAGGCTTTGGGAAGCTCATCAGGGTTTTGGGGTAGAAGACTGCCATTTTCAGAGCTGTCACCATGGATTAGTAGTTTAATTACATTTATTGCATTGTTTTATTTAAGATTTTGGATGCCATGAACCGCGACTGTGGAATTCCACTCAGTCATTTGCAGGTAGACGGAGGAATGACCAACAACAAAATTCTTATGCAGCTGCAGGCAGATATTTTGTATATCCCAGTAGGTTAGTAAGCCTTCGTTCCTTTACATTCTGAGAGTAATGTTGCTTTCAGAAGAACTGGTATTTTTAGGCATATGTAACTGCAAAGATGTTGATGTCGCTGTCTTCCCTCAGTGAAGCCTTCAATGCCGGAAACAACTGCCCTGGGAGCAGCCATGGCGGCGGGGGCCGCGGAAGGAGTTGGCGTTTGGAGTCTCGAACCAGAGGATCTGTCAGCGGTCACAATGGAACGGTTTGAACCACAGATCAATGCTGAAGGTATTATGTTTAAAAAATGAAAACTTTGGGGTGCCTGGCTGGCTCAGTCAGTAGAGAAACACGCACCTCTTGATCTTGTGGTCATCGGTTTGTGTTCCATGTTGGGTGGAGAGATGACTTAAAAATAAAATTTCTTTTAAAATTCAAATTTAATATATTTAATTTAATATATTATAATTTAATTAAATATATTAAATATATTTAATTTAATAAATTTAGTATACCATGGAAAGGAGAGAGAGTTTGCCTTTCTGTTTATTCATAAGTTCAGAAACTAAGTGAAATAGCAAATGCTACTTTTTTAGATTTGTTACTAAGAATATTGGGGTACACTGTATATGAATAGTTCCTTCTTATTAAAAAAACTTCCAAAATCACTTTTTTTTTTTTTTGCCATTTGCTTCTATTTACAGTCATTTCATGCAGAGGGATAACACTGCTTCTAGCTTGCTAACACAGCCTTTTTTGAAAGTAAGAAGGGAGATAGATGAGCCATGGAGCTGAACATCTTTGGTGCCTGCCAGGGTTTTTTTGTTTGTTTGTTTTGTTTTTGAGAAGCCCTTGGTTTTTTGTTTTTTCTTTAATTCTTATTTTTAAAATTATTTTTATTAATATATAATGTATTTGTTTCAGGGGTACAGGTCTGTGGTTCATCAGTCTTAGACAATCCACAGCACTCACCATAGCACATGCCCTCCCCAATGTCCATCCCCCAGCCACCCCATTCCCCCCTCCACCGCCCCAGCAACGCTCACTTTGTTTTGTGAGATTAAGAGTCTCTTATGGTTTGTCTCCCTCCCGATCCCATCTTGTCTCATTTTTCCCTCCCTTCTCCTATGATTCTCTGTCTTATTTCTCAACTTCCTCATATCAGAGAGGTCATATGTTAATTGTCTTTCTCTGATTGACTTATTTTACTCAGCATAATACCCTCCAGTTCCATCCACGTCATTGCAAATGGCAAGATTTCATGGAGTTTTTTGACGGCTGCATAGTATTCCATTGTAGATATATACCACATTTTTTTTTAATACCACATCTTCTTTATCCATTCATCTGTTGATGGACATCTAGGTCCTTTCCATAGTTTGGCTATTGTGAACATTGCTGCTATAAACATTCGGGTGCACATGCCCCTTTCAGATCACTACATTTGTATCTTTAGGGTAAATACCCAGTAGTGCAATTGCTGGGTCATAGGGTAGCTCTACTTTGAACTTTCTGAGGAACCTTCATGCTGTTTTCCAGAGTGGCTGCACCAGCTTGCATTCCCCCAACAGTGTAGAAGGGCTCCCCTAAATAACACCTCACACCAGTCAGAATGGCTAAAATTAACAAGTCAGGAAATGACAGATGTTGGCGAGGCTGCCAGCTAGTTTTAACACATGATTAGACGGCCTAAGGGACATCCTGGTAACTTTTAAGCCCAGCTGAGCTGGCCTGACAAAAGTGGCAACAGTGTAAATAAATGAGCCTCAAATACCTGATTTAGTGTCCTAACCAGCTAAGCTAAGCCACAGGCTCTGACCAACACCTTATTGAAATACATTCAATATTTGGTGCAATATTTGGTGCATTTTTTTCCCAGTGGTACATGTTTTAAAATAAATGAGTACAAAAATAAGGCTTTATATATATTGAATTTGATTTTATAACTTTTTAAAAACCTATGTATAAAATTGCATCAAAGTAAATCTACTTTGATGCACTACTGGGAAATAAGCTTTCAGATACATTTTTCTTTAAATTTTCTGGAAGACTAAGCCAGCACTGCTCAATTTTAGTCCTTCCCACATGCAAGAAAGTAGATTGTAACACTAGTAATTTTACAGTCAGAGAGTATACCATGTAACTTAATGTAGAAATATATTTCAAAATCTGGTACTCTATCTGTAAGTAATTTTTGCTTTTTAATATTGGATTAAATGGAGCTCCAAAAATACTCTACCACTGGAAAATACAAATTTTTTAAAATAAACAATGTTTAGAGTGAGTATATGGTCTCATGATGCTAATCCCATTCTTAAAGCAAGGAATTTTTGTGCAGAAGGGTTTCCTGATTTCTGAGGATAGCCTTCTTTGCCATTTTTTTAAGTTCTTAGCCCAGAGTTGGTCACTCATGTCATCTGTCCTTCCTTTCAACAGCCCCACTCCTCTCCATACAACACACACACACACACACACGTGAGATGGGTACCTAGGTATAAATAATTCATTCTCTAGCAAACTTCCTTTAGAGCCCAGTACAGGCCAGAAATTGTCCTGATGGGGGAATATAGAGATGCCCTTCAGGAGACGCATGCATGTTGGGAGAGGCAGATAAAGCCATGACAGTTCACTGTGGTGGCTCATAGTCTCAGATGTGTGGGAAATGCTGTAGGAAGATCGAGGAGGGACATTAAGTGGGACCCTGGAAAGCTTTCTGAAGTGAGTGATGCTGGAGCAGTGTTGCCCAGGTGTCTCAGGCTTCAGGTGCTGTGGAAAGACCAGGAAGCCTGACAGGGATGCCTTCCTGCATGCCTCGCTGTCACTAGGAGGAGTACATGTGGATGGACACACCAGTGGTGCCCATTTTTATTTAGTCCTCTTACCATGGATTTCCATGGTTAAAAAAAAAAAAAAAATCCTGTCTCACAGGAATGCAGTTTGAATCTTGTGAGAGATCAATACTCGTTAAGTCCTTTGACTAGACCGACCAATAATTCTTCTTCTAGTCTTTGCACATTATAGTATACCCCTTCCCTGTACTCCAAGCTTCTCCTGCTTCCTCCCCACAAGAAAGAGCAAACAGATCCAGTGGGAATCCCTTTCTAATTCATCAGCACTTGTTTGTGAATGGCCTGGTCTTCATCCGTAGCCCGGCTCCCAGTCTCCCTTTACCCTGCACGCGATGCTGAATTTCCCCTCCATTTTCCAGTAGGTATCTCTCCAGACCCGAGTTCTGGTAAAGCCCCACGCCAGTTGAATGTGTCACAATTTGTTGAAAATGCTGAGTGAACATAAGTACGGTGCTTAGACTATCTCTGTAAACTACTTTTCAGATGTGTGTTTTTCCTACCTTCTATTTCTAGAAAGTGAAATTCGTTACTCTACATGGAAGAAAGCTGTGATGAAGTCAGTGGGCTGGGTTACAACTCAGTCTTCAGAAAGTGGTAAAAATGTTTTTATTATTCTTGTCGCTTTGCCCTAGTATGTTAATTAACTTCTTTAAGTATCTAACCATTTACACTTAGTAAGGCTGCTCTGAAGAAAAGCATTATCATATGTCCAGGGTTTCTAACATTTTGAAAACACTTTAAAGTTCTAAACATAAAATGTAAATTGTGAGATAGATACATACTTAATTCTATCCTGCCCTCTCTTTTCCTTATTAGTTTCCTGGTACTTCAGTGGGTAACTGAGCTTTCTAAAAGTAAAATTATTTCTTTCTTCTCAATGAAAAAGAAAATCAATTAGAGTTTTCCTTTTTTAATTTTTTTTCACTAAGTGTCTCCTTTTACCTTTTTGGGGGGCTGTCTTCATAGCCTGAACCAACCAAAACTTAGGTTAATTTCAGAATATATTTCTCTACTTCCTAGGCAGATTCCAAGTTCTTAGTGAATGTACATTATGAGAACTCATTGGAGTCAGAGAGGAAGAAGTGTACCAAATAGTAAATTAGAAGTATCATAATAGATTGGGAAATACTCTTGGCAGAAAATAGAAAACCATTTTTTTCAGTCACTTAAGTAGGAAGGTATTGGGCTTAAGTAAACCATTCAGTCATAGACAGCCTTAAGCTGCCTTTACCATGCACTTGATAATTAAGACTTAAACTTAAATTATGCCTTTAATATGCCATAATATTTAAATTCTTTGCTAAGTGAAGATTTAGAATGTAATAAATTGAACAATGTCCAATAATATACTGAAACATACGCTTTAATGGAGAAGAGTTTATAAATGAAATGTTACCTGCCTTCCAACCCAAAATTGAATATAGAATTACTTTTAATGTATTTGGCTTTTGGGAGATACTTCTGGAACCATCCATTACCACAGATCACTGATCTGTATTTTCAGTCCTGGATGTTCCTACCTGAAGCTTTTTTCCCTCCGAAATAAGCTTAATATCCTTTTTCTTCAAATCTTTTGTTCTGTTCAGTTTTCTTTCCAAGTTGGTGGCAAAGCTTTTCTTTTCTTTTTTTTTTGTAGATTTTATTTATTTATTTAACAGAGAGAAATCACAAGTAGGCAGAGAGGCAGGCAGAGAGGAGGAAGCAGGCTCCTGGCTGAGCAGAGAGCCCGATGCAGGACTCGATCCCAGGACCCCAAGATCATGACCTGAGCCGAAGGCAGAGGCATTAACCCACTGAGCCACCCAGGCGCCCCAAAGCTTTTCTTAACTAAGATCTTTTGTGATTTTGAGACCCTTTATAACAAAACTTCTGGATCATAAGTTTTCCTAGCCTGGTGCTTAGTTGCTTGCAAGATACAACAGCATGGACCCTGATTTATTTTCTGGTTACCCTTAATCAGTGGCTAATGAGCAGTGGAGTCCTGTTTTCGTTGACTTGGTGGATTTTTTTAAATGGCACAGTCATCCCTTTGTCCCTCCCTGCACCTAGTGTGCCCCCCCCCACACACCCACCCCTTACTAGCTAGCAGTTGAAGATCAAATTTTAATTGAAAAATTCCCATAAAACCAATTGGTCATTTTCAGTTTGTCTACCTTACTCTCAGTGAATTTAAAACATAAGAAAAAATTAAAGAAATCGTAATTAGTTTCTGCTGTTGAGTTTTAGATTTTTCAATTTTGTTTTTGTTTCAGACTGCAGTGCATTTAAGAGTTTGAAGACATTTTTTAGTAGAATTTTGAAACACACTCTAATGTATAATATTGAGTCTCTAGGCTCTATAATAAACTCAGAATTATATTCAAGTAGTGACATGCTTATTGTATTTCTTTAAGCAGTATAAACTATATATAACAGTAGCAGTACAGATAGAATCCTATTTTAATAATCTTGAAAGGATATTAGAATTGCTACCTGGTCTTTCATGCTCCTTAAATTGCTTTAATTTATGAGGAAAATACTATATTAGCTTAATTTCCAAAAACAGTTTGCCACTTTTAAATCAGTCATATTTATTTTCTTATTTCTAACTATATTTGAATATTTTGTAAACAATTTTTAATACACATTTTGACACTCGTTTTAAAATGTTGTAGAAGTGATTGGGAGTCTGATACTTTTTAGAGAGAGCTCATTAAGATTGGCTTTGCACTCCAGACACACCAAAACAACATTTTGAAAACAGGTCAAATTGGTTTAAAATGCACAGCTATCAAATAACGTGTGTGTGTGTGTGACCAAAAGGTATATATTTTCATTAAATAAATGCCACCTGTTGCCTAACTGAACATGAGAAAAAAATACATATATGATATAATACAAATTTAAAATTAAGAATTAATTAATACCACCTAATTTGGTAAGGACCTGTGAATGCCGGTAGTCCTCAGGGTCGTCTTTGCAAACTAAAACTCACTGTAGCCATATAAGGAAATTAGTGATTAGAACTTATCCGAACTGGAAAAAAACCAAAAACAAAGAACTTAGCATAACTGATGCCTTGCTCTGAAAGAACACGAATATATGTTCCCTTTCCAAAAGTCAAATCAAAATGTGGTCTCTACGAATATGGAAACAAAAAGAAACCTTGGTTTAATCTAAAAAATAATATGAGTAGTGGTAAAATGGAGGAAAATGGTTTATACCCCTCTTTTAATCTGCCTTCTAAGGCAAAGAAATATGTGGTGAACGGAAAAAAATCCTCTCCCAAAAAGGCAAATAAATGACTATCATCAGTTTATTATATCAAAAACTATGCCCGTAGCAAACAACTAGCTGCATTTCAGTGAAGCCCTTTCATGCAGTGGTTGTATATTCTTAAAACTCGGAGGTTAATTTTGAATATGCTTCTTTTTTAAAGAACATTAAATAATATAAATATGTAATTTTTAAATTTAAGAATACCATATATGTATAAAGAATATTCTTTAAAGGAAGGGATTTTGACAGAAGTTAGATTAGAAAATACTAGCACAACCATATTCTCAGGCAGTTTTTTAAAAATATGGATTCAGGGGCGCCTGGGTGGCTCAGTGGGTTAAGCCGCTGCCTTCGGCTCAGGTCATGATCCTCGGGGTCCTGGGATCGAGTCTCGCATCGGGCTTTCTGCTCAGCAGGGAGCCTGCTTCCTTCTCTCTCTCTCTGCCTGCCTCTCTGCCTACTTGTGATCTCTCTGTGTCAAATAAATAAATAAAATCTTAAAAAAAAAAAAATATGGATTCATGGGGCTCCTGGCTAGCTTAGTCCGTAGAACTTGCAACTCTTGACCTTGGGGTCATGAGTTTGAGCCCCATGTTGGGTGTAGAGTTTACGTACATACATATATGGATTTAAAAAATTTTGGGCTGCCTAGGTGGCTTAGTCAGTTCAGTGCCTGCCTTCAGCTCAGGTCATGATCTCGGGGTTCTGGGATCAGAGCCCTTCATGGGGCTCCACACTCAGCGAGGAGTCTGCTGCTTCCTCTCCCTCTGTCCCTCGCCCTGCTTGTGCTCTATCTGTCTCTCAAGTACATACATAAAATCTTTTTAAAAATATATGGATTCATACAGTTTAGTTTTTTAAGCTTTTATTTTTAAGTAATCTCTGCACTCAGCATGAGACTCAAACTCAAAACCCTGAGATCAAGAATCGGACACTCCACAGACTGAGCCAGTCAGGCACCCCTGTAATTGGAGGGCAGTAATATTAATTGTGAGGTGTATTTCCTTACATAGCAAATTCTGGTTAAAAAAGAAAACAAAACCAATATTTTAGCAAAAGTAGCCTTTGAAGTTCATTTTCACTAGACCATGATAACTCTTCTCTGATAGCTAAAGGGCCTCTACTTTGAATTGGGTTGCTCATTTAGTATCTTTGGGGTAAGAATGGAAAAAGCAAAAATCAACAGCCTCCCAAAAAGTTCTCCATCAACTCTCTTCAGCTTTGCCAGTGGAAGGCTTATGTGGGTTTATATATGTATTATGTTCTCAGCTACCTGTGGCATGCTATCTGTATTGTTTGTTAACTGTCATAAGCCTTCAAGATTGATTATATTTTTGATTTGAAGTAATAACTCTGCTAGCTTTTATGAATATACTATTTTATAACTTATTTTGTTTTGCTGTCATGTGATTCTTAACACAAATATTGTAATTATGTGTCTCTCTTTTGGTTTGCTTGACTGGAATTCCCTTCTACTTGGATGACCACAGGTGACCCTAGTATCTTCTGTAGTCTACCCTTGGGCTTTTTTATAGTGAGTAGCATGGTAATGTTAATCGGAGCAAGGTACATCTCAGGTCAGTTACTCTTTAAATTAGACAATTTTATTAGTTAGCACTAATGTATTTGTGTATAACTTGGCAGTTATATGTTTAGTGTTTTTCATTCTTCCTATATTTCATTCTTCTGTGTTTAGGAAGCTGGAAAATCCATGAAAGGTCTAATTTGTTAGACCGATTAATCTTTCAGGGCAGTCAGAATTGAGGACTGTGGCTCTGCTTAATTCTTTTATTATTAGTAAATGACAGTTTCCTTGAGGGGCTACCTTCTGCTGTCAGCTGTGGCAGGAAGCAGAAGTGAAAGTAGTGCTGTGAAAGCTTACATGAAAGGACTTTCAGAGTGACAGATGAATGTTCAAATATAATTTTTTGACAATTTAATTGGCTCTCAAACATACGTAAGTTCTCCAAACTCAAGAAAACTTGTGATGCGAGTCTAAGTATTTCAGTTCTGGTTAAGAGTTTCCACCAGAGTATGTTAGCAGAGTCTCTGGAAAACTCTAAAATTGGGGAACGTATATAGTCTCTTTTATTTTAGTTAAAAGAATGTATTTTGTGAGATGAAGTTTTAAAAATGATTGTTGAAATAATAGGAGTTAGACTTAATATTTTTTGCACCTTAATTTCTGCTCATTAGAAAAATAAAACTACTCAGCATGTTATGAAATACATTGCATAACCTGTGATAATTTAAATGTAATAATCGTTCTGGGGAGCTTTTCCTCACGATAGCTCAATTTTTCTTCCAATTGAGGCTTAAGAGCTTACGTGGCAATGACTTGTCCCATATGTTACCAAGAGAGTGAAATGTTTTTTTCATATTTTTTTCATGATCTTCATAATTAGAGAAAGAGTTCAATTATTTCTCATAATTAATTAGATGTTGACCTGGGTTTAACATGAAAAATGTAAACTTTATTGATAATGGAAAGGACATCTGATTGTAGAAATCTGGCAAGCCTTAACTTAGCTTGACGTCATTAGTTCAGAGCTATATAAAATTTGGAATGAAAAGCATTTAGAGTAGCAGAACATTAGATTATCTTTTATGATAAAATATGAGTTACTTTCCTGAGAACTTAAAACTAGACTACCATTTTCCATATCCTTCATATTTGGGATCAGTTTATTCAAATCTGCTTTCGTAAAAACAATACCTTATGTTGGTATTAGTGCTTTCACCTTATGAAGGACTTCTGGATGCATAAGTCTATGCAGAATTCACAGATGTCTTTTTTCTTTCTGCTGCTTAAGAATGTTTGGTGAAAAAGTCCAAATATTGTAATTTTCCAAAATCTCCAAAATGGATATCCAAAAATATTTCCCAAATATTGTGATAATCCAAAAATAAGTATGGTTTATTAAGAAACTTATGACTTGTTTTCAGAAAAGCTGTATCATATTTTCATTATCCTGAGTTTTTTTTTTTTTTTTTTTGGCTACATAATGATGGTTTGGAAAGGGGGGAAAATATTGCAACTGAATGTTTTCAGTGATTTTTTCCTCCTGTTTCCTCCTTGGTACCATGAGGATGAAAAGTCCTACTCTCTATCAGAATTGAGCCATATAGCTTATCTCTAAGCTAAGGGGTACATTATATGTCTAAATTCCTAGGCTTCCAAATGGATATGATTACCATCTTTAGGTTCTCTCTCTTGGTAACATACGCTGAGATTTGAGAACAGTGGGAATCGCTTGCCTTGATAAACAATTAACAGTAGTGTTAATATTTGCTAATTTTGGAATTGGCCTAGTTATTTGTTTGCATTTTAAACTGAAGCCAGTATTTAGAAATCATGTGGAATGTGTAGCTCAAATGATTGAATAGTCTTCATTGCCTCAACTCCTAAATTGCGTGTGTGTTGTTACTGATACATGTGGTTTTTGTCCCCCGTTTTAGGTATCCCATAAATGATACCAACTCATGGATTCCAAAGATGCGAGCTCTTTGCCTAATGAGAGAATCCAGCGATTGTCTCTTAATGTGATGACACTATTCGTAGACTCTGATTTTATTTATAAGCCACTTGCTGCATGACCCTCCAAGTAGACCTGTGGCTTGAAATAAAATGCAGCAGAAAGAATGCTATAGAAACATTTGGTGTGTTTTTTAACATCAAGAGTTAAGATTGGGCCAGCCACCTTGGGGGCTGACCCCTCCTTTGCCATCGTGTCCTGCCCCATTCCCTCTGAGATCTAGGAAGAATTCAGGTCCTTCATTTCATTGGAATCTTTCATCAAACACACTCAAACGCTGATGATGATCTAGGATTTGGTTCTCTGCACTACACACACTTGACTAAGGGGTGATTACTAACCAGCTAAAAATGAGTGGCTTTTTGTTCCGTTTCTTTTTAACAGACCCTAAAAGTCCTCTTTTCTGCATATTAAGGAGGCCACAACATCTTCCGCGAATGTTTAAATGGACACCTCTATGGAATTCTTAAAATGCAAATTGAGTACTCTCATAGCTTAGACATTTTCCAGAAAGGTATTTGCCAAAACTGAAATTCTTCAGATATTTTACATGGTCTCACTCATTCACTGAATTGCTGTCTGGATCTTCTAGGGAAGGACACTTTTTCCTTTCTTTTTTTCATCTCTCCTTTTTATATTCTTCACTTTGTATAACATACATGCCTATATATATTTTATATAGTGAAGGCAGCCCATTTATAAATCAAGAGTACATTTTACATGATCTCACTAATACACTGAATATCTGTCTGGATCTTACAGGGAAGAACACTTTTTCTTTTCATCTCTCCTTTTTATATTTCTTACTTGTATGTCTAACATACATGCCTATATATTTTATATACAGAGGGTAGCCCATTTATAAATTCAGAGCACATTGTATTCAGTAGGTTATAATGGGGCTGGTCTTAAGTGGACCATTGTATGTATAAATATTTTGGGGAAATCACTGTATACATTTTGGGCAACGGTTACGCATATTTACAAGGAGAAACTTTTTCTTAAAAGAGCCAGCATTTAAAGTTTATGTTCTTAGCCAATAAAAGGAAATGTACTTTATTGTGACTTCATCTATATTTCTTATACCTTACCTTTTTATTTAATTGTTTTAGCTGGATATATGTCTTTAAAAAGAAAGGAAAAAGACAAAACTGTGGAATACTATGGTAAATATTGTTTTCAAACAAGCACTAGTCCATATAAAGTTTTAAGTGCACAGTACCATGTTAACTTTGACATAATTTTAGAAATACTTGGGATTGTTTAGAGGGGATAGTAAAAAAGGTTAAACACTGAAGTAGAAGAAAACCTTAGGAATAAAGCCAAGAATCTCTCTGTATCCAAATATGTTACTAGTTGCTTGTAAGCAAGTATAATTTCTGTTTGGGATCACAGAGAATTATCTCCACAGTTACTGTCCTGAAGAAAGGTTTGCAATTAGAAATGGCTTCCAGTGAAGCCAAGAATTTCTCAAAATGGTATTACATGTTATAAAAACCTACTTAATCCAGCATCTGAATGTCAATTTTTTAAAATCCTGAAATTAATCTCTGTTTACTATAAATAAAATACTATCTCCTAATATTTTCTTCAACCAGTGCTGAAAATGGGGAAATATTTATATATTAGTATAAAAGGTCTTGTTTTGTTTGGCATTAATGGTGGCTTGCATTTGCAGTTCTGATTATGCTGTTTCTAAATTATTCAATCTACTTGGGTTTTATTGCTGCAGCTGCCACTTGAGTGACAAAAATATTATAGAAAGGTACTGTGAAATTATTACTCTGTGACGAGGGTACTTTTAAACATAATTATGTTTCTACAAAATCAGTTAATTGTAAATAATTGTTAAATCACTGTTCAGATAATTTTAAGATTCCATTAATTTTCTATAAATTGAAATATTTATAAATGTTTGAAACTGTGCATATTGGTATTTAATGATAAAATGACTTAAAATAAATTGACCCCTCATTCCTACTTGCATTTCTCATTTATAGACTAGAACTTAAAATCAAGGTTAAATCCAGAAGGCTGTTTCAGGAAACATAAAGCTCAGCTGCTAGCACTTAATCAGGCACGCTCTAAAGAACTAACCAAGAGCCTAAGAAGTAGTTTCTGAAATGGTGAGCACCTTAATCATTCTATTGGAAAAGACTACACTGTTCCACCTCAGCATCCAGAAAAAAACGGGTGAGGTCAGAAATAGTGATCACTTAGGGCCTCTTGTGCTAGCCATGCCTTTCTACTGGTTTCTTTCTGTTATCTGGGTTTGCTGATGGAGTCAAATGTACCATTATTCTCTCAACCTGATGGCCAAAACTTCAATCTTTCGTTCTTTAGTTAATCTGCAAAAGAAGTAAGTGCATCTTTGCTTCTGTAACAGTATCTTAGAATTTTTAGTGTTTCTTTTGAAATGCCCAAACTTAATTCTTTCGCTTTCTGAGTGTTTTGTTACCATGTTGGGAATGAATGCTAGGTATTTATGAGAAACCAGCAAAAAAAGATGTCATAGCCCAGAACCTAACAGCACTGATGGTACAGTAGGTAGCATTTAACTCATCGTGTCTCCCTAACGGTAAGTAGAAGCACAAACATTATTTTTACAGCTTTAATGAGCTATGAAATTGATACACGGAGAACTGCACATATTTAACTTATACACTTTAAGGAATTGGGACATATGCCAACACCCATTATACCATCACCACAATCATGGTAATAAACAAATCCATCCCCTCCACACGTTTCCTTGTGTCCCTTTGTTTTGTGTGTGTGTGGTAAGAATGCTTAACGTGAGATCTACCCTCCTCATGCATTTTTAAGTGCACAGTACCATGTTAACTGTAGACGGCACATGAGACAACACATCTCTTGAATTTACTTTTCTTACGCAACTAACTAAAGCTATTGAACAGCTGCTCTGCTTTCCCCCAATCCCTGGTAACCACCAACCTATTCTCTGTTACTGTGAGTTTGACGTTTTTGTTTCCTTTTTTGATTCCACACATAAGTGAGATTATGTGTGTTTGTCTTTTTGTGTCTGGCTTATTTCACTTAGCATAATGTCTTCCAGGTCTAGTGATGTTGTTGCAAGTGGTAGGGTTTCCTCCTTTTTTGAGGCTAAATATTTCATTGTGTGTGTATATGTATATATACATACACATACACACACATACCACATTTTTTTATCCATGCATCTGTTGATGGACTTCTGGGCTATTTCCATATCTTGGATGTTGTGAATACTGCTGTGGTGAACATGGGAGCGTAGATCGTTCTCTGAGATCCCAGTTTCCATTCTTCTGTGTAAATACCCCGAAGTGGGATTACTGAATCCTATAGTAATTCTTTTAGTTTTTAAAGGAATGTCCGTACTGTTGCATAGTGACTGTACCATTTTACGTTCCTACCGACAGTGTAGAAGGATTCCAGAAATAATTTTTGACTAAAAATACTGAAATAATGAAGTCTACTTGTTCTTTGTTTTTGCAACCTAACATTTTTTTCCTGACAACTTTCATGAGGTCACGTAATAGTTGGAAAAATGAGTGACTCTGAGGGCACCTGGCTGGCTCAGTTGGCAGAACCTGCAGCTCTTGATCTCAGGCTTCTGAGTTTGAGCCCCACATTGGGCATAGAGCCTACTATAATAATAATAATAATAACTTTAAAAAAAACCCTCTACTTTTAAAGATTTTATTTTTTTTAAAGTAATCTCTAAACCCAGTGTGGGGCCCAAACTCACAATCCTGAGATCGAGTCACATACTTAGACTGAGCTGGCCAGGCACCCTGAAAACTGACTTCTAAATCGACTCAATTACTACTTGGCCTGTACTTTGTATAGGTACTTATCTTAATTCCAGTTTTATGATAAAATACTAGATATGCTAAGCACCATAGAGAAAAAGCTCTCAAAAGTATTTCCTGAGGTTTTCCTTTAAATCCCATTTAGTGAAAATGACCCATTAAATTACATGTGGGGACTATAAAGATAAATACTCTGAGAAGCAGAAGGTCGGTTCAAAACAGGTCGCTCAAGGGGTGCCTGGCTGGTTCAGTTGGTGGAGTGTGCTGCTCTTAACAATGTTAGGGTTGTGAGTTCAAGCCCCATGTTGGGTATACAAATTGCATAAAAATAAAATGTTAAAAAATAAATAAATTGGTACAAACATGGAACAGAATATGTGTAGCTTTAGAAAATGATACTGTAGAAACATGGAAACTATCCAGGAAAAAATAAAAGAGCAAGGTGCAGAGGAGTGCATAAGTGTGCTCTTTCTGTTAAAAAGAAAAGCTGGGATGTTTGCCTATGCTGTGAGGACATTTTAGGAGCTGTTAATAGTGTTTACTTAGTAGGACAGAAAGTAGTGATAATCGGACATGCGGGAGACAAGGGTGAGAAAAACCGTTCCACTGTTCATACCTGTTTGAACTACATTAATTGTTAGCGTATGTAATCTTGAGCCATGTTAATGTATTAGCTGTTTAACAAATCTAATTTAAGGGGTCCTGATCTCAGCCCAGGTCTTGATCTCAGGATGGTGAGGTTAAGCCCTGCGTTGGGCTCCATGCTGGGCATTGAGCCTACCTAAAAAAAAAAACAAAAACAAGACTTCTGAATTTAAATTCAGAAGTCATTGTACATGAGTCTTCATGGCATCATTATTCATAACAGCCAAAAAAGAGGAAACAAGCTGTTGATGAATGGACAAATCAAAGGTGATATAGCCATACAGTGGAATATTATACAGCTATAAGAATGAATAAAGCACTGATAATCCATGTGGTAACATGATTGAGCCTTAGAAACTATACAAAGTGAAAAAAAGACACAAAAGCCACTTACTGTGTGATCCCACTTACAGGAAATGCCCCAAATAAGGAAATTCATAGAGGGACAAATGGTTACTAGTTGCCTGAGTCTGGGCTGGCGGGGAAGGGAAAAGAGAAGAAACTGCTAATGGGCATGAGGTTTTGGCGGGGGATGGGGGTGGTGGTGATGAAAATGTTCTAGAATTAGTGGTAAAGGTTGTACAACTCGGTGAATATACTAAAACCCACTGAATTATACACTTCAAAGGGGTGCATTTATGGCATATGTATTATATCAATGAAATACATAATGTTACGAATTCGGATGTTGTAAGTTAGTTACCCACAGGCAAATTCAGGCCACAGGCTTGTTTAAAATAACAAAATTATTTTTAATTTGCATTAATGTAAAGTCAGCCTATGACCAGTCCCTGATGGGAAATAAGTTCGTAATCTCTGAAATGAGCCCTCGGAAGGAAGGCTCCTTGAAAAAGTGGAGGTTAGTGAATTTAACTTTTTTTCTTCCATTTCCATTAACTTTTTCAAGTATCTAATATTGGAAATAAGGGAAATGATTTAGTCACTAATACATAAAAGATTGCGATGAAACAGAAGATCCGGCCTTCTATTCACCTTCCCAAAGGTTTCCATGGATGGTCTGTCCAATAGAATGTATTCTATACTAAAAGGATGCATTTAATCTGCTTCTCCCAAAGCCTTGATAAATAGGCAGTCTTCCAAAAGTGTTAGCCAAAATATATTGCCATAATTATCAGTAACTTGATTTTTCTCTAACTGGAACCCTATAGTGGTGTCATTTCTTAAGACTCTAAACAGTTTTTTTAAAAAAAAAAAAAGATTTCTTTATTTGAGCGAGAGAAAGAGTGCAGAGGGGAGTGGAAGAGGAAAGGGAAAGAATCTTAAGCAAACTCCACACTGAGCGCAGAGCCCGACCTCACTGCCCTGAGATCATGTCCTAAGCAAAAACTAAGTGGGACACTCAACCGATTGGCACCACCCACGAGCCCCAGGTTCTAAACAGTTTACTTTCATATGTTCATTATCTCCCCAAACTGTGTCTCCCCCAACTGTTTAAACCTTCAGCCCTTTTTGCTGATTTACCACCACAGTTTCTTTTTTTTTTATTTTTTTTTAAATTTTTATTTCTTTGACAGAAATCACAACTAGGCAGAGAGGCAGGCAGAGAGAGAGGAGGAAGCAGGCTCCCTGCCAAGCAGAGAGCCCGATGCGAGGCTCGATCCCAGGACCCTGGGACCATGACCTGAGCTGAAGGCAGAGGCTTTAACCCACTGAGCCACCCAGGCGCCCCTACCACCACAGTTTCTTAAAGGAAGAAACAATAGGTCCGTTTGTAATATACCTGTTCAGCTCATTGTAAACTGAATTCAAAGAACAGTGAATATTTGCGGGTTCACAGTCTACATCACTGGTTTCTCAGCTCAGGAAGCTTTATTCCTTTTTTTTTTTTTTTAAACTAAACTCTACGTCCAGTGTGAGGCTTGAACTCATGACCCCTAAGAATCACGTGCGCTACTGATAAAATGACCATTTCTAGGGCGCCTGGGTGGCTCAGTGGGTTAAGCCTCTGCCTTCGCCTCAGGTCATGATCTCAGCGTCCTGGGATCGAGCCCTGCATTGGGCTCTGCTCAGCAGGGAGCCTGCTTCCCCTTCTCGCTGCCTGCTCCTCTGCCTACTTAGGATCTCTGTCAAATAAAATGACCATTTCTTAGGGTGCCCGGCTGACTCAGTTGGTAGAGCATGTGACTCTTGATCTCGGGGTCCCAAGTTCAAGCCCAAAGGTAAGCCTAGTACTTGCTTTAAAAAAAAAATGGGTGCCTGGATAGCTCAGAAAAAAAAGACTTTTTTTCCTATTGTTCCTATAGTAAGCATCTGCCTTTGGCTAAGGTGGTGATCCCGAGCTCCTGGGATCGAGCCCTGTGTCACGCTGTCCAGCTCCCTGCTCAGTGGAGAGCCTGCTTCTCCATCCACCCCCTCCCTCTGCCACTCCCCCTACTTGTGCTCTCTCATGCAAGCTCTCAACCCCTCTCTCAAATATATAAATGAAATCTTAAAAAAAAACCTGAGCATTCCTGTGCTGGTTTTTTTTTTTAATCAAATAGTTATTTTGGAAATAGGTAAGAATAATACTGCTCTTAGGAAAATTGGAAAATAGAAAGAAGAGTAGAAAATAATCCATAATCCTAAAATGATGTCCGTGGTTTTTTTTTTTTTTCCCCCAAAGTTTAAGGCAGTGTTTTCAGAGATCTTGAATGTTCATAAACTTGATGTAAAAATTTAACACAAAACAACACAAGGTGTCATGTGTATGGACACATACAGGTGAACCAGAAGAATAACACTTGCACAGGGATGCTAAATACCGAGTTTAGGAGGGTGGTTATCTCTGAAAGGGAGAAGATGGAATCAGAGAACCTGAAAAGTTGTGTTTCTTCAAAAAATTAAAAGCGCTAAAGCCATTATAGCAAAATCTTAAGCTCTGATGCTTCCGAGCAGTGAGTACACATGTATTTACTATCTTCTCTATACTTAAAATATTTCATAATAGAAAGATAAGGCATATCGCTCTCCTAAAATCATACATGCTTAACCCATCCCTTCGTGTCCATTAGTGCAGTTTTGCTTATCCCGAAAACCTTCCCAATTAAAAGGGCTGAAGTCTCACTGATCAGCTGGCACAAATATTCAAAGCCCTTTTCTTCCCTCGGAGAGAGGCACAAATACATGCCAGGCCTGGACAAGAGCCGTGGGTATGGTGCACAGGGCTTTGCACGCTCTGAAGCCCGTTACTGCTTATTACTGCTTCCTAGTTAACTTCAGTGACTCTGGCTAATAGAATTGCACTCCCTGGTAACTGCATGGGCGTCCCAGAAGGAAGGTTGCCTTTCAAAACCAAGGAAAGAAAATCCTGTCTTCATAGGCATCCCCACATTCTCTGGTTGAGCCAAGCAATTGTTCCGTTCAAGCCAAAGATTTGTCTCCCACAACTGGAAGAACTGCTGAGGCTACAAGTGTTAACAGAGACTTCTTTCACCTGATCATAGTAGGCGGGCTTTCAAATATAACAAGTTTTTATTGAATTATTTTAGATGCGCATAATGCCAACATTAAGTGATTCTAACATGGATAGAGACTCAACCATTTCTGCTGAATTGTTTCAAACATCCAGGCACAATTTACAAAGCCATGTGCACCAACAAGATTCCTTTATCTCCTCCAAGTTCATCCCCTGTAGCCAGATCTTTAATCACCTTGCTAAAAGCCCTCTAGATAGAATAGGATCCAGTGACTGGGCTATTAAAAGCAGGTTTCTTGTTAGAAACAAATTTAATCTCTAGGTGGCGCTGCTCTCCACAGTTAGGCTTTTCTGTTTTAGGAAACTATCCGGTCAGCTGTAATGTACTGACCAAGTTCGGGTACTCATTGCTCGTAATCCTACTAAAATAAAAGCATTGTAGTGGTCACGGGAGATATCCATGATGCCTTCATGTGAGGATCATAAAAGTCAAAGGCTTAAGCAAAGCCATAAATCCATCTACACGTCCCTGCAGCCTTGATTTTCCTTAGTGTTTTCAGGTCATCATAAAATTAGATTATTCTCTTCACAATCTATACTTTAACATTTATCCATTATTTAAAAACTGGAATTATCTGGTAATTACACATTATATGCTTTCCTAAATGTATTCACAAGGGTCTTAGTTATAGCCTGTTTTCTTTAAAGGTATTTTTATATTTTTAAAGATTTATTTTAGAGCCCAAGCTCAAGGCAGGGGGGTTGGGTGGGGGGCGTGGATAGGGATAGGGAGCTGAGCTGGAGCCAACACCGGGCTCGATCTCGGGACCCTAAGATCGTGACCTGAGCAGAAAGCAAGAGTTGGTGGCCTAACTGACTGAGCCACACAGGTACCCCTGAAAGTTATTTTTAAACACATCGGTTCATAATTGACTTCTGGGATGACATGGTAGAATCAATCAATTCCCGGAGCACCTGGTGTCTCAGTCGGTTAAGCGTCTGCCTTCAGCTGGGGTCATGATCTCAGGGTGCTGGGATTGAGCCCCACATCTGGCTCCCTGCTTGGCGGGGAGTCTGCTTCTCCCTCTCCTCCTGCCGTTACCCTTGCTTGTGCGTTCCCTCTCTCCGAAATAAAAATTCAAAAAAAAAAAAAAGAATCAACCAATTCCTAAACAAAATTGTGCCCCCTTTCCCTGGTACCAAATTACTTTTTTTCCTATTGTTTTTGTTTTACACCTGTTTGGTTCTAGAAAATTATAAAGAAATAATCTTACAACAATCCACAAACACGGTAAAATCAAGACAAAATTTTGTTCATTGAACCATATGTTGATATGATTATTGTCTCAATACCAAACTAATATTTTTTACTCTTAATGGTTGTCATTAGCTTTTTACATGAGCTTTACAAAGTTATGAAGAAAATATTCTTACTACAATCCATCAGCTTTTAGATCATATGTTCTAAGCACCATAAGCACTTTAGCATCCAAATAAAATAAAACTTAATTTAGAAAATGATGAGAAATCTAATTTATAGAATATTTTGTAGCAAAAACAAAAACTTTCCCCAGCTGTACAGGACAAAGGGTTTACTTTGAAAAAAAATCACAGTAATCATATTAATGTTATTCAGCTACAAATAGGATTAAATTCCTTTAATCACAAAACAATTTTGAGCCAACAATTATAACACCCTAATTCCTTGGTGTCTTTTGAGTAGACTATTTTATTTGTTTGTTTTTGTTTTGAATTTTGTTCATTTATTTAAGTAATTTCTGCACCCAGAGTGAGCCTCGAACTCAGGACCCTGAGATCAAGAGTCACATGTTCCACTGACTGAACCAGCCAGGTGCCCTAAATAACGTATATTTGAAATTGAATTCTTTTTATATAAAATAAAACATTTTAAATTTTGATTTAAGTAGGCTCCACACCCAACATGGGACTTGAACACACAACTATGAGATTAAGAGCCTAATGCTTAAAAAAAAAAAAAAAAAAAAAAGAATTGCATGCTATAGTGACTGAGCCAGCCAGGTGCCCCTAAAATAAGACATTTTTAAAAGAAATTTCTGTGCATATACTACTCTAAGAAGAACGATAAACAACTTTGGGATCACATAATCTCAGTGAATTTTTAGCTTTGAGAAGTAATGGTATTTTGCTTTGCATTGTCCTATTAGAAACTTAGTTGGGTGTGTATAGATGCTAAAAATGTATAAGCAGGAAAACATAGTGAAAGACTGTCTTACACCAGCACTCTTTTTGGAGCTCTGCTCTAGAAAGATATTAACAATGTTTTTATCCAAACCAGGTAAGTAGATGTTAACTTGAAATAGAGTGAATGGCCTTAGAGCTATATTATTCCTGTCTCTGCATTCAGGTTTCTAGGTTAAGGAATGATTTGAGTTTTGTTCCCAAAATTGTTTTTAGTGGAGCTCACTTTAGTCTCCTTGGAAGAAGGTGTGGAGAAAGGCAGGTATGGTTTTTCCTACCAGCTTGAATTATTTATTGACTTTAGAATATGCAGATGAACTTGGCCATTCTAACTACGTGGACTTAAAGATGTTTCTGAAATCAAAGGGAAAAAAGAATTCAAATCCAATTCTGCCATTAAATATTTGATTACTAATGTAAAATATACTTAGATTATTACCAAAATGTACATGAATATCTTCTCAAAATCATGAATAACAGATGATTCAGTTAGTGATGTCTTCAGTGTGAGCATTTCACTTAGGGTAGTTGCGGGTCGATAGCTGGGTGTATCAGTTACCCATTGCTGCATGGAAGACTACCGAAGAGGAAATCCAAAAAGCTATACTCTTTTTTAGGAAAGCATGCATAGGTACTAAAACTGTTAAAAATGCAAAGGAATTATAACCAAGGAAGTCAGAATAGTGGTTACTTCTGGGAGCGTGTCTTTCATTCATTCGGCTGCCATAACAAAAAAATACCGTAGACTGGGGACTTCAACAACAAACATCTATTTCTCACAGTTCTGGAGGCCGGGAAGTCTAAGATGAAGGCACCCATGGCAGAATCGATGTCTGGAGAAGGCCTGGTTCCTAGACACTTCTTTCTGTGTCTTCATAAGGCAGAAGGAGCAAGGAAGCTCCCAGAGCTCTTTTCTTAGGGCTCTAACCCTATTCATGATGGCTCCATCCTCATGACCTAATCACTTCCCCAAAGCCCCTCCTCCAAACACCATCATACTGGGGATTAGGCTTCAATTTAGGAATTTGGGAGGGATACAAGCATTTAGTGTACGGCAGATGGTATGATATGGGAAGCTTACAGGATGATGGCCATTCTAGCTCGTGATGGGTACATGGATGTTCACTTTATAACAACACATAGCTTCTTCAACTACACACTACATATTATATACTATATTGTACACTATATACTATTATATACTATATAGAGAGTATACATTCTATTATATATACTCTTTCTGCATCTATATCATATCACAATAAGAAGGGCTAAACATATAAAATATCTAACAGAGACCATGGATGAAAATATCTTAAATGGGGGCGCCTGGGTGGCTCAGTGGGTTAAGCCGCTGCCTTTAGCTCGGGTCGTGATCTCAGGGTCCTGGGATCGAGTCCCGCGTCGGGCTCTCTGCTCAGCAGGAAGCCTGCTTTCCCCTCTCTCTCTGCCTGCCTCTCTGCCTACTTGTGATCTGTCAAATAAATAAATAAAATCTTTAAAAAAATAAAAAAAATTAAAAAAAGAAAATATCTTAAATGAAGAAAAAAAGCACGAGAGCAAAATCACAAGCCTATCCAAAACTCTTACTCTCTTCCCTGCTATATTTTTTCCATAGCACTTACCAGCATCTGACACATGGATTTTATGAAATGACTTTGTCATCTACTTCCCTTACCTACATCTGGAATGTATTTTTCATGAACACAGGATTTTTTTTTTGTTTTTAATCCTCCATGCCTAGGAGTGTGTAGCACATGGTGGGTGCCGAATATGCATGTATTGAATTAATGAATGAGTGAATAGCATTTTAAAAATTAACCTTTTGCTGCAGGAGAGACTGTTCTGGTGGTTTGCTGCTTTATGAATGATGGGCCTCCTGGTGTCTTAGATAATGATTTTCCATCATGTATCTGGTGATCAGTCACTGGAGTGTCGAGCTTCCCACAGAGTTTGGTGGGAAGGAAGGCCCATTGGCCATTTTATCTCCTAAGAGTTGCCTTTTCTGTCACTTTTAAGCTTATGCATTCTCCTTAAAGGTTGAGGTAAAGTGAGGAAGGTTAACAGAAATTACCACAACTCAGAGCAATTCTGGGACATAGATCCTGCATATTACAGTCATCCTGTTAAAAACTCCATGATAACTGAATTTCTCCTGCTGTGACCATGTTAGGTCAGAGAATACTATTGAGGTTCCTAAGAGAGGTCTACACTACACTATTTTTTAAAGTAAATTTTTAAAGAGTTTATTTATTTTTGAGGAAGGGGGCATGAGCAGGGGAGGGGCCAGAGGGAGAAGCAGACTCTCTGCTGAGCAGGGAGCCCGATGAGGGACTCAGTGCCAGGACCCCGGGATCATGACCTGAGCTGAAGGCAGATGCCTAAGGACTGAGCCACCCAGGTCCCCTACACTACACTATTAACAGTGCTTTCCTATTGGACTATGGGGATGGGGACTTTTAAGTTCTACTGGATATATATATATATATATATATATATATATATACACACACACACACACACACACACACACACACACACACACATATATAGTTTGACTTTTTAAAAAAGTTTAGTAACGAATTGCAACTACAAAGAACAAATTGAAAGCAAATTAAAATTTGCAGGAATCTTGAAGAAAATGAAAATACATTTGAAAACATTGGAGGAAAGCAATGGGGGAAAGAACATAGCACCTAAAGTCTTGGGCTCTTTGCCTGGATTTGACGCACAGTAATGAGTCTTGTGGCCTCCATCTCGTTGTTTAACTTGCTTGCCTCAGTCCCTCATCTAGAACATAAAGATAACAATCCCTTCTTCTTAGAGTTATGAGGATTAAATTAAATAATACATACACATTGCTCAGAACAAGGGTGTCAGAACAACTGCACAATAAACGTTAGCTAGTATGATCCTTTAATCTGTAGGGGAAATAGTAATGATACAATGTTATAAAAGCAAGAGGATCAGGCGCCTGGGTGGCTCAGTGGGTCAAAGCCTCTGCCTTCAGCTCAGGTCATGCTCCCAGGGTCCTGGGATCAAGCCCCACATCGGGCTCTCTGCTCAGCGGAGAGCCTGCTTCCTCCTCTCTCTCCTTGCCTGCCTCTCTGACTAGTTGCAATCTCTATCAAATAAATAAATAAAATCTTTAAAAAAAAAAAAAGCAAGAGGATCTACAAAAGAAGAGGGTCCCTACATGCCCTATGCCCATCTCAAAATGTCAAATGTCCTCAGAGGCCAGGCAAGAAATGTAAAGAGGGAAGAAGGAAAGCAAGCTGGGAGACACACAGGTCTGTAGAAAGACTGCGTACGTTGCCTGAATGGCGGTTGTTGCCATGGGGAGTTGTGGGTCCCTGTTGTAATCTCTTAATAAGCATAATCCTACTCATATAGAGTACACACCGAGGACCTGAGAATACACTACTTTAAATTCAGAAGCTCTTGGGAGGTGGGTGAACAAAGCCTGAAATATATTGCATGTCCTTAAAAAAAGAGCAGCCAGAATTTCTATCTAGATCTGTCTTCCTTTAAGGCAAAATGCCTAAGAGGTTCAATATAAAATATTGACCTTTTGGTTTATAAAATGTTCACATGAGATGACGATGACAGGCAGGCAACAATGGTGATGATGATGATGATGACGATGATGATTGAGTTGTTACTATATTATCCAGCTTAAGTACTGTACATCTTTTATCATGCATTATCACATTTAAGTCTCAGAAATACCCTTTAAGTTAGTTAATATTACTTCTATCCTACTAGATAATTTATTGAGCTATCAGAGTATGTTTTCTCCCTGCTGTATACTTTTTTCCTTTTAATGACTGGAGGATTTAGGCTTGGGAGGAGGAGAAAGATGTAAGTGCTTCTGAGGCCAGTGAGGAAAGAAAGGGAACATAGGAAGTGGGTCCCAAGTTTTCACAAGAGGAGAGCCTCAGGCTCTTCTCCCTACCAAGACTTAGGGAGTGGGGAGAAAACTTGAGAAGCCTTGTAGGAGAACAGGCGTGGCAAGGAACAGGTAGTGAGGTGGTGCTCAGGGACGCTGATCCTGTGACTAGAATCTTCCTCCGGAAGAGACAAGCATCTCAAATCCCAAGGGGTAGCCAGAGATGTTGAATGCTTTGCCCAAGGTCAAAGAGCAAGAGCAAGTAACAGAACTGAGATTCAGGGGACACTAGGCGTTTGCCTTCTGCTCCGGTCGTGATCTCAGAGTTCTGGGATCGAGTCCTGCATCGGACTGCTTCCTCGGCGGGGTGACTGCTTTTCCCTCGGCCCCTCCCCCTCCCCCTGCTCGTGCTCTCTCTCTCTCTCTCTCTCTCTCTTTCTCTGTCTGTCTGTCTTCAACAAATAAATAAATAAAATTTAAAAGAAATGCATTCACTTCTAAAAAAGAAAAAAAAGAGAACTGAGATTCAAGGCCAAGTGTGTCAGACTGCCAAGGCCAAGCTCTTCACCAATCTACCAGACTTCTTAGCATCATTGACTCTCTTCCAGTCTTGATGAACTGTTGTCCTGCCATATGAGTTTCTGGACCCCAAAACTGGTTAATGTATACATTCAGAAATGGTACCAAGAAATGGTAGTTGGACAGGAGACAGTCATTTAACTGTCTTCCCTGAAATCCTACTGGGTTAGCTTTGATTCCACATTCCATTCTGTGGCACAGGCTTATTTCCACTTTCACTCTATGAAGTCGCCATGATGACTATTTGCAAGTGTATTTACTTGCAAGCCCTTATTTTCTACTTCAGTAACTTCTGCCATTAATATTTATTATTAATCCATAAAGCACACATAATTGGATCTAAGTAGGTGACCCTAAATTAGCAAAGTCCTAGCCCATCAACTGCAGAAGATTTATTGGTTCCAGGAGTAATTCATTTTTTTAAATCACTGATTCTCTGGGGGGATTTCAGAGCCGCTTTTCATGGCCATTGCTTCTCAGATAACTGACAAAATCTCCTGAGCAGACTTTGAAAGTGCTGGATATTTGATAAATGTCCAGAACTTTCATTTAAGGTTAAGGACAGAAGGTGATCATTGCTCTGTGAATAATACCAGAAAAGGAAAGACTGTCTTGATATACTCCGGATAAAAAGGGCACAGTGAGTGATACCCTTGATAACTTAATTTGGTGTACAAATTTCTTTTTTGTTGTTGGTTATTTTGGTTTTTAAAGATTTTATGTATTTGATTCAGAGAGAGAGAGTGAGAGAGAGCAAAAGCAGGGGGACCAGCAAGCAAAGGGCGAGGGAGAAGCAGGCTTTCCACAGAGCAGGGGGAGCCTGACATGGGACTCCATCCCAGGACCCCGGGATCATGACCATGACACCTCTCTGGCAGTGATGAGTGTGGAAATAATAAGCTGAATTATCTCTATTAATTTCACAAATAAAAGAATGGATCAAAAAAAAAGACATCTCAGAGAAACAACAATCATTCAGGGAAAAAATTGAAAATAAAAAGCCAAAGAAATAATTTACTGTGTCTTAAGACTTTAAATACCACATTTTCAACACAGAAGGAGAGAAAGGGAATGCAGGGGAAGGAGAGACAGATTGAGAAAGAAAGTGGGGGATAGAGAAGCAAATGAAAAAACAAGCAAGGGCACCTGAGAGGCTCAGTCAGTTGAGCATCTGACTTTTTTTTTTAAGATTTTATTTTATTTCAGAGAGAGAGAGACAGAGGAGGTGAAGAGGCAGAGGGAGAGGGAGAAGCAGACCTCCCATTGAGCAGGGAGACCAACATGGACTTGACCTCAGGACCCCGAACTATAACCCAAGCCAGAGGCAGGCGCTTAACTGACTGAGTCACCCAGGCACCCCTTGATTATTTTTAGTAAAACTTATTGAAGAGAAACCTATATAGAAAGGACGCTCAGAGCCTCCCCCATCCCAGGAAAGCAGGAAATAAGTCTCCCATGTGGAAGGAGCTGCCCATGTACCAGGAAGTAAAGAGACATCCTTATCACCAGATGTGGGGAATTTAGAGGCCAGAGGCTTTCTAAACAAGCCTGGTTACTTTTTACTAATTTACTACTGCAATCCAAATTCTGTCTAGAATTCCTGGCTAATTGACACTCCCAAAGTTAAGTTTTCTTTGTTCTGTCAATTTCTCACAGATTTATTATGTCTTTCTCTACAAAGGATAAAAACTGTGTGCCTTGGTCATTTATTCAGGTCTCAATTTCATTATTGGACCTCCATGCACACTTAATAAAACTTTGGGTTTCTTCCCCTGTGAATGTGTGTCGTGTAAATTTAATTCCTACTGCAGCTGGAAGGCCTTGAAAAGAATTTCTCATTCCCTTCAAAACCATGTGTGGCTGACTGATTAATTGCTGCTGGCTGGATTCCAGCTCCCTGTATCCTGCCCCTGAGTGATTCTCTTGGACGATGACTCTGGGCTTGATTATGTGACTTCTTTTACCAATGAGACAACAGTAAATGGGAAGCAAGCAAAAGCTTCCAAAGTCGTAGCACGTTGGGATATTGTCTCTTATTTTTGCTTGATGCCCTGAGACTACCATGTCAACAAGACCAGCTCTCCTACAGAAGAGGAGAGCCCATGAAACAGTTAGGAAGTCACCTCAGCTGAGGGCTCATAGTTCGCTGACCAGTGCACGACAGCCCAGATGCCAGCAGTAGAAGAAGCACCCATCTGAGCGTAGCCCAGACTGCCAAAGTTCAGAATTGTGAGTCCATGAATGATTGTTGTTTTAAGCTATTATGATTGGGGGGATGATTATGACCCAGTAAAAGCTGATACCAGTAAAAGCTGACCCAGTAAAAGCTACATAAAAGAGTCTTGTTTCCCTCTCTCACAAGTCAGTAGTATGGTATTGTGATTTATAATAAGACAAATATATTTGGTCCTTGGCACAGAGCTTCTAAAACCCTCGGAGTTTCCGGTGAGGAGAGTGGTAAAGGTGTCTTTTGTTATGTTTTGTTATGTTATGTTTTGTTATGTAATGAGGTGAGTTTGGGGAAAACGCTTGAAGATGGAGTTGCCGGTGGAACCAATCATGTTCTTAGAGGGTTGGAACTCCCAGCCCCACGCCCAGACCTCAGGGTGGAGAGAGGGACGGGAGATCACACTCAATCACCAATGGTCAATCATTTAATCAATCACACCTGGGTCCTGAAGCCTCCACAAAAACCCAAAAGGAAGGTGTTCAGAGAGCTTCTGAGATAGTGGAGCGCTGGAGGTGCGGGGAGACAGGAGGGCTCCAAGAGCTTGGCGGCCCTGTGCCCCTTCCCACACAGCCGGTCCTGTCTGTCTCTTACATATGGCTCTTCCTGAGTTACATCCTCTTCTGATTCACCAGGGACCTGGTAAGTAAATGGTTTCTCTGTGTTTTGTAAGCTGTTCCAGCAAATGAATTGAACCTGAGGAGGGGATTCTAGAAACTTCTGATCTATAGCTGATCCGTGAGAAGCTCGGTGATGACTTGGATTTGTGATTGGCATGTGAAGGTGGGGGTTGGAGTAGGGGGTGGCAGTCTAGTGGGACCGAGCCCTTCACCTGAGGTATGTCACGCTATGTGCAGATAAATGGTGTCAGAATCCAGCTGACTTATAGGACACCCAGCTGGTTTTGCTGAGCTGCTTGGGGGTGTGTTGGGGCGGGAGATAATCCGCGCATGGCAACTGAGTGCAGGATCACAGGTAGAATCCTTATTACTGGTATTATGGAGCCATTTGTGGAGCTATGCATCAGCTTTGATGCCTTCCTCTCCGTCAGCCTGCACATATGCATCACCACACTCTTGTTTTTACTTCCTAGAAATCCGAAATGCCTCCCTTGTGGTTCATTTATAGAGGCAGTATCCTAGTCCAGGCTTGCTCTGAGAGTGAACGGGGATGGCTCTTTCTCGACGCTCCCTGCATCACCCCCGCCCCATTCGGATCTGCTGTCCGGTGTAACAGAATGAGCATTTTCTGGCAAATGTGACCATGCACAGCACTCCCTTCTGTGTCCACTCCTTCAGTCGCTCTCATTCACCCAAGCAGAAAAGTCCCTGTTTTCCCCTTTCCCGGCCTTTGCCGCCCCATCCCCCACTTCTGGCCTCACCTCCACAGGCCTCTCTGCTCGAGCTCTTCTTTCAGGTTGGCTAATGGGCAGTGCCCCAGCCATAGAGTCTTTTGTGGCATGCTGTCGCTTTCACCACGAATTTTTCTGTTTTTTTTAAAAAAGATTTTATTTTTATTTATTTGTCAGAGAGAGAGCACACAGGCAGGCAGAGAGGCAGAGGGAGAAGCAGGCTCCCTGCTGTGCAGGGAGCCCGATGTGGGACTTGATCCCAGGACATGGGGATCATGACCAGAGCGGAAGGCAGCCGCTTAACCCACTGAGCCACCCAGGCATCCCTAATTTTTCTCTGTTTTGCCCCCATGGACTTTTTTTTCCCACCTTACTCTGTCCCCCCCTGGCTTCGCCTGCTGAGGGAAGCCTTTCCTGATGACATAGGGGGAGGTTCTAGCCTCCTGGACTGTACTGACGTCCTGTCTCATTCGGCGGTTGCGTGTGCTCATGTTGGTGTGGCGCCTAGGATGAATGTCTGTCTTCCCAGCCATACTACACACTCTGGAGAGTAAGAAGTACTGAATTTTGCTGCCCCTTGGCACCCTAATCCCTTAGCATAGTGCCTGACACATAACCGACACCCAGAATTTGACTGGATAACTTTGATGGGCAGAATTATGATTGCACTTGGCATACGAAATAAATTCAACAGATAGTTCCTGAGTTAAGAACTGCTGAATGCATAAGCCTGGGATAGGAAGGGGATAGTGAATGAAAAATTCATATCCGAACTGCACTGCGTTTTTTGCATGTCATACACTAAGTATTTTTGAAATGAATGAGTAATTTAATTAGAGGATTTTGAAGGGATAAATAAGACTGTGTGCAAAAAACCAACAACATTTCCTTTATTCTTGCAATAATCAATTACGTGGTTTCCTTTGTGTAGCTACAGCACTAATTTGTAAACAAAACTTAAATGAGTACTTCCGTGCCTATCCATCTATGAACAGTGGTGAAGTTCTGTGGGATAATACTTAGTGATCGTAATTACTGAATATCTCTATAGTCCGCAAAAAGATCTCTCTTGGTTTGTGCAACATTAAACTCTTACCACTAGAGAAATGAGCATAAATTCAAGTCCCCTTTTCTTAAGCATAAGTAGCAATCAGAACCGAAGATAAATATTATTTTGACCCCGATCATCCTCCTTATTAACCTTCTTGAAAGCCTCTCCATGTCTCAAATGTATACAAGTATTAAAAAAAAAAAAGTGGTGTCCTAGAAAATCCGCACGTTTGGAAGTACCTCACAGACATCCCGCAGTGCATCACTGCAGGAGTGGTCCCCGAGCTGCCCACACCTTTCTGTATCCGCACCTGTGATTCCTGGGTGCACTGACTGACTGCTTGGCTATGTGACTTGCCTTGCCTACAGAATGATGAGTATAAAATGATGGCTTATTTAGGACTGTGTGAGAGGGTTATTTTTATTTTATTTTATTTTTTTACCCAGCTAAAGCTAGTGGCCCCAGTCTTGCTACTCTACCAGTTTTCTAAACACGAACCTGATCTCTGAGTCCATTACTTACAGGCCTTCAAGATTCGGAAGTGGCCTTAGGGCACCTGGCTGGCTCAGTTGGACAAGCAGGCAGCTCTTGATCTCAGGGTCATGAGTTGGAGCCCCATGCTGGGTACAGAAAGAACTTAAATAAAACTTAAAAAAAAAATTTCAGGGACACCTGGGTGGCTCAGTTGGTTGAGTGTCTGCCTTTGGCTCAGTTCACAATCCCAGGGTCCTGGGGTGTATTTCCACATCAGGCTCCCTGCTCATTAGGGAATCTGTTTCTCCCTTTCCCTCTGTCCCTCCCCTCAACTCATGTGCATGCTTGCTCGCTTGCTCTCAAATAAAAGAATAAAATCTTTAAAACAAAAATTCAGGAGTAGGTGTGTGTGTTTAACTTTCAATGGGTCAGAAAAAGCCCCAGTGTCCATGGAATTACATATGCTTCTGTAGAGTCTAATCTAGGAGTCACTTCTCAGTGTATTTTGAAATTTCAGCCTCTAACTAGGAATCATGCATAGGGGATCTTTGGCCACACATGACACTGACCTAGGGCTCTAAGTCTTCGGGAAGGAGAGATGTCAGCCGTGATTTCCTGTTGAATTTCTTTCTTCTGCATATTCAGCATCTTAATGCAGTACTCTGACTGGGATGCAACCCTCTTGACATTGTTAAACAGTGATAAATAGGTCCAGATGCTTTACTTTAAAAGGACAGTTTAGTTAATGTTCCTCGAGGAGAAGCAATAGTAACCAGTGATGCCATTTGTCTGGTCATTCTGGGCTCCAGATGGCCTTATCCGTGCTTGAGGAAATACGAATGTTTTATTGAGCTGGAAGATTAAATACGAGCTGAGCCACTTCTACCACTTTGGGAGGGGTTTTAAATTGAAGCCGCAGGCATTTCTGGTGAAACGCACACATGTAATGTAACCAAGTGATCAAAACTGCTCTCTTTTGCACCAGGAGGAGTGAGCTGTGTCTGTTCCACAAACAATTGATAGAATACTCCCTCCCTGCCTCCTAGCAGAAAAACACTTGGGAGTATTATTGACTAAATTTACAAAAGAAGTAGTTTCAGGACTATGTATCTTTAGGTCTCTAAGATGATTAAATAGCTTCATGAAAGATTTTGAAAGCGGGATTACCCAGATAAAATGCTAGTAGGTGATTGCTTAGAAGTCATGGTTGGTTCTTTAACTTCAAATACACTTCCTCCAAAGGTCGTCAGATTAGTTACATGATGGTTACATCAAGGAGATAAGATTGTCACCCTTATTCCACACTAACACTTAATAAAAATGAGCTGCTATTAGTACTTGATCACCAGTGATCACTGGGAACCCAGTTTAGATGCTGGAAACAATGGGAACTAGCCTCGAGAGATGGCAAACATGGCCCAAATCTTTGCCTTTGTTCCCAGTGTGGTTGATTTATCCGCCCCTCGACTGGCCATTGGCCATGTGACTTGCTTTGGCCAATGGGACACCAAAAATGTGATGCAACCACAGGTTTGAGAAGTGTTTGTACAGTTTGGGTTTGCCCTCTCTTGCACCTCTCGGGCGAACGCCTTGTGAAGAACCCCCGGCTGTCCTGCAGAGGACAAGAAGCCCTGTCACTAACAGCACTCCAGCCAACAGCCACCAACCTGCCAAACATAAGGGGGTCAATCATCTACATTATCCATCTGGCAGTGTGAGTGATCCATGCTCGAAAGCAAGTGAAATCAACACAAGTAGCCTTGCCCAGAATCTGCCCACTGACCCACAGTCCCGAGAGCTAAATAAATGCTGGGTTTTAGTTGCTGATTTTTATAGAAGTTAAGCAGTAAAAGCTAACTGCTACATAGCTTCAGCCAAAACAGAAGAGTGATTGGAAGACCCTTGTGTGTTTTGAGGCTGAAGGAAGTGGAGGAAAAGACAAGATAAACTTGAACTTCAGGAGCAACCCGTACCAAGGACTTGAACATGAGCACAAAATAAAACTGATCACCGTCTGGGATGAAGAGAAATTTTAAAGGTGCATGTAGCTAGTGAGCAATATTAATTTTTTAAAAACCTGTCCAGTGTTCACCTAAATAGAATTCCAAATCCACCTTTAAAAACATTTCCTGCCTGGGGTGTCTAGGTGATTCAGTCCATTAAGCTCAGAGGCTTAACTCCTGATCTCAGCATCCTGGGATCCAGCCCTGAGTCCAGCCCCTGGCCAGGTTCCCTGCTCAGCAGGGAGTTTGTTTCTCTCTCCCTCTCCCCACCTGACTCATGCTTGCTCTCAAATAAATAAATAAATAAATGAAATCTTTAAAAACATGCACTGCTTCACTACAGCGAAAGAAACACTTTGCTTCAAAGCAGGGACCGCCTGAGAATAGCAAGCAAGCGTTTGCAACTTTAACCACCCTGGAGTCCTGATGCTAGTCTGGGCTTTCATCAAAGGCAAATGCGTAGTAGCTGCAGAAGCTGTTGGCCCATCAGAATGTTTCCTCTGGATCTTCTTTACGAAATATCAGTCACTACATGTTCCACATAGGCTAAAAAAATGTATTACCCTTTCTGGCACTGTGTCAGAATGGAAAAATCAAACCTACTAGTAATAAATGAATAAATATGAAGAGTGAGGGCTTCCGTATTTTTAAAATATATTTTTATTGAGATATAATTGATACAACAGTGTGTGTTTAAGGGTATACAACATATTGATTTCATATGTTTATATATTTGCAGTATGAAAAACACCATAATATCAGCTAACCTCTTGATCACTTAACTATTCTTGATGGAACAATGGAGAGCTAGTCTAGAGGTTTGGGACGTGACGTGGGTGACTTGTAATCACTATGCTGTGCATAGGACTCACTTACCTATCAGTTGCCTTGGACCCTTAAATACCATCTCCCCAGATTCCACTCCCCCACCCCAACCCCTGATAAATACCATTCTACTCTGGTTTTACAAGGTAGGCTTTTTTAGGTTTCTTACACAAGTGATAGTGTACATCATTTGTTTTTATCTGACTTACTCTGTATAACGTCCTCAAAGTCTGTCTGTGTTCTCATAAGTGGTAGGATTTCTTCGTTTGGCATGGCTGAATAAGCTGTTGTGTATGTATACATCACATCATCTTTATACGTTCATCCCATCATAGAAAGGTAAGGTGTAGTCAAGTTTTGGTTATCTTGAATAGTGCTGCAATGAACGTGAATGCAGATAATTCTTAGATGCTGTTTTCGTGTCTTTTTTTTTTTTCTTAAGAAAAAGTGTATTTACTTTGCCTCCATTTTGAACATTGGGGGCTGGTAAACTCTCTGAGAAACATGGGGCTTGAACTCTGGACGCTGAGATCAAGAATTATACGCTCTCCTGACTAAGCCAGCTGGGCATCCCTCCAATGTTCTTCATTTCTACTGAATATATTTGACCTATATCAATGTGTAAATTTAATGTGTATAACATGGTAATTTGATCAATTTGTATATTGAAATTAGACTCTAATTGTAGCAATAATGAACACTTCTGTCACATTACATACTTACTCTTTCATTTTAGTGGTCAGAACAGTTCTAGTCTCTTAGCAAGACGTTTTCATTTTCCTTGGATTTTTACTCAGGAGTGGGATGGCTGGATGGTGTGTTAGTTGTATTTTTAACTTTCTGAGGAATTACCATATGGTTTTCTGCAGCGGTTGCACCAGTTTACACTCCCAGCAATTGTGTGCAAGGCTTCCCTTTTCTGTAAATGTTTGCCAACGTCTGTTTCTTTTCGGTGATCACCATGCCAGCAGGTGTGAGGTGGTAGCTCATCGTGGTTTGGTTTGCATTTCTCTGATGATGAGTGATATTCTTTCATGTATCTGTTGGCCACCTGTACATCTTCGGAAAATGTCTCTTTAGGTCCTCTACCCATTTTTAAAATTTTGCATTTTAATTATTTTTTAAGCAGGCTGCACAACCAGCAGGGTGTGAACTCAAGACACCGACCTCAGGACCTGAGTTGCTAACAAGAGTCAGACCCTTACCTGATTGAGCCACCCAGGCACCCCTCCATTTTTGAAATCAAAGTTTTTGAGGGGTGGTGGTGTTCAGTTATATGAGTTCTGGATGCATTTTGGATATCCAATCCTAATCTGATAAATGGTTTGCAAATATTTTCTACCATTCAGTAAGTTGCCTTGTTTTGTTATTCAAGTATAATTAAGATAAAGTATTGTTAATTTCAGGTATACAGTATAAGAATTCAGCAATTCCATATGTTTCTCAGTGCTCATCAAAATAAGTGCACTCTTTATCCCCTTTATTTTTCTCACCCATCCCTCTATCCACCTCCCCTCTGGCAACCACCAGTTTATTTTCTGTATTTAAAAATCTCTTGTGGTGCCTGGGTGGCTTAGTCAGTTAAGTGTCTGCCTTCAGTTCAGGTCATGATCCCAGGGTCCTGGGATGGAGCCTAAGGTTGGGGGGTGTCCCTGCTCAGTGGGGAGTCTCCTTCTCCCTCTCCAATTGTTGCTCTCTCTGCTTGTCCTCTCTCACTTGCTCTCTTTCATTCTGTCTCTCAAATAGATAAATAAAATCTTTTTAAAAAACCTCTTGGGATGCCCAGATGGCTTAGTCAGTTAACCATCTGCCTTTGGCTCAGGTCATGTTCCCAGGGTCCTGGGATCAAGTCTCATGTCAGACTCCTTGCTCAGCGGGAAGCCTGCTTCTCCCTCTATCTCTGCCTGCCACTTTGCCTGCTTGTGCTCTCTCTCTCTGACAAACAAATAAATAAATATTCTTTTAAAAATCTCTTATTGGATCTTTCTTTGCTCAATTTCACAATGAGTGAAATCACATGGTATTTATCTTTCTCTGACTTATTTCACTCAGCCTAATAATCTCTAGCTCAGTAACCAAGATATGGAAGCCACTCAAGCAAGTGTCTATCAAGATGAATGGATTAAGATTTATTGTGTGTGTGTGTGTGTGTATAACATACACACTATGTACATAACATACATACATATTGTGTGTGTGTGTATATATATAACATATATACTGTGTGTGTATATATATAACATATACTGTATATACATATAACATATGCAGTGTGTATATATATAACATACTGTGTGTATATTTTGTGTGTGTGTGTATATACACACATATCTATAGAAACACACACACACACTCTCTCTCTCTCTATACACACACACACACACACATACACACACACACACACAGTGAAATATTTGCCACAAAGTGGATGGACCTAGAGGATATAATGCTAAGCATAGTTTGCCTTTCCATTTTTTGGTTATTTTTGCTGTGTTGAAATGTTTTAATTTGCTATGGTCCCACTTGGTGGTAGTAGTGCTTATGCCTTTTGGTGTCTTACCTGAAAAAATCATTGCCAAAACCAGTATCGAGGAGCATCTTCCCTATCTTTTCTTATAGTAGTTTTACGTATCTAGTCTTAGTTTTAAGTTCTTAATCCATTTTGAATTAATTTTCATGACTAGTGTAAGATAGGGGTCCAACTTAACTTTTGACATGTGGTTATCTGGTTTTCCTAATACCGTTTGTTGAAGAAACTGCCAAGCGTTCTTGGCTTCCTCGTGAAGTATTAGTTGGCTGATAAATAGAACCCAGAAATAACCCCCCTTGTTTATCGTGTATCTTTTTTTTTAATGCTGTTAAAACAACTCTAGCTTTATAGTATAGTAAGAAATGAGGACATGTGAAGTCTGCAGTTGGATTCTTTGGCATGATTGCTTTACTACTCGGGGTCTTTTGTGGCTCTCTACAAATTTTAGCTAAGTTAACTCTGTTTTTTGAAAAATGCCACTGGAATTTTAATAGGGATTATATTGAATTTATAGGTGGCTTGGGTAGTGACATTGTGATCATATTTTTCCAATCTGTGAACTTCTGGTATCTTTCTTGGCATTCGCTTATCTTCAGCTTCTGTGTTCAAAGTCTTAACGTTGCAGAGATCTTTAACTTCCTTAGTGGGGTGTATTCCTAAGTATTGTTTTTGATGCTATTGTAAATGGGTTAGTTTTCTTTTCAGAGGTTTCATTGTTAGTCTATGGAAACATGACTCATTTTTAAAATGATGTAGATAAATAATATTTATCACATAATATTATATAGGTGTGTTGTGTAGTTCTGCTGAAATCATTGATTAGTTCCAACCATTTTCTGTTGCATCTTGAAGGTTTTCTAGTCTCTCATCTGCAATAATGACCATTTTACTTACTTTGCTATTTAAATGATTTTTAAATTTCTTTTTATAATTGAAGTATAGTTCAATTAGTTTCGGCTGTATGTCATAGTGATTGAACACTGCTATACATTATGAAGTACTCATGGTAAGGACTGCTATCCTGTTACCGTGCAGTTGGAACAATATTATCAACTGTTTTCTCTATGCTGTATTTTTCATCCCTGTGACTGACTTTATAAATGGAAGTTTGTACTTCTTATTCTCCTTCACCTATTTGACCTATTCCCCCACCCTCCACCCCTCTGAAAAACCACTAATTTGTCCTCTGTGTTGGACTCTGTTTCTGTGTGTATGTGTGTGTTTTAGATCTCACAGAGAAGTTAAATCATACAGTGTTTGTGTTTCTCTGGCTTACTTTGTTTAGTACAATATTCTCCAAGTCCACCTATGTTGTTGCAAATGACAAGATTCCATTCTTTTTTTTTAATGGTTGAGTAATCCCACATTCTGTATAAATACTACATCTTTACTCGTCTGTTGATAAACACTTGGGTTGCTTCCATAATCTTTGCTATTGTCAATAGTTCTGCTGTTAACATAAGGGTCCATAATTCTTTTCAAATTGTTAGGTTTATTTTGGGTAAATACCTAGAAGCGGAATTGCTGAGTTATGTTGTATTTATATTTTTAACTTTTGAGATGCTCCATACTGTCTTCCACAGTGGCCATACCAGTTTACATTCCCACCAGCGGGGCATGAGCGTTCCTTTTTGTCCATATCTTTGTTGCCCTTGTTATTTCTTGTCTCTTTGATCGTAGCTATTTTGATGGATATATGGTGATCCCTCATCATGATTTTTTAAAAATTTTTATTTATTTTTAAAATTTCTTTTCAGTGTTCCAGAATTCATTGTTATGCACCACACCCAGTGCTCCATGCAATACGTGCCCTCCTTAATACCCACCACCAGGCTCACCCAACCCCCTTCCCCCCTCCCCTCCAAAACCCTCAGATTGCTTCTGAGTCCACAGTCTCTCATGCTTCATCTTCCGCTCTGATTTCCCCCAACTCCATTCTCCTCATCATGATTTTTTAAAAGATTTATTTATTTGAGAGAGAGTGCACATGCCTGCATCTGGGGGGCTGAGGGGGAGAGAGAATCCCAAGCAGACTCCCTGCTGGTGAGCAGCCTGATATGGGGCTGAGATCATGACCTGAGTCAAAATCTAGAACTGGACACTCAACTCTCTGTGCCACCCAGGCGCCCTGTGGTGATTTTGGTTTACGTTTTTCTTTTCTTTTCTTTTTTTTGTTTTAAGACTTTTTATTCATTTACTTGACAGAGTGTGAGCACAGCATGGGGAGTGCCTGGCAAAGGGTAAGGGAGAAGCAGGCTCCCCACTGAGCAAGGAACCTGACGCAGAACTTGATCCCAGGACCATGATCTGAGCTAAAGACAGATGCTTTACCTGGGTGACTGAGCCACCCAGGGCCCCTTGATGATTTTGGTTTACATTTTTCTGATAATATTGAGCAATTTTTCATGTGCCTATTCTGGCCATCTGTATGTCATCTTCGGGATGACATTACTTTTTTTCTGTAGTGAAATATAATTAACCCACCATGAGGTATTAGTTCTCCGTGTACATCCCAATAACCCAACACCTGCTACATGTGGTGTGGCGGTAGGCACTGAGGGAAGGAGGAAGAGACAGTGGCCTGACTGAGACCAGGTGTGGTGGTGCAGAAGCTGCTTCAGAGGGTGGGGGGCTGGTTGGGGTGGGGCCACAGGAGCATGCCGGGGTGGGGCAAGCAGTGTAACAAGGTGGAGACAAGGTGTCACCTTGTTCTTGTGTCTGGCCGGCTAGGCTGAGGTCAGGCAAGAAAATGGCCATCTGTCAGCACTTCCATTCCTAGATAAAGCTCCTGCACATCCCTGTTCCTCCAGCGAACATTCTAAAATGTGTCCCTAAGTCTCCTTCACACAGAACCCATGTGTTCTTCAGACTCTCCTTCTGTGCTGGCTCTTGGACCAGATCCCACAGCGTATTGGTTTTATAAGTGCGCACACGCCGTTTCCTCCCAGCTTTGCAGCTCTCCCAGAGTTCAGCCCTACTGATTTGCAAAGCCAGACCTGACAGGGCCATATCTGTCTGGTCTAGGACGCTCTCCCCCAGGCCAGGCCAACGGTGTGCAGGCCTGATCCCCTCGGTCCTCCGTGCTTGGATGACCCCCCCGCCCCCGCTCCCCTGCTGGTAGGTTGCTCTGCCAAGAGTTTGGTTCCCTGATGCATCTCTGCCCCCTCTGCACTTATCACCGTGGCCTTCTCTTGATGTCTTCAGCTGTAGGAGAGCAGTTCTTGTGATCTTTGGCCATCTGCTCAGGGAGCTGAATTGCATGGAATTGCTGCCTCTGTGGGGGGAGGTGTGTGCAGGATTCTTCTGCTGTCTCCCCCCCCGCCTCACTTTTATTTCCCTGTCTTGACTAGTTACTCAGTCTAAAACTTGTGGTACTGGTAAGAAGGGGCATCCCTGTTGTGTTCCTGACCTCAGAGGCAAAGCTTTTAGCTCCTCACCCTCACCGTGGGTTTTGTCTTTTCATGTCCTTTATGTTTCTCCTATAATCATTCCATTGAGGGTTTTTACCATGAAAGGACAGTGTATTTTGTGAAATGGTTTATGTTGGAATTAAAATGACTGAATTTTGGGGCACCTGGGTGGCTCAGTGGGTTAAGCCTCTGCCTTCAGCTCAGGTCATGGTCTCAGGGTCCTGGGATCAAGCCCCACATTGGGCTCTCTGCTCGGTGGGAAGCCTGCTTCCCCCGCTCTCTCTGCCTGCTTCTCTGCCTACTTGTGATCTCTCTCTCCCTGCGAAATAAATAAATAAATCTTTAAAAAATTAAATAAAATGACTGAATTTTTATGGTTCATTGTGCTGAATCACGTTTATTGATTTGTTTATGTCGAACCAGTGTTTTATCTCACGGATGAAGCCCCCTTTCTTGTGCTCTATACTCCTTTTTATGTGTGTAAAGGTTATGGATATCTTGTTGAGAAATTTCGCATCTGTGTTGAGCAGGGATGTTGGTCTCTCTTTCTAGTGTCCTTACCTGGCTTTGCTGTCAGAGTAATGCTGACCTGGTAAATAAGTTAGGACGCTTTCCCACTTGAATTTTTTGGTAGAGTTTGAGGTTTAGTATGAATTCTTTAAATATCAGGTAGCATTTACCAGTGAAGCTCGCTGGTCCTGAGGTTTTCTGTGCTGGGAGATCTCTGACTACTGATGCAACCTTCTTCCTAGAAATTGATGTGCTCAAACTTCGTTTCTTGCTGATTTAGTCTTTGTAGGTAGTGTGTTACTATGAATGTATCCATTTCTTCTAGTTTGTCCTATTTGTAGGCAGATAATTGCTCATAATATTAAGATCCTTTATATTTCTGTGGTATCAGTTATAATGTCTCTTCTTTTACTTGTAATTTTAATTGAATCTTTTTTTAGTTTAGCTAAAGGTTAGTCAGATTTTGAAAAACCAGTTTAACTTTTTTCTATCTTCCTGATTTCTTGCTTTTTTCCTTTTAAAAAAAAATTTATTTTTTTTTAATTTCTTTTCACTGTTCCATAATTCATTGTTTATGCACCACACCCAGTGCTCCATGCAATACCTTCCCTCCTTAATACCCACCACCGGGCTCACCCAACCTCCCAACCTCTCCCCTCCAAAACCCTCAGTTTGTTTCTCAGAATCCACAGTCTCTCACAGTTCATCTCACCCTCCAATTTCCCCCAACTCCCTTCTCCTCTCCATCTCCCAGTGTCCACCATGTTATTCCTTATGCTCCACAAATAAGTGAAACAATATGATAATTGATTCTCTCTGCTTATTTCACTCAGCATATCTCTTCTAGTCCTGTCCATGTTGCTACAAAAGTTGGGTATTCATCCTTTCTGATGGAGGCATAATACTCCATTGTGTATATGGACCACATCTTCTTTATCCATTTGTCTGTTGAAGGGCATCTTGGTTCTTTCCACAGTTTGGCAACTGTGGCCATTGCTGCTATGAACATTGGGGTACAGATGGCCCTTCTTTTCACTACATCTGTATCTTTGGGGTAAATACCCAGTAGGGCAATTGCAGGGTCATAGGGAAGTTCTATTTTTAATTTCTTTTTTAAAATTTTTAAAATGCTTTTATTTATTTATTTGAGAGTGAGATAGAGCATGAGAGGAGAGAGGTCAGCAGGAGAAGCAGACTCCTGAGCAGGGAGCCCGATGTGGGACTTGATCCCAGGACTCCAGGATCATGACCTGAGCTGAAGGCAGTCGCTTAACCAACTGAGCCACCCAGGCGCCCCTATTTTTAATTTCTTAAGGAATCTCCAGACTGTTTTCCAAAGTGGCTGCACCAACTTGCATTCCCTGAAGGCAGTCGCTTAACCAACTGAGCCACCCAGGCGCCCCTATTTTTAATTTCTTAAGGAATCTCCAGACTGTTTTCCAAAGTGGCTGCACCAACTTGCATTCCCACCAACAGTGTAAGAGGGCTCCCCTTTCTCCACATCCTCTCCAACACATGTTGTTTATTCTCTTGTTAATTTTGGCCATTCTAACTGGTGTAAGGTGGTATCTCAATGTGGTTTGGATTTGAATCTCCCTGATGGCTAATGATGATGAACATTTTTTCATGTGTCTGATAGCCATTTGTATGTCTTCTTTGGAGAGGTGTCTGTTCATGTCTTCTGCCCATTTTCTGACATGATTATCTGTTTTGTGTGTGTTGAGTTTGAGGAGTTCTTTATAGATCTTGGATATCAGCCTTTGTCTGTAGAGTCATTTGCGAATATCTTTTCCCATTCTGTGGGTTGCCTCTTCAACCATACACAAAAATAAGCTCGAAATGGATAAAAGACCTCAACGTGAGGCAGGAATCCATCAGAATCATAGAGGAGATCATAGGCAGTAACCTCTTCGACATCAGCCACAGCAACTTCTTTCAAGATATGTCTCCAAAGGCAAAGGAAACAAAAGCAAAAATGAACTTTTGGGACTTCATCAAGATCGAAAGCTTCTGCTTAGCAAAGGAAACTGTCTTTTCCTTTTCTTTAAGTCTCTTGTATTTCCACTCTGATCTTTGTTATTTCCTTCCTTCTGCTAACTTTGGTCTTTGTTCTTTATCTAGTTCTTTGAGGCATAAAGTTAGGTTTTTCAAGGTCTTCCTATTTTCTTAATATGTACATTTAGCCCTATAAACTTCCCTCTGAAAAAAAGTTTTTGCAACATCTCATTTTTATTATGTTTTGTTTCTGTTTGAATTTGTTTTGTTTAAATGTATAATAAGTTTTTAAAAGTACTCTTCGCTCCATGGCTTTGCTGTTAAGTGTGGTTAATTTGCTCATACTGGTCGATTTTTTTCTAGCTTTCCTTTTATGATTTCTGGTTTCATACCACTGTGGTTGGAAGAGATAGCCTGTATGACTTGACTCTACTTAAATTTGGTACACATGTTTTTGACATTGTACAGTTTATCATGGAGAAGGTTATGTATGTACTTGGGAAGAATGTATTCTGCTCTTGGATGTAATGTTCTGTAAATGTCACATTAATTTGGTCTAATGGATCATTCGAGTCCAGTATTTATTTTGTTTTCTTTCTAGATGATCTATCCATTGCTGAAAATAGTGTATTGAAATCCCCTATTACTGTACATTTATTTCTCCCTTCAGATGTGTTAGTATTTGTGTAATAGACTTCTGTGGTCTGATGTTGGATGTCTATATACTTCGGATCTCTCTCTCTCTTTGGTGATTGACCCTTTCTTTTTCACTTTTTAGCATTTTTGGCTGATAAAAGTATAGTCATTTGTACTCTGATTTTTAGTTTCTACTTGAGTGGAATATCCTTTCTATCTCTTCCTTTGGGCCTTTGTATGTCCTTAAAGCTGAAGGGATTTTCTAGTAGGCAGCATATAGTTGGGTCTTTGTTTTTTTAATAATATATCTAGTCACTCTGCCTTTTGATTGGTGAATTCCAAAATTAGTGATTCATAAAAACTTTAATAGTGCTCTAAGTGTTTTCTGGTTATTTCATATTTCCATTGTTTCTTGTTTTTTGTTTTTTCACTTCTGTCTACATTTGTAAATAAATGATGTTTTTCCCCTTTGGTGGTAAGATTGTTTGCTCTTTATCTTGTATGAATCTACTCTAAGTCTTTGTGCTTACCTTGAGGCTTGCGGAACACATAAATAAAACAGTTCATCTCAAGCTGACAGCAACTTTCTGCAAAAGCTTCACTCTTTTGCTCCCCTTCTTTATATTCTTGATGTCCTTGTTCACCTCTTCTATAGTGTTTATTCATTAACAATTTTTAAAAGATTTTATTTATTTGACAGAGAGCATAAGCAGGGGCATGGGGCAGAGAGAGAGAGGGAGAAGCAGGCTCCCCGCTGAGCAGAGAGCCCTATATGGGGCTCGATTCCAGGACCCTGGTATCGTGTTCCAAATGGAAGGCAGATGCTTCATCGACTGAGCCACCCAGGTGCCCCCATTAACAAATTTTAATCCTTATAAATTTTAATACTTAGACCTTTTAATACCATTAAGTACACCGTCCTTTTACATAGAGGTTTTTACGTCTTACCAGTGTGTTAGATACTTCCATATGTTCTAATGTCACTGATGAGTGTCTTCATTGCACCTTGAAGAACTCGTTTCGACATTTTTTGCAAGGCATGTTTAGTGGTGATGAATTCCCTTGGCTTTTGTTTGTCTAGGAGACTGGTTATTTCTCTTTTATACCTGAAGAATAAATTTGTGAGGTAGAGTATTCTCAGCTGATCATTTTTCCTTTGAACACTTTCAATATATCGTTATACTATCTTCAGTTCTGGAGGGTTTTCTTCCGAGACATTCACCTAGCCTAGTGGGAGTTCCTCTGGAGATGACAATCTGCTTTTCCCTGGCTGCTTTTAGGATTCCCTATCTTTGATTTTTAACAATTTCATTACAGTATATTAGGAGAAGTCTTTTGCATTGAGATAAAGAGGTCATCTATTAGCTTCATAAACTTGAATGTCCGTTCTCGCCCTAGCTTTGGAAAGTTCTCAGCTACTCTTTCTTTAAGCTTTGGTAGAGAGGGAGAACCTCTTTACTCCTTCTCAAACTCTGATTACTCTCATATGTTTTTTTGATGGAATTCCACAGATTACATAGGCTTTCCCTCCCTTTTTAAGATTTTTCTGAGTGGCTCAGTTGGTTAAATGTCTGCCTTTGGCTCAGGTCGTGATCCTGGAGACCTGGGATAGAGCCCTGTATCCGGCTCCCTGCTCAGTGGGGAGCTTGCTTCTCCCTCTACCTGTTGCTCCCCGTGCTTGTGTTCTCTCTCTGTCTGTCTCTGTCTCACTCTAGCTCTATCTCAAATAAATAAATATCTTTTAAAAAGATAAAATTGTTTTTGTTACTTCAAAAATCCCATTTTCTCCATTATTCTGTCTTGAATTTGCTGTACTCTACTGCAGATGTTTTACATTGTGTCTTTTACTTAATTCATTAAGTTCTTCAGCTCCAGAATTTTTTTATTGTTCTTTCCTTATGATTTCTATCTGGTAAATCATTTTGAACATGTTTATTTTTGTGATTTCATTGTCTGAGTTTTCTTGTAGCACGAGTTTCTTCACAAACAGCCATTGTGCGTTCCTGATTATCTAGACGATAAAATCCCTTGCGCTAAAACTTGACTATTGAACAATTACCTTGTGGCAAGGACCTGTTTGCTTAATTTCTTAATGCTTCTTGTAGTTTTATATCCCTGCTTTCACATTTGAAGTAGCAGATACCTTAAATCCTTGCTAGTTGCCTTTGGATGGGTTATTCTGTCTGCTGGTGCTGTTACCTGGCGCTGTTACCTGGCATTTTCTCTGCTTTGATAGGAATCTACCTGATCTATCCTTGCTCCTTCTTACAGCAGAATTGTTAAGTTTTTCTCTGTTTGGTTCTGAGAACTCCCTGGGCTGGCTGTCAGTAATCTCTCTGGTTTCCCAGAAGGTGGCATTCTAGTTCAGGTTCTTGTTTCTCCCTTACCATTGACGCGGGCCTGTGTTTCTGAGCACACTCTGTATCTACCCCAGCTCTCTTGCACTCCTGCACTCAGGACTGTACACAAAGCCGGTTGCAGAGTGGGTGCAGGTGTGTGTTTGGCTCTCAGGACATTGGGGGTATCCTGACCTGGTAGGGAGACCCCCAGGTGCTCAGGAGTGGACTTCTGATGAATGTAGTCTGTAAAAACAGTGTCACTTTCATACTTTTGGATATTCTTATCTGCTTTTTAAAAAAGATTTTATTTATCTGACACAGAGAGAGCAGAAGCAGGGGGAGCAGCAGGCAGAGGGAGAGGGAGAAGCAGGCTCCCCACTGAGCAGGGAGCTCAATGTGGGGCTTGATCCCAGGACGCCAGGATCATGACCTGAGCCGAAGGCAGACACTTAACCCACTGAGTCACCCAGGCGCCACTCTTAGCTGCTTCTTTGCTCTATTTACCTTGCTGTCAGTCAGGGGCGTTCCGCTTGTGTACCCTCAGTATTGCTGGAGAGCAACCGGTTTCTCCATTTACCGCCCACCTGGTTCCTCTGGAATCGCAGGGTACTCCACCATGAGAGAGGTTAGGGGAGGAAGGCTTTGCCTCCTCATTCACCCTGTGGAGTGTTGCCTTGGAGCTGTAGGAGGGCTACGGGGAGGGACGGGCCTGGTAAAGCTCTTCCTGTTTCCCTGCATCCAGACTGGTATTGTGTGTGTTTTCCTCTCCAGTGGCACGCTGGAATCTCCCTCTGGGAAGACTAGACTTAAACAAGTCCTCTCTTGCCTGTAGCAATCTGCCTAGGTCAGCATTCTCCGTGTTTTTTTTTTTTTTTTTTTTTTTTTTTTTTTTTTCTGAACTGCAATGACGGGAATTGTGGCAACTTGGCTGCTCCCCTTGTTCTTCAGCCAGTACTGAGGCGTGTCTCCCACTCCCGGATGTTCAGGTGGGGGAGACTTGGCCTCAGCCCTGTGGTGTGTGGTGCCAGATCGCGCAACTTGCACAATGGCACAGTGTGTCCGTGGATACACATTGACTTCTTGGAAAGGGGGAACATCTTAGCTAGTCGTCATGCTTTGAAATCTTTTCGTAAAATTAGTTTTCCCGGGAAGAAAAGAGAATTGCATCTGTCAGGTACCTGCCTGGCTCAGTCCATAGAACATGTGACTCTTGATCTGGGGGTTGTTTGAGCCCCACTTTGGGTACAGAGAGTACTTAAAAATAAAATCTGAAGAAAAGGCATTTGTCTTTAGTTTTGAGATAGACAAGTCTAGGTTAGGTTGAGATTTAGAAAACCATAATTCAAGGTTAGGTTCTAAAGTCAGGTAAGGCTGAAGATGACCTAGGCCACTGTCAAATTCTGTGATACAGGGCCTTGTACTTAACTAGCTATAGGCTCACTTGGCAGAAGGCCTGAAACAGTAGATACTCAGAACATTGAGCTACTATTGTAACTAGGGCATTAATAAAGGAAGTTTTGGTCTTCAAAATTAAGTGCCGGAAAAAAACCTCCTGGTCTACAAGAATATACGTTAAGGTGTTTCAGAGAAAAAGGTATCTACATCTCTGTGATTTATTTCCTTTGGAGTGAAATGACTGTGTATACCTCAGTAACCGACCCACCTGGACCTGGGATAGCAGATTAGGAGACCCTTGGACTCGGTGTGAAAGCTTTTGGTTATAAGCCATAGAAACAGGCTGCGGCCAAAGGGAAAAAATGTATTTATTGAACAAACATTTTTTATATTCGACCCCAAGGACTGGAAGTAACTTCAGCCTTGGGATTATATCGTTGCCAAATCTGGATCACCCTGAGGAGGTGGTCGCTCTTTAATTCCGCTGTACTCAAAGGATATATGCTGTGTCATTGCTTCTAATTCATGGGGTATAAATAAGAACAACCAACACTGCCTAGGTTTTATGTTATGGTGTCTACCACCGGCCATTAAATGAATCACTCTTTCCCCCTGCTCTAGTGATCATAGAACCAAGTGTCCTGAAGAAGCGTCCCTTAGCCTCAGCCCCAGAGGTGGCCACTGGGAATGGAGGCCGGAAGTCAACTTGGGTTGTGTTGACCCACTACAATATAGGTGTTGTCAGCACATGATAACCTAAGCCATAATTGCTCATAATACCTTTGAGATTCGCAGCCTTTGTAGATCCTCTCCTTAGCCTTTTTTTAAAGGATTTTATTTATTTATTTATTTGACAGAGAGAGAAAGAGATCACAAGCAGGCAGAGAGAGAGCGAAGAGGAAGCACGTTCCCCACCAAGCAGAGAGCCCGATGCGGGACTTGATCCCAGGACCCTGATATCATGACCTGAGCCAAAGGCAGCGGCTTAACCCACTGAACCACCCAGGTGCCCTTTCCTTAGCCTTTGATGATAGAAGTGTATGAGTAGGTTTGGAAAAGAGAACTTAGGCCAAAAAAAAAAAAAAATTAGTGCCCTTTATATCAAAGCTTGCTTTCTTACTGATCTCAATGCTGTGAATAGCAAACTCACAAGCAGAATTAGCCAAAACCTGCTAAAAGGAAAAATGACCTCTTGTGGAAAGTGAGTTTTCTTGTTGGTTGTAGAATACTATTTCTAGACCATTTTCTTGCCTATTAAAAAACACAGTACAGGGGCGCCTGGGTGGCTCAGTGGGTTAAAGCCTCTGCCTTCGGCTCAGGTCATGATCCCAGGGTCCTGGGATCGAGCCCCGCGTCAGGCTCTCTGCTCCGCAGGGAGCCTGCTTCCTCCTCACTCTCTGCCTGCCTCTCTGCCTAGTTGTGATTTCTCTCCGTCAAATAAAATATTAAAAAAAAAAACACAGTACAGACACACCTCAGGTACTGTGGGTTTATTTCCAGACCTCTGCAATAAAGCAAATACTAGAATAGAGCTAGGTGAATTTTTTGGTTTCTCAGTGCATATGTAAGTCACATTTATACTACGTGATCATCTGTTATGTGTGTAATAGCATTAGGCCTAAAAAAAAAAAAAAAAACTATGTGCATACTTAACTATTGCTAAAAAATGCTGGACATTATCTGAAATTTGTAATTACTCATGACAGACTACCATAACAAAAAACTAATTGCGGAAGTTAAAAATACTGGTACAATTACCAAAATGTAACCAACACAAACAGAAAAATACTGTTGGAAAAATGGTACTGATAAGCTTGATTGATGGAGGGTTGCCACAAAATTGCAGCTTGTAAGAAAAAAAAAAACAGGTTCTGCAAAATGAAATAAAGTGAAACACAATAAAACAAGGTATAGCTGGGGTGCCTGGCTGGCTCAGTTGGTCGAGCCTGTGTCTCTTGATCTTGGAGTTATGAGTTGGAGCCCCTTGCTGGGCATAGAGTTTACTTAACACAAAAAAAGAAAAGTGTGCCTGTATCTGAAAGCTCACAAAAAGAGAAAGAAAATGAAGTTTGATTTCTTATGTTCAAGGTTTGAATAACTTAATGCAGGTGTTGCTTTAAATGGGCTATAAATAACAAATTACATGTATTTCAGTGCCTTGAGTTTACTTCAAAGGACTCATGATGCACAAACTAAGCAGATGGAAATGACCAGGTAGAAGCCGTTCCAGGTCACATATTTGATTAAGTTCAAAGCAGTACTCCACTACAGCTCTAGTCTGACAACTTGCTTCTCTTGATCTGCTTTCTCTTGCATTGAGATAAAATAGAAGGCTCCTCAAAAAAAGGGTGGGGAGAATGGGATTATAAGCAAGAATCATTAGAATATTAAAACCAAGCTCCTAAATCTGTGATCATGTACCATGACGGTAGATAAGAAGAGAATGTCTTTACCACACATTTACCAAGGAGTCTTCTTTACTTCCTTTAGGAACTTACCCTTGATTTCGCTATTGTGTGTTAAAAAGAAAAATCTTTTTTGAAAATATGTTATTTATTGATTTAGAGGGAGTGTGTTTGTGCTTTAGCTTGGGGCGGGGGCAGTACAGACAGGAAGGAAAAGAATCCCAAGCTGACTGTGTACTGAGCGTGGAGCCCCACAAACTATCTCACTGTGTGTGTGTGTGGGGGGGTCAGATGGGGAGGGGGAGCAAAAATGTATTCTCCTGTAACCAACCAACAGTGGAGCTAGATTCATGGACACGTAGACGCGATGGAGGTGGGCCTTTCCACCGCTGTGCGCATGCGCACATGCACGCCATAACATTCCTGCTCTCTGCCGGCTTGTCTCGTTCTCTGCTCTAGGAATGAAGTCTCCACAGAAGGAATGACCCCACCTGGAAGCCCTAGGCACCCATCTGCCCAGTGTTCTGACTAGCAGGGAAGGAAACTTCCTCTTCCAAAGAGTGTGGAGAGGAACTTTACCCCAGCTGGGGCCATTTTCATGTGGCCAATCTCCCAAGTGCGGACAAGGGGAAGGAGATACTATAGTTGGCAGTTTGAGAAACACCTGAATTTACTGAAGGAGGAGCAGCTCCTCAAAAAGATACTTATTCTAGCAATATAGATTTGATCTGGAGAATATTTATTTTCTATGCTCTAGTTGTGAGCCAAGAGATATAAACACACAGAACAGAGTACAATACAAAAAACAATTTCCAAAGCTCTATTTTTATTTTTTCTTAAGTGGGCTCCATGCCCAAGGTGGAGCTTGAACTCTCAACCTTGAGATCAAGAGTCACATGGTCTACCGACTAAGCCAGCTCTCCACCCTGCAAAAAAATTTTTTTCTAATGATCTTTATAAGTTTCAGTATGGTAAGAAATCATTGCTATAATTTATATGCATTTATTAATAGAATCCAAATGCATGAAGCCAAAATTCACAGAAATGAAAGACTCATAGCCAAATCCACATGCATAGTAGAAGATACTAACTTATTCTAGTTTAATGTAGGAAGAAGATAAAAATCTTTAAAGATACAGACAATTTGAACCATGCAATCACTTTTGATCTAATAGAAATACCACACTCAGTAGGGGTAAGGTACATATTTTTTTTAAACATAAAATTTATAAAAATCGGTCTGAAGAAAATTGGTCCATAAAACAAATATCAACATACCCGCAAAAGCAGTATCATGCAAGTCCTCGTTTTTGAGCAAGTGTAGTTGAGCAGGAGTTCACGTCCCCTGTCACTAAGGAGGCACCTCATAAAGTGACTCTTCAACAGAGCACTAAAAGCTCAGGGAAAAATGGGGGGGGGGGCGCCTGGGTGGCTCAGTGGGTTAAAGCCTCTGCCTTTGGCTCAGGTCATGATCTCAGGGTCCTGGGATCGAGCCCCGCATCGGGCTCTCTGCTCCGCAGGGAGCCTGCTTCCTCCTCTCTCTCTGCCTGCCTCTCTGCCTGCTTGTGATTTCTGTCTGTCAAATCAATAAAATATTAAAAAAAAATGGTAAGGGGGAAGCCTACCAAAAAGCTCTGGAGAGTGAACCAAACCAGGTATATTTTGGATGGGATTAAAACTTGGAGGAAGGAAATAGCATTAGGTTTTTTTCACTTCAAACTGGTTTTTAAAAACAGCAATGCACAAAAGTTTTTTGGGGGCAATGGTCCTCGCTTATTCACAGATACTTTGGGGGAAATTGATTAACTTAAAGCCAAGGTTTGGTGACTATTTGGCAAATGTCTTTGTGTTATGGAAGTTTATGCCTAACCTTGCCCCATCGAAATAATACATATGGTAGCCACCCCCTTTCCCCTCAATTTCTTCTCCATGCCTTCTAAAATCAATCTTGACCTATGATCCTACACTTAGCCTGTCTGAACTCCTTGGACTCATTCTATCATGATTATTACACTGAAATTAAGGAGTCTTTGCTTACTGGCTTACCTTTGAGAACTGAAAGCAAAAAGATGCTTATTGACACAGACAATGTAGACAGATGACCTGAACTTTCATGATACAAAGGTTAGAATTCACTTACTAGTCCTTCCTCCTCTTTTCTTCCCTTCATTAAATCTTTCCTTCTTCCAGGACGCCTGGTTAGCTCAGTTGATTAAGTGTCTGCCTGCCACACAGGTCATCCCAGAGGCCTGGGGCTGGGTCCCACATTGGGCTCCTTGCTCAGCTGGGAGCCTGCTTCTCCCTCTGCTTGCTGCTGTCTCTCTCTGACAAATAAAGTCTTTTTTTAAAAAAATCTTCTCTTCCCATAAGTTAGTAACAAATGTATGCCTCTGCTATCATCTTGCTAGATACGTAGTGGGTGACTACCCCAGTGATAGATTTGTAATCGAAGTTCTTTTTGCCCATAACACTTTTTTTTTTAACCATGTGTAAAGTCTCTGTAATGAGGTAGAAATCTGGTGAACTGAGACCATTTGAATTGGATTTGTGTGGCTTCTGTGTATTTGTAGCAATTTTAAACACGAAAGACCCCAAGGACAGACTGATACACTTGGTAATGGTTCAACAAGAAAAGTGCACTGGAAATTGCTCAGGGCAATCAAGAGCTGAACTAAGGTGCAATTGAAAAAACTAAAATTGATGAAAAACTATAATATGGCCTGTTTTTGGTTTTTTTTTTCATCTCATAAAAAGTGAAGCTGCTTTTCACTCTTTGAATGCAAGAGGTACTCTGGGCTAAACGCCCTTGTAATGAGTCAAGTAAAGGAAATGTTTTTGATTATACGAGGAATTTTTTAAAGGAAGAAAATGGGGCATACTTATGTATAACTTGTAACTATGCGTTTTATGGTTGTGACTTCTTGTTTGTTGCCAACCAAGTACGTTTTTTCTGTCTCCTGGTGGTCTCTGTCACCATTCCTGGAGTCCTACTAACAAAAATTAAATGGTATGTTGGTGAGTTTGTTTTAATTTCAGCACACAAATGTTAATAAGATTTTAAGGTCGGGAATAGTTAAATCCATTTGCTCTTGTCTGAAGACATTTTAACTTAAAAGTTGTTAAGAAGATTGAAATCTATAGGAAAATATTCACAGAAAACAAGGGCGAACCAGAGTCTGAGATGTTGAGTGCTTCTCTCACCCATGGGATTTCAGCTAATTTTACTTCGCTCTTTTGATAAATTTCAAAAGTAGAAGAAAAAGTAAAATGGAAAATAGCTTTGATAAAAGCCATATTTAAAACAGTCCATATCTTAGGGCAATCATTTCATTTATAAAAAGAGATATTTAGGGACACCTGGGTGGCTTGGTAGGTTAAGTGTCTGCCTTCGGCTCAGGTCATGATCCCAGAGTCCTGGGATCAAGTCCCGCATCGGACTCCCTGCTCAGCTGGAGAAGCTCCTTGCTTCTCCCTCTGCCTGCAGCTCCCTCTGCTTATGCTTTCTTTCTGTCTCTCTCTCTCTGACAAATAAATAAAATCTTAAAAAAAAACCCAACCCAGATATTTATTGATACCATAGGTCCTAATAAAGTAACATAAGAAAGGTTTAAGTGTAAGGCACAGGAATCAGGCACTTCTAGAGAAAGAATTAACCTGTAAACACTGAAAAAGAATTGAACTATTCATATTTACAAGGACTTGGATATAGTTACTTTTTAAAATTTTATTGGGGTGCCTGGCTGGCTCAGTCAGAAGAGTGTGCGACTCTTGATCTCATGGTTGTGAGTTCAAGCCCCACATTGGGTGTAGATTACTTAGAATTTTTTTTAAGTTTATGTATTTTTAACTTTTTAAAAGTAAGCTCTACACCCAGCGTGGGGCTGGACCTTCCAATCCCAAGATCAAAAGTCACATGCTCCACTCACTGCACCAGCCAGGCATCCCCTGATGTAAATAGTATGTCTATGATGAAAGAAACGGAAGCACAGGGGGCTAAATGGCTTGACTAATGTCACATAACCAGTAAGTGGCCGGGCTAGATTGTTGCAGTATGGGCACCAAAAGAACATGATCTCCTTTGGTCCACATTGACTCTAGGCCTTGTGAGATGCTGGGCCCTATGGGGCATGAGCTGAGAGACAATCAGAGGCTTAAAAGGCAGTTGTATAATGTGGCTTGTCCTCTGCTGTTCTTAGGAAGCATGAGGCTACCATGTGAAGAAGATTGGGCTAGCTCATTGGCAGGGAAGACAACATGGAGAGCAGGGCTGGGATAGCCCAGCTGATGCCTGTTACATAAGCTACTCTGACAGCAGCCAGGCATGTCCTGCCATCCTAGACCTTCCCGTTGAATAAAACCTCTGGCCAATGGCTATGATCCAGTGAGCCAGCCCCACCACAGCGATCCAGCAGCTCCACAGAATTGTGAGCAACAACAGAAGCTCATTTCTTAAAAAAGGATGAAGATTTGAGGATTGTTGATTACACAGTGAAAATGGATAGAATGACTTGGGATGCCCGACTCAGTCAGTAGAGCATGGGACTCTTGATCTCAGGGTTGTGAGTTCAAGCCCCACATTGGATGTGGAGCCTATTAAAACAAACAAACAAACAAACAGATACAGTGACCAAACATGAATTTGATACTTCTCCCGATGAAATAGTGATCTTTCCTATTATATATTACTGCCTACCAGGATTCCTGCCACTTTTCACACAGAGGAAAGGAATATATAGGATTCAAGTAACTAAGTACAATGGGGCCATAGGTAATTACACATAAGTAATTAATATTTGACTAAATCCACGTGGCAAAAGAGTGGGAAAATCACTGGTGTGGGCGATTGCTATATACAGCTCAATGAGTTCCCTCTGAAAAGAAAGGCTTCTTTTTGGTCAGAGTCCACAGGAAGCTTGGCCATGGGTTGGGGGTCAGAAGAGAAAGGTTGAGCAGGGTGCTTTGGAGTTAGCCTTTAGGTGTGAGTAGAATGTTGACAGAGGATGGTGGAGTAAAGAGATGAGGTCATGACATGTGTTCAGCATGGGGAAGTGGTAGACAACAGTTGAGTTTAAGTCCGTCCATCTGAGGCTAAATCCTGTATTACATGAATTACCCTTGGCAACACCATAGGTCCAGGTAGTGGGAATACCAAGTGTGGAGGCCCTGTGGGCCCTATGGGCAGTGGAGGATGGGCCACAGCCTTGCATATCATGACTGAATAGCTTTGATCAACAAATGTAACAAAATAAGAATGGGATTTTATGGGAAAAAAATTCTAAGCAAAAGTACAGTGAGATGGCTCAAAAAGCAATCAGAGGAAGGATGAAAAGATAAGGGGTGATTGCAGCCGTTTAGAAAAGAAGCAAGGTGGTGGCCACATTAATGGAAAAGATGCACCCGATTCAAAGCCTGTGACAGAATTGTGATTGTAAGGACTTAATGACTAGGTAGATGTGGAGGGTGAGATCCAGGGAACAAACAGATGACTAATGCTTTGAAAGTGTATGGAAGGAGAAGGAATTATTTTTCAAGTCATCTCTTTTTGCAAGGTGGGGCTCAAACTCATGACCCTGAGATCAAGAATTGCATGCTCTACAGACTGGGCCAGCCAGGCAGCCAGAAGTAATCTTTGATATCTACTGTGTGCCAGGGATTTTATACTTTATGTCTCCTTTAATTTTTTGTGAATCCTAAATAGCATAAATATGTTGTTCCCGTGGTACAAAAGAGGAAACTGAAGATATAGATGGCTCAAAAATGTGCCCGGTTTCAAGGGGAAGTAAAGTCAGAATGTGAACTGAAGCTTGTGTAACCTCTGGTTGGCTGGGAGGGTAACAATGTCATAAATGCAGGGCAGAGTGCAGGGGCAGATGGAGTGGAGGTTGAAACCTGCATCTGAGGCTCTGGCAAGCCTTTGTGGATGGATAGTCAACCATCAGGAGGAATGAGGACTCCCAGGGGTCTTGGGAGAGATCAGGAAGCAAATTAGGGGTCAGCTGCATTTGACTTTCCTCAGCTTACTTGCTTTACACAATCGTACATAAATGAGTAAATCCTTTATATATATATTATATATATATTTTTTATGTATATATATTATATATATGTGTTTTGCATTTGCTTTTATTTTTGGAAGATTTCATTTATTTGAGAAAGAGCGAGAGCATGAGTGCATGAGTGGGGGGAGGGGCAGAGGGAGAGGCAAACTCCCCACCAAGCAGGGAGCTTCATGTGGGGCTCGATTCCAGGACCCTGAGATCATGACCTGAGCCCAAGGCTGATGCCCAACTGACTAATCCACTCAGGCACCCCTAAACCTTTTTTTTTATTTTAAAGCTTTTTTTTAGAGGGAGAGAGAGCTAGTGAGCGAGCATGAGCCCGTGTAGGGAGGGCAGAGGGAGATGCAGAGATAATTCCAAGCTGACCCGTGCTGAGCTCCATCTCAGACCCACCGAAATCACAAGTCCAGCTGAACAGAGTTGAATACCCAACTGACTGAGCCACCCAGGTATCTCATACATGAGTAAATTCTACTGAAATAAATTAAAATTTAATTCTAAATAAAAACTTGTGTATGAGTTTGGATTCTCATCTCTGTATGGGAGATCATCCCATAAATTTCATCTAAGCCAAGTAAGTCCAACCTTGATCACCTTGAACAGTAGAAGTTAATTATCTCTGAACCAGAAATAAATCATCTGTTAGTTGAAGTGTTCTTTTAATATTTTCAAGGCAACAGTAACATAAGGGATCAAGGTCTTGGATTTCTGGTGTTGATTTACTGTCCACTGGATTTGTAGGAAGTCAAGAACCAGAGAGTCAAATGCAGGTAAAACATTTGGAGAACTTGATGGTATAAATACCTGTTATTTAATATTTTATGTCAATATTTTTTGTCATGTGTATGTGTGCTACCGAAGAGAGCACATCCGTTCTCCTTAGATAACGGGTTGGCAGACTTGTTCTGTAAAGGTCCCGTAGTGAATATGCTAGGTTTTGCAGGCTTAGACAGTTTCCATCACAACTATTTAATTCTGTTACAACTACTCTGTCACTGCAATGGGAAAGCAGTCCTAGAAGATATGTAAACAAAAGGGTATGAGTGTGTTCCAATAAAACTTCATTTGTATCCAAACAGTGGGCTGTTTGGCCCACAGGCTCCTGCTTGCTAACCTCTGCCTTAGATTGTTCTATAAACCAGTAGTGCTTTTTTCTGATTTCCATGTATTTTGCAAACTTTTGCTTGGAATAGGGTACTGTGGTACTTTTGTTTAGAAAACTGTTTTGTAATTATGCTATCTGAGAATCTGGAATATGTGGTATCATTCAGATTTTGAAGGAAGTAAACATTTCTTGTTTATCTTTGTATCTCCTGCATGCTGCTCAGTGCAAACAATGTGTACATTGCAGTTGGGGGCCATTTATACATTGCTGAATTAATTACATCTTATTAACTGCCTGTCTAAGAGTCAAGGAGATGGTGCCTTTGAAGAAGCCCTGTGGCTAGTGGGGGATGCTCAGAACTGCACAACAAGAAGGTACAACTTCCAGGTTCTGGCCAAAACAAGGAAGGGGTACAAGTCAACATCCCTTCTCTAGACACATTTTCATCATCTGTAGAACTAGGGAGTTAGATTTTGGCAGACTTCTGGGTACCTAGCTGACTGCCTTTCCCAACCTTCTCCTTCCTTGCCTATTTCCCTATAGAGGCTGAAAATGCCAAATTCTCACTTAATCCAGTCTCCTTTGCAATCAGAATTGACATATGAGCCAATCTGGCCAATCAGGTAGAAAGGAAAATTATAGTAGCCTTCTGGGAAAGATTGGCTTCCTCCCCACCCCCCAACAACCCATGAAAGAAGCAGGCCATGTAAGGAGAGCTCCTTTCTGTGCTCACTGTGGACACCCTGTCACCTAAGGACTTTATGCCAGAGCTGTGGCAGCCATATCATATAAGGTGATAGGCCTTTAGGAGGCTTTAGTACAATGATTTTTGCAGCCAAATGCATTTTAAACAATACGATGAACTCTAGGGTACATTTTCTCCCCCCTCAGTGTTCCAAGATTCATTGTTTCTGCACCACTCCCAGTGCTCCATGCAATGCGTGCCCTTTTAATACCCACCGCCAGGCTCACCCAACCTCCCACCCCGCTCCTGTCCAAAACCCTCAGTTTGTTTCTCACAGTCCACAGTCTCTCATGCTTCGTCTTCCCTCCCATTTCCCCCAATTCACTTTTCCTTTCCTTCTAATGTCCTCCATGTTATTCCTTATGTTCCACAAGTAAGTGAAACCATATGATAATTGACTCTCTCTGCTTGACTTATTTCACTCAGCATAATCTCCTCAAGTCCCACCCATGTTGATACAAAAGTTGGATATTCATCCTTTCCGATGGCTGAGTCATTTTTTTTTCTTTGTAGGCACTGTCACCCAGCCAAGGTTGTCTGATCACCAGCTTCAAATTTACACACCCCAAATAAGCATTCCAGATTTATGTTCTCCTTTTAAAGCTGAATGTATTTTTCTATTTAGATAAATTTGAAAACGTTTCATATTAGACATTTAAGGGTCCAGATTAAAACCATGGTTTAAGAAGTCGGTTTGGGAGGGAAGGCTCAAAGGAAATGAAAATCTCGAAAAAATGGAAATGTTTAACCACAATTCCCCATTCTTGTTCCTCTGTTCACCTACTAATTAATTCATCCTTACTAATGTTTATTTATTACTTATGCAATGCTAGACTCTATTCCAGAAGTAAAGACTAATAAAGTGAACAGAACAGACAAAAGTCTCTACCATTTTGGAGCTTTTATTCTAGTGGAAGGAGTTGAACAAAGAAGTCCTACAAAACATGCACAATATAGTCATATGGTTGTGAATGCTGGGGAACAATAACAATCAGGAAGAAGGACAAGGACTTTGTGCGGAGAGGGACAGGGGAGACAGGAGAACTATACAGGAGAACAAAGGCAGTGAAGAATGTTACGGATTTGGGCTTCTTCGTGATAACCTACAGAAACAGGACTAAGGAGCATAATAAAATTGGGCCTGTAGTCTCAAGGCTAATAATCATGTCCAAGACACAAGGAAGCCCTTTGATGAGCAGTTTCTTGTCTTTTTAGTCTCTCATCTTTTCCAGTAACTTGTGAGACCTCACTTTTTTTCTTTTGTTCAGCCCTGCTTTAGCAGAATTTCCATGTCAATTCTTGGCCAGTACCGGCCCCATCGCACTACTTATTGGGAGCAATACTTTCTGTTCCTGACCTTTTCTGTGTAATGCACTGCTGTAAAGATTGTAGAAGGGTGTGAGATTTTACACTAGATGCTAACAATTTAGCCTGCCATAGTTTTACACATGGTGGCAGAACACATAAGACTCCTGAGCCAGAGACAAAGAACTGTATTATTCCTGGCCTAGCGGGAAACACAGTGTAGTTAGGATGGGAGAGCTGGCAAACCTGCTTTACCTGTTCCCCAAAAGGAGGCATTATCTTGAGTAACCCAGCAGAGAAATGTATCTGCCTCTACCCTGGAAAGAGACACTGTCTCTTTCTTCTAAGGCTGGTTTCTCTATGAAACGTGGAAGTGACAGTAGAGAACAAAAGCTGTCCGCAGCTCTTTACGAGATATGCAGAATCACAGAACCCCAGCTTCTTAACTGATCAGCAACATTACAAGTGCCAAGACTTGTACGTTACCATTGAGATTTGTAATCCTGACTACTTTTCTCTCAGCCATCATGTCTTAATTTCTGACCACTTCCCCGATTCTATGGAGCTTCTAAATCCAGGATTCTGTATGTTATTTTATAATAAAATTTAATTAAAATTATATTCAAATACAACTGACCTACATCTTACGGAAATTTGATGAAGCGGAAGTTTGACTCAGTCAAAGCTTCTTCTGTAATATTTCGGAGTAGAATATGTTTTATCTATTTTCTTGCCTTAAGGAAGGATTGTGAAAAGTAATTTATTTTAGTGTGTTAATAATTGATAATGGATTGAATTAATTACCCCTGCAAGGACATTTGTGTTTTAACAAGTGTATAGTCATAACCAAAGGAACTGTCATTATTTGTACTAGGAATAAAGGTTAATGGAAAAGTTGTTATCTTTTCAGAAAGATAGATAAAATGGATCTATCCATCTTATGGATAAGATGGATAGATAGATCAGAGCCTTTTGTGACCGATCTATGGGACTCCATCTAAGTTAGAAAAAGACTTCATCATGTAAGTATAATGTGTGACCTTAGCAGGCTAAAGCAGGCCCCAGTGACCCAGACCTGCTTTATCCAGAGCTGCTCTGCTTTCTCTGTTATGTGGTGGATCCCCACAAAAGATTTCTTTGAATCAAGAGCTTTCCAGCTCACGAAAGGACAACAGCAGCAGCAACAACAAAAAACATTTGAAGGTCCCTGGCCTAATTTATTGATGATTTTGAGCTGTCTATAGCTGAGTTCTTGCCTTTTCTCTTTTAAACATCCGTGAGGTGAGGAGGCAGTATTTGGAACAGATTATTTCTACCTTTGTTTCCTATTAACCACAGGACTTAGTTTTTAAATCCAAACCTATCACATTAACATCTGGAAAAAATACATTAGTTCATGGTGATGCAGTAACTATATTCTAGGGAACAGATGTTTGATAGAATGTGTAAAAACATTTAAAAATATTCAGATCACCTGGGGAAAAACATCTTTCAATTTACTTAAGGGGCATTTACTGCTAATTTCTATTATACGTATTCAAAGAAGACACATTTTCTTTCTGTTATATTTGGTGTGACGGAATGCAGTGTCCATGAGTACTGGAAACTTGCAACAATCTAAGAATGTGACTTTTGGGTTGTAGAATCAAGCCATGTAGGATGCGCATAATTGGTGGATATTTGCCTTATGACTTTCTAGAAAAATTGGTTCTTCCTTCTATGACTATATTCCCAGAATACCCAATTATTTCAACTCAGTGAGGTATATACCAAAGACCTCTGTTCTAGTGACTCAGTTGTTAAAACTGCATGACAGAAAGAAACTTGATTATAATATCCAGTAGAGTTAATATTTCTCAGAATAAAAAAAATGCTGTTTTTTCCCTTGGGATATTACTTTTCTTGTGGGGAAAAAAAAAAGCATTAAAAAAAGAACAGGTTTTCCTTTTTCTTCCCCCTCCAAGTAATCATTTTTAAAGTTTAAAACGAATTTTAATTTTAAGTTGGTTATTAGTCTTAAGGAGAAAGGAACTTTTAGTAATTATTTAAATAGTGTCATGTTTTTGACGTCCATAGAAATATAAGCAAAGTATTCCTAGTCTATAGTAAATCCTCCCTGGTCGGGCTCACTCCACTGCTCCTCACCTTCTGGCCGTGTTTGCCTTTAGTCTGCATGATCATTTGCTAAACACGGAATGATCATCTATCTACTTTGGTTGACAGCATTGAGTCCTGTCTAGGGCTAGGCTGCATCCCTCCAGCAGTTACATAAATAAGTTCCTGGGTCACTTCTTCTACTGCCTATTAAACCTAGGAAATCAATATGCTTCTCTGTGTGTGTGGGCTCCCACGAAGACTGCTCATAAAAACTGTCAAATAAATACTGCTTGATAATCGCTTGTTCCAATTTCAAGCAGGTGAACTTGCTGTTCTGAACCACACTGTAAATGCTAAATGTTACTACAGATTAAATATGGATATTAAAAAAAAAAACTACATACTTACAGGAATTCTTATAGATGGTCTCCATTCTCTAAAAAGTAAATAGCATTTTGTCTTTTGTCTCATTGAGTTTTCTGACAATTTACTCTGCAAGTCTCTATGATCGCTCTTCAAACACTTGTAGTGAATTTATTTCAATTTTTAATTTCCTTTTAATGTCTGTATTTAAGCCTTATAGAGTATGGAAGTTATCAACTTTGCAAATCTTCACTCAGTTTTGGCATTTATATCTATCTAAAATTGTCTTTTACATCTTTTTTGTAAATAGATGTTATGGTTGATTGCTTTTTCCTAGTTTATTAATATATTTCTGTTTTTTAAAAAATTTTGCACTAAATAATTTTAAAACTGTGAAATAATCCAGACTTGAAAGAAAATTTATAGCTTTAAATTCCTATCTTAGAAAAAAATACTGGAACTAAGATATCTATTTTACAGCAAAAGAAAAGCAAACTGAAAAATTGAAGAAAATTAAAGATATCGATGGTGGTTAATGATACTGAAAACAAAAAAAGAACGGACAGGTCAATTAAAAAACTGATTTTTCAAAATGACTAATTGAGAAAAATAAAACTAAAATCAAAATATTTAAAAGATATATTACTACCTATCACACATACTTAAAAAATGAGAAAATATTATGAATAACTTCCTGCCAATAATTTAAAAAAGCCAGGCCATGTACCAACAACTCCTAGGAAAATATAGCTTATCAAAACTACATTAAGAAAATTTGAAATCTAATATTCCTGTAACTATGAAAGAAATATCCAAAATTTCAAATTCTCCCTCCAAGGAAACTCTGGATTAAGTCAACTATTCTGAATAAATAAATGAGTAATACCAATGTTTCATAGACTATTACAGAGAATAAAACTTTAACACAAACTTTTGAGGTCAACACAAACCTGAAAACTAAATAGAATACTAGAAAGATGGAAATACTTCTCAAGTTACTCTATATATTAAATGTAATCACAGCATTCCAAACTTTATTACATTCTTATTGTAGAACTTGACAAGTGATTTTAACTTTATATGAAACTTTGAAGACCAAGGATAGACATGGGGCAAATAGAAATTAAGGAAGATATGCTTTACTGCACATTAAAAGTTTTGATAGAATAGGATTTGGGGTCCTAAAAAAGAGAAATAAACTAGTAGAACACAAAATGGAGTTTAGATCAAGCCCAGGACATGATTTAAAGGGAAAAAAATGGTATTACAAAACATTGGGAAAGAATTTTCCTTTTCAGTAAATGGTGCTAGATTAATCCATAACCTTGTGGAAGAAAATAAAGGTTGGTGTTCACCTTACATCACACATGAAATTCAGTCATAACATAAATCAATAGGTAAAATGCAAAATAATTAAATTCCAGAAATTAATATAGGCAAATATCTTATGGTCTGGCAATAAGCAAAGATTTAATCAACAGGGCATTCAAAAATAAGCACTAAACATAAAGGTAAAAACAGATAAATTGACCTATGTGTCAGAGATCTATCCCAAACCACTTAGAATTCCATTCTGTTCATTAATCAAAAAGTAGAAACAACTGAAATTCCCTTGGCAGCAGGATAGATACATTAAACAGTGTTTTATTAATAGAATGGAATACAAGGCATCATTAAAAATCAACAAACTGCAGCTCCATACAACAGAAATGGATCACACAGATAAAAATGTGAATGCAAGAACCCAGACCCAAAATTATACACCTTGTATAATTTCATTTACATAAAATAAAATGAAAAACTAAACAGTGGGTCACCTGGGTGGCTCAGTGCGTTAAAGCCTCTGCCTTCAGCTCAGGTCATGAGCCCTGCATGGGGCTCTCTGCTCAGCAGGGAGCCTGCTTCCTCCTCTCTCTGCCTGCCTCTCTGCCTACTTGTGATCTCTGTCTGCCAAATAAATAAAATCTTAAAAAACTAAACAGTGATGTTTAGAGAACTTAAAGCTATAAACAAATGCAAAGGAATAAATGTCAAAATATGTTAACATTACATGAGAGTTTGAGAGGGGCTATGGTACACGGGCTACATTCAGCCTCTTGACCTAAGTGTCTTAGTTAACCACATGTTTACTTTGATACATGTTTTAGGCTGCAGAATTCTGTGTTCTTTGTATATTTTATTACATCCAACATGTAATGAGTTAAAAAAGAACAGGAACAATGAGGAGAGAGAAGACCGAGAGGGAAGAGGAGAGAGTCTCCATGTTGGACTCAGGGTATTAGATAGTATTTCTGAAAAACTTCTCTGAAATACATAGGGTATACTAATTTTGGTATATTTAAATTTGGGTTTCCAGGTCCTAACTAAACCCTAATTATCTTTACCAGTATTCAGAAAACTCTAATTTCTGGATTATTAATGTTATCTGTTAACAACTGAAGTAACAAAAAGGACACGGGTCATCAACATCAAACATGATATTTGCAGTTTCCTCTGTCTAGCAGCCTTTTTTCACACTTGAGAAGTCCACATTCCCTTGTTTGTTTCCCGAGGAACTCGTTTCAAAAGAGTTCTGAAGGGGCGCCTGGGTGGCTCAGTGGGTGAAAGCCTCTGCCTTAGGCTCAGGTCATGATCCCAGGGTCCTGGGATTGAGCCCCACATCGGGGCTCTGCTCCCCAGGGAGCCTGCTTCCTCCTCTCTCTCTGCCTGCCTCTCTGCCTAGTTGTGATTTCTCTCTGTCAAATTAATAAAATATTAAAAAAAAAAGAGTTCTGAAGATAGGAGTTATAATGTTAACAAGAAGCACACTGTGTAATCTTTGTTAAGTGTAACAAAGGAGGAATATTCTGTCCAATCTGTCCCTGTCTCTGGACACAAATGAAACCATCTGATGACTACTTGGTAGTATTTTAAGTCTTAATGTTTGACTTCATTATAATATTACGTTATAGAATTCTACAACAATTACCTGAGATTTGATGCTTAATGACTATTTGTTAATGTCTTATTCTATTTATTTTTAAGCCCATTTTAGATGAAAATCTTTCCTTGAAGGAAGTGACCCTTAAATGGAAGTCTGTTATATAAATGGATAAAAATTATGCTGTTCCAGTGTTCATTTAGGAGGGCATGCACAATAGTCAGAACCTCAAGCTTGCCTTCCATGATATGGACACATTCTAACAATTCCATTCATGGGCTCCAGATGTTAGTAGAAATTCCAGTATTTAAATTAAAATTTATATAATTAAATAGAGCCAGTATAAGTAATAATTCACTTGGAAATAAAAATTTACACTTTTTCATGAACCAATCAGTCTTCTGATCGTGGTAAATGACTTATTCGGGTTCACATTTATCAGGTGACCTTCATGGCTTTTCAAACAGCTTTTAAGAATGCCAAATTAAGAGCTTCATTCAAAAATAAAAAGTGACTTTTAAAATTGGAAAACCTGTGCTTTTAAAAATTTAATGACAAGAGGAAAGATCTTCACTGGAGGGGAAGCTTAATAGTCAGTCATTTGATTAAGGTGCATCCGAATAAGTCAAGCAGAGAGAGTTAATTATCATATGGCTTCACTTATATGTGGAGCATAAGGAATAACATGGAGGACATGGGGAGATGGAGAGGAGAAGTGAGTTGGGGGAAATTGGAGGCGGAGATGAACCAAGAGAGACTGTGGAATCTGAGAAACAAACTGAGGGTTTGGACAGGAGCAGGGTGGGAGGTTGGGTGAGCCTGGTGGTGGGTATTAAGGAGGGCACGTATTGCATGGAGCACTGGGTGTGGTGCATAAACAATGAATTCTGGAACACTGAAAATAAATTTTTTAAAAAGTGCGTCCAAAGCTAGCAAAACATACTAATTTGTATTCAGTTCTCATGAATACCACAGCAAACAAATTCTGGCGGAAAATTTCTAAGATCGTAAAAATCTTGCATTGCATTGAAAACTATTTTTGTCTAGATTTTTAAAAGCTGGCTTTGCTTTTATTATTTATGTTTTCTTTATGGACTTGAGTGGCCAAGGTGTTCTGTACTACACAGTTTGGTCAGCCTTCTCGGCAGGCTACAGATGAAGATTTTCAGAACTTTTACTGTGTTACTATTTCCACTCTCCCAATCCTGTTCTCCCACCCGATTTATTTATTTATTTATTTATTTATTTATTTATTTATTTTAAGATTTTATTTATTTAAGATTTTATTTATTTATTTGACAGAGATCACAAGTAGGCAGAGAGGCAGGCAGAGAGAGAGGGGAAAGCAGGCTCCCTGAGAAGCAGAGAGCCCAATGCGGGGCTCGATCCCAGGACCCTGGGATCATGACCTGAGCCGAAGGCAGAGGTTTTAACCCCCTGAGTCACCCAGGCACCCTGTCCCACCTAATTTAAAGCAATACTTTCTCTAGCACCAATGGAAAGGTGTTCAAAGGTCAAGTAAAGCATGTGAAACCTAACTATAATTTATTTCACACTAACATTTCGCAACATATTTAGAGATCCTTAAAAATAGTTCACCTATTCTTTCTCTATGGTGATCACAGTGTTGTATCTTCTGGCACAATAAAACTCATTTGGCAGAAACAAGGGAGCTAGTTGATACTTTGTGTTCAGACTCACTGAAGAATAAACAGAGAGGCTGGATTTCTCTCAGAATATCTTCACTTTACCAACTGTGGAGGAAGATGAAAAGAAGACAATTGCTGTATTTTCAAATTTGTGTTAATCTCTTTAGTCCAAATACACAGATCAATGATCATGAATATGATGTTTGTCTTTTCAAGCACGTGATCATTTGTTCTACCGTTCAGTTGGTCAGTAGACTTGTTCTACTAATTAATTCTACTAATTGTTCTAGTAATTAATTCTACTAATTAGTAATAGGCTAATAGACTTGTTCTACTAATTAACTCTACTCATCTACTAGATTGTTCTAGTAATGAGCTTGTACCATTTGTGCAACACCCATGTTCCTGTGACAGGTATGAGTTTCTATAACCCATCAATTCCATCTTCATATAGTACCTTTCACAGTCTCATAAGAATCATCAGAAAATTTTCAAAAAAGCAGTTCAGAAAGGCCTATCATCACGTAGCTTAACTTTTTCCCATTTGGTAATGTACTGAAAACATTTGTGCCGTCTTGATATCCATGAGTACTTCATACCATTCATTATTTTCCTAAGCTTTATTTTTCCTGCTCTTAAAGCTCAAACATGGAAAAACCCCCTCTGTGGCATATCAAATATGTTATTAAGATATAAAGATGAATTTATTCCAAAGTAATAACTTCTTTTTCTTATAACTGTTGTTCAATATTAGCTATTTTAAAACACTTATCCTCAAGCTCACATGCTTAAATTTCAGAATCTCATTCTGCATGTACAGATGAGAATTCCTAACTGGAATAACCTTTAAAACAAGTCAATAGAAGTATGAGCAAACAAAAGTCTGCAATTAAATCAGCTAACACCATGGGTCTGAGGCATCACTTGAAGATGAGCTGCTGCATAAAAACACTGTGCTTCAGGTGACATTCACCCGGCAGATGATCATGCAAGAGATATAGATATTAAGACCTATGGGTCCTTTACCTCTTTGGTTAGGTTTATTCCCAGGTATCTTATGGTTCATGGTGCTATTAGTAAATGGAATCGACTCTCTAATTTCCCTTTCTGTATTTTCATTGTTAGTGTATAAGAAAGCCACTGATTTCTGTACATTGACTTTGTATCCTGCCACGTTACTGAATTGCTGTATGAGTTCTAGTAGTTTGGGGGTGGAGTCTTTGGGGTTTTCCATATAAAGAATCATGTCATCTGCGAAGAGAGAGTTTGACTTCTTCCTTGCCAATTTGGATACCTTTTATTTCTCTTTGTTGTCTGATTGCCGTTGCTAGGACTTCTAATACTATGTTGAACAAGAGTGGTGAGAGTGGGCATCCTTGTCGTGTTCCTGATCTCAACGGGAAGGCTGCAAGCTTTTTCCCATTGAGGATGATATTTGCTGTGGGTCTTTCATAGATAGATTTTATGAAGTTCAGGAATGTTCCCTCTATCCCTATACTTTAAAGCGTTTTCATCAGGCGGATGCTGGATTTTGTCAAATGCTTTTTCTGCATCAATTGAGAGGACCATGTGGTTCTTCTCTCTTCTCTTACTGATTTCTTCTATCACATTGATTGATTTGCGAATGTTGAACCAACCTTGCAACCCAGGGATGAATCCCACCTGGTCATGGTGGATAATCTTTTTAATGTGCTGCTGGATCCTGTTTGCTAGGATCTTGTTGAGAATCTTTGCATCCATATTCATCAGTGATATTGGTCTGAAATTCTCCTTTTTGGTAGGGTCTTTGCCTGGTTTTGGGATCAGGGTAATGCTGGCTTCATAAAAAGAGTCTGGAAGTTTTCCTTCTGCTTCAATTTTTTGGAACAGCTTCAGGAGAATTGGTGTTATTTCTTCTTTGAAAGTTTGGTAGAATTCCCCAGGGAATCCGTCAGGTCCTGGGCTCTTGTTTTTTGGGGTTTTTTGATCACTGCTTCAATCTCATTACTAGATACCGGTCTATTCAGGTTGTCAATTTCTTCCTGGTTCAATTTTGGGAGTTTATAGGTTTCCAGGAATGCATCCATTTCATCTAGGTTGCTTAGCTTATTGGCATAGAGTGGATAGCCCAGATATGGACCCTCAACTCTATGGTCAAATAATCTTCGACAAAACAGGAAAAAATATACAATGGAAAAAAGACAGTCTCTTCAATAAATGGTGCTGGGAAAACTGGACAGCGATATGCAGAAGAATGAAACTCGACCATTCTCTTACACCGTACACAAAGATAAACTCGAAATGGATAAAAGACCTCAACGTGAGACAGGAATCCATCAGAATACTAGAGGAGAACATAGGCAATAACCTCTTCAATATCAGCCACAGCAACTTCTTTCAAGATATGTCTCCAAAGGCAAAGGAAACAAAAGCAAAAATGAACTTTTGGGACTTCATCAAGATCAAAAGCTTCTGCACAGCAAAGGAAATAGTCAACAAAACAAAAAGGCAACCCACAGAATGGGAGAAGATATTTGCAAATGACAGTACAGACAAAAGGTTGATATCCAGGATCTATAAAGAACTCCTCAAACTCAACACACACAAAACAGATAATCATATCAAAAAAATGGGCAGAAGATATGAACAGACACTTCTCCAATGAAGACATACTAATGGCTATCAGACACATGAAAAAATGTTCATCATCACTAGCCATCAGGGAGATTCAAATTAAAACCACATTGAGATACCACCTGACACCAGTTAGAATGGCCAAAATTAGCAAGACAGGAAACAACGTGTGTTGGAGAGGATGTGGAAAAAAGGGAACCCTGTTACACTGTTGGTGGGAATGCAAGTTGGTGCAGCCACTTTGGAGAACAGTGTGGAGATTCCTCAAGAAATTAAGAATAGAGCTTCCCTATGACCCTGCAATTGCACTGCTAGGTATTTACCCCAAAGATACAGATGTAGTGAAAAGAAGGGCCATCTGTACCCCAATGTTTATTGCAGCAATGGCCACGGTCGCCAAATTGTGGAAAGAACCAAGATGCCCTTCAACGGATGAATGGATAAGGAAGATGTGGTCCATATACACGATGGAGTATTATGCCTCCATCAGAAAGGATGAATATCCAACTTTTGTAGCAACATGGACGGGACTGGAAGAGATTATGCTGAGTGAAATAGGTCAGAGAGAGTTAATTATCATATGGTTTCACCTATTTGTGGAGCATAGGGAATAACATGGAGGATATGGGGAGATGGAGATGAGAAGAGAGTTGGGGGAAATTGGAGGGGGAGATGAACCATGAGAGACTGTGGACTCAGGGAAACAATCTGAGGGTTTTGAAGGGGCAGGGGGTGGGAGGTTGGGTAAGCCTGGTGATGGGTATTAAAGAGGGCACGTATTGCATGGAGCACTGGGTGTGGTGCATAAACAATAAATACTGGTACACTGAAAAGAAATTTTAAAAATTAAAAAAAAAAACAAGGTTCACTTTTTCAAGAAAACTGCCCTCCCCTTGCAGAAGTGTCATTATCTCCCAAATTTGGACTCACGAATGAAACCTTGTTCTCCAATTCAGATATATTAATGCTTCCTCCTCCCTGAGGAATTTGACGTAAATCTGCTAATGTTTCTTTATGGTGAGACAAACTGGTTTTGTCAGAAAATTGAACTCAGAGAAATATCAGTGAGCCCCAGCTAAAATTTAAAACAAGTCAGAAATCACCCTGATGCCACCTTTCATCCTCAATGAATCCCCAACAACACAGAAATATTCCAATTACGACAGATGCACTGACAGACAAACTGGGTTTAAGGAAAGCAGGGGACCAGCAACAGCGAGCAAGACTGCAGAATAGGGAATCCTCCTTTCTGGTAGAAGACTAGAGAAAACAATATTCATAATATCTCTCAATTAATAATTGCTACCAGATTCAAATGCAGCTCTTGAGTAACCCAGAAATGTTAATAAAACCTATTTTTGCTTTTTGAAGATATGGATGTTACTATACTGATAGAGAATCCATTCTTTTTTTTTACCTGGGACTTGAAACTTTTACGTTCGATGTGATAAAGCAGAGGTAAGCACAGGGTCATCTCTGGACCTGGATGGTCACATTGGCATTCACAGAAGTGCTGACAATTGAGCTGAGTTTTAGGAAGGAGGAAGACTCAGAGTAAGGTGTAGGTGAGGTCATCCAGATAAAAGAAACATTATGAGCAACACATATGTTTTAAGCAGGGTATTGACTTGATCTGGTTGAGTTATAAGTGGTTTGCTTTGACAGCAGTGGTATTAAAAGGGAAGACAGAGAAATGAGGAAAAATTTTTACAGACTGATTATATCTGTATAAATAGCACCAAAATGAAGAGCTAGAATACTGTCCTTATCTCATAATTACCTCTCATGCTCCCTTCCAGTAGCTGACGCCTCTCTTGCTCCCTTCCAGCCGCTGACACATGAAAAGATAACCACAGTCCTGACTTCTAAAATACCTTTTTCTTTTTCTTTATTTTTTTGTGCTAGATGTGAATGAGATAAAAAATGTACTTTTTGTTTGGATCATTTTTCATTCAGTTTCATTGCATTTATGGGTTTCAGCTATGTTGTTACATGATCTAGATATTTCATCTTATTGCCATGTAATTGTGTATAGTCACAGTGTAGCACTGTTTATTTTTCTGTTTTATTGTTGAAACGTTTTTGATTAGTTTCTAAGGTGTTGACTACTTCAAATAGTACTATTGCTAGGGTGCCTGGATGGCTTGGTTGGTTAAGTGTCCAACTCTTGATTTCAGCTTAGGTCATGATCTCATGGTTCTGGGATCTTAGCCCTGAACTGGGCTGGTTCCCCACTCAGTGGGGTATCTGCTTGAGATTTTCTCTCTCTCTTCTCCATCCCTCTGCCACCACCCCCTGCTCGTGCATTCTTGCTCTCTCTCTCAAATAAATAACCTTTAAAAAAACAAAATCAAAGATTGCTATTACAATGAACATTCTACCACATATTTTTGGATGGAATTTTGTGTGCATTTCTTTTAGGCATAACTATAGGAGTAGAAATCCAAGAGCATATGAAATGCATTTTCGGTTTTAGTAGAGATTGCAAAAACATATTATCACAGAAGTACCAGCTTACACTTTCTTCAGCAATATGAGAGACTTATCATTCTCTATGCTTTCTTCAAAACTTAGTTATTTTGTTGTTATTGTTGATTTTCACAAATCTGGTAGATTTGTGGTTTGTACATCACGGTGGTTTTAACTGACATTTGTCAAATAAGCCAAACAAAATTCTTCAGTTTTTATTGTGTGTGCTTATACATAGTCTCTTGTATGTTCTCTTTATATGTGTTTTCTCAAAAATACTGGGAATATACTTCTCCACTTTATCCATTGACTTTTTACTCTCTCTTTTTAAAATTTTTAATTTATTTATTTTTAATTTCTTTTCAGTGTTCCAGAATTCATTGTTTATGCACCACACCCAGTGCTCCATGCAATACGTGCCCTCCTTAACACCCACCACCAGGCTCACCCAACCTCCCACTCCCCTCCTGTCCAAAACCCTCAGTTTGTTTCTCAGAGTCCATGGTCTCTCGTGGCTTGTCTCCCCCTCCAGTTTCCTCCAACTCCCTTCTCCTCTCCATCTCCCCATGTCCTCCATATTATTCCTTATGCTCCACAAATAAGTGAAACCATATGATAATTGACTCTCTCTGCTTGACTTATTTTGCTCAGCATAATTTTTTCCAGTCCCGTCCATGTTGATGCAAAAGTTGGGTATTCATCCTTTCTGAGGGAGGCATAAAACTCCATTGTATACATGGACCATATCTTCTTTATCCATTCATCTGTTGAAGGGCATCTTGGTTCTTTCCACAGTTTGGCGACTGTGGTCATTGCTGCTATGAACATTGGGGTACAGATGGCCCTTCTTTTCACTACATCTGTATCTTTGGGGTAAATACCCAGTAGTGTAATTGCAGGGTCATAGGGAAGCTCTATTCTTAATTTCTTCAGGAGTCTCCACACTGTTTTCCAAAGTGGCTGCACCAACTTGCATTCCCATCAACAGTGTTAAGAGGGCTCCCCTTTTCCACATCCTCTCCATCACTTGTTGTTGACTGTCTTGTTAATTTTGGCCATTCTAACTGGTGTAAGGTGGTATCTCAATGTGATTTTTTTTTTAAGATTTTATTTATACATTTGACAGACAGAGATCACAAGTAGGCAGAGAGGCAGGCAGAGAGAGAGAGAGAGAGAGAGAGAGAGAGAGAGAGAGAGAGAGAGCAGGAAGCAGGCTCCCTGCCAAGCAGAGAGCCCGATGTGGGGCTCGATCCCAGGACCCTGGGATCATGACCTGAGTGAAAGGCAGAGGCTTTAACCCACTGAGCCACCCAGGCGCCCCCTCAATGTGGTTTTGATTTGAATCTCCCTGATGGTTAGTGATGATGAACATTTTTTCATGTCTGTTAGCCATTTGTGTGTCTTCTTTGGATAAGTGTCTGTTCATGTCTTCTGCCCATTTTCTGACATGATTATCTGTTTTGTGTGTGTTGAGTTTGAGGAGTTCTTTATGATCTTTGATATCATCTCTTTGTCTGTAGTGTCATCTGCGAATATCTTCTCCCATTCCGTGGGTTGCCTTTTTGTTTTGTTGACTATTTCCTTTGCTATGCAGAAGCTTTTGATCTTGATGAAGTCCCAAAAGTTCATTTTTGCTTTTGTTTCCTTTGCCTTTGGAGACATATCTTGAAAGAAGTTGCCGTAGCCAATGTCAAAGAGGTTACTGCCTATGTTCTCCTCTAAGATTCTGATGGATTCCTGCCTCATGTTGAGGTCTTTTATCCATTTCGAGTTTATCTTTGTGTATGGTGTAAGAGAATAGTCGAGTTTGATTCTTCTACACATAGCTGTCCAATTTTCCCAGCACCATTTATTGAAGAGACTGTCTTTTTTCCACTGTATAATTTTTCCTGCTTTGTCAAAGATTAGTTGACCATAAATTTGAGGGTCCATATCTGGGCTCTCTACTTTATTCCACTGGTCTATGTGTCTGTTTTTGTGCCAGTACCATGCTGTCTTCGTGATCACAGCTTTGTAGTAAAGCTTGAAATCAGACAACGTGATGCCCCCAATTTCGTTTTTGTTTTTCAATATTTCCTTAGCAATTCGGGTTCAAAAAAAATTGAAAAATCCACAATACACCAGCTGTCTTTATATTTTAAAGAACTGGAGAATCAGCAACAAATTAAGTCAACCCCACATACAAGAAGGGAAATAATCAAGATTAGAGCAGGGATCAATGAGATAGAAACTAGAGACACAGTAGAACGCATCAATGAAACTAGAAGCTGATTTTTTGAAAGAATCAATAAGATCAACAAACCATTGGCCAAACTAATCCAAAGGAAAAGAGAGAGGATCCAAATTAATAAAATTATGAATGAAAAGGGAGAGATCACGACTAACACCAAGGAAATAGGAACAGTCATCAGAAATTATTATTAACAGTTATATGCCAATAAGTTAAGCAACCTAGATGAAATGGATGCATTCCTGGAAACCTATAAACTTCCAAGACTGAATCAGAAGAAACTGACAACCTTAATAGACCAATATGTAGTAATGAGATTGAAGCAGTGATCAAAAACCTCCCAAAAAACAAGAGTCCAGGACCTGATGGATTCCCTGGGGAATTCTACCAAACTTTCAAAGAAGAAATAATACCGGGCGCCTGGGTGGCTCAGTGGTTTAAGCCACTGCCTTTGGCTCAGGTCATGATCTCAGGATCCTGGGATCGAGTCCCACATCGGGCTCTCTGCTCAGCAGGGAGCCTGCTTCCCTCTCACTCTCTCTGCCTACTTGTGACCTCTCTCTCTGTCAAATAAATAAATAAAAATCTTTAAAAAAAAAAAAGAAGAAATAATACCTATTCTCCTGAAGTTGTTTTAAAAAATTGAAGCAGAAGGAAAACTTCCAGACTCTTTTTATGAAGCCAGCATTACCCTGATTCCCAAAACAGGCAAAGATCCCACCAAAAAGGATAATTTCAGACCAATATCCCTGATGAATATAGATGCTAAGATTCTTTTTTTTTTTTACTTTTTTAAAATTTCTTTTCAGCATAACAGTATTCATTGTTTTTGCACCACACCCAGTGCTCCATGCAATACATGGATACTGTTCCCTCCCTATTACCCACCACCTGGTTCCCCAACCTCCCACCACCCCCCCCCGCCCCCCCCCGTCCCTTCAGAACTCTCAAGTTGTTTTTCAGAGTCCATAGTCTCTCATGGTTCATCTCTCCTTCCAATTTCCCTCAACTGCCTTCTCCTCTCCATCTCCCCATGTCCTTCATGTTATTTGTTATGCAGATGCTAAGATTCTCAGCAAGATCCTAGCTAATAGGATCCAACAGTACATTTAAAAGATTATCCACCTTGACCAGGTGGGATTTATCCCCTGCAAGGGTGGGTCAACATTCACAAATCAACCAATGTGATAGAACAAATCAATAAGAGAAGAGAGAAAAACCACATGGTCCTCTCAATTGATGCAGAAAGAGCATTTGACAAGATACAGCTTCCATTCCTGATTAAAACAATTCAAAGTATAGGGATAGAGGGAACGTTCCTCAACGTCGTAAAATCTATCAAAAACCCCCAAAGCTAATATCATCCTCAAAGGGGAAAAGCTGACAGCCTTCCCTTTGTGATCAGGCACAGTCTCGCCACTCTTGTTCAACACAGTATTAGAAGTCTAGCAACAGGGGCGCCTGGGTGGCTCAGTGGGTTAAGCCGCTGCCTTCAGCTCAGGTCATGATCTTGGAGTCCCGGGATCGAGTCCCGCATTGGGCTCTCTGCTCAGCAGGAGCCTACTTCCCTCTCTCTCTCTCTGCCTGCCTCTCTATCTACTTGTGATCTCTCTCTGTCAAATAAATAAATAAAATCTTAAAAAAAAAAAAGAAGTCTAGCAACAGCAATCAGACTTTTTACTCTCTTAATAATTGAGAAACAAATGTTCTTACTTCTACTATAATCCCTTAAAGGTTAACACTTTTTGCATCCAGTACAGAAATTTTGAACTTCTCTAGTGTCATCAAAGTGCAACTTTTGTCTCTGAAAGTTGCATTTCATGCATGCATGACATATATTTAAAATACATGGTTTTGACCTCGGAGTTCACTATGTTGTCTTAACGTGCCTTGGTGAACAGTTTAGGAACTACAGAGATAGTGCAAATTCATGTTTCTTCTGTCTCTTTTAGCCAGTGTTAGTTCGAAGGAGTTTGCCAATAAATCAATTAGCAAGTAAAGATATTAATAATTACTTCATATGATTTCCTCTTCAGACCTGTCATCATATTCCCTATTTAATCTTGATAGTTACAGTTTGTTATTTTTCCTTTGTATCTTTCATTTTTCTTGAACAAATGATTAAGGGGTTTATTTAGTTAGTACATTGTATTATTTAAAAGGTAAGGTTTGTTTTGTTTAAATTTCACATTATACTTTTGTTTTTAAATTTAATTTCTTAAAAATACTCAGCCTTTTATTTTTATTTATTTTTATTATGTTCAATTATCCAACATCATTAGTTTTTGATACAGTGTTCAATGATTGATTAGTTACGTATAACACCCAGTCCTCAACACCACATGTGACTTTTAAAATTAGGACAAAAAATTTTAAACTTCTTACTTTTAGGAATCACAAATGGATTTAGTCACTCTAGTATTTCTTACAACTTATTTTTCGTTTCTGCAGTATGTTTTTCATTTATTAACTCTTTCCTACTTATTCTCACCTCATTTCTGAGATTTTCATTTTAAAATAGTAAATTATTGCTTTTATCTGCTTTATGAGTGTGAACCTAAGTCAGATTTTAATTGTGTGTAAGGTGTTACTTTGCTCTTTTCTCAGTGATAACTTTACATGGTGTTTGACTTCTATGTTGAGTTGTTCATTTTGATATGATATTAGTTGTCTGAAAGCCTTAAAAATGACACAGAAATTGGGATAATTTTTGTGACTCAACAAAGTGGTTACTATTTTTTATATTCTTGGAATTTTAGTGGTAAGACCTTTTTACATTTTCACTATAGAAGTTTGTCTTCTCTTTTCTTTTCTTTGTATCCATGGTTCCCTCTCTGTTCTGGTGTCACTGTTGTTATAAGTTGTTACAACTTTCTTGATTATTTCAGAGGACAAACTTCTGAACTTTTGGCTTTGTTAATTTACTATTTATTTTCTACATCATTGATTCCTTACTGAATTATTTCTCTTCTTCTCCATCCTTGTCATTTACTTTGTTCTTCTCTAGCTTTATAAGATGAACATTTAGATAATTGATCTCAGGCCTTTCCTATTTTCTATCATAAGAATGTAAAGCTATGTTTTTTCTCTAAGCATAATAAATGCCTTCTGCAAATATTGGTATATAATATGTTCATCATGATTTATTTAAAATCACTTGGAATTTTCTTTTTTTAAAAAATCACTTGGAATTTTCTTAATTGACCTGTAAATTCTTCTTTTTTGACCTATGTGTTATTAAAAAGCAAGTTGTTGTTGTTATTTTTAAGTACTTAGGACTCTCTTAGGTATCTAATTCTACTGATTCTAATTTGCTTCTGTTTGTGTCAGAGGACATACTCTGAAAGAGTGCTCTCCTTTGAAATTGAGGGACATTTGTTTTCTGGCCCAGCTCAGTGTCTACACTGGTAAATGTTTCATGTGTTCTGGAGAAGAACTTTTATTGTCTAGCTATTGGATGTAGTTTTCTAGGAATACCATTTGGGATACAGTAATCAATAGCGATAGTCAGATCTTCCATATCTCTATTGATATTTCACGTAGGTGGTCTGTCAATTACTGAGTGGTGTTTAAGATTGCAATTTTTTTAATTTTGTTTATTTGACAGAGAGAAATCACAAGTAGGCAGAGAGGCAGGCAGAGAGAGAGGAGGAAGCAGGCTCCCTGCTGAGCAGAGAGCCCAATGCGGGGCTCGATCCCAGGACCCTGGGACCATGACCTGAGCCGAAGGCAGAGGCTTTAACCCACTGAGCCACGCAGGCGACCCTAAGATCGCAATTTTGATAATGGATTTGCCTGATACTTTTGCCAAATCATACTTCAGCTATTTTGCAGTTCCATTATTTCCATTATTTGGGAGAATACATAGTTATAAATGTTAAGATTTTCTGATATATTGAGCCTGTAATCATTATGAGTTGTCACTTCTGCCCTCTGGTAATATTCCTTGTCTCACTATCTATTTGTATTTAGACAATTATTCTAGTCAGTCTAGCTTTATTATGATTCAAAATGCATAGTATATAATTTTCTTCTTTTTTGTTTCAGTGTCTTTGTGCTTTTCAATTTAACGTGTATCTTTACTAAAAGCATATACCTGAGTATAGATTTTTCACGTAGCCTAAAAATCTCAGTCTTCTGAGAACTTAGTCTACTTGCACTGCAGTGATTTGAATGGTTGAATTTTTTTTAATTTTACTATTTTTATTAATAGACCATATTTTTAGATCAGGTTTTTAAAAACATTTTATTTATTTATTTATTTATTTAAAGAGAACTGGGGAGGGGCAGAGGAAGAAGAAGAGGGAGAGAGAGAATCACCTGCAGGCTCCACGCCCTGTGCACAGCCAGATGTGGGGCTCAGTCTCACAACTCAGAGACCATGACCTGAGTCATGGTCAAGAATATCAATATCAAGAATTTGATACTTAACAGACTGAGCCACCCAGACACCCCCTAGAGCAGTTTTAATTTCACCAAAAAAGGAGCTGGAAGTACAGAGAGTTCCTATGCATGTTTCTCATTGAAAACCTATTTTTAAATATATATTGTGAATTCATTACCATAAAACACATGATAACCTTGTAAGTCAAACCTGGACAAAGCGTATCTAAAACACGTGTGGTGTTTTTTTTTTTTTTTCCATAAGGCACATCACAGTTACTTTGTGCTTAGGAAAACTAGATGGAGGGACACCTGGGTGTCTCATTTGGTTAAGTGACCAACTCTTGATTTCAGCTCAAGTCATGGCATTTACCTAAATAAGTTGAAAACTTGCATACAGAACAAATTTGGAGGACAAATATCCACACAAAATCTTGCATAGGAATGTTTATAGAAGCTTCATTTATAACTGTCAAAAGGTGGAAGCAACCAAGATGACCTTCAAAAGGTAAATAAGCAAACTGACACAACCTACTTGATGGTTCTCTCACTGAGTATTATCTAGGACAGTTGGGCATCAGAATAATTAAAACCATCAGATTAGGGTGCCTGGGTGGCTCAGTGGGTTAAGCCGCTGCCTTCGGCTCAGGTCATGATCTCAGGGTCCTGGGATCGAGTCCCGCATCGGGCTCTCTGCTCGGCAGGGAGCCTGCTTCCCTCTCACTCTCTCTGCCTGCTTCTCTGACTACTTGTGATCTCTCTCTGTTAAATAAATAAATAAAATCTTTTAAAAAACTAAAAAACTATCAGATTATACCCTTTCATAAAAAAGTAACTCATGAGTCCACACTGATACAAATACATAAGGGAGAGAAGAAAACTCTTCTTTAATAAAATAACAAAATAAGGAAGTAATGCTAGGCATTAATAACTGGGAAAATAGGGATGCCTGGGTGGTTCAGTTGGTTAAGCGGCTGCCTTTGGCTCAGGTCATTATCCCAGCGTCCTGGGATTGAGTCCCATATCGGGCTCCCTGCTCAGCGGGGAGCCTGCTTCTCCCTCTGCCTCTGCCTACTTGTGTTCTTTCTCTCTCTGTCTCTCTAAGCAACAATACAATTGACCCCTTTAAAAAATAAATAACTGGGAAAATAATGCTGGTGGCTGAAGCTTTCTTAAGGAGCAGCATACTGGTATAATACTGAAAAAGCACTCTTCACCATGACGATTTTACTATGGAGAAATCTGAGTCTGGTTATGAGGAACATCCTCCAGACCCAGGTGAGGGATCATTTTATAATGTGAAAACTTACAAGAGTTCAAAACTGTTAAGAATGTAAAAGACAGGACAGATTAAGCAACTCTTTCAGACTGAAGATTTATGAAACATGAACATCACAAGCAACTGTTTCTTGGGCAAGTAGCTGGACTAGAAATGGAGAAGGTACATTCATGTGATGGCTGGCCAAATTACAGTGAGGTCTCTGAACGGGAACATACATTGTAGGAATGTTGGTTTCCTTAGTGGGAGGGTTGTGTGATGGTGGTGTAGAAGACTGTCCTGATTTTTAGAAGGTGCACACTAGAGTATGTGAACAGTGGTAGGGCATTATAATAGAAAAAGATGCTTTTCTTTTCTTCCTTACTTTCTTTCTTCCTTCTATCTGTATATTTGTATCTATGTTATATATCTATATAATTTATAACAGCAATATTTCTTAATCATTTCACTCAGGGGAAATTTTTGGAATAATTTTAGGTTTAGCCACACCGGAAGTTATTATATTCACAGCTTTTAGTAACTTAATGAGGTCACTAATTTATAGATATATTATTATAGTAATAATTTTCACTGTTATTTTAAGTAGAGAATGGCATTTTCCTGTGGATGTGCTTATTTCAGCCAATTCATTAGCTCACTCTCTGTAGTTTACTATCCCCATTGTAACGGTCCCTCAGAATAATATACTGCTTAAAATATAACTAATGAGATATTGTACTGGTCACACAAGCATGCTTCAAGATGACCTTGAGAAAGACATGCAGTAGTAGCAGCAGGCCTCTGGTGGACACAGTGATAGACGTCCTTGAAGCCGAGCTCACCGTGGAACACCACCTGCTTCCCGTTTTCATTGTCTCCCCTGCCTCAGAGAAAGCCTGCTGCTAGAATAATCCCTTTAAGGTGCTTGCTCAACTACAAATTCTATGCTGCTTGACCAGGCACACCCTACTCTTCTTCTTCTTTACCTGTAAGACTTATGATCAATGTATGACTCACATTCCTTCTTGTTTACCTACAAGGCCTATGACTAATGTATACCTTCTTCTCCTCCTTTTTGGTTGTTATCTTGTATCTAATAAACACGGGACTGAGAAGTCATTCTGGGCGACAGTCCTTTCAGCTGTAGTCCCCTGCTTACTGTCTCACTTGTTAGGGCCTCATTCTTCTCCCGTGAACCATTGGGAAGCGGCACCCATAAACTATATCCACTTTATGTCATGAAGGCAGGGAATTGAAATTACAGTTTTCCATGTAAAAAATGTATTCAATTAGATCTTAAATTCTTGTCACAAATTTCTTCTATACGAGTTGATGATAAAGTAGATAAATTGTACATGATTTATTTAGCATCAGTTTCAAAGTTCCCCATTCTTAAAACTAAAGGCAAACTTCTTGGGAAGAGCAAAAAAGGCTCTGAGGAAGAACTGACTTAAATTTAATTTTCTTTCTTTGTGTAAATTTTTTAAGTTCATAAGGTGAATTTAAGTTTTTGTTAAATTACTGAAGTAGAATTGAAGGTGATTTTCATTAATGTTATTGACAGTGTTCAATAGCAAATTTTAACTCAGGCATAATCCAAAACAATATGAAAACAAATTAGTCTAAGACACAAATTTATGTGACATTGAAAAAATATTCCTTATAGAGTGGTATCATAGAAGTGAACAATTAGGCATAGTAATTACAGAATTACCATATAAAGGCTTTATTTCCTTGAATTCCTTTTACAAGCTTGTGCTTGTAAATTGTTACAAGAATTGAAATTTCTTTAATGTGAGACCTGTGCCTAGTTTTTGCTGCACACAAAATACTTAATTCTCAGGCAAAATTGAGTTGAATGCAAAGTGATATATTTTCAATTGAAATGAAATAAATTCTATTCTTGCTCAGGATGTTTGTTAAACACAGCAGTTTGCTCACACATACAAGAATGGAAAACAATAGCAAAATATTCACTGTTTTCTTATGAATGGCAAGATAGTCTTAACAGGAACTGTGAGAGAAATGCACCGCTGGCTTAGGACAGAGCAGGCATCTCAATTTGGGTGTCATCAGACTACATACTAGTAGCTCACTGACATTTTCTTCTCTCAAAGTCCACTACTCTGGCTGAGCCAAAGGTTCAGAAAAAGGGTTACACTCACTCAGTCTAGTAAGGAAGGTAAATATTCACTTTGTCCTCTAGTGCTTCCCATCTTTCAATAAGACTTGAGACTTGGATTTTTTTCCATACTCTCAAGCCTAAGCACAAAAAACCAACTTTCAAATGTTTTTTTGTCAACATGATTTTCAATAACATTTTATTTCCATTTAAATCAGAGGATTTTGCCATCTGATGCCAAAACATTTTCTCCAAGGCCTTGCAGAGACTTGTTTAATGGCTTCTGTATTAAAAACTGTCTCCTAAGACTAATACTCTTAACAGAACTGAGTTCCCTTCTTGGTGAGTTACAGAGAGTGACCATACCAGGTAGAGTTGTCATACAAAGGATATTTTTTGAAGAAAAGAAGATGTTGGGGAATAAGTTACAAAGCTGTGACTCCCCAGTTAGGGGTGAGTGGGTTTCCTTTATTTAGTGTTAAGATGAATGTTCACAAAGGGGGGTTTTGTCGTCACATGTACAGGTGGGTATGATATCATGCATGATTACTTAGGAAACATGCCTATACATGCATTGTATGTTATGTTCATGAGGTTTGTATTACTCCTTGAGTGGAGATTTTAACATTATAAACAATCAGAAGTAACTGTTGGACAAAGGGAAGGGGGCTGTGGGCATGTTCTGAGAGACTGTATAAACTAGATGGGGCACTGGCGGTAGTGAGCACTGGGTGTCGTATATAAATGAGCAAAAACTAAATTTTACATCAGAAACTATTATTACAGTGTATGTTCACAAACTGTAATTTAAATGAAAGGTTGACACTAAAAAAAATAAGCAAAGTAAAAAGTAAATAATAAACTAGATGGGGTTTGGGGCTCCTTAACTCAGGTAGGGAATGCAGGGCCTTGCTTACTTCTGACCCAGCACTGGGGGGGTTTTCTACTCATTTAGTGTCTCTGATATGGCTTGGCTCTTTCCTTGTCTGATAGACTCTTCATATTTTGCAGTCACTTTTTTCCCTTAAAGTCCTTAACTACCAAGATTTTTTCTTTTTTCTTTTTCTTCTTCTTCTTCTTCTTTTTTTTTTTTTTTTTTTGGTAATTCTAACACTTTCTGGGAGTTTTACAAGACCTGTGCTTGGGCAAATAGAGTATAGATGGCAGAAAATAGCTGGGAGCCTAAAATGACTTTTTGTCATAGAAGCTATGTCTCCTTTTTCTTTTTCTGGGGACCCTTAACTCTTTCTACTTAGTTTTTGAACTTACTCTTTTTTTTAATTTAAAATTTTTTATTTTTTATTAACATATAATGTATTATTATCCCCAGGGGTACAGGTCTGTGAATCGCCAGGTTTACACACTTCACAGCACTCACCATAGCACATACCTTCCACCTTCCCCAATGTCCATAACCCAACCACCTTCTCCCTATCCCCTCCCCCCAGCAACCCTCAGTTTGTTTTGTGAGATTAAGAGTCTCTTATGGTTTATCTCCCTCCCAATCCCATCTTGTTTCATTTATTCTTTTCCTATCCCCAAACCCCCACATAGCCTCTCAAATTCCTCATCTCTGGGAGATCATATGATAATTGTCTTTCTCTGATTGACTTATTTCACTCAGCACAATACCCTCTAGGTCCATCCACGTCGTCGCAAATGGAAAGATTTCATTTCTTTTGATGGCTGCATAGTATTCCATTGTACATATATACCACATCTTCTTTATCCATTCATCTGTTGATGGACATCTATGTTCTTTCCATAGCTTGGTTATTGCGGACATTGCTGCTATAAACATTTGGGTGCACGTGCCCCTTCGGATCACTACATTTGTATCTTTATGGTAAATGCCCAGTAGTGCGATTGCTAGGTCGTAGGGTAGCTCTATTTTCCACATTTTGAGGAACCTCTGTGCTGTTTTACAGAGTGATTGCACCAGCTTGCATTCCTACCAACAGTGTAGGAGGTTTCCCCTTTCTCCACATCCTTGCCAGCACCTGTCATTTCCTGACTTATTTTTAGCCATTCTGACTGGTGTGAGGTGATACCTCATTGTGGTTTTGATTTGTATTTCCCTGATGCCGAGTGATGAGCACTTTTTCATGTGTCTGTTGGCCATCTGGATGTCTTCTTTGCAGAAATATCTACTCCTGTCTTCTGCCCATTTCTTGATTGGATTATTGTTCTTTGGGTGTTGCGTTTGATAAGTTCTTTCTAGATTTTGGATACTAGCCCTTTATCTGATATGTCATTTGCAAATATCTTCTCCCCTCTGTCAGTTGTCTTTTGGTTTTGATGACTGTTTCCTTTGCTTTGCAAAAGCTTTTGATCTTGATGAAGTCCCAGTAGCTCATTTTTGCTCTTGCTTCCCTTGCCTTTGGTGATGTTTCTAGGAAGAAGTTGCTGTGGCTGAGGTCAAAGAGGTTGCTGCCTGTGTTCTCCTCAAGGATTTGGATGGATTCCTTTCTCACATTGAGGTCCTTCATCCATTTTGAGTCCGTTTTCATATGTGGTGTAAGGAAATGGTCCAGTTTCATTTTTCTGCATGTGACAGTCCAATGTCCCCAACACCATTTGTTGAAGAAACTGTCTTTTTTCCATTGGACATTCTTTCCTGCTTTGTTGAAGATTAGTTGACTATAGAGTTGAGGGTCTATTTCTGGGCTCTCTATTCTGTTCCATTAATCTATGTGTCTGTTTTTGTGCCAGTACCATACTGTCTTGATGACGACAGCTTTGTAATAGAGCTTGAAGTCTGGAATTGTGATGCCACAAACTTTGGCTTTCTTTTTCAACATTCCTTTGGCTATTTGAGGTCTTTTCTGATTCCATATAAATTTTAGGATTATTTGTTCCATTTCTGAGGAAAAAAATGATGGTATTTTAATAGGGATTGCATTAAACGTGTAGATTGCTCTAGGTAGCATAGACATTTTCACAATATTTGTTGTTCCAATCCATGAGCATGGAACATTTTTCCATTTCTTTATGTCTACCTCAGTTTCTTTCATGGGTACTTTATAGTTTTCTAAGTACAGATTATTTGCCTTTTTGTTGGGTTTATTCCTAGGTATCTTATGGTTTTCGGTGCAATTGTGAATGAGATTGACTCCTTAATTATTCTTTCTTCTGTCTTGATGGTGCATAGAAATGCAACTGATTTCTGTGCATTGATTTTTTATCCTGACACTTTACTGAAATCCTGTACAAGTTCTGGCAGATTTGGAGAGGAGTCTTTTGGGTTTCCCACATAAAGTCTCATATCATCTGCAAAGAGTGAGCATTTGTCTTCTTTGCCAATTCAGATGCCCTTAATTTCTTTTTGTTGTCTAATTGCTGAGGCTAGGACTTCTAGTACTATGTTGAATAGCAGTGGTGATAATGGACATCCCTGCCGTGTTGCTGATCTTAGCAGAAAAGCTCTCAGATTTTCTCCATTGAGAATGATGTTTGTGGTGGGTTTTTCACAGATGGCTTTGATGATATGGAGGTATGTACCCTCTATCCCTACACTTTGAAGAGTTTTGTTCAAGAAAGGATGCTGTACTTTGTCAAATGCTTTTTCTGCATTGTTGAGAGTATCATATGGTTCTTGTTCTTTCTTTTATTAATGTATTGTATCACATTGATTGATTTGCAGATGTTGAACCAACCCTACAGCCCAGGACTAAATCCCACTCAGTTGTGGTGAATAATCCTTTTAATGTACTGTTGGACTCTATTGGCTAGTATTTTGGTGAGAATTTTTGCATCTGTGTTCATCAAGGTTATTGGTCTGTAATTCTTTTTTTTGATAGCGTCTTTGTCTGGCTTTGGGGTCAAGGTAATGCTGGCCTCATATAAAATGAGTTTGGAAGTTTTCCTTCCATTTCTATTTTTTGGAACAGTTTCAGGAGAATAGGAATTCTTCTTCTTTTTAAAAAAATTTATTGATTGATTTGACAGAGATCACAAGTAGACAGAGCAGCAGGCAAAGAGAGAGGAAGAGAAGCAGGCTCCCTGCTGAGCAGAGAGCCGAATGCAGGGCTCAATCCCAGGACCCTGGGATCAGGACCTGAGCTGAAGACAGAGGCTTTAACCCACTGAGCCACCCAGGCACCCCAGGAATTAATTCTTCTTTAAATGCTTGGTAGTCCCCTGGGAAGCCATCTGGCCCTGGGCTCTTGTTTGTTGGGAGATTTTTGATGACTGCTTCAATCTCCCTACTGGTTATGGGTCTCTTCAAGTTTTCTATTTCTTCTTGGTTCAGTTTCGGTAGTTTAGATGTGTCTAGGAATGCATCCATTTCTTCCAGATTGTCAGATTTGGTGGCGTATAGTTGCTCATAATATGTTCTTATAATTGTTTGTATTTCTTTGGTGTTGGTTGTGATCTCTCCTCTTCCATTCATGATTTTACTTATTTGGGTCCTTTCTCTTTTCTTTTTGATTAGTCTGGCCAGGGACTTATCAATCTTACTAATTCTTTCAAAGAACCAGTTCTTTGGCCAGGGGCTTATCAATCTTACTAATTCTTTCAAAGAACCAGTTCCTAGTTTCATTGATTTGTTCTACTGTTCTTTTGGTTTCTATTTCATTGATTTCTGCTCTGATCTTTATTTCCCTTCTCCTGCTGGGTTTAGGCTTTCTTTGCTGTTCTTTCTCCAGCTTCTTTAGGTGTAGGGTTAGGTTGTATACTTGAGACCTTTTTTGTTTCTTGAGAAAGACTTGTATCACTATATATTTTCCACTCAAGACTGCCTTTGCTGTGTCCCACAGATTTTTTTTTCTTTTTTTTTTTTTTTAAGATTTATTTATTTGACAGATAGAGACCACAAGCAGGCAGAGAGGCAGGCAGAGAGAGAGAGAGAGAGAGAGAGAGAGAGAGGAGGATGTCCCACAGATTTTGAACCATTGTGTTTTCATTTTCATTTGTTTCTGTGAATTTTTTCAATTTCTTCTCTAATGTCCTGGTTGACCCATTCATTCTATAGTACGATGCTCTTTATCGTCTGTGTATTTGGGTTCTTTCCAAATTTCCTCTTGTGATTGAGTTCTAGCTTCAGAGCATTGTGGTCTGAAAATATGCAGGGAATGATTCCAATCTTTTGGTACCAGTTGTGACCTGATTTGTGACCCAGGATGTGATCTATTCTGGAGAATGTTCCATGTGCACTAGAGAAGAATGTGTATTCTGTTGCTTTCGGATGGAATGTTCTGAATATATCTGTGATGTCCATCTGGTCCAGTGTGTCATTTAAGGCCTTGATTTCCTTGTTGATCTTTTGCTTGGATTATCTGTCCATTTCAGTGAGGGGGGTGTTAAAGTCCCCTACTGTTATTGTACTATTATCGATGTGTTTCTTTGATTTTGTGATTAACTGGTTTATATAGTTGGCTGCTCCCATGTTAGGGGCATAGATATTTAAAATTGTTAGATCTTCTTGTTGGACAGACCCTTTGAGTATGATATAGTGTCCTTCCTCATCTCTTATTATAGTCTTTGGCTTAAAATCTAATTTATGTGATGTAAGGATTGTCACCCCAGCTTTCCTTTGATGACCATCAGCATGGTAAATTGTTTTTCCTCCCCTCACTTTATTTTTTTTTTAATTTTTTTTTCCTTTTTTCTTTTTCTTTTTTTTTTTTTACAGATTGAGAGAGAGAGAGAGAGAGATTACAAGTAGGCAGAGCAGCAGCCAGAGAGGGGAGGAAGCAGGCTCCCTGCCAAGCAGAGAGCCCGATACGGGGCTCGATCCCAGGACCCTGAGATCATGACCTGAGCTGAAGGCAGAGGCTTAACCCACTGAGCCACCCAGGCGCCCCTCCTCCCCTCACTTTAAATCTGGGGGTGTCTTTGGGTTTAAAATTAGTTTCTTGTAGACAGCATATTGATAGGTTTTTTCTTTTTTTTTTTAAATATTTTATTTACTTGACAGAGAGAAATCACAACCAGGCAGAGAGGCAGGCAGAGAGAGAGGAGGAAGCAGGCTCCCCTCTAAGCAGAGAGCCCGATGCGGGGCTCGATCCCAGAACCCTGGGATCATGACCTGAGCTGAAGGCAGAGGCTTTAACCCACTGAGCCACCCAGGCGCCCCGGTTTTTTTTCTTAATCTATTCTGATACCCTGTGTCTTTTGATTGGGGCATTTAGCCCATTTACATTCAGGGTAACTATAGAAAGATATGAATTTGGTGCCATTGTATTGCCTGTAAGGTGACTATTACTGCGTATTATCTCTGTTCCTTTCTGGTCTACTACTTTCAGGCTCTCTCTTTGTTTAGAGGACTCCATAAAATATTTCCAGTAGGGCTGGTTTGGTGTTTGCAAATTCTTTCAGTTTTTGTTTGTCCTGGAAGCTTTTTATCTCTTCTTCTATTTTCAGTGATAGCCCAACTGGATATAGTATTCTTGGCTGCATGTTTTTCTCGTTTAGTGCTCTGAATATATCATGCCAGTTCTTTCTGGACTGCCAGGTCTCTGTGGATAAGTCTGCTGCCAATCTAATATTTTTACCATTGTATGTTGCAGATTTCTTGTCCTGGGCTACTTTCAGGATATTCTCTTTGTCACTAAGACTTGTAAATTTTACTATTAGATGACAGGATGTGGACCTTTTCTTATTGATTTTCAGGGTTGTTCTTTGTGCCTCCTTGATTTTGATGCTTGTTCCCTTTGCCATATTAGGGAAATTTTCTACAATAATTCAGTCCAATATAACTTCTGCTCCCCTCTCTCTTTCTCCTTCTGGAATCCCAATTATTCTAATGTTGTCTCATCTTATGCTATCACTTATCTCTCAAATTCTCCCCTCATGGTCCAGTAGTTGTTTGTCTCTCTTTTGCTCAGTTTCCTTATTCTCCATCATTTGGTCTTCTATATCACTAATTCTCTCTTCTGCCTCATTTATCCTAGCAGTAAGAGCCTCCATTTTTAGCTCCATTAATACCTTTTTTGACTTCAGCTTGGTTAGATTTAGTTCTTTTATTTCTCCAGAAAGAGCTTTTATTTCTCCAGACAGGGTTTCTCTAATATCTTCCATGCCTTTTTTGAGCCTAGCTAGCACCTTGAGAATCAACATTCTGAACTCTAGATCTGACATATTACCAATGTCCATATTTATTACGTGCCTAGCCTTTGGTACTGCCTCTTGTTCTTTTTTTTGTGGTGAGTTTTTCTGCCTTGTCATTTTATCCAGATAAGAATATATGAAGGAGAGAATAAAATCCTAAAAGGATGGCAAAGACCCCAGAGAAATGTGTGTTAACCAAATCAGAAAAGACCCCAAATCATGAGGGAAAGAAAAGGGGAAAAAACAAGTTAAAAAAATTAAAGAAAAAAGAAAATATATATATTATACTGGTAAATGGAACAGAGCCACCCACTTAATTTTGGGAGTATTTTGGTCTCTTAGAATAAATTACCTCCCAAAATTTTAAGGAATGAAAAACTTACACACACACATGTATATATACACACAAGCACAACAATAAGAGTAAACACTGTGAAGGGATGGAATATGACTGTAAAGATGAAAATTTTAAAAAAATTCTAAAAAGTAGTTGATAAGATAAGTTGGTTGGGAAAAGAAAAAAAAAAAGAAATTAGAATTTGCTCAGGCCGGAGACTAGAACAAAGCCCTGTGCTAGATTTAGGGTATATTTTGTTCTATTAGACAAAGTTGTATCCCAAAAATTTTTAGAAGAAAAAACCCTACATGTATACAAAAATAAACTTAGATAAAATGAAGGATAAAGTATGACTATAATAATGAAGATTCAAAAAGATTTCTTTAATGAAAGGTATTGTTAAGATAAACTAGTTAAAAAATGTAAAAGAGGAAAGAGTAAAAGTTAAAAAATAGAATAAGAAAATAAATAAAATAAAATTAATTAACTTTGCAAGACTAAGGAATCATGGGGAGAAAGCCATGAATTCCATGCTTTGCTTTCCCCTCCTCTGGAATTCCGCTGTTCTCCTTGATAAGTAAGCTTGGTCTTGGCTGTTTTCTTTTTTTTTTTTTTTAATTAATTTATTTATTTTTATTTGCTTATTTACAGCATAGCAGTGTTCATTGTTTTGGCATCACACCCAGTGCTCCATGCAGTACGTGCCCTCCCTATTACCCACCACCTGGTTCCTCAACCTCCCACCCCACCCCACCCCCTCCCGCCGCCCCTTCATAACCCTCTGGTTGTTTTTCAGAGTCCATAGTCTATCATGGTTCATCTCCCCTTCCAGTTTCCCTCAACTCCCTCGGCTGTTTTCTTGCTGATCTTCTGGGGGAGGGTCTGTTGTAGTGATTCTCAAGTGTCTTTGCCCGAGGTGGAATTGCTTTGCCCTTGCTAGGGGCTGGGCTAAGTAATCTGTTTGGGTTCACTCTGAAACCGAGGGGAGCTTTTGTTCCCTGAAAGCTTTCCGTAGAGCTCTGGAGGACAGGAATGAAAATGGTGGCCTCCCAATCTCCAGCCCAGAGTAGCTGAGATCTTGGGGCCGCACTCCTCAGTGCACCCTCAGAGAAAAGCGCTCAATCACTCCTGTCTCCCTGGTCTCCGGCCTCACTCTGAGCTCACCCTGCTCTGACCAAGCATCTCTGTCTCTGGCACACAGCCCTGCCTGCAGTCTCCAAAACCAGAAGATCCCTACCACTCTTCCAGGGGGTCTCCCCGGATCTGCCACTTATGGGGTCCCTACTCAAAGAGCAGTGGTCTGCTGTGCCACAGATCACAGTTTAAGGTAACCCCAAGTTGAGAGCTCACTCCTTGGCTCCATCTCTGTAGCTGTCTTCCCCAGTCTAATACCTGTGAGTTTTATGATACTCAGACACCCCCAATCCTTCTGTGATCCCACTGGACCTGAGACCATGCTGTCCCCATGAGGGCTCCACTCCCGCTTAGCCTCTGGAGTGATGTCCCTCAATAGAGCAGACTTTTAAAAGTTCTGATTTTGTGCTCCACTGCTCCTCGGCTTGTCGGGAGCCATCCCCTCCCCCCACCATCTATCTTCCTGTGGCTTTGGATTTACCCCTCTGCAGGTCCTAGCTTTCAGAAAGTCATCGATTTTCTGTTTCTAGATTTGCTGCTCTTCTTCACTTTGATCTCCTGTTGGATTTGTAGGTGTTGGGAATGGTTTGATAAACTATTTAGCTGATCTCCTGCTACCTGATGTCATCTCAGCCTGGTACTTCTCTGCCATCTTGACTCCTCCTCTTGAACTGAGTCTTTATCTTCAAAGCACCAAGCAAAATCTGTCCCATTTTCTTGAAAGTATTCCCACAATGTCCCCTTTGGGTAAAGCATCTTGCTTCAAAGTCTTCCTTTGCTACACCTTTTGATTTCTTAGTGGAGGATTTATGTTTTCTTTGTCCACATTTCACACCATAGTTAAATGTGCTCAAGTGAGCTGGTTCTTGAGAAATAGCTGTTTTATAGCATTATCTAGAATTCTTTTTCATTTTATCATCAAGAATTGTTGACATCAACATCTATGAAGAAAGTGTTCTATATAGTAATGCAAGGGTTCCCCTCTCTACCCCTCACCACTCCCCGACCCCTTATTTTTAACGGTTGAAATATTTTGTGCCACAAACTCTAGACAGTACAGCAGAAATACAGATATCAATATCGTCCATCCACACAGGTATTTTGTTTCTAGATATAAGGACAGAAATAGTAAGTAGATTTCTACCTTTGCTTATCCCAAGTAATGTTTTCTTTAATGTCACCATCATTTATGAATATTTTTATTGAGGTGTAATTGACATATAATCACTACATTATTTATTTATTTTATCAAATATTGATAAATATTAAATTATTAAACATTAAATATGTTATTATTTATTATTCTATATTAGTATATAATTACACTAATTACATTAGTTTAAGCTATACAACATAAAACTAATGATTCAGTATTTATATATGCTATAAAATGTTTACTACAATAAGTAGTTACTATCAGTCTTCATACAAAGATATAAAACATTTCTGTTGATGATTAGAACATTTAAGATTTACCTTTAATAACTTTCAAATATGCAATGAAATACAAGGTTATTGACTCCAGTCATCCTCCTATAAAATTACATCCCCAGGACCTACTTATTTCATAACTAGAATGTCATTCCTCTTGACTCCCTTCATTCATTTCACTTAACCCCCCACCCTCTTTTCCTCTGGCAACCACCCTCCTGGTTCTCTGTATCCATGAGTTTTGTTTGATTTTGTTCATTTGTTTTGGTTTTTTTAGGTTCCACATAAAAGTAATATTATATGGATTTCTCTTTCTCTTTCTGACTTATTTCACATGGCATAATACTATCAAGCTTCTTCCATGTTGTTGCAAAAAGTAAGATTTCATTCTTTTTATGGCTGAGTAGTATTCCTAAATACCTCCATATCTATACATAGATACATAGTGTGTGTGTATATATATATATATATATATATATATATATGCATTCTTATATATACAAAATACAGTGTTCCAGTATACACACACACATGCATACATACACCCCCCCCTTTACATCATCTTCATACATTCATCCATTGATGGAGACTTAGATTATTTCTTAGCTTAGTTATTATAAATAATGCTGCAATAAGCAGAAGGGTGCATATATCTTTTTGAAATTAGTGTTTTTATTTACTTCAGATAAATACTCAGAAGTGGAATTCCTAGATCATATGGTAATTCTATTTTTAATTTTTAGAGGAATCTTTGTAATGTTTTCCATATTGGTTGTACCAATTTATATTTCTAGTAACATTGCACAAAAGTTTCCTTTTCTTTATGCCAACACTTGCTATATCTTGTCTTTTGGGGGTAGGTGGAGTACAGAGGGTGAGAAAGAAGAAAGAGAATCTAAAGTGGGCTCCATGCCCCACACCAAGCCTGAAATGGTGCTTGATCTCACAACCCTGAGATCATGACCTGAGTTGAAATCAAGAGTCAAACGGTTAATTGACTGAGCCCCCCAAGTGCCCCCTTATTTCTTGTCTTTTTGATAATAACAATTCTGCTAGGTATAGGATAATATGTCATTGTGGTATTGATTTGCATTTCCATGATGATTGGTGATGTTGGCGTTTTCATGTTTGCCATTTGTACCTCTTCTTTTGGAAAATGTCTATTCACATCCTCTGCCTATTTTTTTATCAGATTTTTTCTATTGAATTGTATGAGTTTTTAAAATATATTTTGGGGGCACCTGGGTGGCTCAGTGGGTTAAGCCGCTGCCTTCGGCTCAGGTCATGATCTCAGGGTCCTGGGATCGAGCCCCACATCGGGCTCTCTGCTCAGCGGGGAGCCTGCTTCCTCCTCTCTCTCTCTCTGCCTGCCTCTCTGCCTACTTGTGATCTCTGTCTGTCAAATAAATAAATAAAATCTAAAAAAAAAATTTTTAAATATATTTTGGATATTAGCCCCTTATTAAGATACATGATTCAAATGGGAGAAATTACTGTAATCGGTTGCCTTTTGATTTTTTTGATGGTTTCCTTTGCTGTGCAGAAGATTTTTAGTTTGATATAGTCCCATTTGTTTATTTTTGTTTTTGTTATTTTGCTTTTGAAGTCACATTAAAAAAAAAAACATGACTAAGATCAGTGTTCTGGAATTCACCACCTAGGTTTTTTTTTTAATAAGCATTTCATGGGTTCAAGTCTTAGGTTGAAGTCCTCAACCAAGTTTAAATTAATTTTTGTATATAGTGTAATAGAGTAGTGTGATTTTTCTTTTTTCTTTTTTTTTTGGATATTTTTGTCTGATTTTCCAAATGTCATGTATTGAAAAGATTATGCTTTCTCCATTTTACAATCTGGTCTTCTTTAACATAAGTTCTCATACATGCATGACTGTATTTCTCTTTATTCTGTTCCATTGATCTATGTGTTTGTTTTCTTGCTAATATCATACTGTTTTTATTACTATAGTAATATAGTTTGAAATCAGGGGGCATGATGCCTCCAGCTTTGTTCTCTCTTAAGATTGCTTTGGCTATTTAGGATCTTTGTCATACCAGACAAATTTTAACATTGTTTGTTCTATTTCTGTTTAAAAAATTTAGTCTATAGATGGCTTAAAGCAATATAGACATTTACAAAAATCTTAATTATTTCAATCTGTGAGCACAGTGTCTTTCAATTTACTTCTAATTTCTTTATCCACTGTACACACATTTTAGGAGACAGATCTTTCACTTCCTTGGTTAAATTTATTCCTAGACATTTTATTTCCTTCATGCAATTGTAAGTGGAATTATTTTCTTAATTCTTTTGGTAGTTTGTTAATAATGGAGAGAAATGGAACAGATTTTTGTGTATTGATTTTGTACTGTGCAATTTTACTGAATGTGTTTATAAGTTCTCACTTTTTTGGGTCAAGTCTTTAGGGTTTTCTAAATATAAAATCATAGGTTCTGCAAATAGTGACAGTTTTATTTATTGTTTTCCAGTTTGGATACTTGTCATTTCTTGTGCCTAATTGCTGTGGCTAAGATGTCGAATAATATGTTGAATAAAATTATCAGAAGAACCTAACATACTAGATACTCCAGGCTTGAAAATACACACACACCACACACACACACACACACACACACACACACACACACACACACACACAATAAGACCTTAATTTTTGAAATAACCCATTGCATGCCAGTGCCAGTCATAGTTTAGGTAATTGTGTGGTTTGACATTTCTCTAAGAACTCTAAGTATCTTTAGATAAAGAAAAATAATGTGAACCATCATAATATTAGATCTGAAAAGTCAGAAGCTATACATTCTTTCTCCGCCAAGCTGTGCATTCATTTTCCAAACAGTAACAACTATCAAAAAGAAAAACTGGTCATACATATCTTTTTCCTTTTTCTGAAGATACATTAAATTGAAAATAAATGAAGTAAAAGAAAAAAAATGGGGTGCCAGTAGTAGACAAAACATTTCAACACAGTTATAAATCGCAGAGTACAGATCAGAAGGGTTAACCAATAACAGGGAGAAGAACAAGAGTGAGCCTCGGTTCTGATACAGAAGTATGAGCCAAGAGTAAGACATTATCCCATGGATAACCTTGAGGATCAGTATTTTGAGAAGCTGGGAATAACTTGGGGGCAGATGTGAGACATGAAAGGAAACCTAAATATGAGTGAAACAGTATTTCAAACAATAGACTTCTCCCCTTTAGGACTGATAAAGTGTTTTCCATATGAAAAACTGTATTCTGCTACCCAGTAAAAAGAAAGAAATGAATGGCTCCGGGGTAGAAAGTTCTTCACATACCAGCACTTGGACAGCCCCACTCAAAAAGCCTACCCTGTCCTCTAGTCACACACTGAAGCACTCATTGTCTTCTCATTAAATATGAACAGATAGTCAAGCCCAACACACATTCGAGGAAAGCCTGAAACCTGGCAGAGGGAGAGAGGGAGAATAAGATGTATAAGCAAAGTCTTTCTTGAATGAATGTAACTTCAGAAAAAGTATGTAATGGAGGGTGATGCTGTTCAAAAGAAGTGAGAGACAGAAGGTTATTGGAAGGGAAGAAGAAATGGAAGTATCTTTGCTGAATAGCAATTAGTAGAAAGGGCAATGGGTAATATTCCAAGAAAAGAGAAATGGATGACACAGAAAATGCAAGAGGAAGGTGACAACAAACAATATCTTTTGCAGCTCCAACATCAATCTGCCGGGGATTCTCAGAAGGGCAAAGTGAAAAAATGTGTCTTCATATCAAAGAAGCATCCTAAAGCCCATGAAAATATAAGTCCCGGTACTGTGATGAAGAGCTGTGAAATTTCAGAAAAACTAAAGAAATTTAGAAGTTTTCTTTCTTTCTTTCTCTTATTACTTCTTCTTCTTCTTCTTCCTCTTCTTCTTCTTCTTCTTGGTCTGGAGGAAGGAGAGTGAGGAAGTAAAAGAGGCTGAAGAAATAGTTACCCAGAGGGAGGGATCATTTTTTAAAATTTAGTTTTATTTCTTTTCAGTGTTCCATAATTCATTGCTTATGCGCCACACCCAGTGCTCCATGAAATACGTGCCCTCCTTAATACCCACCACCAGGCTCACCCAACACTCCACCTCCCGCCCCTCCAAAACCCTCCCTTTGTTTCTCAGAGTCCACAGTCAGAGAGGAGAAGTGAGTTGGGGGAAATCAGAGGGGGAGAAAAACCATGAGAAGGAGGGATCATTTAATTAGCATTGCGATTCTCATCAGCAACGCTGGATAATAGATGACAAATCAGTGATTTTTGTTTGTTTTCTTTTGTTTTGTGTTTAATTTTAAGAGATGATTTTAAAACAGCTGTTCACTACTCAGTATTTTCAATTAAGTTTGAGTTAGAATAAAAAAGAATTTCAGACATCAGAAAACTTCTTTCCACCTATCTGATCCTAGGAGGTTACTTAGGTGTTTTAGCATTATAAGGAAATAAACCATAAATAAAAGGTGACAAAGGAAATGACATCAGAGTTCAGTCCCCTGGAGTAGCAGAGCTAGAGATGGCAGTCAGTCCAGACTACAGAGGCAGGGCTGCAGTTTCCAGGAGAAAGGGAGGTGTTTGGTGAATAAAAAGGAATATGCAAGAAACACTTTATGACAGGCAATGTAAGTTGGGAGTCGGGGGAGAATCACAGGGAGAAAGAGCTCTACAAGAAATTAAAGTTACAGAGCACTTTATGAATTGGGGGCAAAGAACAAAACATAAACTTTGTATCAGAGTAAAACATTGTGTCCTGATTTAATTAAAAAGGGTAACAATTAAATTTGGAAAATGAGAGAGTTAAGGATATTTAAGAAATTACCTTTTACCATAATAGAGAAAAATCAGTGAACCAAAATTAGGAATATAAGTACTCAGTTTTTAGATAAAGGATTAAAGGGGAATGGATCAGGGAATTTTTTATTATTAAAAGTCCTGCTGCTTTTATTTTAGGCATTTGTAAGTTTATTTTGATAATTCATCAAGCCATTTTTTTGCTACACCAATCAGTAATATAATTTGCATTTTGTCATTTCAAAAATTTGTTGACACTCCTACTTAGAGTGTCAAGGGCAGTGACATATCATATGTAATAGAAATATCAATAAATATAACACAGAACGGTTCTCTAAATTACATCTTCCTATAGTCTTCTCAAAACCCATACACTTTTATTTGGCCATATTTACAATCTCCTTTTGTTGCCTGGTTCTCTAGGATACGCATGCCAGCTGTTGTGATGTTTTGATTTATTTTTTTAAAGAGAACTCATTATGAAACATTTTATGTCTTTCTATCTTTAAGCTAGAAGGCAGTCCTCAAGGTGTAGAGCCATAGCATTTCCTTCTAGAACTTTGAGAATTTCCATGGAAAATGAAGGCAATTGCTTACTGAAACTATTTTCAGAACATAATCCAACAAAAACAGTATTTCATTTGCATGAGCCTCACACACTTTCTAGCATCATCCTAGAGTATATCAATCAAACTCAGGCATCTGCTGCTATTCCAGCAGCAAATTTAAAAATAAAACTCTAAAATCAGAGACTGAAATCAGTCTGAATTATCTTCGAAGTCCACTCACAATCTATGTATCTGCCAAATGTTCTTATTTTGTCCATTTCTGGTTTCATTGGGAGAAACAATGTTCCACATTTCTATCCTTTGTGTACATTGTGCATTTATATGTAAATGGCCTGGCACAATTCCTGGCAAAGATTAAGTCTGTAATTCATGGCAAGGCAGTAGGGTGGTTGCTGCTGTCAATGGTTCCAATAAAATTTGTCATCATCGTTGCAAAACCCAACCTTCTCCACAGAGCTTTGTATTTTTCCTGAGTGTTAGTTGACAGATGGGATAGCCCTGATTCTCCCTTCAAGCTAAAAATATGCATGGCTGCAGAAATGTCACCGGTAGATAGGTAGTTACACTGAAAGAGATGACATGAGAAAGTCAAGGTTTGGTCACAGAGTAACGTAGCTGCTTTCCTTATAGCACTTGCAAAATGCCTTCAGAACTGATTCCAAATGAGCTGCTACTCTGAAGCTCTGTCAACCATTGAGAGTAAGTGTCAGGTAACTGATAACTTGGGAAGTCAACTCAGATTTGATTATGTAAGTTCTTCTGTGTCTCAGAAAGTATTTGTTTTATACTGCTATTTTCCTGATGACACATTACAGAGATCTATACTGAAGAGAAAATAGATAGTAATTGCAGGTTTAAAAATGTATTCATTATACTCCTTAAACATATAAAGGAAAGCTGGCATTTTTGTTTTCTATAAAAGATCTAAATTTGCTAGCAGTTTCCATTTTGCTGTGTTTTAAAAGAAGGAAAAAAAAGCCCAGGTGGCCTTTTTAAAAATTTTTTGATTTTTTTAACAGGTGACCTTTGAGCAGCAGATTTGGACTGCATAGGTATACTTATGTGCAAACTTTCTCAGTACAGTACAGTCCTGTAAATGTATTTTTTTCCATTTTTTATTTCTTTATTTTCAGTGTAACAGTGTTCATTGTTTTTGCACCACACCCAGTGCTCCATGCAGTATGTGCCCTCCCTATTACCCACCACCTGGTTCCTCAACCTCTCACCCCCCCCGCCCCTGCCAAACTCTCTGGTTGTTTTTCAGAGTCCATAGTCTCTCATGGTTCATCTCCCTTTCCAGTTTCCCTCAACTCCCTCTCCTCTCCATCTCCCCATGTCCTCCATGTTATTTGTTATGCTCCACAAATAAGTGAGACCATATGATACTTGACTCTCTCTGCTTGACTTATTTCGCTCAGCATAATTTCTTCCAGTCCTGTCCATGTTGCTACAAAAGTTGGGTATTCATCCTTTCCGATGGAGGCATAATACTCCATTGTGTATATGGACCACATCTTCCTTATCCATTCATCCGTTGAAGGGCATCTTGGTTCTTTCCACAGTTTGGCAACCGTGGCCATTGCTGCAATAAACATTGGGGTACAGATGGCTCTTCTTTTCACTACATCTGTATCTTTGGGGTAAATACCCAGCAGTGCAATTGCAGGGTCATAGGCAAGCTCTATTCTTAATTTCTTCAGGAGTCTCCACACTGTTCTCCAAAGTGGCTGCACTAACTTGCATTCCCACCAACAGTGTAAGAGGGTTCCCCTTTCTCCACATCCTCTCCAACACACGTTGTTTCCTGTCTTGCTAATTTTGGCCATTCTAACTGGTGTAAGGTGGTATCTCAATGTTGTTTTAATTTGAATCTCCCTGATGGCTAGTGATGATGAACATTTTTTCATGTGTCTGATAGCCATTTGTATGTCTTCGTTGGAGAAGTGTCTGTTCATATCTTCTGCCCATTTTTCGATATGATTATCTGTTTTGTGTGTGTTGAGTTTGAGGAGTTCTTTATAGATCCTGGATATCAACCTTTTGTCTGTACTGTCATTTGCAAATATCTTCTCCCATTCCGTGGGTTGCCTTTTTGTTTTGTTGACTGTTTCCTTTGCTGTGCAGAAGCTTTTGATCTTGATGAAGTCCCAAAAGTTCATTTTCGCTTTTGTTTCCTTGGCCTTTGGAGACATATCTTGAAAGAAGTTGCTGTGGCTGATATCAAAGAGGTTACTGCCTATGTTCTCCTCTAGGATTCTGATAGATTCCTGTCTCACATTGAGGTCTTTTATCCATTTCGAGTTTATCTTTGTGTACGGTGTAAGAGAATGGTCGAGTTTCATTCTTCTACATATCGCTGTCCAGTTTTCCCAGCACCATTTATTGAAGAGACTGTCTTTTTTCCATTGAATATTTTTTCCTGTTTTGTCGAAGATTATTTGACCATAGAGTTGAGGGTCCATATCTGGGCTCTCCACTCTATTCCACTGGTCTATGTGTCTGTTTTTATGCCAGTACCACGCTGCCTTGGTGATCACAGCTTTGTAGTAAAGCTTGAAATCGGGTAACGTGATGCCGCCAGTTTTGTTTTTGTTTTTCAACATTTCCTTAGCAATTCGGGGTCTCTTCTGATTCCATACAAATTTTAGGATTATTTGCTCCAGCTCTTTGAAAAATACTGGTGGAATTTTGATCGGAATGGCATTAAAAGTATAGGTTGCTCTAGGCAGTATAGACATTTTAACAATGTTTATTCTTCCAATCCAAGAGCATGGAACGGTCTTCCATCTTTTTGTGTCTTCTTCAGTTTCTTTCATGAGTGTTCTGTAGTTCCTCGAGTACAGGTCCTTTACCTCTTTGGTTAGGTTTATTCCCAGGTATCTTATGGTTCTTGGTGCTATAGTAAATGGAATTGATTCTCTAATTTCCCTTTCTGTATTTTCATTGTTAGTGTATAAGAAAGCCACTGATTTCTGTACATTGACTTTGTATCCTGCCACGTTACTGAATTGCTGTATGAGTTCTAGTAGTTTGGGGGTGGAGTCTTTGGGGTTTTCCATATAAAGAATCATGTCATCTGCGAAGAGAGAGAGTTTGACTTCTTCCTTGCCAATTTGGATACCTTTTATTTCTCTTTGTTGTCTGATTGCCGTTGCTAGGACTTCTAATATTATGTTGAACAAGAGTGGTGAGAGTGGGCATCCTTGTCATGTTCCTGATCTCAACGGGAAGGCTGCAAGCTTTTTCCCATTGAGGATGATATTTGCTGTGGGTCTCTCATAGATAGATTTTATGAAGTTCAGGAATGTTCCCTCTACCCCTATACTTTGAAGCGTTTTCATCAGGAACGGATGCTGGATTTTGTCAAATGCTTTTTCTGCATCAATTGAGAGGACCATGTGGTTCTTCTCTCTTCTCTTATTGATTTGTTCTATCACATTGATTGATTTGTGAATGTTGAACCAATCTTGTAACCCAGGGATGAATCCCATCTGGTCATGGTGGATAATCTTTTTAATGTGCTGCTGGATCCTGTTTGCTAGGATCTTGTTGAGAATCTTTGCATCCATATTCATCAGTGATATTGGTCTGAAATTCTCCTTTTTGGTAGGGTCTTTGCCTGGTTTGGGGATCAGGGTAATGCTGGCTTCATAAAAAGAGTCTGGAAGTTTTCCTTCTGCTTCAATTTTTTGGAACAGCTTCAGGAGAATAGGTGTTATTTCTGCTTTGAACGTTTGGTAGAATTCCCCAGGGAATCCATCAGGTCCTGGGCTCTTGTTTTTTGGGAGGTTTTTGATCACTGCTTCAATCTCATTACTAGATATCGGTCTATTCAGGTTGTCAATTTCTTCCTGGTTCAATTTTGGGAGTTTATAGTTTTCCAGGAATGCATCCATTTCATCTAGGTTGCTTCACTTATTGGCATATAACTGTTGGTAATAATTTCTGATGATTGTTTCTATTTTCTTGGTGTTAGTTGTGATCTCTCCCTTTTCATTCATAATTTTATTAATTTGGGCTTTCTCTCTTTTCTTTTTTTTTTAAAGATTTTATTTATTTATTTGACAGACAGAGATCACAAATAGGCAGAGAGGCAGGCAGAGAGAGAGGAGGAAGCAGGCTCCCTGCCGAGCAGAAAGCCCGATATGGGGCTCCACCCCAGGACTCTGAGATCATGACCTGAGCCAAAGGCAGAGGCTTTAACCCACTGAGCCCCTGCTTTCTCTCTTTTCTTTTGGATTAGTGTGGCCAATGGTTTATTGATCTTATTGATTCTTTCAAAAAACCAGCTTCTAGTTTCACTTATACTTTCTACTGTTTCTCTGGTTTCTACCTCATTGATCTCTGCTCTAATCTTTATTATTTCCCTTCTTGCGTGTGGAGTTGGTTTGACTTGTTGTTGATTCTCCAGTTCTTTAAGGTGTAGAGACAGCTGGTGTATTCTGGATTTTTCAATGTTTTTGAGGGAGGCTTGGATGGCTATGTATTTCCCCCTTAGAACCGCCTTTGCTGTATCCCATAAGTTTTGGACTGAAGTGTCTTCATTCTCATTGGTTTCCATGAATTGTTTAAGTTCATCTTTGATCTCCTGGTTGATCCAAGCATTCTTAAGTTAGGTGGTCTTTAGCTTTCAGGTGTTTGAGTTCCTTCTGAACTTTTCCTTGTGATTGAGTTCCAGTTTCAAAGCATTGTGATCGGAGAATATGCAGGGAATAATGTCGGTCTTTTGGTATCGGTTGAGTCCTGCTTTGTGACCCAGTATGTGGTCTATTCTGGAGAAGGTTCCATGTGCACTTGAGAAGAATGAGTATTCTGTTGTTTTAGGGTGGAATGTTCTGTATATGTCTATGAGGTCCATCTGGTCCAATGTTTCATTCAATGCTCTTATTTCTTTATTAATTTTCTGCTTCGATGATCTGTCTATTTCTGAGAGAGGCGTATTAAGATCTCCTACTATCAATGTATTCATATCAATATGACTCTTTATCTTGATTAATAGTTTTCTTATGTAATTGGGTGCTCCCATATTGGGGGCGTAGATATTTATAATTGTTAGATAATCTTGGTGGATAGTCCCTTTAAGAATTATGTAGTGTCCTTCTGTATCTCTGACTACAGTCTTTAGTTTAAAATCTAATTTATCTGATATGAGAATCGCTACCCCGGCCTTCTTCTGAGGCCCATTGGCATGAAAGATGCTTCTCCATCCCTTCACTTTCAGTCTGGGTGTATCCTTAGGTTCAAAATGGGTCTCTTGTAGACAACATATGGATGGGTCCTGTCGTTTTATCCAATCTGCAACCCTGTGTCATTTTATGGGTGCATTTAGGCCATTCACATTGAGAGTGATTATCGAGAGATAGGTTTTTATTGACATCGTGTTACCTTTGAAGTCTTTCTGTCTGTAGATTGTTTCTATATTTCTGTTCAATGATATTCTTAGGATTTTTTCTCTTTTATAGGACCCCCCCTTAATATTTCCTGCAGTGTCAGCTTGGTGGTTGCATAGTCTTTTAAGCCTTGCCGGTCTTGGAAACTCTTTATCTCTCCATCCATTTTAAAAGTCAGTCTTGCTGGATAGAGTATTCTTGGCTGCATGTTCCTCTCATTTAGTACTCTGAATATATTTTGCCAGCCCTTCCTGGCTTGCCAGGTTTCTGTGGACAGGTCTGACGTTATTCTAATGGGCTTTCCTCTGTATGTAAGGAGCTTCTTTGTCCTAGCTGCTTTTAAGAGGGTCTCTCTTGAAACATAATTCCTTATTTTAACTATAAGATGTTGTGAGGACTTTTGAGAATCTAAAATCTTGGGAGGAAATCTCTCTGCCTCTAGTACATGAACGTTGTTTCCATTCGTGAGATTGGGAAAATTTTCATAGACAACTTCTTCCACTCTATCTTCTAGACTTCTTTCTTTTTCCTCCCCTTCAGGGATTCCAATAATTCTGACGTTGGAACGTTTCATGGCATCATTTATTTCCCTGATTCTGTTTTCGTGGCTTCTGAGCTGTTTGTTCCAGGCTTCCTCCTGATCCTTTCTCTCTGTTTGTCCTCCAGATCACTAATTCTATCTTCTGTCTCAGTTACCCTAGCTTTTAGAGAATTTAGATTAGATTGGAACTCATTGAGAGCATTTTGAACATCATCCCTGGTGGCTTTCAGCTCTGCCCTAACATTGTGAACATCATCCCTGGTGGCTTTCAGTTCTGCCCTAATCAATTCTGTTTGGTCATCCATGGCTTTCTCCAACCTAGCTATTGCCTGGATAATTGTTAGTCTGAATTCCTTTTCCGACATATTGTCTATGTCGAGAGCCATTAGCTCTGTTGCCGAAGGTCCATCCTCTGTATTTTTCTTCTGTTGGGTATTCCTCCTCCTAGTCATTTTGGTAAGAGATGACTGAACAGATGCAGCTGGATGTATCGATTGTGGTGCAGTCAAGGTGCACCCTGGAACGCTTCTGTGCAATCAGGGTTCCCCACCCAAATGAGAGAGAAAAGAAAAGAGAAAGAAATAGAGAAGAAGAAAGAAAAAAAAAGGAAAAGAAAAAGGAAAAAAAATATATAGAGAGAGATAGACAGGAAAAAAAGGGAAGATAAAAGAGAAGGCTCAGCCCAAATGGGCCCCAAGGTAAGATTTATGAAGTATACAAACAAAAACAGACAAACAAAAAGACTGATAAAAGTATATGACAAGAGAAAAAAAATGTATATATATAAGGAAAAAAAGGTAAGAACCTCATCAGAAAGAACCCCAAGTATAAGATTTATATATTATCAGGACAAACACAAATTCACAGAAACACTGGCAGAAGGAAAAATTGGGAGAGTGGTTATAAATTCTCAGTGTGGGCGAGGAAGTTTATTTTGATTCTTCCTGGATGTATCTTGATGTGTTTCTTAAGGGACTCAACTTTCCTAAGTCACAGGGGGATTAGAAACTGTTTTGCCTATAGGGGTAGCATTGATTGGGGAAAGGGGATTACCTTGAAGTTTAACTCTATATGTATAGTAGAAAATAAAAATTACAAAAGAATAAACTAGATTAAACTAAGTTAAAATTAAAAAAAGAATAAAAAAAAATAGAAAAGCAAAAAAGAAACACGGGTGTATGTATCAAAAAGTTCAGGTTAGAAGGTTATTAAGGAATTTGATGTACTGGACATCTCAGTGTGATGGTAAATCGGTTAAAAAATTATCTGTATGTATTAAAAAAAAAGAACCAGAATATTCGTAAAGAGTTAAATATAAAAGTTGTATTTATGAAGTAGTGGTGGTTGTTCTCTTGTAGTCTTTTTTTTTTTCTTCTTCCTTCCTGGTTGGTCTTCTGGGGGAGGGGCCTGCCACGTGGGTTTTCAGACAACGATGTTGTTCCCTGAGTTATGTCCTCCCACTCCCCTCAAGGGGGTGGGCTCTGAGGAAACTGCTTTTTTCAGGCTTTTGTTCTCTGGGGGGTTTTATGTTCTTTCATCTGTTTTCTCTCGTCTTGACAGCTTTTGATGGTTTTTGGAGGTTTAGAGGAGAGCAAACTGCACCCCGACCTCCCTCTCAGAGAGAAGCCTCAGAATGCTCCGCAGCGCTGCTGGCAGAGTCGGTTCTGAGTCACAGTCCCTGGGGATGCAGGAGCTCCTCGTTGTACCCAATACGGGGGCAGCGGCTGCTGTCTAGGCAGCTCCAGACCGCCAGAGAGGTACCAAGCAGAGATTACACACTGAGATTTTCCTGCTGTCCCGGGCTGGGAATGTCTGTTTTTTTCCGGATGCCAGATTCTATGCTTGTGATCAGTGAGATGTGACTTACTGGCTAGTCTTTGGGAGGACAGTGTTCAGGCATCTACTTTTGGATGCCTTGGTGCAAACTATTTGTCCTCAGTCAAGAAAGCCTTCTTTGAATCTTTTTCAGCCTGACTCTAAACCCTGTAACCTCTCCGTTACCTCGTTAAATCTTCTGAGTGTCTTTCTTTATCATCACACATATTTTTGGGGGAGGATTCTCGACAGACTGTCATCTTACCTATTGAGCCACCTCAGCTGTCACTGCTGGATTTTTGTTTTACAACATGCTGGGTATCCAACTATTGTGGCAATACTTTCTAGCGCTTACTGAATTACATTTTCTAGGTGGAGGTACTATGTTTATCAACCTTTGTTCTTTTTGTCTTAAATTCTTCAAATCCTAATACTCTAGGGGCGCCTGGGTGGCTCAGTGGGTTCAAGCCTCTGCCTTCGGCTCAGGTCATGATTCCAGGGTCCTGGGATCAAGCCCCGCATTGCGCTTTCTGCTTTTCAGGGAGCCTGCTTCCCCCTCTCTCTCTGCCTGCCTCTCTGCCTACTTGTACTCTCTCTCTCTCTGTCAAATACATAAATAAAATCTTTAAAAAAAAACCCCACAAATCCTAATACTCTAATACAGTACCTATCTGCAATAATTAGTAATAATTAACTGAATTAAGTTGTTAGTCAAATAATATGGTGGCCAAGCTAGTTAATTGAGGAATGGGAAAAAAACATAGGATGGGAAATTGCAAAAAGGTAAAAATTGAGATTGATCATTTCCAAACATGAAAAGCATGATCCATCTCTTCAAGGGTGAATTAAGAGATATAAAAATGGCCTTGAAATATCTAGATATGATTGACATTTCAGGTGGCAGAAGGGTCATTGCTGCTGATGGTGAAATTGTAAAAATATTTGGCAAGGAAGGAGATAGTGATAAAAGCCAGCAGTTTGCTGGTGAAGTCATCAATGAGAGGGACTGCATTTTGATTGTTAGTTTTTGACACCACTTGTGAAAAAGCTAATGTCAGGGTTTGGTAACGATTTCTGAAAAGTGATTGCTGTCTAGTGGAGGCAAAAGCATGGTCTGCAATTAGCATGGAAATCTACTCAGTCTTCTAATGAATTAGGAAAGTTAGAAAATAATACTTTCCAGTGAGGAGAGCTGGAGGAAAAAGTCAAATTTCAGTTAAAGCAAATTATTTTTTATAATTGACGATACAAGAAAAGGTATCTTAATAGCATACTGTTACCTTAGGCTTGTTGGAAAAGCCCAGGGATAACTATGAAGATGGGCATCCTGAAGTGAGCAGTTTAATGAAATAATGGTACAAAACCTAATGTGGTTAGGGAGGTGGAGTTTTCCTATGATAAATGAGGTGAAGAAAGCAAAATTACAGGAACAAATTCACAGTGGCATGGAATTAATAATGGCATGGAAAGGAAAGTGAACAATAAACAGGAATTGTGTTGAGAATCTTGGAGGGGTGATCAAACTCAGACTGTAAAGGTTTCAGTTTTGGTGTGGCCAAATTGCTTAGAACTTGGGATAAATTATCTCAAGTAAGTCATGAAAACTGTCATATATGAAGCCTTGTTCTAGGAATAATCAGAAGCATCTATGTTGTGATTAGTATTGCCTCATTCATTAATTTGCTTTTGTAAATGAAGGGCTAATAAATTAAATGGAGGCAGCTATCAATTTTTCTTAAACTATGCATTTTATTTTTTTCAGACAGAATTTATGCTCATACTCAATAAATACTTTTAATTACTGTCTTTTGATTAAACCACAAAAATCTTTATTCAACAAGTAAAAGTAAATTCAAGATTACTATATATAAATGGAGCAACAGGTTGACCCCTAAAACCTGTAAACACTGAAAAATTGGTAAAATGGCAATACACAATACCACTGAAGTATGCAAAATACAAAGTACATAATATACACAAAAGGAAATCTGGCAAGCTCCATTATTTATATTATTCTCTAGACTCTGCGGCACCATGGTGAAATTTTGATTTCTCAAATTTCTAAATGGAAACCTCAGTAACCTAGAAGATAGTTTCTTTCTTTCTTTTTTTTTTTAAGGTGACCCACAAAGTTAAGGGAGGGATTTTCTCTTTCTTTCTTTCTTTCTCAGGTTAGTTCATTTTTTTTAAAAAATTATTTATTTGTTTGACAGAGAGAGAGAGAACAAGCAGGCAGAGTAGGAGGCAGAGGGAGAGGGGAAGCAGGCTCCCTGCTGAGTAAGGAGCCTGACATGGGGCTCGATCCCAGAACCCTGGGATCATGACCTGAGCCAAAGGCAGTTGCTTAACCAACTGAGCCACTCAGTCACCCCTAGAAGATAGTTTCTGAGATTTATAGGAAACTCTTATTTTCCTTTTCTTTCGTTTTAGTCCAGATGGTGAATTCTCCTCTTCCTTGTTTTTCATTCAAGTTGTTCTCATCTTTTTCAAATTTACTACTTTATAATATTTTCTGTTTAGAAATGCTCTAAGAGATTCCTTCTTGGGTTCCACAATTTCACTAAAAGTAAGAATGTCACTTTCCTCCCATTGTACAGATGAAAACAAAGTATTGCATGATGAGTTTACACTGTTGGTTCATATAAATTAATGAGGCCAAAATAAGAAAATAAGCTTTCTATTTTAAGTTATGATGTTACGTATAATCTTTTTACTTCTCTCTTTGATCTCTTCCACATATAAACAGCATCTTCAAACTGAAATCATTCTCTACCTCATATGTAAAATACTTTTTTTTTCAGGCCAACTTTTCACTGACTTTCTCAGTGTTGCTTTCAGTGACATCTTTTCCTATGTGAACATTGTTAGCACGTAAAATGAAATTATTCCTCAGTCTTAATTGTATATAACATGCTATAATTACTCCATCCCAGAATTATAAGATCAAATGCAAATTATAGGCTATGCTCAGAAACTGAAGATTTTTCCCAATTCAAGGACTTGCCATGAATCTGCTTTCCCTTACAATGCAGTAAAATCCCTTTCCCAATAAAATAACATGACTTACCGTGCTTAAACCACAACAGAGCAGAATGTAAGATAGTTCCTTAAGAGAGACATCACTATATTTCTTCTGTTTTTAAAAATTCCATTAAATTGTAATGGATTTTATGTACTTCATTGACAAAGAGAGATCCATTGTTTATCTTTCTCAAGAAGACAAGTGGAAAGAAGGCAACATGGCACATTGATCTAAGAGCCAAGAGATAAAGATGTTTGTTAATTTCCATTCTGGCACTTGCTTTCTTAATAACCATGAGATACCATATAAGCCTCAGTTTCCTCAGCAGCAAAAGAGTGTAACTGGAACAGCACCACTTATTTCAGCACTGTTCAAGGGGTCAAAGGACAAGACTTATTTGACAAATCTTTGAAAATTACAGCGCACTTTGGAGAAGCATCCTATTAATAAAATTACATCTCTGCTCTATTTCAGCTCTCACTATCTGTGACAAAAACAACTGACAAAAGAAATAACAAAGAGAACACTCTCAAACTTGCTTCCAATCTTTCAATTCTTTGCTTGCCTCTTGGTTGCCTTACACGTCATGATCTTTTTCCAAGAGATTTGCCCATTCGATGTCCTGCTCTCTATTGCCATCCATAAATTATTTTGTGGAAGCCTCCCTTTCTGTTACCCTTCCCTACTCAGCCTGGCTCCAGTTCCTGCTGCGGTCTCCTCTATATTTTTCCATACAACTGTGTGAGGTAAATAGGTATTTTCTATATTCCTCAAGATTGAAAGTTCTGAGAGCTGGAAAGTTATCTTATTCGTTGTTATTTTCCCCAGCCCCATCACAGAGTAAAGTTTCCTAAAAATGCACAAATAACTACAACAGACTATGAGTCCATAGAACTTTCTTTATTGCTTTAAATAAATTTAGAAGGTAGATCTTATAAGATGAGTCTCCTCTAATTTTTTCCATAGCATATATTCTTTCTTTTAAAAAGATTTATTCATTTGAGAGAAAGAGAGAAAGAGCATGAGCTGGGAGAGGAGAGAAGGGGCAGAGGGAGAGGGAGAAGTGGACTCCCTGCTCCTTGCTGAGTGGGGAGCCTGAATTAGGACTCTGCATGGGGCTGAACCATCTGAGCCACCCAGGTGCCCTCCATAGCATATATGTTGAAAACTAGAGACTCATTCTTCTTTTGGGGTCAACTATATAGTACTTTATTACTTTATTTATTACTAATTAATAGCTTATTGAGGAATAATTTATATGCAAAAGATACTACACCTAGACATTCACTCTTAAATGCACAACTGAAAAAAAGGACTGACCAAAAAAGGAGTCTTGAGTCCATCACAAATATAATACTTTATATATCACTTACTGAATAAAGTTATCAGAATTTTTTCTTGGGCTGATAAGCCACATTCAGAACTTCATTTTACCTTATGATCTTTGTATAGGGAGTTCAGTACACTCCCTGTAAGTCAATCCATATATTTCTAGAGCACTTTCTTTTTTTTTTTTTTAAGATTTTATTTATTTATTTGACAGAGATCACAAGTAGGCAGAGAGGCAGGCAGAGAGAGGGGGGAAGCAGGCTCCCTGCTGAGCAGAGAGCCCGATGTGGGGCTCCATCCCAGGACCCTGAGATCATGACCTGAGCCGAAGGCAGAGGCTTTAACCCACTGACCCTCCCAGGCACCCCCTCAGAGTACTTTCAAAATGCATTTCATGAGCCTCTATATCCTCTATGAAATTGCTTTGTTGAGTGGGAAATTGTTATCACATCAGTGATTAAAGTTTCTCCAAGAGAACTTAATTTTCTAGGTCCAGATAACAAACACAATCATATTCAAGGGTAAGACCACAAAATTTCTTTTCCTCAATAAAATCCTAGCATCCCTGTGGCCTAGGTTCACTTGGAGGAGATACTGGTGTGGTACATGGAACATCCTGATCTTCACAACCACTTTATCATCTCTCCTATTTCCTGCGCCCTAGTGGTGTTCTTCCTGCCAGGCAGAATCATTCTGAGTCATGTTTCTGTTGTGCTATTTTCTGCGGTGCTCTCAATTATCATGTATACAGCCCTCCCTGCTTTGTTTCCTTGAGTCTGTTTGGAAATACAGAGTCTCCTGGTGTAGGTTTCTTCTTTTTCCTTTTTAAATTTTTATTTATTTATTTATTTATTCATTCATTCAGTCAGTCAGTCAGTCATTCTTTCTTTATTTATTTATTCTACCCTGTGCCAAGTACTTCACCATCTGGACATCTCACACTGTTATCTACCTATCAAACTGAGGTCGCAAAAGCAACATTTCTGTTCTGAGACATTCAGTGTTTTTTAGGAAAAAGTAAGAGGCAAGGCACTTTCTTTTTTCTTTTTTTGTTTTTTAAAGAGAATGGTTATATTCTTTTTAAAAAAATTTTTTAATAAACATATAATGTATTTTTATCCCCAGGGGTAGAGGTCTGTGAATCGCCAGGTTTACACACTTCACAGCACTCACCATAGCACATACCCTCCCCAATGTCCATAACCCCAACACCCTCTCCCTCTCCACCTCCTCCCAGCAATCCTCAGTTGGTTTTGTGAGATTAAGAGTCACTTATGGTTTGTCTCCCTCCCAATCCCATCTTGTTTCATTTATTCTTTTCCTACCCCCCAAACCCTTCACGTTGCATCTCCACTTCCTCATATCAGGGAGATCATATGATAGTTGTCTTTCTCTGATTGACTTATTTCGCTAAGCATATCCCCTCTGGTTCCATCCACATTGTCGCAAATGGCAAGATTTCATTTCTTTTGATGTGCGTAGTATTCCATTGTATATATATACCACATCTTCTTTATCCATTCGTCTGTTGATGGACATCTGGGTTCTTTCCATAGTTTGGCTATTGTGGACATTGCTGCTATAAACATTCGGGTGCACGTGCCCCTTCGGATCACTACGTTTGTATCTTTAGGGTAAATACTCAGTAGTGCAATTGCTGGGTCATAGGGTAGCTCTATTTTCAACTTTTTGAGGAAGCTCCATGCTATTTTCCAGAGTGGTAGCACCAGCTTGCATTCCCACCAACAGTGTAGGAGGGTTCCCTTTCTCCACATCCTCACCAGCATCTGTCATTTCCTTGTTAATTTTAGCCATTCTGACTGGTGTGAGGTGATATCTCATTATGGTTTTGATTTGTATTTCTCTGATGCCGAGTGATGTGGAGCACTTTTTCATGTGTCTGTTGGCCATCTGGATGTCTTCTTTTCAGAAATGTCTGTTCATGTCCTCTGTCCATTTCTTGATTGGATTATTTGTTCTTTGGGTGTTGAGTTTGCTAAGCTCTTTATAGATTTTGGATACTAGCCCTTTATCTGTTATGTCGTTTGCAAATATCTTCTCCCAGAGAATGATTATATTCTTTTTTTTTCTTTATTAATTAATTTATTTTTATTTGCTTATTTACAGCATAACAGTGTTCATTGTTTTGGCATCACACCCAGTGCTCCATGCAGTACGTGCCCTCCCTATTACCCACCACCTGGTTCCTCAACCTCCCACCCCACCCCCCACCCCCCTGCCACCCCTTCATAACCCTCTGGTTGTTTTTCAGAGTCCATAGTCTCTCATGGTTCATCTCCCCTTCCAGTTTCCCTCAACTCCCTCTCCTCTCCATCTCCCCATGTCCTCCATGTTATTTGTTATGCTCCACAAATAAGTGAGACCATATGATACTTGACTCTCTCTGCTTGACTTATTTCGCTCAGCATAATTTCTTCCAGTCCTGTCCATGTTGCTACAAAAGTTGGGTATTCGTCCTTTCTGATGGAGGCATAATACTCCATTGTGTATATGGACCACATCTTCCTTATCCATTCATCCGTTGAAGGGCATCTTGGTTCTTTCCACAGTTTGGCGACCGTAGCCATTGCTGCAATAAACATTGGGGTACAAATGGCCCTTCTTTTCACTACATCTGTATCTTTGGGGTAAATACCCAGCAGTGCAATTGCAGGGTCATAGGGAAGCTCTATTTTTAATTTCTTCAGGAATCTCCACACTGTTCTCCAAAGTGGCTGCACTAACTTGCATTCCCACCAACAGTGTAAGAGGGTTCCCCTTTCTCCACATCCTCTCCAGCACACGTTGTTTCCTGTCTTGCTAATTTTGGCCATTCTAACTGGTGTTAGGTGGTATCTCAATGTTGTTTTAATTTGAATCTCCCTGATGGCTAGTGATGATGAACATTTTTTCATGTGTCTGATAGCCATTTGTATGTCTTCGTTGGAGAAGTGTCTGTTCGTATCTTCAGCCCATTTTTTGATATGATTATCTGTTTTGTGTGTGTTGAGTTTGAGAAGTTCTTTGTAGATCCTGGATATCAACCTTTTGTCTGTACTGTCATTTACAAATATCTTCTCCCATTCCGTGGGTTGCCTCTTTGTTTTGTTGACTGTTTCCTTTGCTGTGCAGAAGCTTTTGATCTTGATGAAGTCCCAAAAGTTCATTTTTGCTTTTGTTTCCTTGGCCTTTGGAGACATATCTTGAAAGAAGTTGCTGTGGCTGATATCGAAGAGGTTACTGCCTATGTTCTCCTCTAGGATTCTGATAGATTCCTGTCTCACGTTGAGGTCTTTTATCCATTTCGAGTTTATCTTTGTGAACGGTGTAAGAGAATGGTCGAGTTTCATTCTTCTACATATCACTGTCCAGTTTTCCCAGCACCATTTATTGAAGAGACTGTCTTTTTTCCATTGAATATTTTTTCCTGTTTTGTCAAAGATTATTTGACCATAGAGTTGAGGGTCCATATCTGGGCTCTCCACTCTGTTCCACTGGTCTATGTGTCTGTTTTTATGCCAGTACCACGCTGTCTTGGTGATCACAGCTTTGTAGTAAAGCTTGAAATTGGGTAACGTGATGCCGCCAGTTTTGTTTTTGTTTTTCAACATTTCCTTAGCAATTCGGGGTCTCTTCTGATTCCATACAAATTTTAGGATTATTTGCTCCAGCTCTTTGAAAAATACTGGTGGAATTTTGATCGGAATGGCATTAAAAGTATAGATTGCTCTAGGCAGTATAGACATTTTAACAATGTTTATTCTTCCAATCCAAGAGCATGGAACAGTCTTCCATCTTTTTGTGTCTTCTTCAATTTCTTTCATGAGTGTTCTGTAGTTCCTCGAGTACAGGTCCTTTACTTCTTTGGTTAGGTTTATGCCCAGGTATCTTATGGTTCTTGGTGCTATAGTAAATGGAATCGATTCTCTAAATTCCCTTTCTGTATTTTCATTGTTAGTGTATAAGAAAGCCACTGATTTCTGTACATTGACTTTGTATCCTGCCACGTTACTGAATTGCTGTATGAGTTCTAGTAGTTTGGGGGTGGAGTCTTTGGGGTTTTCCATATAAAGAATCATGTCATCTGCGAAGAGAGAGAGTTTGACTTCTTCCTTGCCAATTTGGATACCTATTATTTCTCTTTGTTGTCTGATTGCCGTTGCTAGAACTTCTAATACTATGTTGAACAAGAGTGGCGAGAGTGGGCATCCTTGTCGTGTTCCTGATCTCAACGGGAAGGCTGCAAGCTTTTTCCCATTGAGGATGATATTTGCTGTGGGTCTTTCATAGATAGATTTTATGAAGTTCAGGAATGTTCCCTCTATCCCTATACTTTGAAGCGTTTTCATCAGGAACGGATGCTGGATTTTGTCAAATGCTTTTTCTGCATCAATTGAGAGGACCATGTGGTTCTTCTCTCTTCTCTTATTGATGTGTTCTATCACACTGATTGATTTGCGAATGTTGAACCAACCTTGCAACCCAGGGATGAATCCCACCTGGTCATGGTGGATAATCTTTTTAATGTGCTGCTGGATCCTGTTTGCTAGGATCTTGTTGAGAATCTTTGCATCCATATTCATCAGTGATATTGGTCTGAAATTCTCCTTTTTGGTAGGGTCTTTGCCTGGTTTGGGGATCAGGGTAATGCTGGCTTCATAAAAAGAGTCTGGAAGTTTTCCTTCTGCTTCAATTTTTTGGAACAGCTTCAGGAGAATTGGTGTTATTTCTTCTTTGAAAGTTTGGTAGAATTCCCCAGGGAATCCGTCAGGTCCTGGGCTCTTGTTTTTTGGGAGGTTTTTGATCACTGCTTCAATCTCATTACTAGATATCAGTCTATTCAGGTTGTCAATTTCTTCCTGGTTCAATTTTGGGAGTTTGTAGCTTTCCAGGAATGCATCCATTTCATCTAGGTTGCTTAGCTTATTGGCATATAACTGTTGGTAATAATTTCTGATGATTGTTTCTATTTCCTTGGTGTTAGTTGTGATCTCTCCCTTTTCATTCATAATTTTATTAATTTGGGCTTTCTCTCTTTTCTTTTGGATTAGTGTGGCCAATGGTTTATCGATCTTATTAATTCTTCCAAAAAAACAGCTTCTAGTTTCATTGATACGTTCTACTGTATCTCTCATTTCTACCTCATTGATCTCTGCTCTAATCTTGATTATTTCCCTTCTTGCATGTGGAGTTGGTTTGATTTGTTGTTGATTCTCCAGTTCTTTAAGGTGTAGAGACAGCTGGTGTATTCTGGATTTTTCAATGTTTTTGAGGGAGGCTTGGATGGCTATGTATTTCCCCCTTAGAACCACCTTTGCTGTATCCCATAGGTTTTGGACCGAGGTGTCTTCATTCTCATTGGTTTCCATGAATTGTTTAAGTTCGTCTTTGATCTCCTGGTTGATCCAAGCATTCTTAAGCAAGGTGGTCTTTAGCTTCCAGGTGTTTGAGTTCCTTCTGAACTTTTCCTTGTGATTGAGTTCCAGTTTCAAAGCATTGTGATTGGAGAATATGCAGGGAATAATGTCAGTCTTTTGGTATCGGTTGAGTCCTGCTTTGTGACCCAGTATGTGGTCTATTCTGGAGAAGGTTCCATGTGCACTTGAGAAGAATGAGTATTCTGTTGTTTTAGGGTGGAATGTTCTGTATATGTCTATGAGGTCCATCTGGTCCAATGTTTCATTCAATGCTCTTATTTCTTTATTAATTTTCTGCTTCGATGATCTGTCTATTTCTGAGAGAGGCGTATTAAGATCTCCTACTATTATTGTATTCATATCAATATGGCTCTTTATCTTGATTAATAGTTTTCTTACGTAATTGGGTGCTCCCATATTGGGGGCATAGATATTCACAATTGTTAGATCGTCTTGATGGATAGTCCCTTTAAGAATTATGTAGTGTCCTTCTGTATCTCTGACTACAGTCTTTAGTTTAAAATCTAATTTATCTGATATGAGAATTGCTACTCCGGCCTTCTTTTGAGGCCCATTGGCATGAAAGATGCTTCTCCATCCCTTCACTTTCAGTCTGGGTGTATCCTTAGGTTCAAAATGGGTCTCTTGTAGACAACATATGGATGGGTCCTGTCGTTTTATCCAATCTGCAACCCTGTGTCATTTAATGGGCGCATTTAGGCCATTCACATTGAGAGTGATTATTGAGAGATAGGTTTTTATTGACATCGTGTTGCCTTTGAAGTCTTTCTGTCTATAGATTGTTTCTATATTTCTGTTCAATGATATTCTTAGGATTTTTTCTCTTTTATAGGACCCCCCCTTAATATTTCCTGCAGTGTCGGCTTGGTGGTTGCATAGTCTTTTAAGCCTTGCTGGTCTTGGAAACTCTTTATCTCTCCATCCATTTTAAATGTCAGTCTTGCTGGATAGAGTATTCTTGGTTGCATGTTCTTCTCATTTAGTACTCTGAATATATTTTGCCAGCCCTTCCTGGCTTTCCAAGTCTCTGTGGAAAGGTCTGACGTTATTCTAATGGGCTTTCCTCTGTATGTAAGAAGCTTCTTTGTCCTAGCTGCTTTTAAGAGGGTCTCTCTTGAAACATAATTCCCCATTTTAACTATAAGGTGCCGTGAGGACTTTCGAGAATCTAAAATCTTGGGAGGAGATCTTTCTGCCTCTAGTACATGAACATTGTTTCCATTCGTGAGATTGGGAAAATTTTCATAGACAACTTCTTCCACTATATCTTCTAGACTTCTTTCTTTTTCTTCCCCTTCAGGGATTCCAATAATTCTGACGTTGGAACGTTTCATGGCATCGTTTATTTCCCTGATTCTGTTTTCGTGGCTTCTGAGCTGTTTGTTCCAGGCTTCCTCCTGATCTTTTCTCTCTATCTGTTTGTCCTCCAGATCACTAATTCTATCTTCTGTCTCAGTTACCCTAGCTTTTAGAGAATTTAGATTGGACTGGAACTCATTGAGAGCATTTTGAACATCATCCCTGGTGGCTTTCAGTTCTGCCCTAACATTGTGAACATCATCCCTGGTGGCTTTCAGTTCTGCCCTAATCAATTCTGTTTGGTCATCCATGGCTTTCTCCAACCTAGCTATTGCCTGGATAATTGTTAGTCTGAATTCCTTTTCTGACATATTGTCTATGTCGATAGCCATTAGTTCTGTTGCAGAAGGCCCATCCTCTGGGCAAGGCACTTTCTTAGTCCTGACCATTTGAATTTCGAATCAGCATCTTTCTCCAGAAACTGAATAGTTCTCCATTTAATGATTTTTTTATTATAATTTTTTAAAGATTTTATTTATTTATTTGACACACAGAGATCACAAGTACACAGAGAGGCAGGCAGAGAGAGGGGTTTAAGCAGGCTCCCTGCGGAGCAGAGAGAGTGATGCAGGGCTCGATCCCAGGACCCCAGGATCATGACCTGAGCCAAAGGCAGAGGCTTAACCCACTGAGCCATGCAGGCGCCCCATTTACTGATTTTTGTAAGCATTGTGCAGTTAACTATTTTATGGCATCAAGGCAGGAAGATTTACCATGTACTATAAGACCGGCTATCTATGCACTGGCTAGCTTCCCTTCATGATGGTTACATGTGTTCCTCGGCATTGTGTGAAAGTGAAAATATTAATTGTTCACTTCTGTGAACTTCCATTTTTGTCAAATTCATCTATATAATTAAGTTTCTACCTACTCAATTACCTCTATGACTCCACAAGAAATCAGGAATATGTTTCTCCAGTCTTTTAATAAAGCCATAATATAATTGTGGTATTATTAGATGTTAAAGGAATTTGAGAATCTGGAAATGTAAACTCTCTACACAGACAGTCAAATCAGTTGTCACATACATACACTTTTTTTGACTGAAAATGATTAAGTCAAGTATATTTTTGTACTCCTCCTTTCTAGTGCCCTTGCTCTCAATATAATCTATGTGTGCGCAAATGCGCAAACACGCGCTTTGTTGCTTTCATTCCTCAGTGCCCACGGACTACATGCTCCTGCTGTTTCAAATCCTTCTGTATGCACAGCAGATGAAAACTGCACTGAGACTGCTAACATTATAAATCCCCAAAGTGTTGAGTGAAATGTATGTGGGTTTAGGTCTTGACAGGAATAGAAATTCAACAATGTCACTCAGTGATACGAGATTGTCTTTACAAGTATTACCTGCAAGGCCAAACCATCCTGTCATCAAATTTACACTTAATATGTGAAATTCATCAGGGTGATTATCAGTTGGTTATCATGGTTTTTGAAAGGCAGACACAGGTCTACACAGCGTGGGATCTATGGGATGGTTCTCACTCAACATTTCAGAAGACATACTTAATTCTTCAGTGTGTCCCATTTCCTATGACCCATTGTACTCTGCTATGATGAGGCAGCGCAATTGTTCTGCCTTATCGACTATACTTCCTACGCTCTCATCACCTGGAGTAGGAGACAGAAAAAGGAAGCACTAACATAATTTTTTCTTATCCAATACATGCCCTGTCTCCAGAGAACCCTAAGACTTTAAGGTATAAGGGATATCTAAAGATTAGAAAACCTGTATCCTTACCCTTGTTTGATGCTGGAATCTGCTCTGACAATTTTAACTAATCAGCTAATTTATTCACCAAGGGTTTCAGCCAAACGGGATTCATGAGATTCATTCCTTTATTCATTTGTTCTTTGAATATTTATTTCGTACTTTGCTCTGAAGTTCTCAATCAAGAAATAGCAAAAATCCCAGGTCTCATAAATCTCATAAATTTTACATTCTAATAGGAAAAGAAAGACCAAAAAAAAAAGTAATTAGCATGAAGCTGTTATATCAGGTATCATGAAAAGCCATAGATGAAACAAAGGGAGAAATAGGGAATAGAATTGCTAAAGAGAATGCTGGAGCTCGATTTCAAATCAGATGATTAGGAAATACCTCACTGGAGAAGTGTCTGGGGATAGGAGCCTCGGAAAGTGAGCATGAGTGTTATCCGTAGAAGAGCTTCCTAGGCAAAGCCAAAACCCAAACTCAAACACTTAATGGATATAAAAGCTCTTAGGTGTGTATTGCCTCGTGTGTTTGGAAAGCAAACTCTAGTGTGGCTAACACACAAGAAATAAGGGAGATACTAATAGGACATGTGGTCGGAGAGGTAAGATGATTAGAGGAGAGTGATATACAGATCTCCTGAGACAATGTAGGCTACTGTAATGATTTTTGCTTTGTCTCTGACTAGTAGGGCAAGTCATTAATGGGTTTTGGAGGATGGAGTGGCATAATATGATTGACATTCTAAAAGACTGTATGTCTATATATTAATATATTGGTGTCATATAAATATAGATATGGATAATTTGCCCCAGTTGCAGTGTGAAGAATAGATAATTGGGTCAAAATCAGAATCAGGGAACAAATTAGGAGGCCATTACAATTATCTAGACTAGAAGTACAGATGGCTTGGATCATGTCACTGTGGTGGATGTAGTAAGCTATTAAATTTTAAATATATTTTGAAAGTAGAGCTGATAGGATTTGATGCCAAAGTGAATGTTGGCTATAAAAGAAGAATAATTAAGGATGACACCAAGATTTTTAACTTAGGTAGCTGAAGAACAATGTAGCTATAATCAAGATGGAGAAGATGTCAAGGGAAGCAGGCTTTGGGAGACAGGACAAGTCTGCTCTGGAAATGTTGAGTTCAAGGTGTCTTTGACTACTTGGGTAAATATATTAGGTGGTATTGTACAGGTCCAGAATTCAGGGATTTAGGGGAGAAATCCAGGCTGGAGAATACTTTTTTTTATTTTATTATTTTTTTATAGATTTTATTTACTCATCAGACAAATCACAAGTAGGCAGAGAGGCAGGCAGAGAGAGAGAGAGAGAAGAGGAAGCAGGCTCCCCGCTGAGCAGAGAGCCTGATGTGGGACTCGATCCCAGGACCCTGGGACCATGACCTGAGCTGAAGGCAGAGGCCTTAACCCACTGAGCCACCCAGATGCCCCTGGAGAATACTTTTAGAGCTCATTCATATTTAGATAATATTTAAAGCTATGATTATCAAGGAGTGGATTTAAATAAGGGAGAAATATCCAAATATTTTGTTTAAAGGTTCTGTGATGTTAGGATAATGGAAAGCTAAAAGGAATAACCACTGATACAGAAGGGAGAACACTGGGAGGGGGAAGTACCCTGGAACACCACTGAAGAAGTATTTTTAGGAAACGGCGATGTCAAAAACTACTATAGTATTGTGTCAATTCTCTCAATTAAAAAAAAGTGAGAGTGATTAATATATAAAATTCTGCTGATAAGTAAAGGATGGCCAAAATGGAGGACTCCTGCATTTAGCAACGTGAAGTTTCTAGGTAATTTTGATAGAAGTAGTTGTGGCATGAAAGTCTCATTGGCATATTGTTGAAAACAGGCTGCAGAGAGTAAGTATAAGCAATTACTTCGAGAAGATTGTTAAATAGAGCAGGGAAAGAGTGATGCTTAGGGAGAAATGGGGCCTGTGTGTGTGTGTTTCAAGATAGCACATATCACAAGCAGATTTTATTCTCTAGGAATGGTACCATATAAGAATCAACTCATTACATCTTTGACCTGACTTTCACACTTTATTTTAATCATCCACTAACCTCTCTCACCACCATCTCTGTTAAAATCTTCTTGAATTAGTGACCTTACTGAGTTATTTTTAACTCATATTGCCAAACCATTAATTAAGGTTTGGGTTCCAAACTCCACTTTCATTGGAGTACGGGAACATCTTAACGTGAATACAAACGACTTTCTCAACAGGAAATGCAGAGATCTAAACTCTGTTTTTCTACCTCTCAAAAAATAAACACTATAGGTAGCACAAGACAGGGATGTCCCTGTTTTAGTCAATAGATTTGCTTCCTTGTTACCGGTAGGTCAGACTTTTGGGGACATATTGGGAGTGTTGCAGTTGGGGTTCCTATGACTAAAAATGTGAATCCATAATTATTTTAAACAAGCAATTTGTAATTCTCTATGTATTATGCCATAGAAGAAATGTTTGTGAGATAATACCTTCTTACACTGAAGATTAGGATACACCAAGAGGTTTTCTAAAATATGGAAGGGAGGGGTTCCTGGGTGGCTCAGTCGGTTAAGCGTCTACCTTTGACTTAGGTTGTGATGCTGGGGTCCTGGGATCAAGCCCTGCATCAGGCTACCTGCTCAGCAGAAAGCCTCCTTCTCTCTCTCTCACTCCCCCTGCTTATGTTCCCTCTCTGACTGTGTCTCTGTCAAATTATTTTTTTAAAATTACAGAAGGGACTTGACACTATCTATAGTTTTTTTGGTCAATTATTGTCACAAACAAAGCTACATGACAAACAAACCACTTACAAACCTATGTCCATGAGGTGGAGAAATGCTGTACACTCTTAGTAGACAGCACTGCAAAGTCACTTGGCAGACAAAAATGGAAAGGTGTGAAAAATAACACAATTCAGGGGTGCCTGAGTGGCTCAGTGGATTAAAGCCTCTGCCTTCCGCTCAGGTCATGATCTCAGGGTCCTGGGATCAAGCCCCGCATCGGGCTCTCTGCTCCACAGGGAGCCTGCTTCCTCCTCTCTCTCAGCCTGCCTCTCTGCCTACTTGTGAGCTCTCTCTGTCAAATAAATAAAGTCTTTTAAAAAAAAAACGCAATTCATTTTTTACTGTGCTGTTGCAATTTGCTGTGTTTTTCTAACTGGCTCAGGATATATCCGAAGTAGTGAATATTAAAGAGAAGAATGATGGTATGAGAAGTAAACTAATATAATTCTAAGTATTAAATACAGAATAATGTTGTGATTGTGAAAAGTTCTGAAAACAGAGTTCATTATCTCAGCCCCTTCACTCAATTAACTGTGTATCTGTAGACAAATATATCATTTTTTTCATTGAATATATGATAAAGTTGTATATAGTTATATACACTATTTTGGTGTGCTTCTCCTAGTGAACTGAAAACTCCTCGAAGACCTAAACCATATTCATTTTGATCACCAGAGTATCACTAGCCCTTAGCACATAATAGTAGTCAGTAAGCACACACTGAAGAAAAAAGGGAAGAAGGGAAATGTTGAGTAAGCAGGAGCCAAATGAAAGGAAGAGAGAGGAGAATGATAGGCAGAGGGGAAAGGAGAGTAGTGGGCTCTGAGGTGAGAAGGAATGTGGTAACCAGACCTGGAAGCAGTCTGTCCAATCCAGTATGATTGGCTGACAGGAAAAGGGCAAAAAAGATTTAGAAATAATCCATACTATGAGGGCACAAGGTTGCAAAGGTCATTTTCTATAGTTTTCATGGCAGTGAGATTTTACTAATATGTTCTATAACAGAAAGTTATGTGATGAGATTTCTCTTAAAAAAAAATAGTACTCTGTTCTTTCCCACAGAAGTTCTTGGAAGACATGGTGCTGAACATATGCTCACCCAGTTGTACCCACATTTCTCTGTCACTTCTCCTGAGCCAACCACCTCAAGGAGCGGGGCAGGCGTGGAGCTCGGAGCACGTTCCAGTGAAGAGTTGGTGCTGATCTTTCTCTCCACTCAGAGCCTGGAGAGTGCTGTTCTAGAGAACTTGACTGGCCCTCTGGAAGATAAGGAATTAACAGTTGCCTGGGCTGGGTCCTGCTGCTGCTTCTGAGTTTGGGGGAGCTCTGAGATTCCCCTGATGCTCCCATTGCCCAGCCAGGACTCAGGGAAGGTCTTTGTCTTCCTTGTAGAAAACAAAGCACGTCACATCCCACCAACACACACTACAGAACTGAAAAATGTCTTCCAGAATAACAAGTTCAAGTCCATAAATGGGAAAAAAAAGCTCTTGTCTCATAAAATCAAGTAGAAGTAGTATCTTAAAGTATCAAGAATGATATAAAACACATGAAGGAAAATATGAGACTTGGAGAAAAAGATCTGAAAACCAAATAGGATGATACTCAAATTTTCAGGAAGAGAAAAGAATTGGACAGGTTATCAGAGTTCGGTAAAAAGCAACAGTTTCCCTGACCCCAAGAGAAAACCAAAGACGTACCCTCAAAGAGCAAGATTGTTCAGTCCGAAGAGAAGTATGCCCGCCTTGTTCTCCACTGAATCCCCAGAGCAAGAAAAGTACCTGGCACATAGTAGGTACTAAATGGATTTTTGCTTTGAGAATTAATAAACATGAAATTTGCTTCTGGCTAAATTTGAAGAAATGCTTTTAAGGCATGATGTTAAATGACATAATCTACTTAGGGTAAAGGGGATCAAGATGGAGGAAAAAAATGCAACTGTAGTTAAAAATGAAACAAAATGGAACACTGGGGTTTTCTTCAATATGCCTCAACATTTTACTCTTAACCAAAAGATAGTAACTTATTATTGATCACTCATACGGGCCATAATTATCAGTCAGCCATGGTGGTGACATAACAAACTACCCAAGTCAAAAGTGATTGAAAGATTTATTTAGACTAAATTTAAAAAAAAAAGCTTAAACAAAAACTTCGTCAAAACTTCATAACACTCATATACTTGGCATGTAATTGTATGAATAAATGTGTGTGTGTTTTTTTAGCAAGATAGTTTGTATTTAATGTAATACTTAATTTCCTTTTATAATCTCCAAATACTTGTTAAATGTAAAGCAATAGGCTTTATGTCAGCGTATAATCATTACTGCTATGGGAGTGGAGAGGTTGTCAAGGAAAAAAAATGCATCACTATTGTTTTACCCTTAGAATATCTCATATCCCTTGCTGAGTGAGAGAGGCAACATGCTAACAGGAGTAAAAATCTGAATTTCATGATCTCTGGGTGACTTTCTGTATGTACAATTGTATGATTTTCTATGGATGACTGCGGTATATAAGGATGATGGCTACTTCTTAGATTCTTGGAAATTTTACAGAGCAGTTTCTTCTCATCCTTTGGGATTTCATAACATTTAGACTAGCCAAAAAAACCATAGATCACTATTTAAGTATTTTTTTAAATGAACTAGTTTTAGAAAATTCCCAAACACGTACTACAAACTGTATGATTACACTCTCCTTCTCTGAATATGTTTGCCAATAATTCCAAAAAAAAATTGCATGACTCCTATGCTCCTTTGGTATATAGGAAAGTATAAAAAAAGAAATAACAGCAACTTTTCATAGGTCTCTCAGGACGATGAACATCTCCTTTATGGCTTTTAGGGGATGGAAACACTCATATCATATTTTTAACATGGTTCTAATAGTAAATGTTTATTGACTTATTTAACTCCAGCCAATTTTGTCTGTCTCACCCATCACGTTGTAAGACGCTGATTCATTACAAATGATGACATGTCTCACGGGAAGTCTAAGTGTGCAGTGCTGCCATACTCAGGAAGGCCAAAAGAACATTTTTACTGGTACCGCGTACTCAATACTCATTTGGTGAAGGGTTGCTAAATTGTTCTATTAAAAAATCTCTAAGGGAGGCCTGGGTGGCTCAGTGGGTTAAAGCCTCTGCCTTCGGCTCAGGTCATGATCCCAGGGTCCTGGGATCGAGCCCCGCATCGGGCTCTCTGCTTGGCAGGGAGCCTGCTTCCTCCTCTCTCTCTGCCTGCCTCTTTGCCTGCTTGTGATCTTTGTCTGTCAAATAAATAAAATATTTTTTAAAAAATCTCTAAGACACTTAATTTATCACACTGCTTGGAGCACAGACTGTATCTTTGAGGTTTGCCTGTAAAAACACGCCATGCGGTATCATTAGGCAGAATGAGAGAACAATTACATGGAAAACAAAATGAAAACTTTCTTGTTCCTGACTCTTGGGAATCGTATTCCACTATGGGTGAGGGAATAGAAGGCAAGCTGAGGGCAAAGCACAAGCGGACACCCTGCAACCTGCCCCCCCCAACACACACCATCTGTGACACTCTTCCAGGAATCTCTCCCAACTATCTTGATGTTAACACCTTGCTAGAGGGAAAAACCTTAAAAATGGTCAGACCTCTGGTATCTGGTTTCTAGTAGGTCCTCTTTAGCATATGAAAGTTCTTTTGAAACCTCCCTTTTTTCTTACCTTCCCCCAACCCCACAGTCTATAATCAGCAGCTGCACAACAACCCCAGTTGTTGAGAACCCCAGTTCTTTCTGCCCACGGGTCCTGTCCCCTGCCTTAATAAACCACCATTCTTCACCAAAGATGTCTCAAGATTTCTTTCTTGGTCATCAGCCACAGACTCCACCTCATTGAACCTCACTTATATTCTAAAACTTCATCACTATGACTAAATAGAAGGGCAAAAAATAATAATACCTTTGGCGAAAAATGGAGGCATATATAACACGAAGTACGGGAGCATGACAATAGAGGACACCACATGGAACTTTTGCAAAATGCTAAAGCAGGTTATTCTGATTCGATATTAGGGTTTTTTTGGGGGGGGAGTAGGAAATGTTTGTTTCGTGGAGAATGTTCTTTTCATAAGCATAATGACATTGAGCGCTTTTCTCCCACTAACGAGTTTATTTTTAACATTTCCATCTAGTTTCATTTTCTGGTTCAATGACAAAGAGCTCCCTAGACAGCCCGGTTTCAGCACCTAAAGCCCTGCAAGCTGATCTCCAGCGGAGCTTATTTAATCAAAGCAATGTGAAACTTGAAGCTATATAGTCACATTCAGGAAGGGCTTGTAGTTTCATGTTTTATTTACATTTACTTATCTCCCTTGATAGAAACACTGTACCAATTAACCGAGATTCCTGTTTTTTAAGCCAAACCAATGTATTCCTTCCAAAAATCGAACTCTGGACTGCTTTTCTCCAAATGTTTCTAGAGAATTCCAGTTGCTATCCTTTCATGTATCTTTTTGAATTTTCCACTTCAGATCCCTGGGCAGATGCTAGAGCCCCAGGGAAACTTGAAATTAACCACTACTAGTTTAGATCCTTTCTTCTTGACATTTATGAAGCTTCTGCATACCCCGTCCTACATGTGCCCCAGTACCACCAGCCTAGATGGAACACTCTCCACAACTTCCTGTACGAGCAGCAGAAAAACTAGTGATTGCCTTCCTATTATATATCCCAGATCAAATTAGACTGTTCACTTAATTCAACCTAAGAAAGCAATTGTTTGCATTTGGGATGATGTGACCTGTCTAAGGGACCTCTGTGTGCCTTCCTAAAATGGGTGTACCCTTTAATACCATTTGTTTCTTAAGATGTGACCTTGGATAGGATGAGTTAGAGCCAGATAATTTAAAAGCATTTAGACTTTGTGTCATAATTTAGATCACAATATGGATGTAGCCACCATCTCTGCCTCATTATGATAAGGGAATTTCTGGTATTTTTGCCTGCTATCCAAAAGGCGAATAAAACGGCAAGTCAACAAGAGTGGAGGAAAGTTGACAAAGAAGTAGGGAGTGGTGGTCTGAGTCTTACTAAAAATTCTTACCTTTCTTGGCGCCACAGTAAGGACCCACCATAGAGCAGTGCCAGGTACCATTGGGGTTAATGGAGAGCAGGAAATCAGCCACAATACCTGGCTTGCTAAAATGTAACACAGAGGGTGCTAGGGGTGATGGGAGGTTTCAGAGAAGGGCATAGGCCTTGGGAATGCAGTGGCCTGCATCACCACTCTGCTGTTAGAATGCCCTGGGGAGTTGCCTTCCCCAAATCTTTGTTAGCCCAAACAGCTGCCAGTGTGATCTAAATGCATACATTGTCACCTAGGCTATGTAAACAGCTCCTCCTAGTTTCAGCAAGACCCCTAGTTGAGAAACAGTGATGAGGATTTGTGATTATTCTGAAGGATGGATAAAGTGGGAGCAGAGAAGGGCAAAGGGTCTCCAAGCACTGACCCCCTTGCCTTTCCTCTCTTTGACAGCAAAGTTTGGAGTAATCTTTCATCTGTTGGTTCAGGGATTGCTGTCCATTCCTGGCAAGGTACTACTTTTCTGAAATCATATGTTCTCATGAGTCTTTTGAAGTATGATTAATATACTTATATTAGTTTCAGGTATACGATATAATGGTTCATCAATTCTGTACATTACTCAGTGCTCATGAAGGGAGGTGTACTCTTCATCTCTTTTTTTTTTTAAATTGGACTTGATGAAATCTTTTTTTTAAAGATTTTATTTATTTATTTGACAGAGAGAGATCACAAGCAGGCAGAGAGGCAGGCAGAGAGAGAGGAGGAAGCAGGCTCCCTGCTGAGCAGAGAGCCCAATGCGGGGCTCATCCTAGGACCCTGGGATCATGACCTGAGCTGAAGGCAGAGGCTTTAACCCACTGAGCCACCCAGGCGCCCCTACTCTTCATCTCTTTTATCTATTTCAGACCCCCCCTTCCCTCTGGGAACCACCAGTCTTTTCCATTTAAGAGTCTTTTTTGTCTATTGTTCTCTGTTTGCTTCTTAAATTCTACATATGAATAAAATCATATATTTGTCTTTTTCTGACTACCTTATTTCACCTAGCCTTATTCCCCCTGGGTCCATCCATGTGTCTGCAAATGGAAAGATCTCATTCCTTTTTATGGCTAACAAATATGACATTGTACATATATGTCCCATCTTTTTGATTCATTCATCTAGCAGTGGACACTTGGGTTGCTCATCAACAAAACAAAAAGGCAACCTCCTAAATGGGAAAAGATATTTGCAAATGATATATCTGATAAGGGGTTAGTGTGAAGAGGAAAATTACCCAGAGCAGGCCCAGGTTGGGAGGCCCCAGGAGACGGAAAGTTACTGACAATAAGCTAGAGATAAGCAGAAGCCCTACTGGCAGCAAGAGATAACCAGCCCTTTCTGCTTCTGTAAACAGGCTTCCTGCCGCAGGCTCCCAGCACTTATGTCTCCCCAGTTTAAACCTACCTCCCAGCGGTCAGCATAGCCCTGGGAACCTGACTGCCTACGGTCCCATATGAAAGCCTTGTAATCCCTGCGTCCTCCAGTGTGAAATAAATTCGAGTACTCCTACTTCTCTGAGTGTGACTTGATCTCTTGCAGGACTGATTTTCATTTTTCTGCAACAAATATCCAAAATGGGGGCACCTGGGTGGCTCAGTGGGTTAAGCCTCTGCCTTCAGCTCAGGTCATGATCTCAGGGTCCTGGGATCGAGCCCCACATCGGGCTCTCTGCTCAGCAGGGAGCCTGCTTCCCCCTCTCTCTCTATCTGCCTCTCTGCCTATTTGTGATCTCTATCTCTGGCAAATAAATAAATAAAATCTTAAAAAAAACCCACAAATATCCAAAATGTATAAAGAACGGATAAAACTCTACACCAAATTTAAAAAATCCAATTACAAATGGACAGAGGAGCTGAATAGACATTTTTCCAAAGGCAGCATACAACAAAGACATGAAAAGATGCCCAACATCACTCATCAGGGAATGCAAATAAAACCACAATCAACTGTTCCCTCACACCTGTCAGAATGGATAAAATTAAAAACATAAGATGTAACAAGTGTTGGCAAGGATGTGGAGAAAAAGGAATTCTTAGGCACTATGTGGGAATGCAAACTGGTGCAGTGACTAGGAAAAACAGTATGGAGTTTCCTCAAAAAAATTAAAAATTGAAATACCATAGGATCCAGGTCTTCTACTAGTTAGTATTTACCCAAAGTTGGGAGAAAAACCACTTATTTGAAAAGATACAAGTTCTCATGAAGTTTTGACTAATAAGTTACTCTCTAAGTGTTGCGGAAAATCTGAGGTGACGAGGAAACCCAAACAGCACATGGAGAGATGGGAGAACACAGCTTTATTAATGCCAGCGGGCTCAGTGGGATCCTTCCTAAAGACTGAGCACCCGACAGGGTTAGGAGTGAGTTTTTATGGTTCTGGGCAATGGGGGATGGTAAGGGGGTGTTTTCTAGGTCTCTCAAGGCCAAAAGGCCCTTTCATCTGGCACTATAATCTAAGTGGAGGTCTCTCAGGAGAGTGCTAAATCACCCCAGGGACTGTTTCTCTTTCTTTTCTTATTCAAACAGGACCGGGTCTCTGGTCTTTTTCTTCTGTCTCAGCAGGAGCAATGACCTGTTGTTATCTTATCTCGGTCAAACTGCTTGACTATTGGGTCTTTTCCTGGCCTTCCCTGGAGCAAAGGGGAGTCAGGGACAGAGCAGGGCTGGAGCTGGGAGTCTCTATCCGCCTCATAAGAAGGATTCAGTTTTATTAGGGTTCATCAAGCTAAAAATCCACAGAGTTGTCAATGAATGAGGAGATTCACTGATTCCACAAAACTTTGGATTTCCTATATATTTACTGATGAATAAGATGGTTGCTAAGTGTTGCGTATATACATACATGTATTTGCTTATGATTTCGGATACAGAAATTTTCAGGGACATGGTTTTCTTCTATTAACACATTTTTATTAGTAAATATCAATTGTAATAAAAGGGTTTTTGTTTTTAAAATTTATTTTATAATCCATAAAAAATAAGGTACCTACTAAACACAGATACTATCTACAAAGTCAACTCATAACTCTCTTAGATTATTTTGACTTCTTTTCTTGACAGTCATCATGTCTAAAAATAATATGTTTATACTTCTAATTCTTGATTTTTCAATGGAATGTCTTTTCTTTCATTTCTTAGGTTGGATCCACTATTTGCTTATTACTTCTTGGTTTACCTTTTGAATTTGCCAGAGCACGGCTTGAAGCAACCTTCTTAAGAAAAGAGTGTAAAAGAGGTAAATTTTCCGAGTTTTTCTGTTTGAAAATATTTTTATTCTATACCTGTATGGTTAACAGTTTGGGAGCTGATGAAAGTACATGTTGAATCTTTTTTTTATTGAAATCAATTGATAGTACTTTTTGAATATTACTTATATTATATATTATATTGAAAATGTCTTTTATTATCTCTACTTTTACATTCTTTGTTTTATTTCAATCCTTCTGAAATTTCATGATTATGTGCCTGTGTATGAGTCTCTCTAGAAAGTGTTAGATTCTCCATTGAGCCTTTTCCTTGTTGTTGTTACTCTCTCTTATATATCTATATTCTGAAATATTTAGTTAACTCTTCAACCTTATGTTTAATTTGAATTTTTGAAGATAATTTTGTTAATCATCTTTAAAAACATGATCCAGTGCATTCAAGAAAAGAAATCTATGTCGGTCTTTGAATTGTTGAATTTTAGAGGCAAAAACTTTTTTTCAGGGGACATAGAGCCTTACCCATGACCTGAATTAAAAAGTACTAGTAGTAGTAGGAGGAGTGGGAGTAGGAGTAGGAGTAGTAGTAGTAGCAGTAGTCTTTGCCCTTCCTCTTCACCTCCCCTTCTTCCTCCTTTTCCTCCTCTTTCTCCTATTGGTGATTATGTAAATGCTGTTGGCTACATAAATTAATACAATCTTCCTGGAGGGCACTTGCTTAGTAGACACTGAAGCTTTAACAGTATGACTATTACCTAACCACTAATACATACAAAGTCTACCTCTAAAAATTTATAACTAAGAAATTATAAGAATACCACAAAAATGTATTCAAAATAGGATAATTCATGGTCAATATTGAGAAAATATATCCAGGAAGTTATGCTTAGTTGCAAGTAACCAGTGAAAAGTTCCTGAATTAATAGTGACTTATTTCAGATTAAATATATTAAAACGGGTAGATTTGGCTCCAGTTAATTCAGTGGCTTATACAAATCATTAAAGAGGTTGGATTCATTTCTCATATTGGCCTATGGTAACTGTCTACAAACAAACTGGCAAGAATTATGCTATTATAGTAATTGATTAGACTAAACAAGATTTAGACTAATTTCTGAAAAAGTTGTTGAGATTATGCTTGTAATTAGCATGGTGGTCAAGCTTGCCATTGGAATTGATTAAAGTTTCAGAATTTTGAATGGCCATACAGGAATGGATCTCACAAAGGTCTAAAGCTAGGACCTACTGACCTTTGGTTCTGGGTGACTAACTTTAACTTCATTGAATCCCACAGAGAGTTCATAATAGTTGGTTTGTGCTTAGAACCTAGTGCATTAGACAGAAAGATATTCAAGTCTCCAGAGTAGCTAAGACAGTCAGGCAGAGGTTTTGGGGGATGGGTAGCAGAACACAGGAGTACAAAACAGTAAAGGCAAGCTTCTAAAATCTGTCCACATTCTCACCATGCATAAGTGGAATGAATCCCTTACACCTCACAAACCACTTACACTTCACATAACTGAAGTGAACTATTTTTGGGGTCTAGATGTTGACCCCTGGACAAATTCCTCTTTTGTTAAGTCATCCCCATAAGCTTACATAACTTTTGTCACATTGAAAAATTCCCATCCTGTGTCCTTCAGTGTTTTTTCGTCACTGATAAAATTATCCTTGCTAATAATCACGCGGGTGGTATACTGTGCAAGTCTTTCAATTTTAAGAGAACTGGAAAATACTTAGGACAAATGTTTAAGGATAGAAACTTCTATCTTATTAGGACATTGTGCTTATAAAATAGTGTTATTTTCTAAATTAATTGCTACTGGATGAAAAAGAGTAAGATTCAATCTGGCTTAGAACTTCAGATGATTTTTTTCCTACTTTGTCGAAGATAATTTGACCATAGAGTTGAGGGTCCATCTCTGGGCTCTCTACTCCATTCTACTGCTCTATGTGTCTGAAACAATGAATCTTGGAACACTGGAAAAATAAAATAAATTTTTTAAAAACTTCAGATGAGCAGTAATCTGTGTGTATCAGAGACACAAATGCTTATGTCTGTATAATTCACTGGGAGTTTCTAAAATTTATGTGATTTTTGAGAAACTCTTTGGAAAATTCTGCAGGATAGAAGAAAAACATAGAGACAATATCAACATTTAAAGAAGATAATTTGAACTTTGCTTTTTGGTATAGCAATATGATGATGATGATGATGGTCATATATCAATGACACGTATCTTCTTAACCTCATTCATGGAGCAAGTGATGCTTATGCTGTTGAAAGAAGAAATTCCTCAGAACTTTAGGTGTTCGCCTTTTTAAATGCAAATGATAGTAGTGCTGAAATAGCAAACTGAACTGAGAACAATACATCACTAAGTTCACTAATTCCAAGTAGATGAAGCACACGCAATATCAAGGACTGATCATAAGTAACTTGAAATAGTCTGATTTTAGCACATCACAAAGGAAACTCAGAATTTTTGTGAGAGGAAGGTATCCAGTAGCCATCTATGGAATTTGAAATATTATAACTTTTCAGCAAAGAAAAAGACATAAGCTTGGTCCACCTGCCAGTGTCTAATATTATAATGTTATTTTTCTCTATTTTCTTGCGTTTTTCTCCAATTCCAGTAATTTGAACAGATTCACCAGATACTTAAATAGCAAAGAACATAGGATATACTCATACTCAACTGTCAAGTACAGGTCAAATAACTGAGGTCCTTTCTCCTTTTAGAAAAATACATCTGTAAGATGTCACAATGTCCTGTCTCTTTAAAGATAGGTTATAGAGGTTAATGGCTAAGTGCATAACCGTGAGATGTCATGACCTGGATTTGAATCTTAGTCAAAATGTTTACTAATCATGCAATACTAATCATGTAATCATGTAATACATGTAATACTTACATGTACACTAATCATGTAATACATGTAATACCAGTATTACATGTATGTAGCTAATTACAGTATTTAGTATTTAGCTAAGGCTAAAAAGCCTTAGCTTTTTTTTTTTTTTGTCTCTATCCACCTGTATTCATTGGGTCATTATGAGGAATAAATTAAATAATGTATATTAAAAGTTACCCAAAGTTTTCTGACCATCTTAGCAAATGGATCTAGTGTGGATCACTATCCAGGCAAAACTTCATAAAAACTATTGATAAACCATGACCAAAATGTCATTATATTTCCATTTTTTTTTCAAAAAAATGGCAAAAAGGAAGCTCTGTCTCAAAGTAGAGGAAGAAGAAGAATCACAGAGTACAGAAATCAAGTTGACATTGGTGATCCTTGCCTGGCCCTGAGGACTTGGTTTCCATGTAGACTGTGGCGAATAGTGACGCGGCCTTACTTGAAGGCAAGCTTGAACCTATAAAGAAGACCACTCACAAAGCTGGGGCACTTGAAGTGACAGATAATCTCTAAAAATGAAGGAGACTAGAGACAGAATGGAATTTTTCTTTCCTTTACGCTATGGATGGGAAAAATAAAAAGGTGTTTGAGAACTTGAATCCCTAGTCCTGGACCACACATGAGAAGAGATCAGAATTCCATAAGACAACACAACTTTAAAAAATAACATAGGAGAGCAAAATCAATATCTAGACATGAAAAATAAAGTTATTTTTAATATAATAAATAGCCTAAAAATTACTTAAATGAAGAGATTAAAGAACCACTAGTCATGGGAATACACACACCTAAGAACAGAAAGATAAACATGAGAAATGGGAAGAAAAGAGAGGGTTCTAGTACATTTATAATGGTAGTTTCCAGATGGAAGAATACACAGAATATGGGACAGATTACAGCAGTAGATCATGGACTAGAAATTTATGGGTTTAAAGAACTAAAATACAGACCTGAATATATAATCGAAGAATAAGAAACAAAGCAATAAAACACTCAGAAATATAATGGTTAAAACCAAAAGGAATGACACATAGATGCAATAGGCCAATACATCAAAGGTCAAGGCTCCATGTAAATATATCTTTGATTTTTAAACAGTAAAAAAAATATATGTAATTTTCTATATTTACTTTGGGAAAACATCAAACATGAGAGCAAAATGAAGACATTTTTCAGGAATAAGACATAATATTGCTTATAATCTGACACTAACAGAATGAAAATGTCGTCAATAAGAAATAAATGAGTTATCAGTAAGCAAGACAGTCAGTACAGAAATTCTGCTTTTGGCCAGGATGGAATAACAGGAACCAGATCTATGTTTCCAAGTGAAACTATTTAAAAACATGAACAAGATTATGAAAAAGTGGTTTTCAAGACACTGGACATCACAAAATGAAGACAAAAGATCCATTAGAAATGGGGTAGGGAGGAACATGAGCCCTAGGCAGACCCCTGCTTACTGCATTAAGAGTTTTCAGTCTGGGGCATTACAGAGGACAAACCCACGTCTAGATCTATAGGTCTCCACCATAGCAATAGCTGGGAATCTGGACGATCAAAGCAGCAGGGCTTCACAGTACAGAATCCTGTGAGGAAAGAGTCCCAGAGAGAGAATTTCAGAGATCAGTAGGAGGTTCCCTTGAATATTCAGCTGAGTACTTACCAAGGCATGCCTGTGAGGAAACTACTCAAGGCCAGGAAAAAAACGCCTGGAAGAATTAGAAGGAACAGTGATTAATGTTTACACAGAGCTAGGAATAGTGCCCACTCTCCTCAGTGATACTGGAAAAAACCTGGTGATTCATAGAATGTGACAGAAAGTGTTTCTTTGAGCTTATGTACTAAAGGTAGAAAAATTCATTTAATGTTCTCTTTCCTCATATCCAATATCTATCAGTTATAGGTCATTTTTGATTAGGTGATATTTGCCCTCACTGAAGGTTGTATTTTCCTGCCTTCTTTCAACTTTTTTCAGCTTTCTCAACTCAGTCTATGAAGCTAGCATTACCTTTATATAAGGGGTACTCATAAATTTAGCATAAACATTATTTTATAGCCCACTTGTGGTACATTATAGATTGATCTGCTCATTGTTAGGGTAGAGAAACTAAACTTAGAGAAACTATTAGGGTATATTAAATATATTAATGTTTTTTGCTCTGAATTCTGATAAGCAGAATAAGGTAATTAGCTGTCAAAGAAAATACCTCAGAAGCCCTCTAACGAATTTGCTTTCTTTAGTCTTCCAGTTACATTGCTAACAGCAGTCTTCCAAAATACTTCAGAATTTGTTGATTTCTCCAGGGCCTAAGGATCTTGACTATAGGTGCCTATATATGTGTGGAAGGGGTGTTCTTGGATACTTAACATATGTTAATACATTTATAGAAAAATAGGCCTTCCGCAGTTTGTACCTGCACAAAATAGGCACTAGAGTTTGCGGAAGCATTCTTACTTTTCCTATTACAGAGTTCTTTAAGCATGAATTATTCTCAGTGTCAAACAACAAAATAAAAAAAAATAAACACATTCCAGAGAAAATACTCTTCTTAATATAGGGAAAAAAACCCCCACAGATTAGCATATGTTTGAAGACATAAATCCTTTCTCCAATCTAACAAATTCACAGAAAGAAAAATTCTATGTGGGCTATACCAGTAACTTTTTCATGTACTCATGTACTAAAGACAACCACACTGTAAGTGGAGCACCGAATTTACCAGAACAGCATTCCTGTTACGAACCAGTCTGCCTTAGACTGTACTGAGAAAAAACCGCTCCAACTTCTCCCTCGCTGTTCACTCTCAGTTGCACAGACAGAAAGTCCTTCCCTTTGACTTTCTCCCGAGTTCCCTTACCTCAGTAGAGCTAGAATGCGTACACCGAAAGACTTTGGAAAAGCTGTGGGAGCAGCAGGGATCAGGGAGCAGCACTGGAATCCGCTGGGGGCGGTAGATGAACAGAACCGTGGGGAACGGAAAGATTTTCCTGCCTGCCTTTCCTCTCAGCAGCCTCAGGAAATAAGTCAAGCAGATAGAGTCAATTATATGGTTTCACTTACTTGTGGAGCATAACGAATCACACAGAGAACATTGGGAGATGGAAAGGAGAAGTGGGTTGGGGGAAATCGGAGGGGGAGACAAACCATGTGAGGTTGTGGACTCAGAAACAAACTGAGAGTTTTGGAGGGGAGAAGGGTGGGGGGTTGGGTGAGCCTGGTGGGGGGTATTGTGGAGGGCACATCGTGCATGGAGCACTGGGTGTGGTGCATAAACAATGAATTCTGGAACACTGAAAAGAAATAAAATAAAATGAAACAAATATATAAAAGACAATGTTGCACCAAGTCACAGGTTCTCAAACCCACAAAGATTCTTTGAGATTTCTTGGAAACTCCTCTAATGATGTGCTTTTGGCAGGGACAAGGGGAAATTTAAGGGCAGGTAGGACTTGTATTTTAATAGAGCAGCTTTGCTTTTAGCTTTTTTAAAATATTTGGACTTTATTATGATTTGAATTGAAAAAGTTTTGAGAACTACTAATCGAAGTGACTGCCACGGTCCTTTCTCTCCCTGTCATGCTGATGAAGTTTTAGAATATGAGTGAGGTTTGGTGGAGTGAAGCCCGGAGCCAATGACTAAGAATTCTTGAGACATCTTTGGTGCAAAATGGTGGTTTATTAAAGCACGGGGACAGGACCCATGGGCAGAAAGAGGCTGGGTTTTGAGGGGTGGCTCAACTCAGTGTTTACATTCACTCAGTAAAATCAATATAAACTGCTTATCTTTGCACTGTTACTATAGTAAAATTGGAAATGAGCCTAGTGTTCATTAATAATGAAATGGATAACTCTATTTTTTATGTTTATAAAAAGAATACTGTAGTGAATATATTATTGAAGGAATGTTGCTACATTCTATTTTTTATAAATTTAAAAAATTCTGTAGTAAGTATATTAATGAAGGAACATTGTTACATACAACAGAATGGATAAATTTCAGAGGCATAATGTTGAAGAAACAAAAGAGAGTGGACATATTTAAAGCTAAAGACCAGGCAAAACTAGAAGTCACAATCAAGGTTAATTTGGGGAAGTGAAACTTTCTTGAACACTCCAGTGTTATATTTCTGGAGCTACAGTCTTGTAATGGAAGTGTTCACTTTGTAAACAATGATTATTTTACTGGTGACTTATTTAATTTTCTGTATTCTTCAACAATTTAGAAGTGGTGTCTGATTCTCAACCTTCATTAATAAAAAGTTAAATTTGTGAATGAAAAATCATATATGTTTATAACTATAATAGATTAGTACCTCTAAGTATCTCACAGCCAAAATTATTACAGGAAATATGGGAAATCCTACATTCTCTTTCCTCCCCAGGAATCAAAAAAAATGATCCATATAATCCATACAAGCCATATCATTAAGCTGGAGATAGACAGACTTTGGGCAGCTACCTTCTACATACTCAGCGACAGCACTTGTTTTCAGGAAAGGCATTTAAAGGATATCTTTTGATTGCCAAATTAGCATGTAAAATCACATGTAATTTTGTAAAATATAAGGGTACAAGATAAAAGAATGTATCTGTCCTAATTACCTACTAACAGTTCACTTTTAAGGAGTTAAATTAGGTTTATTATTGTGGAAGACACCGATCATTTAAATGTTGGAATTGTAACATGCAGGTGCTATTTTCTGTACTAGTATTTTTAAGAAGATACATAAATACTTGTGTTTTTAGTGTTTGTTTCTACTTTTTTCTTTATTTAAAAAAATACTTACTTTAGAGAGAGAGCTAATGCAGGGAGCAAGGGCAGAGGGAAAGGAGGAGAGAACCTCAAGCAGACTCTTTGCAGAGCTTGGAGCTCCTTACCCAGAGCTTGATCTAGGGATTCTGAGATCATGACTTGAGCCAAAACCAGAGTCTGGTGCTTAAGCAACTGCGCCACCCAGATGCCCCTGGTGTTTGTTTATGTATATATATTTAACTCATGAAAGGCTTTGGTTTTAATATTACCTGTGTTCTAATATTACAAATACTAACAAAAACCTGCTGGTGCCTTCTGTGTGATCTTTAGCAATGTCTTTAATCTTTGGAAATTTAACTTGTATCTACCTCCATTCATTCTGTGCCTATAAAGAGAGACTCAGAGGTAGATGGCCCAGTTTCACAATATTTTATTGACACAAATTACATTTTAACAGTCATATATCAAAAGAAGGCTATGCTAAAACTCAAGCTTTCAGGAGAAATAGATTTGTATAGGAAAAACATAGCAAGAGGTTGAAAAAGTTCAAAGAATCAAATGAATAGGGCAAGATAATTGGTCAACATATAAACTGAGAATACCACATTTAATATCATTTTGCAAGAATAACATGGACTTCCAGGGCAAATATGACTTATGCATACCATGCTGAAACATTGTGCCAAAGGAAACCACGTCTATCGTAAAGAAAGTGCATTTGGGGAGCTGGCTCTTTAATAGCCATGAAATGATATTCTTAGCCCAGTCAAAGACCAAATCAAGACCCTAAAAACTGATATCTTGCCATTTATCCTTCTTTAAAAAATAAAATGTCTTACTTTACCTGTCTCTGCTCAAGACCACAGCCCAGCCCTCTGCCTTCTTAGAATTCTGGAAGAAAAATCACCACCATGGTAAAAACTTTCTCTTTCTCTATGTATTTAACTTTTTCATATGCAGTGTTTATAAAATGCAGTGTCTTTGAAAGCATTTCTTTTGCCTAAAGGAAAAGAGAATAAATTAAAATCGCAACAGATTTTTAGCCTAAAAGCAAAGTAAGGTTTTCCCAACTGGTACTTTTATTCAAGATTGAATATTAAAATCAAATAGCTCCTGGCAAAGACAGTGATGTTCAAATGTAAAGATTATGAAAACCAAGGATTTGTTTAAAAAGGAAAAGGAGGGTACCTGGATTCCTCAATCGTTAAGCATCTGCCTTTGACTCAGGTCTTGATCCCAGGGTCCTGGAATTAAGCCCCACATCCGGCTCCCTACTCCATGGGAAACCAGCTTCTCCCTCTTCCTTTCCCCCTTCCTGTGTTCCTGCTCTCACTATCTCTCTCTGTCAAATAAATGAATAAAATATTTTTTTAAAAAAAGGAAAGGAAACTACTTTACCTTGTCATTAAAAGTGAAAATGATATTAACATACTAGTCTCAAATATGGACTGACGGATATGGCAGAGGCCAATTGATCTGTTTGGCAAATGCCTAGTGGAAATCAGAAATTATTGTATAAGGAGATAACGAAGTTACAGTGAATATAAGCAAGATGCTCTCTCAAAACATGCCCTCTTTCTCGGGGCAACTGGGTGGCTCAGTGGGTTAAAGCCTCTGCCTTCAGCTCAGGTCATGATCTCAGGGTCCTGGGATCGAGCCCCGCATCGGGCTCTCTGCTCAGCAGGGAACCTGCTTCCTCCTCTCTCTCTGCCAGCCTCTCTGTCTACTTGTAATCTCTGCCTGTCAAATAAAATAAATAAATAATCTTAAAAAAAAAAACAAAACATGCCCTCTTTCTATTAACATCTAAATCCTGCTGGCTATAAATGTGTATCTGAAGTTGAGAGTAATGATTCTTTAATCATTTTATTACTCACAAATAAGTTACTCAGCTCCTAGTAGATGGCAGGCACTGGTCCCAGTCTTAAAAATGCAAAGATAAGTAAGACTTTACCACATGTTGCTAGGAATCAATCAATTTATTTATTAAAAAGATTTTATTTATTTGACACAGAGAGAGATCACAAGTAGTCAGAGAGGCAAGCAGAGAGGGAGGAGGAAGCAGGCTCCCTCCTGAGCAGAGAGCCCGATGTGGGGCTCGATCCCAGGACCCTGGGATCATGACCTGAGCTGAGGGCAGAGGCTTAACCCACTGAGCCACCCAGGTGCCCTGGAATCAATTATATTTAAAGGAAAAAGCCTAATATGAGTGTTCCACCTGCTGAGAGTTTGAGTGTCTGTTTTTTGTAAGAATAAAGGAGAAATTAATACTTCTGCTCAACAGATGTAATAAATTTTTATTAAAAGCTTCTTGTGCTCAGCATTGTCCAGGACATGGCATTATAGTAATCAAGAGTTTAAGCATGATTTTAATACTTAGTAAGTTTTAAAACTTGCTCAAAAAATTAAAAGATTCCCCAAATAAGGAATATAAAGTTTAAGTACAATATCAGGAACCCATATTCTGTGAAACAAAATAGTAGCATTATGAGCACAGAAGTGCTGGCTAAAATTTCTATAATATGGACCAAAACAAGGATGCCTACTCTAGCACTCATATTTAATATGCTACTGGAAGTCCTTGCTATAGCAGTCCAGCAAGGAAAAGAAGTAAAAGGTATTAGAATTTGAAAGGAAGAAGTAAAATTGTCTCTATTTGCAAATAATATGATTTTACAGATAGAATCTCAAGATTCAACCAGAAACCATTAATCAATGAATTTAGTAAGTTTCAGGATACAAAATTAGCATAAAAATCAGTAGCTTTTCAATATACTGACAATGGATTTTCTGGAAAATGAAAAAAATCAATCCAATTTACAATAGCATCAAAAACAAGTGCTTAGAAATCAATTTAATTAAGAAAATAAAAGGTCTTTACTCAGAAAACTATAAAACAAAGTTTTTTTTAAAAAATTGAAGGAGACTCAAATAAATGGGAAGGTATCCCATGTTCATGGGTTGGAAGAATTAATGCTGTTAAAATGTCAGTACTCGGGGCACCTGGGTGGCTCAGTGGGTTAAAGCCTCTGCCTTTGGCTCAAGTCATGATCCCAGGGTCCTGGGATCGAGCCCTGCATTGGGCTCTCTGCTCAGCAGGGAACCTGCTTCGCCCTCTCTCTCTGTCTGCCTCTCTGCCTACTTGTGGCCTCTGTCTGTCAAATAAATAAATAAAATCTAAAAAAAATGTCAGTACTACCAAAAGCCAGGTATAGGTTCAATACAAATTCTATCAGGATTTGAATGGCATTTTTTACAGTAGTAGAAAAAGACTCCTAAAATTTATATGGACCCACAAAAGACTCATAATATCCAATGAAATGAGGAAGAAGCACAAAGCAGGAGAATCACATTTCCTAATTTCAGACTGTACTACAAAGCTATCATCATCAAAAACAGTACGGTACTAGAATACAAACAAACAAATGGGCCAAAGGAACAGTATCAAAAGCCCAGAAATAAAGCCAAGCACGTATGGTGAACTAATACTTGACAGGGGAACCAAGAATACTCAGTGGAGAAAAGGCATCTCTTCGATAAATGGTGCTGGAAAATTGAACAATCACATGCAAAACAATGAAACTGGATTCAGAACCTACACCACTCACAAAAATTAACTTAAAATGGACTAAAGACTTAAACGTAAGACCGGAAACTGTGAAACTCTTAGAAGAAAATAGAGGAGTAAAACTCCTTGATGTGGATCTTAGTAATGATTTTTTGGATATGATACCAAAAACACAAGCAACAAAATTGAGAATAAACAAGTGGGGCTACATCAAACTGAAAAGATTCTGCACAGCAAAAGAGAACATCAACATAATGGAAACAAAGAGAAACAACAAAGGGAAAAAATATTTGCAAACCATATTTCTAATGATGGGTTGATATCCTAAATATATTTTTAAAAAACTATTACAAATGGACAGCAAACACACACACACACACACACACACACAAACAAACGCAGAACACACAAAACACAAAACACATGCAAAAAACAAACAACCCAATTAAAAATGGCCAAAGGACCTGAATAGGTATTTCTTCAAAGAAGATCTACAAAGTGGCAGCAGGTACATGAAAAAGTATTCAACCTCAGTAGTAATTAGGGAAATGCCAGTTAAAATCATAATGAGATATTACCTCACGTCTATTACAATGGCCATCTTCAAAAGAAAAGAGATAAGAAGTTATGACATGGAGAAAAGGAAACCCTTGTGCACTGTTGGTGGGATTGTAAATCAGTATAACCATTATGTAAAATAATATGGAGGATCCAGAAAATTAAAAAAAGAGCTATGATATGATCCAACAGTTCCCCTTCAGGAGAAATTCACTTCTGGGATATATCCACTAACTCAAAAAGATATCTGCATCTCCATGCTCATAGCAGTGTTATTTATAATAGCCAAGAGATGGAAACAACCAAAATGACTAACACACACACACACACACACACACACACACACACATACACACACACACACACAGAGGAATATTATTCAGCCATAAAAAGTAAAATCCTGGGGCACCTGGGTGGCTCAGTCAGTTAAGCCTCTGCCTTTGACTCAGGTTATAATCTCAGGGTCCTGGGGTCAAGCCCTAGCATTGGGCTCCCTGCTCAGCAGAGAGTCTGCTCCTCCCCCTGCTTGTGTGTGTGCTCTCTCTCTCTCTCTCAAATAAATAAATAAAATCTTTAAAAAATAAAAAAATAATAAAATCTTACTACTGGAAACAATTGTGGATGGAACTAAAGGTATTAGGTTAAGTGAAATAAGTCAGAGAAAGACAAGTAATGTATGCTCTCCACATGTATGTCGTATCTTAAAACAAACATTAAAAAGAGATCAGAGCCCTTGTTACCAAAGAGAGCGGACAGGGAGGGGTAATTAGAGGAAGAAGGCCAAAAGGTATGAATTTCAGTTAGGAGATAAATAAGTACTAGGAAGTATTGTACAGCATGATGATTGTAGCTAACACTGATGTATAACATATAGGAAAGTTGTTAGGAGTAAATCCTAAAAGCATGATGATTGTAGCTAACACTGATGTATAACATATAGGAAAGTTGTTAGGAGTAAATCCTAAAAGTTCTCATCACAAGGAGAATTTTTCCCCTTTTCTCCTTTATTTTAGCTGCAGGAGAAAATGGATGTTAGCTGAACTTATCCTGGCAATCATTTCATAATTCATGTAAATCAAACCATTGTGCTGTATGCTTTAAACTTATACAGTGATGTATGTCAATTTTTAATACAACTGGAGAAAGAGTTCATAATATTGAGGTATCATTAAAGATGGACATAGGAACAACAACTAATTTGGAAAGTATAAAGATAGAGGCTAGGAAAATTATTATTGAGATTCAGGTACATATATTATTTATCTAGTTATTGGAAATTTAGAATTTGAAAAATATTGTTCTAGGTTCTGGAAGAAAAACACGAGGAACCATAAAAAATAGTCTTCCTATATGGAATTTACATTCTAAACAAATGATTTTTTTAAAGATTTTATTTACTAGAGAGAGAGAAGGGGAGCAGGGACAGAGGGGGAAGCAGGCTCCCTGCCAAGCAGAGAGGCCAATGTGGGGCTCAATCCCAGGACCCTGAGATCATGACCTGAGCCGAAGGCAGAGGCTTTACCAACTGAGCCACCCAGGTGCCCCAACTAAACAAATAATTTTTAAAAAGAAAAATGTGTAAAAACATAGCATGTCAAATTGCTTTAAGTTCCACAAAAAAAAAACCAATGATATTGATCAAAGGGTAAGTAGTTTATGTGCATTATGTAGGGCCTTCTTTCATATTCGGTGGCCAGAACACCTGACTTTTAATTCGGTGACATTTAACCAGATATAAATAAAGGAAATACACTGAATTTTTTTTTAACCACTGAAGTGAAGTTTGCTGTATATATAATTAAAATTAAGTTCTAATAAATAAATTTAAAAATTAAAAAAATTAAGTTCTAAGAATTAAGAAAATGAGTCATAGTCTGGTTAAAAATATATCTGATTGCTTGAACATAAAGTAATATAGCTAACATACAGGCGTATGTTTGATTTTTCTTTTCAGGATGATCAAGGACCACAGTGTACTGGGTAAGCGTGAATAAAGAGAAGGTAGTAGAAATGAAGGCAGAGAAGTCATAGGAAGACAGATCATGCAAGGCTAATGTACGCAATTGAAAGGACTTTTCATTTTACTCAGAGTTGTGTAGGAAAGCCTTGGGAATTTTTAACTAAGGGATGATACTATTTGAACTATTTTTTAAATTTTTTTAATTTAAATTCTAGTTAGTTAACGTAATATTGGTTTCAGGAACATAATTTAGTGTCACCACTTAAATGTAATACCCAGTGTTTATTCCAACAAGTGCCCTCCTTAATGCCCATCACCCTCCTAGCCCATCCCCTACACACCCTCCCCTCCATCAACCCCCAGTTTTTTCTCTATATGGTTTACTTCCCTCCCTTTATTTTTCCTTCCCCTATCTTCATCTATTTTATATCTTCAATTCCACATATGAGTGAAATCATAGGTGTTTGTCTTTCTCTGACTGATTAGTTCACTTAGCATAATACACTCCAAATATCCATCACCTCATGAATGGATAAAGAAGGTATGGTGTATATATTACACACACACACACACACACACACACACACACACGCACACACCGGAGTGAAATCTTCCCATTTGCAACAACATGAACGGAGCTTGAGTTATGTTTTAAAGGGTTCACCCTGGTTACTAAGTTGTATATAGACCAAAGAGAAGAGCAAGGCCAGAAGAACCAAGATAAGTGAGTAATTAGATAAGGCAAATCTAAATCAAAATATGATGTCTCAGAGCTGGGGTTTGGCCTAGGAGGTAGGGCAGATTGCAGATGTACTTCCAAGACAGAGCAAAGAGGACTATCTGATGGAATAGAGATCAGGTGTGAGACAAGGAGAGCAATGAATGATTCTGAAGTTTTGAACATAAACAACTTAAAAGACTGTTGTTATTGCCTATGTTAATGGAAGAGATAGAGTGAGTTTGAGGAGAAAGATCAAGTTTTTTATTTTGGATGTATGGATTTGAGTCCTCAGTTGGACCCCCAAGACATGGTTCATAGATCAAGTATGCCAGTCAGTGGATGATTCTGGCTAAAAAGAGAGAACATAGTTTCTCTGGGGTGATATAACAGTTCCATATCTCTATTACAGTGGTTATATGAATCTATACATAGAATAAATGCCTCACAGCATTATGCACCAAAGAATGTTTTGAATGAGTGCTTGTAAAAACTGATGAAACCCAAATAAGTCCTGTAGTTTCATTAATAGGATTGCTGTCATGTGAAAACCCTGGTTTTGCGAATTGTACTCCATGTAGATGGTATTATTGGGGAAGCTGGTTGAAGAATATAGGAGAACTGTCTGTACTAGTTTTGTACCTGCTAAGTGAGTCTAAAGTAATTTCAAAATAAAAACCCTGAAAATATAAAGTAAGATGAAAATGGTCAACTGAGTATAACTTCTAGCAGCTCACCAGCTTTCCAGGTGCTCCTTGGATGGAGAGGCTCTTTCAATGCCTCCATGACAAGTGAGGATGTCTAGTGGTTCCAGAAGGAAAGTCCTGCTTGAACCAGTTTAAAAGAGAATCTGTGAGGAGGAAAACTGGAAACAACTAAGTAAACACAAGAAATTTCAGGAATTTTTCTATGCAGGGAAAATTAGTGTTAACTGAAGAATTAAGGACCCAGTGACTTTTTTAAGATAGAAAAAATTATATAGCTTTATATTTTCATGGGAATGATCCCGTAGAAGGTTTAGAAATTTAGATTCAGGAGAGAGAGCATAATTGCTGGGACTTTAAGGAGGAGAGAAGGAATGGGATCTAATGCTCAGGTGTTGGCTTTGGCTTCAGGTAGGATCACAGGCAAGTATATCTCTATCATCTATCCTTTTTTTTTTTTTTTTGAGAGAGAGGGTTGGAAAATTGAGTAATCTTGTAGAATTGTAAGAGAGCATGGAGTTCTCACCTGAAACTAGGGATCATGAATTTTCAGAGCAGTAGTTCTTAGTTGTGACTTCCTGTAGACAGTCATTCAGAAGTGAGAATTTACTGTGACTGAGGTTTTCCTCAAGGAGTAGACAAAAACAGGAGGAGTGGGTGATGTAGGTAAGGGTATTTTTCCAGAGTGAATCTGAAGATAGATGTTGGCGTCTAAGCTGGACAGAAGGAAATTAAGCTGTGTCACTGTTTGCATTGAGGTGTCTTTTCTACTGTATATATGTGTGTGTATACATAGATATATGTACACACGTGTCACTTACATTCAGAACTTTGAAAAAAAATACTTTGTTATATCTGTAAACTAATAGTCTGATAAACAGTACTTTTTACTGCCTCCATGACAAGTGAAAACTTCTAATGGTACAAGAGTAAATTTGTACTAGGTACTAATCTATACCCTGCAGAAGAATAAATTAATTTTTAAATATGTATGAGCAATGTTAAATACATTTTTTATTTAAAATATATGAGTATTTTTTTCTTATTGGAATTATGTTCTCAACTTCTATATTTCACGTGGTTCCAGTGATTTTTTTTTAAGCTTTGTTAATTGGTCAGTAGGAAATTATTGTGTCTATTACATGTTCCAGCACCGCATTTATGTACTGGAAAGAAAATGGAGCTAATAGCAAATAACATTTATTTAACAGTTATTAATAATTAACAGTTATTAATATTAACAGTTATTAATAATTTCAATGGCACATATTTGGTCCATTATCAGTCCCTAGTATTATAAAAGATAGATCATATACATTAATATCTTTTTTTAAATTAGAGTTTGTTTCTTGGAGCCAAAAATAATTGCTTTCCTTATTGATCAAATAAAACTTTAGTGTCAAAATAATCTCTGCAGTTTCTTGGTGCACTGTCATTGTGTTATAGCTTTACTTTCCACTGAGTAAATACTGCCTTAGAATTTGCAACCTGGTCATAAAAAGTCTAAACATAGACATCAAATTTGTGCTTGCCATATCCTCATGTTTGCAAATTCCATTTATGCTGTCGAAGTTTAGCGATGATACGGTATTTGCTACCTCACCAGAGACCAAAGAACAATCCTTATCAGAAAAGCACAGTAACTCATATTTTGATATAAGTAGCTCTTAACACAGGCAGATCTCTAGTTATTGTCTGCCAGTCTGCCTACCTACAGAGACAACTTTTATCTAGGTCAGTATGAACTGTTTTTAGTAGAAGATAAAACCACAATGCAAAAAACCCACCAGAAAATAAAACCAGAAAAGAAATAAAAAAATAAAAGGGAGGGTCACCTGGGTGGCTCAGTGGGTTAAGCTGCTGCCTTCAGCTCCGGTTATGACCCTGAGGATCATAGGGTCCTGGGATTGAGCCCCACGTCATGCTCCTTGCTCAGGGGGGAACATGCTTCTCCCTCTCCCTCTGCCTGCTTGTGTTCTCTCTCTGTCTTTCTCTGTCAAATAAATAAATTAAATCTTTAAAAAAATAAAAAAGGGAAATAACACAAACAGCTTACATCTCAAAATTCAAGCTTAGAATTTTTTTTTTCTTAGAAAACTTCCCTAACTCAGGGTCACCAAGAATTGGCCCATTGTTCAAATTAGTGGTTTGGCCCATAAGATACCTGGGAATAAACCTAACCAAAGAGGTAAAGGACCTGTACTTGAGGAACTACAGAACACTCATTAAAGAAATTGAAGAAGACACAAAAAGATGGAAGACCGTCCCATGCTCTTGGATTGGAAGAATAAACATTGTTAAAATGTCTATACTGCCTAGAGCAATCTATACTTTTAATGCCATTCCGATCAAAATTCCACCAGTATTTTTCAAAGAGCTGGAGCAAATAATCCTAAAATTTGTATGGAATCAGAAGAGACCCCGAATTGCTAAGGAAATGTTGAAAAACAAAAACAAAACTGGCGGCATCACGTTACCCGATTTCAAGCTTTACTACAAAGCTGTGATCACCAAGACAGCGTGGTACTGGCATAAAAACAGACACATAGACCAGTGGAATAGAGTGGAGAGCCCAGATATGGACCCTCAACTCTATGGTGAAATAATCTTCGACAAAACAGGAAAAAATATTCAATGGAAAAAAGACAGTCTCTTCAATAAATGGTGCTGGGAAAACTGGACAGCGATATGTAGAAGAATGAAACTTGACCATTCTCTTACACCGTACACAAAGATAAACTCGAAATGGATAAAAGACCTCAACGTGAGACAGGAATCTATCAGAATCCTAGAGGAGAACATAGGCAGTAACCTCTTCGATATCAGCCACAGCAACTTCTTTCAAGATATGTCTCCAAAGGCCAAGGAAACAAAAGCAAAAATGAACTTTTGGGACTTCATCAAGATCAAAAGTTTCTGCACAGTAAAGGAAACAGTCAACAAAACAAAAAGGCAACCCACGGAATGGAAGAAGATATTTGCAAATGACAGTACAGACAAAAGGTTGATATCCAGGATCTATAAAGAACTTCTCAAACTCAATACACACAAAACAGATAATCATATTGAAAAATGGGCAGAAGATATGAACAGACACTTCTCCAACGAAGACATACAAATGGCTATCAGACACATGAAAAAATGTTCATCATCACTAGCCATCAGGGAGATTCAAATTAAAACTACATTGAGATACCACCTGACACCAGTTAGAATGGCCAAAATTAGCAAGACAGGAAACAACGTGTGTTGGAGAGGATGTGGAGAAAGGGGAACCCTCTTACACTGTTGGTGGGAATGCAAGTTAGTGCAGCCACTCTGGAGAACAGTGTGGAGACTCCTGAAGAAATTAAGAATAGAGCTTGCCTATGACCCTGCAATTGCACTGCTGGGTATTTACCCCAAAGATACAGATGTAGTGAAAAGAAGGGCCATCTGTACCCCAATGTTTATTGCAGCAATGGCTACGGTCGCCAAACTGTGGAAAGAACCAAGATGCCCTTCAACAGATGAATGGATAAGGAAGATGTGGTCCATATACACAATGGAGTATTATGCCTCCATCAGAAAGGATGAATACCCAACTTTTGTAGCAACATGGATGGGACTGGAAGAAATTATGCTGAGCGAAATAAGTCAAGCAGAGAGAGTCAAGTATCATATGGTCTCACTTATTTGTGGAGCATAAGAAATAACATGGAGGACATGGGGAGATGGAGAGGAGAGGGAGTTGAGGGAAACTGGAAGGGGAGATGAACCATGAGAGACTATGGACTCTGAAAAACAACCAGAGGGTTTTGAAGGGAGGGGGGGGTGGGAGGTTGAGGAACCAGGTGGTGGGTAATAGGGAGGGCGGGCACGTACTGCATGGAGCACTGGGTGTGATGCCAAAACAATGAACACTGTTATGCTGTAAATAAACGAATAAAAAACAAAAAAAGAAAGTAAAAAAATTAGTGGTTTGGCTAATTACACTTTCAATGAAAGAAAAATGATATAGACAGGGGCGCCTGGGTGGCTCAGTGGGTTAGAGCCTCTGCCTTTGGCTCAGGTCATGATCCCTGGGTCCTGGGATCGAGCTCTGCATCGGGCTCTCTGCTCTGCAGGGAGCCTGCTTCCTCCTCTCTCTGCCTGCTTCCCTGCCTGCTTGTGATCTCTGTCAAATAAATAAATAAAATCTTTAAAAAAAAAAGAAAAATGATATAGACAAATGGATGTCTTGAGTTTAAAACCAAGCACTTCATGTCTTACTACATTCCTGGAAACCCTGACCATGGATTCCTAGAACACCAGGAAAAAAATTAACATCTCCATTAAAGACATTCCCTATTTCTTCACACCATTTATATCTGAGGCTGGGACACAGATTTGGCACTCAGGCTCTGTGATCTTGACTGGTTACTTGATTTCTTTGAACCTGATTTTATGCAGTTACAGGAATAAGGCATGTTAACAAGTAATAAAATGTGCTAACTCCTTGAAAATACGCAGATTAGGACCAATGGATTAATAATCATAACAGCTAACACTTACCAATCTGCTCCCATGTGCCCCAGGCTGTTAGGAGTGCTGTACATGTGTTCACTTACTTAATCCTTGCAACAACCAAATGAAGCAGGTGCTGTCATGAGGCCCAGTTTTTAGATAAGAAAACTGAGTTCTAGAAAGAGAAAATAACTTGCCTGAGATAATTAGCAGAGTTGACTTTCAGGCCTGTGTTCATCTGGCTTCAGAATTGCAGAAATTATATATCACAAAGATCTATGCAACCGCTTAGATTTAAAAAAACCACTTTTTTTAATTGCATAAGGTCACAGCAATTGTGCTTTTGACTGAAATGATATCAACCACAAAGACCACCTTTCTGCATCACTAAAAGAAATTAGACACAAGACAGGATTACGGAATGATGCTACAACTCTATTCCCCTACTCTTGTGGCATCAAGAAAGTGACAGGGGGAAGAGATCTGTGTTCTAGGTCATCTGATGCCGTGAACAATTTTGCAAATAGGGAAAATCTGACAAAACTCAAACTCAAATCGCCCCAGCAATTTTTATCCATTTGTTTTGTAAAGTATATGTATTTTGAGGGAACTAAAATCTCCAGTTGTCTAATTCAACTTGTCAGAATGTTTCTAACGGCTCTGTGCTGTTGTAGAATATTTATGATGATTCTTTAAGAAAATACAAGTGTGTTGACTATAAGAAGAACTAGAATGACATAAGTTGGTTTAAATGTCCTTTTATAGAAAATCTCTATCTTTGCAACTCAGTCTTGCATCTCAAATTAGTTATGTTTCATTCTTTAGACATTTACTAAGTAAGAACTATGCTATTAACAATGACCATTATTTCTTGAATGCTGATCGTGGATGCATATTAAGATGAAATTTAAGATTCTGAAGCCCCTGGCTTGGACTATTCTCTGATTCACAAGACTTGTAGGTGACCTTTACTTGTTTTATTAGCTAGAAATTTTTCACCTATAAGTGTGAGGATCTAATACAAGTCGGTGTTAGCTAAATAGAAAATTTAATGGTTCCTATGAATGAAAAGGCCAGTGGTGTATCACATCTGGTCAGCTGCCTCAAGGGACTGTGGGCATTTTGATCATCTAATCTTTCTCATCTCTTTGCTCTGCTTCCTTCTATATTGTTTTTGTTTATTCTTTATTGCATAGTCTCTATTTTGGCAGTGGCTACGTTATATTCTAATGGCTTTCAAGCACCTAGGAAAGATGGCTTCTGTTGTTAGTAGTTTCAGCAAAGGTTGGTTGTTCCTTTTTGACCTGGTTTGGAAGGTAACCTCATTCCATGATTCCATCTTACTGGAACTATAGGAGAAGAAAATCAGTACTTACTAAAGCGTTTGAAAGCTGTTAGACTATTGCATAAGTATTCAGGAAGGTCTTGGGATGTGCTTATACTGAACAAAAAAAAAAAATTTATCTGAAATTAGAATTTAATTGTATATTCTGTAATTTTATTTGCTAAATCTGGCAGCTTTACTCAAGAGCTTATTAACTTCTCTGATAAATCAATCTTTCCAAATATGGTAATATATATGTCCTGAAGGCACACTCATAAGCAAAATGACAATAAGCCAATAAACCAAACAATAAATATCAAGGATAACATTTTTCTAGTGTCCAGAATTATTTAATACTCTTTTTATGTAGTAACTCATGGAGTCTGGTAAAAACCCTGTGAGATAAATCTTTTAATTATTCTTACTTTACAGATAAGGAAATTGGGTCACAACGATGATAAGAATCTTGAATGTGAAGCAGCCAGCTGGTGTTGAGAGTGTGTTGAACTAAGTGTTGGGTGCCAGATGTCTTACAGGTAATCTTTTCAATAATTTCACATCTACTGCTTCTCAGGGCAGGATTAATAAGCTACTCTGGTAAGAACCAAACTTTCCTTTTTCTATTAATATCTTCACAGTCACCTTCCTTGGGCTACATTTGCAAAGAATATGAACTGTTTCATATACTTGAATTCCAAATGCACTGTTATTACTTGGTAAATTAAGAGATCCATTTGCCCTATTAGACTGATATCCAGTTATCTATTCCATTCCCAAGTAACCTGCTGAAAGAGAGAAATCTAGCGTCACGTCTAGAGAAGTTATCTTATTAAACTGCATAGCATTTTCTTCTTGCAGTCACCCTATGTCAATGCAGAAGGGCAGTCCTTAGCCGTGGGGCCAGTGATGTTTTCTGCTCTTACGTGGCCACCTACTGGGGCTCTGTGTTCAAACACAGAACTCAGTGCTTGTACAAGAGCATTCAAATGAGCCATGGGTTTTCCAGACTTGGGACCTCAAACCTCAGTATCCAAATATTCTTCTACACTTGGGGAACAAAACAGTCCCCTGTGCAACCTTCCACCTTATGGACCAGAATCCCCTTAATCCCTTTAATTCATTCAGGAGAAAAGAGAAGAAAACCTAAAGTCTGGCAACCCTTTTCGGTTGGTCAACCCAGTACATAAAGTAGGCTTTCTTCCTGCCATTCTTCAAATCTAAATATTCTATAAATGTTGTAGGTGAGAAATTTTTCAAGTAAATTTCATTGTAACAACTAGATTCCAATTTTCAGCTCTCAGAGGAACGTATTTCTACCAAAGCTGCTGCAGCTTAATGGTCAACACTATTAGAGGTTTGAAACCAGATTTATGAAGGTATTTTTAAATTTCCCAAATAGAGGTTGACTTTTTTTTGACTGCTTAAATCCTACCAAAATAAGCATAACTTCCTGACTGACTGCCAGCATGTCTACTGAAAGGTAAGTCGTTTTAATGTAAGTATATTATGGTTAAAAATGTCTGGTTAGGGGCGCCTGGGTGGCTCAGTGGGTTAAAGCCTCTGCCTTCGGCTCAGGTCATGGTCTCGGGGTCCCGGGATTGAGCCCCGCATCGGACTCTCTGCTCAGTGGAGAGCCTGCTTCCCCCTCTCTCTGCCTACCTCTCTGCCTACTTGTGATCTCTTTGTCAAAATAAATTTAAAATTTTTTTTTAAAATGTCTGGTTAAAATGCGCAAACTAAGTAGCATTTTAGGATCAGTTTAGATGCCAATTCCCTACACATGTATACAAAAACAAAGGTACCTTTTAAAATCCATTTTTAAAAATTACCCATATTACTTAGCAAAAAAAAAAGGAGAAAAAGTCATTTACTGCAATATGTCGTGTATCTTCAATTTCCCTGCTTTCCTCTAGACACCAATATTATTGTCCCAACACAGAAAGCAAGTACTTTTTTTTGTTACACAGGTGTGTTCATGATAAGCAGAGGCATTGTGCCTGCCATGACAGGCAAAGTTTTAAAATAAATTTGTCACCAGTCACTTGTCGCTGGTCTTGCCTGAGCAAGGGACACCCACGGAGCTGTGTCTCAGTGCCATTCATTCTGTTCTTTTCTTACCACTTCAGCCACATCCTGGGTCAGATAGGACTTGTCTCCGGATATAGCAGCTTGAACTTTTCCTTGACAAGGAAAAGTCGAGATAGGGAGCTGAGCTGATACAGAAATAAATGGAAGGAAATCTACAAACATATGGTTTCTTAAAGTGAGCCCCTAACTATGTGCGTTATAACTACCAGGGTTCTTTGCTAAAAATAGTTATTCTTTGAGACAACAGACCACACTGGATCAACTATTCCAGATTCCTCTGGATGGGGCAGAGGGATCTATAATTTAGAGATTTATGGCAAGCTTCTAAAAATGAGGTAATTGTATCTGTTTTTTACGGCAGTGACCTCAAGGGTCTGGAAAACTCTAGTATAAACTTGGCACATGGGGCGCCTGGGTGGCTCAGTGGGTTAAAGCCTCTGCCTTCAGCTCAGGTCATGATCTCAGGGTCCTGGGATTGAGCCCCGCATCGGGCTCTCTGCTTGGCAGGGAGCCTGCTTCCTCCTCTCTCTGCCTTCCTCTCTGCCTATTTCTGATCTGTCTCTGTCAAAGAAATAAATAAAATCTTTAAAAAAAAAATAAAAAAAATAAACTTGGTACATTATTCTGAAGAGGGACGTTTAAGAGCATGTGGCATCCAGTAGGCTGGGTTCAAGTCCTGACCTGTCATGGAGACTGTCTGTTACTTAACCTCTTAGAGTCTCAGTTTGCTGAATTAAGAGAACCAGATAGGAACATAGGCATGAAGCACTTATAAAGCATCTAGCATTTACTGAGCACTCAATAAATAAAAGCATTATTATGAAAAAGCACATCAAATAAACTTGAATTTCTGTTACAAAACAAGAGATTTTCCAGAAATGTTTTATTTGAAGCTGGTCCTTTCAGACTGTGTTTCTTTCTGCTCTGCCTGTATTCATACTTCCTTGAAAGGTTTAGGAAGCTCTGATCTGAGGAAAGAATGCCATGTGTTTTTTTTTTTTTTTTCTTTAAGGCATTGCTATTAACTAGTCCTTTCTTTGAAATCTTGCTATTATTAGTATTTGCTATTATCTAGTCCTTTCCTTGAAGACTTGCTATTGTAAAGACCCAGGATTGACCATAGCTGAGAAAACAACTAATGCTAACCAAAATATACTTTAGACTAAGGTACCAGAATGCTACATCATTGATTTCAAACAAAAAAAAAATGTGGAAGGATTTTGAATACCATATTGGCATGATCAGGATATTCTTATGCTTAGTCAAGCTATAGAGAAACCAGATATCTTAAAAGGCAACATTTTTTTAAAGTGAAAAATTGTATTCACAGAAATAAAGTAAGTGCCATAAGCCAAACTCTGTCCTATAATCTGCATGCATAGGCATCAGAAGGTCACTAAAAAGGAGACTAACAACAAAAGGACTTCTGTAAATCAAATGTTAATGACAATAGATTACAGTATAATTTTGCTGCAAGTTCTGGAACCTTCCCAGTCTCTTGCCTAAAACTGCATACAGCCATCTTCACTTGGGATTTACATTTGTCATCAACACTGACAAATTCAAAATGTATTAGCTAAGACTTCCTTTCCCGTGAACACCAAACTCAAGATCACCTCCAAAGTTGTCTTGTCTGTTGGTGTTTCTCTTCCCTGTCTTTTCTGTGAAGGCTACAGTGTACTTTTTATAACTTTAACAAAAGTTACTTTCTAGTTAAGTTAATTCATTAAGATGTAAAGACTATAACCTGTTGATGAGTCTTTCTATATTTGAAAAAATGTTACACATATTTTTATCAGGTATCTGTCTGTCTGCCTCTCCATCCCTCCATCCATCCTAATTCTGTTAAAAAATAAATAAATAATGACAGTCTGGTTCCTGTTCCTAAAACTGAATTCTGAAATGCTACAACAACCGGTACATATGAAATTGTACCTGGCTGGTATAAGAACTGGTATAAGAAATTATACCAGGACTGGTATAAGAAATGTTCAGGGTGAGTCTGTGGTATTTGTATGAGAAAGCAAAGAAATATTAAAATCTTGAGAGTTTTATATCCAAAGGACTGTGGGATCAAAACAAAGGAACTCCCACTAAATAAGATGGGAAAACTTGTGCAACAGAAATAAAATCAGATTGCAGCACCTGGGTGGCTTAGTTGGTTAAGTGTCTGCCTTCTGCTCAGGTCATGATCCCAGGGTCCTGGGATTGAGCCTCACATCAGGCTCCCTCCTCCTTGGGAAACCTGCTTCTTCCTCTCTTACTCCCCCTTCTTGTGTTCCTACTCTTGCTATCTCTCGCTGTCAAATAAATAAAATCTTTTAAAAAAATAAAAATCAGATTGTATTCATTAATATACATGGAAAATATATTTTAAAAGTGAGTTAATGAGGATACTTAAAGGGGAGATAGAGTCAAACAATAATAACAACAAGACAGAACACAAACAGAAACTTTATTGATTACCACATAGGTATTTAGAACACAACTTCCTTACTCTAAAATTGGGAATTAAAGGAAAATTTAATATCTTCCATGATGATCTCATATTAACTGTATTTTAGTGTAATCAAATACTCTTAGCTAATAATGAAAAGCGTTTTTTTAGAGAAGAATTTAATAAATGAAGAAGAAATATCAGGATTAGACATTGCTATTTTGCAGGGTTTTTTTTTTTTTATTTATTTGTTTGTTTATTTACAGCATAACAGTGTTCATTGTTTTGGCATCACACCCAGTGCTCCATGCAGTACTTGCCCTCCCTATTACCCACCACCTGGTTCCTCAACCTCCCACCCCACCCCCCACCCCCCTGCCACCCCTTCATAACCCTCTGGTTGTTTTTCAGAGTCCATAGTCTCTCATGGTTCATCTCCCCTTCCAGTTTCCCTCAACTCCCTCTCCTCTCCATCTCCCCATGTCCTCCATGTTATTTGTTATGCTCCACAAATAAGTGAGACCATATGATACTTGACTCTCTCTGCTTGACTTATTTCGCTCAGCATAATTTCTTCCAGTCCCGTCCATGTTGCTACAAAAGTTGGGTATTCGTCCTTTCTGATGGAGGCATAATACTCCATTGTGTATATGGACCACATATTCCTTATCCATTCATCCGTTGAAGGGCATTTTGGTTCTTTCCAGTTTGGCGACCGTAGCCATTGCTGCAATAAACATTGGGGTACAAATGGCCCTTCTTTTCACTACATCTGTATCTTTGGGGTAAATACCCAGCAGTGCAATTGCAGGGTCATAGGGAAGCTCTATTTTTAATTTCTTCAGGAATCTCCACACTGTTCTCCAAAGTGGCTGCACTAACTTGCATTCCCACCAACAGTGTAAGAGGGTTCCCCTTTCTCCACATCCTCTCCAGCACACGTTGTTTCCTGTCTTGCTAATTTTGGCCATTCTAACTGGTGTTAGGTGGTATCTCAATGTTGTTTTAATTTGAATCTCCCTGATGGCTAGTGATGATGAACATTTTTTCATGTGTCTGATAGCCATTTGTATGTCTTCATTGGAGAAGTGTCTGTTCATATCTTTGGCCCATTTTTTGATATGATTATCTGTTTTGTGTGTGTTGAGTTTGAGAAGTTCTTTATAGATCCTGGATATCAACCTTTTCTCTGTACTGTCATTTGCAAATATCTTCTCCCATTCCATGGGTTGCCTTTTTGTTTTGTTGACTGTTTCCTTTGCTGTGCAGAAACTTTTGATCTTGATGAAGTCCCAAAAGTTCATTTTTGCTTTTGTTTCCTTGGCCTTTGGAGACATATCTTGAAAGAAGTTGCTGTGGCTGATATCGAAGAGGTTACTGCCTATGTTCTCCTCTAGGATTCTGATAGATTCCTGTCTCACGTTGAGGTCTTTTATCCATTTCGAGTTTATCTTTGTGTACGGTGTAAGAGAATGGTCGAGTTTCATTCTTCTACATATCGCTGTCCAGTTTTCCCAGCACCATTTATTGAAGAGACTGTCTTTTTTCCATTGAATATTTTTTCCTGTTTTGTCGAAGATTATTTCACCATAGAGTTGAGGGTCCATATCTGGGCTCTCCACTCTGTTCCACTGGTCTATGTGTCTGTTTTTATGCCAGTACCACGCTGTCTTGGTGATCACAGCTTTGTAGTAAAGCTTGAAATCGGGTAACGTGATGCCGCCAGTTTTGTTTTTGTTTTTCAACATTTCCTTAGCAATTCGGGGTCTCTTCTGATTCCATACAAATTTTAGGATTATTTGCTCCAGCTCTTTGAAAAATATCGGTGGAATTTTGATCGGAATGGCATTAAAAGTATAGATTGCTCTAGGCAGTATAGACATTTTAACAATGTTTATTCTTCCAATCCAAGAGCATGGAACAGTCTTCCATCTTTTTGTGTCTTCTTCAGTTTCTTTCATGAGTGTTCTGTAGTTCCTCGAGTACAGGTCCTTTACTTCTTTGGTTAGGTTTATGCCCAGGTATCTTATGGTTCTTGGTGCTATAGTAAATGGAATCGATTCTCTAATTTCCCTTTCTGTATTTTCATTATTGTGTATAAGAAAGCCACTGATTTCTGTACATTGACTTTGTATCCTGCCACGTTACTGAATTGCTGTATGAGTTCTAGTAGTTTGGGGGTGGAGTCTTTGGGGTTTTCCATATAAAGAATCATGTCATCTGCGAAGAGAGAGAGTTTGACTTCTTCCTTGCCAATTTGGATACCTTTTATTTCTCTTTGTTGTCTGATTGCCGTTGCTAGAACTTCTAATACTATGTTGAACAAGAGTGGTGAGAGTGGGCATCCTTGTCGTGTTCCTGATCTCAATGGGAAGGCTGCAAGCTTTTTCCCATTGAAGATGATATTTGCTGTGGGTCTCTCATAGATAGATTTTATGAAGTTCAGGAATGTTCCCTCTACCCCTATACTTTGAAGCGTTTTCATCAGGAATGGATGCTGGATTTTGTCAAATGCTTTTTCTGCATCAATTGAGAGGACCATGTGGTTCTTCTCTCTTCTCTTATTGATGTGTTCTATCACACTGATTGATTTGCGAATGTTGAACCAACCTTGCAACCCAGGGATGAATCCCACCGGGTCATGGTAGATAATCTTTTTAATGTGCTGCTGGATCCTGTTTGCTAGGATCTTGTTGAGAATCTTGGCATCCATATTCATCAGTGATATTGGTCTGAAATTCTCCTTTTTGGTAGGGTCTTTGCCTGGTTTGGGGATCAGGGTAATGCTGGCTTCATAAAAAGAGTCTGGAAGTTTTCCTTCTGCTTCAATTTTTTGGAACAGCTTCAGGAGAATTGGTGTTATTTCTTCTTTGAAAGTTTGGTAGAATTCCCCAGGGAATCCATCAGGTCCTGGGCTCTTGTTTTTTGGGAGGTTTTTGAACACTGCTTCAATCTCATTACTAGATATCGGTCTATTCAGGTTGTCAATTTCTTCCTGGTTCAATTTTGGGAGTTTGTAGCTTTCCAGGAATGCATCCATTTCATCTAGGTTGCTTAGCTTATTGGCATATAACTGTTGGTAATAATTTCTGATGATTGTTTCTATTTCCTTGGTGTTAGTTGTGATCTCTCCCTTTTCATTCATAATTTTATTAATTTGGGCTTTCTCTCTTTTCTTTTGGATTAGTGTGGCCAATGGTTTATCGATCTTATTGATTCTTTCAAAAAACCAGCTTCTAGTTTCATTGATACGTTCTACTGTATCTCTCGTTTCTACCTCATTGATCTCTGCTCTAATCTTGATTATTTCCCTTCTTGCATGTGGATTTGGTTTGATTTGCTGTTGATTCTCCAGTTCTTTAAGGTGTAGAGACAGCTGGTGTATTCTGGATTTTTCAATGTTTTTGAGGGAGGCTTGGATGGCTATGTATTTCCCCCTTAGAACCGCCTTTGCTGTATCCCATAGGTTTTGGACCGAGGTGTCTTCATTCTCATTGGTTTCCATGAATTGTTTAAGTTCGTCTTTGATCTCCTGGTTGATCCAAGCATTCTTAAGCAAGGTGGTCTTTAGCTTCCAGGTGTTTGAGTTCCTTCTGAACTTTTCCTTGTGATTGAGTTCCAGTTTCAACGCATTGTGATCGGAGAATATGCAGGGAATAATGTCAGTCTTTTGGTATCGGTTGAGTCCTGCTTTGTGACCCAGTATGTGGTCTATTCTGGAGAAGGTTCCATGTGCACTTGAGAAGAATGAATATTCTGTTGTTTTAGGGTGGAATGTTCTGTATACGTCGATGAGGTCCATCTGGTCCAATGTTTCATTCAATGCTCTTATTTCTTTATTAATTTTCTGCTTCGATGATCTGTCTATTTCTGAGAGAGGCGTATTAAGATCTCCTACTATTATTGTATTCGTATCAATATGACTCTTTATCTTGATTAATAGTTTTCTTATGTAATTGGGTGCTCCCATATTGGGGGCATAGATATTCACAATTGTTAGATCGTCTTGGCGGATAGTCCCTTTAAGAATTATGTAGTGTCCTTCTGTATCTCTGACTACCGTCTTTAGTTTAAAATCTAATTTATCTGATATGAGAATCGCTACCCTGGCCTTCTTTTGAGGCCCATTGGCATGAAAGATGCTTCTCCATCCCTTCACTTTCAGTCTGGGTGTATCCTTAGGTTCAAAATGGGTCTCTTGTAGACAACGTATGGATGGGTCCTGTCGTTTTATCCAATCTGCAACCCTGTGTCATTTTATGGGCGCATTTAGGCCATTCACATTGAGAGTGATTATTGAGAGATAGGTTTTTATTGACATCGTGTTGCCTTTGAAGTCTTTCTGTCTATAGATTGTTTCTGTATTTCTGTTCAATGATATTCTTGGGATTTTTCCTCTCTTATAGGACCCCCCTTAATATTTCCTGCAGTGTCGGCTTGGTGGTTGCATAGTCTTTTAAGCCTTGCCGGTCTTGGAAACTCTTTATCTCTCCATCCATTTTAAATGTCAGTCTTGCTGGATAGAGTATTCTTGGTTGCATGTTCTTCTCATTTAGTACTCTGAATACTCATTTAGTACTCTGAATTCCCCATTCTAACGATAAGGTGCCATGAGGACTTTCGAGAATCTAAAATCTTGGGAGGAAATCTTTCTGCCTCTAGTACATGAACGTTGTTTCCATTCGTGAGATTGGGAAAATTTTCATAGACAACTTCTTCCACTATATCTTCTAGACTTCTTTCTTTTTCTTCCCCTTCAGGGATTCCAATAATTCTGACGTTGGAACGTTTCATGGCATCGTTTATTTCCCTGATTCTGTTTTTGTGGCTTCTGAGCTGTTTGTTCCAGGCTTCCTCCTGATCCTTTCTCTCTATCTGTTTGTCCTCCAGATCACTAATTCTATCTTCTGTCTCAGTTACCCTAGCTTTTAGAGAATTTAGATTGGATTGGAACTCATTGAGAGCATTTTGACCATCATCCCTGGTGGCTTTCAGTTCTGCCCTAACATTGTGAACATCATCCCTGGTGGCTTTCAGTTCTGCCCTAATCAATTCTGTTTGGTCATCCATGGCTTTCTCCAACCTAGCTATTGCCTGGATAATTGTTAGTCTGAATTCCTTTTCTGACATATTGTCTATGTCGATAGCCATTAGCTCTGTTGCAGAAGGCCCATCCTCTGTATTTTTCTTCTGTTGGGTATTCCTCCTCCTAGTCATTTTGGTAAGAGATGACTAAACAGATGCAGCTGGACTTATCGATTGTGGTGCAGTCAATGTGCACCCTGGAACGCTTCTGTGCAATCAGGATTCCCCACCCAAGTGAGAGAAAAACGAAAAGAAAAAGAAATAGAGAAGTAGAAAGAAAAAAAAAGGGGAAAGAAAAAAGGAAAAAAAAAAGCGAGAGAGAGATAGGAAAAAAAAGGGAAGATAAAAGAGAAGGCTCAGCCCAAATGGGCCCCAAGGTAAGATTTGTGGAGTATACAAACAAAAACAGACAGACAAAAAGAGTGATAAAAGTATATGACAAGAGAAAAAAATATGTATATATAAGCAAAAAAAAAAAAAAAGGGAAGAACCTCATCAGAAAGAACCCCAAGTATAAGGTTTATATATTATCAGGACAAACACAAATTCACAGAAACACTGACAGAAGGAAAAATTGGGAGAATGGTTATAGATTCTCAGTGTGGGTGAGGAAGGTTATTTTGATTCTTCCTGAAGGTATCTTGATGTTTTTGTTAAGGGACTCAACTTTCCTAAGTTACAGGGAGATTAGAAACTGGTTTGCCTATAGGGGTAGCATTGATTGGGGAAAGGGGATTACCTTGAAGTTTAACTCTATATGTATAGTAGAAAATAAAAATTAAAAAAGAATAAACTAGACTAAACTAAGTTAAAATTAAAAAAGAATTAAAAAAATAGAAAAACAAAAGAAAAACACGGGTGTATGTATCAAAAAGTTCAGGTTAGAAGGTTATTAAAGAATTTGATGTACTGGACATCTCAGTGTGATGGTAAATAGGTTAAAAAATTATCTGTATGTATAAAAAAAAAAGAACCAGAATATTGGTAAAGAGTTAAAAATAAAAGTTGTATTTATGAAGTAGTGGTGATTGTTCTCTTGTAGTCTTTTTTTTTTTTTCTTCCTTCCTGGTTGGTTTTCTGGGGGAGGGGCCTGCCACGTGGGTTTTCAGACAATGATGTTCCCTGAGTTAGGTCCTCCAGCTCCCCTCAAGGGGGTGAGCTCTTTTTTTTTTTTTTTTTTTCAGGAAACTGTTTTTTTTTAGCCTTTTATTCTCTGGGGGTTTTTATGTTCTTTCATCTGCTTTCTCTCGCCTTGACAGCTTTTGATGGTTTTTGGAGGTTTAGAGGAGAGCAAACAGAACCCCAACCTCCCTCTCAGAGAGAAGCCTCAGACTGTTTTGCAAAAGCTGCTGGCAGAATCGGTTCTGAGTCACTGTCCCTGGGGATGCAGGAGCTCCTCGTTGTACCCAAAACCAGGGCAGCGGTGGCTGTCTAGGCAGCTCCAGACCGCCAGAGAGGTTCCGAGCAGAGATCGCACACTGAGATTTTCCCGCTGTCCCGGGCTGGGAATGTCTGGTTTTTCCGGCTGCCAGAGCTCCAGGCTAGCGCCTATGAGCACCTATCCCAAGGGAGGGTGTGGGACGCGCACGTTTCAGGATTGCCGTCTGGCCAGGCTCCCAGCCCCTCACGGGAGCCAGACCCCACTCGTTCTCGGGCGCGCTGGCATTCAGGTGCACTGGCGGCTCAGGGATGGAGACCTGATTTCTCCGCCGCACTCTCTCTGGCTCCGCACCAGGGGAGGCTGTCCTGGGTCCGGGGACTTAGGTCCCTGACCCTAACTGCCCAGGTTCCCACTATTACCCCCCCCCCCCCCCCCCCCCGCGATCCTTTGCTGTTTGTTTTTTGAGTGCTTTCAACCAGACTCCAAGTTAATGCTGGTCCCCAGACGCAGAGCACTCTCGTGTTGGGGTGTTACTTTCCGATCTGTCACCTCTGGTGGCTCCCTCCCCCTTTTGTTTATCTTCAGATATCAGTCAGACATTCCCAGTCTGTTTTACCTGCCACTGGCGTCTTCTGCTCCTGTAGAGATCCAGACGTGTATAATTCTGATCTCAGGCTGATTTCATGGGTGGTCGGAGTTCTTTGGTAGGTAATCAGCTCACTTTAGGGTACAGGTTGAAATGGTGCCTCCTCCTACTTCCCCGCCATCTTGACTCCTTAGGTATTTTGCAGTTTTTAATAAAATAATTGTTGGGGCGCCTGGGTGGCTCAGTGGGTTAAGCCTCTGCCTTCGGCTCAGGTCATGATCCCAGGGTCCTGGGATCAAGCCCTGCATCAGGCTCTTTGCTCAACAGGGAGCCTGCTTCCCCCTCTCTCTCTGCCTGCCTCCCCCTTTCTCTCTGCCTGCCTCTCTGCCTACTTGTGATCTCTCTCTGTTAAATAAATAAATAAAATCTTAAAAAAAATAAAATAATTGTTTTAGGCAGAGGGGTGAACAATTAATGAAAAAAATGATGGGGAACTCTATAAAGAAGGAATTGGGCTGTTACCACCAGAATATCAGTGATCAATCTTATGATTATTGAGACAGCCAGATATTTTATACTTCTTAGCAGCATTATTCCTAAAGTTGAACCTAAATTTATTCAGACTTATAGATAATAGTTCCAATTTTTTTAGGAAAAATAACTCCTCTGACAATTTAAATAACATCAAAGAAAGGAGAGAGATAAATCAAGAATGTAGTTCATACCATTGGACAATTTACATGGCTTTCGCGATACGACAAGCATTGTGAAACAAGAAAAGGGAAGATTTGAATAGAAGAAATTATAGGTTAGAAAGACCTCAGAAACAGAACAACCAATCCAATGTATGTAATTTGAACAAAGTACTTTAAAATAGACATTTTAAGACAAATGATAAACTCCCACATGAAATGGTATTAAATATAAAAGAACTGACACATTTTCAGATCTGATACTGGGATTTTACTATAAAAAATCCACAATTTTGTGAGATGTATGCATCATTATATAGTCCCTCACCTTACTCTTTTAACTTTATTCTTGATAATTTTTTTTCCTTGTCCTGAAGTTGGCTTCATCTGAAGTTAATATAGCTACTCTACTTTTCTTTTGATTAGTGTTAGCATGGTATTTCTACCCTCCTTTAGAGAGAGCCAAGTTTCTGATGTATATAATTTTCCTTTAGCCTGAAAAAAAACTGCTGTAAGATTTTTTTTTCTGGAGGGAAGGACTGCTTGAAAAGAATTTCCTCACATTTTGCTTGTGAAATGAAAAGAAATGAAAAGATTTCTTAATCTTTCACTGTTTTTGCCACATTTTTTTAAAATTCCAGTATAGTTAACACTCAGTGTTATATTAATTTCAGGTGTACAATATAGTGATTCACCACATCTATACATCACTCAGTGCTCATCCTGATAAGTGTACTCTTTTTTTTCTAAAGATTTTATTTATTTATTTGACAGAGAGAGAGAGAGAGAGATCCCGAGTAGGCAGAGAGGCAGGCAGAGAAAGAGGGGGAAGCAGGCTCCCCACTGAGCAGAGAGCCTGATGCGGGGCTCGATCCCAGGACCCTGAGCTCATGACCTGAGCAGAAGGCAGAGGCTTAACCCACTGAGCCACCCAGGAGCCCCAGTAAGTGTACTTTTAATCCCCATCACCTATTTCAACCATCCTCCCACCCACCAGCCCTCAGTCTGTTCTCTATAGTTAAGAGTCTGTTTCTTGGTTTGTTTTCCTCTTTCTCTTTCTCTCTTTTTTCCCCTTTGCTCATTTGTTTTGTTTCTTAAATTCCACATGTGAGTGAAATTATATATTTGTCTTTATCTGACTGGCTTATTTTGCTTACTATCATACTCTCTAGATCCATCCATGCTGTTACAAATGGAAGGATTTCATTCTTTTTATAGCTGACTGATATTTCATTGTGTATATCACACCTTCTTTATCCATTCCTCTATCAGTGGACATTTGGGCTGCTTCCTTGGTTTGGCTCTTATAAATAATGTAGTAAACTTCGGAGTGTATATATCCTTTCAAATTTGTGTTTCTGTATTCTTTGGGCAAATGGCTAGTAGTGTAATTACTGGATCAAAGGGTATTTTTACTTTCAACTTTTTGAGGAACCTCCATATTGTTGGCCACAAGTGACTGTACCTCTTCTCATTCCCTCCAACAATGTAGGAGGGTATGTTTTCTACTTATGTCCTCTTCAGCACCTGTTCTTGAGTTTTTGATCTTAGCCATTCTGATAAGTATGAGTTGATATCTCACTGTGGTTTTGATTTGCTTTTCTCTGATGATGAGTGATGTTGAGCATTTTCTTTTTTTTTTTTTAAGATTTTATTTATTTGACAGAGAGAGATCACAAGTAGGCAGAGAGGCAGGCAGAGAGAGAGAGAGAGGGAAGCAGGCTCCCTGCTGAGCAGAGAGACCGATGCGGGACTCGATCCCAGGACCCTGAGATCATGACCTGAGCCGAAGGCAGCGGCTTAACCCAGTGAGCCACCCAGGCGCCCAATGTTGAGCATTTTCTAATGTGTCTGTTCGACATCTGTATGTCTTCTTTGGAGAAGTATCTGTTAATGTCTTCTGTTCATTTTTTATTAGATTTTTTGCCTTTTGGTGTTGAGTGGTGTAAGTTCTTTTTTTTTAAGTTTTTACTTTAACTCCCGTTTGTTAATATACAGTGTTATATTAGCTCAGGTATAAAATATTGTGATTCAACAGCTCAAAACACCACCCTGTGCTCATCACAGCAAGGGTACTCCTTAATCCCGATCATCTATTTAACAAATTCCCAAACCTTCTTCCCCTCTGGTAACCATCAGATTGTTCACTATAATGAATAATAAATTTCTTGCTTTGTCTCTCTCTCTCACTCTTTCTCTCTGTCTCTTACTTTTCCCTTTGCTTGTTTGTTTTGTTTCTTAAATTCCACATATGAGTGAAATCATATGGTATTTGACTTTCATGGACTGACTTCTCTTAGCATTATACTTTCTAGCTCTGTCCATGTTATTGCAAATGGCAAGATGTCATTCTTTTTTATGGCTGAATAATATTCCACCCCCATCTTCTTTATCCATTTATCAGTTGATAGAAACTTTGGGTTTATTATATATAGTATCATGTCATCTGCAAATAATGAAAATTTAACTTTTCCCTTACCAATTTGGACGGCTTTTCTTTTTGTTATCTCATTACTGTGGCTAGGACTTCAGTGCTATTTTGAATAAAAATGCTAAGAGTGAACATCCTTGTCTTCTTCCTGATCTTATTTTTTTTTCCCATTGAGTACGATGTTAGCTGTGGGGTTTTCATATAAAGCTTTTATTATGTTGAGCTATGTTCTTTCTAAACCAGTTGTTAAAGGCTTTATCATGAGTGAATGTTGTACATTGTCAAACTTTTTTTCTATATCTATTGAAATGGTCATGTGGTCTTTATCCTTATCTTACTGATGTGATGAATAACATGGATTGATTTGCAAATACTGAACTGCACTTGCATCCCAGGAATAAATCCTTGTTGATACAGTGAGTGGTTTTTTTTATTACTGTATTGTCAGATTTCAGTGGCTAATATTTTTTGATGATTTTTACATCTATGTTCATCAGAGATATTGGCCTGTACTGTTTTTTTTGTGGTATCTTTACCTGGTTTTGGTATGAGAATAATGCTGGCCTCATAGAATGAATTTGGAAATATTTCTTCCTTTTCTATTTTTTGAAATAGTTTGGAAAGAATAGGTATTATCTCTTCCTTAAAAGTTTGGCAGAATTATCCTGTGACTGTGTCTGGTCCAGGACCTTGGTTTTTTGGGAGTTTTTAGATTACTGATTCAATGTCCTTGCTGGTAATCAGTCTGTTCAAATTTTCTATTTCTTCCTGCTTTAGTTTTGGTAGTTTTTATGGTTCTATGAATTTATCCATTTCTTCTAGGTTGTCCAATTTTTTGGCATATAATTTTTCCTAATATTCTCTTACAATTAGTATTTCTTTGGTGTCAGTTATTATTTCTCTTTGTTCATTTGTGATTTTGAGGGGTTTTTTGATGAGTCTAGCTAAACATTATCAGTTTTGTTCATCTCTTCAAAAACGAGGTCCTGGTTTCATCTATTTTTTTTAAATTTTTTATTTATTTCTTATTTTTTTGTAAACATATAATGTATTTTTATCCCCAGGGGTACAGGTCTGTGAATCACCAGGTTTACACACTTCACAGCACTCACCATAGTACATACCCTCCCCAATGTCTGTATCCCCCCTCCCCCTCTCCCAACCCCACCTCCCCCCAGCAACCCCCAGTTTGTTTTGTGAGATTAAGAGTCACTTATGGTTTGTCTCCCTCCCAATCTCATCTTGTTTCATTTATTCTTCTCCTATCCCCCTAAACCCCCATGTTGCATCTATTTTTTTGTTTAGCTTTTATAGCATTCATTTTTGCTCTAATACTCATTATTTCTACTCTTCTCCTGGTTTTGGGTTTTGTTTGTTCTTTTTCTTGCTTCTTTGGATGTAAGGTTAGGTTATTTTAGATCATTTATTTATTTGTTTATTTTTTATTTTTTTCTTCTTGACGTTGGCTTGTATTGCTATAAACTTGGCTGTTAGAATTGCTTTGCTGCATCCTAATTTGGACAATTGTGTTTCATTTTCATTTGTCTTCATGTAATTTTTTTCTTCTTTGGTTTTTTGGTTGACCCATTCTTTGTTTAGTAGCATGTTATTTAACCTACATGTATTTCTAGTCTTTCCAGATTTTTTCCTGTAGTTGATAATCTAGTTTTATAGTGTTGTAGTCAGAAAAGATGCTATGACAGAAAAGCATGGTATGTAGACAGAAAATATGGTATGACTTTGATCTTTTTGAATTTGTCAAGAATGTTTTATGGCCTAATACATGATTTATTCTGGAGAATTTTCTATGTGCACTTGAAAAGAATGTGTATTCTGCTGTTTTAGGATGGAATGTCCTTTTTTAAAGATTTTTTAATTTATTTGACAGAGAGAATGAATGAGAGAGAGAGAGCATAAGAGGGAGAGAGGGAGAAGCAGACTCCCCACTGAGTTGGGAGCCTGATGTTGGGGCTTGATCATATGTTGTTGGCCCAGGACTCTGGGATCAAGACTTGAGCCTAAGGCAGAAGCTTGATGGACTGAACCACCTAGGCACCCCTAGGATGGTAGGTTCTGAATTTATCTCTTAAATCCATCTGGTCCAGTGCGTCATTCGAAGTCGTTGTTTCTTCGTTGATTTTTCTGTTTGGATGATCTGTCCCTTGATATGAGTGCAGCGTTAAAGTCCTCAACTATAATAGTATTAATCGGTGTTTTCTCTTTTCTTTTTGATAAGTCTAGATGAAGTTTTATCAGTTTTTTTAAAAGGTTTTATTTACTTATTTGAGAGAGAGACAAAGAGAGCTTGAGCAGGGGGACATACAGGGGGAGAGGGAAAAGTAGACACCCTCCTGAGTGGGGAGTCCAGATGTGGGACTCAGTCTCGGGACCCAGGGATCATGACCTGAGCCAAAGGTAGACAGACACTTAACTGACTGAGCCACCCAGGTGCCCCCCAATTTTTTCTTATACTGTTGTCTCATAAGCTCTTAAACAGGTGGATTTTAGTGAGAAATAATGTGTGTGTAGGAATGTTTCCATATTTCTGCTAGTAGGGTCAGTGCTGTAATAAACATTCTTGTGTGGATTTCTCTGAGTACTTTCTGCAGAGAATTCCTGAAGATTGGGTCAGAGGGGAGGTGTATTTAACTTTGTGATAAACCTTGCCAAATCGCCTTTTAGACAGTTTGTTATACTTCATATCCACACCTGTGGAGTGGTGTGAATAGTTGGGCGCCCACACCTGGCCCACACCTGATATTATCAACTTTATTTATTTATTTATGATTTTATTAATTTGTTGGAGAGAGAGCTCACACACAAGCAGAGGGCGTGGCATGCAAGGGGAGAAGCAGGCTCCCTGCTGAGCAAGGAACCCAATGCGGGGCTCAATCCCAGGACCCTGGGATTATGACCTTAGCCAAAGGCAGACACTTAACTGACTGAACCACCCAGGCATCCCTGAAATTTTATCAATTAATTTTTTCAAAGAACCAGCTCCTAGTTTTATTGATCTGATCTTTTGTTGTTGTTGTTCCTTATCATTTATTTCTGCTCCAATCTTAATTAATTCCTTCCTTCTGCTGGTTTTAGGCTCTGTTTATTCTTTTTCAACCTACTTTAGGTGTAAGGTCAGGTTTGAGACTTTTTCCCCCCCTTCTTCTCCAGGTTGGCTTGTATTACTATAAACTTCCATGTTAGAATTACTTTTGCTGCATCCTAAGGATTTTGGACCACTGTGTTCTTATTTTCATTTTCTTCATGAAATTTTTTATTTTGAGTTTTTGGTTGGCCCATTCATTGTTTAATAGCATGTTATTTAACCTACATGTATTTGTAGTCTTTCCAGATTTTTTCTTGTGGTTGATTTCTAGTTTTATAGTGTTGTAGTGTTGTGGTCAGAAAAGATGTATGGTATGACTTTGATCTTTTTGAAAATTTTTAAAAGATTTTACTTATTTATTTATTTATTTGTCAGAGAGAGAGAGAGAGAGAGAGAGAGAGAGCGCACAAGCAGGCAGAGTGGCAGGCAGAGGCAGAGAGAGAAGCAGGCTCCCTGCTAAGCAGGGAGCCCGATGCAGGACTTGATTCCAGGACCCTGGGATCATGACCTGAGCCAAAGGCAGCATCTCAACTGACTGAGCCACCCAGGCATCTCAATGTTTTTGAATTTTTTAAGATTTATCTTGAGGCCTAATATGTGATCTGTTCTGGAGAATGTTCCATGTGAACTTGAAAAGAATGTGGATTCTGCTGTTTCTGATGGAATGTCCCAAAAGTATCTGTTAAGTCCTCTTGGTTCAGTGTGTCATTCAAAGGCACTGTTTACTTGTTTATTTTCTGTTTAGATGAACTATCTATTGATGTAAGTGGGGTGTTAAAAACTCCCCTACTATTACTGTTATTATCAATTAGTTCCTCTATTTTATTATTAATTGTTTTATATATTTGGATGCTCCCATGTGGGGTGCATAAATATTGACAATTGTTAAATCTTGTTGAATTTTCCCCTTTATTATTAAGTAATGCCCTTCTTTGTCTCTTTTTACAGTTTTTGTGTGGTATGGATATTTTAATAATACTAATTATTCTGATCCATGAATATAGAATTTCCATTTGTTTGTGTCTTTTTAACTTCTCTCATCAGAGTCCTACAGTTTATGGGGTACAGTTTTCACCTCCTTAGTAAAATTTATTCTTAAGTATTTTCTTGTTTCATGCCATTATAAATGGCAATCCTTTCCTTTTAGATACTTCATTGTTAGCATCTTGAAACACAAGTGATTTTTTTTTATGATTTTATATCCTGAAACTACTGAATTCATTGATTAGTTCTCATAGCCAAAATATATCCAGCTCCTTATTTCTGGACTTTTTCCAATTTTTCTACATTTTACTACCATAAGTAACCCTGGATTCAACTTCCATTTTTTTAAAAAAGGAAATAGATAATAGCCTTAATTAATGTGTCTTAGACTAGTCTCCTAGAGCTAGAATTATTTCCTCAGTGAATGTGAACATGAGTAATGCCCATCTTACATGTCACTCCCTAGAAATGATGCATCATATTCTTCTTTACTTAATTATAGAAAGCACTATTTCACTATATCCATGTCAAAATAAACTGTTTCCTTTCAAATCTTTTTAGTTTTATTAGCAAAAATACAAGAAGATATATTAATTGTATTTCTTTCATGATTTGAGGAAAACATATTTCAGTACTTTAGCTAATTAGATTTCTCTTCTCATGATTTTCTCTTCTCATGATTTTCTCATGATGTGTTGACTAATAGGTTACCTTGAAATCTTAGTTGTCCAAGTTTTGACTGTTTTTAATTAATTTTCTATATAAGGAAAAATGCGAGAGTCTACATCAGGTGATGGCAGGAGACAAAAGTTTTTAAATTCACTTATTTAATTGAAAATAAACGTGAATATTCCTGATGCAAATATTAAGTATTAGAAGCACATGTTACAATCATCTTTATATAGTGTTTTTTTTTTAAAGATTTTATTTATTTGACAGACAGAGATCACAGGTAGGCAGAGAGGCAGAGAGAGAGAGAGAGGAGGGGAAGCAGGCTCCCTGCTGAGCAGAGAGCCCCATGCGGGGCTTGAGCCCAGGACCCCAGGGGATCATGACCTGAGCCGAAGGCAGAGGCTTTAACCCACTGAGCCACCCAGGTGCCCTATATAGTGTTTTTTAAAATAGGAAAGAGTTAAGTGATTTTGTCAAGAAGTCAAAAAAATGAATATTTTGGCATTTTCTAGTTTCAAGCGTTATCAGTCTATGCAAACACAAAGCTGGTTTGGCATTCCTGGTAATATAGGCAACTAGGAATGAACTTAAAAGTAAATAAAAAGTAATCTGATACCATTCCCCTAGTACAATGATATGGATTTAAATCCATAAAATATTTAAGGGTAATAGAGAAATTAACTTTTTTGGATGTTTCTTTGTTTTTTTGCTCTCAATTTATTTGATTTAATTATAATTTCACAGGCTGCACTTCATGACAGACACTATTTTAAAAATGATTTCTAGAACACACTGGCTTCTCCATTGTCCTATCCTTAATGTTCATGCATCAGAGCATGTAGTTTCAGCATTCATTATATTTGTTTACTGCTTATTAAGTAAATGCATTCTTGGGAGCCTTTTAAATATATATTATATGATCTTAAACTGATATTATATGTTTTATATATATTATATACTATAATATATATCATATAATATATATCATATTCTATATAATATATGTGTTATGTGACCTTAAACTGATGTCCATTTATTTTGTTTATTTTTATTTTTTAAAGATTCTATTTATTCATTTGACAGACAGGGATCACAAGTAGGCAGAGAGGCAGGCAGAGAGAGAGAGGAAGAAGAAGGCCCCCTGCTGAGCAGAGAGCCCGATGCGGGGCTCGATCCCAGGACCCTGAGATCATGACCAGAGCTGAAGGCAGAGGCTTTAACCCACGGAGCCACCTAGGGGCCCCCTGATGTCCAATTAGTTACTTACTTTTTCTTTTCTGTTATTCCTGCCAGAATCTCACTATTGCCAATGGATGTATATTTATCATTTCTAATCCCAGGGATCCCTATCTTCTTCCCACTTTTTGTTGTTGTTGTTGTTGTTTCTAATCAGCTCGTGATCATGTTCTGGGAACTTGAGGCCATTAACAGTGTATTATCTAAATAATAGGGGAGATACTGAAAGTGAATTGAAAATATGGCTACTTCTCTCCCTGTCCTAAAATGTTTCTAGTAGAGGTTTTTTTTAATCCTTAAGATATCAGATGGTCTTACAGGAAAAGTCTTCATTGTTCTCATATCCAGGTTTTCCTAGTTTAGGATCCTCAGATGGGATGCATGGTAAACCAATATAAAAAAAAAAACTATGAAAATGGAGACAATTTCTAAAATAAGCATTTCTAAAGCACTTTTCATTTATTTTAGCACCACAATCTATGTTGTAAGCAGTTGTTTAGCTTCTCAAATTGAGTAGCACCTTTCACCTGTTGAAATTCTTTACATAAAATTAATAAGTCAAACTAAGTTGTATTGAATTACATAACATTTTGGTAACATAGTCTAAGTGCTTCAGAGAAATAGATCTGAGTACACTTTGTTTTTTTTTTTAACTAGTTCTTACACAAATTTGCAATCAGACAGACAACATGAATGAATAACACAATGAACACCACAATCCAGGAACCTGGGATCATGACCCGAGCTGAAGGCAGAGGCTTTAACCTACTGAGCCACCCAGGCGCCCCAATAATCATTAATTTGCTGTATTTGTTTCTTCTCCCTTTCTGTCTGCCTATACACATGCATATGGATGTAATTATGTGTGTTAGTATTCGTGTATGTATTTATATTCATGTATTTGTATAAATATAACTTCACAATAAGCTGAAGACAACAGTTTTCATCTTAAATATTATAAAGTGTATTCAATGAAAATAAGAACATATCCCATTAGTCTTTTTTATCAGCAACTATTAATGTTTTGTCAATATGTCTTTTCAGTCTGTTAATCTAGAGGAGCTCCCTAACTCCTTATTTTTTTTCTATTTTATTTTATGTTATGTTATGTTATGATGTTATGTTATGTTATTTTTTCAGTATTCCAAGATTCCTAACTCTTTATTTTTAAAAGATTGATGATACCATGCCAGGTATCTTACAGAGTGTACCACAATCTAGATTTATCTTATTGCTTTCTTATGTGTACTATTTAAAAAATTTTTATTGACATTAAAATAGAATTTATATACAAAAGCTTGATTAGATTCAGAATAACCTTCCATTTACTTGTTTTCAAAAATCTATCTTCAGTGAGTCTTTATAGTACATATTCCATATTATCAAGTTTGTTTAAAGGATACTTCTACAGAATATCATTGCTTCTTGGGATTTTTAGTGCATAAAGCCATATACTTATTTTAAGTTAAAAATATGCATGTAATGTGTTTCAATTAATGCAGAAATATATTTTTGTATTAAAATCTACAAGATTTTTTCTTCCGTTCTTTTCCTGCTTTAGAGTAAGTCTCATTAAAAATGTAGCATGAAGGGGGGTGCCTGGGTGGCTCAGTGGATTAAGCCGCTGCCTTCAGCTCAGGTCATGATCTCAGGGTCCTGGGATTGAGCCCCGCGTCGGGCTCTCTGCTCCGCAGGGAGCCTGCTTCCTCCTCTCTCTGCCTACTTGTGATCTCTCTCTGTCAAATAAAATAAAATCTTTAAAAAAAAAAAGTAGCATAAAGGGATGCCTGGGTAGCTCAGTGGGTTAAAGCTTCTGCCTTCAGCTCAGGTCATGATCTCAGGGTCCTGGGATTGAGCCCCGCATCGAGCTCTCTGCTCAGCAGGGAGCCTGCTTCCCCTCTCTCTCTGCCTGCCTGTCTGCCTGCTTGTGATCTCTCTCTCTCTCTCTCTCTGTCAAATAAATAAATAAAATCTTTAAAACAATGTAGCATGAAGAACCTCTGTTCTTCAGTTTATTTGGTTGTCAATAATTTGACATGGAGTTGGGATCGGTTTTCTCAGTGGTACTCAATTTCAGATGTTAGAAATTTCCTTCCAAATGTTTTGAATGTGTAAAATATTCACTTAGTCTTAAAGATTCAAAATTCCATAAGAATATACTCAGAAAATTTTTACTTTTTCAAAAAAGATTTGTATTTATTTACCCGAGAATGAGTACAGAGGGAGAGACAGAGAAGCAGACTCCCTGCCAAGCAGACAGCCCAGTTCTGGTCTGGATCCCAGGACCCCCAGATCATGACCTGAGCTGAAGGCTGATGCTTCACTGACAACCACCCAGGTACCTCAGAAAATTTTTGCTTTTGACTCTACCCACACTCATTTTGACCACCACTCAGATAAAGGTGACTCAACATCTCCTTCATTGTTTTGTATAGTTATATGGTACTCCTTTGTATTGATGTACCATTTTTAAAAAAAAATTTTCAAGAGTACCTTAATTTGAACATTTGCACTGTTTAAAATTTTTGCTGTAACCCGTGCTACAGTGGATATTTGCAAAGGACTACATTTAGGTTGGATCCCTAAGCAGTGGATTTGTTGTCCAGTGTTTCCTGGTGGTGTCAGATTTCCCCCCAATATTGTTTGTATCATTTTGTGCATATATGCATAACTATGTGAACTGTGTGAACTATGAGACTAGCTTCCCCCTGCCCAACAAGGGCTGTAGAGTGTTTTGTCAATATTTGTATATTTTGATGTACTAAAAATTAAGAAAAATTTAAAATACAGTTAATTTGAAATTCTTATAAGTGAGTCTGAGCATTTTTCCTAATTTAACATATTTACACTGTTTTCTGTCAAAGAAATTTTTATGTTATTTGTCCATTTTTCTATGAGAATTTGCTTTCCTTAAATAGATACATACAGAAAAAAATAGGAAGGACTGGATGGGAAGGAGAGAGGGAGGAAGACAATGAATGAACACTGGGATTAAACATCTATGATAAGGGGCACCTGGGTGGCTCAGTGGGTTAAAGCCTCTGCCTTCGGCTCAGGTCATGATCCCGGGGTCCTGGGATCGAGCCCCACATCGGGCTCTCTGCTCTGCGGGCGCCTGCTTCCTCCTCTCTCTCTGCCTACTTGTGATCTCTGTCTGTCAAATAAATAAAATCTTTAAAAAAAAAAACAAAAACATCTATGATAAAAATCTGCACATATATTCTGGTTTTAGTTTGAAGTGTGTGTATATTTCTGTGTTCCAGGGTTTTTTTTTTAAAGATTTTATTTATTTGATAGAGAGAGATCACAAGCAGGCAGAGAGGCAGGCAGAGAAAGAGAGAGAGGAGGAAGCAGGTTCCCGCCTAGCAGAGAGCCTGATGCGGGGCTCGATCCCAGGACCCCGAGATCATGACCTGAGCCGAAGGCAGAGGCTTAACCCACTGAGCCACCCAGGTGCCCCAGGGTTTTTTTTTAATAGTGAAATTTATTCACCCTCTAATGCTTCTGAATTTTGAGAACTAATACCCAGGTTTTCCAACTCCGAGGATAATTAATAAATGTTTTCTTGTAATACTTGCATGATTTATTTTTAAACATTCAGATTTCTGATTCATTTGGAGTTTATCCTAGTGAACATAATGATATACATTTTCAGTTTCACTGTTTTTTTAAATAACTATTGAATTCCCTTTAAAACATTGATCAAAAACTCTTTTTCCCTTGAGACTTAATCTACTATATATTATACTTTACATATATTATTTTCATAGATACCAATTTTAATTTTTGGTGCCAGTATCTTTCTGATTGTTCATGTACCAATAGCACGTTGTTTTATGAGAAAGGTGCTTTTCTTTATTTTAATATCCTGTAGTGCCAATTCTATACTGCCTTACTGATCTTTTTATTGTTTTTTTGTTTAGTCATTTTTTCATATGACCTCATAATGACCCCAGGTCTTGGTAGTTTTATTGGGACTACAGTAAATTTATATTTTACCTAGCATGGATTGATGTTTTTATAACGTCTGACTGTTAAATGACAAAAAAAATGGTGTTCCCTTCCATCTTTTCAAAACTACTTTTGTGTCTTTTGGAAGTATTTAAAAATTTTCCTGCTCTAGGTTTTGTGCTCTTTTTTAAAGATATTATTTATTTATTTGACAGAGAGAGACACAGCAAGAGAGGGAACACAAGCAGGGAGAGTGGGAGAGGGAGAAGTGGGCCTACCGTTTAGCAGGGAGCCAGGGCTTGATCCCAACACTCTGGGATCATGACCTGAGTCAAAGGCAGAAGCCTAATGACTGAGCCACCCCGGTGTCCCAGTTTTGCACTTTTTTTTTAAAGATTTTATTTATTTATTTGACACAGAGAGAGAGATCACAAGTAGGCAGAGAGGCAGGCAGAGAGAGAGGGCGGAAGCAGGCTCCCCGCTGAGCAGGGAGCCGGATGTGGGGCTCCATCCCAGAACCCTGAGATCATGACCTGAGCTGAAGGCAGAGGCTTAAACCACTGAGCCACCCAGGCGCCCCTGCACTTTTTTTAAAACAAGATTTTCTTTGTAATTATTCTTGGAATAAAAGAAAGGTTTTTAAATTTCATAATTTTTAATATTCTGATGGCTTACTAAAATGTTTGTATTGGTTTTTATTTTTTTATTTTGAAAGACTTTATTTGACACAGAGAGAGAGAGAGATCACAAGCAGGCAGAGAGGCAGGCAGAAAGAGAGGGGGAAGCAGGCTCCCCCCTGAGCAGAGAGCCCGATGCGGGGCTTGATCCCAGGACCCTGAGATCATGACCTGAGCTAAAGGCAGAGGCTTTAACCCACTAAGCCACCCAGGTGCCCCAGTTTTTATTCTTTTTTAACTTTAACTTTCCCAACATGCTATCATAAAAGGAGGAAATTAAGATTTTTTTCTGTTTCAATTTTTTTTTTGTTTTTTTTTCCATTTTATTTATTTTTTCAGCGTAACAGTATTCATTCTTTTTGCACAACACCCAGTGCTCCATGCAAAACGTGCCCTCCCCATTACCCACCACCTGTTCCCCCAACCTCCCACCCCTGACCCTTCAAAACCCTCAGGTTGTTTTTCAGAATCCATAGTCTCTTATGGTTCGCCTCCCCTCCCCAATGTCCATAGCCCGCTCCCCCTCTCCCAATCCCACCTCCCCCCAGCAACCCCCAGTTTGTTTTGTGAGATTAAGAGTCATTTATGGTTTGTCTCCCTCCCAATCCCATCTTGTTTCATTTATTCTTCTCCTATCCCCCTACCCCCCCATGTTGCTTCTCCATGTCCTCATATCAGGGAGATCATATGATAGTTGTCTTTCTCCGATTGACTTATTTCACTAAGCATGATACGCTCTAGTTCCATCCACGTCGTCGCAAATGGCAAGATTTCATTTCTTTTGATGGCTGCATAGTATTCCATTGTGTATATATACCACATCTTCTTTATCCATTCATCTGTTGATGGACATCTAGGTTCTTTCCATAGTCTGGCTATTGTAGACATTGCTGCTATAAACATTCGGGTACACGTGCCCCTTCGGATCACTATGTTTGTATCTTTAGGGTAAATACCCAGTAGTGCAATTGCTGGGTCATAGGGTAGTTCTATTTTCAACATTTTGAGGAAACTCCATGCTGTTTTCCAGAGTGGTTGGACCAGCTTGCATTCCCACCAACAGTGGAGGAGGGTTCCCCTTTCTCCACATCCTCTCCAGCATCTGTCATTTCCTGACTTGTTAATTTTAGCCATTCTGACTGGTGTGAGGTGATATCTCATTGTGGTTTTGATTTGTATTTCCCTGATGCCGAGTGACGTGGAGCACTTTTTCATGGGTCTGTTGGCCATCTGGATGTCTTCTTTGCAGAAATGTCTGTTCATGTCCTCTGCCCATTTCTTGATTGGATTGTTTGTTCTTTGGGTGTTGAGTTTGCTAAGTTCCTTATAGATTTTGGATACTAGCCCTTTATCTGATATGTCGTTTGCAAATATCTTCTCCCATTCTGTCAGCTGTCTTTTGGTTTTGTTAACTGTTTCCTTTGCTGTGCAAAAGCTTTTGATCTTGATGAAATCCCAATAGTTCATTTTTGCCCTTGCTTCCCTTGCCTTTGCCGTTGTTCCTAGGAAGATGTTGCTGCGGCTGAGGTCGAAGAGGTTGCTGCCTGCATTCTCCTCAAGGATTTTGATGGATTCCTTTCTCACATTGAGGTCCTTCATCCATTTGGAGTCTATTTTCGTGTGTGGTGTAAGGAAGTGGTCCAATTTCATTTTTCTGCATGTGGCTGTCCAATTTTCCCAGCACCATTTATTGAAGAGGCTGTCTTTTTTCCATTGGACATTCTTTCCTGCTTTGTCGAAGATGAGTTGGCCATAGAGTTGAGGGTCGATTTCTGGGCTCTCTATTCTGTTCCACTGATCTATGTGTCTGTTTTTGTGCCAGTACCATGCTGTCTTGATGATGACAGCTTTGTAATAGAGCTTGAAGTCCGGAATTGTGATGCCACCAACTTTGGCTTTGTTCTTCAATATTCCTTTGGCTATTCGAGGTCTTTTCTGGTTCCATATAAATTTTAAGATTATTTGTTCCACACCAACAACAAGACTGAAGAAAGAGAAATTAAGGAGTCAATCCCATTCACAATTGTACCCAAAACTATAAGATACCTAGGAATAAACCTAACCAAAGAGACTAAGAATCTATACACAGAAAATTATAAAGTACTCATGAAAGAAATTGAGGAAGACACAAAAAAATGGAAAAATGTTCCATGCTCCTGGATTGGAAGAATAAATATTGTGAAAATGTCTATGCTACCTAAAGCAATCTACACATTTAATGCAATCCCTATCTGTTTCAATTTTTATTTCTCACATTTCTTGTGTTCTTATTGTTTTGAATAATAACTATAGTTCAGTGTTAGATATTAGTATAAAAAAATAGTGGTCCTGGGGCGCCTGGGTGACTCAGTGGGTTAAAGTCTCTGCCTTAGGCTCAGGTCATGATCTCAAGGTCCTGGGATCAAGCCCCACATCGGGCTGTCTGCTCCGCGGGGAGCCTGCTTCCTCCTCTCTCTCTGCCTGCCTCTCTACCTACTTGTGATTTCTCTCTGTCAAATAAATAAAATATTTTTTAAAAAACAGTGGTCCTTTTGTGTATTTTAGTGGTAAGTGTTCTCTCTTACGGTGTCAGAGATTGACTTCGCAACTGATACAGTCTAAGATTTATGTAGATTCAAGGTTAGGAAGTCATCACAATTTTTTATTTTATGGGTACTTTGTTAACAAAGCCAATGGTGTGAATTACATTAGTGGATATACCATATTAAATCATCTAGTTTCTAGAAGAAATCCTACTTGACCATGATGCATTGTTTTTAGTGTGATTTTTATATCCTTCTGAAATTATTTATTTGTGATTAAACAGGAGTTGTCTGTACTTATTTTTTTATATCTTTAAACTTTAACATTCTTCTAAAATGAAATGACAGTCTTGATTGGGCATAATATCAATATCTTCCTTTATAAAAAAAAAAAGCTCTGAATGTTTTCTGGTCTTTCTTAACCTTTGTAACAATTTAACTGGCATTAGAATTGACTGCTTTTCAGTGTTTGGTAGAATTTTCCACTGAAACTCAATCTGGTTCTTGTGGAGGGTAGCGCTTTGAAACTGGTTTTTGTTTGCTTTTTCTGTCGTACATTTTTAAAATCTGAAAGGCAGTGGGTATACAGATGTTTTGCTGATGCATTTTTTTTTTTACAGAAGCTAAAAAAATAACATTTTTGAAATGGAGGTTTGTTTACTTCTAATGCTGTTTCATCCAGTATTTGTTAGACAGTATCTCTTCATTCTTGTACCCAGAAATCAGCTGATGATTAATCGATATATTACTTTGTTGATCACTTATAGAGCTTAAAACAAAGAGTGAAAAAATAAAATAGAAAGAATGAAAAATAGGTTAACTCAGATTTTTAAAATATCATTTATTTTCCTTTGCTTCTGATATCTGAATGAAAAGTGATAATTTCCATCTGAGCTATTATTTATTTTCTCTCTTAATTCATTAAAAATAAACTCAGTGACAGAATTGTCATATCTGTATTCATGCATTTGTCAATATTTTAATTTTGAAAGGAATTTTTCCCCCACATAACACAATTGCAAAAATGCTCTCCCCTGTGACAACCACAGATGTGCCCATGGAATTCTAAATGTTTTTTTCTGAAATATTTTTATACAAAGCATCCCAAAGCTTTCTGTTAATTTTTCTTTGCACAGGGCATACTTCTGACTGGCACATACCACCTGCTCCAAGCAAAAAATTCTTTGTGATTTCTGTCCATCAGGGTCAAAGGGGCATCTTAAAAATCAGAGAATGTAGTATTTACAAATTGATTAATAATGCTCAATATCTTAACTATAAAAAAAAACCCAGCACTATGTGAAAGCAATTTGTATATTACTAACTACAAAATGCATAGAGAGAAGTTTGGTGGGGTTGTTTTTTTTTTGCCTTTCTTGATATCAGGATAGGAATATTTACAGGTCTGAGCAATTAAAATATCTGAGAGAGTTAATTCTTTTAGGATTTCTGGGTGTCTCACACAAAATTCAAAAATTAAGTTTTAGAGAAATGAGTACTGTTAGAGCTCCAAACTTGCTGTTCTCTCCCCCTTTCCTTTTAAAGTTTTTATTTAATTTCTAGTTAGTTAAAAAAATAAATTCTAGTTAACATACAGTGTAATATTAGTGTCAAGTGTACCATATAGTGATTCAACACTTCCACACATCATCCAGTGCTCCTCTCAGCAAGTGTGCTCCTTAATCCCCATGACCTATTTTCCCCGCCCCTACCCGCCTCCCCTGTGGTAACTGTCAGTTTGTTTTTTATCGTTGTGAGTCTGTTTCTTGATTTACCTCCCCCCTCCCCCCCACTGTGTTCATTTATTTTGTTTCTTAAATTCCACATATGAACGAAACCATATGGTATTTTTCCATCTGTGACTGACATATTTTGCTTAGCACAATACACTCTAGCTCCATCCATTCATTGCAAATGACAAGATTTCATTCTTTTTACAGCTGAGTGCTATTCCAGTGTGTGTATGTGTATACACACACACACACACACACAAACACACACACTATTTCTTCTTTATCTATGTGTCAGGCAGTGGACACTTGGGCCGTTTCCATAATTTAGCTATTGTAGATAATGCTGCTATAAACATCAGGGTGCATGTACCCCTCTGAATTAGTACTTCTGTATTCTTTGCATAATTATCTAGTAGTGCACTTGCTAGATTGTAGGGCAGTTTTATTTTTAACTTCTTGAGGAAACTACATACTGTTTTCCACAGGAGCTGCACCAGTATGCATTCCTACCAGCAGTGTACAAAGTTTCCTTTTTCTCCATATTTTTATAAACACATGTTTCCTGTGTTTTTGATTTGAACCTTTCTCATTGTAGTTTTGATTTGCATTTCCCTAATAATGAGGGACATTGAGCATCTTTTCAGATGTCTGTTGGCCATCTCTCGTCTTCTTTGGAGAATGCCTATTCGTGTCTTATACCAATGTTTTAGTTGGATTATTTGTGGGGTTTTTTTTGTGTTGAGTTTTATAAGTTCTTTTTGTATTTTGAATACTAACCCGTTATTGTATTTGTCACTTGTAAATATCTTTTTCCATTGCATAATTGGCTTTTGGTTTTGTTGGTTGTTTCCTTCACTGTGTAGAATCTTTTTAAAAGCAAAATAAACCATCGGGGTTTCATCTCCCCTTTACTCTTTAAAAATATTTTCCATTCATTCAGCACATACTTCATAAGCATGTTATTTCTCTTGGAAATATACATAATTACATCTATGTCCTTATGATGTCCTTACCATGTTGTGGATTTAATGACCATGAAATAGTAAATTCTGTCTCAATTTTATGTTACCTGCTTAAGAAAGCCTATTAAACATAATGAAATGCTTTCAGATTTACTGAGTTGAGCTCTTTCCACTTCGCTATTGGAAGTGTAAGTGTACACAAAGAAAAATTTAAAACTAATTGTCAAGATACCAAAAACATACAACATATATGTTTATGTTACATATAATATTTTATATATATATAATATATGACTTAGTAATTCTCATTGTAGAATTCTGACTTAAAGCAGAACCTCTGGTAATAATTATAAAGAAATTCAATATTATTTAATGTAAAACTTGGAGTAAATAATTTATCAAGCAATAGTATGTCAGAATAGACACTATATATATCTGAAATCCAATACCCTATATTCAGTTTTTTAAAGATCAGCATAGCTCATGAGACCTCTTTCCACTTGAGAGTCAAAGTTTTAAAATCAGAAGCAAAGCTTTAGAACTCAAAGAATGTCTCAAGCAAATGCATTGTCCCAACCCTTATAACTTAGTTCCAGCCAAATATTTTACTACCTCAGAACCATTACATTCCAGCTATCATATTACCCATTATTATTATTATCAGTCATTATTTCATTATGACCCATTTTCATTGTTCTATTTTACCATCATCACTACTCAAAATTACTAGATTGATATTTTTTATTATTATTTGTCTCCTTGTATTGAAATACAAGCTGCATGACAGTCTGGCCTATTCTCTTCAGTACTCCCTATTAACATACACATACTTCTTGATTTATTGTAGGCACTCAAAAATGTTCAATGAATAAATAGGTGAATAAAAATTTAGTAATAGGATTTAATGGAACCATTAAAGCACTTTTAAAAAAGATTTTATTTATTTGCGATAGAAAGAGAGAGGGAGCGCCAGCAGGGGGCGGTAGAGGGAGAAGCAGACTGCACAATCAGTGCAGAGTTCAGTGCAAGGCTCAATCCCAAGACCTTGAGATCCTGATCTGAGCAGAAATCGAGTTGGATGCTGAACCAACTCAGCGACCCAGGTGCCCCTGTTCAAGCACTTACAATATTTCAGACAAATATTTTTTTAAAGAATGAGTGTTCAACAAAATTGTAGTTATTGTTTCCACATATATTTAAAAGCAGAGGGAAATGAAAATATGAATGTTAAGAGTGATAACTCACAGAAGTATTAAAAATATAAATTTTGATCTCCATACTTTTCATGCTAAATTTTCTGTAATGAGCATTATTAATTTTCTAGTCAGAAAAGTAAACACAGTATCTCAAGCTAATGATATATAGTAGGAAAATCATATGAATAGAGACATTTCTCTTTTAACTCCTTAATACATGCCACTTTGAGTAAACTACTAAAGCACTTAAAAACTTCAGGAGAAAAAAATATATATTATAGAAAAAAGATGTGTACATCTTTTTTATAAAATATAAGAATATCTCTTGATAAAAATCAGATTATCAAATGTTAGTTGTTTAAAAAATGTTCAAATATGTTACAATGTTCAAAAGAATCTTATAATGAGCATAAACAGTTACTTTTCTTTTAATGTTTATAAAGAAGAAATTAGTTATCATTTTCTGAATGAGAAAAACATTACAAGAACATCAGCTAAAACTGTTTCAGAAAGTATCTTTATTATAAAATATCAACTATCATTGCATACCTCGTATGCCATTATATCTCTAACATCCTTATAAAATGAAATAAAAACTGAATATAATTTTCTTGTCATGATTCATTATAAAATACCATTAAGTTAGTCAGTGATCTGTGAATAAATCACAATTATCTTTTTTTTTCTCCTGGAGATCTAGTAACTTAAATGTTTTAAAAATCATATTGAAATGTAAGTCTTAAATATACTAAAATAATTCTTGCCTAAAATTTTTCAAAAATAATTTTCAAAAATAGTTCTTACCTAAAATTTACCAGAAGCATTTTTTAAAAAGATTTTATTTACTTGACACAGAGAGAGAGTTCACAAGTAGGCAGAGAGGCAGGCAGAGAGGGGGGGGAAGCAAGCTCCCTGCTGAGCAGATAATGTGATGCGGGGCTCGATCCCAGGACCCTGGGATCATGACCTGAGCCAAAGGCAGAGGCTTTAACCCACTGAGCCACTCAGGCGCTCCCAGAAGCATTTTTGAGCGAACTGTATATAGGTATTAATAGTTCTTCTAAGTTACATAATCTACAAATTCATTCAAATTAAATTATTCAACACTTGTAATGTTATACTGACTAAGCTATTAGGGGCTTATTAAATGATTAATCCTAGTGTGATTTTCAGAAAAAAAAATGAGGGCCTTCTATTGTCAGCATAGAAATATGATTATACTGTTATTGTGCTCAACTGTCATCAAAGAATACAGAATAAGGTCCAGTAACAATGACACTACTTTGCTAGCTGTATTGGGCTTATAAAATTATTTGAAATGTGAGAGACTTTGTAGAGTCAATTAAAACTTAAATATTTAAGGAATGATATGTGTAATCATTTGAAAGTTACTAGGTTGTTTTTATAGTTCTTTGATATAAATAAACAAATGTAGAAAATGTTTCATTGAAACATTGAAAAATAACATTAACTATTTAATATCATAAAATTAGTCTCTTTTAATAAAAATTAAAATCTCCAAACTGTTATAAGAATGAGAGGAACTGTTTCTGAAGCTGTCAGAATAATATGGTTTTCCTTAATCATGAACCTCACTTTTGTTCAAATCAGCAATATGCTTAAATAAAATAATCAGCAATTTCCTTGGAAAGATGGATGCATTCATTCCCAATGATTCCTAAGATTAAGACATGATCAAGGTTAACTAAATAAGGAGGAAATTTTTCTCATACAAATGACAATGTAGTCAGCAGGACGTAAGCATTAATTGGTGAATATTTTCCATTGTATGAAATTCTTCTTTAGCCTGCCCTTAATTGAAGTAACTTCTTTTAGACTTATTCTGTTTTTTCTTAGATTTTTATAAGTTCATTTTTCTTTACCCTTAGTAAAATATTAACATATAACATGTGAAGTTTAAGGTGTACATCCTCATGATCAGAATCATGCATGCATTGCAAATGCTTACCTCAGTAATCTTAAATAATGCCTCTGTCTTCTCACTTTTAATTTGGGGGAAGAGTGGTAATATTTAAGATTTACCCTCTTAACTTTCAAGTATATAATATAGTATCATTAATAATTGATACCAGGTTATAATTATACACTAGATTCCCAAACCTAAGTGATATTATAGCTGCAAGTTTGTGCACTTTGACCGATTTCTCATTTCTGCCACCCACAGCCCCAAGCAACCACCATTTTGCTCTCCGTATCTGAGACTGGTTTTAGAGTCTGCACATAAAAGACAACATAAGAATCTACTGAGTACAATAGTAACTGAAATGTCAGAGAAAGACAAATACCATATGATTTCAATGGTATTCGGAATTGAAGAAACAAAACTAACAAAGGAAAAAAAAAAGATGTAAATACCAGCAAAAAAAAGGCTCTTAAAATAGAGAACTGGTGGTTGCTAGAGGGGAGGTAGGGAAGGGAAATTGGTAAAGGGGATGAAGAGCGCACTTGTCTTGAAGAGTACTGAGAAATATACAGAATTGTTGAATTATTACATTGTACACCTGGAACTAAACAGTAGTAATCAATTAAAAAAAAAAAAAAAACACTTGTCATTCTCTGACTTTTGCCCCTTAGTTTGTCCTCAAGCTTCATCTGTGTTATTGCAAAGTCAGAATTTCCTCCTTTCATGGGGCCAAATAATATTCCATTGTTGTGGATGGGGGCACTTGGGTGGCTCAGTCAGTTAAGCATCTGCCTTCAGGTGAGGTCATAAGCCTGGGGTCCTTGTATCAAACCCTACATTGGGCTCCCTGCTCAGCGGGGAGCCTGCTTCTCCCTCTGCCGCCCCCACCCTGCTTGTGCTCTAATAAAATCTTTAAAAAATATATCCCATTTTTTTGGATATATACTACCTTCTCTTTATCCATTTATCTTTTGATATACATGTGGGGAGATTCCATGTACTGGTTGTTGTGCATAATGCTGCAGTGAACATGAAGCCACAAATATCTCTTCAAGGTTCTGTTTTCATTTTCTTTATATATACTACCTAGGAGTGCATTTGCTCAATCATATGGTAGTAGTATTTTTAATGTTTCTGAGGAAACTCCATACTGTTTTCCATGGTGGCTTACCATTTTATATTCCCAAAGTAGTGCTCAAGGGCTCCCCTTTTCCCACAGCATTGCCAACATGTGTCTCTTGTCTGTTCAATAGAGCTGTTTTTTGTTTTTTTTTTTAAGATTTTATTTATTTATTTGACAGATGGAGATCACAAGTAGGGAGAGAGGCAGGCAGAGAGAGAGGAAGGGAAGCAGGCTCCCTGCCGAGCAGAGAGCCTGATGCGGGGCTCGATCCCAAGACCCTGGGATCATGACCTGAGCGAAAGGCAGAGGCTTTAACCCACTGAGCCACCCAGGCGCCCCTCCAATAGAGTTGTTTCAACAGGCATGAAATACTCCTTCAGTGTAGTTTTGATTGCCATTTCTCTGATGAAGTGATGTTGGGCACCTTTCACATACCTGTTACACAGCTGTATGTCTTCTTTGGAAGAATGTCTATCAGGTCCTCTGCCCATTTTTAAATTAGATTGCTTGGGTTTTTGCTATTGAGTTGTGTGAATAATTTATATAGATATTATATTAACTCCTTATCTGATAGATGGTTTTAAAAGTATTTACTGCTGTTTGTAGATTTTGTTTTCCTAATTCGTTTGCTTTGCAGAAGCTTTGTAATTCAATATAGTTCTACTTTTTAAATTTTTGCCGTGGTTGCTTGTGCTTTTGTTGTCATATCAAAAAAATCATTGCCGGGGCGCCTGGGTGGCTCAGTGGGTTAAAGCCTCTGCCTTTGGCTCAGGTCATGATCCCAGGGTCCTGGGATCGAGCCCCACATCGGGCTCTCTGCTCCACAGGGAGCCTACTTCCTCCTCTCTCTCTGCCTGCCTCTCTGCCTAGTTGTGATTTCTGTCAAATAAATAAAATATTTTTTAAAAAATCATTGCCAAGACCACATGGAGGAACATAGTCCCTGTGTTTTCTTTTAGTAGTTTTACAGTTTGGGATCTTACATATAAGAATTTAAGCCATTCCAAGTTAATTTTGGGCAGTGGAGTAAGATAGGAGTCCAGCTTCATTCTTCTGCATGTTGTCGTCCGGTTTCCCCAACACCACTATTCCTTTCCTCTTTTTCTCTTCTTTCCTCTGTTGAATCTTCTTGATTTCCTTGTGAAATAGGAGTTCACCATATATGCAAGGGCTCATTTCTGGGCTCTAGATTCTGTTCTGTTGTTCGGTGTGTTTGTATTTATGCCAGTACCATTCTGTTTTCATTGCTACAGCTTTGTATTGAAGTCTGAAATCAGAAAGTATAATGACGACCAGTTTTGTTTTTCCTCAAGATTCCTTTGGTGATTCAGAGTCTTTAGTTGTTACATAAAACTTTAGGATTGTTTTTCTCTTACTATGAAAACTGTCATTAGAATTTTGATAGGGCTTGCACTGAGTCTGTAGATAGCTCTGGGGAGTATGGACATTTTAACAATGTTCATTTATTCATGTCTTCAGTTATTTCATTAGTGTCCTAAATTTTTTTAATGAAATATATTTGATATATAATACTGTAAAATTTAAGTTGTATAAAATGTTAACGATATATTTATATATTATAATTGTCATTGTAGCAGTAATTAGCCCCTCTCTCATGTCATATTTCTTTTTAGTGATTAGAATAATTATGTTTTAGTCTCTTGGCAAATTCGATGTTTGTTGTATTTACTATCTTGTGCATTAGATCTCTAGAGCTTATTTACTACTCATTGTATGTTTGTAACCTCGGTCAGTATTTGTCCTTCCCCTCTATCCCCCAGCCCCTGGTATGACCTCCATTTTACTGTTTCTATGAGTTTGACTTTTTTAGATTCCGCATGTGACTGATACATAGTTTGTTTTTCTCTGACTTATGTCACATAAACTAAGGTCCTCAAAGTCCATTCATGTTTTCCCAAATGGCAGGATGTTCACTCCTAGGTTCATATCCAGGTTAAAGATGTTCCTGCATATTTTGATGCTCTTGTAAATGGAATAGTGTTTCTTTTTCAGATAGTTTTTTCTTAGTGTATAGAAACACAACTAATCTGTTTTTTTTTTTAATTTTTATTTGTCAGAGAGAGAGACAAAGCACAAGCAGGGAGGGCTGCAGACAGGGCAGGCAGAGGGAGAAGCAGGCTCCCCACTGAACAGGGAGCCATGCAGGACTCGATCCCAGGACCCTGGAATCATGACCTGAGCTAAAGGCAGACACTTAATTGACTGAGCCACCCAGGCATCCCACAACTAATCTTTTTATATTAATTCCATATCCTGTAACTTTAATTTGGTGATGAGTTCTAATACTTTTTTTGGTAGGGTCTTCAGGGATTTTCTGTGTAAGATCATATTTTCTGTAAACTGAAATAGTTTTACTTCTCTCTTTCCAATCTGGATGCCTTTATTTCTTTCTTTCTTTCTTTTTTCTTTTTTTTTTTTTTTTTGCTTAATTGCTCTACTGGGACTTCCAGTGCTGTGCTGAATAGGAGCTGAGAGTGGGCACCTTGATCTTGTCCCTAATCTTAGCAGGAAAGTTTTCAATTTTACACCACTGAGGTATTTTTATATAGATGTTGCTATGTTGAGGTGCATTCCTTTTATACCCAGTTTCTTGAGTGTTTTTAATATGCAAGGATGTTGAATCTTGTCAAATGCTTTTCCTGCATCTATTGAGATGATTATAAATTTTTTTCCATATTTATTTTTACTTAAATTCAGTTAACTAACATATAATGTATTATTGCTTTTAGAGGTAGAGGTCAGTGATTTATCAGTCATTTATAACATCCAGTGCTCATTACATCACATGCCCTCCTTAATGTCCAGCACCAGTTACTCCCTTCCCCCCACCCAACTCTGCTCCAGCAACCTCAGTTTGTTTCCTATGATTAAGTCTTTTATGGTTTGTCTCCCTCTCTGATTTCATCTTGATTTTATTAATTTATTACATTGAATTATTTGCATATATTGATCTACCCTTGTATCCCAGGGAAAAATACCACTTGATCATGGTGTATAGTCTTCTCAATGTCCTGTTGGATTTGGTTTGCTAGTATTTTGTTGAGATTTTTTGAAAATGTATTTATAAGAAAACCACAGGCCAGGAGGGCACCTGGGTGGTGCAGTTGGTTGAGTGACAGACTCTTGGTTTCAGCTCGGGTTATGATCTCCTGGTCATGAGATCGAGCCCCACATTAAGCTCTGTACTTGGTATGGAGTCTGTTGGAGATTCTCTCCCTCTGCCCCTCCAGCTCATGCTATCTCTCTCTAAAATGAAGAAATAAATCTTAAAAACAAACCAAAAAACCCCACAGGCCAATATCCCTATACATGGTGTCCTAATATGACTTTGGTATCAGGGTAATGCTGGCCTCATAAAATAAAACTTAGTTTAGGAATATTCCCTCTTCTAATGTTTTTTTTTTAATATTTTATTTATTTATTTGACAGAGAGAGAGGAAGAAGCAGGCTCCCCACGGAGCAGAGAACCCGATGTGGGGCTCGATCCCAGGACCCCGAGACCATGACCTGAGCTGAAGGCAGAGGCCTAAACCACTGAGCCACCCAGGCGCCCCCCCCCCTTCTAATGTTTTTAAGAAGAGTATGAGAACTGGTATTGATTTTTTTTAATGTTTGGTAGAATTCATCAGTGAAATCATCTGGTCCTGGTGTTTCTCATGAGGTATAATGTCTGTTCTTTCAGTTCTGAGTCTTCATTTTTTAGGGATTGTCAACTTTTTTATGTTTTAAAAAACACACCTTTTAGTTATAATGTCTTTTTAATCTCCATTTATTTTTGCTCTGATCTTTGTCATGTTTTTTCTTCTACTAACGCTGGACTTACTTAAGTTCTTCTTTTTCCAGTTCCTTGAGATGTACATGTAGATTCTTATTTGAGAGCTTTCTTTTAAGGTAGGCATTATCTTTCCTATTAGAACTGCTGCTGCATCACATAAATTTTGGCATATTGTGCTTCCATTTTCCTTTATTTCAAGGGGTTTTTTAATGTCTTTTTTTTAGATTATATTTTTATTTATTTATTTGACAGAGAGAGAGAGAACACATGAGCAGAGGGAACAGAGAGGGAGTGAGAAGCAGACCCCCTGCTGAGCAGGGAGCCTGATGTGGAACTCGATCTCAGGACCCTGGGATCATGACCCAAGCTGAAGGCAGATGCTTGACCATCTGAGCCACCCAGGCGCCCTTGATGTCTGTTTTTATTTCTTTGATGCATTGTCAGTTCAGGAGCCAGGTGGGTCGGCCACGTGGGCCTGGACTGTGGGACCGGAAGGTCACAACACTCATCTGGTGAGAATGCACTCCCAACACCGGGCTTGTGCAAGGCCCAAATAGCCACACAATGCTGGCCAATTCTCAAGAGCTTTCTGCCCAAATCTTTATCAATTTGGGTAGAAAGCTCGTGTGAATTGTCCAAAAACCCCCTGTACTGAAGTTTACAGCAGAGATGTCTTTCAGGGGAGCTGCCTGAGCCTGGCTCAAGGTCCTGAGCAGTCGTGGCCCAAACCCCGGGAGAAAGCACCCTAAAAGCCAGATGCACACGTGGTCAAAGCCTCCCTATAATCAGCTTCCTGCAGTGCCGGTCTCAGAAATGGCAGATCCAGCCTGCCATGCCCCTTTGCCCTAACCCAAACACTAGGTTGGCTTTTCAGGCTTCCGTCCCCAGGGCCCCATTCCCCAAGCCCTCCAGATTGAGGACCCCAGAGCAAAACCCCAGGAATCCACCTGCTACCCAGGAGGAAACCGTGCCTTTTGGAGCTACACAAAAGCCTCTGAGCGGGAGAAAGCTGCATACCCCCCCTGAGGCCACCCCCACATTCGGTGCCCCACCAGGCCACCAACACAGAGCCTGATGCTTGGCCTGAGCCCTTCCCTCACCTCTGCCCCCCAGAAAGCTCCCTCAGCTGGGGCCATCAGGGGAGCCACGTGTCCACGTCCTGAGTTCCCTGATGATCACGGCACGCACCTAGCGAGAAAGCAGTCTAAACAGCGGGTGCGAGGGTGGCCCAAATCACCGCACAACGCCAGCCAATTCTCAAGAGCTTAATGCCCAAATCAATATCGATTTGCGCAGAAAGCTCGTGAGAATTGGCCAGAAACCCCCCGCGAACTCCATTCTGGCTGTGTGGGCCCTCAGGGGAGCCGCCTGGGCCTGGCCCAAGGTCCCAAGTGGTCGCAGCAAGAACACTGCGAGAAAGCTCTCTAAAAGCCAGGCACATGCGTGGCCAAACCCTCCTTCTAATCATCCCCCTGGGGTGCTGGTCTCAGCACTGGCAGATGGGGCCTGACATGCCCCTAGGCCCTAACCTGAACCCTAGGTTGGGTTTTCAGGCTTCCCTCTCCAGAGACCTGGACCTCAAGCGCTCCAGATTGGCAACCCCTGAGACACACCTCAGATCTCTGCCTGCCATCCAGGGGGAAACCATGCCATTTGGAGCTGCACAAACCCATCAGAGCAGGAGAAACCTTCATGCCAGGGTTCATGTGTGACCATTCGGGAGCCCAGGCCATGCCCCCCGTGGGGGCCTGTGCTGCTGGAAGCGAGTTTACAAGGTGTTTTCTGACCAATTCTCACAAACTTTCTGCCCAAATTGATTTCAATTTGGGCAGAAATCTAATGATAATTGGCCAGTGTTGGGCAGCGATTTGGGCCATGCTGGCATTCGCAGTCTAGAGTGCTTTCTCGCTAGGTGCATGTCGTGGCCATCTGGGAACATGGGCCGGACCCCCGCGGCTCCCCAGAAGACCCCATGCACGGTAGCTTTCCAGGGGCAGAGTTGAGGGAGGGGTTCCGGCTGAGCATCAGCCTCCATGTTTGCAGCCCGGTGTGGCACCGAATGTGGGGGTGACCTCAGGTGGGGGGCATGCAGGTTTCTCCCAGTCGGTGAGTTTTGTGCACCTCCAAACAGCACAGTTTCCTCCTGGATGGCTGTCGGAGTCCTTAGGTGTGCCTCTGGGTTCCCCAATCTGGAGGGCTCGGGGGAGATGCCCCTGGGGACAGAAGCCTGAAGACCCTACCAAGGTTTAGGGTGAGGGTCTAGGGGCATGGCAGGCCCGATGGGCCAGCCCCGGGTTGGGCACCTCAGGGGCTGAGTAGCAGGAGGCATTGTCCTTGCATTCACCTGGCTCGTAGAGTACTTTCCTACGGGGTTTGGGCTGCAACCACACCGGACCCTGGGCCGGGCCCAGGTAGTGGCCCTGCAGGCCTGTGCCACCAGAAGCAAGTTCACTGGCAGTTTTACAGCCAATTCTCATGAGCTTTCTGCCCAAATTGCTATTGGTTTGGACAGAAAGCTTGTGAGAATTGTCAGCTTTGGGAGGCGATTCAGGCTGGGCTGTCCCCTGCCATCTAAAGTGCTTTCTTGCTAGGTGTGTGTCGCAACCATCTGTCAACGTGGACCAATGCCACATGACTCCTCTGAGGGCCCCCGCCCAGGGGAGCTATCCAGGGGCAGAGTTGAAGGAAAGGGTCCGGCTGAGCATTAGTCTCTGTGTTTGTGGCCTGTTGTGGCGCCAATGGTAGGACAAGACATCATCCAAGTCGATCTGACCACAAACAACCACTTACACTAGATGCTGGCCATTCCACCACAACCTCGGCCCAATGGAATAAGCACTGTTAGGTGAAGGAACACATTCTATGTTCAAAACACACACCTAGTCCGTCTCATCTTCCCTTTCGAATCCAAGGGATTGCCTGGGAAAGAGATGCTCCAAATACCTTCGGAAGCCAGAGATGAACAGAGAAAATGGGATCCCTGCAGGGAAACTCAGCAACTCGGGCCCCCACTCTAGATCCCTGGCAGCTGCTTCAGTGTGACTTTGTGGCTCCACTGGAGACCAGAGAAAAGCCCAGGAGGTTTGGGGTGAAAGAGAAGTTTCACCCCAGAGAGAAAAGAAAGTCCCATGCCAGGATGGGACTTTGTGCCCAATGGGCCTGTTTTCTCTGAACGCTGACATCCTGGAACAGGCTGCATGACTGACTCAGATGCTGATTTCCAAACTTCAGGTCTGGTGGAGCCAGAGTGAAGAAGGGTTGGCAGGTGGGGATAAGCAGGCCCCTCCCACCTACAGCCTGCACACCTGCTCCGATTCCTGGGAGAAGGAGAGACACATGCTTGTTTCTGAAGTGGTAATAAACTTCCTCCTAAAGCCGATCAATGCTCTTGTCGTTTTTGGACACGTGAATATACTCTTCCATACAAACACTGAACTCATCGGTTCCAAATGCAACATGAGTCAGGTGTGGTTCCCTCCCCCCCCCCCCCCCCCCCGTTCCAGACCCCCAGCGGGAGGACGGTCCTGCACCATCCTGACCGCACATTTCCACCAAACCTGGGGACACGGGGCACAATGCTGAGTGGGGGGACAGCTCCAGTGGTGGTTGTTACCACCACTCTTGAGCCTGGGGAAACAGACTATACAGCTCACCACTCCCTCCTGTAGAAACAAGGGGCAGTGCCTCACCTTTCTGGTGTCTCAGCCAGCACCTCACCACTGCCCTCAGAGCCAACAGGCTGTGCTGAAGCCTCTTCAGGCTTGTTTCCCACTGCAGCTCACCACTGCCTCTAGTGGTGACAAGCAGCATTGCCATGCCTTAAAGTGCCACTCCCATCACAGCTCACCACTCCCTCCAGTGGCGTGAACTGGCACTGACGGGCCTTCCAGCGTCTCCTTAGCAGATCAGACAGCCACTGCAGGTCTAAAGCCACACTGGCACCGTCCCTCCAGATTGGGGACCTCTGAGCTACAACCCAGGACTCTGCCTGCCACTGAGAAGGAAACTGTGTCATTCAGAGCTGTGCAGAACCATCAGAATGGAAGAAACCCGCATGCCTCCCTGAGGCCACTAGCATCTTCATTGGGTCACCCTAGGCAAAAACTCACAGCGTGACATGCTACCTGACCCCTGCCCTCAACTGAGCTCCCAGGAATCCTGCCTCAGCGTCAGCAGATCAGGTCTGCCATGCCCCTGAGCCCTCACCCTAACCCTCGGTTGGGTTTTCAGGCTTCCTTCCCCAGGGGCCTGTCCCCCAAGCCCTCCAGATTGGCGTCCCTGGAGCCACAACCCAGGAGCCAGCCTGCCACCCAGGAAGAAAAACCGTGGCATTCAGATCTGCACAGAACCCTCAGACCAGGAGAAACCTGCATGCTTCACTGAGGCCACCACCACCTCCCGCGGCCAACCCAGCCACAAAACCTGAAGCCTGACATGCCCCCTGACCCCTGACCTTGAGTCAGGCCCCCTGGGGCTCACTGCCTCAGCACTGGCAGATTGGGCCTGCCATGACCCCAGGCCCTAACACTGACCTGAGGTTGGGTTTTCAGGCTTCCGGCCCCAGAGACCTGGCCCCTAAGTCCTCCCAAATGGGGACTCCAAAGCCACACCCCAGGACTCTGACTGCCACCCAGGAGGGAACTGTGGCATTCAGAACTATACAAAATACTCAGAGCGGGAGAAACCTGAATGCACCCCGTGAGGCCAAACCCACCTTTGGCACCCAACGGGCCACAAACATGGAGGCTGATGCTCAGCTGGACGGCTCGGCTCCCTCAACTCTGATGCCAGAAAGCTCCCCTGTGCAGGGGCCCTCGGGGGAACCGCATGGGCCTGGCCTGTATTCCCGGATGGCTGTGACACACAGCTAGTGAGAAAGTGCTCTAGACTGTGGGCAACAGCATGGCCTGGGCAGGGCCTGGGGTCCCAAGTGGTCATGGCTCAAAGCCTGCCAGAAAGCACTTTACAAGCCAGGCACACGCACGGCCAACCCCTCCCTCTACTGAGCACCCCTGAGGTATCCGACCCGGCACTGGCAGACAGGGCCTGTCATGCCCCCAAACCCTAACCCATACCCTAGGGTGAGTCTTCAGGCTTCTGTCCCCAGGGGTCTGGCCCCCAAGCCCTCCAGATTGGCGACCCTGGAGCCACAACCCAGGAGTCTGCCTGCTACCCAGGAGGAAACTGTGCCGTTGGGAGCTGCGCAGCACCCTCAGACCGGGAGAAAGCTGCATGCCTCCCTGAGGCTAGCCCCACTTTGTGAGACCCTGTGGCCATCAACCCGCAGCCTGACATGCAGCAGGACCCCCGTCCTCATCTCAGTCCCCCAGGGATGCTGCCCCGGCGCCAGCAGGTCAGGCCTGCCATGGGAGGCCCTATCCTTAACTCTAGGTTGGGTCTTCAGGCTTCTGTCGCCAGGGTCCTCTGCCCAAGGCCTCCAGATTGGGGACCCCGGAGCTGCACTGCAGGACTCCACCTGCCATCCAGAAGGAAACCGTGCTATTTGGAGCTGCATAAAATCCTCCAAGCAGGAGAGACATGCATGTCCCCCGAGGCCACCCCCACCTTTGGCGCCCCAATGGGCCACAAACACAGAGGCTGACACTCAGCTAGAATCCCTCCCTCAACTCTGCCCCTGGAAAGTTCCCCTCAGCCGGGACCCTCCAGGCAGCTGCGTGGTCCCAGCCCATGTTCCCGGATGCTTGCCACGTGCACCAGGCCAGAAAGCACTCTAGACCATGGGCGCCAGCGCCATCTGAATCGCCGCCCAACGATGGCCAATTCTCGTGAGCTTTCTGCCCAGATCGGTACCGATTTGAGCAGAAATCTCATGAGAACTGCCCGGAGATCTTCTGGCAAATGCCTCACCAACCTCAAAGGCCTTCAGGCCAGCCGCCTGTGCCAGGCCCGCGATGCCTAGTGGTCGCGGCCCAAAGCCTGCCAGAAAGCACTCTACTGGCCCAGCGCACACGGGGCTAACTCTACCATCTACTTCACCCCCTGGGGTGTGCGCCCCGGTTCCAGTGGCCTGGGCCTGCCATGCCCCTGGCCCTAACCCAAATCCTAGGTTGGTTATTCAGACTTCTGTCCCCGGGGCCTGTTCCCCAAGCCCTCCTGTTTGGGTACCCAGAGCCACATGCCAGGAATCCACCTGCCACCCAGGAGGAAATGGCCATTGGGAGGCATGCAGCGCCCTCAGACCGGGAGAAACATTAATGCCTCCCCAAGTCCACCCCAAATTTCAGTGACTCCCCTGGCCTCAGAAAAGCAGCCTGATGTGCCACCGGACCCCATCCTCAATTCAGCCCTCCGGGGATGCCGCCCCAGCACTGCCAGATCGGGCCTACCATGCCCCCAGGCCCTAACCTAAACCCTAGGTTGAGTCTTCAGGCTTCTGTCACCACGGGCCTTCCCCCCAAGCCCTCCAGATTGGGGACCCCGGAGCCACACACCAGGACTCCGCCTGCCACCCAGGAGGAAACCATGCCATTCAGAGCTGCGCAAAAACCTCCAAGTGGGACAGACCTGCCTGTCCCCCCTTAGGCCACCCCCACTTTCCACGCCCCACTGGGCCACAAACGCAGAGGCTGACACTCAGCCAAAACCACTCCCTCAAATCAGGCCCCAGAAAGCTCCCCTCAACCAGGACCCTCAGGCAGCTTAGAAGGCCTGGCTCGTGTCCCCTGATGCTTGCAACGTGCACCTAGCCAGAGAGCACTGTAGACCAAAGGCGACAGTGCAGCCCAAATCGCCCCTCCAATGCTGGCCAATTCTCACGAGCTTTCTGCCCAAATCCTTATGGATTTGGGCAGAAAGCTCGTGAGAATTGGCCGGAGAAGCCCCTGTGAATGTACTGTGGGCAGAGCAGGCCTTCAGGGCAGCCGCCTGGGTCTGGCCCATGGTCCTGAGTGGTGGCGGCCCGAAGCCTGCCAGAAAGTGCTCTATAAGCCAGGCGCACACACGGCCAACCCCTCCCTCTACTCAGCCCCCTGGGGTGCTTGCCCTGGCGCCAGCAAACCAAGCCTGCCTTGCCCACAGGCTCTAAACATAACCCTAGGTTGGTTTTTCAGGCTTCTGTCCCCAGGGACCTGTACCTAAAGCCCTCCAGATTGGGGACCACTAAGCTTCATGCCAGGAATCCACCTGCCACCCGGGAGGAAACTGTGCCATTGGGACAGTTCACCCTCAGACCGGGAGAAATCTGCATGCCTCCCCAAGGCCACCCCCAACTTCGGTGGTACCCCTGGCCACAAACCCCCAGCCTGACATTCTGACCACCAGCCTCAACTCAGTCCTCTGGGGATGCAGCCTTGGCGCTGGCGGATTGGGCCTGCCATGCCCCTAGACCCTAACCCTAACCTTAGGTTGGGTCTTTGGGCTTCCATCCCGAGCTCTGGACCCCAAGCCCTCCAGACTGGGGACCCCGGAGCCATACACCAGGACTCCACTTGCCACCCAGGAGGAAACTGTGCCGTTCAGAGCTGTGCAAAGCCTTTGGAGCAGGAGAAATCTGCATGCCCCCTCTGAGGCCACCCCCTTCGGCGCCCCACCAGGGACCACACATGAGGCTGACGCTCAGCTAAAACCCCTCCCTCAAATCTTCCCCTGGAAAGCTCCCCGCAACTGGGGCCCTCAGGACAGCCCCACGGGCCCGGCCCATGTTCCCAGATGCTTGCCACACGCGCCTAGACAGAAAGCACTCTACACCACAAGCGCAAGCGCAACCCAAATCGCCACCCAATGCTGGCCAATTCTCAAGAGCTTTCTGCCCAAATAGATACCAGTTTGGGCAGAAAGCCTGTGAGTATTGGCCGGAGAAGGCTTGGCAAGCACTCCGACAGGGGTGAAGGCCTTTAGGGCAGCTGCTTGGGCCTGGCCGGGGGTCCTGAGTGGTCGCAGACCAAAGCCTGCCAGAAAGTGCTCTACAAGACAGGCACATGCGAGGCCAACCCCTCCTTCTACTCAGCCCCCTGGAGTGCCCGTCCCGGCATTGGCGGTCCGGGCCTACCATGACCCAAACACTAACCCGAAACCAAGTTGGGTCTTCAAGCTTCTTTCCCCAGGGGCCTGTCCCCCAAACCCTTCACACTGGGGACCTCTGATCTATACACCACAAATCTGCCACCCAGGAGGAAACTGTGCCATTGGGAGCTGCACAGTGCCCTTAGACCTGGAGGAACCTGCATGCCTCCCTGAGGCCACCCTCACATTCAGCGGCCCCCCTGGCCAGAAATCCGCAGCCCGATGTGCTGCCCGCCCCCGTCCTCAATGCAACCCTTCAGGGATGCTGCCACTGATTGGGGCTGCCATGCCCCTAGGTCCTAACCCTAACCCTAGGTTGGGTCTTCAAGCTTCCATCCCCAGGGCCGTGGCCCCCAAGCCCTCCAGATTGGAGACCCCAGAGCCACAAACCAGGACTCCACCTGCCACACAGGAGGAACCCTCGCTGTTCAGAGTTGTACAACATCTTCCGAGAGAGAGAGAGACCTGCCTGCCCCCACCCCGAAGCCACCCCACCTTCAGCAGCCCACCAGGCCACAAACACGGAGGCTGATGCTCAGCAGAAACCTTGCCCTCAAATCTGCCCCCGGAAAGCTCCCCTCAGCTGGTGCCCTCAGGACAGCTGTGCAGGGCCAGCTGTGTTCCCGGATGCTCGCCATGCTCACCTAGCCAGAAAGCGCTCTAGACCGCGGTCACTAGCATGGTCAGAATCACCGTCCAACAACGACCAATTTTCACAAATCAGTATTAATTTGGGCAGAAATCTCATTAGGAATTTGCCGGAGAACCCCCGGCGAATGCAGCGTTGGCGTTTCCGGCCTTCAGAGCAGCCGCCTGGGCTGCCATGCCCCTAGGCCCAGATTGGGCCTGCCATGCCCCTAGGCCCTAACACTTACCTTAGGTTGAGCTTGCAGGCTTCTGTCCCCAAAGGCTGGACCCCCAAGCACTCCAGATTGGGGACCCCTGAGCCACAGCCCAGGACTCCACCTGCCACCCAGAAGGATACTGTGCCATTTGGAGCTGTGCAAGTCCTGCAGAGTGTGAGAAACCTCCATGCTGCCCTGAATCCAACCACACATTTGGTGGCCATGCTGGACACAAACCCACAGCCTGACATTCAATCTGACCAACCCCCCACCCCCGCTTTCAACTCAGCCCCCTGGGGAGCTCGCCTCAGCACTGGCAGATCAGGGGTGCTATTCCCCTAGGACCCTAGGTTGGATTTTCAGGCTTCTGTCCCCAGACTCCTGTCCCTGAATCCCTCCAGTTTGGGGATCCCTGAGCCATACCACAGGACTCCTCTGGCCACCCAGAAGGAAACTGTGCCACTTGGAGCTGCAGAAAACCCTCAGAGCAGGAGAAACCTGCATGCTCCCTGAGGCCACCCCAATATTCGTGGACTCTTGGACACAAAGCTGCAACCTGATACTCACTCTGACCCCACCCTCAACTCAGCCCCCTGGTAAGCTCACCTCAGCTCTAGCAGATCAGGCCTGCCATACCCATACACCCTATCCTTAACCCTAGGATGGGGTTTTCAGACTTCTGTCCCCAGAGGCCTGGCACTCAAGCACTCCAGATTGGGGATCCCTGAGCCACGACACAGTACATCGCCTGGCCCCAGAAGGAAACCATGCCATTTGGAGCTGTGCAAAGCCCTGAGAATAAAAGAAACCTGCATGCCCCCTGAGGCTACCCCAACCTTTGGTGCCCGCCCACCCCAGCCACAATCCTGGAGCCTGACCCTCAGCCTGACCCATGTCCTCAACTCAGCATCCACAGGAGCTCACCTCAGTGGCAGCAGTTTGGGTCCCAATGTCCCTAAGTCCTACCCCCTAACCCTAGTTTTGTTTTCCTGGCTTCTGTGCACAAGGCCTGGCACCCAAGCCCTCTTCTTCTGAAACCTTTCCGAAAAATAGAACTGGAAAGAAAACTTTCAAACCTTTTGGATTAGGCCAGAACCTTGATCCCAAAACCAGACAAAGACCCCACACAAAGAGAATTATGGGCTACTATCCCTGATGAATATGGATGTAAAAATTCTCACCTACATACTAGCCAGTAGAATCCAACAGCCCATTAAAAAGATGATTCTCCATGACCAAAGTGAATTTATTCCAGGCTGCAAGGGTGGTTCAACAACCACAAATCAATGCATGGAATTCACTACCCTAATAGAAGAAAGAACAAGAACTATAGGATCCTCTCAATAGATGCAGGAAAAGCATTTGACAAATTAAAGCATCTTTCCTGATAAAAATTCTTCACTGTGGAGGGATAGAGGGTACATACCTCCACATCATAAAGGCCATCTATGGGAAACCCACATCAAATATCATTCCCAATGGGGAAAACCTGAGAGCTTTTCCCTTCAGGTCAGAAACATGGCAGGGAAGGCCATTCTCATCATTATTGTTCAACATAGTACAGAATTCCTAGCTTCAGCCATCACGCAACACAAAGAAATAAAAGATGTCTGAATCAGCAAAGAAGTCAAACTCTCACCCTTTGCAGACAATAAGATACTTTCTGTGGAAAACCCAAAAGACTCCACCGCAAAATTCCTAGAACTCATCCAGTAATTCTGTAAAGTGACAGGATATAAAATCAATGTGCAGAAATCTATTGCATTTGTCTACAGCAGCAATGCGACAGAAGAAAGAGAAAATAAGGGGTCCATCCCATGTATAATTGCACCCAAAACCATAAGATACTTAGAAATCCATCTAACCAAAGAGGCAAAGGATCTGTACTCAGACAACTATAGAATAACCATGAGCAAAATGGAGGAAGACACAAAGAAATGGGAAAATATTCCATGCTCATGGACTGGAAGAAAAAATATTGTGAAAATGTCTATGTTACCTAGAACAATCCACAAATTCAATGTAAAAACTATCAAAATACCATCCACATTTTCCACAGAACTGGAATAAATAATTCCCAAATTTGTATGGAAGCAGAAAACACCCCAAATAGCCAAAGGGATATTGAAAAAGAAAACCAAACTTGGTAGCAATGCAATTGCAGAGTTCAAGCTCTATTTCAAAGCTGTAATCATCAAGACAGTGTGGTACTGGCACAAAAGCAGACCCATAAATCAATGGAACAGAATAGAAAAATCAGAAATGGACCCTCAACTCTAGGGTCAATTAATCTTCCTCAAAGCAGGAAAGAATATCCAATGGGGGGGAAAAAGTCTCTTCAACAAATGGTGCTGGGAACACAGAATAGCCACATGCAGAAGAATGACACTGGGCCATTTTCTTATACCATACACAAAAAATAGACTCCATATGGATAAAAGACCTCAATGTGAGATGGAATTCATCCAAAACCTTGAGGAGAACAGAGGAACAACTTCTTTGACCTCAGTCACAGCAACTGCTTGCTAGATAGGTCTCCAAAGGTGAGGGAAACAAAGACAAAAATGAACTGCTGGGATTTCATCAAGATAGAAAGCTTTTGCATAGAAAGGAAACAGTCAACAAAACCAAAAGACAACAAACAGAATGAGAGAAGATGTTCTCAAACGGGCATATCAGATAAAGGGCTAGTATCCAAAATCTAGAAAGAACTTACCAAACTCAACATCTACAGAACAAATAATCCAATCAAGAGATAGGCCAAAGACATGAACAGACATTTCTCCCAAGAAGACATCCAAATGGCCAACAAGCACATAAAGTGCTCAACATCTCTTGACATTAGGAAAATACAAATCAAATCCATAATGAGATACCACCTTACACCAGTCAGAATGGCAAAAATGAACAAGTTGGGAAATGACAGGTGTTGGTGAGGATGTGGAGAAAGAGGAACCCTTTCATACTGTAGTTGGGAATGGAAGCTGGTGAAGCCACCCTGGAAAACAGTGTGGAGGTTTCTCAAGAAGTTTAAAATAAAGCTACCCTATGATCCTACAATTGAACTACTGGGTATTAAGCCCAAAGCTGCAAATGTAGTGATCTGAAGGGTCACGTGCATCCCAATGTCTATAGCAGCAAAGTCAACAAGCATGATACTTTCCAAAGATGGCATACAGGTGGCCAACAGACAAGAGAAAGTTGTTCAACATCACTAATTGTCGTCAGGGAAACAAGTCAAAACCGCCATCAGCTATCACCTCACAACTGTGGGAACGGCAATTGGCCCAGAAACAGACACCCGGTGTGGTCAAAGGTTTGTACACAAGGGGACCCTGTGCATTGGTGGTGGGAATGGAAATGGTGCAGCCACTGTGACAAATGCTATGGAGGTTCCAGGAAAAAATCAATACAACTACCACATGACCTGGTAATTGCTCTACTGGGATTTCTTTGGAGAACACAAAAACACTCCCACCAAAAGAGAGATGCACTCCCATGTTTATGGCAGCATTGTTCACAATAACCAGACATGGAAACATCAACCTTGGGAGACTTATGCTAAGTAATTCAGACACAGAAAGACAAATACCAGAGGCTCCCATGGACATTCCACATGGGTAAAAAATACTGAATGCATAGATAATGAGAACAGATTGGTGGTTGCCAGATTCAGGGATGGTGGGGGAAAATGGGTGAAGGTAGTCAAAGGCGCCATGTTTGAGTGATAAAATCTGCAAGTCATGGAATGTTCTGTGCAGCATGGAGATGAAAGCTAACCCTGCAGGATGGGGTACAGGCTCCCCTGGTACTTGAATGTACAGTGTTCCTAGGAAACCTTTCACAGCATAAATGGCATAAACTGACAACGGAATTACCATTCATTTCTACAGAAAAATGAGTGAGAATGTTCAGACACCCAAAGTTCCTTCTCTTTGGTTATTCTTAGGCCTCAGGACATAACATCCCAATGGATGCCTTAGATAAATGGAAATAAAGCACTGTAGATGCTCACAGACACAATTCAAAGTGCTGGTGGCTGGATGTGGAGAGCACTGCACAGGAAGGAGCTGGTTGGGGTGCATGCAGCTTTTGTAGTGGTTCCCCACAAAACAGATGCTGAACACAATGCCCAGTTCTTGACATTTTTCATAAGAGGAAAATCCTCTCCAGGTTTCTTCCTGCTACTAGAGCTGGGTAATAACATAGATCTTTCCAAAAAGCCAAGTGCCTTACCATGAACTTTGAGGAAAGTGGGGAAGACTTGTACTTGAAAATTGCTGGGGGTGGGGGTAGAAGTTCAGCGTTCTCCCAGACACAAACATCAGCAGGTCCACTGTGAAAGGCATCTTCCTCAGCAGGTGGAACACAGACTACCTCCTACCCCAGAAACCTCCTCCTTTGCCTCAAGCAGGACAACCAACAAGAAGTCAGAGTTACTGCAATTCCTTCCTCCTCCCATTTCCAATATTGAACACGTTGGCAAATCCTGTGAGCTTCATCTTTAATAGGTACCCAGAATAGCACTAACACCTCCTTTCAAGGCTGCTTGTCTGGTCCACACTGGTGCCCATCTCTTGCCTGAATTCCTGGAAAAGCTTCATCATTGACCTCCCTTGCCCATCCACAACCCTATGTCATTGTTCTCAACACTATAGCCAGGATGGCCCAGGGAAACAGGGTCCCATGGAGTCATGGCCCTGCAATGGCTTTCTGTAACCCTACTGTCATCTCCCTGAGGTCATGTCCTAAGCTGTCTCCTGTGGCCACAGGGCCTTCTTGCTGCTCCTGGACATACTTGGTATACACATTCCCCAGGGCCTTTGCATATGCTTTCCCTTCCATTTAGAAGGCTCTTGATGTGATATCACTCACCTTCTTTCGAATTTGACTCAAGCATCACATTCCTAGTGAAGACCCACCTGGCCCCATGTGAAAAGCAAGCACCACTGCCACCTCCCCTTCAGCACCCCAGCCCTCTCTCCTGCTTTCTATTTCCAGAGCTGTTATCACAGTCACCAGGCCATCTCGGCAAGGGAAAAACAGGCCTATTCAGATGGTTTCACCACTGACTCCCTCCAATTTCCTACTCCAGAGCCCTGGAGGAAAAGGTGACCAGAGTTCTGGCATGGAAAGACAATGCATCCCTCTATGGCACCCTGAAGACCATCAGGAAAATGAGCCATAAGAGGATTCCAGTTGCACATGAAACCTGAAACCAAGACACCGTCCTCAATTTCAGGTGAGCACACACACTTCTTCCCCTTGCCTGATGTGCTTATCTGAGAAACCTGAGCACAGAAGCAACCCAGGGTCCAAATCTCCCTCTGGCCAAGGCCCTAGGATACAGACAACTCTTCTCCCTACACCAGCCACCTGTGACTGACGTTTGGCATCCTCCTGGGCTGGGGCAGAATGGTGCACCTGTCCCTCTTTCCTGGGATGTCATCACAAACCGGGCTTTGCTGCACAGTTTTCAGGAAGGAAACTGCTGTGCAGCAGCAGCAGCAGCAGCTGCCCAGGCTTGGTCTCAGCCTCACACATCAGACCCCCTGGGGAACTAGAGCTTCAAGAAGACTAGTGTGCTATGTGGCCTTGGAACCTAAAGGCAGGAGCTGAGATTTCAGTTGAAATGAAAACTGGCCTCTTCCACACAACACAAGAAAGTGGAGGATTTCTCAGGGGTGTGGCTGTGGAAGAAGTGCTTCTGCTGACTGAATTCTCAGATAAAAGGCAGAGGACACCTGCGGTGCATCATCCAAGGAAGCAAGGGGCACACTGGGCAAGAATCCATAATGGTGTCAGTGGGCTGCTTCCCACCAAGCCCCCTGTTGAAACAAGGGCTAGAGAACCAAACAGGAAGTAAGTGTCATATCACATTTGCAGCAGGAGTGCTGGCTAGGGAACAGAGCCCTGTCCCTGGAGCAAGCTGGCCTGTGCATCAAGAGCAAAAGCCCACCGCCACAGCCTCGCAATTTCCCAGCTATCTAATCTGACTACCCTGCCAGGCTCACACCTGCTGACATGATGACTCCTAAGACCCAGAGTTTCCACGCCAGCTCAATGCTATTCACAGAGAAGCAAACTCCAGTCTCAGAAGCATGTTCATCATTAGCTCTGCAATTCCCTGGGTTTGTCTACACTAGCCCACTGAGATGTCCCTTCCAGATCATTCCTCCAGTGCCCTAGGGTTTCAAGCCACCTTCAAGCTGCCCTTCAAAAGGCAGGAACAGGTCTGTTTAGGCAGACCAGCTGAGTGACTCTGTGTGCAGGAAACTCAGACAACATCCTCCCTGAACACCAGCACTTCCAGGTCCAAGCTTCAAACCCTCACACACTGGGCACAGAGCACCACATCAGCAGGAACACTGCTCTTTCAAATCTCCTGTTTCCCTTTCCTTAAAATCAGAAACCAATCTCCAGTCACCACTCTATTTTCCCTCCAGAGAAGTAAGGAAAATGATAGAATAAAACACTATGTGTGGAGGGAGGACCAAGATGGCAGAGGAGGGAAAACTTAAATAGCATCATTTCCCAGGAGTTCAGCTGGATAGTTATCAAACCATTCTGTACACATACAAACTCAACAGGAGATAGAAGAGAAGAAGAGAAGCAATTCTAGGAACAGAAAATTGACAACTTTCCAGAAGGTAGGGCATACAGAGAAGTGAATCCAAGGCAACCTATGGGTAGACTGACCATGGGAGAAGGGGTCAGCTCCTGGCAAGTGAGAGAGAAACAGAGCACAAAATTGGAACTTGTAGAAGTCTGCTCCACTGAGGGACATTGCTCCAGGAGCTAAGTGGTAGGTGGAGTCCTTGCAGGGACAGTGTGGTCTCAGGACCCGCGGGGTCACCAAAAGACCAGGGGTGGCTAGGGGTGGCAGAGCTCCCATATATTATAGTGGGGAACCCAGCTGTAGAGATGGTGCTGAGGAGTCAGTTCTCAGCTCAGGGTTACCTTACCTTAAACTGTGATCCGTGGCACAGTTGGGCCACTGCTCTTTGAGCAGAGACCCCACAAGTGGCAGATCCATGTAGAACCCCTCCTTTCTCTTCCAGGAGGAGAAGCACAGAGGCACATGGCAGGAATCTGCTGGGTTTGGAGACTCCAAATGGGGCTATGCACTAGAGATAGAAACACTCTGTCACAAGTTGGGTGAACATGGAGTGTGGCCAGAGACCAGGGAGATGGGAAGGATTGACTGCTTTTCTCTGAGGGTGCACTGAGGAGTGGGGTCCTGAGCTCTCAGCTGCTACAGGGCCAGAGATTGGGAGGTCGCCATTTTCATTCCCGCCCTCCAAAGATGTATGGAAAGCATTCAGGCAATAAAAGCTCCCGAGACCAAAACTGCACAGATTACTTAGCCTAGCCTCTGGAAAAGGTGGTGCAATTCTGCCTTGGGCAAACACATTTGAGAATCACGGCAACAGGCCCCTCCCCCAGAAGATCAGCAAGAACACCCAGCCAAGGCCAAGTTTACTGATCAATGAGAATTGCAAAACTCCAGAGCTAGGGGAATGCAACACATACAATTCATGGCTTTTGCCCCATGATTCTTTAGTCTATCAATATTAAATTTTTTAGGGGCACCTGGGTGGCTCAGTGGGTTAAAGCCTCTGCCTTCAGCTCAGGTCATGATCCCAGGGTCCTGGGATCGAGCCCCGCATCAGGCTCTCTGCTCAGCAGGGAGCCTACTTCCCACCCCCCCACCCCCTGCCTATCTCTCTGCCTACTTGTGATCTCTGTCTGTCAAATAAATAAATGAAAATCTTTAAAAAAATATTAAATTTTTTAAATTTTATTTTTTCTTATTCTATTTCTTTTAGTTTTTTTTCTTTCCTATTTTAACGTTTTAAAAACTATTTTATCTTATTAATACCTTTCTAAAAATCTTTTAAAATTTTCATTGTTATAGTCATATTATATCCCTTCATTGTATTTAACCTTATTTTTTGTATACATATAGGGTTTTTTTTTTCTTTAAAATGTTGGGATACAATTTCTTTTAATAGATCAAAACATACCCTAAATCAAGTGCATGACCTTATTCTAGTCTCCAGCCTGATCACATCCTTTCCTCTTTTTTTTTCCAACCAACTTCTTATCTTATCAATTCCTTTTTAAGAATATTTTTTAATTATCATCTTTAGGGTCATATTCCATCCCTTCATTGTGTTTACCCTTATTTTTGTATATATATAAGTTTTTCTTTCTTTCAAATTTTGGGAGGCAATTTCCTCTAACAGACCAAAATTCATGCAAAATCAAATGTGTGACTCTGTTCAATTCACCAGTATTTTATTTTATATATATATAAAATATATATAAATATATTTATATATAAATATTTTTATATTTATATAAATATATATATTTATATATATATAAACTATATAACTATAACTATAACTATATATATATATATATATATATATATATATAGTTTTATCACCCTTTCCTCTCCCCTCAGTTTTGGGTCTCTTCTGATTTGCTTAGTGCACATTTTTCTGGGGTCGTTGCTACCTTTTGAGTATTTTGTTCTCTCATTCATCTATTCTTATCTAGATAAAGTGACAAGGCAGAAAAACTCACCAAGAAAAAAAAAAAAGAAGAACAAGAGGCAGTACTGATAGCTAGGGACCTAATCAATATGGACATTAATAGTATGTCAGAACTAAAGTTCAGAATTCTCAGGGGACTAGGTGAGTTCAAAAAAGCATGGAATATATTAGAGAATCCCTTTCTGTAGAAAGAAAATCCCTTTTTGGAGAAATGAAAGAACTAAAATCTAGCCATGCTGAAATCAAAAAAGCTATTAATGAGGTACAAACAAAAATGGAAGCTCTTATGGCTAGGATAAATGAAGCAGAAGGGAGAGTTAGTAATATAGAAGACCAAATAACAGAGAATAAAGAAGTTGAGCAAAAGAGAGACAAACAACTGGACCACAAGGGGAGAATTTGAGAGATAAGTGATACCATAAGACAAAACAATATTAGAATAATTGGGATCCCGGAAGAAGAAGAGAGAGGGGGGCAGAAGGTATATTGGAACAAATTATAGCAGAGTGTATCCCTAATTTGGCAAAGGGAAAAAGCATCAAAATCCAGGAAACACTCAGAACCCCCTTCAAAATCAATAAAAATAGACCTACACCCTGTCATCTAATAGTAAAATATACAAGTCCCAATGACAAAGAGAAAATCTTGAAAGGAGCTCTGGACAAGAGGTCAGTAACATACAATGGTAGAAATATTAGATTGGCAGTAGACCTATCCACAGAGACCTGGAAGGCCAGAAAGGACTGGCATGATATGTTCAGAACACTAAGTGAGAAAACTAGCCAAAAATACTTTATCCAGCTAGGCTGTCATTGAAAATAGGAGACATAAAAAGCTTCCAGGACAAACAAAAACTAAAAGAATTTGCAAACACCAAAGCAGCCCTACCGGAAATATTGTAACAGGTCCTCTAAGCAAGGAGAGAGCCTAAAAGTAACAGACCAGAAAGGAACAGAGACAATATACAGTAACAGTCACCTTAGAGGCAATACAATGGCACTAAATTCATATCTTTCAATAGATACCCTGAATGTAAATGGGCTAAATGCTCCAATCAGAAGACACAGGGTATTGCAATGGATTAAAAAAGAAGAAGAAGACCCACTAATATGCTGTCTGCAAGAAACTCATTTTAGGCCCAAAGACACCTCCAGATTTAAAGTGAGGGGGCAGGGCCACCTAGGTGGATCAGTGGGTTAAAGCCTCTGCCTTCAGCTCAGGTCATGATCTCAGGGTCCTGGGATCGAGCCCTGCATTGGGCTCTGCTCAACAGGGAACCTGCTTCCTCCTCTCTCTCTGCCTGCTTCTCTGCCTACTTATGATCTCTGTCTGTCAAATAAATAAATAAAATCTTTAAAAAAAATAAAGTGAGGGGGCAGAAAAACATTTTACCATGCTAATGGACATCAAAAGAAAGCTGAGGTGACAATTCCTATATCAGATAAATTAGATTTTAAGCCTAAGGCTATAATAAGAGATGAGGAAGGACACTATATCACACTCAAAGGGTCTGTCCAACAAGAAGATCTAACAATTTTAAATATCTATGCCCCTAACAGGGAAGCAGTAAATTATACAAACCAATTAATAATAAAATCAAAGAAACACATCAACAATAATACAGTAATAGTAGAGGATTTTAACACCCCCCTCACTGAAATGGACAGATCATCTAAGTAAAAGATCAACAAGGAAATAAAGGCTTTAAATAACACACTGGACCAAATGGACATCACACATATATTCAGAACATTCCATCCCAAAGCAACAGAATACACATTCTTCTCTTCTGCACCTAGAACATCCTCCAGAATACATCACATCCTGGGTCACAAATCAGGTCTCGACCAGTGCCAAAATACTGGGATTATTCCGTGCATATTTTCAGACAATAATGCTTTGAAACTAGAACTCAATCACAGGAGGAAAGTTGGAAAGATCTCAAATAGATGGAGGCTAAAGTGTATCCTACTAAAGAATGAATGGGTCAACTAGGAAATTGAAGAGGAATTTTTAAAACTCACAGAAACAAATGAAAATGAAAATACAACCATTCAAAATCTTTGGGACCCAGCAAACGCAGTCCTCAGAGGAAAGTATATAGCAATGCAAAACTTTCTCAAGAACCAAGAAAGTTCTCAAGCATACAACCTAACCATACAACTAAAGGAGTTGCAGAAAGAGCAGCATGGAAAGCCTAAACCCAAAGGAGAAGAGAAATAATAAAGATCAGAGCAGACGTCAATGAAGTAGAAACCAAAAGAATAATAGAACAGATCAACAAAACTAGGAGCTGGTTCTTTGAAAGAATTAATAAGATTGATAAGCCCCTAGCCAGACTTATCAAAAAGAAAAGAGAAAGGACCCAAATAAATAAGATCATGAATGAAAGTGGAGAGATCACAACCAACACCAAAGAAATGCAAACAATTACAAGAACATATTATGAGCAAATATACACCAGCAAATTGGACAATCTGGAAGAAACAGATGCATTCCTAGACCTGTATAAACTACCAAAACTGAACCAGGAAGAAATAGAAAACCTGAAGAGACACATAACCAGTAAGGATATTAAAGTAGTCATCAAAAATCTCCCTACAAACAAGAGCCCAGGGCCAGATGGCTTCCCAGGGGAATTCTACCAAACATTTAAAGAAGAACTAATACCTATTCTCCTGAAACTGTTCCAAATAATATGAATGGAAGGAAAACTTCCAAACTCATTTTATGAGGCCAGCATTACCTTGATACCAATACCAGACAAAGACCCCATCAAATTACAGACCAATATCCTTGATGAACACAGTTGCAAAAATTTTCACAAAAATATTAATCAATAGGATCCAACAGTACAGTAAAAGGATTATTTGCCATGACCAAGTGGGATTTATTGTAGGGCTTCAGGGTTGGTTCAACATCCACAAATCAATCAATGTGGAACAATACATAAATAAAAGGAAGGACAAGAACCATATGATACTCTCAATAGATGCTGAAAAAGCATTTGACAAAGTACAGCATCCCTTCCTGATCAAAACTCCTCAAAGTGTAGGGATAGGGGGTACATACCTCAATATCATCAAAGCCATCTATGAAAACCCCATTGCAAATATCATTCTCAATGGGGAAAACTGAGAGCTTTTCCGCTAAGGTCAGGAACATTGCAGGGATGTCCATTATCACCACTGCTATTCCACGTAGTACTAGAAGTCCTAGCCTCAGCAATCAGACAACAAAAAGAAATTAAAGTCATCCGAGTTGGCAAAGAAGAAGTTAAACTATCATTCTTTGCAGACGATATTGATACTTTATGTGCAAAACCAAAAAGACTCCACTCCAAAACTGCTAGAGCTTGTATAGGAATTCAGTAAAGTGTCAGGATATAAAATCAATGCACAGAAGTCAGTTGCATTTCTATATACCAACAACAAGAGAGAAGAAAGAGAAATTAAGGAGTCAATACCATTTACAATTGCACCCAAAACCATAAGAAACCTAGGAATGAACCTAACAAAGAGGCAAAGAATCTTTACTCAGAAAAATATACTCATGAAAGAAATTGAGGAAGACACAAAGAAATGGAAAAATGTTCCATGCTCCTGGATTGGAAGAACAAGTATTGTGAAAATGTCTATGCTACTTAAAGCAATCTACACATTTAATGCAATTCCCATTCAAAATCCCATCCATTTTTTCTCAGAAATGGAACAAATAATCCTAAAATTTATATGGAATCAGAAAAGACCTCAAATAGCCAGAGGAATGTTGAAAAAGAAAACCAAAGTTGGTGGCATCACAATTTCAGACTTTAAGCTCTATTACAAAGCTGTCATCATCAAGACAGTATGGTACTGGCACAAAAACAGACACATAGATCTATGGAACTGAATAGAGAACCCAGAAACAGACCCTCAACTCTACGGTCAAGTAATCTTCAACAAAGCATTAAAGAATGTTCAATGGAAAAAAGACAGCCTCTTCAACAAATGGTGTTGGGAAAATTGGACAGCCACATGCAGAAAAATGAAACTGGACCATTTCCTTACACGACACACAAAAATGGACTCAAAATGGATGAAGGACCTCAATGTGAGATAGGAATCCATTCAAATCCTTGAGGAGAACACAGGCAACAACCTCTTCAACCTCAGCCACAGCAACTTCTTCTTAGGAACATAGCCAAAGGCAAGGGAAGCAAGGGCGAAAATGAACTATTGGGACTTCATCAGTATAAAAAGATTTTGCACAGCAAAGGAAACAGCTAACAAAGCCAAAAGACAACTGACAGAATGGGAGAAGGTATTTGCAAACAACATATCAGATAAAGGGCTAGAATCAAGATCTATAAAGAACTTATCAAATTCAACACCCAAAGAACAAATAATCCAATCAAGAAATGGGCAGAGGATATGAACAGACATTTCTGCAAAGAAGACATCCAGATGGCCAACAGACACATGAAAAAGTGCTCCACATCACTTGGCATCAGGGAAATACAAATCAAAACCACAGTGAGATACCACCTCACACCAGTCAGAATGGCTAAAATTAACAAGTCAGGGAATGACAGATGCTGGTGAGATGCAGAGAAAGAGGAACCCTCCTACACTGTTGGTGGGAATGCAAGCTGGTGCAGCTACTCTGGAAAACAGCATGGTGATTCCTCAAAAAGTTGATAATAGAGCTACCCAGGACTCAACAATCACACTATTGGGTATTTACACTAAAGTACAAATCTAGTGATCCAAATCCGAATGTTTATAGCAGCAATATCCACAATAGCAAAACTACAGAAAGAACATGGATGTCCATCAACAGATGAATGGGTAAAGAAGATGTGATATATATATATATAGGAATACTATGCAGCCGTCAAAAGAAATGAAATCTTGCCATTTGCAACGACATGGATAGAACGCAAGGGTATTATGCATAGTGAAATAAGTCAATCAGAGAAAGACAATTATCATATGATCTTTATATAAGGATGTTGAGAGGCAACATGGGTATTTTGGGGGGTAGGAAAGGAATAAATGAAACAAGATGGGATCAGGAGGTAGACAAACTGTAAGAGATCTTAACCTCACAAAACAGAGGGTTGCCGGGGTGTGGGGAGTAGGAAGAGGGTGGTTGGGTTATGGACATTGGGGGAGGTATGTGCTATGATGAATACTGTGTAAATCTGGCGATTCACAGACCTGTACCCCCAAGGCTAATAATACATTATATGTTAATAAAAAAATTTAAAAATAGCAAAATTTTCACACCAAAAAAAAAAGGAATCGAGTTCTGATATCTGCTACAACATTGATGAATCTTGAAAACATTGTGCTAATTAAAAGAAGCCCAACAAAAGAACAAATATTGTGTGGTCCCACATAGATGAAATAATCTAGAATAGGCAAATTAATGGAGACAGAAAGGAGATTACAAGTTACAGGGGCCTAGGGGAAAGGGGGAAATGGGAACTATTGCTTAGTGATTAGAGAGTCTCTGTTTGTTGTTGTTGTTATTATTTTAATTAGGTTCCATGTCCAATATGGGGCTTGAATTCATGACCCTGAGATTAAGAGTCACGTGTTCCACAGAGGAGCCAGCCAGGTACCCCCCAGAGTCTCTGTCTCATGTGATGAAAAATTTTGAGAAACAGTGGTGAGTGTTGCACAGCACCATCAATGTGATTCATACCACTTAATTATACACTTAAAAATGGTTAACAAGGCACATCTTGTTTTATCTATTTTATCACAATAAGAAAGTGAAGAAAATTAAACTTACGGGACATCTGTTTTAAAAATGCAAATAATCACATCCCACCCTCGGGAATTCTGATTGAGTAGATCTCAAGAAGGGCCCAGAATTTTCGTTTTAGTAAGTCACTCTCCCTCCCACCCCAAAGTGATTCTGATACAGGGAGCTCAAAGATCTCACACTGAAAACACTGGTATTTTTCCTCTTTTGTAAATAACACGTGAGGCCCTTCCTCCAGGGGGTTCATACCGTCAGCTCCTACACTTCAACTTCTTATTTGATTCTTAAGGAAAGAAAACAAATGTTTTACTAAAAAAATTTTTAAAGATTTAATTAATTTATTTATTTGACAGAGAGAGAGAGAAACAGCGAGAGAGAGAACAGTAGCAGGGGGAGTAGGAGAGGGAGAAGCAGGCTTCCCACTGAGCAGGGAGCCCGATGTGGGGCTCAACCCTGAGATTATGACCTGAGCCAAAAGGAGATGCTTCAAGACTGAGCCACCCAGGTGGCTTTTATATTTTTATACAAGATAATAATTTCTTAACTTTATAACAAGTTTTATCTATTCAAAACAGAGAGTGGGGGACACCTGGGTGGCTCAGTTGGTTGAGCCACTGCCTTCGGCTCAGGTCATGATCCCAGTGTCCTGGGATTGAGTCCCACATACGGCTCCTTGCTCCGCAGAGAGCCTGCTTCTGTCTCTGTCTCTGCCGGCCACTCTGTCTGCCTGTGTTCACGCTCTCGCTCTCTCTGACAAATAAATAAATAAAATCTTAAAAAAAAAAAAAACAACAGAGAGTGGGAAGGATCGGTCTTTTGAGGCCCTGTTCCACTTCCCAGAGACTGACACTGTGACTGTGATATGCACTCTTCAGAAAAGAAAAGGAGGATCCTCAGCTGCAGGGCTTCTCCAACTATTTAACTTGCTAATTTGCACCAGGACTTTGCAAAAGTTAGGGACTCAGGGATCTCTAAACACTTTGAAGCATGAGTCCTGTTTCTTCCTGATTAGTACCTGCACTATCAGTGTTCCAAGAATTACTCTCTGGGCCATGCTGAAACAGGTAACATGCACACAGAAGGGATTTCCAAGTGTACGGAGATTACTTCTGTCCCAGATCTTGTCAAATAGCACTTGGCATCTTTTCAATCTCTTCTCTGTTCCTTCTTCTATTACCAGAACTTGAAAATTTTATTAACAGATAGCCTTCCATTGAGGGACTGGAGGCAATTCAGCTTCAGGCAATTCACGTGAGATGTGGATGGCTGAGAGGAGAGAAATCTTGCAACAGGGGCGGTGATAGTTTCTAACATTTATGAATTCTTGCGTGGTCACATTCCACCCATTATCATTTATATATCAGCTGTGTGGGGAGAAGTGTATGAAATCTAGATGCTTATTTCAAAGTGTGCTGGACTTTCCTTCAGTTAATCTGGAAGATTATGGCAGATTCCCCAAACTTCTACTCCTCCAGCCCTTCCAAGGATGGTGTGAGCATCTAATTCCCTACACAAAATAACTTTTTTGGCCTGACTGCAGTGGTTGCCATTTCTAGCTGCACTGGTAAAATTTTGGAAATATCCTTTTCAAATGATTTCACCTTTTATTATCTAGCATTTTTTTTCTTTCATGGCAAATTCAAGTTACTATGTCTAGCAATAAGTAAGGTGATACATTTCAAATCGCTAAGCAAAGCAAGATATATCTATAATCAAGCTTTGGTATAGTCCAAAATCAATTGGTACTGTGATTTCTTTTTTTTAATTTTTTAAAAAGATTTTATTTATTTATTAGCCAGAGAGAGAGAGAGTGAGCACAGGCAGACAAAGTAGCAGGCAGAGTCAGAGGGCAAAGCAGGTTCCCCGCCCAGCAAAGAGCCCGATGTGGGACTCGATCCCAGGACACTGGGATCATGACCTGAGCCGAAGGCAGCCGCCTAACCAACTGAGCCACCCAGGCGTTCCGGTACTGTGATTTCTTTACATCACAAAAAGATTTCCTCTGTCCCTTAAAATTACTTTTGTCTTGATCCAGATGATGTCCCAAGTTCCAGCCAGATGAGGTGGCATACCACCCCACATAAAAGTCTGAGATCAGCTCAGTGAGAATGAAAATCAGCTCAGTGAAAATCCCCAATGTAAAGCATAGTTCTTTAAAATATGGCTGGGGGGCATCTGGCTGGCTCAGTGGATAGGATGTATGACTCAACCTCAGAATCCGGAGTTCAAGTCCCATGTTGGACATGGAGACTACTTTAAAAAATAAAATAAGAAAATATGGTCAGAATTATATTTAACCAAGGGAGACAAGATGACGGGGAAGTAGGAGGAGGCGCCGTTTCAACCTGTACCCTAAAGTGAGCTGATTACCTATCAAAGAACTCCGATCACCCATGAAATCAGCCTGAGATCAGAATTATACATGTCTGGATCTCTATGGGGCAGAAGACACCAGTGGGCAGGTAAAACTGAGTGGGAACATCAGACTGATATTGGAAGATAAACAAAAGGGGGAGGGAGCCACCAGAGGCGACCGATTGGAAAGTAATACCCCAATGCGAGAGTGTCCTGCATCTGGGGACCAGCATTAATCTGGAGTCTCATTGAAAGCACTCAAAAAGAGAAAAGGATCATGGGGGGAAATTGTGGGAATCGGGGCGGTTAGGGACAGGGGCTTAAGTCCCCGGACCCAGGACAGCCACCCCTGGCGCTGAGCCAGAGAGAGTGCGGCGGAGAAACCAGGTCTTCGTCCCTGAGCCACCAGTGCACCTGAGAGCGCATGGGGTCCTGTGAGGGGCTGGGATCCTCACCAGCCAGCAGAAGCAAAGCCTTTTTGCAGTCTCCACGCATGCCGTGCCATGCTATCAGAGCCTGAGACGCGCGCACCCCACACCTTGCCTGAGAGAGGTGCATGCAAGCCCCGTGCTCTCGGACCTGGAAAGACCAGGCACTCCCAGCCTGGGCCAGCAGGAAAACCTCAGTGTGCGATCCCTGCTCCGGACCTCTCTGGCAGTCTGGAGCTGCCCAGACAGCTGCCACTGTTGTGGTTTTGGGTACAAGCAGGAGTTCCTGCGTCCCCAGGGACTGTGACTCAGAATGTGCTCTGCCAGCAACTGAGGGGGAACTTATGTGCTCTGCAGCACCCAGAGGGGAACAGACTGAGGCTTCTCTCTGAGAGGGAGGTTGGGGTGCAGTTTGCTTTCCTCTAAACCTTCAAAAACCATCAAAAGCTGTCAAGGCAAGAGAAAAAAAAACACACACACACACACACAAAAAACGAACAAACATAAAAACGTCCAGAGAACAAAAGCCTGAAAAACCAGTTTCCTCAGAGCCCACCCCCTTGAGGCGGGTGGGAGGACTTAACTCAGGGAAAATTGCCTGAAAACCCACGTGGCAGGCCCCTCCCTCAGAAAACCAACCAGGAAAAAAAAGAAAAAAAAAGACGACAAGGGAACAACCACCACTACTTCATAGATACAACTTTTATTTTTAATTTGTTCCCACTATTCTGGTTCACTTTTTTATATAGATAATTTTTTTAATTATTTATTCATTTTTTATAAACATATAATGTATTTTTATCCCCAGGGGTACAGGTCTGTGAATCGCCAGGTTTACACACTTCACAGCACTCACCATAGCACACACCCTCCCCAATGTCCATAACCCAGCCACCCCATCCCCAACCCCCCCCCCAAAAAAAAATTGGAACGGGAGGCGAACCATAAGAGACTATGGACTCTGAAAAACAACCAGAGGGTTTTGAAGGGGCGGGGGTGGGAGGTTGGGGAACAGGTGGTGGGTAATAGGGAGGGCACGTTTTGCATGGAGCACTGGGTGTGGTGCAAAAACAATGAATACTGTTACGCTGAAAAAAATAAATAAATTTAAAAAAATTGTCTTAGAAAGAATTGGGGTTAGGGGGATAGGAGAAGAATAAATGAAACAAGATGGGATTGGGAGGGAGACAAACCATAAGTGACTCTTAATCTCACAAATATATAGATAATTTTTTAACCCATTTACCATCACAGTGAGATGTGCAGTACATCAAATTCCATAATAACCTTTTAACCTGAACTTTTTGATACATATACCTGTTTTTCTTTCGCTTTTCTATTTTTTAATATTTTTTTAAATTTTAGTCTAGTTTAGTTTATTCTTTTTTTAATTTTATTTTTTAATATTCATATAGAATTAAACTACAAGGTAACCCCCTTTCCCCAATCAATGCTACCCCTATAGGTAAACCAATTTTTAATCCCCCTTTATCTTAGGAAAGTTGAGTCCTTTAACAAAGATATCAAGATATATCTAGGAAGAATCAAAATAACCTTCCTCGCCCACACTGAGAATTTATAACCACTCTCCCATCTTTTTTCTTCTGCCAGTGCTTCTGTGTATTTGTGTTTGTCCTAATAGTATATAAATCTTATACTTGGGGTTCTTTTTGACGAGGTTTTTTTTTTTTTTTTTTGCTTTTATATATATATATTTTTTTATCTTGTCATATACTTTTATCAGTTTTTTTGTTTGTCTTTTTGTTTGTATGATTCATAAATCTTACCTTGGGGCCCATTTGGGCTGAGCCTTCTCTTTTATCTTTCTTTTTTTTCCTATTTCTCTCTCTTTTCTTTTTCTTTTATTTTTTGTCTCTTTCTTTTCTCTTTTGTTTGGGTAGGGACTCCTGATTGCTCAGAAGCGTTCCAGGGTGCACCTGGACTACACCATGGTCGATACATCCAGCTACATCTGTTCAGCCATCTCATACCAAAATGACTAGGAGGAGGAATGCCCAACAGAAGAAAGATTCAGAGGATGGGCCTTTTGCAACAGAGCTAATGGCTATTGACATAGACAATATGTCAGAAAGGGAATTCAGGCTAACAATTATCCAGGCAATAGCTAGGTTGGAGAAAGCCATGGATGACCAAATAGAATTGATTAGGGCAGAACTGAAAGCCACCAGGGATGATGTTCACAATGTTAGGGCAGAATTGAAAGCCACCAGGGATGATGTTCACAATGTTAGGGCAGAATTGAAAGCCACCAGGGATGATGTTCACAATGCTCTCAATGAGTTCCAATCTAATCTAAATTCTCTAAAAGCTAGGGTAACTGAGACAGAAGATATAATTAGTGATCTAGAGAACAAACAGATAGAAAGGATCAGGAGGAAGCCTGGAACAAACAGCTTGGAAGCCACGAAAACAGAATTAGGGAAATAAATGATGCCATGAAACATTCCAACATCAGAATTATTGGAATCCCTGAAGGGGAGGAGAAAGAAAGAAGTCTAGAAGATATAGTGGAACAATTTCTCCATGAAAATTTTCCCAATCTCACTAATGGAACCAGTGTTCATGTACTGGAGGCAGAATGGTCTTCCCCAAAGATTATAGATTCTTGAAAGTCCTCGAGACACCTAATAGCAAGAGTGAAGAATTATAATTGTAGTCAGGCCCTTTTGAAGGCAGCTAGGACAAAGAAGCTCCTTATGTACAGAGGAAAGTCCATCAGAATAACGTCAGGCCTGTCCACAGAAACCTGGCAAGCCAGAAAGAGCTGGCAAGATATATTCAGGGCACTAAATGAGAAGAACATGCATCCAAGAATACTTTACCCAGCAAGACTGACATTCCAAATGGATGGAGAGATAAAGAGTTTCCAAGACCAGCAAGGCTTAAAAGAGTATGCAACCACCAAGCTGACACTGCAGGAAATATTAAGGGGGGTTCTATAAAAGAGGAAAGATCCTAAGAATATCATTGAACAGAAATATAGAGAGAATCTACAGAAAGAATTCAAAGGTAACACGATGTCAATAAAAACATATCTACCGGGCGCCTGGGTGGCTCAGTGGTTTAAGCCTCTGCCTTCAGCTCAGGTCATGATCTCAGGGTCCTGGGATAGAGCCCTGCATCAGGCTCTCTTCTCAGTGGGGAGCCTGTTTCTCCCTCTCTCTCTGCCTGCCTCTCTGCCTACTTGTGACCTTGCTCTCTGTCAAATAAATAAATTAAATATTTAAAAAAGTATCTATCAATAATCACTCTCAATGTGAATGGCCTAAATGCACCCATAAAATGACACAGGGTTGCAGATTGGATAAAATGACAGGACCCATCCATATGTTGTCTACAAGAGACCCATTTTGAACCTAAAGACACACCCAGACTGAAAGTGAAGGGATGGAGAAGCATCTTTCATGCCAACGGGCCTCAAAAGAAGGCCAGGGTAGCAATTCTCATATCAGAGAAATTAGATTTTAAACTAAAGACTGTAGTCAGAGATACAGAAGGACACTACATAATTCTTAAAGGGACTATCCACCAAGATGATCTAACAATTGTAAATATCTATGCTCCCAATATGGGAGCAGCCAATTACATAAGAAAACTATTAATCAATATAAAGAGTCATATTGATATGAAAACATTAATAATAGGAGATTTTAACATTCCTCTCTCAGTAATAGACAAATCACCCAAGCAGAAAATCAATAAAGAAACAAGAGCATTGAATGACACATTGGACCAGACGGACCTCATAGATATATACAGAACATTCTACTCTAAAACAACAGAATACTCATTCTTCTCAAGTGCAAATGGAAACTTCTCCAGAATAGACCACATACTGGGTCACAAATCAGGACTCAACCGATATCAAAAGACTGAGAGAATTCCCTGCATATTCTCAGATCACAATGCTTTGAAACTGAAGCTCAATCACAAGGAAAAGTGTGTAAGTAACTCAAACACCTGGATGCGAAAGACCACCTTGCTTAAGAATGCTTGGATCAACCAGGAGATCAAAGAAGAACTTAAACAATTCATGGAAACTAATGAGAATGAAGACACTTTGTTCCAAAACCTATGGGATACAACAAAGGCGTTCTAAGGGGGAAATACATAGCCATCCAAGCCTCCCTCAAAAACATTGAAAAATCCAGAATACACCCGCTGTCTCTACACCTTAAAGAACTGGAGAATCAACAACAAATCAAACCAACTCCACACATAAGAAGGGAAATAATCAAGATTAGAGCAGAGATCAATGAGGTAGAAACTAGAGATACAGTAGAACATATCAAGGAAACTAGAAGCTGTTTTTTATTAAAGAATCAATGAGATCGATAAACCATTGGCCACACTAATCCAAAAGAAAAGAGAGAAAGCTCAAATTAATAAAATTATGAATGAGAAGGGAGAGATCACAACTAACACCAAGGAAGTAGAAACAACCATCAGAAGTTATTATCAACAGTTATATGTGAATAAGTTAAGCAACCTAGATGAAATGGATGCATTCCTGGAAAACTATAAACTCCCAAAATTGAACGAGGAAGAAATTGACAACCTGAATAGACTGATATCTGGTAACGAGATTGAAGTAGTGATCAAAAACCTCCCAAAAAATGAGAGCCCAGGACCTGACAGATTCCCTGGGGAATTCTACCAAACTTTCAAAGAAGAAATAACACCTATTCTCTTAAAGCTGTTTCAAAAAATTGAAGCAGAAGGAAAACTTCCAGACTCTTTTTATGAAGCCAGCATTACCCTGATTCCCAAACCAGACAAAGACCACACCAAAAAGGAGAATTTCAGACCAATATCACTGATGAATATGGATGCTAAGATTCTCAACAAGATCCTAGCAAACAGGATCCAACAGTACATTAAAAAGATTATCCACCATGACCAGGTGGGATTCATCCCTGGGTTACAAGGATGGTTCAACATTCACAAATCAATCAGTGTGATAGAACAAATCAATAAGAGAAGAGAGAAGAACCACATGGTCCTCTCAATTGATGCAGAAAAAGCATTTGACAAAATCCAGCATCTGTTCCTGATGAAAACACTTCAAAGTATAGAGATAGAGGGAACATTCCTGAACTTCATAAAATCTATCTATGAGAGACCCACAGCAAATATCATCCTCAATGGGAAAAAGCTTGCAGTCTTCCCGTTGAGATCAGGAACACGACAAGGATGCCCACTCTCGCCACTCTTGTTCAACATAGTATTAGAAGTCCTAGCAACAGCAATCAGACAACAAAGAGAAATAAAAGGTATCCAAATTGGCAATGAAGCAGTCAAACTCTCTATCTTCACAGATGACATGATTCTTTATATGGAAACCCCAAAAGACTCCATCCCCAAACTACTAGAACTCATACAGCAATTCAGTAACATGGCAGGATTCAAAATCAATGTATAGAAATCAGTGGCTTTCTTATACACTAACAATGAAAATAAAGAAAGGGAAATCAGAGAATCGATTCCATTTACTATAGCACCAAGAACCAAAAGATACCTGGGAATAAACCTAACCAAAAGGTAAAGTATCTGTACTCAAGGAACTACAGAACACTCATGAAAGTAATTGAAGAAGACACAAAAAGATGGAAGACCATTCCATGCTCTTGGATCAAAAGAATAAACATTGTTAAAATGTCTATACTACCTAGAGCAAGCTATACTTTTAATGCCATTCTGATCAAAATTCCACCAGTATTTTTCAAAGAGCTGGAGCAAATAATCCTAAAATTTGTATGGAATCAGAAGAGACCCCGAATTGCTAAGGAAATGTTGAAAACAATAAACTGCCATAAAACTGGCGGCATCACGTTACCTGATTTCAAGCTTTCCTACAAAGCTGTGATCACCAAGACAGCATGGTACTGGCATAAAAACAGACACATAGACCAGGGAATAAAGTAGAGAGCCCAGATATGGACCCTCAACTATATGGTCAAATAATCTTTGACAAAGCAAGAAAAAATATACAGTGGAAAAAAGACAGTCTCTTCAATAAATGGTGCTGGGAAAACTGGACAGCTATGTGTAGAAGAATGAAACTTGACCATTCTCTTACACTGTACACAAAGATAAAATCAAAATGGATAAAAGACCTCAACGTGAGACAGGAATCCATCAGAATCCTAGAGGAGAACATAGGCAGTAACCTCTTCGATATCGGCCACAGCAACTTCTTTCAAGATATGTCTCCAAAGGCAAAGGAAACAAAAGCGAAAATGAACATTTGGGACTTCATCAAGATCAAAAGCTTCTGCACAGCAAAGGAAACAGTCAACAAAACAAAGAGACAACCCACGGAATGGGAGAAGATATTTGCAAATGACAGTACAAACAAAAGGCTGATATACAGGATCTATAAAGAACTTCTAAAACTCAACACACACAAAACAGATAATCAGATCAAAAAATGGGCAGAAGACATGAACAGACACTTCTCCAATGAAGACATACAAATGGCTATTAGACACATGAAAAAATGTTCATCATCACTAGCCATCAGGGAGATTCAAATTAAAACCACATTGAGATATCACATAACACCAGTTAGAATGGCCAAAATTAGCAAGACAGGAAACAATGTGTGTTGGAGAGGATGTGGAGAAAGGGGAACCCTCTTACACTGTTGGTGGGAATGCAAGTTGGTGCAGCCACTTTGGAGAACAATGTGGAGATTCCTCAAGAAATTAAAAATAGAGCTTCCCTATGACCCTGCAATTGCACTACTGGGTATTTACCCCAAAGATACAGATGTAATGAAAAGAAGGGCCATCTGTACCCCAATGTTTATAGCAGCAATGGCCATGGCCGCCAAACTGTGGAAAGAACCAAGATGCCCTTCAACGGACGAGTGGATAAGGAAGATGTGGTCCATATACACGATGGAGTATTATGCCTCCATCGGAAAGGATGAATACCCAACTTTTGTAGCAACATGGACAGGACTGGAAGAGATTATGCTGAGTGAAATACGTCAAGCAGAGAGAGTCAGTTATCATATGGTTTCACTTATTTGTGGAGCATAACAAATAACATGGAGGACATGGGGAGATGGAGAGGAGAAGGGAGTTGAGGGAAATTGGAAGGGAAGATGAACCATGAGAGACTATGGACTCTGAAAAACAACCTGAGGGTTTTGAAGGGGTGGGGGCGTGGGAGGTTCTGGGAGCCAGGTGGTGGGTATTAAGGAGGGCACGTATTGCATGGAGCACTGGGTGTGGTGCAAAAACAATGAATACTGTTATGCTGAAAAGAAATTAAAAAAAAAAAAGAATTACATTTAACCTTGTCTGTTACATCAAAAAGTAAAGCAAATGATGGGTTCTAAATTGACAAAATTTCTTACGTGAATTATTAAGTTTTTCTTCCTCCCCTTGAAAAATAATACCAACATGTTTAAAACTTCTGTCATAGAAAACATTCTATTTAGAAATGAAAATATGCTTCCCTAGGATCAAGTCTCAGCATCCCTACAAGGCAAATTTAAGATGTCTACAGGATAGATTATGAAGTTAAGTAAAATACTGTAAATCTTAGCTGTTTTCATACATCCATGTGGATGGGCTGCTTTGCCAAAATATTTATATATACTTCAATTAAACAGATATCAGTTAGTGAACATAATGATTATTTATATTGAAATATTAATTTGTAGGAGTATCATTAGGTTTTAAACTGCCACATCATTTCTTAGAATAGCACAATTTATTCTACAGAATTGAATCTCTTATGATGTGACTTAAGGACTGTCACATTAATTATAGGCAACTGAATATAGAAGACATTTTGAGGATATATGAATTTAGAAAGAAGCAAAGGTTGCTCAACTGATAATTATGCACTTTGTTAAATTTGAAGCAGATGAAGCTATAGCAAAACATGTTCTAACTACAGAAGGATTCCCTTGCATAGAAGAATTACCACCTCATATATGACTAAAGGTTATCAGTCTTCTTCAGGAGAACCAGATGACATTATATCAAGGATGAAATTATTTGACCAGTTGGTTTGCTCAACTGCAAACTGTGACTGAACTCAATACCATTATCAATAAAGAATGTTACCATGGCATTAAAGTATCTTCATATAAGATGGCCTAGTTGTGGGGAGAAGTTGGGTGAGGGGACTCTAGGATTTCATGGGACTGTATGTACTGTTTTGTTACTTCCTATGTGACTCTACAGTTACTCCAAAAACAAACGTTTAAAAAAAGGGTCCCAAAGGTTTGTAAAGACAGTTTAACTTAGGTACCCAAACCATAACCCTGCTCTCCAAAGTGATACATTGAATGCAGCATGCAGACTGGCTCTTCTAGTTTTCACAATTTTGCTACAAACCCTTGTTTTGAAAAGAAATCTCTGTAGTGCTGACTTTTAAAAATCCGAATTAGACCCAAGTGAACTTCACGTTAATGCAATGGAATCATAAAAATTTTCATTACCATTTTTAAACCAAATTATGGAAATTTCCTCAGCAACATACCAAAAGTAACTATTTCATTACTTCTTTGTCAATCCTAAGAGTTTTTTTTTTAAACTATAGTGCCCATGTAACCACTAAACAGAAAGGATCATTATGTAACATTACAGAAGTGTTAATTGTCACTACAAAAGCAATCATATTACTATGTACAAGTGTATCAAAGTAACATTCGTTGAGGTTGCTCTGCTAATAATTATGCACTTTGTTAAATTTGAAGCAGATGAAGCTTTAACAAAACATGTTCTAACTATAGAAGGATTCCCTTGCATAAAAGAATTACCACCTTATATATGATTAAAGGTTATCAGTCAATTTTCAATTTCATATTTCAAATATATTCCATTTAAAAGTAAATTAGTTTAAAAGTCTACTTCTCAAAAAAAATTTGTATGCATTTATGCTGATGGGGATATGAATCTTTGTCACAGCCTGATTTCAAACTATATTATAAAGCCTGTAGTAGTCATAACAGTGTGGTATTGGCACATATACAGACACACAAATCAATGCAACAGAACAGAGCACCCAGAAATAAACCTATGCATATATGGTCAATTAACACATGACAAGCGAGCCAATAAAAAACAATGGAAAAGGAGCGCCTGGGTGGCTCAGTGGGTTAAAGCCTCTGCCTTCAGCTCAGGTCATGATCCCAGGGTCCTGGGATCGAGCCCCATATCGGACTCTCTGCTCTGCGGGGAGCCTGCTTCCTCCTCTCTCTCTCTCTCTGCCTGCCTCTCTGCCTAGTTGTGATTTCTCTCTGTCAAATAAATAAAATATTTAAAAAAAAAAACAATGGAAAAAAGATAGTTGCTTTACGGGGCGCCTGGGTGGCTCAGTGGGTTAAAGCCTCTGCTTTCGGCTCAGGTCATGGTCCTAGGGTCCTGAGATCGAGCCCCGCATCGGGCTCTCTGCTCAGGGAGGAGCCTGCTTCCTCCTCCTCTCTGCCTGCCTCTCTGCCTACTTGTGATCTCTATCTATCAAATAAATAAATAAAATCTTAAAAAAAAAAGATTGTTGCTTTAATAAATGGTATTGGGACCCACGGCAAATATCATCCTCAACAGGGAAAAACTGAGAGCTTTTCCCCTAAGGTCCCGAATGCAGCAGGGCTGTCCACTATCCCCACTGCTATTCAACATAGTACTAGAAGTTCGAGCCTCAGCAATCAGACAACAAAAAGAAATAAAAAGCATCTGAATTGGCAAAGAAGAAGTAAAATTCTCACTCTTTGCAGGTGATATGATTTTTTATGTGGAAACCCCAAAAGACTCCACTCCAAAACTGCTAGAACTTGTACAGGAATTCAATAAAGTGTCAGGATATAAAATCAATGCACAGAAATCAGTTGATTTTCTATGCACCGAGAGCAAGACAGAAGAAAGAGAAATTAAGGAGTTGATCCCATTTACAACTGCACCCCAAACAATAAGATACCTAGGAATAAACCTAACCAAAGAGGCAAAGAACCTGTACTCAGAAAACCACAAAGTACTCATGAAAGAAACTGAGGAAGACACAAAGAAATGGAAAAATGTTCCATGCTCATGGATTGGAAGAACAAATATTGTGAAAATGTCTATGCTACCTAAGCAATCTACACATTTAATGCAATTCCCATTCAAAATCCCATCCATTTTTTTCTCATAAATGGAAAAAATAATCCTAAAATTTATATGGAACCAGAAAAGACCTCAAATAGTCAGAGGAATGTTGAAAAAGAAAACCAAAGTTGGTGGCATCAATTCCAGACTTCAAGCTCTATTAAAATCAGACAGCCACATGCAGAAAAGTGAAACTGGATCATTTCCTTACACCACACACAAAATTAGACTCACAATAGATGAAAGATGTCATTGTAAGAAAGGAATCCATCTAAATCCTTGAGAACATGGGCAGCAACCTCTTCAACCTCAGCTGCAGCAACATCTTCCTAGAAACATCACCAAAGGCAAGGGAAGCAAGGGCAAAGATGAACTATTGGGACTTCTTCGGGATCAACTGATGCTGACCTTTGCACAGCAAAGGGAACAGTTAACAAAACCAAAAGACAACCAATGGAATGGGAGAAGACATTTGCAAAATGACATATCAGATAAAGGGCTAGTACCCAAAATCTACAAAGAACTTATCAAACTCAACTCTCAAAGAACAAATAATCCAATCAAGAAATGGGCAGATGCCAAAACAATGAACACTGTTATGCTGTAAATAAACAAATAAAAAAAAAAAGAAATGGGCAGAGGACATGAACAGACATTTCTGAAAGAAGACATCCCAATAGTCAACAGTGGCATGAAAAAGTGCTCCACATTACTCGGCATCAGGGAAATACAAATCAAAACCACAGTGAGATACCACCTCACACCAGTCAGAATGGCTAAAATTAACAAGTCAGGAAATGACAGATGTTGGCAAGGTTGCAGAGAAAGAGGAACACTCCTGCACTATTGGTGGGAATGTAAGTTGGTGCACCCTCTCTGGAAAACAGTTGAAAATAGAGCTACCCTATGACCCAGCAATCGCACTAATGTAGTAATACTAAAGATACTAATGTAGTGATCCGAAGAGGCAGGTGCAGCCAAATGTGTATAGCAGCAGTGTCCACAATAGCCAAACTATGGAAAGAGTCTAGATGTCCATCAACAGATGAATGGATAAAGAAGAAGTGACACACACACACACACACACACACACACACAATGGCATACTATGCAGCCATCAACCCCCCTCCCCAAATCCTGCCATTTGCAATGATGTGGATGGAGCTAGAGGGTATTATGCTAAGTGAAATAAGTCAATCAGAGAAAGACAATTATCATATGATCTCTGATATGAGGAATCTGAGAGGCAGGGTGGGGGGTCGTGGGGGGGAGGGAGGGAAAAAATGAAACAGGATGGGACAGGGGAGGGAGACAAATCATAACAAAATCTCAGGTAAAAAACTGAGGGTTGCTGGGGGGTCGCAGGGAGGAGGCATAGGGTGGCTAGATTATGGACACTGCGGAAGGTAAGTGCTATGGTGAGTGCTGTGAATTGTGTAAGACTGATGATTCACTTACCTGTACCCCTGAAGCAAATAATACATTATATGTTAATAAAAAATAAAATAAAAAATAAATGGTATCAGAAAATCTAGACAGATATATGCAAAAGAATGAAACTGGACCACTATCTTACACCATACACAAAAATTAACTCATAATGAATTAAAGACATGAACATAAGACCTTTAACCATAAAACTATTAGTTGAAAATAAGGGGTAAGCTTCTTGACACTGGTCTTAGTGAGGATGTTTTGGATCTGACACAGAAAGCAGAGGCAACAAAAACAAAAAATAAAACAGGGAGCCTGGATGGCTCAGTTGGCTGGGCAACTGCCTTCAGCTCAGGTCATTATTCTGGAGTCCCAGGATTGAGTCCCACATCAGGCTCCCTGCTCAGTGGGAAGCCTGCTTCTCCCTCTCCCACTCCCCCTGCTTGTGTTCCCTCTTTCACTGTCTCTCTGTGTCAAATAAATAAACAAAATCTTAAAAAATAAAAAAAAAGAATTCTTACAACTCAATAGCAAATAAACAATCCAACTTATATCCAGGCAGAAGATCTGAGGAGACCTTTTACCAAAGAAAACATACAAGTGGTCACAGTACATGAAAAGATGCTCACTATCATTTATTATCAGGGAAATGCAAATCAAAACCACAATGAGACATCACCTTACACCTGTCAGAAGGGCTAGACTTCAAAACACAAGAAATAACAAGCATTGATGAGGATGTGGAGAAAAGGGAACCCTCGTGTGCTGTTGGTAGGAATGTAAATGGGTATAAGCACTATGGGCCACAGCATGGAACTTCCTCAAAAATTACAAAAATAGAACTACCATATATGACCCAGCAACTCCATTTCTATGTATTCATGCCCCAAAAATGAAAACATGAATTCTAAGAGATGTCTACACTTGCATGTTCATTAAAGCATTATTTACAAGAGCCAAGACATGGAAATAATCTTAGCATCCATCAAGAGATGGATAATGACAATGTGATATACATGTACAATGAAATATTATTCAGCCAAAAAAAGGAAATCTTCCCATTTGTAACAGCATGTATGAAACTTGAAGGCATTACACTAAATGAAGAAAGTCAGAGAAAGACAAATAATATAAGCCCTCACTTATTTGTGGGATCATAGAAAAAAAAAACTCACACTCAGAAACTGTATAGGTGGTTGTCAAAGGGGAGGGGAGCAAGTGGGTGAGGGCAGTGAAATGGCACAAACTTTCATTTATAAAGTAAGTTATGAGGATGTAATGTACAGAATTCCTAATATATTTACCACTGTGTTGCATGTTTGAACATTGCTGAGAATAGATCTTAATACCTGTCCTCACAAGAAAAAAAAATTCTGTAATTATGTATGGTGACAAAATGTTCACTGGACTTACTACAGTGATAATTTCACAGTGTATACAAATATTGAATCGTTATGCTGTAAATATAATGTATGTCAATTACACCTCAAGAAAAATATTGCAGGTATTTGTGCTGTTGAAGAAATATAATGTATGTATATTATAATATGAAATATAATGTATGTCAATTACACCTCAAGAAAAATATTGCAGGTACTTGTGCTGTTGAAGAAATATAATGTATGTATATTATAATATGAAATATAATGTATGTCAATTACACCTCAAGAAAAATATTGCAGGTACTTGTGCTGTTGAAGACACAAATATTTGTTCATTCATAGAGAAATATAGGACACAAGAAAGAAGACTGGCTGCTTAGATATCATTTTTTCCAGAATCATTCTGTGTGCCCTGATAAAAATTCCTAAAAATTCCTATAGACCACACCTTATTTCCCCAATCAGAAAGTGTTCCTTCCATAGACTTCCATATGCTCCCTCCCAGGGAGGTGAAATTAAGCAAATGAAGCCAGGTGTATGGCAGGTCCCAAGCATGTACGTGTGTGGATCTCAAACTCTAGCCTCATTTACTATGTGTCTAATTTTTGGGGTCTTTTGAATTGTTTCACTCCCCAAAAATGTTTAGAATTCTAAAACATGGCTAAAGTCTATGGTTTTGAAAAACAGGCTAAAAATGATTCTAATTGTTTACAGAAGAAGGATTGGGGGGGGCATTGGTAGCAGATGACTTCACAACTGTATGAAGTTAAGATTATCCAATGGACTGCTTTTTCATGTTCTTAAGTTTGATCTAACTCTCACACATGGATATTTATACAAAAGCAACTAATGATTTCATTTCTGGTCTCTAGGTCTCCTCTGAGGGAGGATGGGTCTTATTCATCTATGCTCTAGAAACTTGATGAGAATCCATTTTGGCCCCATTAGCTTTGAGCAGATGGCCTTTGTCCTTGGTGGGGTCCATAAGGATGCTTGCCTGGAGCACGATACCTAATGACTGGGTCCCCTGAGATTGCTGCACTTACGGAATTTCAGCTGATGGAAGGATTGTTGTTTTGTTCCTTTTATTACCTTTTGAAACCAATGTGGACATCAGAGATTCATTCCCGGATCTTCTAAGGCACGGCACTGTTCTACAGGATGACCCTACACTGCATGCATCAGAATTGATGGCTGGTGGGAGCCAGCAGCCCGCATTTTAACAAAGCTCCATAGGGAGTTCTAATTTCCAGTCAAGGATTAGAACCACTGGCCTGTTTACTTTAAAATGTCCGAGCACTAGGATTCTGTCCTCCCAACACATCACCTCTCTTAGTAAAGACCTGCAATGTAGGCAAGTGCCTGAAATCCTGTGAGCCTGAAGCCACTGTCTCAATAATTTGGCTGTGTTGGTTCTGTGAGAGTGGGGCTTATTCCTTGTGGGACTTTGAAGTGTATCTTCATTGAAACTGAATCACAGATGTGCTTGAGTCACATGTCCATCAAAATATATTTGGCCTGAAGTACAACTAAATTATTAACTCTCTTTTCTAACTCTGACCAATTTTGTGCTGTTTTTGGCACAAGAAAAAGTCAAATTAAGAGTACTCCCTCTTTCCCCCTTCATCTCATGTACATTTGTACAGACACACATACCCTTTTTAATTTTAGCCTCAACATTCTGACTTACTTTTCACTCACCAGTTATTGGGACCGCTATACATACATTACCTTTGGGTGATGAACTAGCTTTCCATGTGGAACATTCTAGGTTTTTCCCTCTCTTATAAGAAAACATAACTGAATGGTTTGGCTAACTTGGGTCTGGGACTTCAGTCTTCTGGTAGGTAGATTTAAGCAACTTTTTTTTAAGATTTATTTATTTGAGAGGGAGCACACATGAGACTGAGGGAGAGGGGCAGAGAGAGTCTTAAGCACACTGCATGCTGAGCACAGAGCCAAGAATGGGGCTCAATCTCACCACCTTGAGATCAGACCCAGAGCTGGAACCAAGAGTCATATGCCTAACTGACTGTGCCACCCAAGGGTCCCTCTGCAACCTCTCTTTACTCCCTAATTTCATCTCCTGACTTATATACTACAGAGGGAGCAACTTTGGACTAAAGAGAAACTCAACCAGTGTCCCAGAGGTGTTTTATATACACAGATACACAGTGCATGTTGCCTGGCAAATAAAAGATGCTTAATGACTACTTGGTGGAATGAATGTCTAGTATACTTGGGCTAACAAGTGTAGTGGGTTAATGAGTGGTAATGGGAGTGGGGACAGTGTACTCATAAAAACCGTATTTTATAAATTAACATTAAGACCACTGAGAGGGATTTTGTTCTAAGGGAAAGAGAAGCTTGGTATACCAAGCCAGTTGCGGGTGAGGGTTGAAAGGAAGTGATGGTTCTGAGATCCCCCACCATGAGAGTTCCAGGGCAGTGATGACAGCAGCTCTGGCCTAAGCCACTGAGGAGGTCTGCCATACCCTGACAACCAAGCCCATCCACACAAACAGAAATAAGTGCCATGTTTTTTCAGGTGCCAGCACCCTTGTAGAGGATCACTATCTTAATGATAAAAACACAGAGGGTAAGCCTATCCTGCGCCTTTTTTCTTTCTGCAACATAAATGATGGGGGAAAATTTTAAGTTACCAGAAATGGACATGAAGTTGTATCTGAGAACTCTATAGAGCTCAAGGGGGTGTTCAGTATGGAGGTTCAGTATGGAGGTTCAGCAGTCTCTGCTTCTCCTCACCATGACAGCCTTCTCTGCCCCAACTGTGGATGCTTGTGAGGGGGTCTTCAGGATTCCCAAGAACATGAGGTCTGGTAGAGCCTCCTAACCATCCCATGGGATTCATTTTCTACCTTTTCCTTAGTTCTACAATGCTTTGAGTTCAAGTTTATGGCCAAAAAGTGTATGGCTTCTGTTCGTGGCATATAGGAGGGTTTCTGTGATTTAACAGAGAATTTTCATTCTTCACAGTATTCCAACCTACCCCAGAATCCCTACCATATTACCATACCAGGGATTTTACTAATTTTTTATAATGCAAAGCTAAAGGAAAAGGGTTTTTTTTTAAATTTTTTATTTATTTATTTGAAAGAGAGAGAGTGAGAGAGCACACAAACAGTGTGAGGGGCCAAGGGAGGGGGAGAAAGAGTCTCAAGCAAACTCCCCACTGAGTGCAGAGTCCTATGTGGGGCTTGATTCCAGGACCCTGAGATCATGACCAGAGCCTAAACTACGAGTCAAAGGCTTAATGAACTGAGCCACCCAGGTGCCCCTAAACAGTTTTGATACAGCTCTTGAATTGAAAATAAACCTACACATGTAAATGAATCTAAGAGTAAGTGGAACAACTCTACAGAAATAGACCTGTGTGTATGTGTGTGCACACGTTTTATAGCACCAATCCAGTTCTCAGCAGACAGTAACCAGGTATCTTATAATTCAACTCAATTCTGCCACTATCTACCCAAACATAGTATCAGATCTGAGAGGTTAGGAACTCGGTCCTAAAAGAATGCCTGTCTCTTCAGACACCAGTCACAAGTCCAAATGGTCACCTATGCTTCTGACTGGCTATACATCAGAGGTTTCCACTACCCACTTCTTAGGTTCAATTAATTTGCTAGAACAGCTCACAGAACTCAGAGAAACATTTTCCTTCCCCAATTCCCAGTGTACATAAGGCTGGAAGTCAGAAAGAGCCAGATGGAAGAGATGCATACAGCAAGGGAAGGGGAAAGGAGTGGAGCTGCCATGCTCTCTCCAGCGCACTATGTTCCCTAAATCTCCACATGTTCACCAGTTCAAAATCTCACTGAACCCCACCTCTTCTGGGGTCTTTACAGAAGCTTCATTACATAACCATGAGTGATTCATTCTTGGCCACTAGGGACTGAACTTCATCTCTAGACTTTGTCCTCTCCACAGAGGTCAGACACTGGGGACTGAACAGTTCAACCCTCTAATCAGGTGGCTGGCTCCCCCTGGCAATCAGCCCCCATCCTTAGGTGCTTTACCCAGATCACTCATTAACATAACAAAGACACCTTTAGGACTCTCATCACAGGAAATGCTCATGCTTTTAGGAGTTCTGTACCAGGAAAGGGACAAAGAACAGATATGTATTTCTTGTTATAAATCATAATAATACAAATAGTAAGACAATATTTTGATGAGAGAGGATAATAAGGGTCTGTCGGCCAATTTATGTAAGTTAGGATATATTAAAGTACATAAATCTTAAATGTACAACCTGAAAAATTCTACATGCATAGACATACATATAAATCACCAACTGCACCAAGATATGGAATATTTCCAGCACCTCAAGAGCTCCTTTGCAGCCTCTTTATGTTGGTTTTCCCCAAAAGATAACCATTATTTTCATTTATTATCATAGATCTCTTTTGCCTGTCTTGAACTTTATATAAAGAAATGACACAGATTGTGAGTGTGTTTTGTTTTGTGGAGAGGACAGTTTTTAATAAAGAATGCTGTAGCCCAGAGGACATGTGATGATGGGATTCAGTCAACAAACCAATGTAGAATATAAAGAGTGTCTCTTTTCCAGTCATATATACTCTGCAGGTATTCTCATCCTAACAAAAAATGCCTGGGTGAAATATAAAACCCTTCTCATAGCAGGTAAGGAAAACACTCTGCTTATTTGACAAGAGGGATTTAGTTATGATTACAACCTCAATGGTGAAAGTGAATGTTTAGTATTTCGGTGTGATGTGGATCTATCTGCAGAAACAAATGAGATTACTAAAAGCTGGAGTAATTAACAACACTTGCTATAATTTGTGAGAAGAGACAGGGACCTTTTATAAGCAGGATTTCCAGTGTGTGCTGTGGAGTCCCAAGGTCTTAAAATGGTTCTTGGTGATTCAAGGGAGGAAAATGGCAGAAAAGAAGAATCCTAAGCTCAGGTCATCCCACAGACACAAGGTAACAGTTACATCTGTGTAACTGACTCTAAAAATGACCTAAAGACTAGCAAAACACACCTTCCACACTTAATCACGGAAAGGAGGCCACGTTGAAAAAGACAGAAGCAGCAGTGATAATGATGGGCACCAAAACCCCAGCAAGACTCACCACCAATGGGAAGGACACCACAAACACTAAGAAGCAAGAGAGTCAGCTCCACACTCGACTCACCAGAGATGGGGGACATGCACCAGGAACACAAGTCCCCATAACATTTGGCTTTGAAAACCAATGGCACTTAACTTGGAGGCCTTTTAAAATCAGTGGGGCTTAACTCCAGGGACTTGAAAAATCAGGAGGCTTAACTCTAGGAGAGCTAGAGGGCAACAGGAAATGGTGCCCATACCCTTCAAGAGCCAGGATAATAAATAAGCTGGCAGAGACACAGCAGAGAAGCAGCAGTTTAAAAAGTACCTGGAGCGTATGTGGAGGACAGGTACTTACTTATTACTTAGTAATATTACTTATTTACTTACTTATTACTTAGAACACGCACTGCAGGGGCAGGGATTTTTCAGAAGAAATCTCTGGGAATGAAGTGCCAGCAGAAGTCATTTTTCTTTCCCTCTCCCAGCCCAAATGGCTAGATTGGCAGGAGCCAGCGCTAATGCTTTCCACCTATCTTGCTAGCACCATGGGACCACCCCGGGTCCCCCTGTGGAGATACCCGGTCCCATCTGCCCACATGGGCAGGTGTTCCTCCAAAGCAGCTCCTGCCCAGCCACACTCTGCAGGCAGCCCCGGCAGGGACCAGTGTCACTCCAAGTGACTCCTGCCCTGGGTTGAGGTAGGGATAACCACACACAGCGCTGCCCTCAGTTGTGGCATCTTCGCCTCTCAGTTGGCTGCCCAAGGAGCAGGTCCTGCCCTTTAGTGCACCTGTTGCTGTGGCAGAAAGGCTCATTACAGGCTCCTAGCACACTGCCAGTCCTGGCCCACCAAAGAAAACCTCGAAGGAAGTCAAGCAGGAATAGTGACCTGCCATTTGGGGGCAGGCCAAGTGGGTCACTGTAGCTGACAGAACTGAAGACAAATGTGGCTCAGCCACAGCAGGATGCCAGAGCCCACACCCCAAGAGTGCCTGGGAGTATTATACTACAGAACAGCACTGTGCCTCTTCTTCATAAAGCCACTACTTCTGAGAGCAAAAGACACAGTTGACCTTCCCAACACAAAGAAACAAACACACTAAGTTAGACAAAATGAAGAGTCTGAGGAGTATTCCTCCAATAAAAGGACAGACTAATATCACAACAACAAAAAAGCTAAATGAAATCAAGATAAGCAATATGTCTGATAAAGAATTCAAAGCAATGGTCATGAAGATACTCACTAAACTGGAGAAACAAGTGGAGGATCTCAGTGAGAACTTCAATGAAGAGTAAGAACATATAAAAAACCAATCAGAGATGGAGAACTCAGGGGCTGCAGTAAAAAATACACGAGAGGGCATCACTAGCAGATGAGAGGAGCAGAAGAAAGGCTGAGGGAGCTGGAAAACAAAGTAATGGAAAGCAACTAAGTGAAAGCAGGAGGGAAAAAATATTTTAAAATGTGAACAAGTTGGGGCACCTGGGTAGCTCAGTGGTTTAAAGCCTCTGTCTTTGGCTCAGGTCATGATCCCAGGGTCCTGTGATCGAGTTCCGCATCGGGCTCTCTGCTCAGCAGAGAGCCTGCTTCCCTTCTTCTCTCTCTCTGCCTTCCTCTCTGCCTACTTGTGATCTCTGTCTGTCAAATAAATAATAAAAAAATAAAATCTTAAAAAAATGTGAACAGGTTAATGCGACTCAGCGCATCATCAAGCATAATAACATTTGCATTATGGGATCCCAGAGAGAGAATGGAGGAGGGATGGCCAACTTACGTGAAGAAACAATAGCTGAAAATTTCCCTAATCAGAGGAAGAAAACAGTCATTTACATCCAGGAAGCATAGAAAACCCCTAGCAAGATGAAAACCAAGGAGGTCCACACAAAAACACATAATAATTAAAATGGCAAAAAGGAGTGATAAAATGGCAAAAAGGAGTGATAAAGAGATAATTTTAAAAGTAGCAAGAGGAAACCAAACAGTTACATACAAAGCCATCAGCTGCATCTTCAGCAGAAATTCTACAGATCCAAAAGAAGAGGAATGATATATTCAAAGTGCTGAAAAGAAAATACTACAACCAAGAATATTCTACCCGGGAGTGCCTGGGTTGCTCAGTTGGTTAAGCCACTGCCTTCAGCTCAGGTCATGATCCCGGAGCCCTGGGATTGAATCCCACATGGGCTCCCAGCTCTGTGGGGAGTGTGCTTATCCCTCTGACCTTCTCCCTTCTCGTGCTCTCTCTCACTCTCTCTCTCTCAAATAAGTAAATAAAATCTTTAAAAAAAGAATACTCTACCCAAGATTATCACTCAGAATAGAGACATAGAGTTTTCCAGACAAAAGTTGAAGAAGTTTACCAACACTAAACAAGGTATCCAAGTAACACTGAAGGGAATTCTTTGAGTAGAAAGAAAAGGCCCTAAGTAGAAGAAAATTAGGAAAAGAAAAATATTTCACAAGTCAAGGCAAACATCTAAAGGTAGAAGATTAATCATTATAAAACCTGTAGGGAGATTAATAAACAAAAGCAGCAAATCAGTATTATCTTAAAAAGTCACGAGTTTCACAAAGTAAAAATATATATGACATCATGTACGTAAAATTGGGAGGGAATAAAAATTTATGGCTTTTAGAATGGGTTCAAACTTAAGCAACCATCAATTTAATGTAAACTGCTATATGTGATGCCTTAGAGGACATATATGAACCTAATGGTAATTATAAATCAAAATCCTATATAGATATGTACAGAAAACTGGAAAGGAATCTGTGCATAACACCAAACAAACAAACAAATCACAAGGTAAGAGAGCAAAAGAAAGGAACAGAGAGGACAGAGAAGAGCTACCCAAAAAAACCCCCTGTAAAACAAGTAATTAAAAGGCAGTAAGTAATTAATAGCTACTTTAAATATAAATATTCTAAATGCTCAAATTGAAAGACATAGGGTGAATGAATGGACAAAAAGCCAGACCCAGTTATATGCTGCCTACAAGAGACTCACTTCAGACCTAAAGACAGGTGCAGTCTGAAAGGGAAGTGATGGCAATGGAAAAAAGACAGTCTCTTCAACAAATGGTGCTGGAAAAATCAGACAGCTACATGCAGAAGAATGAAATCGGACCATTTCCTTACACCGCAAACAAAAATAGACTCTCAATGGATAAAAGACCTCAATGTGAGACAGGAATCCATCCAAATCCTTGAGGAGAACACAGGCAGCAACCTCTTTGACCTCAGCTGCAACAACTTCTTCCTGGAAATATCACCAAAGGCAAGGGAAGCAAGGGCAAAAATTAACTACTGGGACTTCATCAAAATCAAAAGCTTTTGCACAGAAAAGGAAACAGTCAACAAAACCAAAAGACAACCAACAGAATGGGAGAAGATAATTGCAAGTGACATATCAGATAAAGGACTAGTATCCAAAATCTAGAAAGAACTTATCAAACTCAACACCCAAAGAACAAACAATCCAATCAAGAAATGGACAGAAGACATGAACAGACATTTCTGCAAAGAAGACATCTAGATGGCCAAAAAACACATGAAAAAGTGCTCCACATCACTTGGCATGAGGAAAATACAAATCAAAACCACAATGAGATACCACCTCACCCAGTCAGAATGGCTAAAATTAACAAGTCAGGAAATGACAGATGTTGGCAAGGATGCAGAGAAAGGGGAACACTCCTGCACTGTTGGTGAGAATGTAAGTTGGTGCAGCCTCTCTAGAACACAGTATGGAGGTTCCTCAAAAAATTGAAAATAGAGCTACCCTATGACTCAGCAATCACACTAATGTAGTGATACTAAAGATACAAATGTAGTGATCTGAAGAGGCAGGTGCAGCTGAATGTTTATAGCAGCAATGTCCACAATAGCCAAATTATGGAAAGAACCTAGATGTCCATCAACAGATGAATGGGTAAAGAAGAAGTGGTATGTATGTATGTATGTATGTATGTATATGTATATGTAGGTATGTATGTGTGTGTGTGTGTGTGTGTGTGCGCATGTATGAATACTATGCAGCCATCGAAAAACTGAAATCCTGCCATTTGTAATGACGTGGATGGAGCTAGAGTGTATTATGCTAAGTGAAATAAGTCAATCAGAGAAAGACAATTATCATATGATCTCTCTGATAGAGGAATTTGAGAGGCAAGGTGGGGAGTAGGGAGGGAAAAAATGAAACAGGATGGGACAGGGGAGGGAGGCAAACCATAAGAGACTCTTAATCTCAGGAAACAAATTGAGGGTTCCTGGGGGGTAAGGGGGAGGGATAGGGTGGCTGGGTTATGGACATTGGGGTGGGTATGTGCTACGGTGAGTGCTGTGAATTGTGTAAGCCTGATGATTCAGAGACCTGTACTCCTGAAGCGAATAATACATTATGTGTTAATAAAAAGAAACAAAGTAAAGTGACAGGAAAACATCTACCATGTATATGGAAGAAAAAAACAAACTGGGGAAGCAACGCTTATATTAGACAAAACAGACTTTGATACAAAGTCTATAATAACAAAGAAAAGTGCTACATAATGATAAAGGGAAAATCCAGCAAGAAGATATAACAATTGCCAATATTTATGCACACAGGATGGGAGCACCTACATACATAAAGCAACTATTAACAGACAAAAATGGAGAAATTGTTTACTATAGTAAAGTAGAGGACTTTAACACCCTATTTACATCAGTGGATGGATCATCCCAACAGAACGCCAATAAGGAAACAGTAGTTTTGAACAACACATTAGACCAGATGGATTTAACAGATATATACAGATATTCCCTCCAAAACCAGCAGAATACACATTGTTTTCATGTGCACATGAAACATTTACTGGCATAGATCACTTGTTAGGCCACAAAACAGGTCTCAACAAATTCAAGAAGACTGAAATCATCTTTTGTATCTTTACTGACCATGGCAATATGAAACCAAAGATCAATTATAAGAAAACATCTGGAAAGAACAGAAATACATGGAGGCTATATAACAAGCTACTACACAATGAATGAGGTCAACAAAGAAAAGAGCAAATTAAAAAATATATGAAAACAAATAAAAATGAAAACACAATGGTTCAGGGGTGCCTGGGTGGCTCAGTAAGTTAAGCGTCTGCCTTCAGCTCAGGTCATGATCCCAGAGTCTTGGGATTGAGCCCCACATCAGACTCCCTCCTCAGCAGGGAGCCTGCTTCTCCCTCTGCCTGCTACTCTGCCTGCTTGTGCGTGCTCTCTCTCTCTGTCAAATAAAAAATTAATAAATAAATAAAATCTTAAAAAAAATAAAGGAAAACACAATGGTCCATAGTCATTGGGATACAGCAAAAAGAGCTCTATAAGTTTATAGTGATTCAGGCCCACCTCAAGAAACAAGAAAATCTCAAATAAACAACCTAAGTTTTACATCAAAGGGAGCTAAAAACAGAACAAAGCCCAAAGCCAATAGAAGGAAGAAAATAAAGACTAGAGCACAAATAAATGAAATAGAGACTAAAAACACAGTAGAAAAGATCAACGAAACCAGGGGCTGGTTTTGAAAAGATGAACAAAATTGATAAACATTTAGCTAGACTCATCGAGAGAAAAGAATACTCAAGAAAATAAAATCAGAAATGAAAGGAGAGAAATAACAACAACCATGACTGAAATGCAAAGTATTATGAAACTACTACAAAGAATTGTATGTCAATGAATTGGACAACCTAAGATAAGTGGGTAAATTTCTAGAAACATACAATCTTCCAAAAGTGAATTAGGAAGAAACAGAAAATTTTAAAATATCAATTACTAGTAATGATCACCAAATAATCAAAAAAAAAAAAAAACCTCCCCCAAAACAAAAGTCCAGAAACAGATGTCCTCACAGGTGAATTCTATCAAACACATCAAAAATAGTTAATATCCATTCTTCTCAAACTATTCCAGAAAACCAAAGAGGAGGAGAAACTTCCAGATTCATTCTCTGAGACCTTATCACGATAGCAAAGCTAAAGACTATAAAAAAGAAAAACTTCAGGCCAATATCTCTGATGAACATAGACACAAAAATCCTTCACAAAAACATTAGCAAACTGAATTTGACAATACGTTTTTTAAAAAGTCATCCACCATGGTCAAGTAGGATTTATTCCTGGTATGCAAGGGTGGTTCAATATTCACAAATCAATCAACAAGATATATCTCTTTAACAAGATGGTGTGCCTGGGTGGTTCAGTCAATTAGGCATCTGCCTTTGGCTCCAGTCATGATCCAGGGGTACTGGAATCAAGCCCCGCATCGGGTTCCCTGCTCAGAGGAAGCCTGCTTCTCACTTTCCCACTCCCCCTGCTTGTTTTCCCTCTTTCATTCTCTCTCTCTCTCTCTCTCTCTCTCTCTGTGTCAAATAAATAAATAAAATCTTAAAAAAAGAGAGAGTCATTTATGGTTTGTCTCCCTCCCAATCCCATCTTGTTTCATTTATTCTTCTCCTATCCCCCTACCCCCCCATGTTGCTTCTCCATGTCCTCATATCAGGGAGACAAACCATAAATGACTCTTAATCTCACAAAACAAACTGGGGGTTGCTGGGGGGAGGTGGGATTGGGAGAGGGGGAGCGGGCTATGGACATTGGGGAGGGGAGGCGAACCATAAGAGACTATGGACTCTGAAAAACAACATGAGGGTTTTGAAGGGTCAGGGGTGGGAGGTTGGGGGAACAGGTGGTGGGTAATGGGGAGGGCACGTTTTGCATGGAGCACTGGGTGTTGTGCAAAAAGAATGAATACTGTTACGCTGAAAAAATAAATAAAATGGAAAAAAAAAAAAGAGAGAGAGAGAAAGGATATGGGGCACCTGGGTGGCTCAGTCCATTAAACATCTGCCTTCAACTTAGGTCATGATCCCAGGGTTCTGGAACTGAGCCCCACATTGGGCTCTCTGCTCAGCAATGAGTCTACTTCTCCCTCTGCTTCTGTGATACCACTAGCTCTCACTCTCTCAAATAAATAAAATCTTTAAAAAAATGAGAAAGGATAAAAGCATGTGATTATCTCAAAAGGAACAGAAAAATCATTTAACAAGACACATCTATTCATGATAAAAGCTCTCAATTAAGTAGGTTTGAGGGAACACATCTCAACAAAGTAAATGCCATATATGTCAAACCCACAGCTAACATCATCCTCAATGGTGAAAAACTGAGAACTTTCCACCTAAAATCAGGAACAGCAAGAAGTCCTTCAGCAGATGAATGGATAAAGAAGATATGGTCCATATATACTATGGAGTATTATGCCTCCATCAGAAAGGATGAATACCCAACTTTTATATCAACATGGACAGGACTGGAGGAGATTATGCTGAGTGAAATAAGTTAAGCAGAAAGAATCAATTATCATATGGCCTCACTTATTTGTGGAGCATAAGAAATAACACGGAGGACATTAGGAGAAGGAAAGGAAAAGTGAATTGTGGTAAATTGGAGGGAGAGACAAAGCATGAGAGACTGTGGACTCTGAGAAACAAACTGAGGGTTTTGGAGGGGCGGTGGGTGGAGGTTTGGTGAGCCTGGTGGTGGGTATTAAGGAGGGCACATATTGCATGGAGCACTGGGTGTGGTACATAAGCAATGAATTCTGAAACACTGAAAAGAAATTTTAAAAATAAATACAATTTTTTGGGGCACCTGGGTGGCTCAGTGGTTTAAGCTGCTGCCTTCAGCTCAGGTCATGATCTCAGGGTCCTGGGATCGAGTCCCACATCGGGCTCTCTGCTCAGCAGGGAGCCTGCTTCCCTCTCACTCTCTCTGTCTGCCTCTCTGCCTACTTATGATCTCTCTCTGTCAAATAAATAAATAAAATCCTTTAAAAAAATAAATAAATACAATTTTTTTTAAAAATGGTACAGCTTCATGAATAAATGAAGAAAAATACTGTATTTGTAAATAAGGAGGCTCAATATAGCAGAGATGTGAAATTTTTCTAATAAATCTAAAAATTCAATTACAAAAAAATAAAATCAGAAATAACACAGTAACATCCTTATGCTCACTCTCACCCCTTTTCTTCAACATAGTACTGGAAGTCCTAGCCATAGCAATCAGACAAAAAAAGAAATAAAAGGCATCTAAATTGGAAAGAAAGAAGTAAAACTCACTATGTACAAATGACATGATACAGAGAAAACCCTAATGATTCCATCAAAAAACTACTCGTACTGATTTACTACTTTAGTGAAGTCACAAGATACAAAATGCACAGAAGTCTGTTGCATTTCTATATACAATATAACAAAGTATCAGGAAGAGAAATTAAGAAAAAAATCCCATTTACAACTACATTAAGAAGAGTAAAATACCTAGGAATAAACTTAACCAAGGAGGTGAAAGACCATTACTCTGTAAACTATAAAAAAATTGATAAAAAATTAAAGATGATGCAAATGAATGTAAAGATATCCCATGCTCATACACTGGTAGAATTAATATCATTAAACTGTCCATACTACTTAGAGCAATTTACACATTCAATGCAATGCCTATCAAAATATCAACAGCACTTTTCACAGAACCAGAACAAATAATACAAAAATTTGTACAGAAACACAAAAGACCTCTAAAACCAAAGCAACTTTGAAAAAGAGGAACAAAGCTGGAGGCATCACAATTCCAGATTTTGTAATATACTACAAAGCTACAATAATCAAAAGAATATAGGATTGACACTAAAATAGATGTGGGTCTGTGCAACAGCAGAGAGAGCCTAGAAATAGACCTGAACTTACATGGTCTATTAATCTACAGCAGGGGAGGCAAGAATATACAATGGGGAAAAGATGGTCTGTCCAACAACTGGTGCTTGAAAATAGTACATACAAGAGCTACATACAAAAGAATGAAAATGGATCTCTTTCTTGCATTGTACATAATAATCAACCCAAGGGGTACCTGGTTGGCTCAGTGGGTTAGGCCTCTGCCTTCCGCTCAGGTCATGGTCTTGGGGTTCTGGGATCAAGCCCCGCATCGGTCTCTCTGTTCAGCAGGGAGCCTGCTTCCCCCTCTCTCTCTGCCTGCCTCTCTGCCTACTTGTGATCTCTGTCTGTCAAATAAATAAATAAAATCTTAAAAAAAAAGAAAGCATCACTCATGTGATATTCCCACCCCAACTGCACAACTCCATCAAATCCTAAGTATCAGAACAACCCAATATTGTAGGATATTCTATAAAATAATCGTCACAAAACATCAGTATTATGAAAAACAAAGAAGGCAGAACTGTTCTATATTAATGAGACATGATGACTCAATGTAATATGTAAGATCTTGAATTTGCTCCTAGACCAAGAAAATTTGTTATGAAAACATTGTGATGAAAATTAACAACACTTGAGGGGCACCCAGGTGGCTCAGGGGGTTAAAGCCTCTGCCTTTGGCTCAGGTCATGATCCCAGGGTCCTGGGATCGAGCCCCGCATCGGGCTCTGATCGGCAGGGAACCTGCTTTCCCTCCTCTCTCTGCCTGCCTCTCTGCCTAATTGTTATCTCTGTCTGTCAAATAAATAAAGTCTTTAAAAAAAAGAAAATTAACAACACTTGAATAAGGACCATGACTTGTGTAGTAGTACATCAAAATAATTTCCCTGATTTTGAAAATCACACTGTCCACACTGTCTTTTGTAAGAAAACATCTGATTCTGTCTAAGACTTATTTATTTATTTATTTGAGAGAGAATGAGATGCAGAAAGATCACAGGAGAGGGAGAAGTGGACTTGCCGCTAAGCAGGGAGCCTGATGTGGGGCTTTATTCCAGGACCCTGGGATCATGACCTGAGTTGAAGGCATTTGCTTAATCAGCTGAGTCACACAGGTGTCCCCAAAAGGTCCAATTCTTAGGAAGTACATACATGAACTATTTAGGGGTAAAAAGTATAGTATCATTAACAGACTTTCAAATTTTTCACAACAAAATTGATGGACATGTCTGTGTATAGCTATGTGATCTATATGTATACATACACACACAAAGCAGAATGATATGCAAATGGAGAAAATAATTTTAGAAGTTTGAAATTACATCCATATAAGAAGTGATCCTCCCCAAATATTCCAGAATTGGAGTTTTTAAAAAGATATTATTTGTTTATTTGACAGAGAGAAACATAGCAGGAGAGGGAACACAAGCAGGGGGAGTGGGAGAGGGAGAAGAAGGCTGCTTGCTGAGCAGGTAGCCTGATGCAGGGGTCGATCCCAGTATGCTGGGATCATGACCTGAGCCAAAGGCAGATGCTTAATGATTGAACCATCCAGGCACCGCCAGAATTGGAGTTCTGAGTTGTGGAATGAGTATACTTCTCCTGAGCGAGAAGCTCAATGTTGAGTTTAGTCTCATGGCCCTGAGATCATGACCTGAGTCAAAACCGAGAGTCAAATGCTTAACCAATTGTTCCACACAGTGCCCTATAATATGTATTTTTAAAATATGTATACTGTTTCTTCGGTGATGATAAGAACAATACAAAAAAATACACAAACAACTTGGGTGTAATTACTCTAGAAGAACCACTGTGTGAAATTAGAGGAACAAGAATTTCAGATCCATGTTTTTTTAATGTGTAGGAAGAAATACTACATGGCCTATTATGTGTATATATATATATATATATATATATATATATATATATATATATAATAGTTTTGGTTGTTACAAAACTCTAAGATATGTTCCCGAAATTTACTGTTCCAAGAATAAATTTTATTTTCTTCAAAAAGTTAATATTCACATTATGACATGTAACTTACTTTTGAATATCAGATTGTCCAAATTGGATTTTTAAACTTTATCAATATTGTTATTTATACTCAAATATTAGTTTAATATTTCTAAGCAGACTTGCAGGTAGACATATCACAAGAGACTACTTATAACTGTTAATGATTAACTAAGAATACACAGAGAATTAAATTCTAACAGACGCTCAGAAAGAACTTACTAGAACATTTTTTCATTTACTTTCATTCTGTAAGAAACAACTTAAGCAAAAAATCCTGCCAGTGATGAGCTATCCAGTTCAACCACCTTAAACAGAAACTTTGGGTAAAAAGCCAGAAGTAAACAACTGCATTTATTAGTAGATCTATCTTAGCCTAAGTAAAAAGAAAGAAAGAGGGAGAAAAAGAGAGACGAAGTAAGGAAAGTAGGAAAGAAGGAAGGAAGGGGAAAAAAGAAAGAGAAGCATGTATTGCATTCAACATATAAAGTTATAATTGCACAATTTTTTATTTTTGGAGCCAACAATTAAAGGTGAAATAATAGTCAGTCCAGATTGGTGGTTTGAACTCTGCATCAGAAGTTGAACATCAAGTATGTGGTTTTGCTGATAGGAAGTTAAAATTATCAGTTTAAATCAGTGAGAGAGAAAGTATTTTGTTCAATAAGTTGACCTTAAGTTCTTTAAGTGTCATGGCATGGCTTTTTTTTTTATTTTATCCAAAAATAATGTTCTCCTCTTGTCTTATCCAACTGCCTTTCACTTCTCTCCCACCTGCTTTCCCTTCCTTGCCCACATTCAGGTGAAAAGGGGGACCAGAGTATTAAAGTCATTTAAAATCCAATGACTTGTTTTTATGCTGGAAAGGGAATGTGTTAAGATAAAAGCTTATCAGGGAATTCTTAAGTTTCAGAATTCAGAAATATTTGCATGGTGGTGTTAATATTTTTTGAGCCTCGGATTTGAAACATTTGAAAAAAGATGTAGAATTTCCCCAGAGAAAAAATTACAGGTGCACGCACATAATCCCATCAAACACACTCTCACCCATATCCATATACTCACACACAGACACATTTGCATATATTTGCACTTGCACACATTAACAAAAACTCTTGTAAATTCATATTTTTAAAAAGATTTTATTTTACTTATTTGACAGACAGATCACAAGTAGGCAGAGAGGCAGGCAGAGAGTGAGAAGGAAGCAGGCTCCCCGCTGTGCAGAGAGCCTGATGCAGAACCCTGGGATCATGACCTGAGCCAAAGGCAGAGGCTTTAACCCACTGAGCCACCCAGGCACTCCAATTCATATGTTTTTATAAAGAACTATATATTCCTGATTTCTGTTTAGAGAATCAGAATAAAAATTTCATTTTACTAGAGGTCAACAAAATATGACCTATAGGAAAAATCCAGCCCAGTGGCTGATTTTATCAATGAAAGTTTATTGGAACCGAGCCTAACTCAGTTATCTTGTGTGTTATTTATGGCTGCTTTCATGATGTAATTACAGAGTAGATACAGGATTGTATGACCCACAAAGCCTAAAGTACTTGCAATCTGCCATTTAAAGAAAAAGTTAGCCAAATCTAGTATATGTGCTGCCGAAGCAAGCACAAAAGTTAGCCAAATCTAGAAAAAAAAAATCTTTATGTGTGGGAAAACAAAAAGTTCAATTTGTAACCTATTCTTAAGAATGGTCTGACAGGGGCGCCTGGGTGGCTCAGTGGATTAAGCCGCTGCCTTCGGCTCAGGTCATGATCTCAGGGTCCTGGGATCAGGCTCTCTGCTCCACAGGGAGCCTGCTTCCTCCTCTCTCTCTGCCTGCCTCTCTGCCTGCTTGTGATCTCTCTCTCCGTCAAATAATAAATAAAATCTTAAAAAAAAAAAAAAAGAATGGTCTGACAGCATCGTGAACTGAATAAAACCATTTTCTGCCAAAAGATCCTACAACGATGGATAATTGCAGGAAAATTATAAAATAAGGTTTTACATCTGCATATACCAGAGAACTGCAAGTGAGATTTCTACGCAGATTCTCCTGAGGCTGCCCCAAGTGACAGGAGAGAGAGCTCCACCCACTGATCAAGAAGCCACGAGGGAGGCTAATATGCCTCCCTCATATGACTCAGGGTCAAGGTTCTCTAGGAGGGGAAGGAGAATAAAAAAAAAAAAAAATAAGTTGGAATAAAAGACGATTTAAAGTTTAAAAAAATTGCCACTTATGAAAAATGTTTCAAACTTCTAGCCTATGCTACCAAAGTTCAGAGTCTGAACTTATACTGCCAAGCCAAAATATTAATATGATCAAATCCACTTGCTATACAGAGAGGTATTTCCACAATGAAGCCTTCATAGAACTGCCATAAATTAACCAATCTACATTCAAGATTAGTTTACAACCCAAAATTTTAAAAAAAAGAATTCACAACTAGATAGCATCACAGACAGCCCATAAAGGAGGAACAGCACCCAGAAACCTAATAGAAAAATGTACACCAGAAACAATAACATATCTAGGAATAAACTTAACCAAAGAGGTAAAAGAACTATACTCTGAAACTTATACAACACAGATGAAAGAAATTGGAAATAACACAAAAAAATGGAAAAACACTCACTTCAGTTGGGAGAACAAATATTGTTTTATTTTTATTTTCTTAAAGATTTTATTTATTTATTTGACAGAGAGAGAGAGAAGGAGAGAGTGCACAAGCAGGGGGAATGGCAGAGGAGGGGGGAGTGGCAGAGGGAGCGGGAGAAGCAGGTTCCCCACTGAGCATGGAGCCCAATGCAGGGCTGGATCCCAGGACCCCAGGATTGTGACCTGAGCCAAAGGCAGATGCTTCACAGACTGAGCCACTCAGGTGTTCCAGAAGAACAAATATGGTTAAAATGTCTATACTCCCCGAAAGCAATCTACAGATTTAATGCAATCCCTATCAAAACATCAACAGAATTTCTCACAGAACTAGAACACACAATTCTAAAATTTATATGGAACCAAAAAAGATCCCAAATAGCCAAAGTGATCTTGAAAAAGATAAAAACTGGAGGTCTCACAATTTCAGACTTTACGTTATATTACAAAGCTATAATAATCAAGAGCATGGTAGTAACCAAAAAACAGGCACATAGATCAACAGAACAGAACAGAAAGCCCAGAAATAAACTCACAATTATATGGTCAACTAATCTTCTAAAGGAGGAATGAATATCTGACCAGCAGCAAAACAGTTTGCTTCAACAAATGTGTTGGGAAAACTGGCCAGCAACATGCCCAAGAATGAAACTGGACCACCTTCTTTCAGTGTACACAAAAATAAACTCAAAATGAATTAAGAACTTAGGTGTGAGACGTGAGAATATAAAAATCCTTGAAAAGAGTAGAGGCAGTGATCTCTGACATTGGCTGTAGCAACATTTTTCTAGATACGCCTCCTGAGGCAAGGGAAATAAAAGCAAAAATAAACTATTGGGACTACATCAAATAAAAAGCTTCTGTACAGCAAAGGAAATAGTCCACAAAACTGAATAATAACCTACTGAATGAGAGGAGATACTTGCAAATGATGTATCTGATAAAGGGTTAGTATGCAACATAGATATATTTAAAGAAAACTTCTACAACTCAACACCCCAAACCAAATAATCCAGTTAAAAAATGGGCAGAAGATAATGTTTCTAAAGAAGACATCTAGATGGCCAACAGACACATGAAAATATGCTCAACATCACTCATAACCAGTAAAATGCATACCAAAACCACAATGAGATATCACCTCATCCCTGTTAGAAGGACTAAAAACAAAAATCAAGGAACAACATGTGTTGCTGACAATATGGAGGAAAAGGGTACTTGGTGGCTGTTGGTAGGAATGTGAAGTGATGCGGCCACTGTGGAAAACAGTATGAAATTTCCTTACAAAGTTAAAAACAGAATTATCTTATGATCCGGTAATCCTACCATTGGGTATTTAACCCCCAAATGCAAAAACACTAATTTAAAAGGATACATGCTCTCCTATGTTTATTGTAGCATTATTTACAATAGCCAAATTATGGAAGCAGCCAGTGTCCATAGATAGATGAATGGATAAAGAGGTGTGTATGTGTGTAGGTACATATATAAGTGTGTGTGTGTGTGTGTGTGCATATATACACACAATGGATTATTATTCAACCATAAAAAGAATGAAATCTTGCCATTTGCAACAACACGGATGGAGCTAGAGAATATAATGCTAAGTGAAAGAAGCCGGAGAAAGATAAATACCATATAACTACCAATGGGTAGAATTTATTATTTTTATTATTTTTTAAAGATTTTATTTATTTATTTGTCAGAGAGAGAGAGAGTGTGCACAAGCAGGGGGAGCAGCAGGCAGAGGGAGAAACAGGCTCCCTGCTGAGCAAGAAGACCAATGAAGGACTCCATCCCAGGACCCAGGCAACACAACCCGAGCCGAAGGCAGATGCTTAACTGACTGAGCCACCCAGATGTCCCATGGGTAGAATTTAAGAAACAAAATGAACAGGGAAAAAAAGAGAGAGAGAGAGAGACAAACCAAGAAACAAACTCTTAACTATACAGAGCCAACTGATAGTTACCAGAGTGGAGGTGGATGAGAAGGGGGGAAATAGTTGATGGGATCAAAAAGTATGCTTATCACTATGAGCACTGAGTAATGTACAGAATGGTTGAACTGCTCACTATACTGTATACCTGAAACTAATTTAACACTATGTGCTAAACATGCTGGAATTTAAAACTTTAAAAAGTAAGTGGTTCATAAACAATGAATCTTGGGACACTGGGAAAAAAAGATACAAAATCTGAAGACTCTACAATGACTTAGCTTACAAACCTAAAACAAATAAAATATATTAAAAAGTTAGCCACCAGGCAAACTGGCAAGGAGATGGGTAATGTAACTATTAGAATATCTGAAAGTTAATCCACTGAGCCACCCAGGCGGGGTCCTGGGATTGAGCCCCGCATCGGCTCTGTCTGCCTACTTGTGATCTCTCTGTCAAATAAATAAATAAAATCTTAAAAAAAAAAAGAATATCTGAAAGTTAAAATACAGCTTTCCTAAGTTAAAAATTCAGCAGAATACTTAGAAAAAAAAGGCAAAACTGCAGAATATCTTTATAACCTCTGGAAAGTAAATAAGTAGCAATGGATCAACTGACCTCAACACAGCCCATAGAGGTTCCCCCCAGATTCATTTAGATTTATTCAACATACAACATTGCATAGGTTTAACGTGTGTATATATTGATTTTATCCATTTATATATTGCTACGCAGTTACCACTGTATTCTTAGCTGGTGGTTCCATCACATCAAATAACTATCATTTCTAAAAGAATATAAGAAATGGAAAAAAAAAGATAAGAGACACCAAAATAGAATGCAAAATTATAGTATAAATTCAAAAAATGAAATAAGAAATTTTCAGGGCACCTGGGTGGCTCAGTGGGTTAAGCTGCTGCCTTCGGCTCAGGTCGTGATCTCGGGGTCCTGGGATCAAGTCCCGCGTCGGGCTCTCTGCTCAGCAGGGAGCCTGCTTCCCTCTCTCTCTCTCTCTCTCTCTCTCTGCCTGCCTCTCTATCTACTTGTGATCTCTCTCTGTCAAATAAATAAATAAAATCTTTTTAAAAAATGAAAGAAGAAATTTTCAAAAGGCAGTATTGAAAGAAATAATAATTAATAGTTTTCTAGAACTTTTGAAAAATATTAATCCTCACATTAAGGAAGCTTAAGTTATTCTCTACATAAATATATAGATAGGGCGATACATGTATCTCCCTCTCTCTCTCTCTCCATATGCACGCACGCACACACACACACACACACACACACACACAGGTGAACTCCTTATATGTACATTATAGAAAAAAGGGGGAGAAAATCAAAGCAAAGAATATTAAAGCAGAGTGAAAGGGTAGTAATTCTAAACACGACATGATAAAAATTTAAATCAATGTCAGGATTCATGTTTACAATGCAAATCAATCCCTACAGAACATTTTCCATGTGCTCAGTGATAACAATTAGGTGTTCATATGCCACTAAGGTATCATTCCGGACTAACGAAAAAAAGAGCATTTCCAGACAAAAGAATACACAAGAAAGTTTACTACTGGTAGACTCTGGTAGAAAGTATTACACATAGTTTATGACAAAACTAAGCCTAGAATGAAAACAAGAGATTTAAGAAGAAATGGTGATAGAACAAGTAATACATTTTAAAAAAAATTATTTAACTGAAAATTACTGTGCTATTTTGAAATAGGCAGTAGCTTCAAAATAATAAAGTTCATCAACAAATAGAAAATGAAAATTCCAAAGAGGAATGGATAAAGTAGGAACAATGATAATTATTTAAGAGGGGTCAGAGCACATATATTGACCTGTATCCATCTTTAGATCCATTTAAAAATGAGGGTCATGATAAGTACTTGTCACAGCCAAGAAATCTAGGGATGTATGAGTGAGCTGGGGAGGTGGAGCACAGTGGGTAACAGAATTAAATCTATTTATGGGAGAATAAGAGATGGTGGACACTTCCTTACTGATGAAGCCAAGGAGGACGTGGCCAGGTAGGTAATCTGGAAAGGCTCCTGGATCCAGCTTGGAAAAAAGCAAAACATGCAGAAAGCTTGGGAGAGGGGAGCAAGGATTGAGAGTGGTTTATAGGAAGTCCAAATACAGAGCAATTGGAGTAAGTGACACCCTTCCACTCACACTCTTGGTCCTGTATCCCGTATTTGGCCATGTTAGATTACACAGAGGACAGAAATTAAGTGGTGCAGACTGTACCCAGCTCAGTGGAGAACTATAGGCCTCAACAGAACTTTACCACATTTCCTGAAAGAACTAGAGATCCTTTGGTAGATGCTGGTTCCAGAATTTAAATTATTTTCTTATTGCTACACACATGATACAAATCAGCAGCAGAGTAAGGAATGACCAAGAAGAACTAATAACACGAAAGGAGTGAAAACAATTAGAATTGCAGGCTTCAAGAGAAAATTTAAACATTTCAAATATGTATTTTCAGAATGACTCAAGAATGTATTGTTTACATAAAGCCAGAATATTACACAAAATGAACTACAAGAAAAAAAAAAAGGATGGGGTGGGGAAGAGAGTTTTAAAATTGTATACTCATTATGTAAACTAAAAATTTTTAAACATTAAACAATGCAAAAAAAGAAGGAAATTTTATTCAGAGTTTAAAAAATCTAAGAGTGATTAATTTTGAGAGAAAAGCAGCCTCGTGCAGCCTTCCAATAGTGTCCATATATGAATGGCATGAATTTGAGCTGTGGAGAAGGAGAAATACATAGAGCAGGAAGAGAAGTCATTTATAAAACCTGAGAGGGAAAAAACCCCCACAAATTTCACAATAAAAGGGACTATTCAGTGCCCTTGAGAATAGGTGGAAACTGTAACTAAATAAATCTTCCCCTTGATACATAACTTTGAAATGCAGAGCATTAAGTTTCTAGAGAGAAAGTATAAAACTGCATCAGATTTTCATCAGAGTGGAACCTACAAACAAAATTGTGCCATATCTTTAACATTTTGACTGTAAAATACTATTTGGAACCTAAAATCCTCTCTCTGCCAAGACAACCAGACAGAAATTTTACCTCCTATGTTTTCTCTCCTCCTGTGTCTTCCACGCTTTTCCTCCCTGCCTGCCTGCCTGCCACTCTCCCTATCTTCATTTCTTTTGGGGGATGTTGTTTGAACATATTAATAAGAGAAATGTAAGTTAAAAGTAAAATAAAAGAAGGCTATACCCACAATAGTGAAGTTCACCTAGAATTCCAGCAAAACAGAAATGGTAACTTCGTATGTGCACCAAGGAGACCTTGAAATACAACATTAAAATAAGAAGTTGAGTGACATCTAAAGAAATAATAGTCTTGAAGAAAAGGAACTGATTAGATACCAAAAAATATGTATGGAATAAACAGTCCATGCTAAAGAAAGCTCACATTACTTCAGTATAAGTAATATACTAATAAGGACAGCATAAAGGTGAAATAGAAACTCTGGAAAAAAAAAAAAAGAAAGAAACTCTGGAAAAAGACAATACAAACCTGATTTTTGGATATAAAATCACTGTAAAAAAATCACACTTTTGAGACCTTGATGATGAGTAAGAAGACAGAGTCCATTTCAACAAGATGTGAGTTCCATTCTTGAGCAGCTCAGAACTAGGACACTGACCCACAGAGAAACAAGTTTGTCATCATTATACTACTTTCTATACAAGTCGCATGGTTATAAGTCATAGAATTTTAACATTTATTATTTTTCCTTTTGGCTGAAAACTTCAATATTCAGCAGTGTAAATTTTAATCAGTCTAGACAAGGTGAAAGCTAAGATTATAACTGCCAGGAAAGGATTGATGGGAATGAGAAAGAACCATAGACAGAGGAATTTTCTTCATCTGAGAGGCAAATCAAGAGGCAGCATGTAATCCAGTTAGTACAAAAAATAGAAGTTTCAATGTATCATTTAAATATCCCAGAAGTAAGAAATTTTAAATGATATGAGTAGTGACACGATGGTGAATTTGATCTACACTCTTAACCATCCTAGCAGTAAGTCATGAGATAATTTCTAAAGATAAATAAAGAACACAGACCATGTTATTCAGTGATACAGAGGTAACAATCAGATTTGTGAGAAGTAGTTCTGGGCTGGGCTAGGACTCCAGCTTTTAATTATGATCCCTTATTTTTTGTTGCCATGCATATACCCATTGCTGTATATTAAATATGAAAAAAAACAAATGCAATGTAGTGTATACATGTCTGTTTTTGAAATTTTAATTATGACATTAATAACATTACAAATATATACCAAATATAGGCAGAATTTATTTTTATGGGCCAAAAAGTGATAGTTTTTCTACATTAATTTAAAATAAATCTAACAGTGTAAGAGGGTTCCCCTTTCTCCACATCCTCTCCAACACTTGTTGTTTCTTGTCTTGTTAATTTTGGCCACTCAATCTGGTATAAGGTGGTATATTAATGTGCTTTTGATTTGAATGGATATTTTTTTCATGAGTCTATTAGCCATTTGTGTGTCTTCTTTGGAGAAGTGTCTGTTCATGTCTTCTGCCCATTTTTTGACATGATTATCTGGTTTTTGGGTGTTGAGTTTGAGGAGTTCTTTATAGATCTTAGATATCAGCCCCCTCTTACACTGTTGGTGGGAATGCAAGTTTGTGCAGCCACTTTGGAAAACAGTGTGGAGATTTCTTAAGAAATTAAAAATAGAGTTACCCTATGACCCTGCAATTGCACTACTGGGTATTTACCCCAAAAATACAGATGTAGTGAGAAGAAGGACATATGTACCCCAATGTTCATACCAGCAATGGCTACAATTGCCAAACTGTGGAAAGAGCTAAGATGCCCTTTGACGGATGGATGGATAAAGAGGATATGATCCATATATACAATGGAATATTATGCCTCCATCAGAAAGAATGAATAACCAACTTTTGTCTCAACATGGACGGGACTGGAAGAGATTATGCTGAGTGAAATAAGTCAAACAGAGAAAGTCAATTATCATATGGTTTTACTTACTTGTGGAGCATAAGGAATAACATGGAGGACATTAGGAGAAGGAAAGGGAAAATGAATTGTGGGAAATCAGAGGGGGAGATAAACATGAGAGACTGTAGACTCTGAGAAACTAACTGAGGGTTTTGGAGGGGAAAGGGGTGGGGGGTTGGGTGAGCCTAGTAGTGGGTGTTAAGGAGGGCACATATTGCATGGAGCACCAGGTGTGGTGCATAAACAATGAATCTTGGAACACTGAAAAAATTAAATTAAATTAAAAAATCAAATAAATCTAACATAATTTTCAGTATTGACCTTTACTCACTCTCAATTTACTCACATGTTCTGCCTATAATCAAATTTAACAGTTTTTATATAAGCATATAGTGTTCATTTCTTTATCACATTTAATTAGTCTCAATTTGTCAGTGGATACTTAACAAAACTTAGTCTACATGGCAGTGATATTAGATAAAATACTGTATTAGATAATAGACAAGGACTAAATGATTTTATCCAAATAAATCAATTACTGAGCAACTGATATCAATTCAACTAGGAAATTCATCATTGGCTTTACTTCAGCCAGTATTTATAATGAATTAACCAAGGGTAATTCTCTTGAAAAGATCTGCCAACCAATAAACTCATCAAATACATTATAGCATTATTCTTCTTCCACATCAAAAATTATGAACAGGTTTAGTGTTTTTAATCAATATTCATCTACTTTCTAATAAGTACTGGTGTGGTTTTAAAATGGAAAAAGGCAAAGAATTGACAAGCTATTTTAGAATCAGAAGCAACTATGTGGAAAATACCAAAGTAGAGGTGGTTTCATGGGTGTGCAATAGGCATCACACAGCGTCCCAAGCTGGGGAGAACCTCACACTTGGTTTCATGCTCTGCTGTGATTGTCTTGTAAATGTTAGTCATTTAACATAAGGCCCCACATTTTCATTTTCTACTGGGTCCTGCAAATTATGTAGATGGACCTTCAACAAATGATGTGCTTAGAGAAAGAACACAAGTACGCCTATCTCAAAGAAAATCTGAATTACTCTACTTTTACTCTCCTAATGTCTTGACCTTAATTTTTTTCCTACAGTTTTTACTTCTTGGGTCCCTAGAGACCAAAAGCCAAATTAATATGAATAATGAGTAAGTTTAATACTTAAAATACATAGTTTAGAAAAGAAAGTGTTGGGGCACCTGGGTGGCTCAGTGGGTTAAGCCTCTGCCTTCGGCTTAGGTCATGATCTCAGGGTCCTGGGATCGAGTCCCACATTGGGCTCTCTGCTCAGCAGTCAGCCTGCTTCCTCCGCTCTCTCTGCCTGCCTCTCTGCCTACTTGTGATCTCTTTCTCTGTCAAATAAATAAATAAAATCTTTAGAAAAAAGAAAGAAAGAAAAGGAAGTGTTATAGAGGGATGAACTTTTTTTCTAGAGTTTTAAATATTTTTTCTCTTTTATTTCACTAGGTTATTATTCAACATTTTCTTTAGCCCAGATTTAGGTATGAAGTCTATAAGATATTCACATACAAATAGTTTCCTCTGATGTTAAAAATGGAGTTTTTTTGTGTCTGTTCCATGTTTTAGCTCTATTAAAAAGACTTTTGAAAACCAATTTAAAATTTAAACATAGATTTATTATGTCATGCCTCTGGCCATGTAGGCTTAGAAATAATGTATTAAAATTAGTTTGATCTATTATTCCTTTGTTCTCAGGAAAGAATCTTAACTCATCTAGACTATAATTATTTTTCTAAACTAATTTAGTCCTAGTGTTCCAAGATCAAAGGCCAGAGTGTGTACATGAAGTAATTTGCTGTCTCCTCCAATGGATAAGAAAGAGAAAATTATCCACCTGTGACCTCAGTCTTTCAGGAATACTGGTTTAAAAAAAGAAGCAGATTAGTTAATCAAAAGTAGTTGATTAGTTGATCATGGTATCCACTGAAAAATTACCAACACCAAAGCTCACATTTTAATTATATTCAGTAATTAGGATTTGAGGACTTAAAGGTTATTCATCTAAGTTTCTCTGAAGATCAGAACTCTGATTACTCTTGAAACACATGCAGGGAATATAAGTTGCAAATATGGTGGCCTGTGCTATATATGGGCTATCTTATTTTACCTAAGTGTAAGAATTTTTTCCCTTGCTTTTGGAAAAATTTTGCTTCTCTGTTATGTGTGACTACTTAGCAGATTTGTACTTAAAAATGCACAGGGTGTTTCTCAAGATATTCTACCTGAATATGGTAAACCTGTCCCTTAAAGTTACCTAACGAGCAGTTTCCCTAACATAACAGAACTTAAACTACTAAAATCATTTATGAGAGGAAACGTGCTTGGAAAACATAAAGGAATAAGAAATAGTAGGTATAGGAGACCAAAAGAACTTCTCGTTTAGCATGTCCTCCAAGACCCTATTCACTCTTTAAGTCACACACAGCTTTTAGCCAAGCCTGAGACTGTTCATTTTACAGATAAAATGGACAATAATGTAAACTATATTTTAATATAAATTGTGCTCTGGATATGAACCAACAAATTACCATCTGTATATTAGAAAGTCAGATCTGAAGGGCAGATAATTCAGCTTTATGTAAGATTAGTATCTAGATGAAGAGTTAGCTAAGCATAAATGAAGATCATCAGACTGACCAGGTGATCTTGGAGTCCATTCCATTTATAACGTGATGTGTTACTGCTTGACTTCACACTTGAATAATCAAGTAACATAACAAAGCTTTTTTTTTTCCTTCATTTTATTTATTTTTTTCAGTGTAACAGTATTCATTCTTTTTGCACAACACCCAGTGCTCCATGCAAAACGTGCCCTCCCCATTACCCACCACCTGTTCCCCCAACCTCCCACCCCTGACCCTTCAAAACCCTCAGGTTGCCCCAACCTCCCACCCCTGACCCTTCAAAACCCTCAGGTTGTTTTTCAGAGTCCATAGTCTCTTATGGTTCGCCTCCCCTCCCCAATGTCCATAGCCCGCTCCCCCTCTCCCAATCCCACCTCCCCCCAGCAACCCCCAGTTTGTTTTGTGAGATTAAGAGTCATTTATGGTTTGTCTCCCTCCCAATCCCATCTTGTTTCATTTACTCTTCTCCTATCCCCCTACCCCCTAGATTTCTACAAAAGTCACAAGTAATACAGTGTCATTTTCAGAAATCTATGACAGCCCTTAAATTTATGCCTTTCTATTATAAATATTTAAGTGACTATGTTTCTGATATTCTGTTATCATTTTACCTACATCTTCAAACAAGACGATTAACACTAAAATAGTATGTTGCCTGTTCATGTGACATATGATTTCATATTTTCATATCTGTATATTACTAAATATTTTAATACTATCAAGAACAAGTATACAGTAAATATTTATAATAGAAAGGCATAAATTTAAGGGCTGTCATAGATTTCTGAAAATGACACTGTATTACTTGTGACTTTTGTAGAAATCTATTTTCTTATTCCTTCTGTTAGAGACAGGCGGTATTAATCCTGTGCCTACTTGGTGCCAATAAATGGGAGGTGTGGACAAGGCTCATCACAAAGAGGCCAGGGAGTGTCAATAAGGGAGTTGACAGTGGTTGGAATTAAGAAAATGCAAAACCTCACTATCTAAATCAGCTTTTAAATTACCAGTCCCTTGGGGCACCTGGGTGGCTCAGTGGGTGAAGCTGCTGCCATCAGCTCAGGCCATGATCTCAGGGTCCTGGGATCAAGCCCTGCATCAGGCTCTCTGCTCAGTGGGGAGCCTCCTTCCTCCTCTCTCTCTGCCTGCCTCTCTGCATGCTTGTGATCTCTGTCTGTCAAATAAATAAATAAAATCTTAAAGAATAAAATAAAAAATAAAATACCAGTCCCTTATCGCTTTACCTCAGGGTTCATATGAATACAAAGGCAGTCAGACAGTCTGAATCTAGTAAGTGGGTGATGACATCACTTTCTAATAAAAAAGAGAAAATAGACTTAACAAGGTTAGTTGTCTGCACAATCTTTCTGATTATTTGTAATGCTAATACTAAATACATCACTTGAGCAACTTCATTTTAAGCTAAGTAATCTGGGGGTCCTAAGATCCATTTACAGGCCCTGAGTGAGCACTCTTTACTATCCTTACAGCGATGATCACAGTATTTCTTTCTCATTTCTGATTTTTATTGCTGGTATTTTAAGTTCCTTAAGGGCAGCGACAAATCTGTCTTGATGAGTGGTATATGTCCATTGTCCAAAAAATGCCAGTCACTCAAGAAATGTTTGGTGAGCGAAATCAGGAACACAATTGTTTTAGTTCACTAAAGTTTAGTCAAACAATTGTTTGCTGAACACCTGAGAAATGTTGAGATAACAAAGATTAATAAAGCACAGCACTGCCATAAGAAGCAGACGCATTGAGAGTCTATGCTACTCTGTACCTAATAGCCCATTAGGCTCTAAGTCTATATAAGATGCTATGGGAAGCAAATAATACATTATAGATTAATTTAAAAAAAAAAAAGATGCTACAGGAGCACAGTCAGAACTCAGCCAGCAAGTTCCAAGACTTTCTGTCTAAACTGAATCTTAAAATGAAATCAAGTGTTTGCCAGTAAAATCAGGATGATAAAAGCATTTTAGGCCAGAGGAACAGAATACAAAATTTCAAAAGCATGAGAAAACATGATGTTTGGGGGGAAAATTAAGTCACTACTTTTTTAATAAAGCAATGGTTCAAAGTCACTTTTGTCAAATGTTTCTAATTAGAAGGGTTATAAGACTACAGTATCCAATTTTATATGTAAGTTAATTTTTACCAAGAAAAAGTATCAGGACATGAAAAAGAAGTTGTACCATTTGTGGATATTTGGGCTCAGCGCAACACAGCAGAATGCAAACAATGGCTCTAAGCATAAAACAGGCAGTAAGCATAAAACAGGCAGCTCTCAGAGGTGCTCTCAAGAAGAAAATACATATTATAGTTCATACATAAAATGTTCATTATTGTATTTTTTCTAACTATGATCAAAGAGGAATAAGCTGTTTCCTACATAGCTCATCTATATCCTTTAAATAAATACTCCTTAAATACATTCCTCTTATATGGTGGAATTTTTCTCCTAGTAGATTATGTATTACTGTGTACAAATTATATTGGGCAATGAACAACTCATCATTACAGAAATACTTGGAACATTACAATGAGGGGAATTTTTAGAGTTGCTTCTACCTTAGCCTGTTTATAAACTTTAGAAATAAGGAAAGAATAGTTGTTATTCTAAAATCTACTTAATGTTCTGCTTTAGGTGTCTTGAAAGTCTTCATTTTTAAATAAGGGCCCTGCATTTTCATGTTACATTCTGTCAAATTATGACAGACAAATTATGTAGCCAGTCTTGCTTGCTTCTCTTTCACTTAATACAGAGAATTATTTGTTGTTTTGTTATTAGGAAGATTTAATGGCTTTCACAATAAAAAAAGATCTCTCCCAACTCTGTTTCCATTTGTAGATATAGATAGATTTCCATTAACCACCAGGGTAAAACAAGAAATTATCATGACAATTCAAAGTTATCAATAGATTCTCTGATATTAAAATTAAAATCCTGACTCAAAAGGTGTTAGAATTTAATATGTATTGGTCTGAAAATGAGAGAAGTATTTTTTTTCTTTTCTGAAACCTCAGTCAACACAATCGGCTCTCATGTGAAAGAGTTGCAAATTTTAATCCCAACTATATTTCTAAAGAAAGTTCCACATTTAGGTAGAATGATAGAAGCTGTATTAGCTAACTTTTCTTGCAGAAACTAAAACAAGTGTCTTTTTTAAAGATGTTTAAATCAATCAAAAAAATACAAAGGCATCTGGGATTTAAGGAGTGTCACCATCACAGAAATAAAATTAAATGAGCGGCAAAGTCCTCACATAATCTCATCTTGAAATAAATACTACTTGCATTGGAGGGGGTACTGAGAATGTTATAGAGGACAGCAAAGAGACTGTAGCACTAATCAGGGTTTCCAGAATATACACAGTGAAGACAAAAATTGGTTTCACACCCGACAAAAATGAGGGATTAAGTTTAAAATTCAGGCTTTCATGAGGGACTTTGAAAGAGGTAAACTCTAGAAGGAAAAAAACAGACAGACCAATCTGAGCTGGAGTAAGATGATCTGACTATACTCCATTTGGCTAAAGGAAGAAAATTAAATGTAGCGTGGAGAAACCAAACAACATTGTGAGCCTTTGCTATTGTTCATGTGTGCTGCATTCAATAACAACTGTCCTAGGAAGAAATGACCAAGTGACAAAAATCAGGATGAACAGAGATAACCCAATAAAGCCACAAGTGATCCAAACATGGAGTTTTGAAAAATGTACTTCAATTACTATTTTTATTAAAATAAATTTAAAAAAAGATGGATAAAAAAAAGATGGATAATTTCACCAAGGAATTAGCATTCGCTTAAAAAAAGCAAATACTCTTAAACATTAAAACATAGTATCTACAAATAGATGTTGAAGATATAATGGAAGAAAGGATTAGGGAATTCAAAGACTGATAATCAGAAGACAGCCAGAAAAAAAAAAAGGAAAAAAAGAAAAAAAAAAAGAAGAAGAAGATGATGCACCCAAAACTATAAGATACCTAGGAATAAACCTAACCAAAGAGGCTAAGAATCTATATGCAGAAAACTATAAAGTACTCATGAAAGAAATTGAGGAAGACACAAAGAAATGGAAAAATGTTCCATGCACCTGGATTGGAAGAATAAATATTGTGAAAATGTCTATGCTACCTAGGGGCGCCTGGGTGGCTCAGCGGGTTAAAGCCTCTGCCTTCAGCTCAGGTCATGATCCCAGGGTACTGGGATCGAGCCCCACATCGAGCTCTCTGCTTAGCGGGGAGCCTGCTTCCTCCTCTCTCTCTCTGCCTGCCTCTCTGCCTACTTGTAATCTCTATCTGTCAAATAAATAAATCTTTAAAAAAAAAGTCTATGCTACCTAAAGCAATCTACACATTTAATGCAATCCCTATCAAAATACCCTCCATTTTTTTCAAAGAAATGGAACAAATAATCCTAAAATTTATATGGAACCAAAAAAGACCTCGAATAGCCAGAGGAATATTGAAAAAGAAAGCCAAAGTTGGTGGCATCACAATTCCAGACTTCAAGCTCTATTACAAAGCTGTCATCATCAAGACAGCATGGTACTGGCACAAAAACAGACACATAGATCAATGGAACAGAATAGAGAGCCCAGAAATAGACCCTCAACTCTATGGTCCACTAATCTTTGACAAAGCAGGAAAGAATGTCCAATGGAAAAAAGACAGCCTCTTCAACAAATGTTGTTGGGAAAATTGGACAGCCACATGCAGAAAAATGAAATTGGACCACTTCCTTACACCACACACGAAAATAGACTCAAAATGGATGAAGGATCTCAATCTGAGAAAGGAATCCATCCAAATCCTTGAGGAGAACACAGGCAGCAACCTCTTCGACCTCAGCCACAGCAGCATCTTCCTAGGAACACTGGCAAAGGCAAGGGAAGCAAGGGCAAAAATGAACTATTGGGATTTCATCAAGATCAAAAGCTTTTGCACAGCAAAGAAAACCGTTAACAAAACCAAAAGACAACTGACAGAGGGGAGAAGATATTTGCAAACAACATATCAGATAAAGGGCTAGTGTCCAAAATCTATAAGGAACTTAGCAAACTCAACACCCAAAGAACAAACAATCCAATCAAGAAATGGGCAGAGGACATGAACAGACATTTCTGCAAAGAAGACATCCAGATGGCCAACAGACACATGAAAAAGTGCTCCACATCCCTCAGCATCAGGGAAATACAAATCAAAACCACAATGAGATATCACTTCACACCAGTCAAAATGGCTAAAATTAACAAGCCAGGAAATGAGAGATGCTGGTGAGGATGTGGAGAAAGGGGAACCCTCCTACACTGTTGGTGGGAATGCAAGCTGGTGCAACCACTCTGGAAAACAGCATGGAGGTTCCTCAAAATGTTGAAAATAGAACTACCCTATGACCCAGCAATTGCACTACTGGGTATTTACCCTAAAGATACAAACATAGTGATCTGAAGGGGCACATGCACCTGAATGTTTATAGCGGCAATGTCCACAATAGCCAAACTATGGAAAGAACCTAGATGTCCATCAACAGATGAATGGATAAAGAAGATGTGGTATATATACACAATGGAATATATGCAGCCATCAAAAGAAATGAGATCTTGCCATTTGCGACAACATGGATGAAACTAGAGGGTATCATACTTAGTGAAATAAGTCAATAAGAGAAAGACAACTATCATATGATCTCCCTGATATGAGGACATGGAGACACAACATGGGGGGTTAGGGGGATAGGAGAAGAATAAATGAAACAAGATGGGATTGGGAGGGAGACAAACCATAAGTGACTCTTAATCTCACAAAACAAACTGGGGGTTGCTGGGGGGAGGGGGGGTTGGGAGAGGGAGAGGGGAGTTATGGACATTGGGGATGGTATGTGCTATGGAGAGTGCTGTGAAGTATGTAAACCTGGCGATTCACAGACCTGTACCCCTGAGGATAAAAATACATTATATGTTTATAAAAAAAATAAGAAATAAATAAAAAATTAAAAAAAATTAAAAAAAAAAAAAGAAAAGAAGATGACAGCCAGGTAGAAAACAGAGATGAAGCTTATATTAAAGTCTGAAAGAAACACATGGACATTGTAGAAAGATTCAAAAAGTGTGTAATTACAGTTCCAGAATAGAGAAGATGAGAGAATGGAGGTCTTAAGAAATGCAAGCTGAAAATTTTCCAAAATTTATGAAACTTATCAATCCACAATTTCAAAAATGAGTATGAATGCACAGACAAAAAGCACAGGCAGGCATCTATAATTAAAACTCTGAAACCCAAATGAAAGAATACTTTAAGCAATAGAGAAAATAACACCAATTTCCTTCAAACAAATAACTATAAGCTTAAAAATGTACTTTCAATATAAATTTCTATGTTATATAAATTTATTAATTTTTCTTCCCCTCCCTGCATTACACTTTTGTTCTAATGGGTCTCAAAATCTGTCACAGATTTTTGGTCAGGTTGTTTCCATTAAAAAGTACTGATTTTAAAAACTAGTAACTTAAAACTGCTACACACACACACACACACACACACACACACACACGCGCGCGCGCGCACGCAACGCACACAATAAGCAAATGGTCCACAAAACTTCCTTTTTTTTTTTTAAAGATTTTATTTATTTATTTGACAGACAGAGATCACAAGTAGGCAGAGAGGCAGGCAGAGAGAGAGAAGGGGAAGCATGCTCCCTTCCAAGCAGAAAGCCCAATGCAGGACTTGATGCCAGGATCCTGGGATCATGACCTGAGCCAAAGGCAGAGGTCATTTTTTTTTAAGATTATTTATTTATTTATTTGACAGATAGAGATCACAAGTAGACAGGCAGGCAGAGAGAGAGGAAGGGAAGCAGGCTCCCTGCTGAGCAGAGAACCTAATGCGGGGCTCGATCCCAGGACCCTGGAATCATGACCTGAGCTGAAGGCAGAGGCTTTAACCCACTGAGCCACCCAGGTGCCCCGGCAGAGGTCTTTTTTTGTTTGTTTGTTTATTTTATTGATTTATTTGATAGAGAGAGATATCACAAGTAGGCAGAGAGGCAGGCAGAGAGAGAGGGAAGAAACCTCTAATTATAAAATACTGCTGAGCAGTATTTTATAATTACAGTATTTTATAATTAGAGGTTTTATGTTTTAATTTCATGTTTCTTTATATGATACAATCTCATTTTAACTAAAATGTGTATTTTGGAAGGTTTGTATTTTTATTCTAGTTACTACCTTTGTACTTCTAACTCATGAATGTCCTCAGTTTCCAGTTTCAATACTCAAACTTTTAATACCTGGTTTGTCAGTTTTTAATGGGATCCTTTATTTCCTATCTTTTTTTTTAAAGATTTTTTTATTTATTTATTTGACAGAGAGAGAGATCACAAGTAGGCAGAGAGGCAGGCAGAGAGAGAGGAGGAAGCAGGCTCCCTGCAGAGCAGAGAGCCCGATGCGGGGCTCGATCCCAGGACCCTGAGATCATGACCTGAGCCGAAGGCAGCGGCTTAATCCACTGAGCCACCCAGGCGCCCCTTTTATTTCCTATCTTTGACCTATACATGTATCAAGGATTAGTATAATGTTATACATCAATTTAAAAAGAATCAATGAGCTCATCCAAATTCCTTCTATTTCCTTTTTCCTCCCATTAAAAAAAGTTGTGCTATGTCACTATCTATGGATTTTGTACATTAGTAGTCCATCCTCATCTCCATTTTTCAGCATTAAATTTGAATTGCATACATTAAAATGTTCAGTATCTGTCTGTCTGTTGAAGTTTTCCCAGGCATCTCTTGCTGTAATGGAGCTCATTCTAATTTCCCCAAGAAGGTCTTGTTAGTAAAGAATTCCCTAAATTCATCTGTGTTTAGAAGTTTTTCTATAACCTTTTTATTTAAGAAATATTTAACTAGATATAAAATCCTTGGTTCACACCTTCTTTTAATGATATTTTGTGAATCCTGTTCCATTATGGTCTTGCTCTGAATGTTGCTTTTCAAAAATTGAATGTCAGTCTTATTCCTTTTTTTTAAGATTTAATCTATTTATTTGATACAGAGAGAGAGAGATCACAAGTAGGCAGAGAGGCAGGCAGAGGGAGAAGGGGTAGCAGGATCCCTGCTGAGCAAAGAGCTGGCCGATGCAGAACTCGATCCTAGAACCCTGAGATCATGACCTGAGCCGAAGGCAGAGGCTTAACCCACTGAGCCACTCAGGCGCCCCCAGTCTAATTCCTTTTTGCCCTGTAAGTTATTTCATCTTTTTTGCTAACGGTCTCGATTATTCTTTTCATCTCTCTCTTCAAAGTTAAATAGTTTTACCAGGATACTTCTAAGACCTAATCATTCTGAGATAATTTTCTCCTGTTTGCCCACAATTTGTAGATTCAGGTCTTCCTTTATTTTCAAAAAGATACTTGAGATTCTAGTCTAAAATCTTGGTTATATTCCATTATTTCCCCCCCAAGAGGTACCTTTCTTTTTCCTTTTTTCTCTCAGATGCTCTGTGTCTCGAAGACAAGCAACGTCATATTGTAAGAACCTAAGTTTCTTCTGTGACAGTCATGCTGTGATAATTCTGAATGCTTTATTTTAAAAAGTATTTTCTCTATGATACTTGTCATACTTCTCCTGGCAGTTGTTTTAGATTAACTTTAGCTCTATCACTAGTTCGTCTGTTCTCTCTTCATAACTCTTCCTCCTCCCCCCTTTCTCCCTCTCATCCTTCCCTTTCCTCCTCCTCCTCCTCTCTTTCTCTCTGCTTTTTTCAACACAAAGACTTGCAGCAGGACAGGATTAATATACAGTGTACACCAGAATCTAGCGACTTCTCTATTTTCCCTACTTTTAATTTACAGTTTGGGCATTCTCTGTTTTTTTTTTATGATTTTTAGGACATTCTTTTCTTTTTCTTTTTTGTTTTAGGAGAAAATATTGGAAGATACAGACCTAGGTATCTACCATTGTGTTATCCATCTGGAGACCTTTTAAATATATTCTGTGATACAAGGGGAAATCTATATATATTTTCATTTTCCCTCCTTCATACCAAAATGAAATCACCCTATGCATACTATGATGTATTCCTTTTAAAAATCTACATGTACACTGAAAGTCTTTCCATAGTCTTTCCATTTAGACCTATTTATCATATATAATGTATATGTTACTAAAAATTTTTACATGGTGTTAAACAGAACAGTTGGGAGAAAAAAGAGTTAGGGACAGTGTACTCAGTATGAGTGGAACTTACAGCTGGAATACCAACACCAATTCCTAAGGAAAAATACTAGTATAGGTAAGCATGGGAGACTATCAAATATTGGAGCACTGTAATAAATATCTGATCTTACCTAAAAAATTTGTGAAGATAGCTCAACAGAGGGGATGTAAGGAAGAGCTGAAGATACAGAACTATGGGCAAATTAGAGAAGAGCACCCAATATCACTTGTAAGTCAAAGCCTGTGACAAAAAAAATGTGGAGTAGATTTGCATCATGTATGTGTAGCACCCTATTTCAGGTGACACTTTCTCTTACATTCAACTGTTGGTACTTGTTAGCACAAAGTATTAAAATGCTGGGAAAATTCTTATATCAAGATACAGTCCATCAGAAAGTGATACTCATTCCTCTATTTACTAATCACATATGAACTTATTTGTATTTCATCAATAGATTAAGTTGCATTCCACTCCCCCTTACACGCAATTGAAATGTTAAATAGAATTTCAAAAAAAATGCTGTATCAGCTATTTTCTACTTCATTTATAGGTGGTGGATGTCATGAATTTCTAAGGTTCTTGTGTATATTCCAAATTATTCGTTTGTTTGGAATTTTTTACTTCTGACTCTGGACTCAGTTTTCTTGTTCCACTAATGACATGTTTTCCAACTTCTTAAACTGCATGGTCATCATCTCCCTCATTTTCTTTGGCTTTATAGGTTTTTACTTTTTGTTTGAAGCCAGTGACATTTTTATTGATATAAACCACCTATTAATTATGAAAGTCTCCTTAAATATTCCATGTGCAATTATTCTTGTAACCTTCATAACCATCAATAGAAAGGAAAACACTCTTCTTTTTAAGGTTACTAGCTTATACATTCTGATGAAAAGAAACAATTTTAAACCACCAGGATAGAACTCTCAATGTAACATTTTGGTTAACAATCTGAGAGTGTAACAACCTAGATTTTAATTTTGGTTTTGGCCTTTACTAAGTGTGCAACTTTCAACAGGTAACTTAACCTTTTTGATAGTCAAATTTTATATGTATAGATTAGGCATATTAAGTGTGAGTAGAGAGCTTGATAAGACTTTACAAATGCTATATTTATAAATGCACTGCAGAGGATACATTCAATAAATTAGTTTTTTCCTCTTTTCAAGCCTTATAGGATGTGTATTAGCATGACTCAACAGTTAGGTAGAAAATAACCCTCATGATATAAAGGTGATAGGTTTGATGCTAGCATGGGTCATTGCTCAAAAATGTACTCATTTTTAATTTTTGCTGTGTAGAGTTTAAACTTTGGAGAAAAAGGGAGCTATGTTCAATCACGTCTACCATCTTGCAAACAGTCAGTTATAACTGTCTTGGATGGTGATGAATGCCTTCTATTACCTAGTAAAAAAGTTGAGTGTGAATGTAACTTATGAATGTGACACCACAATTTTATGGAAGAATTTTATAAACCTTTCCCATGTGCTTCTGAATATACTATACATATAACCTAGAATTCCACTGTTAATAATGTCAGCCAACCACGAACCTAAAATCATATTTAGGAAATTGGAGACAGCTGTGGACATCAAGGATTTCTACAGTCAGCAACACTCTATCAGCTCATCAGATCATTGTCTTGAGACTACTACAGAACTTAGTGATTTGGTTTAGTCAGCCTTGTGGTTCAAGGTTTCTTCTTTATCAGCACCATTTCATATGATCCTTGAACACAGGAATAAGGATTACAGAGTACTACCTAATTTACTTTTTAAAATGATATTTCAGTGAGATGCTGACCTTAGCCTTTTGGGCAAAGACTGAAATTTCCAACAACTTTATCATCAGCAGTAATGGACAAACTTCAAAAACCTTAAATAGGTCTTAAACTGCTTTCACATCATTATCCATCTGTCCAAAGGATCTTTATTTTTGAATATGGATTTTGTAAGTGAACTATTTCTCAGTGCCTTCTACAAAAAGTTTCTATACAGCCTAATGATAAAAGACCGTTACTTTAAAATGTTAAGCCTAAAGTTGCGAGTCTGATTTTATTTATTTTTATTTTATTTTATTTATAATTAACACCAAGGAAATAAAAACAACCATTAGAAATTATTACCAACAGTTATATGCCAATAAGTTAAGGAACATAGATGAAACGGATGCATTTCTGGAAACCTATAAACGTCTAAAACTGAATCAGGAAGAAATTGACAACCTGAATAGAGCAGTATCTAGTAACGAGATTGAAGCAGTGATCAAAACCTCCCAAAAAACAAGAGCCCAGGACCTGACAGATTCCCTGGGGAATTCTACCAAACTTTCAAAGAAGAAATAACACCAATTCTTCTGAAGCTGTTTCAAAAAATTAAAGCAGAAGGAAAACTTCCAGACTCTTTTTATGAAGTCAGCATTACCCTGATCCCTAAACCAGGCAAGGATCCCACCAAAAAGAATTCCAGACCAATATCCCTGATGAATATTGATGCCAAGATTCTCAACAAGATCCTAGCTAATAGGATCCAACAGTACATTAAAAAGATTATCCACCATGACCAGGTGGGATTCATCCCTGGGTTACAAGGATGGTTCAACATTCACAAATCAATCAATGTGATAGAACAAATAAACAAGAGAAGAGAGAAGAACCACAGGGTCCTCTCCATTGATGCAGAAAAAGCATTTGACAAGATACAGCATCTGTTCCTGATTAAAACGCTTCAAAGTATAGGGATAAAGGGAACATTCCTCAACTTTATCAAATCTATCTGTGAAAAACCCACAGCAAATATCATCCTCAATGGGGAAAAGCTGACAGCTTTTTCTTTGAGATCAGGAACAAGACAAGGATGCCCACTCTCACCACTCTTGTTCAACATAGTGTTAGAAGTCCTAGCAACAGCAATCAGACAACAAAGAGAAATAAAATTTATTCGAACTGGCAATGAAGAAGTCAAACTCTCTGTCTTCGCAGATGACAAGATACTTTATATGGAAACCCCAAAAGACTCCACCCCCAAAGTACTAGAACTCATACAGCAATTCAGTAATGTGGCAGGATTCAAAATCAATGTACAGAAATCAGTTGCTTTCCTATACACTAACAATGTTAATACATAAAGAATCAGTTCCATTTACTATAGCACCAAGAACCATAAGATACCTGGGAATAAACCTAACCAAAGAGGTAAAGGATCTGTACTCAAGGAACTATAGAACACTCATGGAATAAATTGAAGAAGACACAAAAAGATGGAAGAGCATTCCATGCTCATGGATCAGAAGACTAAACATTGTTAAAATGTCTATACTACCTAGAGCAATCTATACTTTTAATGACATCCCAATCAAAATTCCACTGACATTTTTCAAAGAGCCAGAGCAAACAATCCTAAAATTTGTATGGAATCAGAAGAGACCCTGAATTGCTAAGGAAACGCTGAAAAAGAAAAACAAAACTGGGGGCATCACATTGCCTGATTTCAAGCTTTACTACAAAACTGTGATCACCAAGACAGCATGGTACTGGTGCAAACAGACACAGAGACCAATAGAACAGAGTAGAGAGCCCAGATATGGACCCTCAACTTTATGGTCAACTAATCTTTGACAAAGCAGGAAAAAATATACAGTGGAAAAAAGACAGTCTCTTCAATAAGTGGTGCTGGGAAAATTGGACAGCTATGTGTAGAAGAATGATTTTATTTATAATAAACTTCGCAAAATGACTGGATTACCTATTTGGGTAGGTTTGTCTTCATAAAATCTCAATGTACATATTCAATAATGTAACTGTTCTAATGTTAATAAAACCCTTGCAATATTAGCAATTTTTCTTAACACCTAGGATTTTAGATTGATATAAAATATGTATCTTTTAATATAGTTTAGTCAAATTTTATCCTTTCCCAGAATAATATACAAATATCATACTGGCTTTCCAGCAAATATAGGTCTTTGAATTAGACACATGTTTAATTCTATTAAGTCATACATTTCATATCTCATAAGTAGGTCAGGATACATTTGAGATATGGATTGCTAATATAGGTAAGTCATTTGAATTCATCTTTTATTCACTCAACATATGTTTTCTATGTGCTTCCTATATACCAGGCATGTTTTTAGGGTCTGTGGACATGGCAAGAGAAAATAAATGAAGCAATTTCCAACAGATGTGGAGCTTGCATTTTAAGAGTGGTGGGAGAAAAACAGTAAGATACCACACACGCATATATAAACGTATGTGCGCTTAAACTATCACACACACACACACACACACACACACACACACACACACACACACAGTAACTAAGAAAACTGGAATAGGTTAGCAATGTAGAAGACAGGAGACTAACACATAGTTGCTGGGCCTGGGAAATTAAGTGCAGGGTTTGGGGGCAGCCCACTCCTAGCACACCAAGGTGCTGACTCCCAACTCCATTCCTTCCACAGGCATTTCTTCCACAAGGAGTGCCTTAGCTCCGCTTGTCCCTCATCTGCCCATCGTATGGAAACATAAGGACTGCAGCAGAGGTGAAGTGTCTCCCTTGGGGCTGGCCCTTAGTAAGGCCCTGCGGTATGGACAGGAGGCCTTGGGCAGCTGTTAGGAGCAGCAACGCTATAAAGAAAGGAGGGAAGCGGGCCCAGGTAAGCAGGGGCCCAAACAAGGCAGCTGGACTGGCCACAGAGTACTGCAGGAGAACGGTGGAGCACCAGCTAGCACAGCTCAGGTGGAGCCTGCGACCGCCATCTACTTCCGGGATTCAAAACTAGTTTCCGGAAGCCAGGATGGCATCCCTGTGACAACCAATGTAGGGGGTCTTTGAATCCCCTGTCTTAGAGCTAGGGAAACAGCTCTGATTCTGATGCACTAGTGCTTCTCCCTCACTGCTAGGGAGAAATCTAGGTGCTGTTATCTGGGAAAATGTGGAACGTGCCCCTGGGGGCCAAATTGAACAAAAGGAAGATGCTCCAGACCAGTGACCATAGCTTGGTGTTCTCCCTGTAGTTCCTGCTACTGTCCTAGGATCTATTAATTCCTTTGCAAAACTGCTCTAAATGGCTATCATCCTGATGTTTTTCGTTATCCAGGATACCGCAATTCTCTTCAACATCAGCATCATTTTCCTCCTGTTCGCCAACACCTTTGGCTGGCCTGGGCTGTCGTCTTCTGACAGATACAGGAGAAGAATGAGGCACAAACAAGTCAGCTGTAAGAGAATGTAGCAGGGGGCGACAGTCCTTTCTACTGTCGTCCCCAGCTCCCTTTCTCTTGCAACCAACGTCTTTGTGCCTCATTCTTCTCCCATGCGCCATCAGGAGGTGGCACTGGGCAACTCTATATTCCATAAGTTCAAAGGGACCGCCCTCCTCACAGCTGTGTTCTTCGCCCCCAGCATCTTCCTTCATGTCTGGGTCATGACTTTATGCTGGAAAAATTCCCAGCTTTGTCAGGAGAAAGGGACTCAAACTCTGTATTCCGGAGACTAGCATGGCAGTGTTATATGGTTACTTCTGCAAATGGACAGCTGTGAGACTGGGTGATCCTCACTTCTACCAGGACTCTTTATGCCTGCACAAGTTCATCAACACCAAAGGTCTTGCTACATTGGTGGATGCTTTTCCTTCCTCGTAGAGGCTACGTTTGTGCCTCTGTGGGATGGGGGTTGGCCCTATGCACAGGAAACAGTTCAACTTACCTAGGACAGGCCTCAGGCCACTTGTGTTGAGCAGTTAAGAAGACAGATCCTCTCTCTTGCACATTAAAGTGTTTCCCAGCATAGATCTCAGTACATAAGGGTCCCAGCCTCCCCCTCTGTTCTTCCCCCTTTCCTTCCTGCTCCCCGACCTTTCCTCACACAAGACTGAGGCTTCATCCTGGGGAAGCTGTCATTTTCCCTGATATAGGGTCCCTGGTACCTGCTTTCTTTGCACCAAACACTAATTAATGATGAAAGTTGCAAAGCGTGACATTTTAAGCTCCTGATTGATCACACTGAAGACATTTAGATTTTATACCCAAGGCCCTTATTAAAATTTTTACAATTTTTAAAAATAGGAAATAAATTGAATTCTTTTTCCATAAAAAATTTGCTTATTTGAAAAATCTATATTAAAACTCTGAAGCCTAAGGCTTCATGGATAAACTAATGTTAGAGTCATCTGTATATAACTCTCATCTTCTTAAAGTGGTTTTATTTTTGATTATGTTAACATTTAGTGAGTGTAAAATTCTTAGAGTTCAGATGTTAATAGACTAGATGTATATATTGATAAATACAAAAGTATATCCCCTGTTGAATTTAACTGACCTACATTTTATACATTTGTATAGAATTTTAGATGATTTTAAGAAATATCAAAAGTATGTGTACACACACATAAGTACATGTGTGAACATATGCACACACATGTGTGTGTTGTATGGACAGAAGTTATACCCTGGTGTATTTGTGCTGTTTCTCAAAACAAAGCTTGGGCATAAATCTCAGTTCCTGATAGACACTTCTTTGCAATCCTTTTTTTCTTATCAGTATAATATTTGTTCTGTGACTATGACCTTGGCACATTTAGATACTGTTTCTTACACAGTATACCATTCACCCATCAAGAACTTGCTAAATAAAACTAAAATAAATTAATCCATGGTAATTTTCATTATTTATTAATATACTATTATGGCAGGGGAGCCTGAGTAACAGAGTAAATTGGTTTTGGTGAAAGTTTTGGAAAATGCACTTTAACCCAAATGAAAAATATTTTACTGCTGAAATTTCAGATATGTGGCCTGTCAATAACAAATATTTTATATATAGGAGTCTTCTCAAATTTTGTCCCCCAGTAAAGCTAACCATGATATTTAGGAGTCATGCATATCATGTACATATAATTTTACATACATATTATGTAACAGCAGGTATTTTTGTATAATTTTAATTTGCAACTCTCACACACACACACATTTCACACACATGAAATAACAGCACTAAAAAATGTAAGAACTAGCTTTCATGTTTTCCTAACCTGAGATTTACATCCTTGCATTTTTAGGGATCATGAGACAGCTTCACAGAAGGTATTGGCTTGTGTTTTTTTGTCTTTTGTTTTTAATTTTTTTAAAAAAAGATTTATTTATGTATTTGAGAGTCAGAGGGCAAGCAAGCAAGCACACGGAGGGAGAAGGAGAAGCAGACTCCTCACTGAACAAGGAGCCCGATGCAGGGCTGGATCCCAGGATCATGACTTGAGTGGAAGACAATTGCTTAACCAACTGATCTTGAGTTCACCCAGATTTGTGTTTAAAAGTAAAAGTCTAAACATTGCAACATGCAGATAATAATTTCAAATAAACCTAACAGTTGTAATTTTTTAAGTGTCACTATCTTTGTGTCAAATAGACTGAAGTGTATGTTTCTACGAATATTTCTACCAAAAATATAATACTGCACAGATGGGTAGAAAATATTTAATAGAATTGCTCTGAGTAATACTTTCTGGAAAAAAACAAGTGAAGGTCACTTCTCTGGTACACACATTTTTTCATTAATTTAGATAAAATACTGTGTACCCTGCTACACTTTTTTTTTTAAAACAGAATTTTAGATGATGCGTATACTCAGGAAATACCCCAAATCATTCTTTGTTGACAGAGAAAAGTTTTAAGTTACTACCTACTATTGAACTAAGATTTGATATTAGTGAAACAACAGATTTCATTTTCAAGCATGCCCAAGATCAGAGGAAGATGAGTCAGCCCATTCAATGGTTTTTGTTTAGCTCCTCAAATACTTTGACTCTACTACAGTTTGGAGCTAAACAGCCCCTCTTTCAACCCAGCTTGGGCTTTGAGAATCTCAAAATATTGTGCTAAGAAGGATTGAGAAATATATTCAAATCATATTAAATATGCATTTTAGGGTAGATATAGTATCATTCTAAATATACATAAACATTCATGATAAAAGTCTAGGAAGATATAGATCAAAAATTAACACTGAGTATAGATGCAATGTGATTATAGATGTGTTTTCCTTTTTTTTGTTTTTATAAATGATAGGCCTTTAAACAAAAACTTAATTTGTTTATAAATGTTTAGTAACAACTACTATATGGAAGCTACTGTTTTAGGTTCTGAATAGTGAACAAAACAGTCTTTATTATGTTGATTATAAAATTAGAGTAATTTCTATTTGAAAATATAAATTTGATATGCTGACAACTTTGTAGAATTTTGTACTTGAAAACCATGATTATTTCTGCATGATAACAGTAATTCTTACTTTATTCTTGTGGCTGTTAAAAATGTTCTAAAATACAGTAAGATTATTATTACCAAAAAAATAAAAAACTATCTTAAAACCTTATATTCATCTCAAAATTATGATTTTAATTTTTAAGTAATCTCTACACAGTATACAATTTGTCTGTTCCAGTTGTTCTATCATCTATCATTGAAAAAAACTCTTATTCTGGAAATATTACCATCTTTTTTTTTTTAAAGATTTTATTTATTTATTTGACAGAGAGAGATCACAAGTAGACAGAGAGGCAGGCAGACAGAGAGAGAGAGAGGGAAGCAGGCTTGCTGCTGAGCAGAGAGCCCGATGCGGGACTCAATCCCAGGACCCCGAGATCATGACCTGAGCCGAAGGCAGCGGTTTAACCCACTGAGCCACCCAGGCACCCCTGGAAATATTACCATCTTGACAACCATGTTTTTCTTCCTCATTATTTTCAATGATTATTGCCTTTTTGACTTTTTAAAGCTCAATTTCTTCCCCATTTACAGTAACTACATTAATACATCATTCTATTGCTAAATTTAAATTTTGCTTTATTCACTCACTTTTTTTTTTAAAGATTTATTTATTTGACAGATAGAGATTACAAGTAGGCAGAGAGGCAGGCAGAGAGAGAGAGAGGAGGAAGCAGGCTCCCCGCTAAGCAGAGAGCCCGATGCAGGGCTCGATCCCAGGACCCTGGGATCATGACCCGAGCTGAAGGCAGAGGCTTTAACCCGCTGAGCCACCCAGGCGCCCCTATTCACTCACTTTTTATTTAAACTTTATTTTTTCAGTGTTCCAAGATTCATTGTTTATGCATCACACCCAGTGCTCCACACAATACATGCCCTCCTTAATACTCACCACCAGCTCACCCAACCCTCCACCCCCAACAACCCTCAGTTTGTTTCTCAGAGTCCACTGTCTCTCATGGTTTGTCTCCCTCTCCAATGTCCCCCAACTCCCTTCTCCTCTCCTTCTCCCAATGTCCTCAATCTTATTCCTTATGCTCCACAAGTAAGCAAAACCATATCATAATTGACTCTCTCTGCTTGACTTATATCACTCAGCATAATCTCTTCCAGTCCTGTCCATGTTGATACAAAAGCTGGGTATTCATCCTTTCTGATGGAGGCATAATACTCCATAGTATATATGGACCACATCTTCTTTATCCATTTGTCTGTTGAAGGGCATCTTAGCTCTTTCCACAGTTTGGCGACCATGTCCATTGCTGCTATGGACATTGGGGCACAGATGACCCTTCTTTTCAATATATCTGTATCTTTGGGGTAAATACCCAGTAGGGCAGTTGCAGGGTCATATTTTTAATTTCTTAAGAAATCTCCACACTGTTTTCCAAAGTGGCTGTACCAACTTGCATTCCCACCAACAGTGTAAGAGGGTTCCCCTTTCTCCACATCCTCTCCAACACACATTGCTTACTCTTGTTAATTTTGGCCATTCTAACTGGTGTAAGGTGGTATCTCGATGTGGTTTTGATTTGAATCTCCATGATGGCTAATGATGATGAACATTTTTTCATGTGTCTTGTAGCCATTTCTCCAAAGAAGACATACAAATGGCTAACAAACACACTCACTTCCTTTTTATCTTACATTCATTTCCTCTCATCTCTGCTCTTTCCTTATGAATTTTTGCTTGAATTTCATGAATTTTTGTTCTATTATGAACTTAAAAAAACATAAAAAGGAATTTAAGTTTTTGTTTAAATTCCAGCTAGTTAACATACAGTGTAATATTAGTTGCAGGTGTACAATATAGCGATTAAACACTTCTGTAATGTACCCTGTGCTCATCATGACAAGTGCCCTCCTTAATCCTCATCACCTATCTCACCCATCCCCACTCGTAATCATCCATTTTTCTCTATAGTTAAGAGTCTGTCTCTTGGTCTTTCTCTCTCTCTCATCTCTCTCTCCTTTTCTTTTGCTCACTTGATTTTTTAAAAGATTTTATTTATTTGACAGACAGAGATCATAAGTAGGCAGAGAGGCAGGCATAGAGAGAGAGAGGGGAGCAGGCTCCCCGCTGAGTAGAGAGCCCCATATGGGGCTCAATCCCAGGACCCTGAGATCATGACCTGAGCCGAAGGCAGAGGCTTAATCCACTGAGCCACCAGGCGCCCGCTCACTTGATTTTTAAAGTCTACACATGACTGAAATCATACAGTATATGTCTTTTTCTGACTGGCTTATTTTATTTAGCATTATGTATTGTAGCTCCATCCATGTCACTGTGAATGGCAAGATTTCATTTCTTTTATGGCTGAGTAATATCCCACTGATTCCTCAGCCATAAAAATAATGAAATTGCACACACACACACACCACCCCCTCATCCATTCTCAGTTGACAGACAGTTGGACTGTTTCTGTAATTTGGTTATCGTAGATAATGCTCTATGTATCCCTTTGAATTGGTGTTTTTGGATTCCTTGGGTAAATACTTAGTAGTAAAATTGCTGAATTGTATGGTAGTTCTATTTTTAATGTTTGACCAAACTCCATACTGTTTTCCAGAGTGGCTTCACCATTTTACACTCCCACCAATAATGCAAGAGGGTTTCCCTTCCTCCACATCCTTGCCAACACCTGTTATTTCATCTGTTCTTGATTTTAGTCATTCTGACAGGTTTGAGTTGATAGCTGATCGTAGTTTTGTATATCCCTAATGATCAGCGATGTTGAGTATCTTTTCATGCACCTGTTGGCCATTTGTGTGTCTTCTTTGGAAGAAGGGTCTTCATGTCTCCTGCCCATTTTTTAAATTAAATTATTCATTTTGGAGGTTTTGAGTTTCTTAAGTTCTTTATATATTTTGGATACTAACCCTTTATCAATATGTTACTTGCAAATATCTTACCCTATTCTGTAATTTGCCTTAGTTTGTTGTTTCCGTCACTGTGAAGAAGCTTTTATTTTGACAAAGTACTTAATAACAACATGCAAAAGAATGAAAATGGACCATTTCTTATACCAAACACAAAAATTAATTCAAAATGGGTTAAAGACATAAATGTGAGGCATAAAATCTTAGGAAAACAATTAAAATATTGTAGGAGAACTCAGGAAGTAAACTCTGACATTGGCTACTGCAACTTCTTTCTAGATATGTCTCCTGAGACAAGGGAAACAAAAGTAAAAATACAACAATGGGGTAAGTTGTCTTCTGATTATTAATCAACTATCTTTTCTAAAGTATGGCCCGGCTCCCTCTTTTCAGATCGACAGGTCTTTTTACTGGTCAAGCAGATAAACCCCAATGTCCTTTATATATTTGTTGTTTTTTGGTGATTGTCCATTTTTTCATTTGCATAGTATATAACCAGAATAATTCAGTTAATATGTACTTGGCAAGAATAAGAATTGTCCACCCAATTACCTCCTATAAGATGACTCATTCTCATTTTTACTCTAATGGCAGGAATGAATGTTTATATGGAGTGGCCCCAAACTTATCTACTCTGTATTAGACTCAGTTGGGAAAACTTATTACCTAATTTCTTAGAAAACATAAACCTGTATTTCTCAGTATACATGTTACATGGTCTTTTCCTTTTCCTTCTTCCATTTCCAACAGTTTGCTCAAGGAAACTATAATTTTGGGGACACAATTAGGGGTGACTAAAATACCCACAGTGTGTAATTTAGGACAAGTACTGATACACTAATTTTCACAGTAGTTTCAAGTACAGCTAATTTAAGACCAGATCTCCAAGTGCCATTTAAAAATAGTACCAGGCTAGTAAAGAATCACTAAAGAGTGCCACTTAAGACTCAGTAATTAGGGGCGCCTGGGTGGCTCAGTGGATTAAGCCGCTGCCTTCGGCTCAGGTCATGATCTCAAGGTCCTGGGATTGAGCCCCGCATCAGGCTCTCTGCTCCGTGGGGAGCCTGCTTCCTCCTCTCTCTCTGCCTCTCTCTCTGCCTGCGTCTCTACCTACTTGTGATCTCTCTCTGTCAAATAAATAAATAAAATCTTTAAAAAAAAATAAAAAAAAAGACTCAGTAATTTCAAGACAGATAATACTCAAAATCATAGTTATTTTATGCCATTAGAAAATAGACCTGTGAACACAAAAAAGTAACAAGTCCCCTGCTCGATGAGATCCATGGTGGATTTAACCTTTAACAGAGAAGTGAGAGAAGGAAGAAACTTCCTTAAATGCTGTTAAGAGGAAAACAGCTGAAATTTAAACATGGAAAATGACTGTCTGTCCCTGGATTTGAAGCAGGAGAAGTAAGGGTCACTTGTCAAGGGACAGCAAGGGGGCTGGTAGAGTAAGGATGTATGTAGAGGAACAGGAGAAAGTTGACAGGTGGCTGAAACTTACACTATACATCAGATACTCTATCTTCAGTCCCAGATGAGTAACTCGGCAGATGAAACAGTTTCATTTTTATGGGAAACAATTTTTATCACTTTTTTATACAAAGTATCTCACATTTAATGAAATATTAAGAAATGTGAAAACATATTACTATCATAATAATGCTATCAGTCCCAGAAATGTCCAGATGTTGGATTTATCAGAAATGGATTAAGGTAATTATGATAAACATGTTAAATAAGAAGTAAGCAACATGAGGGAATAAATAATGCTTTTCAATAAAGAGACAGAAATTTTCAAAAGCACTGAATGGAAATGCTATGATTAAAAAAAAGCTCACATTAGGCATTTAATTTATTTTGGGGGGCCTTCGAGAGAACTGTAAATAGCAGATAAAATCAATGAATGCATACATTTTAGACAAATGTGGAAGAATTTATTTCCAGCAGACCTGCTAAATAAAGTCTGTTAAAAGAATTTTAGACTGAAAGGATGCCATATAGAAAACTAATTCTGGGGGTGCCTGGGTGGCTCAGTGGGTTAAGCCTCTGCCTTTGGCTCAGGTCATGATCTCAGGATCCTGGGATCTGGCCCCACATCAGGCTCTCTGCTCAGCAGGGAGCCTGCTTCCTCCCCCTCTCTCTGCCTGCCTCTCTGCCTACTTGTGATCTCTGTCAAACAAATAAAATCTTTTTTAAAGAAAGAAAACTAATTCTGAATAGATAGCAATGTCTGGAAGAATAAATATATGGTAAATACAACAATCTCAAAAAAACAAAACTAAAAATCTCTTCATAAATTAGTAGCTGGCCTCATTAATAGGTTCCTCCAGTCTTTAATTAGGCAAAGAAAGTCAGTAAAGATATAGCAGATTGGAAGAGCTATACCATTTTGACGTAATTGATATTCTATAACATCACACCAAATACTGGTAAATATACATTTCTCTCAAATGTACTGGAAATACTCAGTGATAAAAGCCATATGCTGAGCCATAAAACAGGTGACATTTTGTTAGAATTTGTACAGAATTTGTTCTGTACTACAGCAGTATTCAATTCTAAGTCACTAAGTAGTATAAATCTAGAAAATTTCCACATGCTTGAAGATTATACAATCTATTTCTAATAGATCATGGGTGTAAAAATAAAAAAAAAACCTCAAAAATAATTGATGAAAACACAACTTATTAAAAGTTGTCTCATAAGCTAATCAGTGCTTAGATTTATAACATTAAATGCAATAAAGAAAAAGGAAAAAGGAGTCCAGTCTATGACATAAACTTCCACATTAGTTGAGGAACGCCTAGCTGGCTCAGTAGGTGGAGCATGTGACTCTTGGGAGTTCAAACCCCATAATGGGTATTGAGATTACTTAAAAAAAAAAATCTTCACTAAGCATGATACCCTCTAGTTCCATCCACGTCATCGCAAATGGCAAGATAGGAGAAGAATAAATGAAACAAGATGGGATTGGGAGGGAGACAAACCATAAGTGACTCTTAATCTCACAAAACAAACTGAGGGTTGCTGGGGGGAGGGGGGCTGGGAAAGGGGGAGGAGGGTTATGGACATTGGGGAGGGTATGGGCTATGGAGAGTGCTGTGAAGTGTGTAAACCTGGTGATTCACAGACCTGTACCCCTGGGGATAAAAATACATTCTATGTTTATAAAAAAATAATAAAAAAATTAAAAAAAATCTTAAAGAAGCTAGTTGAGCAAAATAATCTCAAAGTCAAAGTTTCAACATTAAAAAACCTCTTCTACATATTTAATTTATTCCATTAAAATTAAAGGAGAAATACCATATGCTAAATGCAAAAGATGTGGCGAATGCACTTGAGAAAATGCAATATACACTCATGATAAAATTGCTCAGTAAATTAAGAATACTAGTAAATTTTCTCAACCTCAAAAACTAAATCTCAAAAACAAAATTGAAACCAAAAGCTATGGCTGATACCACAATTAATGCTGAAATACAGACCACCTTAGGCATGATCAGGAACAAGTCAACATGTTTCAGTCTTACCAGGGAAATTAAACAGTGTATCCAAGATCATATAGCTAGTTCAGTCAGTCAATAGTCCTCAAGTCAAATTTTACCAAAAAATGATATTTTAATAGCTAAGAAAATAAGAACCAGAATGGTATTTTGAAAATAAGATATTACAAAGACCAAACAACCACCACCACAAGCCACATAAGGAATAATCATTTAAGGTTCTCATTCTCATGTTTTCCATATATAGAGATACACACACACACACACACACACACACACACACACGTATCTCCAACTCTTGTCAATATCAATATTATCTGAGGTTTTCCAAAATTAAATGTAGCAGCTGATCTCCATTTTCAGTGTGATCTCTCTACTATCAGGAAACTATGGTACATATGTGGGGTTTCTAATTTATCTGTAATGCTTTCTCGGAACTTTCAGAGTCACCAAAGAGTGGTGATTTCACAGTCTTGGCTTCAAAGAGGACCATAAAAATTGTTGTTGACCCATTTATTAAAGCATGTTGTACTCTTAGAAATTGCTCAAGAAATTAAATGATACATGTCAAACTGTAATACTTGGAGAAAATAAGGAAACAATGTAACTCATAATGAAATTAAGTTTGGGGATATTATACAGATTTATAGATTATGGCTTTATTATAAGACAATCAGATGGTTATTGGTAGCACATAAACATGAAAACTTTCTTATGTTTAGTAGTACTGTCATCTTTTAGTCACATAAAGCATATATTTTCCCAACTCTGTTACATCTCTAACTTATAATAATTATTCGTTTCCATGCCTCCTTTCATATTCTTTTGTCCACTCCCAAGGAAAACTCATAGGGGACTGTTCTTCTACTTGGCCTCAGAGCTGAACACAGTTCCTAACTCAATATAGGAGTTTTGAATTTAATTAAATTGGATTTTAAGGATAAAGCAAACATCCCTAAATTATAGAGAGAGCAGAACAGGACTCTTAGGATCAAAGGTAAAAACATGGACCAACTAGAAAAGCCAATGCACGGGAAGGATTTGGACATGATAGTGTTTAAAGAAAAAAAACTCTGAAAAACATTGTAGTATCCAATTACAGAAAACAAAACCAAACAAAACAAAAACAATTTGTTTAGCACAATGGAATATTTTAGTAGTGAAAACATAATGTTAAGCTTTCGCACGACAACTATTTATATACACATAAATCCATTATTCGTTCTGAAGAAAATTTTGGAAAAAAAATTGACTTGAATGTCTATATAGATGTCTCCTTCTGCTGTTGAAAGCATGATTATTTTGAGATTGCATGGAGTAAACCCTCATGGGTTACTCAACAATATTCAAGTGAACTATTACATTTTGGATTATAGGGAATAGGGACAAACTACCTCCTCTTAGAATAGAGCAATGGTATAGTAAAACTTGTAAATGGATTTAAGTAGCAATGGTGCAGCACTGAAGACTTACATAAAAGTTTCAAGTATAGATCAATATTTTTTGAAACTAAAAGGTAATATATTGCCTCTTAAATTCTACCAAGTCTTACTTTTGTTATTCTTAACCAGAAATATCAGTATTCAGAGCATATACTGTACATTTCCAAATTTTGACATTAATTAGGGTGAAGACATTTTTTCACTGACAGGTTTGAACTTTTTGGATAACCATGAAATTAAATTTCATTAATATAAAGCAGAGTGAAATTATTTCCTTCTTGGAGAACTAATGAATTTTATAAATTTCCTTTAAAAGTTTTTATTAATAACACCAGCCATCCACATACCCACCTTTTACTAAAATCATTCTATAATGTAAGAACTCTGAGGTTAGAACTGTGTTTTTATTTTTGTCTGATAGATACATACATACTATAGTAATAAGTAATCTCCAAAAAAGTCAACATAGAACACAAGAAGGGCTATTCATTTAGTAGTCCTTAATCGGAAGAAAAATTCTCATGCATAGAAATCAATACAATTTAAGTTTAGTCTCTGCATATACTAGTACCATTTTAACAAAATTAAACACAAATTTTGGTAAGAAAAGTGAAAGTTATATTTATTTGGTCACTTAATGAATCAAAAATTTTACACATCTACCATTTGTTCTTAAAGTCATGGTGAATGGGTGTGGTGCATAATCAATCAATCTTGGAACGGTGAAAAAAAAAACAAAAAAAAGTTTTTGTCCTCTAAAAGATTTTAATCTATATAAGGATATCAGAGGATATGTAAATCTTGGAGGTGAAAACAAATGAAAATAAAATCAAGCGTCAGAATGTGTGATGCAGAGCAGAAGGAAACGTTAGTATTTCCTTTGTATCTTAAATGTCACGATACAAATCAGGAAGCCAGATGCAGTGATATTTTCTAAAACTCAAGGTGATCTACGTGCTTTTTATGACCACACATAGTCTGGTTTCTGAATGATTTATTGTCTTCTCAAACTAATGAAGAAGTTAATAACAGTATTTCTTTGAAGAATGTTTTAATTTCTTATATTGCTATTTAAGTGACTAATATAAGTATAAATCAGGTAAAATTACATAGTTAATGCATAATACATTTCAAAATAAGTTAGTGTAATAAAAAATACTAGCTGTATTATCCAAAGACCTGGTCTTTCCTCGTCTTTCCTAGGAGCTAGGAAATTACTATAATTTTGACTTGAGAAATTTGGTCTAACTCACATTATGAAGATCAGATGTGCCCAGTGTGATAGCACTTTTTAATGACAAAAAAATGCACAGTATACGTAAAATATTGGAAATGTTAGAATTTCTGTGGAGAAATAACAGTTTTAATGGTTCTTTGTCCCTCGTTCTGTACTACACAACTTCTTTTCTGCTGCAGAAATCAAGCAAATTCTCCATGAATTACATCTATAAGGAACTTAGCAAACTCAACACCCAAAGAACAAACAATCCAATCAAGAAATGGGCAGAGGACATGAACAGACATTTCTGCAAAGAAGACATCCTGATGGCCAACAGACACATGAAAAAGTGCTCCACGTCACTCGGCATCAGGGAAATACAAATCAAAACCACAATGAGATATCACCTCACACCAGTCAGAATGGCTAAAATTAACAAGTCAGGAAATGACAGATGCTGGAGAGGATGTGGAGAAAGGGGAACCCTCCTCCACTGTTGGTGGGAATGCAAGCTGGTGCAACCACTCTGGAAAACAGCATGGAGGTTCCTCAAAATGTTGAAAATAGAACTACCCTATGACCCAGCAATTGCACTACTGGGTATTTACCCTAAAGATACAAACATAGTGATCCGAAGGGGCACGTGTACCCGAATGTTTATAGCAGCAATGTCTACAATAAAAATAACATTTATTTTTAACTCATGTTATTTGAACTCTGCTGGATGGTTGTAGCTCAGATAGTTGGTTCAATTTTTCTAAGCTCTGTTAATTTGACCAATTTATAGGAAATTTGAAATGGGATGCCCATGTGAAAATATTCCCTAAGAACTAAATTAATGCACGTATATTACGAGTGAATTTTATAAACATGCTTCCTTTTGTGTTCTCTTTGCCCAAGACAGCACTGTAAGTAGCAAAATGTTATTCACTGCCCTTCTCAAACTAATCTGTTATGATTTTATAAAAGAACAATCACAAATGCCCATGCTGATTGTTTTAGAAAATCTGTGTTTTCTTTCAGTGAGTCCCTGATTGCCAACAGTTAGACTCCTTTTTGAATTCAACTTCTTATAGTCATTAATAAGATGAAATTAGTAATATATCCCCTGCAGTATTAACATTCAGTCTCAAACTTGTTCTCCCAAAGGAGCTTCACTGGGTGTATTTTCTACCTCCTGCTTTAACCAAGTTAACACTTTTCACTTCACCAAAACAAACTATGGACCACTACTTTTTCAGTTTTCTTTAACAATAAAGTTTATAAGCCTCTAGCCAGGTTACCAAATAAAAAAAATTACAAGAGAAGACACAAATTACAAATATCAGAAGTTGGAAAGTGACCATCACTACTAATCCCATGAACATTGCAACCTTAGTCGATGAAGAGTATTAACAACTCCATGCCCACAAATTTGATAACTCGATGAAATGAAACATTCCCTCAAAGTCATCATCTAAAGAAACTCACACAAGAAGATGTAGAATCTGAATAGCTCTCTATTAAAACAACAAATTCAGTGATTAACAACCTTCCTAATTGAAATTACCTGTTTCAGGTGGCGTCACTAGTGAATTCTGACAAACATTTCAATAATACTGATACCAGTTCTCTACAATCTACCCAAAAACAGCTAGCAAACCCTTCCTAAGTCATCCTGTAAGGTCAGTATTACTCCAATAACAAAACTGGATGGCAACGTGAAAAAAAAAAACTACAAGATGTTTCATGAAAACAGATATAAAAGCCTACAACAAAACATTAGTAAATAAAATCAACCCTGTCTGAAAACGATTATACACCATGAATGAGTGGGAGGGATTCCAGGTATATAAGGCTGTATCAACATTTTAAAATTAATTATTATCATCCATCACAACATGTTAGACATAAAAATTGTATTGATACAGAAGAATTATTTGAAAAATGCAATACAATTAATGATTAAAAAAACAAAAAACTTCCAACTAGAAATAGAGGGGAAAGTAATCAAGTTGTTTTAAATTAAAACTAATATCCTATTTAGTGGTGAGAAACCAGATAATTGCCCCCTAAGATCATCAACAAGGCAAGGCGATCTCCTTTCACCGCCCTTACTAAGCATTGTACTGGAAGTCCTTGCTAACATAGTAAGAAAAAAAAAGTACATAAAAGATGCTCAAGTTGAGAAGAAAAAATGAAGGGCAAATAAAAGTACATGAGAAGCTGTTCTGTATCTTAGGGCATTAGGGAATTGCAAATTAAAACAACAAGATACCACTGCGCATCTAGAATGATTAAATCCCAAGACACTGACAACACCAAAATACTGATGAGAATGTGGAGTAACAGAAATTCTCATTCATTGCTTGCATGAAATAACATGGTCTAACCACTTACATTTAGAATACAGTTTGGAAGTAATGATTCAGTTTTAACAAAAGTATCGCACTAATACTGGAAATCACTAACATGGGAAACTATATGTGGAGGAAAAGGATATATACCAAATTCAGTTTCTGCTTCATTTTTCTATAACCCAAAACTAGTCTAAAATAGAATCTTAAAACAAAAAACAAAAAACAAAAAACCTCATTTCCAGTCTCAGCTCCACATGTAAGGAACTTGGAATTTCTTGCTAAGTTATAACAAATGAAAACACTAAACAGATCGAAAAATCAGTGACTCTTCATGGCTCTCTGAGAGAAGACAGGACACAGGCAAGCAAATCTACTGCCCCCAACACTGGAGACACAGACACAGGAATACACGGGAGTGTATTCTTACTTACTTACTTTCTTACTGCAGTAGAGACTAGCAGATATCACCACTGAAGGAGAACTAGGGTAGGAAAACCCGAAGTGTAGTTGCTGAGTTCCTAGAGGCTCAACATAAACAATTCTGAGAGTTAAAAACTCCTGGGGAGGGGGCACCTGGGTGGCTCCGTGGGTTAAAGCCTCTGCCTTCGGCTCAGGTCATGATCTCAGGGTCCTGGGATGGAGCCCCGCATCGGGCTCCTCTGCTCAGTGGAGAGCCTGCTTCCTCCTCTCTCTCTGCCTGCCTCTCTGCCTACTTGTGGTCTCTGTCTGTCAAATAAATAAATAAAATCTTTAAAAAAAGATTATTAAAGGGACGCCTGGGTGGCTCAGTGGTTTAAATCCTCTGCCTTCGGCTCAGGTCATGATCTCAGAGTCCTGGGATCGAGCCCAGCGTCGGGCTCTCTGCTCGGCAGAGAGCCTGCTTCCTCCTCTCTCTGCCTGCCTCTCTGCCTACTTGTGATCTCTGTCAAATAAATAAAATCTTTAAAAAAAATTATTAAAAACTCCTGGGGAGAAGAGTCATAAAATGGCCACCACCAGATTTACCTCTAGGAGCTTGACCAGATTTCCTCAATAAGTAATGGAGAAAACTTCCCTCACGGGTGCTTCTGTCAGGGGCGGGGGAAAATTTGAAGTTGGTAAATGTAGGTAATTACTGAGGATGAAATTCTCGGTATTTTAGAAGTTATTATACTATTCCTTCTACTTCAGTGAATGTTTGAAATTTTTCGCAGTAATAAAAACAATGATAGAAAGCTAAAAAAAAATGAAAAGAAAAAGAACTAACCAGAGCAAACTGCTTTCCCCTTAAAGCCTGCACTCAAGGGAAACTAACCTGCTGGGGTATTAGGAGATCCAGCTCACCTGCTGAAAGAAAAATAACCAAGTCTAGCCAGTCTAATTTTCCATGGGAAAGAATGGAAATAGCCAAGCATAGACCATTCTAGCCATCCTGTACCACCTAAAGGAAAGGGGAAAAAAGCAAACAAAACAAAACTGAGAAATGCTTATGAAGTTCATAGTTCAGAAGAGACATACATTAACTAAAAGACTCACTAAAATATCATGAGGCTTAATCATAGGACTATAGAATGCTTCCCCTCTCCTCGTACCTCATACTGCAACACCAAAGGATTATTTATTTTTTAAAAGATTTTATTTATTTATTTGACACACAAAGAGAGAATACAAGCAGGCAGAGCAACAAGCAGAGGCAGAGGGAGAAGCAGTCTCCCCACAGAACAGGGAGCCCCATGTGGGGCTTGATCCCAGGACCCTGGCATCATGACCTGAGGCGAAGGCAGCCGCTTGACCCACTGAGCGACCCAGGCCCTGCAAAAGTCTATTTATAGCTGGTCTATTTACCCAGTACATCATGTCTGGCTATCAGGAAAAAACAACGCATACCAAAAGGGCAAAGAACACAATTTGAAAAGAGAGAGCAAGTGTCAGAAACAGACATGGTAAGGCTATTGTAATTATCAGACCAGGAATTTAAAACAACTGTAATTAATATTCTAGGGGTTATAATGGATGGAGCAGACAGCATGCACGAATACATGGGCCATGTGAGCAGAGAAATGGAAATCCTAAGAACCTGAAAGAAATGTTAGAGACAGAACACACTGTAATAGAAGTGAAGAACACCACTGATGGGCTTGTTAGTCGACTGGACACCGCTGAGGGAAAATCTCTGCCCTTGAGAATATTTCAGTAGGAGCCTCCAAACCTAAGGGGGGGGACCCTCAAAACAGACACAGTACAATCAGTACCAATAGCATCAATGTAGCTCAGGATTGCCTACTAATAAATTCTCTAATTTCCAAAAATTTGATGAGAAAGTTGTCCTCAACATACACACTGAAAAGGAAAGCTATTCAATTTGTTAATTTATAAGATGTTTTACTTGTTTTATTAAAACTGAACACTGAAATGCAACAGATGCAAACATAAAACAATCTTTGTGGTCTTAAAGATAGTGGTAAAGTACAAAAAAGAAAAAAAAAGAAAGAAAAGAGGAACTATTGGCCAATGGTGCATATTTACTACATAGTAACTTCATATTTTCAGTGGAACTAAAATTCTAGACAGTCATAAAAAGAATATATGTGTGTGTGGTTTTTTTTTTTTTAGGTTTTATTTATTTATTGGACAGAGAGAGAGAGAGACAGCCAGAGAAGGAATACAAGCAGGGGGAGTGGGAGAGGGAGAAGCAGGCTCCCCGCTGAGCAGGGAGTCCAATGCAGGGCTCCATCCCAGGACCCTGGGATCATGACCTGAGCAGAAGACAGACGCTTAATCAACTGAGCCGCCCAGGCTCCCCTGTGTGTGGTTTTCTGTTGGTAGGTAAAACATGCTAATTTCCTGGTTATGTTCAAGGGATGGGAAATAACTTAAGAATTTGGAATTGGGAAGAGATATTTATAGTTTAAATTAAAAAATAACTATAAAAGAAATTTTCATAGAAAAATATAAAATATAAGCAATTAAAATCATCTATTTAAAAGAAGAGACTATTAGAATGGAAAGAAAGAGGAAACCTGTCATATACAGAATATAATAAATACATTTAAGGCAAAATATTTTCAAAATTTTTAAATCAAAGGAATGTAAAAATATTTATTAACCAAATGAAAAGTGAATGGGGGAGACATTTGATTATATAATAAAAATAGAATTAAGACATAAATCTTATGCTTAATAAGATTCAGTACTGCTTAATATTAACTGCAAAGAGAGGTTTGAGCAAATTATATAGTATGCAAATTATATCTCAATAAAACTGTTTAATAAGAAAGTTTCTTTTTGACATGACCATTAAAGGCAGCAAAGAAGAGCATTTCTTGACATCCAGCCACAGGCTGGCAATTGAAAACCTACATAAATCTATCACACCATTTCCATTTTTCTCCCCATTCTTTTTTTTTTTCTTTTTTAAGATTTTATATATTTATTTTAGAAAGCAAGAGAGAGCACACGAATAGGGAGAGTAGCAGGGGGAAAGGGGGAGAGAGAATCCTAAACAGACTCCAAGCTGAGTATGGACCCTGACTCAGGGCTCCATCCCAAGATTCTGAGATCATGACCAGAGCCAAAATCGAGAGTCACAAGCTTAACCCATTGAGCCACCAGGGTGCCCCCACTCAGTTCTTCTTTAGCATCACGGGACTTCTTTTTCTCCAACTCAGGTTAAATGGGGAAGGATTTATGGTGCCTTTGAAGAGAGGCAGCCACCTGAACTGGGATTCATTACCCTTGTGATCTGGTGATTCTGTATCAACAGTATTTAAGAACAACAGTGCCAATTTCATTCTGATTTTCATCCTGTTCTTTATCCACCACCTGAACAGCTGACTCACCTAAATCATTTTTTCCCCATTTCTCTCATTACCATTTTTATGTTTCTGTTAGCCTTCTTTGTTCTTTGGAATGGCTTCTCATTACTAAAGCAATGCATGGCAGATATGGTTGCAAGAGGTTGTTTCCTATGTGGTTTATCGCCCCCTGAACATGAGGTGGAAATAAGGTGACCCAGGCAGAAGGAACTGCCTGCATCACAAGGTATATGGTTGAATGGACCAGAGGCACATTATTTTGGCTGGGTGATTGCTTCTTGTCATAAAATCAATTTCACCTTGCTTGTACATGTAACATTTTAAGGGCTTCAGGGGGATATTTCATTATTTAAAGAAGGCAAGACAGTCAAGTGGTAAAATTTTCAGCATAAACTTGCTCAATTCATTACTTCATTCATTCCAAGTTGGTCAACTCAATTACATCTAAATTCTGGAGAATTTTCTGTGTGTTGAATTCTGCTGGGACTCAGCCAGAATAGTCCATTCTGTTCAATTATGTCTTCCATGAAATTGTAAGCCTCTCGATCATTTACATAACAATTCTGAGAGAATGAAGATTTATCAGGGACTTGCTAATATTTTCAAAGTGTCACACTCCTTTGAACTATATTGACAGGCTTCTGTGGTGGCCTCTCTCCTGTGTCATATGCCTGGGAGTATGGCTAGTGACTAATGACCATATCTGAATAAAATCACAACGGATTACAGTATTTCTAAAATTCCCAACAGAACCTTCCTTGTACAATAACACTTTTTCAATTGTCTGTTTTACCTACTATGACTGACTCTTTTCTTATGTTTTCAGCAATTCTACTTACACTAAAAATCAATTAAGTACTAACCCGGTTATAGTCTTTCTCGGTCTCCTCTCTCAATCGTCCTTTCCTTATGAATTTATCTTGCCATCTCAACAGGGGTCAAAACTTTTCACTCATAAATAATAAGCAAGCAAACAAATCTCTACTACAGAAGTTTTGCTGCTTCATACAAAGAGTGGGTCAGCAACTGTCCTGGCATTGAAAGCTGAGCTCTTTCTTCCCTTGTCCTTGCCTGACCATGAAGTACCCTTGCCATACTGAGTTGTAGGTCTGAAAGTCAATCCTTCCTCTTCAAGATGCCAGCCTGTCAGATCTACAGTGATTAAATTGCAGCAGTGGCCTTGGGTTCTGATAGATAATCAAACTCTTAAAGCACAATAGCCTTCACAAAGCACCAAGTTCATTAGCTTTCATGAAGGTTAAAGATCAGGGAACAACATGCACAGTGGCCAAAGAGAAATTGTCTCTTTTTTTTTTTTTTTTAAAGATTTTATTTATTTATTTGACAGAGAGATGACAAGTAGGCAGAGAGGCAGGCAGAGTGAGAGGGGGAAGCAGGCTCGCCGCCGAGCAGAGAGCCCGATGCGGGGCTCGATCCCAGAACCCCGGGATCATGACCTGAGCCGAAGGCAGAGGCTTTAAACCACTGAGCCACCCAGGCGCCCCAGAGAAATTGTCTCTTGACTCTCAGAACCAGCTTCTGAATATTCCCTAAATTCCATAATAAGATTATGGCTAAGATTTGATATTGGATTTTTTTTTTAGATTTGTATTTATTTATTTATTTCCGTGTACAAGCATGAGAGAGAGAGAGTGGGCGCACAAGCCAGGGAAGAGGGAGAGGAAAATGGAGAAGCAGACTCCCTGATCAGCAGGGAGACTAACTCAGGGCTCCATCCCAGGACCCTGGGATCATGACCTGAGTGAAAGGCAGACGCTTAACCAACTGAGCTACCCAGAAGCCCCTAATATTGGATTAAGTAACATGGAGGTTGACTGGTTACATTGACAAAAAATTATAGTGTTATCATGGGGCAAAAATCTGATTAAAGAGGGCTAATGAGAAATAGAGGAGACATTATAGGCAGAAACTATAGATAACACTCTCAATGAGATGTACAACAGAGGAATGGGCAGAGATTGAAGCAAAGGACAAGTCAGAAATGGCTTTGAAATGGAAGCATTTGATGATGGTAATACACCAGTAGAGTAGAAAAAATAAAATATGCAGAAGGAAGGGGGAAGCATCACTAAAATGATGTACTTGTGTAGGCATAAAGTGAGTAATGCACATTGTTGGAGCACTCGGAACATTTCCAGATTGTTCTCATGTATCATTACGCTACTTACTGTCATTGCAGCCTTCAGAAGAGATAAATATATGCTAGCAACTCTTTGTTTCATTGTTAGTATTGTTGGTTCCTTTTTGAATATTTAGTGTTATAATTTCTTGTTGAAATGCTTTAGGGTGAATTTTAATTCAGAGAAATGGGGAAATCCACTAATTGCGTCCCCATTCCATTGTCTTATGAAGAAATATTCCCAAGATTTTAATTGCTCAGAGGAAACTATCAAAATAAAAATAAGTGTAAAGGATCCACGGCACAGCTGAGATTTTCTAGGCGTTTAGGCAGGAAAAAAAAAAAAAAACTGTAGCTCACACAATGGCATTGCAATCAATGATTTCTGCTGAACTCTTTGCAGAGTGTTCACTGGGATTCCAGGTATGTTTAATATGCTGGAGATGGATCTAATCAGACAAAGAAGGGAAAGTCTTTGCAAATAGGAAGAATGCTCTTCTCTGTTCTGGTTTGTAGTCCCCACTGTACTGATTGTGCTGATAGAGTATTATTTCTCCCATTTGTTCTTGCCTTTGTTGTTGATGACTTTAATATATTTTTAGGAGCCAAGCATCCAAGGATAACCACAGAGATGTAGCTCATCTCATGCATTACTGGGATGACAGCAGAGATATTATTAGCTGAAAATCTGCTCTCTCAGTACAAGACCAATGGTAGTGGGTATTAAGGAGTGTACATATTGCATGGAGCACTGGGTGTGGTGCATAAACAATGAATCTTGGAACACTGAAAAAAATAAAATAAAATAAAGATGTTACAAAAATAAATAAATAAAACTAAAAAGATTAAAAAGTAAAAATAAATGAAAAAATAAAGCAACGCAAAACAAAACAAAACATGGAAGCCATTATTTTCCTTTTCTATTATTTGCTTACCAGCAGTCTTGTTCTTGTTTCTAATCAGATTTCTTTAAGGCCAAAGCTATGTACTAAATCAATTTAAATAAATAAATATTTAAATGAAATTTTATTTATTTAAATTTATTTATTTAAATAAACTTATTTAAATAAATATTAAATAAATATTTATTTAAATAAAAAGGAAACAGCCGTATTTCTTTTTTTATAATTTTCTTTTATTTTTTATTAACATATAATGTATTATTTGTCCTGGGGTACAGATCTGTGAATCATCAGGTTTACACGCTTCACAGTACTCACCATAGCACATATGCTCCCCAGTATCCATAACTCAACAACCTCTCCATACCCCCTCCCCCTGGCAACCCTCAGTGTGTTTTGTGAGATTAAGAATCTCTTATGGTTTGTCTCCCTCCCAATCCCATCTTGTTTCATTTTTTCCTTCCCTACCCCCAAACCCCCAACATTGCCTCTCAAATTCCTCATCTCAGGAAGATCATATGAATTGTCTTTCTCTGATTGACTTACTTCACTCAGCATAATACTCTCTAGTTCAATCCACATCGTTGCAAATGGCAAGATTTCATTTCTTTTGATGGCTGCAATATATATATATATATATATATATATACCACTTCTTCCTTATCCATTCATCTGTCGATGGACATCTAGGTTCTTTCCATAGTTTGGCTATTGTGGACATTGCTGCTTAAGCATTCAGGTACACGTGCCCATTCGGATCACTACATTTGTATCTTCAGGGCAAATACCCAGTAGTGTAACTGCTGGGTCATAGGGTAGCTCTATTTTCAACTATTTGAGGATCCTCCATGCTGTTTTCCAGAGTGGCTGCACCAGCTCTCATTCCCACCAGCAGTGTAGGAAGGTTCCCCTTTCTCTGAATCCTCACCAGCATCTGTCTTTTCCTGAGTTGTTATTTTTAGTCATTCTGACAGGGGTGAGGTGGTATCTCATTGTGGTTTTGATTTGTATTTCCCTGATGCCAAGTGATATGCAGCACTTTTTCATGTGTCTGTTGGCCATCTGGATGTCTTCTTTGCAGAAATGTCTGTTCATGTCCTCTGCCCATTTCTTGATTGGATTATTTGTTCTTTGGGTGTTGAGTTTGATAAGTTCTTTCTAGATTTTGGATACTAGCCCTTTATCTTATATGTCATTTGCAAATATCTTCTCCCATTCTGTCAGTTGTCTTTTGGTTTTGTTAACTGTTTCCCTTGCTGTGCTAAAGCTTTTGATCTTGAACTCCCAGTAGTTCATTTTTGCCCTTGCTTCCCTTGCCTTTGGCGATGTTTCTAGGAAGTAGTTGCTGCAGTGGAGGTCTAAGAGGTTGCTGCCTGTGTTCTCCTCTATTTTCGTGTGTGGTGTAAGGAAATGGTCCAGTTTCATTTTTCTGCATGTGGCTGTCCAATTTTCCCAACACCATTTGTTGAAGAAACTATCTTTTTTCCACTGGACATTCTTTCCTGCTTTGTCAAAGATTAGTTGACCATAGAGTTGAGGGTCTATTTCTGGGCTCTCTATTCTGTTCCATTGATCTATGTGTCTGTTTTTGTGCCAGTACCATACTGTCTTGATGATGCTTTGCAATAGAGCTTGAAGTCTGGAATTGTGATGCCACCAACTTTGGCTTTCTTTTTCAATATTCCTCTGGCTATTCGAGGTCTTTTCTGGTTCCATATAAATTTTAGGATTATTTGTTCCATTTCTTTGAAAAAAAAATGGATGGTATTTTGATAGGGATTACATTAAGTGTGTAGATTGCTTTAGGTAGCACAGACATTTTCACAATATTTTTTCTTCCAATCCATGAACATGGAGCATTTTTCCATTTCTTTGTATCTTCCTCAATTTCTTCCACGAGTACTTTATAGTTTTCTGAGTACCGATTCCTTGCCTCTTTGGTTAGGTTTATTCCTAGGTATCTTATGGTTTTGGGTGCAATTGTAAATGGGACCAACTCCTTAATTTATCTTTCTTCTGTCTTGCTGCTTGTGTATAGAAATGTAACTGATTTCTGTGCATTGATTTTATATCCTGACACTTTACTGAATTCCTGTACAAGTTCTAGCAGTTTTAGAGTGGAGTCTTTTGGGTTTTCCACTTAATGTATCATATCATCTGCAAAGAATGATTGACTTCTTCTTTGCTGATTTGGATGCCTTTAATTTCTTTTTGTTGTCTGATTGCTGAGGCTAGGACTTCTAGTACTATGTTGAATAGCAGTGGTGATAATGGACATCCCTCCCGTGTTCCCTGACCTTAGCGGAAAAACTCTCAGTTTTCCCCATTGAGAATGATATTCATGGTGGGTTTTTCATAGATGGCTTTGATGATATTGAGTTATGTACCCTCTATCCCTAAACTTTGAGGAGTTTTGATCAAGAAGGGATGCTGTACTTTGTCAAATGCATTTTTGACATCTATTGAGAGTATCATATGGTTCTTGTCCTTTCTTTTATTTATGTATTGTATCATATTGATTGATTTGTGGATGTTGAACCAACCCTGCAACCCTGCAATAAATCCCACTTGGTTGTGATGAATAATCCTTTTACTGTACTGTTGGATCCTATTGGCTAATATTTTGAGAATTTTCGCAATTGTTTTCATCAAGGATATTGGTCTGTAATTCTTTTTTTTGACGGGGTTTTTGTCTGGTTTTAGGATCAAGGTAATGCTGGCCTCGTAAAATGTGTTTAGAAGTTTTCCTTCCATTTCTATTTTTTTGGAGCAGTTTCAGGAGAATAGGAACCAATTCTTCTTTAAATGTTTGGTAGAATTCCCCTGGGAAGCTGTCTGGACCTGGGCTCTTGTTTGTTGGGAGTTTTTAATGACTGCTTCAATTTCCTTACTGGTTATGGGTGTCTTCAGGTTTTCTATTTATTCCTGGTTCAGTTTTGGTAGTTTATACGTGTCTGGGAATGCATCCATTTCTTCCAGATTGTCAAATTTGCTGGAGCATCATTGCTCATAATATGTTCTTATAATTGCTTGTATTTCTTTGGTGTTGGTTGTGATCTCTCCTCTTCCATTCATGATTTTATTTATTTGGGTCCTTTCTCTTTTCTTTTTGATAAGTCTGTCCAGGGGCTTATCAATCTTATTAATTCTTTCAAAGAACCAGCTCCTAGTTTCATTGATTTGTTCTACTGTTCTTTTGGTTTCTATTTTATTAATTTCTGCCCTGATCTTTATTATTTCCCTTCTCCTGCTGGGTTTAGGCTTTCTTTGCTGTTCTTTCTCCAGCTCCTTTAGGTGTAGGGTTAGGTTGTGTATTTGAGACCTTTCTTGTTTCTTGAGAAAGGCTTGTATTGCTATATACTTTCCTCTTAGGACTGCCTTTGCTGTGTCCCACAGATTTTGAACCATTGTGCTTTCAATATAATTTGTTTACATGAATTTTTTCAATTCTTCTTTAATGTCCTGGTTGACCTCTTCATTCTTTAGTAGGATGCTCTTCAGCCTCCATGTATTTGAGTTCTTTCCAACTTTCCTCTTGTGATTGAGTTCTAGCTTCAGAGCATTGTGGTCTGAAAATAGGCCCGGAATGATCCCAATCTTTTGGTACCAGTTGAGACCTGATTTGTGACCCAGGATGTGATCTACTCTGGAGAATGTTCCATGTGCACTAGAGAAGAATGTGTATTCTGTCACTTTGGGATCGAATGTTCTGAATGTATCTGTGAAGTCCATCTGGTCTAATGTGTCATTTGAGGCCTTGATTTCCTTGTTGATTTTTGGCTTGGATGATCTGTCCATTTCAGTGAGGGGGATGTTAAAGTCCCCTACTATTATTGTATCATTGTCAATGTGTTTCTTTGATTTTGTTACTAATTGGTTTATATAGTTGGCTCCTCCCATGTTAGGGGCATAGATATTTAAAACTGTTGGATCTTCTTGTTGGACAGACCCTTTGGGTATGATATAGTGTCCTTCCCTCTCTCTTATTATAGTCTTTGGCTTAAAATCTAATTGATCTGATATAAGGATTGTCACCCCAGCTTTCTTTTGATGTCCATTAGCATGGCAAATTGTTTTCCACCCCCTCACTTTAAATCTGGATGTGTCTTTGGGTATGAAATGAGTTTCTGGTAGATAGCATATTCATGGGTTTGGGGTTTTTTTTATCCATTCTGATACTCTATGTCTTTTGATTGGGGGATTTAGCCCATTTACTTTCAGGGTAACTTTTTTTTATGTTTTATTTATTTATTTGATAGAGATCACAAGCAGACAGAGAGACAGGGAGAGAGAGAGGAGGAAGCAGGCTCCCCACAGAGCAGAGACCCCAATGCGGGGCTTGATCCCAGGACCCTGAGGTCATGACCTGAACCAAAGGCAAAGGCTTTAACCCACTGAGCCACCCAGGTGCCTCAGGGTAACTTTTGAAAGATATGAATTTAGTGCTGTTGTATTGCCTGTAAGGTGACTGTTATTGTATATTGTCTCTGTTCCTTTCTGGTCTACTACTTTTAGGCTCTCTCTTTTCTTAGAGAACCCTTTACAATATTTCCAGTAGGGCTAGTTGTTTGCAAATTCTTTTAGTTTTTGTTTGTCCTGGAAGCTTTTTATTTCTCCTCTACTTTCAGTGAGAGCCTAGCTGGATATAGTAATCTTGGCTGCATGTTTTTCTCATTTAGTGCTCTGAATATATCATGCCAGTTCTTTCTGACCCACCAGGTCTCTCTGGATCAGTCTGCTGCCAATCTAATATTTTTACCATTTTATGTTACAGACTTCTTGTCCCGAGCTGCTCTCAGGATTTTCTCTTTGTCATTAAGACTTGTATGTTTCACAATTAGATAACGGGGTGTGGACCTATTTGTATTGACTTGGGGGGGGTGGTCTTTGCCTCCTGGATTTTGATGCCTGTTCCCTTTGCCATATTAGAGAAATTCTCTACAATAATTCGGTCCAATATACCTTCTGCTGCCCTCTCTCTTTCTTCTTTTTAATTGAATCCCAATTATTCTAATTTTGTTTCATCTTTTGGTATCACTCATCTCTCGAATTCTCCCCTCATGGTCCAGTAGTTGTTTGTCTCTCTTTTGCTCAGCTTCTTTATTCTCCATTATTTGGTCTTCTATATCACTAATTCTCTCTTCTGCCTCAACTATCTGAGGGGTAAGAACCTCCATTTTTATTGTACCTCATTAATAGCTTTTTTGATTTCAGCTCAGTTAGATTTTAGTTCTTTCATTTAACCAGAAAGGGCTTTTATTTCCCCAGATAGAGTTTCTCTAATATCTTCCATGAAATTTTCAAGCCCAGCTAGCACCTTGAGACTCATGATTCTGAACTCTAAATATGACATATTACCAATGTCCATATTTATTAGGTCCTTAGCCTTCAGTACTGCCTCTTGTTCTTTTTTTTTTCTTGTTCTTTTGTGTGTGTGTGTGTGTGTGGTGAGTTTTTCCACCTTGTCATTTTATCCAGATAAGAATATATAAAGGGGGCGCCTGGGTGGCTCAGTGGGTTAAAGCCTCTGCCTTTGGTTCAGGTCATGATCTCAGCGTCCTGGGATCGAGCCCCGCATCAGGCTCTCTGCTCAGCAGGGAGCCTGCTTCCTCCTCTCTCTCTGCCTGCCTCTCTACTTACTTGTGATCTCTGTCTGTCAAATAAATAAATAAAATCTTTTTAAAAAAAGAATATATGGGGGTGCCTGGGTGGCTCAGTGGGTTAAAGCCTCTGCCTTTGGCTCAGGTCATGATCCCAGGGTCCTGGGATCAAGCCCCACATTGGGCTCTCTGCTCAACAGGGAGCCTGCTTCCTCCTCTCTCTCTCTCTCTCTCTGCCTGCCTCTCTGCCTACTTGTGATCTCTCTCTCTCTGTCAAATAAATAAATAAAATCTTTAAAAAAAAAAAAGAATATATGAAGGAGAGAACAAAATACTAAAAGGGTGACAAAGACCCCAGAAAAATGTGTGCTAAGCAAATCAGAAGAGACCCCAAATCAGGGGAAGAAAGGGGATAGAAAGAAATTTTTTTAATTTAAAAAAATTATATATATATATATATATATATATATTAGACTGGTGACTAGAACAGAGCCACGCACTTGATTTTGGGTGTATTTTGGTCTCTTAGAAGAAACTGCCTCCCAAAATTTTAATGAAAGACAAATATATATATATGTTTATATTTATATGTTATATATATATTACATATATATATAATAAGAGTAAACATGAGGAAGGAATTAAATATGACTGTAAAGATGAAAATTTTAAAAATATTCTAAAAAAGGAATTGATAAGGTAAGTTGGTTAGAAAAAGAAAGAAAAAGAAACTGGAGAGAATTTGCTCAAGCTGGAGACTAGAACAAAGCCCTGTACTAGGTTTAGGGTATAATTTGATGTATTAGAAGAAATTGTATCCCAAAATTTTTTAGAAGAAAAAACCCTGTATGTATACAAAAAATAAAGTTAGATACAATGAAGGATAAAATATGACTATAATAATGAAGGTTTAAAAAGATTTTTTTAGAAAGGTATTGTTAAGATAAAGTAGTTTAAAAATGTTAAAAGAGGAAAGTTTAAAAAATTAGAATAAGAGGAAAATAAAATTAAAAGAATTAAGTAACTTTGCAAGACTAAAGAATCATGGGGAGAAAGCCATGAATTCCATGCTTTGCTTTCCCCTCCTCTGGAATTCCACTGTTCTCCTTGATCAGTGAGCTTGGTCTTGGGTGGATGTTCTTGCTGATCTTCTGGGGGAGGGTCCTGTTGTAGTGATTCTCAAATGTCTTTGCCCAAGGTGGAAGTGTGCTGCACTTGCCAGGGGCCAGGCTAAGTAATCTGCTCAGATTTGCTCTTAGGAGCTTTGTTCCCTGAACGCTTTTCATAAAGTTCTGGAGGACATGAATGAAAATGGCGGCCTCCCAATCTCTGGCGCAGAGGAACTGAGAGCTCAGGACCCCACTCCTCAGTGTGCCCTCAGAGAAAAGGGCTCAATCACTCCCATACCCCTCCGGCCAGGCTCTGAGCTCACCTGGCCTGTGACTGAGCATTTCTGTCTCTGGCACAACTTGGAGTCTCCAAACCCAGCAGAGGAGGGAGGTAGGTCTCCCTGGATCTGCCACGTATGGGGCCCTGCTCAAAGAGCAGTGGCCCATCTGTACCGTGGATCACAGTTTAACGTAACCCCGAGCTGAGGGCTCGCTCCTCAGCTCCGTCGCTGTAGCCAGCTTCTCTGCTCTGATACCTGTGAGCTCTGCTACATTCAGACACCCCCGATTCTTCTGTGACCCCGCAGGACCTGAGACCACACTGTCCCCACAAGGGCTCCACCTCCGCTTAGCTGCTGGAGTGTGCCCCTCAATGGATCAGGCTCTCTCTTTTTTTTTTTTTTTTTTGAAGATTCCATCCATTTATTTGCCAGAGACCACAAGTAGGCAGAGAGAGAGGAGGAGGCAGATTCCCTGCTGAGCAGAAATCCCAATGCTGGGCTCAATCCCGGACCGCAGGATCATGACCCAAGCTGAAGGCAGAGGCTTCAACCCACTGAGACACCCACGCACCCATCGAGCAGACTTTTAAAAGTTCAAAAATTGTGCTCTGTTGATCCACTGCTCACTAGGAGCCGGCCCCTCCCCCTGTGGTCTATCTTCCATTCACTTTGGATTCACTTCTTCGCAAGTCCTACCTCTCAGAAAGTGGTTGATTTTCTGTTTCTAGAATTGCTGCTCTTCTTCTCTTTGATCTTCTGTTGAGTTTGTAGGTGTTCAGAATGGTTTGATAACGATCTTGCTGAACTCCTGCGACCTGATGTCATCTCAGTCTGCTACTCCTCTGCCATCTTGTCTCCTACCCACTGGACAGTTGTGTTTTCATTATCATTTGTCTTCATGTATTTTTTTTTAAATTTCCTTTTTGATTTCATGTTTGCCCACTTGTGGTTGAGCAGCCCATTGTTCAGCTTGCATGAATTTGCATTTTCTCCAGATCGGATTTCTAGTTTCATACTGTAGAAATTATTGTTCTGTAATTGATTACTAGTTTAAGACTGGTGTGGTAACAGAAGATGCTTGATATAATTGCAGGTTTCTGAGTTTTGTTTTGTTTCCTAACATGATCCACATTGAAGAATGTTCTGTGTGCTCTTGAAAAAAAAATGTGTATTCTGGTGTTTGGGGATAGAATATCTGTATCTGTTCGATCCATCTGGTTTAATGTCTCATTCAAAGGTACTGACTTGAAGTTCTGTTGGGATGATCTATCCATGGATGTAAGTGGCATATTAAAGTTCCCTAGTGTTACTCTATAAAGTTCGCTTCCTCCTTTTATGTCTATTAAAAGTGGCTTTATGTATATAGGTGATTCTGTGTTGAGTATATGGATTAATATTTCTGCCATTACATAACGCCCTTCTTTTTTCTGTTCTAGTCTTTGTTTTATTTTTGAAAAAGATTATTTATTTTAGGGGCACCTGGATGGCTCAGTTGGTTAAGGATCTGTCTTTAGCTCAGGTCATGATCCTGGAGTCCTGGTATAGAGCCCTGTGTCAGGCTCCCTGTACAGCAGGGAGTCTGTCTCTCTCTCCCCCTCTGTCTGTTGCTCCCTGTACTTGTACTCTCTCCACTTGTACTCTTTCTCACTCTATCAAATAAATAAATATAATTTTTTATTTAAAAAAGATAATTTATTTTAGAGAGAGGACAGTGGGGGTAGGAGCAGAGGGAGAGAGAGAATCCTGAAGCAGACTCCCTACTGAACATGGAGCCCAACACGGGCCTTGCTCTCATGACCCTGAGATCATGACCTGAGCTGAAAGCAAGAGTTAACTGCTTAAGTGACTGAGACACCCAGTCATGCCTAATCCTTGTTTTAAAGTCTCTACCCTTTTATAATATCTGAAGTAAGTTTTGTTACCCTTATTATTTTTTTCACTTCCATTTGTATGGTACACATTTTTCTAACCTTGCACTTTAAGTCTATGTGTCCTTAGGTATGTGGTGAGTCTCTTGTAACCACTATGTATATGGATTTTTTTTTATATGTTCAGTTTTTGTATTGGAGCATTTAGTCCCTTTACATTTTTTTTAAAGAATTTATTTATTTATTTGACAGAGAGAGAGATCACAAGTAGGCAGTGAGGCAGGCAGAGAGAGAGGGGGAAGCAGGCTCCCCGCTGAGCAGAGAGCCCGATGTGGGGCTCCATCCCAGGACTCTGAGATCATGACCCGAGCCGAAGGCAGAGGATTAAACCACTGAGCCACCCAGGCGCCCCTAGTCCCTTTAAATTTAAAGTAATTGTTGGGTGCCTGGGTGGCTCAGTTAAGCACCCACCTCTTGGTTTCAGCTCAGGTCATGATCTCAGGGTCATGAGCCCTGTGTCAGGAGTTGTGCCTGCTTGAGATTCTTTCTCTCCCTCTTACTCTGCGCCCCCTCCCCTGCCAACTCACTTGCTCTCTTTGTGTCTCAAAAAAATAAATGCAGACTTAAAAAATAATTATTGATAGGTTTTCCTTATTGCCATTTTGTTAATTTTTTTCTGAGATGTGTGTGTGTGTGTGTGTGTGCATGCTCCACACCCAGTGTTGGGCTTGAACTCATGACCCCAAGATCCAGAGTCATCTACTGTACTAACGGAGCCAGCCAGGCTCCCCTTTCTTGTTGTTTTTATAGTTCTTCTCTGCTAGTTTTTCTTCTCTTGCTCTCTTCCTTTGTAGTTTGATAGCTCTCTTTATTGCTATGTTTAGATTCATTTCTCTTTTGTATGTATTACAGGAGTTTGATTGTGGTTACCACTAGGGTCGTATAATATCTTATATGTATAGCACCCTGTATTAAGTTGACAGTCACTTACATTTGAACATGTTCTAAAAACACTACATTTTTAGCTCACTCTCCTCATTTTATGTAGATGATATCGTATATCTTTTTCTTTTGTGCATTCCTCGACCAGGTTTCGTAGTTAGCACTGATTTTGCTATTTTGGTGGTTTATCTTCCACGTTAGTTTTGTAAGTGATTAATCTACTACTTTTACTGTATCTTTGCTTTTATCTGTGAAATTCTTTCCTTTCACAATTCTCTTCTTGTAAGGACTTTTCATTCCACTTAAAGAATTTCCTATAATATTTCTTGTAAGGCTGGATTAGTGGAGATAAACTCCTTCAACTTTTTTTTTTTTTTTTTTTTTTTTTTTGGTCTGGGAAATTTTTTATGTCTTTTTCAATTAGGAATGATAACCTTGCTGGGAAAAGTATTCTTGGTTATAGGTATTTTCCTTTCAGCACTTTGAATATATCCTGTGACTCCCTTCTGGCCTGCAAAGTTTTTGCTGAAATATCAGCTTACAGACTTAGGTATTTCCCCTGTATGTAACTGAGTTTTCATTTTCTCTTACTACTTGTGAAGTTCTATCTTTATCATTATTTTTTGCCATTTTAGTTATTATGTGTCTTGGTGTGAACCTCCTTGGATTGGTGTTGTTGAGGGCTCTCCCTGCCTCTTTGATCTGGTTGTTCTTTTCCTTCCCCAGAGATTAGTAAACTTTTCAGCTATTTTTTTCTTCAAATAAGTTTTCTGCCCTCTTCTCTATCCTTTTTCTGGGGCCTCTATAATACAAATGTTATATGCTTGATGTTACTGAGTTCATTTAACCTATTGCTATTTTTTATTCTTCTTTCCCCATTTGCTCTTTAGCTTGGTTTATTTCCACTACTTGGTCTTCCAGATTACTGATCTGTTTTTCTGCATCCTCTAATTTGCTATTAATTCTTTTCAATGTATTTTTTATTTCATTTATTGAATTCTTTATCTCTGGTTCTTTTTTATACTTTCTACCTCCTGGTTGAAGTTCTCACTGAAATCTCCTACCCTTTTCTCAAGTCCACTGAGTATCTTGATGACCATAACTCTGAACTTTATCAAGCATACGTTTATCTCCATTCCATTTAGGTGTTCCACTCCGATTTTGTCTTGTTCTTTTATTTTGTAGAGATTCCTCTCTATATTTTGTTTATATTAGTTTCTGTGTTGGTTTCTTGAAAGTAGTGGCCTCATGTAGTAGGTCCTCTGGCACCCTGTAGCACAGTCCTGTCATCCCCTCCCCTCTTGGTCACCAGATTTAGGTGCTCCAAGGGGTATTCACTCTGTGGGCTACATCAACACTAGTGTTGGAGCCAAGCCATGGGTTATCTTTAGCTGAGCCAGCTGCAATGAGCTCCTTTGCCTGCTGTGGGTACACGGGGCAGGGTTTGGTCCCTGAACTGTTGAGAAGTCTGAGGCCACTGTGAGCTCTTTGGTGGGCAGGACTGACAGTCAACCAAGATGCCTGTAATTAGCCTCTGGGCCATAGCTGCAGGTGCACCCAAGGTCAGGCTTTGCTTCCTGTGCAACCAGCTAAGAGACAAGGTTGCTGAGACTTGGTGTAGGGTTATCCCCACCTCCCCCTGGGGCAGGAGTCACTTTGGAGTGGCACTGATCCCCGCTGGGACTGCCTGTGGGGTGCAGCAAGGCGGGAGCTTCTCTGGGATGGGGGGGCAATCACTCTGGCAGGTGGGTGGGATGGGGTGAGTCTGCAGGGGAATCCTGGGGCAGGGCATGTGCTGCTAGAAAGACAGATGGGAGAGCTCTCTAGGCTGGGAAGTTGAGGAGAATTGGTGTCCACCAGCTTTTTTTTCTCCCTGGGGACATCTGATGATCCCTGGCCCTCTAGCACATGTTCTAAGATGAGGCACTAAACCTTCACAAGTACCCTGAGACAGTTTCAGCCCACGGCATATATGCTGTGTCTTGGGTGGAGTTATTTATTCAGACTCTTGAAGGGCAGGGTCTCCATTTCCTATTTGTCTTCCTGTTCTCCTAGAAGGGAGCCCACTGGTGTTCAAAGCTCTCCAAGTTAAACCCAACAGGTTTTCAAAGCAAGCAGACTCATCTTCCCAGTGTGGATCCCCAGGGCCAGGGACGCCCAGTGTGGGATCTCATCTTCCTGTTTCTGTGGGCTTGCAGCGTTTCTCCTGTCTGTGGTTAGTCTTACCTGGGGTTTGGTTCCCAGCTGCATCTCTCTGCCTTCCTGTTTTCTTGAGACTGTCTGCCAGTCTTCAGGTCATTTTCAGAGTTAGGGGCATGGACACATCTGTTTGCTTCACTGTGTCCATGGGATGAGATGAGCTTAGGATCCTCCTACTCTGGCATCTTCCCCCTTTGTCCAGGATTTCTTATTGAGGAGATCAACAGTTTCCATTGAGTTGAAGTTCTTCTACAGATAACCACCCAGTCATGGTTTTCTTCTGCATGTTTTCTTAAGTATGTGTAACAGGAAAGCAAGAGACTGCAAATGTGTGTTCATGGATATGATCCAGTAAGACTTTCCTCCAATGTTCCTATGAGCAGGATAGTTCAGTGTGCTGGCTTCTCTCTGCTGTGTGTCCCTGCATGAATGTTGAGATTGCCAGAAGTTGTAAATTGTAAATCACATACCTCATATTGATAGTGGTTTTCTCACCAGAACGCTTGTGACTGTGGATAAATAAGCAGCATTTTTGCACAGACTTTATCACATAATTCATTTTGGTATGGCTTCTCACTTGTAGGGCTCAGTACCTGAGTTCTCAGCGGGTTGCGTGGGTGAACAGCTTTCCACTCACGTGACAGCTGTAGGGTTTGACTCCTGTATGTATTCTCTCGCAGACCTTCTCCAGCGCTGGGCTTGTATAAACACTTTTCCGTAGGAGTTACACAGCCTGACCTTGGAATACAGGTATCTCTGGCCTTTCAAAACTCTGTGATACACCAATCGGCTCTTTACAAAAGATCTACATTCATACGCATTTTTGAAAACCAAAAGAAACCTGAAGAGGACTACTTTTTACCAAAAAAGGCAGAGAACAAAAGGTGTTCAGCAGCATCCAACCCTTTAGGCAGTGAGAGTGGCCCCACCCAGCGGCCCCCTCTGGGAACTGCACTGAGCGTCTGCATTAAGCGGCCGGAGCCTTAAACCCTGTGAGCATCTGTACTTGGTCCTGACCTGTGTGTGTGCGTATTTCTTAGCCACATGTGTCCTAAGGTGTCAGACAAACCCTAAAAGAGGTTATTTTGGGGGTCCAGGAGTACTCAAAAAATGTCTCCTGTAAATGAATGGTGCCTGTTCCTTTCCTTTACGCCCTTTCAGCTTACACAAGCTTTTTTATTTTTTTAAAGATTTTTTTTAAATTTATTTATTTGACAGACAGAGATCACAAGTAGGCAGAGAGGCAGGCAGAGAGAGAGAGAGAGAGGAGGACGCAGGCTCCCTGTTGAGCAGAGAGCCCAATGCGGGGCTCGATCCCAGGACCCTGGGATCATGACCTGAGCCGAAGGCAGAGGCTTTAACCCACTGAGCCACCCAGGTGCCCCAAACTTACACAAGCTTTGATAGGAAGGCTCTGCTTCTGGACCGCTGGGGAACCTCGAGCTCTGATCCAGCTCTTCCCGGCAGCTCTCTACCTCACCAGGATTCTTGACACTGGCTGTATATTACATACAGCATGTTCTCTCAGTGTATAGCTGAGCTGTGATTTTCCACATTTCTCTTTCACTGTTTGAGTTGGCACAAAGACATCCTGTGCTGGCAATGTATTTCATAGAGGTCTGAAGTGCCATTTTTTGGTGCAACTTGTTCTCTTACAGGTGTAGACAGTTTATTTGCATGTAGAAATTTTTCAACAGATAACATTCTTTTATTTTTTAAAACATTTTATTTACTTATTTGACAGACAGAGATCACAAGTAGGCAGAGAGGCAGGCAGAGAGAGAGGAGGAAGCAGGCTCCCTGCTGAGCAGAGAGCCCCATGCAGGGCTCGATCCGAGGACCCTAAGACCATGACCTGAGCCAAATGTAGAGGCTGCAACCCACTGAGCCACCCAGGCGCCCAGATACATTCTTTTAAACACAGAGTGCTGTCTTACTCTGCTTTGTTTTCTGGGAGTTGAAAGAAAGCATTTTTCGTGTCTGATAACAACATCTTTGCCAACGCCCCTTGTTAAGGATTTGACTGAACTAAATCTGATTTTATTCTTAATTCCAGTTTTTGACCAAAAGTTATTTAGAAGAGTTTTTTCGTTTTCTTTCTGGTGGCTTGATTTGTTTTTAGATTTGATGTTTCACAGTCAGAAAAATGTGGCCTGTATAATTGCTTTAAAAATTGCAGTTTTCCGTTTTTTTTATTTTTGTAAATGTTTGGTAAACTTTTGAAAGAAGATTTAGGTCATGTGAGATATATAATTTTATTACATGGAGGTTTCAGTAAGCTGATTCTAATACTATTTGTTTTTACATTTCACACTCAGAATTCTGTTCAAGTTTAATGCAGGAGAATTCTGGTGTCACTTTTGTTTTTCTTTGTAGGTACTATTTTTTTAACCCTCTCACCATGTTTCTATTTGTGGCTTCTCTCCCATTTGCTTTGTCATTTCTTTTTTTTTTAATATTTTATTTATTTAACAGAGAGAGAGAGATCACAAGTAGGCAGAGAGGCAGGCAGAGTGAGGGGGAAGCAGGCTCCCTGCCGAACAGAGAGCCCGACATGGGGATCGATCCCAGAACCCTGGGACAATGACCCGAGCCGTAGGCAGAGGCTTTAACCCACTGAGCCACCCAGGCGCCCCTGCTTTGTCATTTCTAATCGTATTTTTAATTATTGTTTCTCCTAGATCTAGATTTCATGTGTGTTGCGTTAGTTCTTCATCTTTCTTCTGAATTCTAGAATAATTTTCTGTTGACTCAGGTTTCTTAAGTTTAACTACCCATATTTTTGCATTTCAGGATTTTGTAAAAAACAGTTTTCATTGGAAGGAAACTGTTTTTGATCTGATCAATCCTTTCTGGAAGCCGATTGCTATAAATTTTGTTTGGAATTAAAATTAGAAATAAAGGGGCGCCTGGGTGGCTCAGTGGGTTAAGCCGCTGCCTTCGGCTCGGGTCATGATCTCGGGGTCCTGGGATCGAGTCCCACATCGGGCTCTCTGCTCACCAGGGAGCCTGCTTCCCTCTCTCTCTCTCTCTCTCTCTCTCTCTCTCTGCCTGCCTCTCTATCTACTTGTGATCTCTTTGTCAAATAAATAAATAAAATCTTTGAGAAAAAAAAATTAGAAATAAAGTTTTCTGCACTTATTCTGTAGGACGAGGTCCTTCTTTAAGAATGCTAAATCATTGGGTGCCTGGGTGGCTCAGTGGTTTAAGCCTCTGCCTTTGGCTCGGGTCATGATCTCAGGGTCCTGGGATCGAGCCCTGCATCGGGCTCTCTGCTCAGCAGGGAGCCTGGAGCCCGCTTCCTCCTCTGTCTCTGCCTGCCTGTGATCTCTGTCTGTCAAGTAAATAAATAAAATCTTTAAAAAAAAAAAGAATACTAAATCTTTCCAAGAGTGTACTGATTTTTAAGGAGTCTTTAAAAAGATGATTTGGATCCCAGGGCTCAGATCTTGTAATCCTTAATGAAAAAGAAAGCTAAAGCTTTGTACTTTTTTCCGTGGATTTTCTTCAATGAGAAAAATCCTTGATGACAGAGTGTAGGAAAGACAGGCAAGTTGCATGTACTGTGAAGCTTTGGTTTTTAGCCACTTGGTAAGCAAGCGCCCGTGGGTACTGCTTTAAGTATTTCCTGGACAGTCAAAAATTGTTCCCTGGAATCCTCAGCTAGGCCATTCAAATTTTTCCTCTAGGTTCGTTGTGGCAGCTGGAAGTTACTTGGTGCATCACACTCCTTATCTCAGTGGCCAAACTACTTCCTTAAATGCCTTGCTTATGTAATGAAACCACAGCCGCAGTGAGACAAAAACAAAAGCCGCTGTATCGGCGCTTCCTGTCCAGCACACGTACCCTTGCATTTGTCTGCTGCCCCGAACTTGGGGGGCTTCAAAGCCTTTTGTGGGGAGTCCCATAGATGTGCTGTGCAGGTTTTCCATGATGAGCTTCATTGGTGACTGCAATCGTGGCCTGGCTGATCCTGATTGCTACTGCCTTCAGTATGTCCCCATCTGTATTTGGTCATTTCTGACCCCCAGAACATCATTTCCTGTTCTCCAACCATTGAAGATGTTTCCATTAGTTACTTTAGAACTTGGGAAGAGAAACTCAAATCGTAATCTTTTTTTTTTTTTTTTTTTTTTTTTTTTAAATATTTTATTTATTTGACAGAGAGAAATCACAACTAGGCAGAGAGGCAGGCAGAGAGAGAGGAGGAAGCAGGCTCCCCGCGGAGCAGAGAGCCCGACGTGGGGCTCGATCCCAGGACCCTGGGATCATGACCCGAGCTGAAGGCAGAGGCTTTAACCCACTGAGCCACCCAGGTGCCCCTCAAATCGTAATCTTAAAATAGGAGTTCCCCTGCCACACCTAACCGTTAGATTCCTTGCCACAGTGTATAGGGAACGCGAGTGATTTCAGTTATGCGTAACCCAAAGATCTTTGTTCGAATTAAACCTAACCTACCCAGGGCAGACTATTCTTAGTGATTTAAAAGAAATCAAAATTGGAGGATGGAATTTTAAAAAGGCTATAAATGTTAGTGGTTCTTGACCGCTGCAATAGTACTTCCTGAAAACACCTGGGTCCCCAAGAGAATCAAGGCACAAGTAAGTCAAAACCAAGCAAAGTCAGATAGAATAATGAGCACTTTGTTTCCAAACAACAACGCAAAACTTGAGGAAGCCAGGCTGTGTGAAAAGCACTTGATTTCCCCCACACTCTGTATTTCTTAACCACCAAAATGTCAAGAAAGGGCAGCCAGAAACGTATCCATCAAATTCCAAGAGGCAGGGGCGCCTGGGTGGCTCAGTGGGTTGGGCCGCTGCCTTCGGCTCGGGTCATGATCTCGGGGTCCTGGGGTCGAGTCCCGCATCGGGCTCTCTGCTCGGCGGAGAGCCTGCTTCCCTTCCTCTCTCTCTGCCTGCCTCTCTTGTGATTTCTCTCTGTCAAATAAATGAAATAAAATCTTTAAAAAAAAAAAATTCCAAGAGGCAGGAAAAGTGAGGTGGTCTGCCTGTGAGGAGAACCTGAAACTGGTGAACCATAACATCACCCACATACTCTATAGCTCATTAAAACCTTTGAAACCCCTATCACAAAACATGGCCCGGGCAGCGTCCTAGGAAAAAGGCCAAGAGACCAAAATTAAGTAAGAAGTCTTTGGAGGAATGCAGGTAGCAGACAAACACCCCGCACCCAACAGTGAGCCAGACTTCTGTGGGAAACTGAGCTACTCAATACCTAGAGAGAAATTATGATAAAGATTCTGGGATTACAGGGAGATCATGTAGCTCTCACAGATGCCTCTTAACTACAAAAACGAGCACCATAATCAGTATTGTGTTAACAGATTTGACGTCATTTTCTATTTCAAAATCCATTATTGGAAAGGGACAACCTAGGATGTGGGAAATAAGAAAGGGAGCAGGGGAGTAAGAAAAATAGTCTACCTACTTGATTTTTGTTTTAAAGATTTTTTATTTATTTTTGTCAGAGAGAGAGAGAGAGAGAGAAAGAGCGAGCACAGGCAGAGTGGCAGAGGGAGAAGCAGCCTCCCCGCGGAGCAAGGAGCCGAATGTGGGACTCGATCCCAGGACGCTGGGATCATGACCCGAGCTGAAGGCAGCTGCCCAACCAACTGAGCCACCCAGGCGCCCCTACCTACTGTTTTTTAAAGTTGTCTTGGATTTTCTTAAGATGTGGTGGGGAGGTAACCAAAGAGTAATGAGGGAAAGTTTATGATTTAAGGTATAGAGAGAAAACACTTGTGCAATTTCAAGATGTAAGGGACAACAAGTATTCTACTCAGATCCTAACTGAGATCTTTTGTTATTAAAAAAAAAAGAGGCTGCTTGGAAAATTTAACACAGGATATAGGATAGTATTTTGTAGGGTGCAATAGGAGCATTTGGTGCTTAGGTTAAAAAAAAAATGTTGAAAGGGCGTCTGGGTGGCTCAGTGGGTTAAGGCTCTGCCTTCAGCTCAGGTCATGATCTCAGGGTCCTGGGATGGAGCCCTGCATCACCCACTCTGCTCATCGGGGAGCCTGCCCCACCCCCACCCCGCCTGCCTCTCTGCCTAATTGTGATCTGTCAAATAAATAAAATCTTTTTTTTTTTAAAGTTGATATTTGAATTGCTTTGATGCCTGGGATTTGTTTCATTTCAAAATAATCAGGGGGAAGGAAGCCTGAGTGGCTCAGTTGTTAAGCATCTGCCTTTGGCTCAGACATGATCCCAGGGTCCTGAGATGGAGTCCCACATCAAGTTCCCTGCTCGGCGGGAGGCCTGCCTCTCCCTCTCCTGCTCCCCCTGCGTGTGTTCCCTCTCTCCCTGCGTCTGTCCAATAAATAAAAATAAATAAAATCTTTTAAAAAACAAAAATAATTGGGGGGGTGGGGGAAATCATAACATAGATGAAATGCAATTGCTTACATAGGGATAATTTTGGAAGCTGGATAATGAGCAAATGAAGGGTCATTCTACAATTCTTCTGTATTTGGGTGTGTGCATTAATTTTCATATATTAAAAAAAGTAGTAGAAATTGTTTTGACTCCAAACATGCTTACTCACTGAAAAGGCTACCTACTAGAATTCATCTGTGCTGATTGCTGTGCAAATGTTGGAAGGTGGACTACGACTCTAGCAAGAGGAGGGTCAAGGCCTCTGACAATTTGCCTTGGATGAAGGACAGGTGACCCTTGAACAAGACGAGGGTCAGGGGCACTAGTCACCTGCACAGGTGTAAATCCGCTGCGTGGAACTTCTGGGTCCCCAAAACATAAGAGTCAAAAGTGGACCGGCAACCTTACAGAGACCATAGTCATTCACCGCATATGTTGTATGTTCTATGTATCATAGACTATATTGCTATAATAAAGCATGCTAGAGAAAAGGAAGCATGGAGAAAATGATAAGATGGAACACATTTGTAGTCCTGTACTGTATTTAGCACAGTCCACACATAAGTGGACCTGTGCAGTTCAAACCCGTATTGTTCAAGGGTCAACTGTAGCTACAAATGATGAAAAAACTGAGAAGGAAAGTACTCATTATTTAAGTTCCTAACTTAAAATTTGGTTTCTTTCATAAAATTTGCTTATCTATCCTTCTACCCAGGCTTTAAAGTTAATGGACACTTAATACCCCAAATCTAAAATTATGACGTGATCTAACAGAGGAAAAGAAGTATGGAAGATTACGTTTTTGAGAGAGCATATTCCAGTCTAGAAAACTAGGTGTTGGACTAGTTTGATACAATAAATCATTTCTAACTACACAGAAAAGATGCAGAATGTAGTGTTTGCTTTTAGTTTATTAATTTATTTTGCAGGAATCTTCGACTTTCCGAGTATGTACTGTTTGGAAGTACGATGCATGCATAGCCTTTTAAGATGCCTTTGTACAATTTCACCTCAAAATAATGATTCACAGCATACACAGAAATCTAGAAGAAACATGGTATTTACAAGATTTAATAAGGTCTTGCTGTTTTAATGAAGAAACTGATCAATTCTTTTACAGTAGGGAAACATGGACATCAGGTGTCATTATAAATAAGAATTCAGAATTGTTCAGTCTCAAAGCAACTTTTCATGGCTTTAGAAACTAATATTGGGTCACCATCCTATTAATCTCTGAATGCCCAAGCCATGCAAAATCTACTTGTATTAAATATTTGGGGATGCAAATAATAAAGAAAAAAATGCAGGTCTAGTGAATGTGAAAACACCATCAGAATTAACTTTTACAGTAAGAAAATACTGTTAATTCTTTCGAAAAGATACAGTAGTGGTGCAACAGACAGTGCCCAATTTATTCTTATTTTTTATAGTAACATTTCAATGGTCATTTTTCTTTCTTGCTCCATCGATATACAGACACACACTGCAACATGGATTCATTCCAAGTCTGAACAGTGGTTACAATAGCAAAATAAATCAAATTTAACTATGAAGGGACATCTTCACATTCCAGGATACATCACTGATATTTTCAAAGGACAAATTTTCTATGCCTTATATCCTTGCTTTTTGTTTATACTGTCAAAGACATTACAGTTACCTTGTAAAGTACTATAGAAAACGGAGTTGCCACAGAACGTTGGATATGAACCCTTGGTAACCAGGACAAAACAATGACAAAATTTACGGAAACAATAATTTTTTTTAATAATTAAAAAGTACTAAAATCGAGACCAGCTCCTTAAAAATTAAACTGCTCATCACACTTCCCATTTCGTTCAGGGAAATAAACAAATTAGCAACACTTTCCCCACCATCCATTATCTTCTCTAAAACTACCTTTTCTACAATGCAGTTCTTTAGTTTCTTTAAAGCCCCCTGCCTCTTTGCTCCTGCATACAAGGTCATTATATCTGACAATGCTTAGAAAGTTTCTGGCTCTTCCATTCCCACTTTAAACTCCTCAGACCTACTCCAAAAGTTAAGGGGCAATGTACTTTTAACAAAACAGCAAACGTGCTTTCTAAAAACCCAGTTTACAAAACCATGAAATAGCGTAACGTGTATCATCAGGCCTATGTGTTACCAGGTACATCAAACTAGGCGTGTTATAAGAAACCATACTTTTCACTAGAAAAACGAGTGCACCAACGGACTCCGAGAGCCAAAGTAGGGCAGCAGACAGGCACCTTCTCTCCTCCCACTCCGACGCGACTGTGTGTGCACATCCATCTGACCAGGAGATCCTTTTGAAAAGACACCTAGAAGTGGACTGAATTCTTGTTTAAAGCGGTCATGGGCAAGAAGTATATACAGGGGACATGGTTAAACTGACCACATTTGTCAGTGTAAGACAATTTTGCTTACTTGAAAAACTGAATATAGCCTATGTTGGCATATGAAACTTGTGCACAACCAGTAATGAACACAGACGAAACAACTTTAAAACCCAGCTCTGATGTCTCCTACCCCCACCCTCTACACCTGAGAGACTGGTTGTTTCTTTTTCCTGGCAGGTGAAAACAATGATTTACTAGATAGATCACCAAAGGACTGGAACCATGCATCTATTGCGTGAGAACAGCTTATTAACCGGGATGTGTGTTCATGCAGTAGTTGTAAAGTCACCTACAGGATTTTAATAAAGCATCCGACTGTTTGCATACATGCTACTTTCATTCTCAACGGACATGTCCCAAGTTAACTGCTGCCCCTTCAGCAGATCTAAGAATACTGGTAAACCTTTAGCTAGAACACCAAGCAGTATATATATTTTTCCCCGAAATTGTTATTTAATACCGTGGGGGGGTTGATCGTCCCTAAAGAGATACGAAAACCACACAAAGGCAAAGGCATTGGTGTATTACAGAACAGCAGGACCGAGAGATGGCTCCTGGAGACGGACAGATACCAGTGTCACAGAAACCTTTAAAGAATGCACTTTTCGGGTCAATTCTTTTAAGCCCATCTGTTTTCTCACCATTATTTTCACAGTTTTGCCACAGTTTTATGAGAGATGTTTTATCAGTGTCATAACATAGCCATGCATACTTTTGTGAGACAAGTAGATTGGGGGAGGGGTTTCCACATAGGAAAAGAACATTTTCAAAGCTGTAGGTCAAGTGTGAAATTAGATGATTTTGATGGAAAATGATGATGGGTTATTAAGCCTTTGGTTTCATTATACTATTAAGTGCAGCTTGTTTTTCCAGGTCTGCCAGATATCACTTCTAAAGTAGAATACAGTGACAGCTTCAAGAGCCTGTGTGTGTGTGTGTGTGTGTGTGTGAGAGAGAGAGAGAGAGACGGAAAGAGTGTGTGAGTGTGAGAGTAGCGGGCACACTGTATGGGAGAACGGATATTCCTCAAAAACTCTGGTAAAATCCTTTAGGATTACAAACGCTACTAGTTTTATTGCTGTATTTATTTTATATTCACCAAAGTAACAGGAAGATTCCAAAATCCAATTCTGAGCTAGGAAGGAAATTCAACAGTGATAGAGACCTTAATTAAATGACTTATTAATAATTTTCCAGTGGTGCACCCTAGTGAGTCACATGATTTTATATCTCTTCAGTTATTCATACCTTAAAGCTAGGGTTTCATAAACAAGGAGTGCTTTAGTATCACCTGAACTACTTGAACAAACTCAGTATTATCTCGGAATACAATACGTTAAATTCAAACAGTTCTTAAAGTCCTTTGTATTCACCCTTCTCTTAAAATCCTGTTTCTTGACTAGCCTTCTCTTCCTCCCAGATAATGCAGTGTACAACTTTATGATCTTGGCTAACTGTAATTTCCCTCACACTGGCTTACTGACATGTGCAAATCAATCCGTACTGAACAGCTAATGTTGATTTTTTTTTCAGCTAAGTAAGGATTCTGGCACAAAACACTGTGCTGTAAACATCGTGAATTCATCACAAAATTGGAAGGAGGATAAAAAAGGTCCTATGGACTGCAAACATTTCTTACAGAACCACAGATGAGCTCAAGATTTCCAAATGGATTTTGGAATGGATTTACATTTGGCATACATTCACTGTGCTATTGGCAAAGCGCAGTTTTACAAGAAGGTCATTCATAAAATTCATAAAATCGTACTGGTAAGGACTTGTTATTTTTAAAGCCAATGGCCCAATAAAAGCATGCAGTAACTTAAAAATTATATCTACTATGTGGCATGATTAGGTCTTAGTTACCAGTGTTGATTTAACTTGATGAATTATTATACAAGTAAAGGGGATATTCTCATCTCTGATTGTACTTTTGAATGAAAGGCACGATATGCCTCATTCTTGACTGCTACAAATCACATTTTAAGCCACTTGTGTTTGTGTGTTTGAAATTACCTCTGAAAAAAGCAGCAATTACACATACCCTTATTATTTTGCCCCCCCCCCAAAGTCATATTCTGAGTGCTTTCTCCTGTCCTTCTCTTCAGTAGGAAACAACGGGAAGAAGCATGGGGAACCTTGGTTTTCCAGAGAGCTGTGACCAGGTTAAGTCTGCTCTGAGAATTCACAGTTTGTCTGCATAAACTGTAACATGTCACACCATGATTTAAAGTTCTAGTTTATAAAGTAAGGGCCACTCAGCAGTAACTTTAACAATTGGGATTCCACAGAAGAGCTCTTGACTTCTCTGTGTACATTCTTTCAGGAGTGAATCCTTTCCCAGTTTCAAGTATCCCTTTCTATCTCACTCTGCAATGAGTTAAGAAAGGAAAAAAATGAAAACCCAAAACAAAGAGAACTCCCCATTTTTCTTGAATGAGCACGAGCCCTGCAGGGGCGCTGCTCCTCCCCCAGTGGAATCGGAAATGAAAAGGCCGGGCAGATGCACACACTCCCAAGGCTCCTTTTCTTGTAGTGGGTGCTCCCAGTTTCTCTCTCAGGTCGACGCAGACTCTTGGGCGTTCAAGTGTACCGTGGCATCTCACACTGCTCACAGCGGTTCAGCGCAGGGTGGTTTAGGAAGGTGCAGCTATCACAATTCCATGGGGCTCCCTCATAGTCTTCATCACGGGGTTGTGTCCGGGGACTCTGTTTGGAGCCAGTCAGATGCTCTGAGAGAAGTTAGGATCAAGAGAAAAAAGAGATTGAATTCTTCCAAGTATAATCCAAACTGAAAAATTACCAAAAAAAAAAAGAAAAAAAGAAAAGTAGTTTCCTACCTGACCTAAGATAAAAGCCAATGAATGTCCATAGCTACTAGAACAGGAAGTTTATGATACAAATTGTACTTGGTTCAAGAAGATAAACTGAAGTCCAGGATCAACTACCACCCTCATTCAGTATCTACAGACAGTGGTTATGCTGTACTGTATGTAGCCAAATGAACAGACAAGAGAACTATTCCCCAGCATGTTAAATTCTGTCCCCTCCCTTTCCCCCCTCATTTCAGCGCCCCCACTTCACAGCCCCTTGTAGTAGTGGCCATACTGTATTCAACATGTTCTGGGATGTCTGCCTCCTTCTGGGAGACCTGCAGCTTTACAGTATGCATATGTTAGTTAATAATAAGGGTTCACAACGACAGAGATGGTTCCTAACAAAGTTGCTCAGAATTAAAAGAGAAAGACTTTACAGTTTTTCGTAAAAGCCAAATTCATTCCATGTGACTCTTTTTTAAAATTTTATTTATGTATTTGACAGAGATCACAAGTAGGCAGAGAGGCAGGCAGAGACAGAGGAAGAGAAGCAGGCTCCCTGCTGAGCAGAGAGCCCAATGTGGGGCTCGATTCCAGCACTCTGGGATCATGACCTGAGCTGAAGGCAGAAGCTTAACCCACTGAGCCACCCAGGTGCCCCTGAAAGACTCTTTTATTCTCAAATTTTCTCCTACCTTTTTGGCATTACAAGGTTCTTCAGGTAGTTTTTTAAAAAGTCTATTATCTGGCAATATAAAATGCTTAAAACCTTAGGTGGGTCCTCGGGATTTTTTTTTTAAAGATTTCATTTACTAGAGAAAGAGCTCATGAGCCAGCGGGGGCAGAGGGAGAGGGAGAAGCAAGGTGCCTGAGCCCCGCAAGATCCCAGGACCCTGGGATCATAACCTGAGCCAAAGCAGGCACTTAACCATCTGAGCCACTCGGTAACCCTGGTCCTCGTGAGTGAGTGAGTGAGTGAGTGAGTGAGTGTGTGTGTGTGTGTGTGTGTGTGTGTGTGTGTTACGTTAGCCACCATACAGTTTCATCATTAGTTTTTGATGTAGAGTTCCATGATCCATTGTTTGCATATAACACCCAGTGCTCCATGCAATCGTGCCCTCCCTAATACCCATCACCAGGCTCATCCATTCCCCATCCTCTCCCTTCCAAAACCCTCCACTTGTTTTCCGGAGTCCATAGCCTCTCATGGTTGGTCTCCCACTACAATTTCTCTCCCTTCATTTTTCCCTTCTCCTAATGTCCTCAGGACTTTCTTTAAAAATACCTGAAACTTAGGGAGACTGGGTGGCTCAGTCAGTTAAGTGTCTGCCTTCGGTTGGGTCATGATCCCAGGGTCCCGGGAACGAGCCCCACATCAGGGTCCCTGCTCAGCGGGGGTCTGCTTCTCCCTCTTCCTCTGCCCCTGCCCATGTACTCTCTTCATCAAATAAATAAATAAAATTTAAAAAGATACTTGAAACTTAGATTCCTCCTAGATCCTCATCTCTCAGCCTTGAGCTCAAAAAAGGCTCTTTGCTTTGGGAGTTAATCTGTAAATCCTGCTTTTGCGGAATAGCCCCTACTGAAGGTGGCAGCAGTGACAATAAGGCGAAAGATATCTGGGTGGAATTCCCCCTGGAATCTGGATCACGGCCAGAGGCTGGGAAAATCTACCTGTTAAACCAGTGGAAATCATCACTGTGAACTATAAACGAGATTAAGATCTAAGGCAGGCAACTTATCTAAGCAGGTCACAGAAGGAACTAAGATGGAAGGATTTAATCAGTTACCATTTGGGGTTAAGTCTATCTTCCACTGGAAATTAATGAGCTCACTTGTGGTTAGCAATTTGTATTTCATGACAAATGGCCGGTGCGAACATTCTCCAAGAGGTAGAGAGAACTGAGCTTTAGACCTCGAACCTTACAACAGGCAATAGTAAGTCTCAGGCTGGGGGCACCTGAGTGGCTCAGTGGGTTAAGCCTCGGCCTTCAGCTCAGGTTATGATCTCAGGGTCCTGGGATCGAGCCCCACATCGGGCTCTCTGCTCAGCAGGGCTCTCTCTCTCTCTGCCTGCTGTTCTGCCTACTTATGATCTCTCTCTGTCAAATGAATAAATAATATGTTAAAAAAACAGTAAGACTCAGGCTGAAACAGGAAGGAGATGTTAGCTTTATAAGAGAATAGAAAACCACTGGGTCCATCAACCTATTCCTAGAACTATAAAAAGGAGAATGGGTTTGTTTATGTGGCCTCCACTGGCCATCTGAGTGGCCATTATCACCCACCTTGTATCTTTTGGCTCATGACTCCAAAACACAGAGACTTGATAGTTTTCTTTTTTTGTACAGTATGGAAGAATGAAAAGCACATTTAATTGCTATAGCCTTCTGTTAGAGGAAAAATGTTCTGCACGCCATTTCCAGAAAAGGTCCTCTCTCATACAGTACTCTTTGGTTTTCAGGGCATTTTGTTCTCCGAAAAGGTAAACACTTAAGCCATATTGCTGTTTGCTTTTAATATACAGGCTCTGAAAACTCACTTTTATACTTTCTCAGAGCAGGCAACTTTTTACTTCATGAAGTATAACTCCAAACCTAGCCTAAAATGTTATTTCCTAAACTCTATAAATAACTGCACAACCTCTTTTAGCATAACAAATATAGGATACTTGGGGCTCCTCTTCATAGTCTAATACTGTACACAAAGTAAAAATAATTTCCCTTCTATCCCTTGAGTTCTTGCCTGAGACCCTCCTGTAATAAAAGACAGACTAACAAGAAAAGAAACCAAGTTCATTAACATATGTACCTCACACAGACAGGGCAGAGACCTAGAAAACCTAACTTAAAATACCATCTACAGCTAAAGACAAAAGAAAGGTGTTGGGGGGAGGGGAGGGGAAGCCAATCAGGGAAGGTTACCTGACTGTTGCCTAGATTACCTTCTCCACTGACCCTGTTCTCTTTTGATTTAGTCACTAGGCTCTCTGGTAGGGGCAGGGAGACATTTCTAGGTGAAGATTGCCTTTATCACTGTAGATGTTCCTTACAAAAGGGTAACTTCTACTCTGTTGCCAGAGCTTCTCCTGCCTTTGCAGTTTGTCAGAGTAATCCTTTTGGAAAAGAGGCATGTTTGGCAGTGGCATAATTTTCCCTTCAGTACCGTAATGATTTAATTTGGAATCAAGTCACTCTGAAGAAACTTATCAAAAGAATTTTAAAGGCACCTAATTTAGAATTATTGTGGGTAAGACGCTGCTCATTTCATCACAGGAAATACTGTTTAAATAAAAGTATTTAAAACCCAAAAGACATTTCAGATGTCCGTTTTCATTTGATTTACGTTTGTAAAATCTTATCTTTTTATGGACTGTTTCAAAAGAAAAATATTTCAGGTCTCATAGAAAAATTAATATGCATATGTATACACAAATGAAAAGTGAAATCAGTATGTTTTTCCTTTAAGACTAATTATTTTTAGGGGCGCTTGGCAGACTCAGTCAGAAAAGCATGCCGCTCTTGATCTCAGGGTCATTAGTTAAAACCCCACATTGGGTGTAGAGATTCCTAAAAAAAATAATAATAATAAACTTTAAAAAAATACTATTTTTAAATGGGTTAATAGGCCAGATTTCCATAAAAATAACCATCCTCAAAAATATCGCAAATCAACAGTTTCACCAATATTATTTATATTACATAGCCATACTTGTATAAACCCAAACATAGACAGTATTTTCAGAATCCTTATTTCAACAGAATCCCAGGGTAAAATTCAAGAAGCATTAGAAAATTGCAGTGAGAAGTTATAAAAGCCAGAACTTTCAAGTTATTTCCTTAATTACTTGGCCTTGCTTTCTAGACGCTATTATTAGAGCAATCTGTTCAATATGGTAACTGCCGGCCAACTGAAATGTGACCACTGTGAACTAAGATGTGCTCTAAGTGTAAAATGTACACCGGATTTCAAAGATATTGTATGAAATCAAGAATGTAAAATATCTCGCTAGTTTACATTGACTTCATATTGAAATAATACTTGGCATATACTAGATTAAATATTTTAAGTATTTGCCTTGTATTACATTTCTGTTGGGCAGCATAGCTTTAGAAACTCAGCAAAGAGAATAATTTTTTTAAAGTAATCTCTACACCCAATGTGAGACTTGAACTCAAAATCCCAAGGTGAAGAGTGGCAAGCTCTACCAACTGAGTCATCCAGGCGCTTGGAGAGAGTAATTTTTTTATAAAGAGGGGGGGACAGGTGGACTTTACTTGTGGTTAACTCTACATGGGCGAACACGTGTCTCTGGACTTTGTGCACAAAATCCGGACACACAAGTACAAACCCTCAGCAGCTGCTGCCTGGGTGTCATGGACGTCTGCCTGTACTTTGGAGGTCACGCTAATTCTTCGGGCTTTCCTCTCAATTGTGCAAGGGTCTGACGAATCTGCATGAAAAGAAGCAAAGCCAGGAGAAAAGGGATTAAAGCCATCCATGAGAAGAGTGGACAGGCTCCCAAGGCTCTCCCATGGCACATGGACGGTTGCGTGTTTGTCCTTTCTATTGCTTCATATTATCTTTAGTTCTCCTGTGAAGGTAAGTGCCATATTTAATATCACTTTTACAACCTATACAGAACAGTGCTCTTAGAACTTTTTCCATCCTCTACAATTACTTGGACACAATGCCTAATTTCACCGTTTCCCCCCTTCCTAGTGCAAACTCAGTAATGGTAATTAAATGTCAATGTAAGGGCAAAATGTGGAAGATGACACTTCAGCAACTGCCTTAGTAAGCAACAGTTATGAGAAAACCATGGGTTGAAAGTACATGATGTATAAGGCTAGCCAAAGAATCCATTAAATAATATAAAACTATAGTACATCATAATTGAAGAGTAGGATTAGCAGTAACTGAAAAAAATCAGAACTCAAAATAATGAATTTATTTCTATTAATTTATACATGATTAGTAGGAAGTCCTTCCTTTGTATTAAGACTTGGTATCATTTGCCCTTCAGAACCAAAGAAAGATCTTCTATTTTCTGATTAGTTCTGAGCCCATATAAGCAATCCTCTAGTACAATCCGCCTTTGGAAATCACTGCTCCAGAATTCTAAGCTTGGTACCTAGGTACATAAACACACCATTAACAGAGTAAACAAAAGCAGAGTAAATGGTCTCCTTAGGCTCCAAAGAATAGTGTCAAGTTCTATTTCTTAAATTTGTAAAGCACTTTCATAGTGTCATGTACTTACTCTCACAGACTCTTATAACAGCCCTGTAAATACACCAACTACTGGACGATCAGTAGTAAAGGTGATCAACCTTTCTGGTGCACAGACTAGATCTGAACAAGGTCAAGAGGCCAAAACAAGTTGCTGGACACCAAGGTCAATGCTCTCACCACTGTGTTACCAATGACAGCTTGGGGAGGCCTTGCTGGGTCAGCCGAGGAACTAACATGCACACTGCACTGAACTGAAGTTCAGTCCAAAAAGGTTTCTGGGTCTCCCTCTTTTTCCTTCTGTTTCTTTTTCTTACTCTGCCCTTTTCATTACCATACTTCAGACAAACATCCACATTCCTCTTGGATTTGCAGTATACTTCTGTAATAACTCTAAGACATTTATTCTAACCAATAAATCAATCCTACTTATTATTTATGCTTTATCTTAAGTGATATTGCAAGAAAATCTACATTAAACTACATTAACTTTTTTTTAAGAAGAGACCAATTTAGTTTAAAAATCTGCAAATGCTTAGAAGAAAACAAATTTGACTTCATAGAGAAAATCAAATAGCTTTTAGAAATGTAATGAAAAGCCTTAAGGAATTGTAGCATTAAGTTCTATTCATAAATAAACTATTTTATACTCTCACCAACAGTATATATAATGAAGGCTCAATTACATTGCTATGGTAGAGATTCATTTATACTTAAGATGTTAGTTCTCTATTCAAAACTGTTTATGTAGAAGATAAGCTGCTTGGGGCAGGAGTCATGTTTCAACTTTGTAGCATCAAGCGTCTATGTACATAATCCATCTACACACTGAGCATTTGCTCCATAATTTAAAAGTTGATTGCAACTGGAATTTAATTACAGCCAACTCTGAAGGACTAACCAATTATCAGCTTTAGCAAAATTTGTTTGAATTCAAAGTGCCTTTTTTTTGTACAAAACTATTTGTAGAGAGCCCAATGAAGCTTGATATTACAGCATCCTGATGATGCAAACCCTATACCATTCCTAGCTGTGCTGAACACCAGCTATCCACCTCAAACACATGGTGCTGGTCTCAAAGACAGCAGGCAGAATGACCGTCTGCCACACTGCTCTCACCACTGCTAGAACATGGAGTATATGGGCTCCTGGCAGCTGATCTATTCCATTACCTAAAAAAATTTTCCTTTTACTACTTTGTGAGTTTTCAAGGTAAAACTTATACAATGAAATACACAAACCATGTGTTGCCATATGGAGTTCTGACAAATGCATATATACATGAATAATCCAAATCCTGATCCAGATATTATCATTAGCCTATAAAATCCTCCCATGCCCTTTCCCAGTTAATCCCCAACCTCTACTTCCAGAGATAACAGCTGTCCTGTTTTTTGACAGAAATACAGCTTATGAAATGCATGTAAACAATCACACAGAACACATTCTTTGGTTTTTTTCTTTCAGCATTATGTCCCTGAGGTTGGCCCATGCTGAGTTTAACAGTAGCTGATTTGCACCACTCAGTCTATCAGTTTGCTTATCCATTCATCTGTTGATGGCCCCTTGGTATGTTCCCAAACTTTTGGTTATTTTGAATAAAAATGCTATGAATCTTCTAACACAAGTCATTTTGTGGACATAGGCTTTAAATTCTTTTGGATAAATTTTTAGAAGGAGAACTGATGAGCTACAGGGCAAGTGAATGAATATTTGGTTTTATAAGAAATGGTCACACCATCTTAAACTTTTACCAGAAATGTGTAAGAATTCCACTGTTCTATGTCCTCATTAATGTTTCAAGCCATCGCTATTCAGGAATCTCAGGATTTTAATTTGCATTTTCTTAATGTCTATTCAAGTTGAGTGTTTTCATGTGCTTATTGGCCATTTACATATATATTTCTTTGTCAAGTGTTGACTCAAATGTTTCAACCTTTTAAAAACTGGATTGTCCTTTTATTAGATTGTCCTTTTATTACTGTGTTACAGAAGTTCTTTACACATTCTAGAGACCAGTTTTTGTTTTGTTTTGTTTTATTTTGACCATATATGTTTTCAAATACTTTTCCCCAGCCCCTGGCTTTCCCTTACACTTTCTTAATAGTGCCTCTTGATGAGCAGAGGAGTTAAATTTTAATGAAGGCTAAGGTACCAACTGTTCTGGGTCCCCAAAATTCTAAGCTAGACCCAAGTTGCAAGGATACTTTATATTTTGCTCTGGAAGTTCTGTAATTTAGCTTCACATTTCAGTATGAACTACCTCAGATTTTTGTGTATAGTAGGAGGTAAGAATCAAAACTCGTAATTTTTCCATATGGTTATCTAGTTCTTCCAGCGCTGATTGCTACAATGACTTTCTCCATTGGTTACTTTAGTAGTTTTGTCAAGAATTTGGCAGTGTAAGTGAGGGTATGTGTCTGGGCTATTTATAAAGCTATTTATAAAGGCGTTTCTCTATCTACTTTTTATCCCCATGCCAACAACACACTGTGATGTGATGGTAAGTCCTAAGGTTAGTTAGGGCTAAGACTTGCAACTTCATTCTTTTTACAGATGATTCTGGATCTCCTATGTACAAATCAGGGGAAAAGTAAGTTTCCCAATTTTGATTTAACCACAAACATGGTGTATTACTCTAATTTATTTTGGCAACATTTTATAGTTTTCAGCATATACAGCTAGTCAGATTTATTTGTAAGTGGAACATGTTTTTTTGATAGCTTTGTAATTCTCTTTTTAATTTTGTTCTTCAATTGTTTGCTAGTATATGAAAATATAGTTCTTGTATACCAACCTTCCATTCCAAGACCTTGTTAAGTTCTTGTTTAGTATCCTTAGGTTATCTTTGCAAATAACCATGTTAGTTGGAGTGGCTGCTGACTTTAGTCAGATGCTTTCCCTGCATCTAGTAAAATGATCATGAGCTTTTTCTCCTTGACTGATAGTACATTCCTGAGCTAAAACAAACGTGGTCATGATATATTATCCTTTCTAATTTCCATGAATATTAAGGATTTTTTTTTTGCTTTAAGTGCAGGATTATTGATCTGCAATTCTATTTTCTTTTGGGGGACAGGGTGAGTAGGTAATCCTTATCAGGTTTTGAAATCAGGACTCTTGGGGCGCCTGGGTGGCTCAGTGGGTTAAAGCCTCTGCCTTTGGCTCAAGTCATGATCCCAGGGTCCTGGGATGGAGCCCCACATCGGGCTCTCTGCTCAGCAGGGAGCCTGCTTCCCTTCCTCTCTCTCTGCCTGTCTCTCTGCCTACTTGTGATTTCTGTCAAATAAATAAATAAAATCTTAAAAAAAAAAGAAATCAGGGCTCTGCTGATTCCATAAGACCAAAAAAAGGGGGGAGAGTTTTGTTCCTCCCCTATTTTCTCAAAGACTTTGTGTAAGATTGGTAGGATCTCTTCCTTAAATGTGTTATATTATACACCCACCACTGCAATCATCTGGGTTTGGAATTTCCTTCGTGGGAAAATTTTTGAGATAATGAATTCAATTTCTTAAACAGATATATGACTATTATTAGGTCCTATATCATCTTGTTTCCCGTTTTAAGTAGATGCGTCCATTTCACATAAAGTGCTGAGTTTACTGGCATAAAGATGTTCACCACATTTTCTTATTATTTTAACAGGTAACCCATCTTTTGGTTCTGATTTTGATAATTTGTGAATTTGTGTTCTTTCTAGATAGACACAATCAATAAACTCTTAAGTTTTACTTATCTTTACATCTCTTTGACTTTGTTGTTCTTTCCTAGCTTAAGGTAGAATTTTAGGTCACTGATTAATCTTCAGGTCTTGTGTATTTATAAATTTCTCTGTAGCCACTGCATAAATTCTGTGTAAGTAAAGAATCTGACCTTGCCTAAAGCAGGTCTAGTTTTAATCCCTAGTTCCTAGGAGATAACCACTAAAATCTTAAAAATTTCCCAAGTGATTGGAGTTGTCTCTGTTATTTACAGCAGGCCCTTTGTACCATAACTGAGAGTTTATGCTAATGAGATGGCTCATGGTGGACACACTGTCTGCTTATCAACTGGGTCGTCTATCCCCAGATTAACAACTTTTCAACATACTCCCCTAAACAGGGTGATTCTTTTGTAACAGCCCTTGAATCAATTATCTGTTGGGTTAGTAATAGGAAATACTTCTTTAGTAGACACTCAGGCAACATCAAGTTTAAAACCCCATGTATTATTATTTTTTTTATTTGACAGAGAGAGATCACAAGCAGGCAGAGAGGCAGGCAGAGAGAGAAGGGGAAGCAGGCTCCCTGCTGAGCAGAGAGCCCGATGCGGGGCTCAAGCCCAGGACTCGGAAATCATGACCTGAGCAGAAGGCAGAGGCTTAACCCACTGAGCCACCCAGGCGCCCCAAGCCCCATGTATTATTAATCCAAATGGTTAAAGTGGTCAGTGATACATAACTCTGTGACTTTCAGCTTGAAACGGCATATAATGTTGCTATAGTGCCAAATCTAATACTTGGAAGTCATCCACTAAGATTCTTATTTGTATTTTTAGGAACATACTATTTTAAACGCAGATCTGATGAAACATCTATGATGGTAGTATTACTGTACTGCAACCTATAAATTAAATACTTAAAATACACAAAAAACTGTTCAACTAAAATTTAGGTGATGAAATGTATATCTTACCTAAGAAGCAGTAACTCTGACAAGATTTTAACTTGTTTCACCCTTAAATTGCTTAAAGCAAAATGGATTAAGATATGAAATGCATACTTCAGCTCAGTCTTGAGAACTATACAAAAGAACATGAGCCTTAAGTAAGAATGGGACAGAAAAAATTTATCTAAATCCAATGACTCAGGATGTAAACTTAATTCAAGTTAATTTTTTAAGATACTGAAATGGCAATTAAACACTGATACATAAATATAAAAGAGAACAGATCCAAAAGTGATTCCTCCAAATCTTGGTTTCAAAGGATTTATTTTGACCTTCATGAAAAAACACCTAGTCCCTATCTAGTTATTATGTTCACTTGTTGGGCACGCAAGGATTCTTCTACAACCTAGTCTCAGATCTACTACAGATCCAATTTAACATTCTAACATAAGATCTTTAATGTTCTCATGATTTTATAAGAATTATCTTTTAGGATTAGTTATTATAGAGGTAAGAAATTCTAATGTTCACTATAAAATATATTCTTTAAGTTCTTTTTAAAAGATTAACTTGTATATCCCATTTAACTACCATTTAGTAACTCCAGAAGTTACTAATTTTAGTGTTTTTTAAAGTATGGGCACAGTAGTATCAACATGGTTAATTTTTTTATGCTGAACAAGTTAGCATCTCTAATAGAAATTTCTTCAGCTAAAGAGGTGAACTCTCAAAGAATTCTGATATTTATTTCTATGATGTTTATGGCATTTCCCTACTCACCTTTTTTAGATGGCTTGGGTGGTACAACTGGGCCAGGTTCTATGTTGTCATAAAAATTATTCATGGCTTTTGGATCAAAGTTTCCTATAAAGAAAATAAAATCACCATGCATTTAAGGCTTTCTCCTATTTGACTTTTTTGTTTAAAAATGTATAGAAATAAAATAGCTAAAATGGGAAACTGTGTTCTAGGGTTTCAAAACTCCTATCACCTTTCCACTGAAAATGTTTTTCTTGATCACTGTGAGAAAAGACTGCAAGCAAACTATCACATCAGTGTTGGTCTATAAACTATCACTTGAAGGAATATTTTTCTAACTGCAAAGCTAGTCTCTTTCAGCAGGATTATGTATGTGGCACACTTAGGTAGGTAAATGAGTAAGAGAAATTAAAGGAAGGCTAAACTATTTTCTAGTGTTTCCTTCATTTCATTTACTTAAATAAAAAGCTATCCATTATGAATTTAACAGTGGAAGAAGTCAAACATACAAATTTACAAAGACGAATGAAGTCATAATAGCAGCAGCTGACAGATTTCAAGAAATGGAGAATACTGAATGTGGTCTACAGATTTAACAAAGATGATAAGGTCCAATTTCAGAATAATAAATACAATGATCCCTGAGAGTTTAGCCTTGCCACAAAATTTTCAACTCTCTTAAAAAGTTCACTCCCTGGCCTTGTGCCGATTTCAGTCCAAACTCCTACCATGACTGCTCCAAGGTGGATTCTGATACAGTGGCAACCTTAGGTTCTACCTTCACTTCTGTGAACCCATCACTGTAACTGGCTTGTTCTGCACAATTCCAATTAAGCATTGTAACTACGCATGCTTACTAACAGTTCAAATATATTAGATGTTTTGATTTCTAGACATTATTCCCCCCCAAGTTTCCCTCACCAAAACCAACAATAAACCTGCTTTTCAGCAATCCAAATAATGATCTGCATCTAGATGCATTCTCTCACTTCAAATTCACGTTGGCATTCAGTATAAAATTTTTCCAGAGTGTGGAAGAGTAGAGTTCAGTGTAAAATGGACATATTTGGACCCCTTATGAAAGGAGATTTAGAAATACTTAAGCACCAAAAAGAGCTCTTTGTTGCCCAATGGAGACCAAAAACACAGCTCTTTGCTTATAAAACTTTAATAGTGGTTCCTGTACAGGTCCTATTACAAATGCTTTTAACCATTTGGAAGATAATGAAAGCCACAATGCTCTAAGATGCTGCATATGTATTTTTTCAATTACTTAAGTTACAGCTGATGTTTTAATTTCTAGATCTCCTAAGGCTTACTATAAATACTCTAACTGGTTGTTTGTGTGTTGTGCTTTAAAAAGCACCCAAGCAGGGGAGCCTGGGTGGCTCAGTTGGTTAAGCAACTGCCTTCGGCTCAGGTCATGATCCCGGAGTCCCGGGATCGAGTCCCACATCGGGCTTCCTGCTCCACGGGAAGTCTGCTTCTCCCTCTAACCTTCTCCCCTCTTATGCTCTCTCTCTCTCAAATAAATAAATAAAATCTAAAAAAACAAAAACAAAAACAAAAAAACACCCAAGCAAAAATTGATGCAGTCTCCCAATACACTAGCAATAATCTGTTATCACCTGGATATAACGCAGAGTTCCACTGCTTCAAGTTACAAGTCTGTAAAGGGACTACTTTGTGAAATGCCCAGGCTGCTCAACTTTCATATTCAAATCTGCTTCTATTCAGATTGTTGGGTATCTTTTAGGGTCCCAGGCTTCTACTATTAAAGTTAGCCCATTGCCATTTTTAGTCGAGATTTATTATATACTCTCAAAATAGAGTAGAAGCTCCCTTAGCTGCCATAACTGAAAACAATAAGTGGTGGTAATAGAGAGGCTGATTGAAACAGACCCTGTAAGAAAAATTACTTGTCAACGTCAAAGCTGGACAAAGACTTTTTTTTTTCACCACGTGTCCACTGAAGTTCTATACTGTCTTTCTTACATAAACATCCACAATGAGTTACAGAAGGAGTGGGAAATTTTTTCTTATGTAAAGGTGCAGAAAATCAGCATTTCACGCTGTGTGGACCTGTAATTCAATCTGCTGCAAGCCCCCAATGGTGCACACAAAAGCAGCCCCAGACAATATGTGAACAAATGGGTGTGACTACATTTGATCTCAGCTACAAAAAGAACCAGCAGGCTAGTTTGCTGAACCCTAAAGTTCTGCAATTTTGTATTGTTTTGAGTAAGAAAATGAATCCTCTTAGATTTTTGTGATTTAACCCCTGAACCCTTTGCTCAGACCAACCCCCAACCATGCCTTTTTGTTGTTGTTTTTAAAGTAATCGGCCTTTGGGGGTATTTTTGTTTTTTGGGGTTTTTTTTGTAGAAAGAACAGCTCCTCCTGCATTCTTGTCAGCTTAATAAACATTAAATTACAGAAGCAGAGTAACTGGCATGTGCAAGTTAGGGAACAGGTACAACAAACTCTCACTGAGCAAACCATTCAACTGCTAGGAGTGACAGTACTTGAACATGCCAGTACGTGGTCCCCTAGCCAGCAGTGTGCAGCAGCTGCGGACAGCATCAGAGTATTGTACAGGGGGAAATACAGAACATCTCTAACCTACTGAGCTTAGTAAGGGAAAGCTAAGAGAGCTTCTACTGTAGTACAAGTATATAAGAGAGCCAATACAAAACAAAACAAAAACAAAAAGAAAGCCAAAAAAAAAAAAAACATACTCCAAAAAGTCTGAGATACAGCTGGATGTTTCCATATGATAGATATATAAAAATGGCATATGGAATTTACTTTAAAAGTGAGAAATCTGGGGGCACCTAGGTGGCTCAGAGGGTTAAAGCCTCTGCCTTCGGTTCAGGTCATGATCCCAGGGTCCTGGGATCAAGCCCTGCATCGGGTTCTCTCCTTGGTGGGGAGCCTGCTTCCTCCTCTCTCTCTCTCTCTCTCTGCCTGCCTCTCTGCCTACTTGTGATCTCTCTCTGTCGAATAAATAGATAAAATCTTTAAAAAAAAAAAAGTGAGAAATCTGGTGTTCTGATATGTGATTCCCTATTTTAACAGATACTTCTGACCATACCATAACATCAATCTAGGAAGTTTTATAATGAAGACCCATCAATACAAAATATTCACAGTAAATGACTAGAACAAGAAAAATGTGGAGTAACCACTTAGAGCAGTCTAAATGACAAGAACTTAATGACGGAACTGCTTAAGTAAAACTGTTTTTGATCCCCCAAATCTATAACCATGGGGTGGAAGGATCTCTTGAGTAGAATTATAATGGATAAAAACTATCTCTTAAATCTGTAAAACCAAAAATGATGGCTATTTAGCAGCTTAAAACACACTATTACTTATGGTTTACCAAATAATCAAGTCTATACCTCTAGATTGAAGGAGGTCAACTTCTTTCAGTGTACAGTCAACATTTATCTGGAGTTGTCTGTTCATGCTTCTCAATCTTGTCATTTCCTCAGGCTAGTAAGAAAGGACCCAAAATAGCAATTGTGGGAAAGTCATTATCAAGCCCAACATTTAAGAACTGCTATTCATATTAATAGTTCTGATTGGTCATTACCAACAATATGGCCTTAGTCCATAAGAGGGCATGTTTAAGAAGTCCTAAACATTTAAAGGAACAGTCAGGTAAAATGGGGACATCAGTAAGGCCACATAAACACAAAATCTGCATAAAATGTGGCAAGCTACAGTACTAGACTATGTTTTATCATACAAAATACCATTTTCATCACAGAGCACTAAAAATAATTTATTTCTATGCTTTCATGGCAAGGGAAACTATGAGAATCAATCTGTAAAACAAGCAATGTCCATGATTTTAGTGCTGTCCAGGCTTGAAAAAACAACAATACTAAGTATCAGGCACTGTGTTTACCAGAGGTCTCATTCTTTCCTCAAGACATCTTTTAGGCAAGTACTAATATCATTGCTAATTTATACATGAGGAAGCTGATGCACCCACAGTGCATATAATTTTCCCAAGGTTATAAAACACAATGACTGGTAAAACCAGGATTTAGATCAAACAATCTATTACATGAAAATTTCACAAACAAATGGATCCCATTCTTCCTCCACATTCTTCTTGACTTAGAGCCTGGTTTACCTATTCTTCGGCCTTTGAGGGCATCGAAATGTACAGAATGCCCTCTTCCTCAGTTAAATAAAGTTTTTTGAAGTCTTTACATCCCCGGACCTTCCAGATTTACTACATACATACATACATACATACACACACACACACACACACACACACACACACACACACACACACACAGTAACAAACAAAATTCGAGTCTGAATTCCAGAGGCAGGGATACTGAAGCTTTCAGCACAGCCCAGATATTAATTCAGTTAGTTACTAATGTGCTTTCAACTACATGAAGTAAAAGATAAATTTCTGCTGCGACAGAATAAAATCCTCTTCCGTTAAAAGCCTTTTTCTACAAACTATGTTAGTATAAAAGCAAAGAAAAAGGAGTAAAAAGGTTCTTAATTCACAATAACGCAAGCTCTTACGCTGTTAGGACATGTTATCAGAATAAATGGGACTGCCCCTTGCATTACTAAGTACGAAACATTTAAAATACGTGATAGAATACAGTAAGAGCTACAATTGCTTAGAATGCTATGAGAACACAAAAGTCATTTAGAACTATTTATTAGGGATTGCTTTCCTTTTTCCTATCTGCAAAAGTATGGGACATTACCAAGTAAAATGCTTACACCTTGTCTACCAGGCAACATTAAAAGGGTTTAAAATATACCTGAGCATTTATACTAAAAATAAAGCACTTGTCCAGGGGTTTCAAAGACGGCTACTGTCTTCCTAGGAATATGTAAAAGAACTCGTTCTTTGTAGAATCATAACGGAAAAATTCAGGACCTAAAGGAGTTGCTTCTTCCTATGTAGGGCGGGGGTGTTTTGGCCACGGTGGTCATAAAGAGTGAAGCTCCATAACTAAGTATGGAAGTACTGTAATACACTTTATAGTCTAGAGGCTACAGCACATTTGCTTCTAACAAGAGATCTACTCAACAAAGCCATTTCCAAAGACAAGAGAACCACTCCAATTCACTAAAAGAATGGTATACCTGTAAGATTCTTATGTCCTTTTTCATAGTTTCTGATTAAACCAAGGTCAAAAAAAAATCTGGAAAGTCAGTACCATTCACCAAAAAATACACTGTCTTTTCAGGGAGGAGGGGTTTCGAGACTGGCTATAATTTAGAGCTGTTTGTAAAAGAGCTGACATTTCAAAGTGAAAAACTCTTAAGCTTTTTCCAAAAGGTGGCAAAACTACCTTAAGCCAACTGAGCACTTGAAGAAGTTGTATCACAGAGACCCAGTCGAAGATCACTATTGTTTGGTCGGTGGCTTGGCCCTAATTATGCATCTGAGACTAACAAACATCGGTTATTCCAGAAACCCATTTAGAACAAGACAAAAGACAGGAAAAACTTGACTAAGGGGGTAAATGGCATCTCTTCGCCTTAATCCAACCTTATTTATCTTTCAAGGTGTAACTTAAATTTTCCTCTCCGCCATGAAACTGTCTCATCTTTGAACCCTATCAGCAAAAAGCTAACATTTCTATCTCAAAACACTAAAAGTACTTAATATCCTTAAACTGGCCAACATTTCTGATTTAATGTCAATTTACATGATCTTTTCTCTCTCTCACACAAACACGTATCGGTTCACAGACACACATTTATCATTTCACATAAAGATCTCTTTAGGAGATGACCTCTTCGACAGCATTTACCAGTGCTTTGCAAACAGCAGATTAGGGCGATCTTCCACTTCTGCCCTCCTTAGATTATGGCACTGGTGCTCTGAGCTGCTACAGCTGGCAGCAAATGTGCATTTCAGTCTCCTGAGGCATGCACATTTCTTAATACACTGCTTGATAAAGAAATGCTAAAACCTGAAGGTAGAAATATGTGCTTAGTAGCAAAAAAATAGTCCATTCTCTATCACGTAATCCTACACGTGAGTGGGACAAAGATAAAGACAGCCATTTTACTGAGCACCTAACTCCATGCCAGGCACCTTACCTATATTGTTTTTATCTTGACAACAATAGTAAAATATATTTAACAGAATTCCCTTCTATAGATAGGGAAAATCAAATGCAGATAACTTAGATATAGTCAGTGATTGCCAGAACTATTCTGCCTCCAGAGCCTATGTGAGCACTTTTTTTTAAAGATTTATTTACTTTGGGGGGCACCTGGGTGGCTCAGTGGGTTAAGCCTCTGCCTTCGGCTCAGGTCATGGTCTCAGGGTCCTGGGATCGAGCCCTGCATCAGGCTCTCTGCTCAGCAGGGAGCCTGCTTCCCACTCTCTCTCTGCCTGCTTCTCTGCCTACTCGTGATTTCTGTCAAATAAATAAATAAAATCTTTAAAAAAAGGATTTATTTATTGTAGAGAGCGCAAGTGAGAGAGACTGGGGGAAAGGGGATAAGGGAGTGGAAGAAAGATAATCTGTAGCACACTCCTCAGTAAGCATGGAGCCCAATGTGGGGCTTGATTCCATGACTCTGAGATCATGACTTGAGCAGAAATGAAAATTCGGCTGCTTAACTGACTGAGCCACCCAGGCGCCCCTTATGTGGGCAGTCTTTACAAGGATGTCATGGTGACTTGAATGAGCCTTTATCAACAAAGGGGAATTCTGAAAATGCTTTACTTCTGGATTAATTTCCTACATAATATACATACATTATGCATATTCCTGAAGTTAAATCAAAATTTTGCAAAATGGTTCAGGGGTGTGTGTGTGTGTGTGTGTGTGTGTGTGTGTGTGTGTGCATGCATATCTTAAATAGGATTTTCCAGTGTTGTCCAACCAACACTGGTAAAAATACTTACTATTTGTTGGGGATTACATAAATTGATTATGTATAATATTATTTAATCCTATGAGATGGACACTCGAAGATATTACAGGTAAGAAAACAAGCAGAGAAAGTTATTTCTCCAAGGATATATGAGTAGCAGGAGGAGGAGTCAGATTCACACCTGACAGAGAGGCACTGTCTGAATTTCCATGTAGAACTGTCCCTCAGCCATGCATTGCGAATAGTCCTTCACTTTACTCTAGGCCTGGCAGCAGAAACACAAGGCAATCAAACAAATTTCTCATCTCTCAAATATTGTCAGCAGAAATTGGGCTACCAATTTCTGAAGCTGGATGATGGCTACACAGGAGGTTCATTCTACTTTTTCTCTTTTTTTCTTTTTTTAAGTAACTCATCAATAAAAATGCTCATCTAAAATCTGGATTTTTTGGAAGCACTAACCTATGTCACCTTTGACAGTTCTCTACTTTCCAACACAACAACAAAAACCAATAGGGTTCATTTTGGCAGGAATTACCACACAGCAAGAGGTTACTAAACAAAACTTATTTAGTTATGTTAGGGAAATGACTTTTATGTTAACAAAATCTGCTCATGCTCCATAAGTATCTAAAAGACTCCAAAGTGCCCAACCACCAGGATAGATTCCTCCGTGGGTTATGTTCTTCAATACCTCCCCCAATCGAAGAATTCAATTAAGATTTCAAGTGGAGAAAACACTAAGAAATTTATTACCTTTCAGTTAAAGAGAGCTTTATAATTTTCTAAGTGCTTTAAGTAAAACCCTCCCTCCTTCTTACTTCTAATACTGACTATACTTAGGAATTTCATCAGTATTAGAAAAAATTTCATTAAATTACTAAATATGCCTCTTTATCAATAATTTCCTTCTGAAAAATTCCACTGGTTCCCCATTACCAGCAGAATGAAGTTCGAACACCTCACCCTCAAGATCTAAACTGCAATTAACAGATGCACATTAACCTGTTAAGACACCAGAAATCTCAGCTTAAGTGTAAGACCTGTATTTGCTGCCTCCTGAAAGTCTGTCTCTGTCTTAACTTCACACTTTTGTTACCTCAATGTTCTTTCCCTCTTTTCTCTTTTGTTTTCCCTTCTAAAATGCCCTCCCCTTTCCTCTCTGCCTCTACAGCAACACTATACTGTGTAGACCAGTGGGTCCTCACCCTTTTCCCCTCCATTCTATTAACCTTAACAAAAATCAGATGGAAACTGGAGACATGCTTCCAGACTGCACATGACTTCAGGAGTTCACAGGTTGCCTTTGAAGTCATGACCTTCCATTAAAAACCTATCTATGAAGGCAGAGCTGCAGACATGCTGCTCTTCTCCAAACCTGTAAATGCTGAGAAATCACTCTCCGCTGAAAGAGATCAGGAAAATAAGGAATGGCTCCAAGGACAAAGTAAAGAGTAAGGTGAAGCCCTGAAGCATACACAGGACTTTGCCATGAAGAGCTTCAGAAGGGCATTCGAGCAGAAGTGCACTGAGAACATACATAGACTAGTTGACGTATGAGTCCTCTCATTACCTGTGAGCATTACCAGCACATACTACACCGAATTCTAAGTATCTGTCCACGGGTCTATTTCTCTCGCTAGCACGTATGCACCAAGCACCTAGCTTGGTGCGTACATACAGACCACATGAATAAACTCAACAAGGGCTGCTGCACGAATGAATGTCAGATCACAGAAAGCTCGTACTTTCGTCACAAGATTCTAGGAGACTGGTTTCAAAACGTTCTGAATAGTTTAACATTTTTTAGAACTCATAAACAGTACTATCCAAATCTTTTCATTAGGGCAGTTACTATTAGGACCGCTGTCAATATGGTTACCTTAGTTCCTACCTTATTTACACTTAATAAAATTGCTCTGCCTTAAAATGCTCTATGGTGCACACTTTCCCAGATTCATACTGACACTGTTCTAACGCATTTGAGTCAACGTACTTAAGAAAATAACTTTTAAATCTTTGGAATTTATATGTATAGTATATGCTTAAAAGAATAAAATGAACAGATGAGAAAAAAATATAAAATGCCTGGGGAGGGTGTACTTCTCTATTTTGACAGAGAGCAATTCATAGTAAATGAGATGCCATACCTTTGTTAGAAAGTCAGTCATTTGAAAATACTGATGAACCTTATGGAATTCATACATGGGAGAAGAAATAAAAGCACCGAATTATTCTGAAGAGAAAAACTGAAGGCAAAAGTCTCTCATCCATTGTTTAAAAAATGGAAAGGCCCTGTCAGGAACAGAACATCAAAGAAGAACACATGCCCCAGATAGCCATCACGCCCATCTTCCTGGCCACCCAAGCCAACAGAGGACTTACCGTGGGGATTGCAGTGGTGCAGCTGACCCTTCGGAGCCGTCTCTGCATCAGGTCATGCTCCATCCCATTCACTTCAGCCTTCAACCGCTCTAGCTCCTCTTTCTCAAGTTTCAACTGCTTTGCTAACCTCTCCATCCTTGCTCGCTGATGTAACAGCAAGGCTATAGTGTTACAGACAGAGTCATTGCAGAAGGTAACACTGAACAAGTGACTGGGAAATTTCTATATGCACTGCTAGTGCAGAAAATACTCAAAAGAAACCCTGTCCTCCATTCTGAGTTGGCATTTACTCCTGTGTCTTGCTAATGCTATTTGGCTTTAATTTGGCTCTTGGAACTCCTGCCAAAATGACATCATCCATATGTCCATCTTGCTCTGTTGACCTTCGTTTCCCTAAGATTGTCTTTTTAACTCTACCTGTATGGTTCTTAAACAGGTTCAATACCAGACATATCGAACTATAATCATAATTACTACTCCTCTTACACAATGAAAGAATATTAAATTCTCAGATACCTTGAAATCTGGATAGACTTTTTAAAAATTCTGTCCTCCCTTTAATTAGGTCCACTATTAACTAATCCAACATCAGTCTTCATCACCAATCCCACTTATAAATATATATCAGTTATAAATATTACACTCTCTAGGCCAGTCTCATTAGAAAAGATTCAAATTCCTTAATCTTGATAAACATTAGCCCACCCATTATGAATCTCCAATTCTGTAGTTTGTTTTTTGACAGTATCACTTTCACTTGTCTATTTTTTTGTCCCAATGAATGTTCTTCCTAAAAACAGCCTTATTAGATCACTATTTTCAAATTTTAAAACAAAGCCTATAGAGAACTCTGAAGCACTGACACTATTTTTGTCTCAGCCTATTCTTGGTAGCAATGCTACTGTGAACTATTTAATAAATACTAACCATTTCATTAAAACTAAACAGCTAATATAAATTTATTTTGAAAAAGCCACCTCACCACGAAGATTAAATTTCATAAAAGGGCTAAAATTACCTTGTGTATAGGCATAGTCATCTGATCCAGAACTAGAACTCCTCTGGTATTTATGGCTTCCCTTTTCTCCCCCAGAGCCTGGTACCACTGAAATGGGCTGAATAGGTTCTGGGGCTGCAGAACGTTCTTCTTGGTCCACTAAATTTAAAAGATTTTCAGTCGTCGCTCGACCTACAGTAATTTTAAAAACTGTAGTTGGGTTTGGTATCACTCGAGGAGATGGTGACGGAGCACATGAAGGTCCAGTTGGCTGTGTATATGTAATATACACAGGATTAACATTAAATGGAGGTTTAGGTTGACTGGATATTCCTCTTGAAGGAGAACTTGAAGGTGGTGTGGTGGCTGTGTACAGTGAGTGCTGATTCCGTGGAGATGGTTGATTACTGATAGGTGAAGGACTCCTGTTCATTGCTGTCCCAGGTCTCTGAGAGGGTTCTACGGTAATTTCTATCTTCTTCATGGATCCTTTGGGTAAGCTAGATGTTGTGTATGGGAGATAGGCTACTGAATGGCTTCCCTGCTTCTGATAGCTGGGAGGTCCTTGTTGATACGGATGCGGTGGAGTAGTTGAAGGACTAGGGGGCATAAAGACGTGGGAACTTGGGTGGCCCAACTGGGAAGGCTGCACCTGATGCTGTGGAGAGCTGAAGGGTGAAGGACACTGAGAAGGAGGTGGCGAATGGTAAGCGGGTTGAGGAATCTGCTGTTGTTTGGGAGAATACTGAGAAGGTTGATAGTTCTGTTGATGTGGATAAACAGGTAAAGGACGTTGGCTATAATGAGGCACTGGGCCCTGTGGTGAGGACTGCCATGGTGTAGTCTGAGGAGTTTGTCTTCCTGATGAACTCTGAGATGTCTGTCTAATATAAATAGAACCAGGAGACCCATAGAGATTGCTTGGAATTTGTGGAAGAATTTGTAAAGCTCTTGGTACAGTCTGTCCAGAAGGGAGGTTCTGGGACACTGTAACAGTAATCGGATTTGTACTATACCGAGGTATGTGCATGTACGAAGGAGGTGGCGGCGGTGAAGGCCCTTGCATAGCAGATGGATTCATTCCTGTGGGCATGGAAGATGGCTGCTGAGGTGGCTGTGAAGGAGGAGTAGCTGCACTTCTGTTCTGTTCATTCATAAAAAATGGATTGTAGTTCGGAGTAGCAGCCACAACAGCTGGAGCGGAGTGTGGTTCCTGAACTAAACATATCAGCTGTTTACTTGCTGCATGCTGTGGATCAATATGTCCATCACTTGAGCTGTGTACCAGTGTTCGACCCCCATTAAGTTGTGCCCCATCTCCTGGGTGGTAGCTACTCGGAGAATGGATACCCAGATTAATATGCAAAAGGCGATTTCTATTCATCCTGTTGTCATCTGGACTGTGGTATTCCATATATAAGTATTTGCTACTTTCCTGGGAGAGGGCTCGGCAACAGGCTTCAAGATTGTTGTTGTTCTAGGGGAGAAAAGTGGTAACATTAACAATGACAAAATAAACAAATCCTAAAAGAAGTCAAGCATTGCAGGTTATGCAAATACGACTGTCATAAAATAAGTAGAGAATGGCATTTTAAGCACAAACAGCTTCAGAGTCATCTACCCTTGTCAAGGAGATCCCAAAGAATTCATACTGTTTCACAGACATTTAGTTCCTATGACTAGTACTCCCGCTACTGCTGCAGAAATGGAAAGCACCCACTAATGAACACTGTGACTCAACTCCACGTTGTCTGAGTCCAAATCCAGGACTCACTTCAGGTCTGATGCTTCTCAACAAATTAACATGTTGGGCCAATCTTGGATTCACTGTAATTGCTCAGAACACACCAGTTTAAAACCAGAAAACATGAAAATAGTCATGCTTTAGTTTTCGAAAGGTACTGGAACCACAAAAGGAGAAAAATTATAATAAAATTCCTAGAGTCAAAACAATAAAAATTCTAAAGCAGCCTTTTCTTTTCACCAAATTTATCCCTATATAACTTCAACTGTCCTTTGGAAAGATGTAGCTAACCAAAGAAATCAGTAAAAACAAGCACACATTTTTGAACTAAGGTTCCAGAACTGCCAAAGTTAAAGCTATTTAACAGAAAAACAAGTCTCAACTGACTCAATGAAATTCATTCACACTCCCACAGACACAACATTTTCTACCCACTGAAAAGTAGCTTGGTCAACTTTCACAATCATTGTAGGATCTGAATTTTTTGAGTCACTATATACACACTCAAAGATGGTAATACCAAAGTGACATTTTAGACACTCTGACAATAATGTAACTAATGAAGGAGGTTCGTCCTTTTTTAATTTGAAAATATAAGGTAGTTTTCCATTAAAATACAAAATTCTCAACTATTTTATTAGCCTAAAGCACTATTATCCATTGCCTTTGGAATAATAAAATTTCTCAATTTCTATGACTTTCTCTGTAGTTCATAAATACACAGATATGTATATATATACCTATTACTGCATACTGATTTTAGGAAAAAGCACATTTTACACAAAAATGAAAGGAAACACTTTTACTCTGCTAAGCAAATAAGGTTAAACCTAAAACAGAACATACAATGCTGTAATTTTAGAGCTGGAAACTTTTAGGGTTCATCTATTCCAACTCAACTCATTTACAGATGAGGAAAGAGATACATGGCTTGAGAATAAGCACTTAACTAGTTAACAGGAGAGCCAGTTCTAGATTCTCGGTCTCCTAACTCCCTAATTTCAAGGGAGAAGATGTTAGGCCTAAAGTAAATAACTATATTAAAGCTTCATGAAGTAAACAAAGATTCAGTTAAACAAACCTTTGCAAAATGAATTCTCAGAAATTTAAAGAACTGGCTTCATCAAAAGTCCATACATAACTTGTATCTGTTTCCTTATATAAAGCTGTGATACTAAAATTCTGAGCCATAGAGAAAACTGTCGAAATTTAAGAAGAAAATTATTTTTTAAAAAAAGAAGAAAATTATTAAAACTCAATAATATGGCCTTTTTAAAAATCCTGTTTGAAAATCACTGTGCTCAAGAGATGAGAAGCTCGGGGCACCTGGGTGGCTCAGTGGGTTAAAGCCTCTGCCTTCAGCTCAGGTCATGATCTCAGGGTCCTGGGATCGAGCCCCACATCGGGCTCTCTGCTCTGCGGGAGCCTGCTTCCTCCTCTCTCTGCCTGCCTCTCTGTCTAGTTGATTTCTCTCTGTCAAAAAAAAAAGGGAAATGATCCCTTCTTTAAAAAGAGATGAGAAGCTCAGTATTAAGCAAATGTGGATCCAAAGGATTCAAACTGATTGCCTACTAGAAAATGTCACTGACAGGTATCTGAAAGAAAAGAATATGAAAAGTAAAAATAAAGTATGTCTGCAAATGGACTAAAAGGAGAACAAAAATTAGCCCATTTTAGGAGTGCCTGGGTGGCTCAGTGGGTTAAAGCCTCCGCCTTCCCCTAAGGTCATGATCCCAGGATCTTGGGATCAAGCCCCACATCAGGCTCCCTGCTTAGCAGGGAGCCTGCTTCCCCCTCTCTCTCTGCATGCTACTCTGCCTACTTGTGATCTCTCTCTGTCAAATAAATAAATAAAATTTAAAAAAATTAACCCATTTATATGAAATCTAAAGCAGTCGAGGATACTTCACTATTTGACAACTGTAGCAATGCTGCTGAAATTTCATGTTTTCTACAGTGAATTAGGGAGCCTGAACAGTATCCTCACACAAGGACCCCAAATCACAATGATACAAAGTTGATTTGTCAGCCTATTCAAATGCATGTCTACAGTGACAAGGTAAGTACATTTTCCTATGAAGAAAAAATTTAAAAAAGATTTCTTTACGAAATCATTTTTAAATACCACGGAAACAGATTCAAACGTGATCTTTAACCTGCAGAATGCCTTCAAAAGAAAAAAAATGGATACAAAATTTATCAAATAGTAAATACAAATAAATAAATCAAAATTACTTAGTTGGATAAAGAAGTGAGAATTATTTTTTCTTTCTTTTCCTTTTTTTTTTTTTTTAAAGTAGGTTCCATGTCCAATATGGGGCTTGAACTTACGACCATAAGATCAAGAGCTGGATGCTCTATGGACTGAGCCAGCCAGGTGCCCTAAGAGGTCAGAATTAAAACAAACAAACAAATAAAAACCATATATAAATTCTTGAAAAGACCTAGGCAAAAAAGCATCATACTCCTAAAAAGTGACCCTAAGTTGAGAGATGATAGCTCAGAGAGAGAGGCTTTAAGACTTGTATATTAAATGTCAACTACTGAGTCTTTAAATGCAAACAGCAAAACTTTTCAGTGCCACTCAAAGGTGCCAAGACTCTTATTAATCCCAAAGGAGCTAGGAAGAGGAAGACTTGGGTCAATGTCAATTAGCAATAAATGTTCATTAAGCTGAATTTAAAGTTCATTCCTTCAGTAAAGTTCATTCCTTCAGTTTAGTGTGAAAATACACTAAGCCATGAAAAAATACAGGTGATAAAAGGATAAATTAAATTTGAAAAAACAAAGAGTTGGGGGATAGGTGGCGAGGATAGTTAAGGAAGGTGATTGCTAGGAAATGGTTTTAACTAGAAGCCTCACTCATGCTTGGTTTTACTCCACTGGGAAGCACCTTTGCTCTACCAGAGACCAAAATGTGGCTAAAGTAAAGAATGGAAATTCACAGTGGGAATGTGTGTTGGAAAAAACAAAAGCAAGCTGTAATACAAAAACCGTAACCGCAAAGGCCTAAACGTAGTAGAAGGGCTAGGAAGCACCTCTTTTACCACAATTGTTCTGTGAGTCTCTATTTGCAATTAAACTCCGCAGTATATAGGCCTAGGTGATAAGCTGAGCCACTCACACCGCAGTAAGGTAGAGTCTGCATATGATGCAGTAAGTTAGAATTCGAACCGACAACGTGTGAGGAAGTCCAGTGGACAAAAGTACTGTACCCAAAAGTGAACCAAACAGGCAAATGCTGTAACCCAAAACACATGAGATCCTGTGAAGGATGATGCAAAATTCAACAAGGGTAGCATTAGGCCGGTTTCTCTCTTGTCCCTTGAATGGGAAAACACATTCTATCCAATATTAAAGATACATTTCAATATAAAACAACAAAATCAAAGAAATATGATTAAACTAGACAAAGTGGCCTTACACTTAAAATTACCTGTTAGTAAAATTACCTGTTAGTAAGCATTTATTAACTAGAAAAACAGTAAGAAAGGGAATGGACTCTCTATAGACTTTAAAAAATTGGCTCAGAGGCACCTGGGTGGCTCAGTGGGTTAAAGCCTCTGCCTTCGGCTCAGGTCATGATCCCAGGGTCCTGGGATCGAGCCCCGCATCAGGCTCTCTGCTTGGCAGGGAGCCTGCTTCCCTTCTTCTCTCTCTGCCTGCCTCTCTGCCTACTTGTGATCTCTTTCTGTCAAGTAAATAAATAAAATCTATTTAAAAAATTGGCTCAAAAGTATAGCCAAAAAGTTATAATGATAAATCTGAGATTCAAAATTTAAAATCTAAGAATCTGGGGACTGATCAAGCAACTCCAAAACTGTAAAAGGTGGAATCTGAACATAATCAGTTTTTGTTTTGCTACAGGCCTTTTTTTTTTTGCCCTCTAAATCAGTGGTTCTCAGTAGGGTAGGTTATGCCTCCCATAAGACACGTAGCAATGTGTGGAGACATTTTTGGTTGTCACAACTGCAAGAGTGCTATTGGCATCTAGTGGTAGAGACCAGGAATGCTGCTAAACAGCCTACAATGTACACGGCAGGGCCCCACAACAAAGATAACCCAGCCCAAAATGTCAATAGCACCAAGGCTGAGAATTCCTGCTCTAAATACCTCCCACTGCCCTCCACAAAGACAAGAAAACTTAAGGAGAACTGTAGCTTAATATCACTATCATTGCTGGGTAAGCTACCTGTAACATGCACTGAGACACAACACCCTCTGGAATCTCCGGGAAACGCTGTCGGAGGTCATGGAGAACCTGCATGTCAAGCTGTGGAGTGCTCTGCGCCATGCCAGAACAAATAGTGGTCAAGTATCTCTTAGGAAATTGACGCTAACCAGCCTTCCAATAGTAGTGATCTTCCAACACCGCATTCATTTTCTATTAAAAGAAATCAGAGTTAATCACTGTGTTGTCCACCTAAAACTCTTGTAACATTGTGTGTCAACAATACTTCAATAAAATATGGTTGAATTTAATTACATATTTCACTTCATTCAAATAGCAACGGTCACTATGTTAAAATGGCGAGTCGTAAAATTGACAAACTCAATTTAGCCAGACTTCTCTGATATAATATAGCCAATCACTGGTTTAGAAACAAAAAAAGCCAAAAGACATCCCCAAAACTTCAGTTTCATTTTAATGCTTAAAAAAAAAATAAAGCACCAGCTAGATTAAACTACACAATATTACTATTTTGGCAACCGTATCTCACTAGCCTTGAGAAATGCTACTTGTATATAATCACTCAGGTTTTCCCAAGGGCTATCACATCACTCCCTAGAGCAGAGTAATCATTTTGATGTCTGAAGTATAAGAAAACAAGGACTTGATGACAACACCACAAAGCATTACCTGTCCTGTCTGTTTTACATTCTACTTGTACTTTGAGACCAAAAGATTTGGATTTTAAGTATGAGTAAAGGAAACCCAAAGTCTAAAGGAAATAACTTAGCAAACGCAAATGGAAATGTAGACTCCTTTGTTTTTAATGATGATGCTTGAGGGAGGGGAGTTGGGTGGGAGGATGGGCTAAATGAGTAATGGGCATTAAGAAAGGCACTTGTGATGAGCACTGGTGTTGTATGTAAGGGATGGATCACTAAATTCTACTCCTGAAACCAATCCTACACTACATGTTCACTAACTTGAATTTAAATAAAATCTTGGAAGAAAAAATTAAAAAGATGCTGCTGCTGGCCCATCATTAGCCAGACCTAAAAAGCTGGGCTTTCACTTCTTTCTTTTTTTTTTTAAAGAGAGAGAAGCAATGTCAATTATCCCTCTTTTTTGTTAAGATTGATTTATTAATTTACTTGACAGACAGATCATAAGTAGGCGGAGAGGCAGGCGGGGGGTGGGGGGGTGGGGAGCAGGCTCCCTGCCTAGCAGAGAGCCTGATGCGGGGCTTAATCCCAGGACCCTGGGATCATGACCTGAGCCAAAGAACAAGGCTTTAACCCACTGAGCCACCCAGGCACTCCTCACTTATTTCTGATGCCACTGGCAGAGGTGCTACGATGGCAGGATTTAAGGGTACAGTCTGAGTGGAGAAAATTAACATCCAATCTCACTGGCACTACTCAAGCTGAGCACCCATATATAAAAAGGCAACTAGGGAAATAATAATTCATAAATTAACTGGCAGCATCAAGAATCAATGAACTGATATACGTTTTAATACAGTTGACCTCTGAATGACACAGGGGTTATGGGCACCAACCCCAGGGCATTCAAAAATCCGTATTTAACTTTTTTAAAAATATTTTGTTTATTTATTTAACAGACAGACATCACAAGTAGGCAGAGAGGCAAGCAGAGAAAGAGAGGGGAAGCAGGCTTCCTGCCAAGCAGAGAGCCCCATGCAGGGCTTGATCCCAGGACCCTGGGATCATGACCTGAGCCAAAGGCAGAGGCTTTAACCCACTGAGCCACCCAGGTGCCCCCGTATTTAACTTCTGACTCCCCCCAAAACTTAACTACTAATAGCCGGCTGCTGATCTTACTGATAACATAAACAGTCATATTAATCATATTAATCATTAATAACATACTAATCAATATGTATTTTGTATTGGAAATGACATATACTGTACTCTTACAATAGAGTAAAAAAACTAGAGAAAAAAATATTAAGAAAATCATAAGGAAGAAAAAACATTTATAGCACTGACTGTATTTATTTTTAAAAATGTGCATATAAGGGGCACCTGGGTGGCTCAGTGAGTTAAGCCTCTGCCTTTGGCTCAGGTCATGATCTCAGGGTCCTGGGATCGGGTCCCGCATTGGGCTCTCTGCTCAGCGGGGAGCCTGCTTCCCCCTCTCTCTCTGTGCCTCCCTCTCTGCCTACTTGTGATCTCTGTCAAATATATAAATAAAATATTTTTTAAAAATCTGCATGTAAGCAGACCCATACAGTATCAAATTATGTTGCTCAAGGGTTCAACTACATATATATTTCCCATTTTTTTGAAGAGGAAAAATGTAGTGTATACCATACAATCCCACAATTTCTGCTGTGTTCACTCACTAGATGGTCAAATATTTTTAAGTATGCAAAGTAAACATCTGCATCATCTTAAGAGGCATGGAAACCACAATTTTAAGCTACATGGTCTAAAGCATACACATAAGGAAGGGCCATTCCACAGCAAATCTTTATCTTGCAAATAAGCCCTGAAACTTTTTTTTTAAATTTTATTTATTTATTTGACAAACAGAGATTACAAGTAGGCAAGAGAGGCAGGCATGGAGAGAGAGGAGGAAGCAGGCTCTCCGCAGAGCAAAGAGCCCGATGCGGGGCTCGATCCCAGGACCCTGGGATCATGACCTGAGCTGAAAGCAGAGGCTTTAACCCACTGAGCCACCCAGGTGCCCCTAAGCCCTGAAACTTTAAATCATGCCATTACTTGGGGACAACGTAGAGAACTACAATCAGTATTTCAAAAATGAAAAATGTTCGGATGGGTCTAAGAAGGCAGTATAGCAAGACCCTGAACTTATCTCTTCCCATGGACACACCAAATTTACGCCTATATATAGATCAATTCCTCCTGAAGAACAGGGCACTGACGGAACACCTTCTGCACAATACAAGGCTAGAGGGACCTCAATCAGAACAGCAAGAGAAAGAGACGCATGGTTACAAGGGCAACCCCACCTTGACACCACAAACTGCAACAATGGAAGGTATCACTGACAGATGCATGTGCAGATTCACCTGCCCAGGGCACAGAAAATAAGCTGCACTTTAAAGGGTAACCAGAGAGGTGCTTGGATGGCTCAATCACTGGGCATCTGCTTTCGGGTCAGGCCATGATCCCAGGATTCCTGGGATGGAGTTCCCACTTCTCCCTCTCCCACTCCCCCTGCTCGTGCTTCCTCTCTCTGTCAAATAAATAAATAGTCTTTTCCTAAAAATAAATAAACAAAATAAAGGGTAACTAGACTATAAGTGAAGGAAAACCATTTGTTAACCCCAGAACATCCACCAAACAGTGGAGTAACTACAGGAACTCTCCCTGGAGTCAGAGGTGCTAGTGACTGCCACAGTTGACCTTCCCCCTCCCACGAGACAGGAGCAAGGACTGGTGTCCTAGCAGCCTGCCACTTCGGCTAGTTCTGGGTTCCAAGCACACCAGCTCCAGCCATCCGAGTGGGGTGGCCCCAGGGAGGCACACACCAGGGCATGCCTCACCTATATCCAATATGGCTCCAGTAATACCACAAGGAGGTACAGGGCAAAGCCCCCTGAGACACCTACATCCATGCCAGGTCGTGCTTCGGTTTTCCATTAGGGCAGCCGCACTGCGGAGTGCTCCAGGACCCGGAGACCCATGGATTACAGCCCCACACAGCCAGCTACCCAAACGTGTGAGGAACACACAGTCTACATAGGGGATGTGCCTACACAAGGCCACTCAGTCTTAGAAGACTGGGAGAGGTGGCTCTTTCACCTCATTCATAGAAATAAACAAAGAAAATCAAATTTTAAAAAAGGGACAGAGGAATATGCTTGTAAGACAAAATTTCAAGAAAATAACTAAACCAAAATGACATAAGCCATCTACCTGACAAATATTTCAAAGTAATGATCATAAAGTTGCTTGCCAGACTTGAGAGAAGAGATGAATTCACTAAGAACTTCAACAAAAACACCAAGTTTTTTGAAAAAAAAAAAAATATGGGGTGCCTGGGTGGCTCAGGCATTAAGCATCTCCCTTCAGCTCAGGTCATGATCCCAGGGATCGAGCCCCATGTTGGGCTCCCTGCTCAGTGGGAAGTCTGTTCTCCTTCTCCCACTCCTCTTGCTTGTGTTTCCTCTCTGTCTCTGTCAAATAAATAAATAAATATTTTTTTTGAGAATCAAAAAATTTTTTTTTAATCTGAGGTAAAGACTATAAAATAACTGAAATAAAAAATATACCTGAAGTACTCAACAGGTGATTAAAGGATGCAGAAGAAAAGAAGAGCACTCCAGAAAACAGGGAAGAAAAAACATTCAAGCTAAACACCAAAACAAAAAGGAATTTTTAAAAAATGAAGATGGTTAAGGGACCTCTGTGACAACATCACGCAAATTAACATTCCCAGGGTATGGCTCTCAGATGGAGCTAAGAGAGAAAGGGGAAGAAATAATACAAAGAAAGAATAGCTGAAAACTTCCCTAACCTAGGAATGAAAGAGACACCCGGGTTCAAGAAGCAGAGGGCCCCAAATAAATGAACCCCAAAAAGGCCTAAACCAAAACACGTAATAATTAAAATGTCAAAGATTAAAGATAATGAGAAGATCTTACAAGCAGCAAGAGGAAACCAAACAGCTATCCACAACAACAAAAAAAAAAACCCATGAGGATATCAGCTGATTTTTAAGCAGAAACTTTGCAGGCCAAAGGAAAGTGGCAAGATGTACTCAAAGTGCTGAAAGGACAAAACCAACAACCAACAATCCTCCGCGCTACAAGGTTATCACGTAAAATCAAAGGAAAGACAGAGTTACCCAGACAAACAAGTTAAAGGAGTTGATCACCACTGAACCAGCCTTATAAGAAATGCTAAAGGGACTTCTTTAAGTGGAAAAGAAAAAGCCATGATGAGAAGTAAGAAAACAATGAAAGGAAAAAATTTCAAGGGTAAAGGCAAACATGGTACATCAATCACTTACACTGTGAGTATGAAGGCTAAAAGGCAACAGTAGTAAAAAATCATTTGTATCTAAAAAATTAAGGGAGTCACAAAATAAAAAGATGTAAAACATATAAAAGACGGATGGGAAAGTAAAAATGCAATTCTTCAGAATGTGATAGAACTTTAGCAATCATCAACTTAATATAAACTGTTATATACTTAGGATGTTTTATATGAAACTCAAGGTAACTACAACACAAAAACCTCTAAGAGAGACACCAAAAAATAAAAAGAAAGGTATCCAAGCATAAAACTAAAAGTCACCAATTATGAGGGAAGAGCAAGAGAATAAAGAAACAGACAACTACAAAAGCTATCAGAAAAATTAACAAATGACAATAAGTACATATATATCAATAATTACCTTAAGTGTGAATGACCTAAATATTCTGATCAAAAGCCACAGGTTGACTGAATGCATTAAAAAAAAAAAAAGACCCATCTACATGCTGCCTATGAGAGACTTAACTTCAGACAAAAAGACACATACAGACTGAAAATGAAGAGACAGAAAAATATTCCATGCAAATGAAAGCCCCCCCCCAAAAGCTTGGTTAGCAATACTTCTATCAGACAAAATAAACTTTAAAACAGACTGTGAGGCATCTGGGTGGCTCAGTCAGTTAAGCATCTGCTTTCGGCTCAGGTCATGATCACGGGATCCTGGGATAGAGCCCCACAATGGGCTCTCTGCTCAGCAGGGAGTTCACTTCTGCCCCTCCCTCTGCCCCTCTCCTCACCTCCCTGCTTGTGCTCTCTGCTCTCTCTTGGGCTCTTTCTCTCTCTTTAAAATAGATAAAATATTTTAAAAGATCATAATAAAATAAAACAAAGACTGAAACAAAAGACAAAGAAGAACATTATGTAATGATAAAAGGATCACTCCAACAAGGTAATATTACAGTTGTAAATACACATCCAACATTAGGGCACCAAAATACATAAAAGAAATGTTAACAAACAAAAGGGGAGAAACAGAATAATACAATAATTGTAAGACACTTTAACATTCCACTTACTTCAATGGATAGATCATTGACACAGAAAATCCATCAAGATACACAGGCTTTGAGGCACCTGGGTGGTTCAGTGAGTTAGGCCTCTGCCTTTGGCTCGGGTCATGATCCCAGGGTCCTGGCATCAAGCACCACATCGGGCTCTCCGCTTGGCCGGGAGCTTGCTTTCCCCCTCTCTCTCTGCCTGCCTCTCTGCCTACTTGTGATCTCTCTCTCTCTCTCTCTGTCAAATAAATAAATAAATATTTTTTAAAAATTTAATTTAAAAAATGACAGAGTGGGGCATTGGGCTGGCTTAGTCATTAAGCATCTGCCTTTGGCTCAGGTCATGATCCCAGGGTCCTGGGATGGAGCCCCACATCAGGCTCCCTGCTCAGTGGGAAGCCTGCTTCTCCCTCTCCCACTCCCCCCTGCGTGCGTTCCCTCTCTCGCTGTCTCTGTCAAATAAAAAAATAAAATCTTTTTTTTAAAGATTTTTATTTATTTACTTGACAGGAAGATAGCACAAGCAGGGGGAACAGCAGGCAGAGGAGGAAGAAGCGGCTCCCTGCCGAGCAGGGAGCTCAGCATGAGCCTCGATCCCAGGACCCTGGGACCGTGGCCTGAGCAGAAAGCAGACACTTATCAGACTGAGCCACCCAGTTGTACCCCCAAAATAAAATATTGTAAAAATAAATAATTAAAAAATTAAAAAATAAAAAATGACGGAGTAATATCCCTGATAAACAAAAATGCAAAAATCATCAACAAAATATGAGCAAACCAAATTCTATACACTGACAAAGTCATTCACCACAATCAAGTGGGGTTTATTCCAGGAATGTGAGGATGGTTCAACATCTAAGAATCAACGAACGTGATATACCACATTAACAAAAGGATAAAAAGTATATGACCATTTCAATAGATGGAGAAAAAAAATGTGATGAAATCCAACATGCATCCATGATAAAAACACTCACCAAAGTGGGTTCAGATGAAAGATAACTCAACATAATATAGACCATAGATGAAAAACAGTATACTCAATGGAGAATAAGTTGAGTTTTTTCCCTAAGGTCAGGAACAAGACAAGGATGTCCTCTCTCACGGGTTTTACTCAATATAGTACTGGAAGTCCTAGTTGCAGCAATCAGACACTAGAAATAAAAGGCATCCAAGTGGTGAGGCAGAAATAAAACGGTCACTATTCACAGACGACAAGACACTATATAGAAAAAAATCCCAAAGACACCACCAAAAATTCAGTAAAGTTACAGGATACGAAATATGTAGAAGTCTGCTGCCTTTGTATACACTAACAATAAAGTGAGAAAATCCCATTTACAAGTGCACCAAAACAGAATAAAATATGTAGAAATAATCTTAATCAACGAGATCAAAGACCTGTACTCTGAAAAACCATAAGACACTAATGAAAGAAACTGAAGATGACACAAAAATATGGAAAGATACATCAGGCTCATGGAGTGGTATAATGATTATTGTTAAAATGTCCATAGTACACAAAGTAGTCTACAGATTCAGTGCAAGCCCTATCAAAACATCCATAGCATTTTTCACAGAACTAGAACAAATAATACCAAATTTTGTACAAAACCACAAAAGACCCCAAACAGCCAAAGCTGGAGATATCACAATGCTAGATTTCAAGCTATACTACAAAGGTATAATAATCAAAATAGTATAGTAATGTATAAAAATAGACACTTAAGATCAGTGAAACAGAACACAGAGCCCAAAAAGAAACCCAGGCTTACACGTTCAGCTAATCTACAATAAAGGAAGCAAGCACATAATGGGGAAAAAACAGTCTCCTCAACAAACGGGGCTAAAAAAAAAAAAAAAAATCCAGACAGCTACATGTCAAAAAAAATGAAACTGTACTGCTTTCTTATACACGAAAATAAATTCAAAATGGATTAAAGACCTAAATGTGAGACCTGATAGTGTAAAAATCCTAAAAGAAAACATAGGCAGTCATGTCTTGGACATCAGCCTTAGCAACATTTTTCTTGATTTCCCTTTAGGGAAACAAAAGAAAAACTATGGGGAGTACATCAAACTAAAAAGCTTTTACATGGCAAAAGCAACCATCAACAAACCTAGAAGACAATCTACTGAAGGGGAGAAGATACTCGCTATTGAAGGGGAGAAAATATATAAAGAATGCATACACCACCAAAAACAAAACAAAACACCAAACATTCCAATTAAAACATGGGAAGAAGACCTGAATGCGCATTTTTTCCAAAGACACGCAGATGACCAACAGACACATGAGAAGTCACTCAACATCACTCATCCTGAGAATGAAAATCAAAATCACAATGAATTAGCATTTCACTCTTGTCAAAATGTCTAATATCAAAAAGACAAAAATAAGTTTTGTGAGGATGTGGAGGGAAAAAAAAAACAAAAACCTTGTGCACTAATGATGAGAATGTAAAGTAGGGTAGCCACTATGGAAAACAGTATGGAGGTTCCCTCAAAATATTAAAAAATAGAACTACCATACAATCCAGTGATTCTACTGCAGGGTATTTACCTGAAGAAAATGAAAACTCTAATTTGAAAAGATACATGCACCGCCACTTTTACTGCAGCATTACTTACAATTGCCAAGTTACAGAAATATCCCAAGTGTCCACTGACAGCTGAATGGTAAAGAACATGTGGTATATATACACAATGGAGTATTACTCAGTCACAAAAAATAATATCTTGTCATTCACAACAACACTAACCTACAGGGTATTATCCTAAGTGAAATAAGCCAATCATAGAAAGACCTATGCTATATGATTCCACTTACAAGTAGCATCTAAAAAAAACAAAAACAAAATTAACAAGCAAGCAAGAAAACAGAAACAGACTCATAAACAAAGAGAACAAACTAGTGACTGCCAGCGGGGAGGAGGGATGGGCGAAATACATGAAGAGGATTAAGAGGTACCAACATCCAGTTATAAAATAAACAGGTCATGGGGATAAAAAGTACAGCATAGGTAATACAGTCAATAATATACCGTAATAATGATCTATCATGCAAACAGTAGCTACACTTATTGTAGTGAGCATTCCTGATGTATAGAATTGTTGAATCACTCTGTTGTTTGTTGTATACCTCTAATTGACATTGTAAGTCCACTATTCTTGGATTAAAAAAATTAAGAAAAGAAGGGCCATCTATATACCCCAATGTTCATAGCAGCAATGGCTACAATCGCAAACTGTGGAAAGAGCTAAGATGCCCTCCAAGAGATGAATGGACAAAGAAGATATGGTGCATATATACAATGGAATATTATGCCTCCATCAGAAAGGACGAATACCCAACTTCTGTATCAACATGGACTGGACTGGACTGGAGGAGATTATGCTGAGTGAAATAAGTCAAGCAGAGAAAATCAATTATCATATGGTTTCACTTATTTGTGGGGCATAAGGAATAACACAGAGGACATTAGGAGAAGGAAAGGAGAAGTGAATTGTGGTAAATCAGAGGGGTAGACAAAGCATGAGAGACTGTGGACTCTGAAAAACAATCTGAGGGTTTTGGAGGGGGAGAGGGTGGGGTGTTAGGCGAGCCAGGTGGTGGGTATTATGGAGGGCATGTACTGCATGGAACACTGGGTGTGGTGCATAAACAATGGATCTTGGAACAATGAAAAAATAAAATTAAAAAAAACATTAAAAAATAAATTTAAATTTAAAAAACTGAATGAATCTTTGAAAAACAAATGAAGAAATAAAAATGTTTAAGGAAAAAACTGAATTCAGTATTACTTTCGCTGGTTTATAATTAAGTAGATACTTGAAAAACAATCATCATGTAATCTCAAATTCGATGTTGATTATAGGCAGGGCATTTCATTTTGCACACAAACTGCTGGCTTTCACTGGGTGTCTGGCTTGCTCTCCTCTTCCTTCCAAGCTAAGACTATCAAGGTTTATGGACACTCTGTCTGTCTACCAAGTGGCCACAAAGCCCATTATCTATGAGATTCTGCCTAACCACAGATAAAAAGAGCCATTAGTGACTGCTTTAATGACCTCCAGCCACGATAGGAAAGCTGTCTAATGAACATGAAGGAAAACTGAAATGTGGGGGAATATGCTTGGCACATATATGGGCTTTCTGTCCACCCTGTACACTTCTCCCTACAATTCATTCCTTAGTCTGCTTTAATCTGGCTCTTATCACTGCTCCACTGAAATACTTATCTCTCTGATGCTAAATCTAGATTATTTATTTTCTGTTCCCTATGCCCCCTTGATTTCTGCAGCCTCTGACAATATTGACTGATACTTCTTTTTTAAGCCTCTTTGACAACATACTAGCCTGGTTTCTTCCCACCTCTTTTGTCCCATTAACGTCCGTCTGCTTTTTGTCCTAATTTGCTTCCTCTTTTCATTCTGCATCCTTTTAACCAGTGATCATATCCACTACTAGGCATTCAGTAACATTTAAAGGCTGAGGATTCCCAAATCGGTATCTTGAACATCATGCTCTCTGCAAGACTCCAAACACATACAGCCACCTGCCTACTACAGAGCACCATCTGGATATGCCCAAAGATAATTGTCAATATGTTCAAAAAGGAAATCCTCACCACAACCCTTCCCCAAATGCTCTCTGTTCTCTCCATGAATGTTACCACTATTCACTCAGTAACAATACTAGAAACCAGGGTGTGATCCCTGACTTCCCATTCTTGCACAACCAACTAGAGGGTGAAAGGAAGTGATCATGGTTTCCATCCCACTTTTGCCATTGGTTAGTGCCTAAGAAATATACTCAATCCTCACACCTTTGAAATTTCACCTACAAAGTGGAAATAATAGTAGGGCTGTAGTAAAATTTAAATGTCAACTGTTACTAAGTCAGAAAGCATTAGTTATTATTAAGGGCATTTTTAATACTGTCATCAACATTACAGCTCCAACTTCCTGCTGCTCTCTCACCTCTGGTCTTGCCTTCCTCCCACATCACAGCCAGAGTATTAGTGCTCTAAGATGCAGATCTGATCATGTCGCCTCCACTCTGCACCCCAACAGAACAGAGCCAGGTGTAATCCTGTGCATGGCTGTCCTGTGCTACCTCCTCCTAGGGCGTGATACCATGATCATCCATCTGCCTGAGATGCTTTTCTTCCTCCCTCCCACTGCTTCTCAAAGCCACAATGATCCTGTATACATTGGTACTGATGGCACTTCCTCTATGGAGGTTTCCAGTGACAACCCCATTCCCCAAATCCTGCCACCAAGCCTTTCCTCCACCCACACCATGCTAGAGGACCCTCCATATGCTGTAACTTCAGGTTGTGCTTATCCTCACAGGTGCACCAAACACATGACAATGAAGCCACTAGGGTACCTAAAGGTCTCATATAAACTGTAGCTCTACCCAGAACACGCTGCTACACCACCGAGTAGGGGAAGTACTAAAAAATGATGGGAGCTTGTGCTAAGGACCTGGGAGCTAGCTTAAAGCGGCTCCCACTGGCCAAATCTGTGACAATTTGAGTACCAAAATAATTAAGGACAGTAACGTATTACAGGCCTGTAGAAAACAGGAACCCACGAGCTGCTATCAGTATTAAATACATACATAAATGGAGAAGGGAGGACTTTTATTTATGGTAGAATCCAACCGGTAAACATACAAGGAGTGCTAAAGTCTAAAAAAAACATCATTTTGCAGATATCACAGTACAGACTGCTTCAAGAAAAAAATCAAGGATGCTATCTAGGAGTAGATTTGGATGAAGAGTAGTATGTACGAATGGTCTTCAAGTATACCCCCAAAGAACAGCTTATTAGTTGCAAGGGGGGGGATTACACAGTAGATAAATCAAACAATAACATGATTAGCTAATGAAAATTAACATCAATGAGGGAAAGATGGACAACATACACCTCCAGACGGGTCACCCCAAGAAAACATATTACTTTACAGTATTGCTGTCAGGAATGCAGAACCTGAGGGACACCTGCATGGCTCAGGTGGTCGGGCATCTGGCTTCAGCTCAGGTCATCATCCCAGGGTCCTGGGATTGAGTCCCATATCAGGCTCCTTACTCGACAGGAAGTCTGCTTCTACCTCTCCCTCTGTCTTCTACTTGCCCTGCTTGTGCTCTCTCTCTCAAATAAATAAAATCTTAAAAAAAAAAGAAGGAATGCAGAACCTGAAACTTATGAGGAAAGAAACAAAGCCAAAACAATAAATGCTCTATTTAAAAAAAAAAAAAAAGAGGGGTGGGGACAAGGTGAGCATGTCATCTTAAAAATGCCAATGTTATAAAAGAAAAAGGCAAGAAAAATATCACAGATTAAAAGAGACAGAGTACATAACAACTACTCTAATAACTGATCCTAGACTGGGTCCTATACTAAGTGGGGAAAATGTTATAAAAGAATGATCAATTAACAAAAATGAGAGACAGATGGTAGATTAGGGAAAGAACTCCATTATGTTTAATTTATTGAATTTAGTAAATTTACTGAATTGATAACTGTGCTACAGTTTTATGTGAGGCTACACTTAGTTTTAGGAAATTAGGCAATGAAATATTTAGGGGTAAAGCATATGCCAACTTAATCTTAAATGATTCAGGAAAAAATATATAGCATGTATGCGTGCATGTACACAAACATGCACACACATACATGCACAGAGAGAGGGAACAAATAAAGCCAACGGAGGAAAATATTAATAGGTGAATATGGATAAAGGATGTGCTCTTTGTATAATTTTTACTCTCACAACTTCTGTACTTCTGGAATTATTTCCACATAAAAAGTCAAAACAAAATGAAACAAAAACAAAAAGGTTGTAGTTCTATTCAGGGGCTATGCTTTGTTCACCCCTGCGTTTCCAGAGCCTGAGCCCACACTTGCTCAAATGTCTGTTGAATAATGAAGAAGTCACTTTCACTATACCAAGCCAATCTACCTAATAAGATAAAATATATAGACAAACCTTGTCCCTTACCTCCTAAACACACCGCCAGTAAAATACTGGGGGGTCAGGGATCACCTACATAAAACAATTTGTGAATGCTTAGGAAAAAGGGAAAATTGATTTAAGCTACTCAATCTGTGAGTATGTTTTTACAGTTTTCCATTCTTAAAATATCCCAAATCTGAAAAGCTAAAATAGTCTACCAGATTAACAATTCAGGCTTAATTGAAATGTACCTTATTTCAAAGTCCTTAGTGTTAACTTTAGTCCTTAGGGTCAATTCAATCCTGTTCGGCACCTGGATAGCCCAGTCAGTTAAGTGGCTGACTCTCGGTTTCGGCTCAGGCATATTTCGTGGTTGTGAGATCAGGACCTGTGTCTGTGCTCAGTGAGTAGTCTGCTTTGGATTCTCTCTCCCTCTCCCTCCAGCCTGCACGTGCTCTCTCTCAAATAAATAAAATCTTTAAACAAGTTTGAATTACCCACCATTTTCATCACAACAAACATTATCTGCCATTTTCACAGTAAGATGATCTATAATTTGCACAGCCAAAGGAGTCCTAACTAGATGAGTAACACTGCCAAGTCACTGAAGGTCAAAGACAGCACTAATAAAAATATACTGCAAGTCCTTTTAAATGTCCTAGTAGCCACATGAAGGAAAAAGCAAAGGTGAAATTTAAATACATTCTATTTAATCTGATCAAAAATAGTATTTTTAAAATATATGATCAATATAAAAATCAATGATGAGCTATTTTATGTATTTCTCTCCAACTAGACCTTTGAAATCCATTGTACATTTTATACTAACAGCACATGACAATTCAGACTAGCCACATTTCAAGTAGTCAGCAGCCACCTACAGTTAGCAGTGGCTACCTTACTGGACAGCGCAGCTCTAAGGCTTTAGGACTTTCATTCAATTAAAAGGCTAAGCCCTACAACTCTTAAGATTCTATAATTCAGTATCTCCTTTGAGGGTATTCGATTGACTAGGCACACAGCCTGGCACAGACTAGAAAATGTTAGGTAAAATAGAAAAGAAAAATGTAATTCACTGAATTTAATGGTAAAAATGACCTTAATCATAAAATCTGCTTGTATTTATAGAAATGATGACAACCTTCCCACCAGGAAATGATACTTCACACTTGAGGGGCTAACCACATTCAGAACACTTGATAGCTATTTACCTGTTGTCCACAAAGAGCTTCTGAAGCACCCAAAAGCTTAACTCAAGCTTCCCTAGTGGCTCCAAAGAACTGTTTTATTCATTTCTCAATCCTAATTTCAAGTCTTTAAAATATAAGGACAATACAATCGCCTTTTTACAAAAAAAAGAAAAAGCAACAAGGGTAAACAAAAACAAAGATGGATTAGGTGTCAAGCAAGAGCTTGGGTTCTGTCCAGTTCTGAGGTCTTGGAAGCTGCTAGCTCTCTGCCAGCTCTGTCTACCTTTAAAACCTCGGGTGCCACCAACACCAAAGTTACCATTAATTTCACCATTACTGCTATCATATACCATTTACTGAACAACTGTGTCCACAAAGGTAGCTGTGATGATCTCTAGTTTACAGGTAAGAAGACAACCTAAAGAATGGGCATATGGCAGAATCATGACTCAAATCCAGGTTTGCCTTCTCCAAAGGCTGTGCTCTTTCCACTATGTCACTAGTAGGTAACAAGGACATTGCCAGAAGGTGAGGATGAGCACCTTTCTTTGGGGAAAAAAAGACAAGAAACCCCCATCACCTTATCATCCAAAAAGGGGGTTACAGTGGTGGGAGGCGAAGGGGAGAGGGGAGCAAAGAATCCTTGTATAAACAAGCTGTTTTAGGACACAGACAAGGCAGAGCTAAAAGGGAAAAAATGTCCTTTTCTTAAGAGTTATAAATACTTACCTATGGAAAAAAATATTAAAAAGCATCTTTATAATCAAAGCCAACAACTTACATACCCACAAAAATGGCTACCATCCGAAAAGATGAATTTTTTACTTTATTTTATTTATTTATTTGACGGAGAGATACAGCACAAGCAGGGGGAGCAGCAGTCAGAGTGAGAAGGAGAAGCAGTCTCCCCACTGACCAAGTGACCAAGGAGCCCAATGCAGGGCTCGATCCCAAATCTTGGGATCATGAGCTGAAGGCAGACGCTTAACCGACTTGAGTCACCTAGGCATCCCTGGAAAGATGATTAATAGTAGGCCTACTTGTTACAGCAAATATGAAAATTTCTCTTTAAGGGATTATGTCCGTAATCTGAACAGTGGTTAGCACTCTGCCCTATACAAACGGTCATTCACATAAGCACAAACTGACATGAATAACTATTAAGTATTTCACAACCTATAACACTCTCAATAATTTCCTGCTGATTAAAAGAATGTTAAAATTCTTCCTTAAAAAAAAGCAATTTCCTTTCTAATGAGAGGTTAAAACAACAGAGAGTTTACAAACTATTCTATCCAGTAAGATGAGCCTGTTTCCCTAAAAAAGTTTTAAAATAATGTATTATTTTAAATAACATTTATGCATTCAATCCCACCGAATACAACCAAAATGAAATACTATCCTATAGTATCTTACATTATAGATTTTGATATGATACACATCAAAACACACCACCTAGTCTTGTCCAGATATTATCAATGTATGCAACAACTATGCAAAAGAGACACAGACTTTGTTTCTCCACATTTTAATGGCTGCTTCTTTTTAGACAATTCTAAAGTGATGAGTGACGATCTGAAACCAACCAGAGAACTCAAGCAGTATCTGAACTATACTGGCTAGGCGAGGCTGTGGCCTAACTCCTGGGACACCCTTGAAACACCCCCACTAAGGCACGGATGGCCACAGCTGTACTGTGCAGCTATGTAGGATTCTAAAGCCACATAAACCAAGAAGTTCTACAGGGTGGAACTTTGCTGTCTGTCAGCTTTGTGGGCAACTTCCAATCTCTGAGGGCAGGATGGATAGTGGGGGGGCCCAGACGCTAGGCTTAGCAGTGGAATCACTCTGAGCTTCTTCTGGTGGTGCAGCTACCCTCACTCCCACTCAGGAGAGCCAGCACCATGAGGCGCAGTGGGCTCAAAAAGCAGCTACTAGGATTTCTCCCAATAGAATTCCTCCTCCCAAGCAGAATTCCTCCCCCAAAGCTCTGTTGTGATGCTGCCATTCTCTACACTCTAGAAAATGACCTCATACCCAGTGCTTTCTTTCCACAGCCTTCTCAGAGATCAGCAAATATGCAGGGTAGTGCAGTTATGGGCCTGAGTGTTCACTTCTGTCACATTTTAGCTCACTTCCTAAAATAATTATAGCAGAGATTACAAACCAATGGTCTGTAGGCCAAATCCAGCCCACTGATCTGTTTGCTTTGACCTCAATAATGTTAAAGAAAACAGCTGAGCCACATTTTTTTTTTGGAAGATTCTTTACTTCTTTAAGTCATCTCTACACCCAAAGTGAGGCTCGAACTAACACAACCCGGAGATCAAGAGTCACGTGTTCCACTGACTGAACCAGCCAGGTGCCCTGAGCCACACTTTAAAATAGAGAAATTTTACATAACAATCTGGATACCCAACTTTTCTCTGAAAAAATCAGAAGCTAGAGCAACAGGAGGCAACTGGTTAAAACTGAGGCATGGCTGCACCCTTTCAAAGGGTCACATACTTTCCAGCTTGCCTACTTTCCACACTTCCTAGGCATCCCAGACACAGAGGCCTCAGGTCACTTCACCCACTGGCCTACCGAGGGGTCTGCGCCACCTGCACTGTGTTCCATCAAAGGTTTAAAGCCAATACTGTGTCAGTCGGGCCTAGTGTGTCTCCACAACAGGCTACGGATACAGCAATGTGGCGTACAATCATTCTTCATCATGCATGCTTGGCCCATGTGTCACATGGCGGTTAGCATCCTGGCCCCTTCCGTAAAACACCAGAAGCATCTCCAGGAGGCCCCTAGAAAGTCAAGAGCATCTCAGGCTGACAGCCACAGCTAGCACCTTAAGTTTGGTGAGGTGAAAACTGCTGAGGTTTGAAGAAAAGTAAGACTTGTCTTGAGAGAACTTTTAAATAAAGGAATCATTCATTTTTCTGATTAGTCTAGCCCAGCCAATAACCGTTGAACAGAAACATGTATACTCATATAAACCTTTGGAATTTTCACCCATTTTCTTGTTGCTTTGGAAGTTTTGGTTTTCAATGATAGTTACTGAGCCATATGTATGTACCAGAAACGGGCTAAGTGCTTTGTCTCATTTAATCCCCCTTATCCCACAGGAGAGGCAATAATATCATCCACATTTTACCAATGAGGAAATGTGAGGCTCAGAGAGGGTAAATAATTTGCCTGTAGTCACAGAGTCAACAAGCAGCAAATCTAGGAAACAAACATCTGGCTACATGGTAAGGCTCTGACGATGTCAAACTCTTAAAGACAGTTTCAATCAAAACCTGATTATAAAACAGAAGGGCTTTTTGTACTGGATAGTAAATTCTTCAAGGTAAACAACAATAAGAAGTGCGCAGTAGTGGAGCATAACAAATGACCTTTTATTAGTGGTACAGGTAAGGTTTCTAATTTCAAGACTTTTCATGCATATATGTAAACGTGCAACTAAATAACAAGGAAGGGATAAGAATACGATACTTGTTATTTCCCCTAAATGAGCCTTTAAAATGATTTCTAAGATAATCATCCCACAGGGTTTTGATTATAATGGAAACCATTCTGAAACAGACACATATTCATTGCACCTATCTCTTATTCTACTATATTCTCAAAGGAGATATACTACAGATCAATATAATACTTATTTTAAAAGACTCAAAAAGCGGGACACCTGGGTGGCTCAGTGGGTTAAGCCTCTGCCTTCAGCTCAGGTCATGATCTCAGGGTTCTGGGATCAAGCCCCACATGGGGCTCTCTGCTCAGCAGGGTGCCTGCTTCCTCCTCTCTCTCTGCCTACTTGTGACCTCTCTCTCTCTGTCAAATAAATAAAAACAAATTTTTAAAAAAAATTTTTTTAAAAAGACTCAAAAAGCATTTTCATGTTAAATACAGTCCCCCAGAAACAAATAGAAGCATATTCACTTTGTTTTTGTTTTTTTAAGATTTTATTCATTTGGGATGCCTGCATGGCTCAGTCATTAAGTATATGCCTTCTGCTCAGATCATGATCCCAGTGTCCTGGGATGGAGCCCTGCATCTGGCTCCCTGCTCAGCGAAAAGCCTGCTTCTCCCTCTCCCACTCCCCCTGCTTGTATTCCCTCTCTCATTGTGTCTCTCTCTGTCAAATAAATAAATAAAATCTTTTTTAAAAAGATTTTATTCATTTATTTCAGAGAAAGAGAGAGAAAGATCATGAGCAGGGGGGAGGGGCAGAGAGAGAAGCAGGCTCCCTGCTGAGCAGAGAGCCCAATGAGGGGCTCGAACCCAGGACTCCAGGATCACAATGTGAGCCTAAGGCAGACACTTAACCAACTGACCCACCCAGGTGTCCCCATATTCAGTTTAAATTTAAAATGAGTACCCATTCTCCCACTCCCAAGTGAGTATCTGCTGGCTCACTGCCACCTCTACAGAACCCATCATACGTGCCACTCCTGCCACCCCCCACTGACCTCCCCAACAAAAAATAAAAATAAAGGTACTTGGGATCTTCTACCATTCTAAGTATAGTAACAAAAAAAGCAGGATATTATTATTCGTTTTTTTTTACTTATTTTTTTAATTTATTTATTGGAGAGAAAGAAAGGGGGGAGGGTGGGAGCTCAAGCCAGCAGGGGGAGGGGCAGACAGAGAGAATCCTGAAGCAGACTCCTAGCCCAGTGGGGAGCCTGACCTGGGGCTCAATCCCATGAACTAGGAGTTCACAACCTGAGCCAAAACCAAGAACCGGATGCCCAACCAACTGAGCCACCCAAGTGGCCCAATTATTAGTTTTTAATTCAGCTCTACGCCCAACAGGGGGCTCAAACTCATGACCCCAAGATCAGGAGCCACATCCTCCATTGAATGAACCACCCAGGTGCCCCAAAGAAGTAGGATATTAAAAAATAAAGCAAAATGACCTTACAGAGTGGCATATGAAAAAAGAAATGGGAAAGCCTTGATTCTTATTAGAAATATTTTGTTCACTTAGGAATACTGAGTTGGTGGCAGGAAAAAACAGTATCTAGGTTAGAAAAACCAAAGGTTTCCTTTATAAAGTGACTTTAAAAATATCTCAAGAACATTCTGGAAAAAGCAAAATTAGACAATAAAAAGATAAGTGGTTGCCAGGGGTTTGTGGGGCAGGTTCACAGATGGAGCATAGGCAATTTTAAGGGTGGTAATATTATTCTGTATAATACTCTAATAGTAAATACATGACATCATGTACTTGTCGAAACCCATAGAACTTTTAACACAAAGAGTAAACCCTTTTTCTTTTTGAGGAAGGGAGGAGCAAGGGAGAGGGAGAGAGAGAATCTTAAGAAGGCTCCACACCCAGCCTGGAGTCTGATGCAGGGCTCAATCTCACCACCCTGAGATCATGACCTGAACCGAAATCAAGAGTCAGACGCTGGGGCGCCTGGGTGGCTCAGAGGGTTGAGGCCTCTGCCTTTGGCTCTGGTCATGATCTCGGGGTCCTGGGATCGGGCCCCACGTCGGGCTCTCTGCTCGGCGGGGAGCCTGCTTCCCCTCTCTCTCTGCCTGCCTCTGCCTACTTGTGATCTCTCTCTGTCAAATAAATAAATAAAATATTAAAAAAAAAAAGTCAGACGCTTAACCAACTGAGCCATCTCAGCACCCCAAGAGGGAACCTTAAAGTATACAAATTTAAGATCATTTAGTAAGTCAGGGGATCCCAAGAAGGAATAGACACCATTTGATATAATCTAACTGTATTACAAACGTATGAAACAATGTCATCCCGGGGGGGGGGAGTTGCTGACCTACATAACTTTGGAAATGAGTGGCATCTTTACTAAAGTAAAGGCAAAAGGAAATATACATAAGCACTGTACTCTAGTTGATAAAGTGTTTCCCATGGGAGTAGGAGTGAACAATTAAGTACATGGATGGTGAACAGTGACAGCCAGGTTTTTCACTATTGGGAGAGGTTACAGATAAGCAAGCAGAGGAGGCTAGAATGATCCATGCCTTAATGGATTACATTGGAGACATCAGTAAAAACTCAGGTTTAGCTTAAGATTGATATAGGTATATAAAAATAGATACAGAGAAACATTTATAGACATGCATAAATACTCAGTGTATACCTGGGATTTCAGCTAACAGAGCCTAGAAACACCACTACCCCAAAGCAGCAATGACCCTACCTAGCACTCAGATCTTGATTTCTAATACCATTAGCATTCTCTAATAAAAGGAACCAGGACTTTGTAGAGAAGAAATGGCTGATTCTAGAACTAAAACAGGGGATACACAGGACGAGTCTGGAATATCTTACAATCCTCAAAAGTAAGGAAGTGCTCAAAAGGAACACCACCCCACAACAATGGGGGCATGTTAAAGTAATACATGGGCTAACCAAAAGAGCTCATCAATGGCCAAGCTAGAAAAATTTAAGCAACACAATAAAGCAGTAATGGATTATGACCCAAAGTATAAAATAATTATCCATGAACCCATAATAATACAAAGAAATGACTAAATAAATAAGCAAATGGGGGAGAAGAGACAATCTTCCATTCAGAAGAATTCCCAATAATTTATAGAGAACACCCTAAAGGCGATGGAGTATAACTTCCCACTACTTAAGTGGCAACTACACAGTGCCTTTATTCCAAAACAACACACTACAAAAGAAAATTTTTTAAAGACTAACATTTGAGGGGCGCCTGGGTGGCTCAGTGGGTTAAGCCTCTGCCTTCAGCTCAGGTCATGGTTCCAGGGTCCTGGGATCAAGCCCCGCTTCCGGCTCTCTGCTCAGCGGGGAGCCTGCTTCCCCCTCCCTCTCTCTGCCTGCCTCTCTGCCTACTTGTGATCTCTGTCTGTCAAATAAATAAGTAAAATCTTTAAAAAAAAAAAAACTAACATTTGAGTGCAGAAGGGAGAAAGTGGACATAAACCTCAGCCAGGTGACCAAAGCCAACATTAACAGTGATAAATCATGTTGACAGTACGTACTCTTGACATGATGTGACAAGACTATAGGAATGGCACTTTACCTCTGTGGTCTTCCTCCCCAAAATGCAGAACACAAGTCTAACAATGAAAAAACATGGGACAAATCCCAGCTGAGGGACAGTCTACAAAATACCTGATCAGTTCTCCTCACAGCTGACAATGTCATCAAACCAATGAAAATCCAAGAAATTGTCACAGCAAGAGGAGCCTAAGAAGACATGACAACTAAACATTATCCCAGTGGGATCCTGAAAGAGAAAAAGTACATTAGTTAAAAAGTAAGGAAAAGTGAGTGAACTATGGACTTTAGTTAATAATAGTGTTTCAATATTGGTTAATTAACTGTAACAAATATACCATGCCAAGGTCATCTATTAATAATAAAAAAATTGAGTGCTGGGCATACAGGAACTCTGTACCATCCTCTCAATTTTTCTATAAAATTTAAACTGTATAAAACAATTGATCTAATTTTTAAAAAATTACCTCAAGATGATCTAGAATCTCCAGCACAAGAGTCTTATTCACATCTTCGGCTCTAAAAGCACCTTCTTTTCAGTAGTCTAGAAATGTGACAAAATGAGGAGTTAATTATCTTTTTTTATCTTTTTGCTGAGTTTTCCTAACTCAGTATGGAAACCTGAGAAAAACTCAGACTTCTGGTGCTTTTAAGTAATAGCACACAGAATGCTAGACCACACTTTTAGGGCAGGTGGCTCTTTCCCACGTAGCATCACAAGCTGAATCATCTTCCTTTCTTTCAGGTCACAAATATTTTCTACAGTAATTAAATTCTACATTACCCCAAGGAGAGAGCAGCAGCAAAGAAAAATTTAAAAATAACCAACTTTTTTTTTTCAAGTATAATAAGCAGGTTTTACTTTTAAGTAACTTTTTTTTTCTGAGCCAAATTAGATCGTCATTCATTCAGGAAATTTATTTTTTTGTATTACTGTTACGTTATTCACCATAGTACATCATTAGTTTTTGATACAGTGTTCCATGATTCACTTTTTGTGTTTAACACCCAGTGCTCCATGCAATCCATGCCCTTCTTAATACCCACCACCAGGCTAACCCATCCCCATACCCCCTCCCCCCGAAACCCTCAGTTTGTTTCCCAGAGTCCGGGTGAAGGCTCCATAGCTCAGGGGTTAGAGCACTGGTCTTGTTTCCCAGAGTCCATAGTGTCTCATGATGTCTCCCCCTCCAATTTCCCCCCCTTCTTTTTTCCCTTCCTTCTCCTAATGTCCTCCATGCTATTCCTTATGTTCCACAAATAAGTGAAATCATATAACTGACTTTCTCTGCTTGACTTATTTCACTCAGCATAATCCCCTCCAGTCCCATCCATGTTGATGCAAAACCTGGGTATATTCATCCTTTCTGATGCTAATATTCCATCGTATATATAGACTTCACTCTCAGCAATAGATCATCTAAGCAGAAGATCAACAAAGAAACAAGGGCTTTGAATGACATACTGGACCAGATGGACCTCATAGATATACACAGAACATTCCACCCTAAAACACCAGAATACTCATTCTTCTCGAGCACACATGGAACTTTCTCCAGAACAGACCACATACTGGGTCACAAAATCAGGGTTCAACCGGTAACAAAAGATTAAGATTATTCCCTGCATATTCTCAGACCACAATGCTTTGAAACTGGAACTCAACCACAAGAAAAAGTTTGGAAGAAATTCATACACTTGGAAGCTAAAGACCATCCTGCTCAAGAATGTTTGGGTCAACCACAAAACCAAAGAACAACAATTCATGGAAACCAATGAAAAACCAATGAGAACGAAAATACATCGGCCCAAAGCCTATGGGATACGGCAAAGGCAGTCCGAAGGGGGAAATACATAACCTTTTGTTTTCTTAAGGCTTTTGCAGCACACGTGGTTGTGACGTAGCATCCTGAGGCCCCAGCTATTTATAGAAGAAAGGATAAAGCACAGGCCCCGCAAGCATGTACGAAACTTTAAACTGCACAGCCAAAAGAATAAATGCCTTTTTTTAAAATGCTGACTATAATATAACCCATTTCTGTTCCATGAAGAGCAATTTATATAAGGACCAGTGGCCTTACTGGCTTATTTTGACAAATGAGCATTCTCTCTTACCATGACTCAGAAACTACAAGAGTCCCCTTGTAGTTTTGCCCCCTACAACTTCAGTTGCCCGTGCCCAACTGCAGTCCAGCAGCAGATGACCCACCTTCCAATGTATCAGCAGGTCAAGACTGGCCTACCACTGCATCACAGTGCCTACGCCATTCATCTCACTGTGCATCACATAGGCATTTTATCATCTCATGAGAAGGGTGAGTACAAAAAAATAAGCTATTTTAAGAGAGACACCACATTCACATAATTTCATTATGGTATACGGTCATAAATGTTGTATTTTATTATTATTAATCTTTTTCTGTCCCTAATATACAAACTTTATCACAGGTATCTATATACATACCGAAAAAAAAAACACAGTAAGGGCAGCTGGGTGGCTCAGTCATTAAGTGGTTGCCTTCAGCTCAGGTCATGATCCCAGCTGTGGTGGGATCAAGCCTCCTGTAGAGCTAGCTCCCTGCTCAGCGGGAAGCCTGCTTCTCCCTCTCCAGCTCCCCCCTGCTTGTGTTCCCTCTCTCACTGTCTCTGTCAAATAAATATATAAAATCTTTAGGGGAAAAAAACCCATAGTATATATAGGGTTTGGTACTATCTGCAGTTTAGGGGATCCACTGGGTGTCTTCAAACGTCTTCCCTGTGGATAAAGTGGGGGGGGGGGACTGCCATATCTTCATCCCAGTAACCCTAATACTACAATGTTAACTTTATCATTTGGGGGCAAATAATGCCTTAGATCAGAGGGACCAGAGAGATACAAGTCTCCTGACCAAACCTCATTTTATAACCACAGGAGAGTTAACACATCCTGTTTATACTGTATATATTTATATGCACTTTACACTTTACTGTATTTTTACCAAATTTTTTAAATTTCTTAATTACTTTATCTTAAACATTACCCCCAAAATGAGCAAAAGTCCTGGGCACCTACACGAATGCTGTTTTCTACCATATGTAATAGCTTTTTCAAATTTCTGATACGACAATGCAAAATCCACCCCACATTCATGTCAACTTTCTTCCAGTGACCTAAATCACCATAGCTTTTTCCCCTTCCTAAATGTCCAAAAAGTTGTGCATTTATTACCACTATGAGCACTTGAAATAATGTTTTTTAACTTTTTATTGTGCTCTAGGTATTATCACTGTAAATCTTGAGAAAAACCAACATACTTTTTGCACACTAAACACTTAGTAAAAATGACAAAATACAGGATTTTACATTAATTGGAAATCAAGGTGTTTCAAGGTCTTTTTTTTTTTTTTTTTTCAACAAAAGTGTCTTTATTTGTAAAAGGCCAGAAGAGCTCCTCAGGCAATTGGACAGGCAGGCCGGCTTCTCAGGGGTCAGGGGCATTTGGGCAGTAGTGCTTGAATAGGGGGAGAGGGTACCCTGAGTGCTCTGTGTTGCCCTGGGCTGCCTTGGGGACAGGCGGCACTAGCTCAAAAGTAGGGTAAACTCCAAAGGCCTCAGCCTCCAGCAGTTCTGAAACAGGATCCAACTTGGTCAGCACTGGGGTTCATCAGTGCTGCCTGCAGTAATGCTCCCGGGACGGCTCTCTTTAGACCAGCCATGGGGGCTTAGCACCCTCTGGGACCCCTTCTGGTAGTCTGGGAGGTGACAAAGGACAGCTGGGCTAGCAGATGCCCCCAGGGCTGGGATCTTCCCTTTTGCAGAGAGGCTTCCAAATGGAAACTGATTATGGTTCTCACAGAAATCCAGCAGGATGAAAGGGCAACCCCGCCCCTGGGGACTGGTGCCCCCACCTTGCCACTCTAGGCCTTAGGATTCCTCTACACCCCCACCTGTGCTCTCTCACTCTTCCTCCTTGGAGTCCACTACTAGCACCCACTTGAAGATATGAAGGGAAATGTCGCCCATAATCACCCAGGACTTCTCCCATCTCCAGACCTTCTCGATGCTTGCCATCTCTTTCTTGATGTGATCTTACCCCAGCTCTGGGTCTCAGTCCACATGGTCCAGCCAGCCATGCTGGCAGGTCTAAGGTCGAGGCTGCAGTGGGGCTGCCTCCGGTCCGGCAGGCTCAGGCTCAGCACAGGACCCGGGTGCCGCTCTCTTAGCCTGCCGTCCCTCCCCACTCCAAGGCCTTTATTAGCTCAATTCTTAAATGGCATTATTTAAAAAAAAAGACAGGACAACTGATGGGTAACATATGCTAAAGGCAGAACATCTCTACATTTTATTAATCCACTGAGCCACCCAGGCGCCCCCATCTCTACATTTTATTACAGAGATTACTTAGAACAGTGTTTTTCAAATGGTAAGTCGTGGCCTATTAGTGAACTGTGTAATAAATTTACTGGGTGATGACAAGCATTTTAGAAAAAGAAAAGAAGTGTCATAGAAAGTATCAGAGTGCTTTATAGTAATGTATAGTATAGTAATGATAAACAGTTACTCAAAAAGCTTATTTGAGGTATAGATATGTATTAAATCATGATTTAAATGTGTTTTTTGGGGTTTGTTTTGGTTTGGTTTTTTTACTGTGGGTTGTTATAAGAAATATTGATTTAGAATGAGGTATTATAGGTTATATAATAAAGAATACTTACTACCTTTCCATTTTACTTTCATCTTAATAGATGGGTAGCTTTCTAATTAACCAAACGGAGTTGAGAAACATCTGGACATAAAAGCCGAAACAACTCTTTATGTTATGAATTTTTCTGTGACTTTATCTTTCTCAAATGCAGCCTCAATGTGTTTTGTGTGGCTCCCTCACATACTACCAGAGGTTTCTACCTTCTAAAAAGTTTTTTTTAAGTAATCAGTGTCCTAAACCCAGAAATTCAAGATCACAAACCATGGGTATTTCCTACTGGAAAGGTATGAAAGATGAATAAAGTACCACTTAAAATCACTTATTTAACAATGACAAATCTGACAATCCTCCCAAACCCACTGTTCATTCATTTAACAAAATCTGAGAACACAGCTTAGAGTTAGACAAGACCCAGGCCCCCCTCAAAGAAACACACTGGCAGTTATAGTAGAGTGGGATTAAGTCCTATAATAAGCTGTCAGATACAGAAACAATTAAAGTAAGACAAGGAAAAAGAGTATGAATGAAAGCTTCATCGAAGAGATGACATTTAAGCTAGGTTGCAAAGAGTAGGGTTCTTTGAAATAAGAACAACAGAAACAGAACATTAGAAGGAACTCTACACATCATGTAACCAAGTGGCTCCCAACTGGGGATGATTTTACCCAAAAAGGCACATCTGGAAATGTTTGGAGACAATTTTAGTTGTCATACTGAAGAGGGATGCTACTGGCATTTGGTAGGCAGAGGCCAAGGACACTGCTCAACATCCTACAGGCACAGGACAGGCCCTGACAACAAAGAATTATCTGGTCCCAAATATCAATAGTGCCAAGGCTGAGAAACCCTGAATCCAACCTCACTACAATCCCCTTGTTTTATACAAGGAATAACTGAAGGCCGCAGGGATTTTAAAATTTGCTTAAAAAGCTAAGTTTATAAAACAGGCCTCATAAATCTTGTCCAGTGTTCAATTCATAACACACACCCACATGTTATTGTACTAGGAAACAGATGTTTATTTTTTTAAAGATTTTAATTATTTATTTGATAGAGAAAGACAGTGAGAGAGGGAACACAAGCAGGGGGAGTAGAAGAGGGAGAAGCAGGCTTCTCACCCAGCGGGGAGCCCGATGTAGGGCTCGATCCCAGAACTCTGGGATCATGACCTGCACTGAAGGCAGATGCTTAGTGACTGGGCCACCCAGGTGTCCCAGGAAACAGATGTTTTAAAAGAGTGGGAACGTGGGACACCTGGGTGGCTCAGTGGGTTAAAAAGCCACTGCCTTCTGCTCAGGTGATGATCCCCGGGTCCTGGGATCGAGCCCCGCATCAGGCTCTCTGCTTAGCAGGGAGCCTGCTTCCTCCTCTCTCTCTGCCTGTCTCTCTGCCTACTTGTGATCTCTGTCAAATAAATAAATAAATAAATAAATAAAATCTTTAAAAAAAAAGTGGGAACATTTATGTAAAGTGGAAAAACAAACTATCTAGATAGAAATCAAAGGTGATATTATTACACAGTCTTGAAATAGATCTATCAATGGCTCAAAGCAAAAGGGATACTACAATACCATTTACAAAATTATACCCATATTTGTTTTAATACTAGATTTATCATCTATACAACTCAGTTATTGAACATGGACCTCTAAGAAAAATTACAATAAAAACTAGAGAATTGGAAGGTCACCGTACACACACACCACACTCAGTTACTCCTGAGGGCAGGTCTTCAAAGCTTTCCCAGCTCCAGCCACAATCACTGGGTATCTGGAACCTGGGCGGGATTTGCCCCTTTAATTCAAAATCAAATTCTAAGTAACCCTTTCCATCGGCTGGTGAGGTTTCTAATAAAAAAAAAAAATGAAATGTACACACACCTCCTCAAGGTCCTGAATTAGGGCCTGGACACCTGAAGTTACCTAGATATCTTTTTTCATCCTTGCTCTTCAATGAACAAAAAGGATGGGAGTGAGGGGATAAGATAAACAACGATGCTAACAGCAATACAGATTAGATTTCAAAAAGGTTTTTGCTCTAATAACTACAGAAATAAAGACATATATACATGTAGATATACACTCCTTACCTCCAATTTTTCAAAATGATGAAGCGTCAACTAAGATAACTTGTCCAGTCTGACACACAACAGTTCACGGTGAAAAACTTGAGAAAAGGCTGCAGACACTATCCTAAAAAAATGAAAGACCAAACAGGTAAGATTTCAACTATGAAAGGTTTAAAGAAAACAGCATAAGCAAGTTATACAGCAAATAAATACAAGGTCGTGAAACAGAAAGCATTTGTTTGTATACCTTTACTACCTGAAATTTCAGTAAATAAGGTTGATGTTCCATCAACACTAACAGGAAGTTCACCTGAGTAAATCAGTCACCTTGCTCCCCTTCCCACTAAGTCGCTTTTAGTACCTAAGGGAGATCTAGCAACAGCAGCGGGTTAGGGTTAGGGCAAAGATATTCTGAGGTTTTGTCTTCACAGAAAGCTAGCAAGAGGAACTTTAATTGCAGCCCTGGCAAACCATCATGGGTCCTGGTAGCTTCCCATTTATACTAGCCATTAAAATTTAATGGGTTTCAGGCTCCTTAAGAGCCATAGGTCTTAAAATTTAAATAACTCCATACCATGTCTAAGTTATTCTCTGGTAAAGGAATTTTTTAGATCTCCAAACCCCAAATGAGCACCACACCCTTACGGCAAAGCCCATCAGCAAAGAGGGTATATGGTTCTTTGTCACCTGATATACCTTCTCAGTAGAATTACAACTGCTCAGGGTGCCCGGGTGGCTCAGTGGGTTGGGCCTCTGCCTTCAGCTCAGGTCATGATCTCAGGGTCCTGGTATCGAGCCCCTCATCTGGTTCTCTGCTCGGCAGGGAGCCTGCTTCTCCCTCTCTCTCTCTCTCTCTCTACCTGCCTCTCTGCCTACTTGCTATCTCTGTCAAATAAATAAATGAAATCTTAAAAAAAAAAAAGAGGTGCCCCTGGGTGGCTCAATGGGTTAAATCTCTGCCTTCAGCTCAGGTCATGATCTCAGGGTCCTGGGATCAAGCCCCGCATCGGGCTCTCTGCTCAGCGGGGAGCCTGCTTCCCCCTCTATCTCTGCCTGCCTCTCTGCCTACTTGTGATCTCTCTCTGTCAAATAAATAAATAAAATCTTAAAAAAAAAAAACAGGTACCGGATCAATGAATTAAAAAAAAACAGGATCCATCTATATGCAGTCTACAAGACACTCACTTCAGAACTAAAGACACATATGGACTGAAAGCAAAGGGATGGAAAAGCATTTATCATACAAATTAAGTGAGAAAACAAACAAACAAAAAAAGCCAGGGTAGCAGGGACTTGGATGGCTTAGTCTGTTAAGGCTCTGACCTTCTCATTTCAGCTCAGGTCTTGATCTCAGGCCATGGTTTCAGGCCACGTGTTGGGCTCCACACTGGGTGTGGAGCCTATTTAAAAACAAAACAAAACAAACAAACAAAAACTTACTATGTACAAGAGCCAGGGTAGCAATACCTGTATCAGACAAAATAGACTTTAAAATGAAAACTGTACCAAGAGACAAAGAAAAGCCCTACATAATAATAAAGGAAACAATGCAGTAAGAGGATATAAAAGTTGTACATATCTATGCACCCAGCATAGAAGAACCAAAATACATAAACCAATTATTATCAGACAGAAAGGGAGAAACAGACAGTAATAATAGTAGTGAACTTTAACACCCCACTTACATCAACAGATAGATCATTCAGACAGAAAATGCAAAGGAAAGAATGGCTTTAAGCAGCATATTAGACCAGACGGACATAACAGATTTACACAGAACATTCCACCCCAAAACAGAATACACATTCTCTTCAAGTGCACATGGAACATTCCCCAGAATAGATCATGTAAGGCCACAAAACAAGTCTCAATGAAAGCTGAAAACACATCAACCATCTTTTCCAACCAAAACAATATGAAACTACAAATCAATTACAAGAAAAAATTCCAGAAAAACACAAATACATGTGGGCTAAAACAACATGGTACTAAAAAAATGGGTCAACCAAGAAATCAAATGGGAAATCAAGAAATACATAGAGACATATGAAAATGAAAATATGCTGGTCCAAAATCTTTGGGATGCAGCAAAAACACTTCTACGAGGGAAATTTATAGCAATACAGGCCTTCCTCAAGAAACGAGAAAAATGTCAGATAAACAATCTAACCTTACTCCTAAGGAAGCTAAAAAAAACAAGGCCCAAAACTAGTAGAAAGAAGGAAATAGTAAAGATTACAGGAAAAGGAAATGACATAGAGACTACAAATACAATTTAAAAATGAACAATAAAACGAGGAGCTGGTTCTTAAAAAAGATATAATTGATAAATCTTTAGCCAGATTCATCAAGAAAAAAAGAGAGCTCAAATAAATCAGAAATGAAAGAGAAGTAACAAACTGACACCACAAAAACACAAAGGACTGTAAGAGACTACTACCAAGGGGCACTTGGGTGGCTCAGTGGGTTAAAAACTTCTGCCTTCAGCCCAGATCATGATCCCAGGTTCCTGGGATCGAGCCCTGCATCAGGCTCTCTGCTCAGCAGGAAGCCTGCTTCCACCTCTCCCTCTCTCTGCCTGCCTCTCTGCCTACTTGTGATCTCTGTCAAATAAATAAATAAAATCTTAAAAAAAGAGAGAGAGAGAGAGACTACTACCAAAATTTATGCAGCATGAAAATGGACAACCTAGAAGACATGGCTCAATTCCTAGAAACATACAATTTTCTAAAACTGAATCAGGAAGAAATAGAATATATAAACAGAATGATTACTATAATGCAATAAAACCGAATCAGTAATCCAGAAACTTACAAAAAGCAAAAGTCTAGGTCCACATAGCTTCACAGGTGAATTCTATCAATTATTTAAAGAGTTAATACCTATCCTGAACAAAGTACTCCAAAAAATAGGAAGGAAAAATTCCCTAATCATTCTATGAGACCAGCACTTCCCTATACCAAAACCAGACAAAGATATTAGAATAAAAGAAAATGAGAACAATATCCCTGATGAAAAGAAATTAAAAATCCTCAACAAAATATGAGCACACCAATTAATTATTACATTAAAAGAATTATTCACTGTGATCAAGTAGGATTTATTCCGGGGATGCAAAGGTGGTACAACACTCACAAATCAATGAGACATCAAATAATCAAGAGAAAACCTTATGATTATCTCAACAGTTGCAGAAAAAGCACTTGACAGAGTACCACAACCACTCACGATAAAAACTTCCAACAAAGTAGGATGAGCAAGAACATACCATAACACAATGAAACCCACATATAAAAACCCACAGTTAACAGCATACTCAATGACAAAAAAGTGAGAACTTTTCCTCTAAGATCAGGAAGAAGACAAGGATGTCCACGCTCACTGCTTTTGCTCAACATAGATCTGGAAGTCCTAGTCAGAGTAATCAGACAAGAAAAAGAAAAAAAAAAGGGGCACAAAGTTGTTAGAGAATAAGTAAACCTATCTGCAGTTGACATGATACTATATAGAAAAAACCCTAAAGCCTCCACCAAAAAATTATTAGAACTGATCAATGAACTCAGTAAGTTACAGGATATAAAATTAATATACAGAAATATGTTACGTTTCTACACACTAATAATGAAGTAGTAGAAATAGAAATTAAAACAATTCCATTTACAATTTCACCAAAGAGAATAAAATTCCTACAAATAAACTTAACCAAGAAGGTGAAAGACCTGTATTCTGAAAACTATAAAACACCAATGAAAGAAACTGAAGAGACACAAATGGAAGGATACTTCGTGCTTGTGGATTAGAATAATTAGTATTTTTAAATATCCATAATACCCAAAGAAATCTATACATTCACTGTAATACCTACTGAAACACCAAGAGCGTTTCTCACAGAACTAGAACAAATAATACTAAAATCTATATGGAACCACAAAACACCTTGACAAGGCAAAGCAATCTTGAGAAAGAACAAACCTGGAGGTATTACAATCCCAGCTATCAGGACATACTATAAAGCTGTAATAATTAACACTATGCTACTGGCACAAAAACAGACACATAGATCAAAGAAACAAAATAGAAGGCACAGAAATAAACCCACACTTAGTCAATTAATCTATGACAAAGGAGGTAAGAGTATACAATGGGGAAAGGAGTCTCTTTAATAAATGATGCTGGGAAAACTGAATAAGCTACATGCTAACCAACGAAAATGGACCACTTTCTTACACCATGCACAAAAATAAACTCAAAATGGATTGAAGACATAAATCTAAGACCTGAAAATACAAAACTCCTTGAAGAAAACATAGCTAGCAATTTCCGTGACATCAGGCTTAGCAACATTTTTCTAGATATGTCCCCCAGGCAAGGGAAACAAAAGCAAAATTAAACTACTGGAACTACACCAAAATAAAAGGCTTTTACACAAAAAAGAAAAGCATCAACAAAATGAAAAGGCAATCTACAGAATGGAAAAAGATACTTCAAATATATTAACTGATAAGGGGCTAATATCCAAAATATAAAAAGAACATCTAACAACTCAAGGCCAAAAAAAAACCCCTCAAGTAATCCGATTAAAAAATGAGAAGACCTGAATGGACATTTTTCCAAAGAAGTCATACAAATGGCCGATACATAAAAAGATGTTCAGGGGCACCTGGGTGGCTTAGTTGGTTAAGCCTCTGTCTTTGACCGGGTCATGGTCTCAGGGTCCTGGGATCAAGCCTTGCATCTGACTCTCTGCTCGGCAGGGAGCCTGCTTCCCCCTCTCTCTCTGCCTGCTGTTGCTCTGCCTACCTGTGATCTCTCTCTCTCTCTGTCAAATAGATAGATAAAATCTTAAAAAAAAAAAGATGTTCAGTCATTAGGGAAATGCCAATCACAATGAGATACCACCTTAACCTGTCAGAATGGCTATTATCAAAAAGACAAGAAATACCAAGTGTTAGAAAGGATATAGAGAAAAGGGAATCTTCACTCATTGTTGGTGGAAATATATAGCCACTGTGGAAAACAGTATGGAGGTTCGCCAAAAAATTAAAAATAGAAATGTTATACAATACAGTAATTCCACTACTGGGTACTTACCCAAAGAAAATGAAAACATTAATTTGATATCTGCACCCTTATGTTTACTGCAGCATTATTTACAATAGCCAAGATATGGAAGCAACCCAAGTGCCCATACACAGATGAACGAACCACTGAAGATGTAGCATGTATGTATCTGTGTGTGTGTAATGGAGTAGTACTCAACCATAAAAAATTGTATCTTGCCATTTGAGACAACATGGATGGGGGCCTAGAAGGCACTGTGCTAAGTGAAGTAAGTCAGAGAAAGACAAATACCATATGATTTCACTTACATGTAGAATCTAAAAAGCAAAACACAGTAAAACAGACTCTTAAATGCAGAGAACAAGCTGATCGTTGCCATACGGGAGGTGGGTGGAAGAATGGATGAAACAAAAGGGTGTAAGATGTGCAAACTTCTAGTTATAAAATAAGTAAGTCACTGAAATGAAAAGTAACATAGGGAACATAGTCAGTTATATTGTAATAATGTTGTTTGGTGACAGATGGTGACTACACTTATGGTGAGCACTGTGTAATACACAGAATTGTTGAATCAGTGTATTGTACACCTGAAACTAATATAACATCGTACACTACTTATACATCAATTTTAAAAAGAAGAAAGCAGTCTTTAGTTCCCTAAGCGGCATTAACAGCTCAAGAACTGACTAGATATTTCAGGTTAACCAGGTAGCCCTATTAAAATGAGGAAAAATCATCTACAGAGAAAGAAGACAGCTAATAATGGCAGAAGTGACCAAATTAGAAAAATCACTACTTTGTTTTATATATTTATTTATTTATTTCTTTATTTAGTAAACTCTACCCCCAATATGGGGCTTGAACACATAACACCAAGATCAAGAGTCGCATGCTCTATCAACTCAGCCAGCCAGGCACCCCTCAATTTCCTAACTTTTAATTAAATAACTAATCCATGCACTGGTAATCAATGGATGATAAAAGAATGAGGTAAAAAGTGGGGTTCCATGAGGGGATCAGGATGTTATCACCTGAACCTCCAACAAATCAAACTACATAGAAAAGTTTTTTAGAGAATTGGGGAAACTTGAACATGGACTAAATATCATATAAGCTATTAAGAAATAATTATCAGGGGCGCCTGGGTGGCTCAGTGGGTTAAAGCCTCTGCCTTCTGCTCAAGTCATGATCCCAGGGTCCTGGGATCCAGCCCCGCATCAGGCTCTCTGCTCAGCAGGGAGCCTGCTTCCTCCTCTCTCTCTCTGCCTACTTGTGATCTCTGTCTGTCGAATAAATAAATAAATAAATAGAATCTTTCAAAAAAAAAGAGAAATCATTATCAGGTGTGTTGTATATGATAATAAATTGTGGTAACGCAAGATAACGTGTTGCTTTAGAGACATTTAGGAATAAAATAATAGATATGCTATAAATCCTCAGCAAAATAGTGGGGTGGGGGATGAGCAAACAAGTATGGTGAAATGTTGATGACCGCAGCACAGAGGTTCACTAAACTTTGTGTACATTTCAAAATGTTCACAAAAGGGGTTAAAATAAAAGCAATCAACTATAGTCACTGCAGAATCTAAGGAGAAAACAACAATGAATTCAAATTAACATTTAAAAGATCATTTTCATTACTTTTTACAGAGACTGCAGAAAAACCTGGGAATATAAAACTACTGCAAGAGTTCTTAAGGCAGTCCACAGTCCAAAGATAAAATCCTTAAAAAGCCAACAGTATTTATTTTAACTATCAATTTAATACTAATGTTAGTAACCATATTATTAATTATAATGATCACATTATCATTTATAACTGATTATACTGCACATATTAATTTAAGTATTTACTGAAAAGTTATTATATACAGGCTCTGCAATAAGTGGTAAAGCAAGACTGGGAAGCCCGTTCCCAGTTTTATTTTATTTTTTTTTAAAAGATTTTATTTATTTATTTGACAGAGAGAGATCACAAGTAGGCAGAGAGGCAGGCAGAGAGAGAGAGAGAGAGAGGGAAGCAGGCTTGCTGCTGAGCAGAGAGCCCGATGCAGGACTCGATCCCAGGACCCTGAGATCATGACCTGAGCCGAAGGCAGCGGCTTAACCCACTGAGCCACCCAGGCGTCCCGTTCCCGGTTTTAAAGCTTCCACCTGAGCTGGTGAAAAAGAACATACTCCATACCCTAATAACAGAGTTCAGAGAAAGGAGAGATGGGTTCAGGTAAAGCAAGTTAACGGAAGAAAAATAATCAAAGTAGCTGCTGAGCAGAGAGCCCGATGCGGGACTCGATCCCAGGACCCTGAGATCATGACCTGAGCCGAAGGCAGCGGCTTAACCCACTGAGCCACCCAGGCGCCCCGTTCCCGGTTTTAAAGCTTCCACCTGAGCTGGTGAAAAAGAACATACTCCATACCCTAATAACAGAGTTCAGAGAAAGGAGAGATGGGTTCAGGTAAAGCAAGTTAACGGAAGAAAAATAATCAAAGTAGACAACAAATAGATACAAGATTTTAAAAAAGGAAGGGGAAAAAATGCAAAAGTTCTGATGAGGATATCCAAAAGATGATGGCACCAGTCACAGTTCTATCAAAATTTTATTTTTGTTTTTAAAGATCTGAGAGAGAGAGAGAGCTCACGGGGCAGAACAGGGACAGGGGGCAGAGGGTGAGGGAGAAGAGGAGACTCCCCAGAAGAGTGCAGAGCCTCACAGGGGGACTCAATCTCAGGACCCTGAGACCAGGACCTGAGCCAAAACCAAGAGTCAGATGCCTAACCAACTGAGCCACCCAGATCTATCAATATTTCAATGCATGACAGATTTGTCAGTGGGACAGGAGGCAAAACTAATAAATGAACTTTCAAGAAAAGAATCCTTAGACATGGATTTTAAAAAATAGTTCTTGAAAGAAAATGGAGTAATACTGAGTAAGGCCACATCCTCATACCCTTAAACATGTAGTAAATGAACACTATGTAACTGAATATACTCCAAGTAAACAAGAACATTTGACATTCACAGACCTAATAAAAGATAACTCAAGGTTACCCTAACAAGAGCATTGAAAGTGAGATGTGAGCACCATGCAGAAGCACCATACTTCTGGTGAAGCAGTGACTCTATTGCTGCAAAAAAGGTCCAAGGGAGAAAAGTTTTTGTTCTCCCTAAGATTCAGATGATCAGAGCAAACAAGATTTTTACTAGGATCTTAAGAGTGATTAGAGAAGCAAGAAAAAAAGCCTTACAGAAGATATCCAGTAAGGGAGTTACAGAGTTTGATTTTAACCATAAGAATAATAAGGATGGCAAATGTGTTAGAAAAAAGAAAGGTATCTCTCAGAACCAGAAAAACAGAAGCATGTCTAAAGAGAGGGGAAAGGACTGATTATACATGTGGGGATGAGAAAAGACGAGTAACAAAAGTAAGCTTTCCAACAGGGCAGAAGAGTTGGCAAATTCCAGAGCCAGTGGAACCACGTTCTAGAAATGGCAGGGGGTGGGACAGGGGTGGGGGAGTCAGTGAGGCTCAGATATGAAGGCGTAATCTCCCAAGTGTCTCAATCCTTTAGGACATGAATCATGAAGTCATTCTACCACTTAGTTTACAGAAAGAAAAAAGCATTAACATGATAAAACTGGGCAATCAGTGCGTATCTATAGGCAAGTTTTAACGGGTCACAAGAGATGAAAAAAAGGGCCCTAGTGGTAATAGACAAAGGACATATGCCCTTAACCAGGTATAAGGCAACAGAAAAGTCACTTAATTTCTCTTAGGACCTGTTTCCTAACCCTTTGTGTAATACACATAACTATCACCACCTCACGAGGCTATTATGGAAACTACACAAAGAAGGAAAATGGTCCTCACTTGTAAATAACTATATTAATTTATGAGGCTGTTTGAGAGCTCTCACAGGACAGCAAAAAGGCATCTCTGCAGAATGGCATCTTTCTTTCTATTTTCAAAAGGACAAATATATATCATACCTACAAAGAGATAAACGAAGAAAGATGTAATGATGGGAAAAGTGTAGCTAGGAAAGCATTCTTTTCCACGACATAAAAAAAAAATTAGTTGATACTGCATATCCCATTTTCAAGAGCAATTAAGAGGGATTCACGTTCTGAGACTCATTCCAGACACTATTTTTAGCTGAAACTTAAATACAACAAATGTGTCCATTGTCAAGGTCTAGAAACTGCCCAATATTGAAGAGACTTGAAATACTGAGTATTCTGGTAAAACTTTCTTTATAATTTATACACACACACACACACACACACACACACACACACACAGAACATAACCTTTTAATACAAATGTACAAAATTATCCAAGTGAGTACAATTACATAAAACAAAACTTAAAAGAGAACTAGGGGCTGAGTCTGAACTCTTAGAGAAACATAACAAAATCATATTCTGCCATAAAGAGCCAACAGAAGGACCTCCTCTCTTGGTTATGGCACATTACGTGATTTAAACCAATCTTCCTGTGGAAGACATGTAAACAGAACTGCACAAAATATAAGAAATGACTTACAGAGGCACCTGGGTGGCTCAGTCGGTTAGGCATCTGAGTTTGGCCCAGGTCATGATCCCAGGGTCCTGGGATTGAGCCCCACGTCTGGCTCCCTCCTCAGGAGAGAGTCTGCTTCTCCCTCTCCCTCTGCCTCTCCCTGACTCTCATGTGTTCTCTCTCTCTCACACACAAATAAATACATAAAATCTTTAAGAAAAAAAGGAATGACTTTTGAAGAACCGAAAGGATAGTGCTTTTGGATTGATTAAAGGATCAGAAGATTCTGAAAAGTTACCCAACAACTCAGAGGAAACTGAGGTTAAACTGTATCTGACAGCCTGACAGGCTGAGAAGGACAGAAGGAAAATCCTCTTCTCCCACCTTCAGGTCAGGAAACTGAAGAGCAGCACCATATTAGTAAGGGTGAACAAGAAATGAATCAATCCATACACTGAATGGAATTTGGCCCTGAGTCAACTGGTTGGCCGAGAAAAAGTCTTAAAAGTTGAGATGAGACTAAGTAATCCTGGATTCTCTCAAGCAGATGTCACAAAAATATGGGGCACCTGGGTGGCTCAAGTGGTTAAGCATCTAACTCTTGATTTTGGCTCAGGTCATGATCTCAGGGTTGTGGCATGCAGCCCTCTGTGGGGCTCTGCACTGGGTGTGGAGCCTACTTAAGATTCTCTCCCTCTGCTCCTTCTCTCTCTCACACTCTCTCTCTCTCTCTCCCCACCCCACCCCCCAAAAAAACAGATGCCACAAAAATAAATCCTTTCTGGAAGACATCCTTAGTCTCAAATAATTTTTAAAATGATCTTTCAAATCCAGTGCCAGCATACAGTTGAGAACTAGACACTTGAGGAGACAAGAGATAAAGATCAAATACCATAGACATAGCAAACAAAACAACAAAAAGTGACTCAAAGGGACTCCAAATATTGGAATTACCAAAAAGAGATTTTTAAATTACAACTTGAACTCAGCAATGAACTAAAATACCGTAAAAATTGACATAGAAGATTTTTAAAAGAAAAAGTAATTGTGATACTGAAAAATGCAAAAACCAAAATTAAGAATTCAATAAACAGGTTTAACAGCCGGTGGGATAGTAAATCAAAAGACAGATTGGGAAGAAAAAAAGCTTAGAGTACAGTAGAAGGTCTACCATACAATGTAGTTAGTTGGAATCCCAGGAAAAAAAACAGTATGGGGCAGAAGCAATATATGAATAGCTAAAATTTTCCAAAAATGATAGATGATGTCAGACCACAAACTAAAGATTCTCAATGGGAACACCCGGGGCTTCAGTCAGGTAAGCATCTGGGTTCCACTCAGATCATGATCCTGGGGTCCTGGGATCAAGGCCATGTCAGCCTTCTCCCTCTCCCTCTGTACCTCCACCTGCTCCTGCACTTCCTCCCTCTCTCTCTCTCTCTCAAATAAATAAATAAGACCTTCTAAAAAATTCTCAATGAATTCCAAGCTCACAATCAACAAAGAAAAACTTAAATGCATGAGGGGGGAGGAGATCACTTTCAAAGAAGCAAGACTTCAGATAGCTTAATTTGTAACAACAAACATGGAAGCTAAAACAATCTCTGAGGATCAGAAAGAAAAACAACCGCCAACCTAGTATTTCACTGCAGAGAAAATATCCATCGAGAATGAAAATGAAATATATTTTCAGACAAGTAAAAACAGAATTCACTTCCAGCAAACCCCAAAAATCATAAAGCAAAAGAAAACTGATCCAAATTGGAAGGTCAGATATGCAGAAAAGAATGAAGAACCATGAAAGTTTAAGTAAGCAGTTTAAAACCTAACAAAACACTGTATAAAATAATGTCTTGTGGGATTTAAGATACACGCAGAAACTTATCTCTGAACTCATTAAGTTATATATATTAAATATGTATACCTTTTATAAAAAATACATACAGAAAGTGAAATTACAGGACAAATGCATGTATGTCAGGAGGTGGGTAAATGGAACTAAGGGGTTTTAATATTCTTGCTTCAACCAAGAGGAAAGTAAAAGTATCACTTAACACTAAACTTTGATAAGTGAAATATACATGCTGTAAGCCCTGGGTAATCACAAAAAGACTTAAAGTGAATAGGGGATATTTGAACCAATAATGGAAAAAGTGATATAAAAGATAAACTAAAGGAAGAGACAAAGAAAATACCTAACAGGTGAAACAGAAATGTGATGCTGGAATTAATCCCAAAATACCAGTAATCATATTAAATGTGAATCAGTTAAATGATCTCCCCAAAATTAAAGATTATCAGATTGGATTTAAAATAAAAACCTAGAGGGGCGCCTGGGTGGCTCAGTGGGTTAAGCCTCTGCCTTCAGCTTGGGTCATGATCTCAGGGTCCTGGGATTGAGCCCCGCATCAGGCTCTGTGCTCAGAGGGGAGCCTGCTTCCCCTCCTCTCTCTGCCTGCCTCTCTGCCTACTTGTGATCCCTCTCTGTCAAATAAATAAATAAAGTCTTTAAAAAATTAAAAAAAAATAAAACCCTACAAATAGATGTTGCTTTCAAGAGACCCATCCAAAACATAATACAAAAAGATTAAAAGTAGGGGCACCTGAGTGGCTCAGCTGGTTAAGATTCTGCCTTTGGCTCAGGTCATGATCCCAATCCCAGCATCAGACTCCCTACTCAGCAAGGAGCCTGCTTCTCCCTCTCCATCTGCCGCTCCCCCTGCTTGTGCACATGCGCGCTCGCTCTCTCTCTCTCTCTCTCTTTCAAATGGATAAATAAAATCTCTTTAAAAAAAAAAACAGTTAAAAGAATAGAAATATACATCATGCAAACATTAGCCAAAGTAAAGATACAATAGCTTAATTAGTCTCAGACAAAACAGACATCAAAGAAAAATCATCACCAGACTTAAAAGAGTCACTTCAAAAACAATAAAACGTTTAATTCACCACAACAATATAATTAACTAAATTTGTATGCAACTAGTAACATGGCCTCAAATTATATACATAGGTAAAGTGGATACAATTACTAGGAGAAACAGACACAGGTCAGTATCACAGTGGCAGTTTTAAAGATCTCTCTCCTGGCGCCCTGGTGGCTCAGCTGGTTAAGCGTCTGCCTTCAGCTCAGGTCATGATCCCAGGGTCCTAGGATCAAACCCCACCTTGGGCTCTCTGCTGGGCAGGGAGCCTGCCTCTCCCACTCCTTCTGCCACTCCCCCAGCCTGTTCTCTTTGTCTTTATCAAATAAATAAAATTTTTATATAAAAAAAGATCTCTCTCGGTAGTTAAAAGAGTAAGATGACGAAAAATCTGCAACCAATACAACACAGTTAACAAACTTCACCAATGGGCACACACAGAACACTGAATCCAAGACCTACAGAACATACACTTGCCAAGCACTTACATTACTGAAAATGACCACAGGTTGACCATAAAGTAAATCTGAAGAATCTTAAAGTCACTCAAGGAAGTTCTCTAAGAAAAATGTGATAAAGGCAGAAACCAATTACAAAATACACATAATTAGAAAATTCTCTTATGAATAGAACTTAAATACAATTTTATTAAATAACCCATGGATCAAAGAAGACATAACAATGGAAAGCAGAAAATGATGTGAAATAATGAAAATATTACCCCCCAAAATTATGGGATTCGTGTAAATACTTGAAAGTGAAATGATAATTTTTTGTTTTGTTTTTTAAATTTATTATTTCAGTTAGCCACCAATTAGTACGTCATTAGTTTTTGAGATAGTGTTCAACAAATTCATTAGTTGCATAAAACACCCAGTGCTCACCACAACACGTGCGCTCCTTAATACCCATCACCCAGTTACCCCATCCTCCTAACCCCCCATTCTGTAACCCTCAGTTTGTCTCCAGGAGTCCAGAGTCTCTTACAGTTTGTCTCCCTTGAAATGATAGTTTTAAATCCATGTGTTAGGAAGGAAAGAGGATTGCAAGTTTATAACTAACTACCCCTGTTAAGAAGTTAGAATAAGAAAAGCAAAGTAAATTCTAAATAAGTAAAAGGAAATAATGAACATAAAATCAGATATTAACAAGACAAACACCCAAAATGGTTTTTTAAAAAAATTACTCTAATTGCTAAACCTTCACAGAAATTATTTTTATTTATTTATTTTGAGAGAGAGAGAGAGAGTGAGCACAGGAGCATGAATGTGGGGGAGGAACAGATGGAGAAGCAGACCCCCTGCTGAGCACAGGCCTTGATCCCAGACCCAAAGATCATGGCCTGAGCTGAAAGCAGATGCTTAACCGACTGAGCCACCCAAGTGCCACGGAAATTATTTTTTAAAAGGTGGGGGAGATACATATATCCAGTAACAAATGAAAAAGGCCCAAGAAAAATAAAAATAGACATCCGCATGAAAACTTGTACATGAATGATTATGGTAGCTTTATCCACGGTAGCCAGAAAATAAAAATCACCCAAATGTCCGTCAATTGATAAATGAATAAACAAAATGATATATCCATAAAGTGTAGTATTTTCTGGCAATAAAAATAATATAAAACTGATAAATGTTTCAATATAGGTAAACCTTAACATTATGAAAAGTAAAAAAGCCATTCACAAAAGACCAAATATCATATGATTCCATTTATATGAAAATTGCAGAATAAACAACTCTATAAGGGGAAAAAGGACTTGTGATTCCCTAAGGCTGATGAAGAGGGAAGAGCGTTTGGGAGATGCTGGGGAGTGACTGCTAATGGGAGCAGGATTTCTATTTAGAAAATGTTCTAAAATTGATTATGATGATGGTGGACAACTCTACGTATGTATTAAAAACCACTAAATTGAGTGGCACCTGGGTGGCTCAGTTGGCTAAGCATCTGCCTTCGGCTCACGTCATGATCCCAGGGTCCTGGGATGGAGCCCTGGGATGGGCTCTCTGCTCAGCCGGGAGCCTTGCTCCTCCTGCTTGTGCCCTCTCTCTCTTTCTGTCAAATAAAAAAAAATTAAACTGTACACTCAAAGCTATTTTAAAAAGGAACAGAAGGGAGGACTATCACTAAGAAATCTGTACACATTAAATGACAAAAAAGTGTAACTGTAATGCCAATACATTTGAAACTTCAGATGAAACAAACTTTTACAAATATATGCTTTACCAAATGGTCATGAGAAAAAATAAAGACATATTTAGCATCTTCTCCCAACTACAATAGTATGAAACTGAAATCAATTAAAAGAAGAAAAACAGAAAATTCACAAATATGTGGAGATTAAACAACATGCTACCAAACAACGAATGGGTCAACAAAGAAATCAAAAAGAGAAATCAAGAAGTACATTAAAACAGGAATCTACACATTTTATGCAATCCCTACCAAAATACCAACAGGGTTTTTTCCCACAGATTAGAGCAATCCTAAAATTTGTATAGAACCACGAAGGACCTCCAATAGCCAAAACAATCTTGAAAAAGAAAAGCAAGGTTAGAGACATCACAATTCCAGACTTCAAGTTATATTACAAAGGTATAGTAATCAAAACAGTATGGTACTGGCACAAAAACAGACCCATAGATCCATGTCACAGAATGGAAAACCCAGAGATGAACTCCAATTATATGGTCAATTAACCTTCAACAAATCAAGAAAGAATATCCCATGGGAAAGACAGTCTCTTCAACAAATGGTCTTGGGAAAACTGGATGGCGACATGCAAAAGAAGGAAAGTGGACAACTGTCTTACACCATACACACAAATAAATTCAAAATGGATGAAAGACTTCAATGTAAGACTTGAAACCATAAAAATCCAAGAAGAGAACACAGGCAGTAACTTCTTTGACATCAGCTATAGCAACTTCTTTCTAGTTATGTCACCAGAGGCAAGGGAAACAAAAGCAAAAATAAACTACTGGGGACTACATCAAAATAAAAGCTTGGAAGTAATCCCAAAATACCAGTAATAAATAAATAAAAATAAATAAATAAAAAGCTTGTGCACAGTGAAGGAAACAATCAATAAAACAAAAAGGTGACCTATGGAATGGGAGAAGATTTTGCAAATGACATCTGATAAACAGTTAGTATCCAAAATATATAAAGAACTTATCAAACTCAACCCCCCAAAATTGAATAATCTAGTTAAAAAATGGGCAGAAGACATGAACAGACAGTTCTCTGAAGAAGACGTCCAGACGGCCAACAGACACATGAAAAGATACTCTACATCACTCATCATCAGGGAAATGCAATTCAAAACTACAATGAGCGATCGCTGCCCACCTGTCAGAATGGCTGAAATCAACACAGGAAAACAACAGGTGCTGGTGAGGCTGTAGAAAAAAGGGAAACTGTCGAGATGCTTGGGTGGCTCAGTCATTAAGTGTCTGCCGTCAGCTCTGGTCATGATCCCAGGGTCCTGGGATCAAGCTCTGAGTTGGGCTCCCTACTCAGCAGGGAGTCTGCTTCTCCCTCTCCCATTCCCCCTGCTTGTGTTCCCTCTCTCTGTGTGTCTCTGTCAGATAAATAAATAAAATCTTTAATAAAAAGAGGGGGGGAATTGTCTTACACCATTGGTGGGAATGCAAACTGGTACAGCCACTCTGGAAACCAGTATAGAGGTTCCTGGAATATATAATGAAATACTACTCAGCCATAAAAAATAATGAAATACTGCCATTTGCAATGATGTGAATGAAGCTAGAGAATATTACACTAAGCGAAAAAAGTCAGAGAAAGATAAACGATATAATTTCACTCAAGTGGAATTTAACAAAACAAATGAGCAAAGGGAAAAAAAAGGAGGCAAACCAAGAAACAGATTCATAACTACAAAGAACAAACTGATGGTTACCAGAGGGGAGGGGTGGGGGGTGAAACAGGTGAAGGGGATTGAGAAGTGCACCTATGATGAGCATCAAGTGATGTATGCAAGTGCTGCATCACTGTACTGTACACCTGAAACTACTATTACATTGTAAGTTAACTAACTGCAATTTAAATAAAAACCATTCTTTAAAGGTTTTATTTATTTATTTGACAGAGAGAGCGAGACAATGTGAGAGGGAACACAAGCAGGGAGAGCAGGAGAGGGAGAAGAAGCCTCCCCACTGAGCAGGGAGCCCAACAGGGTACTTGACTGCAACCTGACACAGAGTTCAATCCCAGGACCCTGGGAACATGACCTGAGCCGAAGGCAGACACTTAACAACTCAGCCACCCAGGTACCCCTTAAATAAAAACTTTAAAGAAATACCTTGAGGGGTGCCTGGGTGGCTCAGTGGGTTAAGCCTCTGCCTTCAGCTCAGGTCATGATCTCAGGGTCCTGGGATCAAGCCCCGTATCAGGTTCCCTGCTCAACAGGGAGCCTGCTTCCCTCTCTCTCTTTGCCTACCTCTTTGCCTACTTGTGATCTCTCTGACAAATAAATAAATAAAATCTTTAAAATTTTTTTTTTAATTTTTTAAAAAATAAATAAATAAAAGAAATACCTTGAGTCAAATGAAAATATGCCCAGATTTATGCAATGCAAAAAAAGCAGTTCTAACAGAAAAGTTCAAAGCAACAAATGCCTATATCAAAAGACAAGAAAGATCTCAAACGAGTTAACATTACACCCCAAGGAACTGTGATAGGGGAGGAAGCCTAGAGTTGGTAGACTGAAGGAAATAACAAAGAACGGAATAGAAATAAGTGAAATAAAGATGAAAAAGACAACAGAAAAGATCAATAAAATGAAAGCTAGTTATCTGAAAAGATAACAAAATTGAGAACCTTTAGCTAGACTCAACAAGAAAAAAAAGGGCTCAAATACATAAAAACAAAATCAAAGAGGATGCAAGAGATCCCACACAAATACAAAGGATGGGGGGGTGGTGTGCCTGGGTGGCTCAGTGGATTAAGCCTCTGCCTTCAGCTCAGGTCATGATCCCAGCGTCCTGGGATCAAGCCCCACATCGGGCTCTCTGCTTGGTGGGGTAACCTGCTTCCTCTTCTCTCTCTGCATGCCTCTCTGCCTACTTGTGATCTCGGTCTATCAAATAAATAAATAAACAAATAATACAAAGGATCATAAGAGACCACAATAAACAATTATATGCAAACTGAAAAACCTGGAAGAAATGGATAAATTCCTAGAAACATACAACCTTCCAAGACTAAATTATTGCAGAATAGAGTAAGTGAATAGAACAATTACTAGTGTAACACCTGGGTGGCTTAGCTGGTTAAGTGGCTGCCTTTGGCTCGGGTCATGATCCCAGGGTCCTGGGATCAAGTCCCACATCTGCCTCCTTGCTCAATGGGGAGCCTGCTTCTCCCTCTGCCTGCAGCTTCCCCTGTTTGTGCATGCATGTGCACTCTCTCCCTCTCTAACAAAGAAATAAATAAAATCTTTTAAAAAAAGAAAAAGAACTATTACTAGTAAGGAGACTGCATCAATAATCAAATACCTTCCAATGAGCAAAACACCAGGACAGGCAGTGACACTAGTGAGTTCTACTAAACATTCAAAGAGTATCAATCATTCTCAAATTCTTCCCCAAAAAATGGAAGAGAAGGGAATACTTCCAAACTCATTTTACAAGACCAGCATTACTCTGATACCAAAACTAAACAAGGGCACCACAATCAAAGAAAATTATAGACCAGTATCATTAATGAACATAGATGCAAAATCCTCAACAAAATAGTAACAAAGCAAGTTCAACAATATATTAAAAGGATCATACACCAGAATCAAGTAAGATTTATTCCAGAGATACAAGCATGCAAATCAATGTTAAAGACCACATTAACAAAATAAAGGATAAAGATCATATGATCATCTCAATAGATGCAAAAAAATCAGTTATCTTTTTATGATAAAACATCTGAACAAAGTTAGATATAGAGGAAACATAACTCAATATAATAAAGGCCATATATAACAAGCTCTCACATAACAGCATACTTCAACAGTAAAAAGCTGAGTTTCCTCTAAGATCAGGAACAAACACAAGAAGGCCCACAATCTCACCACTTTGATTCAACATAGTACTGGAAATCTCAGCAGATCAATTAGGCAAGAAAAAGAAGTAGGCATTCAAATTGGTAAGGGAAAAGTAAAACTCTTACTATCTGCAAATGACATGATATTATGTAATGGGATTAAGACAGTGATGAAAGAAATTGAAGACACAAATAAATGGTAAGAAATACAATGCTCATGGATTGGAAGAATATTGTTAAAATATTCATAACCACCCAAAGCAATCCACAGAGTCAATACAATCCCTACCAAAATACCAGTGACGGTATGGTATTTCACATAAACAATACTAAAATGTGTAGGACTGACCTCCAAAAGACCCTAAAAATGGCCAAAGCAATCTTAAGAAAAAAGAACAGGGATGAAGGCATCATACTCGCTGATTTCAAGCTATCTTACAAAGCTATCTATAGTCATTAAAAGAGTACGGTATTGGCATAGAAACAAACACACAGACCAAGAGGACAGGACAGACAGCCCAGAAATACATTCAAACATATACAGTCAATCAATCTATGACAAAGGAGCCAAAAACATACAGTGAGGAAAGTAGAGTCTCTTCAATAAAATCTGTCAGGAAAACTGAATAGCTACTTGGAAAAGAATGAAACTAGATCATGATCTTACCCCATATCCAAAAATTAAGTCAAAATGGATTAAACACTTGAATGTTTAAGATATGAAACCATACAACTAGAAGAGAACACAGGCTCTAATAAGCTTGACATCGGTCTTGGTGAAGATTTTTCTCGATCTGACTCCAAAACCAAAGGCAACAAAAGCAAAACAAACAAGTGGGACTACATCAAACTAAAGGCTCTGCACAGCAAAGGAATTCATCAACAAACTTGAAAATGCAACCTACTGAATGGGAGAAAATATCTGCAAATCATATCTCTGGTAAGTAGTTAATATCCAAAATATATAAAGAACTCATACAACTCAATAGCAAAAAACAAACAAACAAAAAACACAAACCCAAACAACCCAATTTATAAATGGGCAGAAGTTCTGAATAGGCACTTTTCTAAACAAGGCATGCAGAAGGCCTACAGCTGCATGAAAAGATGCTCAACATCATTAATGATCAGGGAAATACAAATCAAAAGCACAAGAAGGAGGCACCTGTGTGGCTCAGGTCATGATCCCCGTCCTGGGATCCCACCCCACGTCAGAGCAGGGAGCCTGCTTCTCCCTGTCGCTCTGCCTCTCCCCCTGCATATGCACTAACACAGGCACTCTGTCAAATAAATAAATTTTTTTTTAAAGATTTTTAAAATTTATGATAGAGATAGTGAGAGAGGGAACCAAGCAGGGAGAGTGGCGGGCAGAGGGAGAAGCAGGATCCCCGCTGAACAGGGAGCCTGATATGGGGCTTAATTCCAGGACCGTGGGATCATGGCCTGAGCCAAAGGCAGATGCTTAACGAATGAGCCACCCAGGCACCCCTCAAATAAATAAAATCTTTAAAAAAAAAAAGTACGGGGCGCCTGGGTGGCTCAGTGGTTTAAGCCACTGCCTTCGGCTCAGGTCATGATCTCGGGGTCCTGGGATCGAGTCCCACGTCCGGCTCTCTGCTCTGAAGGGAGCCTGCTTCCCTCTCACTCTCTCTGCCTGCCTCTCTGCCTACCTGTGATCTCTCTCTGTCAAATAAATAAATAAAATCTTTAAAAAAAAAAAAAAGTACAACAAGAGGCTCCAGTTTGGCTCAGTTGGTAGAGCATGCAACTCTCAATGTCAGGGTCGTGAATCTGAGCCCCACGTTGGGTGTAGAGCTTACTTTTTTAAAAAAGTGAAAAAAGAAAAAACACCCCACAATGAGCTATTATCTCACACCTGTCAGAATGGTTAATACCAAGAAACAAAAAATAACAAGTGCTGGTGAGGATGTGGAGAAAAAGGAACCCTTGTCCACTGTTGGTAGGAATGCAAATGGAGCCACCTCCATGGAAAACAGTATGGAAGTTTCTCAACAGATTAAAAACAGAACTACCATATGATCCAGCAATTCCACTTCTGGGTATTTACCCAAAACACCCCCCAAAACACTAACTCCCATATTCACTGCAGTATTATTCATAATAAAAAAGACAAATACTGTATTATCTCATTTATACATAGAATCTCTTCCCCCCTGCCCCCACCCCCCGCAAAAAAAGCTCATAGATACTGAGAACAGACTAGATTAGTGGCTGCCAGAGGCAGCAAGTAATGGTGGGCAAAATGGATGAAGGAAGTCAAAAACTATCAACTTCCAATTATAAAATAAGTCCTGGGGATGTAATGTACATCATGGTGACTATAGTTAATAATACAGTATTGCGGGGCGCCTGGGTGGCTCAGTGGGTTAAGCCGCTGCCTTCGGCTCAGGTCATGATCTCAGGGTCCTGGGATCGAGTCCCACATCGGGCTCTCTGCTCAGTGGGGAGCCTGCTTCCCTCTCTCTCTCTCTGCCTGCCTCTCTGTCTACTTGTGATCTCTCTCTGTCAAATAAATAAATAAAATCTTTAAAAAAAAATACAGTATTGCACACTTGAAAGCTTCTAAGACAGTAAATCTTAAGTCTTCATCAAAAGAAAAAAAAACTGGGGTAGTAACTATGTATGGTCAAAGATGTTAGCTAGACCTATTGTGGTCATCATTTTGTAACATATACAAATATGGAATCACTGTGTTGTAGGGCTGATACAATGTTATATGTTACAATGTTTGTACTTCAATTAAAAAAAAGAAATAAAGCTGAAGTATACTACTACTCTTACTTTAAAACTTGAATCTGTAATTAAAACCTTTCCTGCCTGGGGCAACTGGGTGGCTAGTGGGTTAAAGCCTCTGCCTTCAGCTCAGGTCATGGTCTCAGGGTCCTGGGACTGAGCCCCACATTGGGCTCTCTGCTTACCGGGGAGCCTGCTTCCCCCCTTCTCTCTCTTCCTGCCTCTCTGCCTACTTGTGATCTCTGTCAAATAAATAAGTAAATTTTTTTTAAAAATAAAAAAATAAAAGCTTTCCTGCAAAGACTACTCTAGGTCTAAATGGATTCAGGGCTCAACTCTGTCATACCTTTAAAAAAGAAATAAAACCAATCTAAACACACTCTCTTCCAGAGAATAGAAAGAGCAGATATATTCCTTAACTCATTTTACAAGGCCACCAAAACCTGACGAGGGCACTACAAGGAAACAAAATTAGATGCCAATCTCACTCAAGAACAAAGATCCAAAATTCCTAAGGAAAATGTGATGCTAACTGTAACTAACTGTGTTTATTCCATGTAAAGTTGATTTATCATTAGGAAATCAATAGATATAATCTGATTTAAGGAGCAAAATCATAATTCCTTTTTAACAATAAATATTTGATAAAAATCCAGTATCACTCATGAGATAAGCCCTTAGCAAACTAAAAACAGAATAAAGTTCCTTTATTTGAGGGTAACTGGGAAAAAATTAAAGCAAATACATATTTAATGAAGAAATATTGAAAGTTTCCCATTTGCAAAAAGGAACAAGACAATGGTGCCCTGTATTTCCACTTCTATTCAATAATATAATCTTAGTACTAGTCAGCACTAAGAAACAAAAGTAGAACAATTCAAAAGGAAGAAACAAAAAGCCTGAAGATAAATTACTAAAGGTAATAAGCATTTAGCACAATTGTTACATATAAGGTTGATATAAAAGTCAACTGTATTTTGATAAGCAACAAAATGATCTCTTTAAAAACTATAATATCGGGTGCCTGGGTGGCTCAGTGGGTTAAGCCTCTGCCTTCAGCTCAGGTCATGATCTCAGGGTCCTGGGATCGAGTCCTGCATCAGGCTCTCTGCTCGGCAGGAAGCCTGCTTCCACCTCTCTCTCTGCCTGACTCTCTGCCTACTTGTGATCTCTCTGTCAAATAAATTAAAAAATAAATAAAAATAAATAAATAAATAAATACTATAATGTCAAAAAATATCAAATATCTAGGAATAAAAATCTTAAATATTACAGATCTCTCTGAAGAAAATTACAAACATTACTGAGAGAAATTAAAGAGGGCCTAAATAAACAGAGCCAATCATGATCATGAATTAGAAAATAAAAAGATAAAAATGGCAATTCTAGGGGCACGTGCGTGGCTCAGTGGATTAAAGCCTCTGCTTTTGGCTCAGGTCATGATCCCAGGGTGCTGGGATCGAGCCCCACGTTGGGCTCTCTGCTCAGTAGGGAGCCTGCCTCTCTGCCTACTTGTGATATCTGTCTGTCAAATAAATAAATAAAATCTTTAAAAAAAATAGATGTCAATTCTAAATTGCTCTACAGATTTCACAGAAATCCAATTTCCAAATACAACAGATTTTTCTGTGTGTGTACATGTGATGTGTGGAAAGTGACATGATGATATTAAAACACATTATATATGTGCAAAGGGCCAAGAATACCCAAGATGCTCGGAAAAGACAAGCAGGTGGAAGAACTTGTTCTAATGATCATCAAGACTGAGAATAAAGTTTTAGTGAAGAACACAGTGTGGTATCAGTACAGTGAGCAATGGAACAGAATAGAAAGCCGTGAAACAGAACCACAAATGTAAGAATATTTGATTTCCAACAAAAGTAGGAATACACTGTGCTGGGACAATTAACTAGCCATGGAGAAAACAACAATATTGGGGCACCAGGGTGGCTCAGTGGGTTAAGCCTCTGCCTTCCGCTCAGGTCATCATCCCAGGGTCCTGGGATAGAGCCCCGCATTGGGCTCTCTGCTCAGCGGGGAGCCTGCTTCCCCCTCTCTCTCTGCCTACTTGTGATCTCTCTTTCCCTGTCAAATAAATAAATAAAATCTTTAAAAAAAGAAAACAACAATATTGTCCCCATTCTCACACAATGCACAAAAATCAATTTCAGGTACAAAGTCAAAGTAATATAGCTTCTGGAAGATGAATGACAATATCTTCAAGACCTTGAGATAGGGAAAGATACTTTAAACTGAACCTGGTATCTAATTTAAATACAAATGAAACTATTTCTAAATTAGACTTTAAAGAATTTTGATTTATCAAAAGACACACCAAAAATGAAAAAACATGCTCATGAAACCAGCAAGGGCTCATTTCTAGCACATAATAAAGAACTTCTACAAATCAGCAAGTCAAAATAGTCAACGAAGTACATGACACACTCTTGAAAGAATTCAGCCCAAAATAGTTATAAAAAGACAAACTTCAGTCACCTAGAAAATTTAGTTGTAAATACTGACACTTTCCCTGAGATTTAAAGTATAAGATTTTACTATTTATTAACATTTAAAAAAATGTTTCAGATGTCCAGTTCTCTCTTCTTTCTCTAGTGAGAACTCTTCAAGAAATAATTATTGAAAAGTCTTGTTTAAGAAATCTTTGCCTACTCCAAGGTTACAAACACGTTCTCCAAAAACTGAGACCTACAGAATAATAGTGATATAGCCACACAAAGGAATATACCCTAATGAGAAGAAACAGCCTACAACTATACACAATATATAAATAAATCTCATATTCAGAATGTCACCCAAGACTACAGGAGGATCCCATTTACATGAACACAAAAGCAGAAAAACCATTTGATGTTAAACGTCAGGAAAATGGTGAAGGAGATGAAGAGGTACAAACTTCCAGTTATTTAAAAAAAAAAGGGGGAAATGGGGGGATGGGTAGGGTAGTAAATGATCAGAAAGGTACAAAAAGGGGCTTCTAAGTGGCTGGTAATGTTCACTTTCTTGACCTGGGTGCTGGCACAAAAGTGTGTTCAGTTGTGAAAATTCACTGAGCTGTTTACCACTGATGTATGCTTTCTGCATATTTAATAAAATTTTAATAAATTCTTCTTTAAGTATGAAGGAGTACTTATTTTTCAAAATTTGTTAGGGAATAGGAGAGCAAAAAATGTTTGATTGATTCAGGTCAAATCACAGAAATCAAATAACTAACAAAAACTTAAAAAGCAGGTATTAGATGACATGCTACCAAAAAAAAAAAAAAAAATCAGAGAGGTGCCAAACCAACTAGAAACTCTCTTTACAGTAGAATTGGTCTGAAACTATTCAAACCCAAAAAGGTAAACTGATTTATATCTAGATCTAATGACTAGTATTGATTCTTAAAACTCTAACACAAGCCACGTGATCTTATGTTTTTATTAAATAACAAGGTCTTTCAAATCTAAGAAGTGAACTAATAGATTCACATATCTAGTCAAATCTCCTAATTTTATAAAGAATCCAAGGTCTTCTGAATTGGCTGATTTGTCCAAGGTCATAAGCAGCTCTCCATAAATAGAAACAAAATTATTTAGTCAAATTCATCACTTTTTCAATTTTCTTTAAGTTCTAGAGGATTCCCACCCAGCAAGAGAATCTGTCTACTGGCAGTGACTCTCAGTACATACTATATTCAATTGAAACACTTTCATCCAAGTGTTACCAAGTCAAAATTAATTTCTTTGCCATCCATGACTAATAGCCAAAAGCTATTTCTGGAGCAGAAAAGATAAAGACTTTCTAAAAGTATAGTTCATGATGAGCAACCTAACAGATCACGTTCTGTTTACACTAAATGATGACTCGGACAACAAACTTAAAACATGTGTGGTAATTTACAATGACAATGGCACCTATAGCATATGGTAACCCTGAAAAAGACCAAAAAAAAAATCATGACCACAACCTGAAATCAGTACATAGTAAAAAAAAAAAAAAAAACTCAATTAATGACAATAAAATCATAGTACTAATATTAATTTCTTATTAAATCAGTAAGTTCAAAAAATTAATTTCTCCAATCATTCCAGTTAGCTTCTATATCTAACATGAAGAATGCTTTCTATATAACTTTAACATTTTTATTTACTTTTTAAGGTTTTATTTATTTATATGAGAGAGAAAGAAAGAGCATGAGTGGGGAGGAGGGGCAGAGGGAGAGGCAGCTCAGAAGCCCCACATGGGACTCGGTCCCAGGACCCTATGATCATGACTTGAGCTGAAGGCAGACACTTAACAGACTGAGCCACACAGGTGCCCCAACTTTAACACTTTTAAAAGGAAAAATGACTTGTCATTCTGTAGCTAACTCCATCAAAAGTATACAGTATAAAACAACCCATTTAATCCTGTGAAACATTTTTATAATATAAAAATGCTTTACTCTCCATTCCATCTCCACAGCATTCTTTCTATTATCACGGGACTCTCTCATTTTTTTTAAGATTTTATTTACTTGAGGTGGGGGGGGGAGCGCGAGTGCATGAAGAGTCATGAGAAGCAGAGGGAGGAACAACCAGGCATGGAGCCTGTTGCAGGGCTGTAGGGCTTAATCGAATGAGCCACCCGGGCATCCCAGAGAGAAGGGGGTATTCTAGCTGTCCTAATGGTAACACTTAATAATAAATATGTGTATAATGTTACTTATGCACTCACTTAAGGGCTTGCTGCTGTTTTAAGTGCTTTACATATATTAACATATTCAACCCTCCCACGAACCTATAAGGTAGGCAGTGCAGTACTAATATCTACATTTTACAGATGATAAGTTCTGTAAGTGATGGAACAGAGATCTGAGGACAACCACCATACTAAACAGCCTTTTGAGGAGCCACACCAGGAAAAAACGTCTGCTTTCTAGAGACCAGGTCTCACTACTCATCCTGTCCTCAGCATCCACTTAGAGAACAAGCTCTCTGCCCAAGACCTGGGAGTCCTTGCTAGGATTGTGAAGGAATGTGACTCCCCATTCCATCATCAAGACTGCGTTAATAATCTTGAAGTACCTGAGGTACTCAGTGCATATTCTTGTTGAGACACTGTTATACATACAAGTTAGTTTATATAGCACTATCAGTCTTCAAATTCAGTTATGTGGGACTGGCCTGGGAATCTGAAGGCCATATGTGACATTATTTCTATGGGAAAATGGTGGTGAATTTCAAAAGGAAAGTCTTACAGGGCCCCTGGGTGGCTCAGTTGGTTGAAAACTGCCTTCGGCTCAGGTCATGATCCTGAAACCCCAGGACCGAGTCCCGCACTGGGCTCCCTGCTCACTGGGGAGTCTGCTTCTCCCTCTGACCCTCCCCCTTCTTTTGCTCTCTCTCTCTCAAATAAATAAATAAAATCTTTAAAAAAAAAAAGAAAGTCTTACAAATGGACCACTTAAAAATTGAGGCTCCCTCTACACAGAATTTGGCCCTATAGACACCAAGATAACTAAACAAATTCAAATAAAAGACACTGCAATTACTCACATAATCCAGTTTTTCTCTTGTATCAAAGTGGCACAGCTTCTTATAATAGGAATGGTGTTACTGAAAAAAATTATCTTAATATTTTATGTATTTCCTGCACTACAACCGATTTTGGATGTATCCAACAGTTAATATACTGCTCTTCCTGGCCCCCCATAAGCTTTACATGAAAAATTACTACGAAATAAACAAATGTTATCTTTCACTCACAGTCTCTCTCTCTCTCTCACACACACACATACACACCCAGAACAGAAGGAGTGTCATCTGAGAATGTAGTAATAGCAGAAGTAACAATGATGACAACATAATAAAATTTAAAAAACTAACTCTTCTTGAGTATTTACCATCACTAGTTATGTTCTAAAAATATACTATACATCTTCTGGCTCACTTAATCCTAACAAAAATCCTGTGATTTAAGTACTACACTACCCCAATTTCAAAAATGAGGAAACAGGTCAGTGATTAAGCAACCTGCCCAAGATCACAGAGCTAGTGTCAAAAGTAAGATTTGAACACTTAAGCATTTTACACTGAGAAATATTTTTAACCATTGCACTCTGTGTATCATTAAATAACTTGGCAACCTCTTAAAATAAATAAAGGGTGCTTACTTCACTTTTGAAACAAGAGTGATTTGGAGACCAAAAAAAAGGAGAGAGAGACCCATCTTGCCTTTTATTAAGAATCTATCTTTCCAAAAAAGAAAAAAAAAGAATCTAGCTTTCCACCAAGTAAAGACTGAGCACATTTACAGAGAATTTAAAATGTATTTTGCTTGAAATCCCTCGCTTAACATGTTTGAACACTACTAATAGTAATAAAGGCATGTAGCTTCAACAACAGACTAATAAAACTTTTTCAAAATCTTCAACATAAATACACTGTTGCTGTTTACCATTAAGTAAACTAGGATAAAGTAACTGCTAGAGTTCAAATACCCTTGAAAAGTTTCAAAACAGCAACAAGAAATAGTGGGAACAAGATATTCTTTTTATGACAAAATAAAACTGTTCTTTCCACAACACTGTAACAAGTGCTTTAAGGACAAATATTAACCTGAGATAGACCAAAGAACTACATTTCAAAACATGTGCCTAAATTCAGAAATTCTTCCCTGACAATCTAAAAAGGCTATCAGTTTATCTCCCAAAAGAGCCACCTGATCCACATAACATATCTAATTTTGGACAACTAAAAGGTGTGCTCCATACCATCTCACTGAGTAATTAACAAAAAGCATGCAACTCCCATCAACTTCTGGAGCACAGGCTGATTTTTTTTTAAATCATCTATTTGAAGCTCATAACTTGCCTTCCCAGCAAACAAAGGTCTATGTGGCAGGCTTCCAAAGGAGTCCACAAAAGCTAAAACACCCATAAGGTTACAGAAGTATAACAAATTCCAAACCTGCATGGGCAATGTTTCTATGGGAAAACTCATCCAGCAATCAACCTAGAATAAATCCAAATACCCCTGCCCCACTCAGCCCTGGAGTAGAATTGTTCCCTCCCCTAGGACCACAGGCCTAGGATTCCTCGACTGAAGCCAAGCAGGAGACACGGCAGGAAAGACAGCATTTGGTACTGCACAAGGCTTCAGAGTTAGGACAAAAAGGCAGAGCAGCAGTGGGAGGAAATCCTGGGATAAAGCAGGCAAGATCTACTTGGGAGAGAAGGATGAAAGTGGGGATGACAGCTGAAAGGAGCTACGGAAAAATGTAGGGGTCAGGGTGGGCTGCAGAAAAGGACAGGGGAGCAGGGCCCGCTCCTGGAGCAGATAGATTTTACAAACTTTCCTCCTGAATGCTTAGGAGAGGGGAGGAAAAGAAAAAGAAACCATGGCAAGGATCTTAACACAGCCTCTCTCACTCTGGCTACTCTTATTCTCCCTTTCAATAAAGAGAGAAGTGGGTTAAGAGGTCTTGTCCAGATCCTTCTTGATCTCCTAGAGCACAGGGTCCCGGAGAACGGGAGAATGGGAATGCACTTAAGAGGAGTATTGTTCCCCTCCTAGTCAGCAGCCACTCTGCTGAAGACTTCAGTGTCAATTCGAACTAAGGGCTCCAGGTACTAGCAGGAACAACCCGTAGGAGAAAGAGAGGAAGGAACCTAAGGAAATTTGAAGCAGGAAGTGGGATGGTGGAGGGCCAGACAAATAAGTTAACAGAATTGCCAACAATTTAAACTATAATAACTGTTCTTAAGTTGGTTAATTTAGGATTAATTCATCTTGATAGTTACCAGTATTTCCTCAGGTCCATTTCACTTTTAAACAAATGAGTATTTGTGGCCATGGCAATATATTGAGGTTTATTATGTGGAAGATATGAAAACATACATCTAAATACATGTGAGATAATTTCCCGCTGCCTTTTCTTTATACGGTGGCAATATAAATCATTTCAGAAAGGCTTTTTTATTTACAGAGTGAGCACTCGGTTACATTATCATCTGTCAAATTTTTTTCACCCCAATAGCCCAAATATCATGAGTTACTACCTTCACAAATAAGAAAGGATATTTAACTCTTTCTTGGGAGCATAACTATAATGAAAAACTTGCTCATTGAGACCAAACACTGCCTGTCAGGACTCCAAGTTAGTATTTCAAGCAAAGTTTCAAACTCATACACACACATATATGCATCTGAGGAGTACAGGACATCTTTTACCTCCAGCCCCTAAGGCCCAGGTTTCCATAAGACATGGCTACTTAACCGAGGTCCCCCCCCCCCCCAAACAATTTACATCTTCAAAGATGGCACAGTAAATCCCAAATTCCCTAATAACGTTTCCACAACTCACAGCCAGGGATAATTAATTCAACAGGTAAACCTAACCAAATATCCAGCTGGAGGATGAGTGCCAGACACTTAGCATCCATTTTTCCCCTATTATTTAAGCTACTACTCTTCCAGTGCAACTCTCTCCTCAGCAGAGATAATGGCCAGGAGGCAAGCTCAGCAGCACATGAAAGACGCAAGAGCAGAGACCATTAAGGGACAACAGTGTCTATCAGCCATGCGCTGGCAAGATGTTCCTGCTGTTTCACTGACATATCCAACACTGCCTGGGAACCTGGAAGTTCTCTCACTCCTAGGCCCACAGATTATGCTGGATCCCAGAATAGCTGCCGTATTTTCTGCAAACGATAAAGTGGATCCATAAACCTCTGTACTAAATTAAAGAAAAGAAAAACAGCATCTGTTATCAAGTACTCCACTTGTTGGAGAAAGTAGGTGGGTGGGTGAGTAGGTGGGTGGGTATGTGTGTATACCTCCAAGCTATGATAAAGCAAATTCAGACCCCTAGAAATAGCTGCTATTTTATTTTAGTAATATAATTTGAAAAGTATTCAGGACCAAAATAAACAAAATATTTAATCTCTGAATTACCCTGGGCATGCTGAAACTGGAGGCAACGTTACTGAAAACATCTGAATTTCACATAGGTCACTATGTGCTGCTAAGAATCCTTAGTAATCAGCAGACTTCTGTTAAAATGTTACCTCTGGCTAGAAAATGAACACATGAGAAAGAAAAGAAAAACCTTAAGATTATCTTCAACCAAGAACACTGAAATCTTTCAAGATTACCAAAAGAACTGAAAGGTTTCTTTGTAACAAAAATTTTCATTTTCTGAAATTTTTATCAGCACACATAGTTATGCAGAATATAGTAGAAAAAGCACATATTCTAGAATCAGACACATATGAGTTTGGGTTCTAGCTCTGCAATTTACCAGCTATATAAACTCTTCAGGAAAATTACTTAAGAATATAGGAGGTTAGTGTGGTTATCTGTACAGCAGGAATAAAACTACCTGCACAAGGATTATGGAGATTAAATTAAAGGGCTATGAGGATTAAATGCAAACATACATAACCCACCAAAACCAGTGACTGAACATACTCAATGCCAACTCCCTTCGCTCCAACACAAACTGTACAGAATTTGCTAATGAAAAATCTATATAACTGAGAAGACTGTGTCAAATCCACACATGGAAGAAAATTCAGAGTGAAAGAACATAGGTTCTGTTCAATTTAAAGATGAAAGTCATATATTTAACATTTATCTTCACTAAAGTTTTTCCTTTGATTAAACCAGTCACAAGCAAACGAAGAGGGGGGTAGGTTAGGTTGAAAAACTTCATAGGACACAAGGCTTTAAAATATGTATGTGCATTTGCTTGCATGCTTGACACCATCACAAAATTTACCATGGGTGATGATGCCCTTTAACACACAGTAAAAAACTAAACTCTCACCTCGAAAACCTTTTCTTTTGATCGAAATATTTCGTCCTTCTTACAAATGTTCTGATATACAACCAGAAAACATTTACAAGGAAAAGGGGGAGAAAAAAATCCCTTCATTCTTCCAAAATGAAATAGTGAGCAAAAGAAGCTACCTTTGTCAAATTGTTCTTCTTTCCCACACATTTTTTTTCTTTTACAAACCAAAAATCAACACATCAGATGCCGAAATTATTGTCAGATTGACAAACGTCACTGAAGAACACATGGAATTGACATGCCCTGTCTGGACCAAAGGTGACAAGTGTCCTTAAGCAATTTAATTAAATTACGTTTCACTAAGGACAAAAACGCTTTTGTCCTTCCTTTGACTTTATATGCACCCTACTTTATATATAACCCACCTTGTCCCCCTCTCCCATCCCCCCAAATCCTGTTTTTATGTACTTTAATGAACTGGCACACAGTACCAAACTACACAACTCCAACTGGGAATAACTCTTATCTGTCACTGGACCTCAGAGGACTGCTTGTGTGATCTTTGTTAAAGAACGGAGACAATGTTTTCGCCTCACTCCACACCTGTCTCCAATTTACAAACCCCTTATAAAACAATTACTATTACTACTAACCTTCCCCCGCATATCTCAACACCATTAACAGACCGAACCTTGATGCTGATTAGCCCTCATCCCCAAAGGCCGTGCTGGGGGCTTGAAGCCCTCCACCGAGGTTCACTCTCCGCAATGTCCAGGGTGCGGCGAGGAAGGACATCATCCCCCCGTTCTAGGGGAGAGGGCCAACCGAGGCCCCCGGCCACTCCCTCTCTACTCGGCCTCCCGGGGCGTCTGGGGCGGGCGCGCCAGGCCCTGCGCAGACCTCCAGCAGTCCCGCAGTTCCTAGTGTCCGCCGCAACCCCAGGCCGAGCCGAGCCCCCAGGACCCCCGCAGTAGCGCGCACGCCCACCCTGGCTCTGGGTCACCGAGACGACCCCGGGGCCACCCCCGACGCCCAGAATCGGGCAGGTGCCGGGCCCTCCTCAGAGACACTCACCCGGCAGCCGCTGCTCCCGGTCTGCCGCTGCCGCTGTCTCACCTTCTCTCCCGCCGCTTGCTCCCGCGGGGGGGTCCGGGCCGGCGCCGCTTCCCCGCCCGACCCCCCTCGGGTGCGCGCAGCCCGGGGACCGGATCCGGTGAGAGGAGGAGCCGCCGCCGCAGCCGCCGCCGACACCGCCACCACCACCGCCGCCGTCGCCGCCGCCCCCTTTCCTTTTCTCCCTCCTCCCTCAGTGCGTCCCTCCCACTGAGGCCCGCCTCGTATTTCCTGGATCCGGTCTCGGCTGGAGCTTGGCAAGCGAACCGCCGGCTTCAGGACTCCTGTCGGGCGCCGTCGCTCGCCAGACACAAAGATGGCGCCGCCGGAGACAGCCAAAGGTGATGTCGCGAGACTTCCCCCTCCCAAGCCCTTCTCCACACACACACACACACACCCCCCACCGTAACTAGAAGGCGGGGGCCAACTGGGAAAGTGGTCAATTAGGGCAGCCTTAGCTGGCGGGAGCAAACGCTCCCACAAAGTGAAAATGGGCGGTACCAATTACAGCGGAACTTATTGCGCCTGCGCGGGGACAGGGATTGACGCATGCCCAGAACGGCTCCTGAAATGAGACCCAGTTCTCCGTGTTTTACCAGTTTCCTTCTAGAGGCGCTGGGCGGGGAAGGAGTGGGCGGAGGAACCAGAACTGAAACCCGGGAAAGGGTTGGGCAGGCCTGGTTGAGAAAAGAGGGGCGTGCCCTAAGGCTGGGTGGTCCCTCTAGAGCCTGAACTGCCAATTTGGCGTCCTCGGGAGTCCTCTAACCCTATCCTTCTTCCTCTCTCCCGGTCACAGAGTATTCTTTGCAAAGTCTCAGCTGTCCTTTCATCCTGTTGGCGATTCGCGTTTTTTATTGAGAGCTCGCTGGCTGCTCGGAGCTGTGCTCGTTGCTGGGAGCCACAGCCCTCCTGTTTCTCACATCACCATCTAAGTTTCTCTTTCATTTTGGCGCTACGTGAGATTTCCAAATTGCATACTATTAACAGCTTCCCTTCCTGTTTTATTTTCCTTACTGGAAAAATGAAATGAATTTATTCATTCATTGGAGCGTGTGTTGTTCAGAGTTTCCTGTGGTACTAAGGAAAGGTGCATGTGCTCTGTTCTTAAGTGGTATGGGCCTGGGATGGCTATGACGGAGAAAAAAAAAAACGATGGCAGTTGAGCAGAGTAAATTCTATAACGAAAATAAGTGCAGAGAGGAGTAGCAGGTACTGGGAAAGGACGGTCATGAAATATGCCAAAGAGAAGGTTCTTTTTAAAGATTTATTTATTTTACACAGAGAGAGATCATAAGTAGGGAGAGAGGCAGGCGGGGGGGGGGGGCGGGGGCGGGGAGAGCAGGCTCCCTGCTGAGCAGAGAGCTCGATGATGCAGGGCTCCATCCCAGGACCCCGAGATCATGACCTGAAGGCAGATGCTAACCCACTGAGCCACCCAGGCGCCCCCAAAGAGAAAATTCTTGAGGATAGTCTAACAGGCAGAGGATTTGCTCCATTGAATCAGGGAAATGTCGGGAAACAAACCACCCTATTATTGTAACAAAATTTAATACGAAGAAATGATAATTAGGTAACTGAAAATGCAAGAAGAGAACTCAATATGTGGCAGAGATAGCGACTGTGCTCTAGTGGCCTAGCAGCTACTACGCCTGGAGCTAGGGGGACCAAGGGAAGAGGTTGGGATCATTAAAATTTAGAGAACTAGAAGAGGAGCTGTGTGGAGCTGAAAGACCTCTGAGAAGGGAACCGGTGTTGGTGTCTCTGATGGATCAGGGCTCAGGATGCTGTGTCTGCAAGTGTGGGAAAAACTGCAAACTGGATCCAGCTGCTGCTGTGGGAAGGAACTTGCACTGTCCTGAGAGCTGCAGTCTCCCTCTGACCTGGGAATGAGAGACATTAGAGTGGAGCTGAACTCGACCCACATTCACCAGCAGAGCAGCTCCCTGTGGAGAGCCACTCATTTTAGAAGCGGGATGTGGTCAGAAAGGAGGCTGTCCCTCCTGTCACCCAACCCACTGTCGTATTAGCAGGCACCTTCGTGTTAAAACACTGGTTTTTTAAAAAAAACTGTTTTTAGTTCAGGGTTTCATGATGCCCCAGCCCGCTCCCAGAGCCATGAGTGAGAAATGTGCATACGTAGTATGGCCCTGAGACTTTCACTTATTAGATGGCAAAAATAGACTAATAGCACTCACTCTGTTCCACAGAGTGAGCTGAAGTTTGTCTGCTGTCTTCTTTCTCCACCATCTCTAGAATACTGTCCTACCATATTTGGTCCAAAATGGTTCAGTACCACAGTACATTCGAGTTATAAGGAAGGGGAAGATGTACCCATTTCCTTTAAGGGTACAACCCAGAAGTTGTTAACATCATTTATGTTCACAACCTGTTAGCCAGCATTTATTCACATTGATGTATTTACCTGCAAGGGAGACTGAGAAATGTGTTCTTATTTTCAGTAGTCTCACACTTAACTAAAAATTCCCTGACTTCAGAAAAATGGGTGGGCGGGAGGCGGTGTTGGGAGGTAGAGGTGGGGAACGAGCAGCTTGATAAAATAATCAAAACTCAGAATTTGATTTATAGTTATTCCTTATCTTCTCTCCCAGTTGAGTTCTGTAAGGGCCTTAAAGTCAAAGAAGCGATTATAATCCTCTTTTCTGTTCCTTACACTTCCAGGACTCAAAAAAAAAAAAAAAATGTACAACACTTACACTTCCAGGTCTCCCTCCCCATTTTTCTAATCATAGTTTCTTCTCCAAGGATGAAGAGGGTGGGAATGGAGGTAGATAATTTCCTGCTTTACAGGTTAGAGTCAGAAGATGGTTTTGTCCTCTCTAGACACAGCAGATGCATAAAGTTGGCTCCTTCTCTGCTGGTTGCTTTTGGAGGTTCTTCTTAGGCACCCAGTGGGAAGATTTGATAGCACATCCAAGGACACATAAGATGCTCTTTCCTCTATCTGGCCTCTCTCTCCTCCATCCCGCTCTCTTTTACTTTCTGATGCTGCTAAAAGTCCTCTCTTGGTTGTCCATATCTTCTGTGTGACTGGCATCCAAATGCTGACGCTCCATGAATTGAATGTGATTCTTCAACCTCCTGGCATAGTTCTTTGATACAGACTGCCCTTGTGGAATACCCACAGCTTCTTACTGCCAGGATCCCCTCACCCATTGGCAGGGCCTTTGGCAGGGCACAAGTAAGAGGCTCAAGCTCTTTTTTTTTTTTTAATTTTTTATTTCTTTGACAGAGAGAAATCACAACTAGGCAGAGAGGCAGGCAGAGAGAGAGGAGGAAGCAGGCTCCCCGCCAAGCAGAGAGCCCGATGCGGGGCTCGATCCCAGGACCCTGGGACCATGACCTGAGCTGAAGGCAGAGGCTTTAACCCACTGGCTCAAGCTCTTTTGCTTTCTGTGACCATCACTCGATCCATAGGAAACACACGTATCTTTGCCATGCTGAGTAAGATAGGCTGTCCTTTCATTGCTGCTCCAGCAAGCTTCTCGTCTTCAGAATTCTTCTAGCAAAAGACATGCAGCAGTGTCTATGCTGATTCTGCTCTCCAAACTCCAAGGATATGTGGCCAGCTCTCCCTAAAATTATCTGTCTTCAGGGACCCTTGGGTGGCTCAGTTGATTAAAAGTCTGCCTTTGGCTCAGGTCATGATCCCATGGTTCTGGGATGGAGTCCCCCATGGGACTCCCTGCTCAGAAGGGAATCTACCTCTACCTCTTCCTTTGCCTGCTGTTCTTCCTGCTTGTGCTCTCTTTATCTCTGACAAGTAAACAAATAAATAAAATCTCTTTTAAAAAAGAAGCTAAGATTCTCTGTCTCTCCTAAAATTCTCAGGTAGCTACAGTTCAGTCAAGCCGTTGGAGTGTCATACATCTTTAAGACATGCCTAACTCAGCTCTCACTTGGCTTTGCCTTCTCCAGTGGAAGAGAAAATCTACAATAATCCCTGGGTGATAATAACTAATCAAAATCTCCCTTTTAGTCTTCTCTTATTTCAGCTGGAGGAAGTATTTTGGTTATAGTTCTAGACCCAGTTTTGCTGCCTCTTGGTGAGTCTTTAGGGAAGGGCCTAAAGCTCTCTTTGGAATGTGAGAGAACTTACATGTGTTTTCTTCTGCTGCATCAGATCCATCTATGTATGGTTTCAGATATTTTTGGTCTCATTTGTGTCAATAATCTGTTGCCACATCACAAACCATTCCAAAACATAATAGTCTAAACTAATAACCATTTTATTTGTTCATTATACAGTGGGTCAGTAATTTAAGGATTTTTTAAAAAAGATTTTATCTTTTTGAGTTGGCTCAACTGACTGAGCCACCCAGGCATCCCAATTTAATAATTTTTGATTTTTTTATTTACTTTTTTTTTTTGGTACTCTCTATACCCGACGTGGGCCTTGAATTTACAACCCAGAGATCAAGAGTCACACACTCCACCGGCTGAGTCAGCCAGGTACCCCAGTAGGTCAGCAATTTAGATGGCCTCAGCTGGGCTGCTCTTCTTCTGATCTCACCCAGGGTTACTCATGGTGACAAGAATAATGGCTCTTCATGGGACTAAAAAGGCCCTCTCTCACCAAGTCACCCCAACTCCACATGGTATGGTCTAAAATCTAAAAAGTTGTGCTTACTTTGCAGCACATAAACCAAGACCTAAAATGTTAGCTGGACCTTTAAGGGGCCCATTTCATTAAGCTGTCTGCTTCTTCTCATGGTCACGTGCAACTCCTTTGCAATAACACAATCTGTTGGTTTTAGGCAACACTGTATGGGATACCATGTCAATGGATGACCATTTTGTAAACTCTTGAATGGTAGTCCTGCTGGGGGACCTGTGGGTAGGAAAGGCAAACTCATGACTAGAGTATGAATCAGTCCTGGAAAGAATGAATTGCTGCCCCACAGTCACACCCACCCCATATGGAAGAGATCCAAAGTAATCATTTTGCTCAAGTGACTGGCTGATCTCCTTTGAGAAATGGTGCCATGCTTCGACTCAGTGTTGGTTTCTGCAGGTGGTGGGTTGGGCCAGTAGCAGCTAATTGAGCCTTAGCAAGAGGGAACCCATGTTGGACCTGAAGAATGAGCCTGGCTTCCATTGACAGGATCCCTTCTTGTGGAGCAAGCCTACGAGAAGCCTTGTTGGTGATGGACTACTTGGCCTGCCGGTAATCTGGATTTGGGGGGTGCCTGCTGTTTATAGGCATTTTCTGGGACCTTGAAGCTGATGGGATGTTATAGTCCTCTTGTGAGAGGATGAGGTCGCATGCAAGGCTAGGCTGGAGTGCAACCAATCCCTCTGGTAGAAAGGCAGGTCTCTGGTTCTAGTTAGCTTTTTGTCTGCAAACCAGCATCATAATTTCTTGGAATCACTTTCAGACAAGTGTACTCTTTGTACTAAAATACTCTCTTTAAATTATGTTAATGTTCACTTTAGACCCCTTGATTGATTTTTACCTTGTGATTTGGTGATTTTCGGTGGGAAAGAGGTTCCTCACAACCTAAATTGTTCCCTCTGTTCTAACTCATCATTTTGCTTCCCTCCTAACCTTCAATTTAGCCCTTGTCCCTATACTGGCAAGTACCCTAAGTAATGAGCATGTCAAAGTGCCTTCTGAGCTTGCTGAAAGATGTAAAGGCAGCCAGTTCTCATTGTCCTTATCCTAACCACCAGGAACAATAAGATTTAGCCCTCTTATACCAAGATATATAAAGAAGAAAAATAAAAGTATGAATTAAGTGCAAAGGACCAAGGAGATAAAGACGCCCGTTGCCCAGCACCAGCACCCTTTCACCACCACCACCAACCCCCGCTCCCCTTTCAGGGCAGGGCACACTCACTGTCTCATGTTTCAGCATTCTCTGAGTTGGGAGTTGTGATCTGGTGATGGATAATGGGATAGTGCTCTTTCTGGAACATGACTCATCTATACTCACCAGCACTCTTTTTAGAACAAGCCAGGGAAATAGGATTGGTCTCAGGCCATCACCTGAACTGGAAGGATACAGGACACCAATCTCAGCAACTCCAGCTGCTGACCGGGATCGACCCTTTCACATCCCTCCCTTTCCTTGCTAGCCCACATTCCTAACCACCAATGCCCCCATCCAGTGGTCACCTCCCCGCTGGTTCATCTCTACCAAGGCTACTGTCATCTCAGGAATGGAAACCTCTCTCTCTTAATATAGCATAATCAAAATTGGTTATATCTTTTTTCTTATCTTTTTCTTGGTTAAAGTCAAGGATTAAGAATCAAAATAAAAACATTTAGGGTTCCAGTTTTCCTGACTAGTACAAAATAATCTCTAATCCCTTTTCCCCCAAAAAAGTACATTTCAAATAGAAAACATTCTCAGTATCTACTTCTAAATAAACTCACTGCAACTCTCACTGTATCTTTCCTTAATGCTACATAAGCTCAGCAATGCTCTGAGGGACTCCTAATGCACAGGCTGCCACTTGCCCACCTTCCTCAGCTCTCAAGTTGAGAGAATCATAATAGAGTAATTTTTAAAAATCTCTTCTCTAGGGATGCCTGGCTGGCTCAATCAGTGCAGCATGCATCTTCATCTCAGGGATTGTAAGTTTGAGCCCTGTGTTAGGCAGAGAGGTTAGTTTTTAAAAAAAAAGTTTAGGGGTACCTGGGTGGCTCAGTCGGTTCATTGTCTGCCTTTGATTCAAGTCATGACCTTGGAGTCCTAGGATCAAATCCCATATCAGGCTCCCTGCTCCGTGGGAAACCTGCTTCTCCTTCTCCCTCTGCCTGACACCGCCCCCACCCCCCAGCTCATGCTCTCTCTCTGTCAAATAAATGAATAAATAAAGTATTTTTTAAAAGTTTAAAATAAGTACAGGGGCGCCTGGGTGGTTCAGTGGGTTGAAGCTTCTGCCTTTGGCTCAGGTCATGATCCCAGAGTCCTGGGATCGAGCCCCACATCGGGCTCTCTGCTAGGCGGGGAGTCTGCTTCCCCCTTTCTCTCTTTGCCTGCTGCTCTGCCTACTTGTGATCTCTGTCTGTCAAATAAATAAATAAAATATTTTTTTATAAAAGTTTAAAATAAGTACATAAATAAATAAAAATCTCTTCTGTAATGAGCCAGCTATGTAGATTTGCACAGACACAGTGGGTGGGTAACAGTGCTTGGGGAAGACAAGAGAGGTAAACACCATTTTTGGTTAGGCAAGTAGAGGAGAATGAGCGGGCAGGAGAATTAGGAGAAGTTCTTATGGAGTGACCTTACTGAGATTACAGCATTGGTGGAGAGCATTTGTCTCTGAGGTAGTCCACTGAGATCCCCTGCTCAGAGCATTGCACCTACCCCAAGTGACTGGAGCTATTGATTCCTGACAGGTGACATCTATGTAACTCACTGGGAATTGCCTTTGCTTCAGGCATCTGCCTCACAAAGGTTATGCACTTTCCTTGCAGGTGACCCACAGCCAATGACTGACTGAGGAGGAAATACAAAGACTTGGCAACCTTTCATTAATTTGGGATACTCTGAAGGACCATTCCTGCCTCAGAGCTCCTTGTGACTGACATAGGCTGAAGTCTTGGTTGCATTGTCATCATGGGTCAGTGTTTCCTTCTGTCCCATTTTGTTTTCCTTCCTTACTGGTGTATTTCCCATGAGAATTTCTCAATAAACCTCCTGTACTCAGTTATTCACCTCAAAATGTCTTTCCAGAGAAGCCCATCTAAGCCCTCCGTATAGTAAATGAATGTATATCCCACTGAGTTGTTTTATTGTCTAGCATTTACCAACCCTGCTAGTAATCATCCCAGATTTCCCTTGGTGAGGGATGGAAGAGACTACCCCCCTTTTTTAGTTTATGTGCCTCTGATGAAGTTCCTCTAACACCAGCTCCCAAGGTGATCACATTACTCAGTTCTGGCTAATCAGAGTCGCATAATCCTTAAGCCACAGTAATTGGTTCAGGGATGGGCATGTGACTCAGGCAGAAAATCTCAGATGCAATAAGACTTTTGTGAGACATCCTGGGAAAACATTCTCACTTTTTCTAGAGAATGGAAGATCTGGAGTTACAGTAGCCATCTCGTGACTACAGAGGGAACTTGTCTAAAGAATGGTAACAACCCAGGGCACCTGAGTGGCTCAGTCATTAAGTGTCTGCCTTCAGCTCAGATCATGACCCCAGGGTCCTGGGATAGAGCCCTGCATTGGGCTCCCTGCTTCTCCCGCTCGGGCTCCCCTTCTTGTGTGCTCTCTCTCTGTGTCAGTCAAATAAATAAATAAATTCTTTAAAAAAAAAAGAAGAACCATAAAAACCCCAAGGAAAGGAAATGAGAAATGAAGAGCACACGTGAGAGAAAAGGAAACTAGATTTGGGGATATCATTTGAACTCCTGTATCATACAGTACTTAAAGCCAGCACAGGGGGCCTGGGTGGCTCACTAGGCTGAGCATCTGACTCTTGATATTGACTTAGTTCATGATCTCAGAGTCATGGCATTGGGTTCTATGTTCAGCATGGAGTCTGCATGAGATTCTGTATCTCTGTCTACCTCTGCCATCCCCCTGCTCATACTCGCTTGCTCTCTAAATAAATAAATAAATAAATAAATAAATAGAATCTTTAAAATAATTTTAGGGGCACCTGGGTGGCTCAGTGCGGTAAAGCCTCTGCCTTCGGCTCAGGTCATGATCCCAGGGTCCTGGGATCGAGCCCTGCATCAGGCTCTCTGCTCAGCAGGGCACCTGCTTCCTCCTCTCTCTCTCTCTGCCTGCCTCTCTGCCTACTTGTGATCTCGGTCTGTCAGATAAATAAATAAAAATCTTTAAAAATAAATAAATAAAATAAAATAATTTTAAAAATTAAAAAAAAGCCCTGTCTCCTATACCATTCAGTTACATGAACTAATACCTTTTCTTTTCTGCATAAGCCTGTTTAAGGTAAATTTTCTATTGCTTGCAAACAAAAGATTCTAAACTGACATACCATAAGTGAATGAGTATGAGAAATGAATAGTTGGGGGATGCCTGGGTGGCTCAGTGGGTTAAAAAGCTCTGCCTTTGGCTCAGGTCACGATCCCAGGGTCCTGAGATGGAGCCCCACAGTGGGCTCTCTGCTCAGCAGGGAGCCTGCTTCCCTTCCTCTCTCTTTGCCTATTTGTGATCTCTGTCTGTCAAATAAATAAATAAAATCTTAAAAAAAGAAGGAAATGAATAGTTGGAACACTCAAGACTATGACTCAGATGGGGAAGGCAAATTAACCAAAAATATTTATATTCTGTGTAGATAAAATGAATCCTATCTTTTCTTAGAACTTTCAGGTTTCAACATTTAACTTCTTAAGACCTAAGTGCTCCAAAAGCATCTGTTAAATTAAATATAGTTCTACAAGAGGAAACAGACCTGGAGTACCAAGGTGGCACAGTGAGTTTGGACAGAGACAAGATTTAAACCCCTCCTCACCAAATGTTAATGATTTATGGATTAATACAGTTTATAAAATATGGTAACCGAGAATCTTCTTTGCTCTTGTGAGGACAAGGCCAACCCCACAAGACAGCTAAACAATGGCTTCTGGATGGTCTTGAGGACTTTCTGAAGCAAAGAATTTCCTCTTCATAATAAATATGTGTAGGGAAGGAATAATTTTATTCTACTTATCAAGCTTCTTCTAGCTGGCCCAAGAATTAAATTGACATAACAGAGTAATAGGGGGGAAAATGAACTTTAATTACATGTCCATGGAGGACCAATAATAAAATTGAGACCTCAAAAGAATGACTAAGGCAGGGAGTTTTCATACCTTTTTTTAAAGGGTTTGTTTATTTAAGTACTTGCTATACCTGATGTAGGACTCGAACTCAGAACCCGGAGATCAAGAATCACAAAATCTCCCAACTGAGCCAGCTAGACGCCCCAGTTTTCATGCTTTTTAAATAAAGAAACAATCAATTTGGGAGAAATTGACCAGACAAAGAAAACATATGTTTGGGAGTTTCAGTTAATAAGGAATTTTCAACAGGTTTTGGGCTGGGGTAGAAGATTAGTGGAAGTAACCGAGTTTCTTTAGACAGTCTTCTTGGCTCTGAATTCCCTGTCTCCGGTGATAAGGGTGTTGCTTTACCTCCTGGTACAGGAAGGGTATCTGTCACATCAGAGATTTACTTTCTGTTGTCTGGCAACAAAAGTCAGGGTGTTCTTACACTGGCTGTTTCTCAAGTAACTTTATTTTTATTTATTTCTTTATTTTTTTAAAGATTTTATTTATTTATTTGACAGAAAGAAAGACAGAAAGAGAGGGAATGCAAGCAGGGGGAGTGGGAAAGAGAGAATCAGGCTTCCTGCTGAGCAGGGAGCCCACGACACAGGGCTTGATCCCAGGAACCTGGGTCCATGCTGAAGACAGAGGCTTAACGACTGAGCCTCCCAGGAGCGCCTCAAGTAACTTTAATTCATAGATTTAAAAAAATTGTTTTAAGTAATCTGTATATCCAACGTGGGGCTTGGACTCTGGACCCCAAGATCAAGAGTCACATGTTCTATTGACTGAACCAGAGAGGCGCCATTTAAGTGACTTTGATTCAAAATAATCAACATGCCAAGGGCGCTTGGGTAGCTCAGTGGGTTAAATCCTCTGCCTTTGGGTCAGGTCATGATCCCAGGATCCCGGGGTGGAGCCCCACATCAGGCGGGGAGCCTGCTTCCCCCTCTCTTTCTGTCTGCCTCTATGCCAACTTGTGATCTCTGTCTAACAAATAAATAAAACTAAAAAAAAATCAATATGCCAAAGTGGCATATTTTGGGGCAGACGGCCTTTGGTATCACAGATGGACTAGTACCAAGAAATATTTGACAGATGGAAATTGAAGTTAGAGAATTGCCCAAGGTAATAAGTAACTGGACCAGTCAATATGGGACTTTGAACCTCTCTTCCCAAATGTTAATAACCTATCTGCTAGAAACAGCAAGTGTCATTTACTCATGTATTAGGAATTCATTCATTGTTCAACATATATATATATTGAGTCAGATTCTGAGGATACAGAGACGAATAAGACAAAGTCCTTGGGGGTGCCTGGGTGGCTCAGTGGGTTAGGGCCTCTGCCTTCGGCTCAGGTCATGATCCCAGGGTCCTGGGATCCAGCCCCGCATAGGGCTCTCTGCTCAGCAGGGCGCCTGCTTCCTCCTCTCTCTCTCTCTGCCTGCCTCTCTGCCTACTTGTGATCTCTGTCTGTCAAATAAATAAATAAAATCTTAAAAAAAAAGACAAAGTCCTTGGCTTCAAGGTATTTCTAGTCTATTTGAGAAAAATGTCACATAAACAAATAAGCATAATAGAATGACACAAATGAACCTATAGTTCATACCTTTGATGTTCTAGAAGCTATGGTCTAGAGGAAGTGTTTGGCATAGTGGCAACCGGGAAAAGTTGCAAGAAGGAGACAATTGTCTGGGGAGAGTGTCCCCAAAGAGGTCATGTGTAAAAGTCATAATGAAAATGAGTAAATATATGTTCAGTTATTATAAATGAAATAATAAATATACAAAATTAAAGTTTATCATTATTTCAATTTTACCAGGGTGAAATTAAGTATTGTTTTTGAAAACTTCTTTTCGTATCCAAAAAGGTCCTTTGTTTCTTCTCAAGTCTCCTCCCAATCAGCGAGTAGTGATGTCACAAGAATTCTTTTTAAACTTCTCATTCTGTAATTTTCTGACCAACCATCATGAGTCTAGTGGTGTGGGAGGGACTATCCGGGAGATGCTAAATCAGGGTGCACGGGAGTAGATCCTCGTTAAATTGTGATTTATAATAAGAGATACATATTTGGTCCGTATTTCCATTCCTGGCATAAAGAGCCTAAAATCCTTGGAATTCCCAAGCCCTAAGAGCTATGAAAGTGCCTTTTGTTATTCATAACAAGCTCCTTTCAACCACACCTGAGTTTGTGTTAACAAGGTAACTTTTGGAAAACCCCTAAGGGTAGGAGCTGGTTGCCTGGGGAACCAACCTTGTAATTAAAGGACTGGAACTTTCAGCCCCACCCCCAAACCTCTGGAGAGGAGAAAGGGGCTAGAGGTTGAAATAATCACCAATGGCCAATGATTTAATTAATCATGCCTTTTTAATGAACCCTCCATAAAAAAGCCAAAGGAGAGGACTTAGAGAGCTTCTGGGTTGGTGAACATGTGGGGATGCCATGAGGGGATGGGTTGCAGAGAGGCCATACAAGCTCTGTGCTTCTTCCCCATACCGTGCCCTAGACATATCTTCCCTCTGGCTGTTTCTGAGTTACAGGCTTTTATAATAATCTGGTGATCCGGTAAGTAAACTGTTTCCCTAAATTCTGTGAGTTGCTTTAGCAAATTAATTGAAGCTGAGAACGGGGTGATGAGAACCTCTCATCTCAAGCTGGTTGGTCAGAAGCACAGATAGCTAACTGGGTCTGTGACTGGTGTCTCGAGGGTGGAAGGGGTAGTCCTGCGGGATTGAGCCCAGAACCTGTGGAATCTGCTGCTATTTCCAGGAAGATGGTGTCATTGATTGGAACTTAATCATATGATTACATCTAATTCCACATGCCCAGGAAACAGGTTAGATAGAATGTATTGTGTCAGACAGCTGGTAGACTCCACCACAATAGTGTATGTAAAATCTTTTTGTAGATTTTGCTTAGTTATTATAATAAACATTTTCAATATTTCTTCATAGCCTTTATTATTGTAGATTTTATTATTGTTCAAAAATATTTGCTGCCTGGGATGCATGGGTGGCTCAGTTGGTTAAGCATTTGTCTTTGGCTCAGGTCATAGTCTCAGGGTCCTGGGATTGAGTCCCTCATGGGCTCCTTGCTTGGTGGAGAGTCTGCTTCTCCCTCTGCCTGCTGCTCCCTTTCCTTGTGCTCTCTCTCTCTCACTCTTGCTCTCTCTGACAAATAAATAAACAAAATCTTTCAAAAAAATATTCGCTGCCCCTTTTCTAGGGAACTCTTTGTACAGAGCCACTTCCTGGTGGGCCTCCCTGTAACAGCAGTTTTCTGCATCCCTGAGAGAAGCTTGGTCATATGACTTGCTTTGGCCAGTGGAATTTGAGCAGAAATGACATAACCCACATCTGACCTTAAGCTTTAAGAGCCATTACATTAACTTGTCTTGCTTTTTTTCTACCGCCTTGACCCCAACACAAGCTGATCCTTCCAGTTGGGACCTGGGATGAAAAAGAGCTGCAGTGAACTGAGTGACAAACCTGAGATAAATCAGGGATTTGGGGATCATCCGTTACTGGGGGATAATTGAGCAAAAGCTGACTGATGCAATGATCATAATCCACTGGGTTATAGATTCTGATTTTTTAGTCCATTTTTCTTTTTTTTTAAAGATTTCTTTTTTTTTTAAAGATTTTATTTATTTATTTGACAGAGAGAGATCATAAGTAGGCAGAGAGGCAGGCAGAGAGAGTGAGAGGGAAGCAGGATCCCTGCTGAGCAGAGTCCGATGCGGGACTTGATCCCAGGACCCCAAGATCATGACCTGAGCCGAAGGCAGCGGCTTAAACCACTGAGCCACCCAGGCGCCCCTAGTCCATTTTTCTAATCTTGAACATTTAGATGGTTTCCAATGTTCTGCCATTATAAATCATGCTACAATAGGCATCTTTGTGCACATTTTTGTTATTGTTTCTAATAAATTCTTTCTTTAAGCTACATTTTCAAGGATAGAAAACTGGGTCAGCATGAACGATCATCAGGATTCCTCTTATTCTGGGAAGCCTGGGTGGCTCAGTTGGTGCTGCCTTGGGCTCAGGTTGTGATCCTGGGGTCCTGGGATCGAGTCCCACATCAGGCTCCTTGCTCAGTGGGGAGCCTGCTTCTCCCTCTGCCTCTTGCTCATGTTCTCTTTCTCTCTCTCTCTCTCTGACAAATAAATAAAATCTTTAAAAAAATAATAAAAAGATTTGCTCTTATTCCCAAAAGGGTGTTTGTCTGTAGTTAAGTCAGGTTCCAGCAAAACCCCACAAAACCCACTTTAGTACCCTTAACAGAGGGAAAATAAAACAGGAAATTGACTTTTTAATAATGGAGAAGCTGAAAAGTCAATGGTGAATTAACTCAAAGATTGGCAATAGTAGAAAGATGCCGCCACCACGAGGGATGGAGGGACACTTGGATGAGGTAGTATTACCAAAGCTCAGGGGTGCCTGGGTTGCTCAGTCAGTTAAGCGTTGGGATCCCAGGGTCCTGGGGTCAAGCCCTGCATGGGGCTCCCTGCTCAGTGGGGAGTCTGCTTCTCTCTCACACTCTCCCTCTGCCCATTCATGCTCTCTCTGGCTCCCTCTCACTCTCAAATAAATAAAAAAATCTTTAAAAAATTACCATAGCTCAGAAACCAGGGCCATCTGAAGAGAACTAGAACCACAGCTAGGTAGGCATGGTCAGAACTGTACATTATTATTATTTTTGGCAGGAAGTCTGCTTCTCCCTCTGCCTGTACATTATTTCTCATTTTACATTTCATATTGCTTGAAGCTACGGAAGTAATCATTCCGACACAAAAGTGAAAAATACTCCATTCTACTTTCTAGAACTAGATTATGATACGTAATTGCCTATGAATAAGTTAATAAGTTTGGCTGTGTATAACAGATAAGTAAAATCTCTTCTGTAAAAGTCTAGGCTAGTATGGTGCTTTCTAGTGTCAGGAAACCAGATTCCTTCTATCTTGTTCTGCCATCTACAGAATGCTGGCACAGTCTCCTGACCCCAGAGGGCTCTCTACCACCTTCATACTCCAGCTAATGGGAAGTGGGAGAGGGGAAGATCCACGCCTTCCCTTTAAGGGCACCACCTGAAAGTTACCTACCGCATGCCCTCTCACATCCCATTGGCTAGGTTTCATGACCACATCTAATTACAAGGAAGACTGTCAATGAAGTTCTTATTTTAGGGAGCTACACACTCAGCTCAAAATTCTATTATGACACAAGGGGAAAGCAAATTTGGGGGGAAACTCTCGGCCCCTGTCGTTCTGATTTTCTGGACACACAAACATCTCTGTGTACCCTTCTTCCCACACACCAGAGCACACGCACTGCTAAGGGAGAGAACTCCCCCGTACAATCCCATTGCTATCGAAGGGGAGAAGATTATGCCATCCTAAAAGAGGCCTCTTTGTCACACTGATCATCTTGAGAGCTAGTTATTTTTAAGAAACTGCAGATAACTGGAGAAGCTCTGAAAACTAGTAGAGGTTACTCTTTTGTAAGGGACGTTTACCTTTCGGGGCAGTTGGGCAGCTCAGTAGGTTAAGCAGCTGCTTTTGGCTCAGGTCAGGATCTCAGGGTCCTGGGATTGAACCTGCGTCTGGCTCCCGGCTGGGGGGAGAGTCTGCTTCTCCCACGCCCACTGCACCGGCACCACTCCCTCCAGCTCGTGCTCTCTCTCTCAAATAAAGAAAATCTTTTTTAAAAAGGAGAGAGAGAGAGAGAGACATTTACCTTTATAAGGGAAATCTCTGTAGGCATGGATCCTTCTGTCCCAGGAAGAGGAGGATGACTAAAACCAGAAACTTGTGGGTGCCTGGGTGGCTCAGATGGTTAAGTGTTTCCTTTGGTTCAGGTCATGATCCCAGAGTCCTGGGATCGAGTCCCGTTTTGGGCTCCCTGCTCTACGAGCCTCTCCCTCTGCCCCTCTCTTCACCTCTCCCTCTGCTTGTTGTCTCTCTCGAATAAATAAAGAAAAAATCTTTAGGAAAATAAAATAAATTCAGAAACTCTTAGCAGTGGTGAAGGGGAAGACTTCAGTCTGCCTAACAACCTTACCCGCGTTTACTGTGCTTTTTCCGGTCTCCTCCCATAAATGGCATCCCCTCTCCCCCAATGTCTTTCTTTTATTTTTGTCTGAAGGTATTTAAGCACGTGGTTTGGGCCATTTCAGGGAGTTACTCAGTCTTCCTGGGTCTCTCCCATGTGTACAGGAAGTACACGTTATTAAACTTATGTTTGTTTTTCTCCCATTAATCTCTCTTTTATTACAGTGGGGGTCTCAGCCAAGAACTGAGAGGAGTAGAGAGAGAATGATTTTTCCCTCCCCACACTTGGCGTACGTTTCAAAATTCAGGATCTCTGAGGGATGTGTGATCCCCTGTGTGAGGTTCAAATTGTATCTTCTTGTGATCCTGCAATATGTAAGAAGACAAGTGATGTGTGCCATCCACAGCATCACGGTAGAGCAGGTGCAGGGTGACAGTAGAAAAGGTGCTACTGGAAAGACCAAATGTGCCAACACTTGGCTGCTGGCCGTTCTTGGGGATTATGGATGGAGACCAACTGGCTTGGAAACGCAAAAGCTCCATGCTCTAGCACTGGGTCACATTCCTTAGTTAGCTCATCTGATAGCCCTTAGCTCTGCTCCCTTCAAGAAAACCCTTGTCCATGTCCTCTCTGGCTCTCCAGAAGGTTCATTTCCATTGATTGTTTATGGCCACATTCGCAGTGGGCCTCTCTTGGGGATGGGTTCGCTTTCACCATCCGTCCTTTGCTGAGCAGTTTGAGGGCCCTGAAACTGCCCGAAGGTGGAGGGGAACAGAATTTGCCACCCCCAAACGTGCCTCTGCGGCATAAGGATTATTTGGGGCCAGGTATTTTCAAACTACTGCAGGCCCGGAAGAACACCAAGTAGGAGTTACACTTTTGTGAGAGACCTTTAGACGCCTACGGGAATCAGGATTTCTAAGGGTGGCTCCCTCCTCGTTCCAGGAAGAGGTGGTTGACTCCGTATCTCTACAAACTGTCGTCCCCGGGAGAAAGCAGGGATTTAAGTATGCATAACGGCTACACCCTTGTTTACGGAGCCTGGTCTGATAGCCTCCCAGAACAGACTCCCCACCCCCAACATATTTTGTCTTTTGCTGAAGCTGGTATTTAAAGAGATGGCTGCAGCCATTTCGGGGAGTTACTCACTTTTCCTGGGTCTCTGCCATGTATACAGGAGGTATGTATGTCATTAAACTTGTTTGTCTCTCCTATTAATCTGGGTTTTATTATAGGGGGAGGGGGATCTCAGCCAAGAACCTCAAAGGATAAAGGGAAAAATTATTTTTCCTTTCCTGTGCAGGAGCTCATCATCACAGGCATTTGCAAACCAGCCTTTTGGTTTCTTTGGCTTTCAGATTCTCTCTGACATTTAATAGACTTCTGGTCTGTGTGCTGCTTGTCAATTACATATAGAAGAAACCATCCCAGGGGGTCAGCCTCAGGGCAGTAAGAATCTGTCTTGGCCCTGAACTCCTCTGGAGGAAGGAGGCAGAAAGCAGCAGGGCCTAGGGGTTGAAGGGCTCACAGGCTTCGGGAACTTGACCGAGATAGTGCAATTGCCTAAGACTCTGTCCCGTTCCCAGCACCCCTGCGTGCCCTCCTGCCGCCGCCCTAGTTCCACAGAAGCTGGGCAGCTAGTGGGGGCGATTTGCCCCCTCCACCCCCGGCGTCTGACTAGCTCTGGCTGGGGTCCATCCCTCTATAGGGTGTCGCTAGAAGCAGCAAAATGCAGCAGACAGTGTTCAACATTATAAATGTTTCTTTTTTACCCCAGTGCTATTGCGGCCATGAGCTGCTTTCCAAGATCTTGCTGACCTTTGTTAATGCTGTGCCTAGCTGAAATTTCTACTTCCTTAGAAGAAAGAGAAAATGGATGTTGGGACAACTAGCACTGGCTGCCACAAATGCCTATTGATTCAGACAGGTTCTTAATTCCGCTTCAAAACGTGAGTCAGCAACTTGTAGGAGACGTGGGGCCAGCGAAATAGAAACCTGGCTCCCTCAGATAGTCAGATTGTGTAGTGTCCTAGGGCTTACCAGGAGAAAGGAAACCAAGACAGCCCCAGCCCTCCCTGCCCCCAAAAGTTGCAGCTAAACTTTTGCTAGTTTTGATACATTGGATGTAAGTGCTCAAAGATGATGTTTTAACTAGCAATAAGGGTGATTTCCTGGGCTCTGTCAAAAACTTTGAAAATCTGGTAAAACAGCTACGCAGTGACTTTAGAAACTCAAGCTGAGAAAACCCATGTACTGTTAGAATTTTTCAGTTAGGTTGTTAGGTTAAGTTACTTCTGCAATTCTTTTATTCTCTTTTCGATACATTGAACGTGGATCTGTAACTTGTAATATAGTCTAAATACTTCATGATGTTTCCTCCCTTCTTGCAATGTAAAATAAACCTTTATAGAGAATGAAAAATGAATGATTGTCACAAAGAGATTTTTCTTCCTTCTCCCAGCATGTTCATTTTCTTTATATGTCATTTTCTCAATGTTCATTTCATGTAATAAATGTACTCCAGATTCCTTCATCTCTAGCACTATAATAGCTTTGTTAGTTTGCACTGTCAAAATACAAATTAAATACCAATTTTATTTGAGAATGGATTTGACGACCATTCTAAACAGAAGTTCTGGAACAAGGTCAAGAGACTTGGAGAAGTTTATATCATTATAGTTACTTATATTGGTGTGAAATGTAAGGGACTTTGATGTATTTTGTTCACTGCCGTATGGCTGATACCTAGACCAGTAGTTGGTGGACACTCAATAAATATTGGGTTAATAAATTAATGGATTTTTCTTTTTCATCATCCTAAAATACATTGGAAGATATTTAACCAAAGTCATTGGAATAGAGTTGGGTCTTTTCGATTCCTTACAAGGAGAAGGCATGGTGGGGCTATATAATTCCGACTACTAAAATTGATGAAAGCATTCAGACTGGGTGAGAAGATACTTAACCTCAATTTGATGTCTCTAAATATTCATATCAGGAGCGAGGAGGAGGGGCACAAATTGTGTCCCGTGGGAACACGATTATGTGATACAGTGTCTCAGATGTGTGTCTCTGGCGGGAGATAATGTCTGAGAAGACACCCAGATGATTGCCAACATAATATTGGAATAAATATTTTCAAGTGTTCTCCAGATAGTCTTCTGGTCTCACAAGAAATTTGAGAGTGGTTTCTATTACTCTTCTCATTTTATAAATGTAGAAATTGAGCTTCCAAGATAGAACCTGTCCAAAGTCCCACAACCAATGATTGGAAGAGCCCAGGCTTCAAGGTCACATTGGATAAAAAGTCCGGCTTTTGTTCTATTGGCATTCAGCTGCTATGCTGTTCTTTGTCTGCCCTTCACCCCCTTCTGCAGCATATCTCCCTTTTTGTTACAGACTTTGTACTAATGCTGTAATGTCATGAGCCCTGAGTTAATAAAGGCTTCTTTTCTCTTCTAGTGTCCAAAACCATGCATAATATTTGCTGGGTCTTCAAGGAAGAGATAAAGATGACTGGAACCAAAGTCCCAGAATTCTCCACAAGCAACTTGCCATATTGCAGATTTCTGGGAGAGCTATTTTAGTAGGAACTCTACTATGGACTGAAGATTTGTGCCCTCTCCCCGTTTATATGTTGAAGCCCTAATGGGATGGTATTTGGAGAGGGCTTTGAGAGGAGGTTGGGTTAGACAAGGTCCTGAGAGTAGGGTCCTCATGATGGGATTTGTGCTTTATAAGGGCAAGAAGAAAGATCTCTCTTGATTTCTATGCCCTTGCCCCAAGGAAGGGCCAGGGGAGGACATAGAATTTGGCCATCTGCGATCCAATAGGTTCCTCTCACCAGGAGCTGAGTTGGCTGGCACCTTGATCTTGGACTTCCCACCAAAATAGTGAGCAAATAAATTTCTGCTGTTCAAGTCACCCGGCCCATCCCATTTTTTTTTTTTTTTCTTATAGCAGCCCAAGCAGACTAATATACACTCTGTGTTTCTTTGGCCCCCAAACCTCTGTGTGGAGATCTTGGCTTAGGTGAGGCAAATTACATCACTAATGTTGAATGAGCACTGTTTTTGCCTAGACTAGAAACTGGCCTCAAGGGTCTTTCCCATGTGTTCTTAAACAAATTATTTTGAAAGATTTATTCATTTTTTTTATTTGAAAAAGAAAGAGAGCATAAGCAGGGAGAGTGGGAGAGGGAGGAACAGGCTCCCCCACTCAGCGGGGAGCCCAATGCCAGGCTCCATCCCATGACTCTGGGGTCATGACATGAGTGGAAAGCAGCTGCTTAACCAACTGAGCCAACCAGGCGCCCCTCCCCCCAGTCCCCACAGGTGCTCTTTCTCCTGAGCCTGAATCTAGTTTCTGCTCAGGCTTCTAAGGTGATGGAAGTGGGGATGTGGACCTTCTTTCTAGCTGAAAGGGCAGTGAGAATAGGAAGGGATGTGGCCCGTTTGTCATTATGAGTTACCGAAAGAGGCCAAGAATAAGAATCTCAAAAAAGAGCATCTCTGTCGAGAATCTCTATACGTGGCTTATATAGTCTTTTAACTTCCCAGCTAATCCTGGAACCAAGTCTTTGAATTCAGACTTTTCTTCTTTTGTGATACAGGTTTTTAGTGCAATAACTTTCCCTCTAAGCACTGTTTTAGGTGCACCTTGCAAATTCTAATGTGTCATGTTTCATTTTCATACAGTTAAAAATACTTCCTAATTTTTCTAGATTCCTTCTTTGTCCAGGAATTAAAGTTCCATCATTTGGGAATTTTCCAGAAATCTTTGTTTGATTTCTAATTCCGTTGTGATCCTGTAATACACTTTGCCTAATTTGAATCCTTTTTAATTTATTGAGACTTGCATTATGGCCTACACTATGATTTATATTGCTAGATATTCCACGTGTATTTGAAAAGATTGCATATTCTGCTCTTGGTGGATCGAATATTTTATAGATGTTAATTGGGTCTTGTGAACTGATAAGTGCTTACCTCTCCATATACTTGCTGGTTTCGGTTTACTTGTTCTGTTAGTTACTAAGAGGGGAATATTTAAGTATCTGACTGATTATGGTACTCAACTTTTCAGTTCTATCAGTTTTTGCTTATTTTTTAAAAAAGATTTATCCATTTATTTATTTTAGAGAGAGAGCAGGAGCACATGGACAGGCAGAGGGACAGAGAGAATCCTGAGTAGACCCCTGCTGAGCACGGAGCCAGAGTCAGGGCTCCATCCCAGGACCCTGAGATCATGACCTGAGACAGAATCAAGAGCTGGACGCTTAACTGACTGAGCCATGCAGGTGTCCCTGCTTGAGGTATTTTATTTATTTTTTTCAATATTTTAGTTATTTATTTGACAGACAGAGGTCACAAATAGGCAGAGAGGCAGGCAGAGAGAGAGAGAGGGAAGCAGGCTCCCTGCTGAGCAGAGAGCCAGATGCAGGGCTTGATCCCAGGATGCTGAGATCATGACCTGAGCAGAAGGCTCAGGCTTTAACCCACTGAGCCACCTAGGCGCCTCTGCTTGAGGCATTTTGAAGTTGTGTTAATAAGTTCATAAATATTTATGATTTATATATTATTGATGAATGGACTGCTTTATCATTAGGAAATGACCCTCTTTATCCCTGGTTTTATTTTTTGCTCTGAAATCTAATTTGATACGAATGTGACCACTCCAGCTTTATTTTGATTATTGGCACAGTATATTGTTCCCCATGCTTTCACTTTTAGCCTGTATGCATTTTTTTTAAAAGACTTACTTATTTTAGGGATGCCTGGGTGGGTCAGTGGGTTAAATCCTCTGCCTTCGGCTCAGGTCGTGATTCCCAGGGTCCTGGGATTGAGCCCCATGTCGGGCTCTCTGCTCGGTGGGGAGCCTGCTTCCCCGTCTCTCTCTCTGCCTGCTTCTCTGCCTACTTGTGATCTCTGTCTGTCAAATAAATAAATAAATAAATCTTAAAAAAAAAGACTTATTTTAGAGAGGGGGTTAGGGGCAGAGGGAGAGGAAGAGGTAGAAGTTCTATACATGTTTATACTTAATAAAATTAGTGTGTGAGTGTGTTGATACGTGTATGTATTTCATAAATAAAGGTATGTTTATATATTGGAGACTGTGATAGAAAATCTTACTACTGATGGGGTAGACAATCAAAAAAAAGCCCAGGGAAAAAAAAGCATAGAAACAGTGACTTTAAGGGCATTATGAACAAATGACCAATCCTCCTTCCACGAGAACAGAAACAGAACTGGAGGGAGCAACAGGGCCTAGACATCACACAGCTCTAGTTGACCAGGTCTCCTTGGATCATGTATGTGAATGGTGTGCCCCACAATGGTGTAACGCTATGGCTTTTGCTAGAGAAGTATTAGAGTCACATGTGGAAAAGGCTGAGAGGCATCTCTTCCCAGGTGGACACAAGGAGAAGTGAACTGTTAATACACATCATTGCCCAGGTGTGTGAGGAAAAATACTTCTGCCTCTGTTTCTTCTGCATTCTTGGCTGAGGAGCCACCTCCTGCCCAAATAAAAGACAGAGTAATGGGAGAAAAAGAGAAGTTTAATAACATACATATCTCCTGTATACATGGGAGAGACCCAGGAAAACTGAGTGACTCTCCCAAATTATCTAAGCTACCACTTTAAATACCATCTCCAACTGAAAACAAAAAAGATGAGACTCCTGGCTGGCTCAGTAGGTAAACATGTGACTCTTGATCTTGGGGTCATGAGTTCAAGCCCCATGTTGAGGGGTAGAGTTTACTTAAAAAAGAAAAGATGTTGGAGCACAGAGTCAGTTATGGGAGGTTACCAGGAAAGCACAATAAACAAGGTTATGTTTGTAGGGCAGCTTCTGGGTTCCCTGGCTGGTTCTGTGGGTGGAACTTGGAACATGTGACTCTTGATCTTGGGGGGGGTGGAGTTTGATAGCCCCATGTTGGGTATAGAGATCACTTCAAAATAAAATCTTTAAAAACAAAACAAAAAAACAAAAGGGCAACTTCTCTGTTTTTAGAGCTTTCTCTTGTGTCTTAAGCCTCTCAAAAATAATCAGCCCAAAATAATCAATCTGCCAAAGAGGCTTATTCTGGGATGGCAAATTCTGTTCTCCTTCACCAGTGAAGTCCAGAAAGATGTCCAGTGAAGGGAAATGTGTATGGTGGGTGAGGGAATTAGATAGAAAAGATCCAAAAACCTGCCCAGGGGTCCCTTTTAGGGCTGTAGCTGAATAGTAAGCTGTGCATGTGCGGAGTTTAAACACATAGTGTGCCCAAAAGTCATGAAGGCAAAAGTTCAGAGTACTGCCTCTGAAAAGGAGATACTTTATAAAAGCTAATACTTAAAAAACTTGCTATTCAAATAGTTTACTTTGGTAAACAAGTACATTTTACTGAAGAATACTGGTAATCACCCCTGTTAAAAGGATAGTTTTAGAGCCACCTGGCTGGCTCAGTTAGTAGAGCATAATTCTTGATCTTGGGGTCATGAATTCGAGGCCCATATTGGGTGTAGAGATTACCTCAAAAAAGAAAGTAGTTTTAAAAGACTAAACGTGTATGTGGATTGTCTAAAGACCACCTCACTCAGTATCAGGCTTCTTGAATTTAATTTGTAAACTTCCAAAGGTAATCTAAAGCCCGATACTTTCCAGATTGTGGATTGAAGGTGCAGATTTTCCCTCAGCTCTTGTGAGGAAGTCCTGAATTAATATCCCTGACATGAGATTGCTCTATCCAAAGCAATTTTGGAGGGAACATTAAGTGTTTTTAATCAGAGTTGCGTGAGAGCCCATTTAATCACTATGTAATGGAAGACATTAAAGGAACAACATTTTGTTTAAGGGACTTATTGACTGAGAGAAGTTCATTTAAACTGGGTCTTCTCTTCTCTGGCTTCCCATTTTGGACATGTCCAACCAAGATTGAATTCAGTATTTCTCTTAGGTAGCTATGCTGCTCAATAATACTCCTACCATCCACCCCCCTCCCAAGCATCTTCAGGCTTCATCCTATAAATGGAAATTAACATATTTTGAGTTTTGTCCTTGCATGTACAGTTGTCTCTGACAATTCCCTTTCTGTTTGAGAAAAGCCAGAAGTGGTGCTGTGTATTTTCGGTCATATTCTCCCTGGTATCAAATGTCACAGCTGGGTTCCATGAGGTTTATTTATATTATAATAGCATTTCCTTTAGATCTCAAGGGGCCTCTATCTCTAAAATCACTTGTCTACAGGAACTACAGGGAGAATAACTTGACCTTTTTAAAAGTAAACTTTCCAACCGAATGGCTCCCTCTGGATCTAGGTTCAGAGGGTTCTGTGTGTGTGCGCAGGTGACTTATGCTGTTAGGTTAATGTAGATTCTGACTTTTCAAAGTCTTTGATTTTTCAAATAGAGATCTTTCATTGATTGTGATGAGGAGTAAGCAGTAAGCATTGTATAATTTATGGAGATTATGATGTATGGTCTTCTTCCTCCCATTCCAGAAAGTTAGTCAATTCTTTTTAATTAGTTTAGTTACTTTAGCTAATAATCTCTTCCTCAAATAATGTTATATTGATAGGCAGAAGTAGGGTGACCAACTGACCTTTCCGTACAAAAACCAGGAAAGGGGGTGCGTGGGAGGCTCAGTTGGTTGGGTCCAACTCTTTATCTCGGCTTAGGTCTTGATCTCAGGGTCATAAGTTTAAGTTCTGCATGGGATTCCATGCTCGACGTGCAGCCTACTTGAAACAAACAAAGAAATAAAAAAAATAAATAAACAACCCAGAAAACTCCCAGGCCAGCTGCGATAAGTTGGTTACCCTGGGCAGAAGTGAAACACAAGACAGTTGCCAACCTGGAATTTTTTCTAAACCCTGAGTTCACTGAAGAGAAGTGTCACGGAGGCAAAGGGAAAGTATAATAACAATGTAAACTTTTTTTTACACTTTAATTTCAGCATAGGTGACATATTAGTTTCATGTGTACAATATAGTGATTCAGTAATTCCATACATTGCCCAGGGCTCATCCTGACAAGTGCACTCTTTAATCCCCATGACCTGTACCACCAATTCCCCCACCGCATATCATTGTAAACTTTTTTTTAGAATATTTTGTTTATTTATTTGACAGAGAGAGAGAGATCACAAGTAGGCAGAGAGGCAGGCAGAGAGAGGGGGGGAAGCAGGCTCCCCGCCAAGCCGAGAGCCTGATGCAGGGCTTGATCCCAGGACCCTGGGATTATGACCTGAGCTGAAGACAGAGGCTTTAACCTGCTGAGCCACCCAGGCGCCCCTATATGTTACATTTTAATTAAAAGTTTACAGTGGGGGCGCCTGGGTGGCTCAGTGGGTTAAGTCTCTGCCTTCAGCACAGGTTATGATCTCAGGGTCCTGGGATCGAGCCCCGCATCGGGCTCTCTGCTCGGTGGGGAGCCTGCTTCCCCTCTCTCTCTGCCTGCCTCTCTGCCTACTTGTGATCGCGCTCTCTCTCTGTCAAATAAATAAATAAAATCTTAAAAAAAATGTAACATATATGTAATATCTTAATATCTTAAGTGCATAGCTCTACAAAATTTCACCAAGTACACACACACACACACACACACACACACACACACACACACGTAAGCAGTGTCCAGATCAAAAGAGAGAATATTTTCAGAATCCTAGAACCCTCCTTATGCATCCTTTCAGTAACTACCCCCCTTGAATAACCATGTAAGGCAGGGGGAGTAATTTTCCCTCTACCCTTCTGAGCTCTTGGCTGAGCACAACCTGCATAAAAGACATATTAACAGGAGAAAAAGAGAAGTTTAATAACATGTATACCTCCTGTATACATGGGTATACATGGGAGAGACCAGGAAAACTGAGAACAACTCTAAAATGGCCTAAGCTACCACCTTAAATAGCAGTGTCAGGGGGCGCCTGGGTGGCTCAGTGGGTTAAAGCCTCTGCCTTTGGCTCAGGTCATGATCCCAGGGTCCTGGGATCGAGCCCCGCATCGGCGGGCTCTCTGCTCCGCAGGGAACCTGCTTCCTCCTCTCTCTCTGCCTGCCTCTCTGCCTGGTTGTGATTTCTCTCTGTCAAATTAATAAAATATTTTAAAAAAATAGCAGTGTCAGCTAAAGACAAAAGAAAGATGTTGGCAATGGGGAAAGCCCTGGTATGGAAGGCTATTGGAAAAACACAAATTATTACACAGATTTAAGTCCCTGCCTTCTCCATTGATGAGTTTCTTGCAATTTAGAGTCATCCTTCCTGGTACTGAGAGGGAGACAGGCTTGCAGGTGGTGATTAACCTTCTAAATGTCAGTGTTTCTCACAGGAGAGTATATTCTACTTTGATTTTAGAGCTTCTTTAGTGTCTACTTTTTCTCAAAAATCTGCCACCTCAAAATAGTTGTTTTTCCCTGGCATGTTTTGGGGTGGCATATTCCACTATCTTTAACTATTATCCTTACTTAAAATAATTTACAGGCACCCAGGTGGCTCAGTTGGTTATACATGACTTTTGGTTTCAGCTCAGGTTGTGATCTCGTGGGTGGTGAGATTGATGGAGCCTGGGTTTGGCTCCACGCTCAGTGGGAAATCTGCTTGAACATTCTCTCCCTCTGCCCCTCCCTCCACTCCTCAAAGTCCATTCTGGAATAGGATCTTGGCTTTACTTTTACATATCCCAGAGGCTTCCGAATGCAAAAGAACCCTCAAAGAGAAATGTAAGCCTCTGCTTCAGTGACTTAGACTGTATTTGAAGATTTCAAAAATTTCAGAAACAGTTTTTTAGATAGATCTCATGGTCACTGTACCCACGCTGTCCCTTTTACCAGAAGTCTCTGCAAGGGGAAAGCTCTTCTCAAACAACTGGCCTAACATGGGGGCCTGTCTTTGACATGAGGAGAGATAAGGAGCATAAACTGTCTCAGTTCTAGAGAAAATTAACCTCAGGGGGTGACAACTTTATTCCTGTTCCAATATATATCAGCATGCCCATCTTGAAAGGTTATTCAGTATCAGAAAAGACCAAGGACTTTTTATAAAAAATATTTTATTTATTTATTTGACAGAGATCACAAGCAGGCAGAGAAGCAGGCAGAGAGAGAGAGAGAGGAGGAAGCAGGCTCCCTGCAAGGCAGAGAGCCCAATGCAGGACTCGATCCCAGGACCCTGAGCTGAAGGCAGAGGCTTCAACCCACTGAGCCACCGAGGCACCCCAAGACCAAGGACTTTGAAGTCAAACATCATAGTATCAGAGAGTGATTTTCAAAAGTTAAAAGCACAGTGCTCATACCAGTATAGAATGGATGTATGTCAGAAATTTTATTCAACTCATGAATGAGGGGATCAGTAACATGGTAATTTGGTTCCAAGAGCATTTTTGAGGACTGGAACTATTTATAGTCTGCTAGGAAAGGCAGCTTGAGATAAATTTGCTAAGTTAGAGACAAAACTGATTACTGTCTAAAGGGCAACAAAACTAACTTCGAGGCTGTATTTTCTATTGCACAGAATTATCATATAACTTCAGAGTTTGAGCCCTTATTTAATAGTAAATGGTAGTTACACACAGATATATATCCCCTGGATAATAAAATAATCCTTGAGTATCCTGTCAGCATCCCAAGATGGCTTTGAAAGGACATGCAACTCTACGGGCCAAGGGCAGACCACCCCAAGATGGGCCACTTTAGCATGAAGATTATTCTGAGCTGAAGGCCCTTGGGACCCTGTGGACTCAAGAGAAACTTTTGCCCCTCTCTTAACCACATAGAAGAATCTAAATTGGGGATTTTTCCCAGAATAAGAGTTATTATCAGAGATTAACTTTATCTGAGTGACCCATCTGTATGGCAGGACAAACATCTAATTACCAAACATCTGCTCTTCTTAACTGCCCTGTGAAGTCCATTTCTTTCTTCTGAAGTCCCAGACCCCTGTCCCCTTCTTCTTAGTTCAGGATAACATACATACCTTATTTTGCCTGTCTTTGGAATTTCTATGTCTGTGTGGATTCCCTGTACATACACTATTAAATTTGATTTTCTTCTGTTAATCTGTCTTATGTCAGTTTGATTCTTCTTTTTTTTTTAATTTTATTTATTTACTGGGCACCTGGGTGGCTCAGTTGGTGGAGTGTCTGCCCTCGGCTCAGGTCATGATCTCAGGGTCCTGGGACCAAGCCCCACATCGGGCTCCCTGCTCAGAGGGGAGTCTGCTTCTTCCTCTGCCCCTCCCTCTGCTCATGCTCTCTCCTTCTCCTGCCCTCCCTCCTTCTCTCTCTCTCTAAAAAATCTTTTTTAGAGAGTTTATTTTTATAATAATAAATTTTAAATATAGATTTTAAAGATTTTAAAATTTTAGATTTAAAAGATTTTAAATCTTTTTTAAAGATTTTATTTATTTCAGTGACAGACAGAGAGCGCACAGGCAGGGGAGTGGCTGGAGAGCGAGAAGCAGACTCCTCTCTAAGCAGGGAGCCTGATGTGAGGCTCCATCCCAGGACCCTGGGATCATGACCTGAGCTGAAGGCAGACACTTAATCGACTGAATCACCCAGAAGCCGCCAGTTGGATTATTAGTCCAGCTAGAAGGACCCTTGAAACGGACAGGAATTCTTGCTCCCTGACACAGCTTAATTTCCCCCCTTATTTCTTAAGTTTTAAATAATGTGTCTTAGCAATATCTAAGACACCTAGCTGCACAACGTACTAGCTTTTGAACAATTACCCAAATTCAGTAATATCTATCTTGCTTGATAATTTAATTTTTTTTCTTGACTCCCCAGCTAATGGACACCAAGCAGGAATGACCCATGGGTATGGAGCTTGGTGCCCTTTTTTTTTTGAGAGAAGAAGGTGGGAGGAGGTGGGGGAGGGGAGGGGAGGCGCCTGGGTGGCTCAGTGGGTTAAGCCGCTGTCTTCGGCTCGGGTCATGATCTCAGGGTCCTGGGATCGAGTCCCGCATCAGGTTCTCTGCTCAGCGGGGAGCCTGCTTCCCTCTCTCTCTCTCTGCCTGCCTCTGTCTACTTGTGATCTCTCTCTGTCAAATAAATAAAATAAAAAAATCTTTAAAAAAAAAAGAGAAATAAAATCTTAAGCGGGTTCCCTGCCCAGCACAGAGCCCAACATGGGGCTTGATTTCATGACCCTGAGATCATAACCTGAGCCAAAATCAAGAGTCAGATGCTTAACCGACTGAGCCACCTAGGTGCCCCGGAGTTGGGTGCCTTTTACAAGTATGACTGGGATAGAGACCAGAGGGTAGCAGGGTATGGGCCACGAAATAGACCAAAGCCTGCATCCCTGTATCAGAGGCATGGAAGCCTGGAAGGGAAACCAAGTGAGCTGCCAATCTAAGGAGGAGTCAGAGTTGAAGAAACCCACAATTAGAACCGGGAATGTGTGTCAGCCAAAGGCACACTGAAGTTCGGAGTTCAAAAACTAAAGTGGTGGGAGAAAGGGGACAAGAATGAGCATGAACCTGATTGGGGGAAGGTGGCAGCTTTGGTTCTGTCCAGTTCTGCCAACAGTGTGAGGTGGCCTCCCTTTGGAGATTAGGGTTACTCTGGGGCAATAGATAGGGTAAAGGTTAATGATAATTTGTGCCAGGCACCTTGTTTCCTATCTGCAGAAGCAGGTGCTTAGTGAATGGTGCGATTATCCTTTTTGCCTACTTTGCTGTCAGTGGAGGTTGAAGGTGAGTCAGTTCTCTTTCAAAAGAAGCTACAAGAATAAAAGTCTCTTTGCCTCTGTCGTTAGTAGAGAAAGTATTCGTTTCGCCGGTGAAAATGAGGAGGGGCGTGTGTTGTATTTGGCTGCTCGGCAAACGAGGTGTGCCAGTCGCTGCTTCCTTCAAGAAAGAACTTGCTCGTCCCCCGTGGGGAGTGCGGTGAGCGATCAGCCTCCAGTCGCTGTGCCTTCGGGCCCTGCCTCTGCACAGAGCTGTGGGGCCCTGCTCTCCCCCGGGAGCCCTAGCCAAAGGCTGAGCCTCTCGTGGCCACAAAGGCCTGGTCACTTCTGCTGAACATCGGTGCTCTGGAACGGGCTGTCCTTGCTCAGAGCTCCCTGGCTCCTTTGGAGGCTCCGTCAGATCCGTCCTGTGGTCTGAGGATTTTCTCTGGCCCCGTTCTTTCTCCTCCCTTTTTTTCCACTGGTGTCAGATCTGCAGCACAGTTGGAAGGCTTTCTGTTGGCTCTGCTTCCTCTGCCTTCGTTTCTCCCACGTGTTAAACTCATCCGGGAAACATACTTCACCCTTCGCTCTGCCTCCTCATTTGCCGCCTGGAAAGGGAAAGGTTCTCACGGAGGGCAATGCTCAGGCTGGTGCAAGGGTTTGAGAAGTCTGGAGTCTGGAGGTGGGGGTGGAGGCTGGAGGAGAGGGAGGAGGAGGAGGCTGTGCAGAGGAGAACAATGGAATTGTCTGGTTACTGTTAAGTTCTGTAATACCCTATGGAGAGATAATGAGAAACCAAGGGAAGTCAATATGCCATTGAAGACCAGGTGTGAAGGCCACAAGTCCTCTCTGGTGGTTAACAAACAGGCTCTTATCTTCTGCAGTGGGAGAGCAGAAGAATCTGAAGGCAAAACTCAAGATTAAATAGTCATATTCATGGGCCCTCAAAGCCGGGGTTGAACACTTGACTGAGGCAGACTGTTCCCACAAGACCAGAGCCCTGTATGGGGCAACCTGGGACTCCACTGCGTGAGACGAGGACACGTGGGTGGAGGCCCCTGCCGATTTGGGCTTCCCAGGGTTCAAGAAACCAGATGAGGTACAGGTTGAAGACATCCGTGCTCAGCCCCATGACTGCACACCAAAATGGCACGAAATCTCAGTACTCAGCCCTCCCAGAAAACGAAGGCCTAGGCCAACCAGTCAGCCCTTGCCTGTCCAGCACAAGTGAGTGGATCGGGCTCCAAGACTTCCCTTGGTTCCAGATGAGGAAAGTAACCCCGCTTCAACCCATCAGCAAACACTCAGCATAGCTTCCTTGTTCCTACTCACATCAGTCTAAAAAACCCTCTGGAATTGTACTACAGCTCTTCGGAGCTCCTTTCTCTTGGCTCGATTGGAATTTGCTCAACTCATGGATGGTTAAATAAAGCCACTAAGAACTTCAAAATTTACTCAGTTGAATTTTATTCTTCTTTTAAAAGATTTTATTTATTTATTTGACAGACAGAGATCACAAGTAGGCAGAGAGGCAGGCAGAGAGAGAGGAGGAAGCAGGCTCTCCGCTGAACAGAGGGCCGGATGCAGGACTCAATCCCAGGACCCTGGGATCATAACCTGAGCCGAAGGCAGAGGCTTTAACCCACTGAGCCACCCAGGTGCCCCTGAATTTTGTTCTTTAACACCAGGCTCCTTTGATCCCTGAGAGCTTTCAAAGGTGAGCCACTCTTCCCTGTCAAGAGCCACACTGCTCCCCACCTCCGGTGTAGAAAGATACTGTAGAGTCTTCTCCCACATGAGGCAAACAGCCACAAAACAACCCACCCAACCCCCTCAGGATCGGCCCAACTTTATCTCTCGGTTGCCAGGCCAGTAACTAGAATCATGCAACAGCATAACTCAGCTGGGGAAGGGCTGGGTCTGATAAAGGAGGAAAGGGACCGTACCCAGGGGAGCTCCAAGACCTGTTCAGCGTGTGCTAGCAAGAGCTGTAGGAGAAACAGTGGTCTGGGTTTTGAGGATGATTGATTCATGGGCCTGAAAACTATAATTGGGTAAAAGCAGAGTTTATTGTCTGACTGGCACTCTGGGGATACGCTGGCAAGGACCCCGGAGATGGGGTCTGTTAGGGAAGTTTCTAGATGCCTGGAGAAAGTGGTAGCCCAAACTGAGCAAAGTTGAAATGCCTAAATTGTTACAACAAACAATAGAGCAAGGAATTAAGAGTCTGAGAGAGGTGGGCAGACGGGAATGCATATATTACACGAGATCAGATGACTCACCAGCGGATTATGCTGCTTGGAAAACTCCAGAGGACACACCATTCACCGAGACCATCAGAAATGTGCTGAGGAGCTGAATATCAGCCTTACTGAAATTGAGCAAGGGCTTCCACTGTAAGGTTAAGACAGAGAGACCCTCACAAAGTTTGGCTTGTTGATAGTGAAGGAGACGATAAAACAGGACTCAAAAGCAGTGGAGGCCAGATGGTGATGCTAAACCGACAAAGCTATGGGAGTGCAATTATCATGACCAGAAAGGGTAGAGGAGCCACCAAGGGCTTTTAACTAGGACAGAATTGTGAGGATGCTTATAAAATTGCAGCTTTCTAGGGGCTGAACTGTAGCTGCCTAGGAGAGAACCAATGAGCATTAATAGTCCTGGGGTGCCCGGGTGGCTCATTGGGTTAAGTGTCTGAGTCTTGGTTTCGGCTCAGATTATGATCTCAGGGTCATGAGGTCAATTGAGTTCTGCAACGGGCTCCCCTGCTCAGCGGAGAGTCTGCTTAAGAGTCTTTCCCTCTTCTCCTGGCTCGTGCACACATGGCCGTGCTCATATGTGCTCTCTCTCTCTCTCTCTCCAAAAGTAAAGTAAAATAAAATAAAATAAAATAAAATAAATATATACCCTATATATATATAGGGTATATATGCATATAGGTATATATACACACACAGAGTAAACCTCCGTTATCTGCAGAGGATATGTTTCAAGCCCCCTAGTGGATGCTGAAACCATGGATGGTACTGAACCTGGTTTATATTATGCTTTTCTCTGTACATACGTAACTATGATAGTTTGGTTTATAAATTAGGTACAGTGAGAGATTAACAATAATAACTAATAGTAAAATAGAACAGAATAGTTCTGTTCTATTTTAACAGAATAAAATAGAATAGAATAGTAAAATAGAACAATAATAACTAATAGTAAAATAGTAACTAATAGTAAAATAGAAATAGAATAGAATAAAATAGTAAAATAGAATAGTAAAATAGAACAATAATGACTTATAGTAAAATAGTGAGAGATTAACAATAATAACTAATAGTAAAATAGAATAGTAAAAGTTACGGGAATATGGTCTCTGTCTCTCTCTGAAAATATCCTGTTGTATTGCCCTTCTTGTGATGATGTGAGATGATGAGATACTACCTGCTGAGATGAGGGGAGGTGACTCTTACGGGCATTGTGACCTTGCCTTTGGCTACTATTGATCTTTGGATGATTCGTAAGAGGGAGGGTCATCTTCCAGACTGTGGTTGACTGAGGGTAACTGACACTGTAGGAAGGAAGACCGTGGATGGAGGTGGGGGGGGGGACTACTTTATAATCAAAAGGAGGCAAAGGTGGACATGCAGAAAGCTTTGAGTGTTTTTCCAGTAAAATGTCATGACCCATTGCCTATTTCATTGTCCATTCAGCCAGTTTTCTGTAGCGGAATGTATTGAATTAAGAGGTGGCCCTGTCTTCAGCTCTGCAGGTGGAAGGAACCTGAAACACCATGAGAAGACCACCATGATTCCCCCAGGGTTTTCCCAAGGGAACCAGCTGCTGTTTACTCAGGTACCTGTATACTTGGGATGGGGAGCAGCATTTCCCATCTTCAAATATTCCTCTTTGGCTTAAGGATTATTTGGGGATGTTTATTTTTAAGAAACTGGAGACACAGGAGAAGCTCTGAAAACTAACCAGAAGTTACTAGTTTCCATAGGAAACATCCTTTGTAAGGGTGTCTCCTTCCCTGTACCAGGAAGGAAAGAATGACTAAATTTCTAGAAGGCAAGATTTAAATTTGCATAACACACACACACTTGATTACTGGGCCTTTCCTGGTCACCTCCCATAACTGATCTTCCTCTTCTCCTCAAACATCTTTTGTCTTTGACTGAAGATGGTATTTAAGGGGATGGTTTGGGCCATATCAGAGTTACTCAGTTTTCCTGGATATCTCCCATGTTTACAAGAGGTATACATGTTATTAAACTTATTTCTGTTTTATTATTAGTACTTTTTAAGATTTTATTTATTTATTTGTCAGAGAAAGAAAGAAAGCACTAGCAGGGGGTGTGGTAGGCAGAGGGAGAAGCAGGCTCCCTGCTGAGCAAGGAACCCAGTGTGGGACTCAGGGATCCTGACCTGAGCTGAAGGCAGATGCTTAACCGACTGAGCCACCCAGGCACCCCAAACTTCTTTTTCGTTTTTTTTTAAATTTATTTTTAAATAATATTTTTAAGTAATCCCTGTACCCAGTGTAGAGCTCAAGTTCAACAGCCCTAAGATCAGGAGTTACACACTCTACTGACTGGGCCAGGCAGGTGCTCCCACGTTACTAGACTTTTGCTTTTCTCCTGTGAAAGTGAGGATGGGATTCTCAGCCAACAGCCTAGAAGACTAGAGGGAAAATTATTTTTGCCCACCTACAGTTAGGAAAGGGAAATACACAGACATTTTGAGGATGGTTGGACATAGACTCTGAGTTGGCATTGATAATATAGAGACTCAGAGCATCGTCAGGCCTCTTGTTAAGTGGAGACATATGGGGTCCAAAATCTAGTTTACAGTGTCTTTTTTTAATGGACCCACTAATTAGTAATTTTCCTAGTCCTTGAATGCATAATTGGATGGATATACTTGGTGATTGATTTAATCCCCACATTTGTGCTTGGTCTGTGTGTGGGGTGAGAGCCATCACAGTAGGGAAGGCCAAATGGATGAAACACGATCCTTTCTCTACCCTATACTCCCTCACCCTTACCTCAGCAGCCAAGGTAGTACCTCAAAAACAATATTGTATCTTATGGGATGGTGCTTATTGCTACACTTAAGGACATACAGAAATCTCATGAATCCCTCAATTTGGTGATCTGGCCTTGGCAGAAACTAGTTGGATCCTGAGAAGTGATCATGGGCTGTTGCACGATAGGCCCATTCATGGTTGCCATTCCAGACATGGTGTCCCTGTTAGAACAGATTAACATGGTCTCAGGTACTAGACATGCAGCCCTTAATTTGGCAAATGTGTTCTTGTCTTTCCCATATACACTTACTGTCTTGCCACAAGGCTATGTTACCTTGCCTATCCTCTGTTACCACATAGTCCAAAGAGATCTGGGCAGTTCCATAGAATATGATGTCGATTCGTTACACTGGTGATGTTATGCTGATTGGGAAGAATGGGGAAGAAAGTGGCTGGTAAGCTGGAGGCCAAGGTAAGACAGTCTCTGCGGAGTATGGGAGCCAAACCCTATACCTCAGTATATGAGAGAGAAATAAACTTCAGTTGCATTGAAGCTAATATATTTTTTTAAAGATTTTATTCATTTATTTGAAAGACAGAAATTACAAGTAGGCAGAGAGAGAGAGGAGGAATCAGGCTCCCTGCTGAGCAGAGAGCCCGATGCGGGGCTCCATCCCAGGACCCTGGGATCATGACCTGAGCCGAAGGCAGAGGCTTTAACCCACTGAGCCACCCAGGCGCCCCGAAGCTAATATTTTTTGAGTTGCTATCACATGCAACCAGTCTTAATCATGATACGGGATCATTTGCCCCAAATAATGATATTTTAGAGTAATTTATCGTTAGAAGTATTTCTGATGCTAATTAGATTACAACTCATTGCCTGTTGATACTGCTACTAGTTCATGTCAGTAACGACAGATACAAATCTTTCTGTTCTACAGTGGGACCTAAAGTGAGAGGGTATGATTCTAGGCTATCTAAAAGAGGGTTTTGCAATTAGGCAAGACACAAAGTGAGGGGAGGGCAGTAGAATACAGACGTAAATTACACCACTTAAAATTATTGACTTGGCTCTCAGGAGGCCATTTGAACAGACCCTGTTTCTCATAGTGGTGCAGAGGCAAGGGCCCTCCCTAATAAGTGAATAATCAGGGGAACTTGTGGAGGTCAGTGAGTTACCATTCGTATCTGACAGTCTATGGTTAAGGAGAAGTCAATTAAATTAAACTGGCCAGTGACTTGTTATTCTTAACAGATGTTCCCAAAAGTTATGAAAGAGTGTATTAGTAGCCATTCATGCCCATGTAAAATATTATCTAAACAGTCTTTTTTAAAGATTTTATTCACTTATTTGACAGAAATAGAGAGAGAGTATAAGCTGAGGGGAGAAGCAGAGGCAGAGGGAGAGGGAGAAGCAGACTCTCCCCTAAGCAGGGAACCCAATGCGGGGTTTGACCCCAGGACCCTGTGATCCTGACCCGAACTGAAGGCAGACCCCTAACCGACTGACCCACCCAGGTGCCCCTGTACAATCTTATACATAATATTTATCAAGTAGGAATGGATACTTAAATATTAATTTAATCAATTTATTTAAATAAATTGAGTGATCAGCAGACCATTAGGTCTGTAGTTTAGCTGGAACTAGAAGATTGCCCATAAAAACAATTTGTTACTACATGAAGAAGCCTCACCAGGAATGCAATTTAAGAAACCTTAATAGGGGCGCCTGGGTGGCTCAGTGGGTTAAAGCCTCTGCCTTCGGCTCAGGTCATGATCCCAGGTTCCTGGGATCACGCCCCGCATCCCATCTGGCTCTCTGCTCAGCGGGGAGCCTGCTTCCTCCTTTCTCTCTCTCTCTCTCTCTCTCTCTGCCTGCCTCTCTGCCTACTTGTGATCTCTGTCTGTCAAATGAATAAATAAAATCTTAAAGAAAAAAGAAATCTTAATAAAATTACAGGCACCCAGGTACCCCAGGGGTTAAAACTTCAATAAGATCCTCCAAGGCAAACTCTTCTCTGTCTCCTTTAACCTGGCACCACAGTAACTTGGTTAAGGTTTGGTTTTGTTTTGTTGCATCCCTAAAGTACTTGTCAAACCAGAAACTGGAAGGGTGAGGCCCACATTTACCAAAACCTGGAACATGATTTTAATTTTCATTGGTCTGTTAGAAACAAAAGGAGAATCGTCACTCAGGTACCCAGGGCAGTTTCAAGAAACAGCAGGAAATTGCCAGTGGTATAAAAAACCTCTTGCTCTGGATTAGTTTCCTTGACCTCTTAATCTCCCCATCCAATTAGACTAATTAGACCTCAGGACGAGTTAAGTCACCAGTTGAAGCAAAAGAAAACTGCATACTTCTACAGAGTTCAAAATACCTATAATAAAATGTATAGCACTGACCTCAAGGGTATAAACAATATTTTCTCAAGTTTTGTTACATTTCTTACGACTCAGCAAAATGCAATTTATAATTATAGGTAGTTCGTTGAGAAATTTTAAATTTAAGCAAACACAACTCTCTTAGGACAACTAGCTTTCAGAGGAACAGCCCTGGCCGCCCTCTGTCAGTTGGGATATTTAGGCCTTCCAAAGACCCATAAATAAAGGTTATTAAAACTGGTAAAGATGAAAATAGAGAAAAATAGAATCTCAGTCACACTTGAAGTATAAACTGGGATATATTTGCAGAAGGGCAACTTGGCTATGTTTTGAAGCCTTTGAAGGTGCATTTCTTTTATCTAAGCCTTTCCACTTGAAGGACTTTGTTGTAAGAATATCATCACATAATGAACAAAGATAATAAAATAACATTTATTTCAGTTTAAATTATGACAGCGAAGCATTGGAAACAATATATGACAATACAAGATTGATTAAAAATCACGATGCAGGGGCGCCTGGGTGGCTCAGTGGGTTGGGGCCTCTGCCTTCGGCTCAGGTCATGATCCTGGAGTCCTGGGATCGAGCCCCGCATCGGGGTCTCCGCTCAGCAGGGAGCCTGCTTCCCTCTCTCTCTCTGCCTGCCTCTCTGCCTGCTTGAGATCTCTGTCTGTCAAATAAATAAATAAAATCTTTTTTAAAAAAACACGATACAAGGGTATCTGGGTGGCTCAGTTGGTAAGCGTCTCCCTTCGGCTCAGGTGGGCTTGAGCCCTGCATCGGGCTCCCTCTTAGCGGGAAGCTTGCTTCTCCTCTCCCTCTCCCCCTGCTTGTGTTCCCTCTCTTGCTGTTTTTCTCTCTCTGTGTCAAATAAATAAATAAAATCTTTTAAAAAATCCATGATACAAATGTATAATGGAATATTATAAACCATTAAGACATCCTAATTGTATATTCACTAACATAAATAATTTCATGATGCTTTTGAGTGAAAATGGCATGTAATAAAGTACTGTCAAGTCCGTGAGCTCAATATTGTTTACAATCCGAACTTACATATTGGCACATGTATACGAATAGAAGATATCTGGCCGTTTGCCGTAGAAAATGTTAACGGACTATTGCTAGTGCTAGACATACCTTATTATGAAGCACTGCTAGCATACAGAGTTCTGAGAAATAAATACTTGCATATCTGACACACCTGATACACTAACATTTTGCCAATTTGCCTCAGATACAGTCTATGCTTTTTGAAGATTCATTTATTTATTTTAGAGTGTGTGCACATGTGGGTGGGAGAGCCGGAGGCAGAGGGAGAGGAGAGAGAGAATTTCCAGCAGACTCCCTGCTCAGACGAGGGGCTTGATCCCATAACCCTGAGATCACAATCTGAGCCAAAGTCAAGAGTCAGATGCTTACCTGACTGAGCCACCCAGGCGCCCCTACTTCAGATATATTCTAAGGGATAAAACATTTCAGGAATAGATGAAGCCCTTTATATTGACCCCTCAATCCCTTTCCTCTCTCTCCCTCCTCAAGTTCACAACTGTCCCAAATTTGCCAAAATGTCATCTTTACCAGGACGGTAGATTTAATATATATACAAAGTATGAATATTTGACTGCATATATGTATATAAATAAATAATATAGTATATGTATTCTGTGAATATAATATATGGTATTACTCATATCTTAAAAGGTCTGCATACATTGTTGTTATAAAGTACGGGTCTCACAACTTTTTTTTCATTTATCGTGTTTTTTTTTTTAATTTGTTTATTTGAGAGAGAGAGAATGAGAGAGAGCATGAAAGCAGAGAAAGTCAGAGGGAGAAGCAGACTTCCCGCAGAGCTGGGAGCCCGATGTGGGACTCGATCCCAGGACTCCAGGATCATGACCTGAGCGGAAGACAGTGACTTAACCAACTGAGCAACCCAGGTGGCCCTATGGTTTTTAAGAGTTACACATACTGGGGCACCTGGCTGGCTGAGTCAATAGAGCACGCAACTCTTGACCTTGGTGTTGTTGATTCAAGCCCCGTATTGGGCATAGAGTGTACTTAAAAAAAAAAAAGTTAATCCATATTGATATTTGTAGGTCTGGGTCATTTTAAAAGTTAATACAACGTTGTGCTTTCTCATGGACTACAAGTATTTATTCATTCAACTATTGATGCCCATATAGTTATTTCCTATTTTATGCTATTAGAAATAGTGCATTTTTATGCTAAAAATTCTTGAGCATCTCTTCATAACCATCTGTGTAAAACCTCTACAGTGTGTTCCTAGAAGTGGAATTGCCGAGTCTATTTCTGTCCCAATGTCCCAGTCTCACAGTTTATATAGCTTTATAATGAGGAAGAATATCTCATAAAGGAAATCTCCTCTCCTTGATGGCCCCCTTTAAAATGGCTTTGGCAGGTTTTGGCACTGTGTACTGCCATAAGCATTTTGGAATCAGCTTTCCAGTTTCCGCAAAAACAAAACAGATGAGAGAAACACAAGCTAAATTGATCAGTCCCCCAGCGATAACAGCAATAAACATGCTGGGAGTTTTTTGGAATTGCACGAAACTAATCACTTTGGGAACAACTGACTGCTTTCCAATATCGAGGTTTCACATCTGTGGTAGATTATGCAGTTACTCCAAAGAGTCTTTTCCCCTTTCTGGGAGAGCATGATATGGCCACGTCCATTTGAGGTAAAGTTTGGCCGCTTTCACTAAGCTGATGTGAAAAGTAACTTGTGCCATTTTTTAAAATGATTTTATTTTTAAATAATCTCTACGCCCAACGTGGGACTCAAACTCACAGCCCTGAGATCAAGGTCGCATGCTCCACCAACTGAGCCAGCCGGGCTCCCCAACCTGTGAGGCTTTTGAATTAAACTTGAAGAGCTATCACAGGCCTCTCTTCCCTCTGCCCTGAGAGCTGCAGTACCCCAGTCAGAGGCTGCCCCCTCAGCCAACAGGCCAGAGTACAGACAGCCTTGAGCAGAACACGGCTGTTCTGCGAGACACATGTCACAATAGCAAAAAATCCACTTTGCTGTTGGAAGGCACTGAGCTGTTTGTGTCATCTGTTAACTGCTTTATAACTAAGCCTAAAACGGACTAAAGGAGCTAATTAATAGCAAGAGTGAGATGCAGTCATAAAAACCAAAAATCATACGACTTTGTGGCATTATCTCTGAAGTTAAGTGGTGTTTGGAAAAGAAACAGTGAGGGGCGTCTGGGTGGCTCAGTTGGTTAAGCGCCTGCCTTTTGCTCAGGTCATGATCCCGGGGTCCTGGGATCGAGTCTGCCTCTGGCTCCAGTCTCAGCTAGAAGTCTGTTTTTCCCTCTCTCCCACTCCCCTGCTTGTGTTCCCTCTTTCGCTGTGCTGCTCTCTGACGAATAAATAAATAAAACCTAAAAAAAAAAAAAAAAAAAAGCAACCAGAAAAAGCTTGGGCGTGTGCTCTCTCTGTCAAATAATAAATAAAATCTTAAAACAAACCAAAACAGAAAAGAAACATTCCTTAAAGGCTAGGAAGAAGGCAATCCTATACCATGAAGTGGTGAACGTTGGTGAAACATCACTGACGATGCCTTGGAAAGGCAGGTACGGTGCTGAACAAGCCTGCGGGTTCAGGGAGACAGGACAGGAAACAGAAAGCCGTAATGTGCCTTCCCTCCTGTGGGCTGCATTTGGAGAGATGCCACAAGAGATATGCTCAGCCCATATTTGGCCCCTTTGCAAGCAAGAATGAGAGGGAGTAGAGGGAGCCCTGAATTCAGGGACTTTGGAGGAATAGAAGCTACAGATTCTTAACTCTGAAGTCAGCCCAATCTTGCCGAAGCTGACTGATGCACCATCCATGAACACCTTAGCTCTTACTTTCTTTAGCTATTCTTTTACTTCGTTTAATAACCATTAACCTTACCGACAGGTACCAAACCATGTTTGCAATGGTAAGAAATGAGATCTCTTTTTTAAAATACTTTTTAGGCACATAGTCTCTCCTCTGCTGTCCTGCCCACTGCTCCTTTGAGGTGTTTTCAATAAACTTCTATCACTTTTGTAAAAAAGTAAATAAATTAAAAAATGGGTTTTGGTTAGTTGATGAGTAAAAAAATATATAACCTTTTTTTCTTACATACAATAGGTCATCAACTTTACCAAAATATTAATGATTCCCATTGTTAATGTTGTTTTTCCCCCTTATTTCTTCCCTTTGGTTTCATTCTCTTGTTGCTGAAGTTTTTCCTTTAATATTTATTTTAGGGCTAGTCCGAGAGTCCGTGTTAAAGTGTCTCTTGAATTACAGTTTTGTAGGCTGCTGTCAGACTGTCATTCTCCTAGATAATCTAGTTTTTGTTTTTGCTGTTGTTTGCTTTTTCTCTTTTGTAGCTGTGGCAGAGACTAGCTTCATGATTAACTTGGGCCCAGAGTGAAACTGTACTTACCAGTCCCTTTGCTGCTAAGCGGAGCCACGTGACAGGTAGCTCTTGCCAGTGTAATGTGAATTGGGAGTAGTAATGTCCCTTCTGATAGCAGGCAGTTAAGAGCTGGTATCTCTTATCCACATACTCTCTTTTTCCTTATCTTCTGGCTGGATATAGCAGTTTCAGTAGATCACAGAGATCACAAGGACCTAGAAAATAGAGACTAGATCTCTGGAAGGTCATGTCATATGGAAGGCTTTTCTTCTTCCCCATCCCCCTCCCCAGCTTTATTGAGACGCAGTGGACTGGACATATAACATTGTGTAATTTAAGGTGTACAATGTGGATTTGACACACTTAGATTTTTTTTTTAAATTTGTTTATCTATTTGAGAGAGAGCACTCATGAGCAAGGTGGAGGGGCAGAGAGAGAGAGTGGGGGAATCATGCTCCATGCTGAGCAAGGAGCCCGATGCTGGGCTCGATCCCAGGACCCTGAGACCATGACCTGAGCGGAAGGCAGATGCTCAACCCCCTGAGCCACCCAGGCTCCTCTCAGTGTTGTATTATATGTGAATTCTCAGTGCTATCTTCCTAGGAATTGGTCCTTTTGTAAAATGGGTTCAGCGTGTTTTGTCCTATTTTCTTTTCAGTACCTATGTTTCCTCTCAAAGAGGGTATTTTTCATCTCTAGAATTTCTGTTGATTGTTTTCTTATCTTTTCTTCATTTCTCTTCTCACTAGGCTCATGTTTTCCTTTAAATACTTGAACATAGTTAAAATAGCTGCTTTATTTTTTTTTTAAGATTTATATATTTCACAGAGGGAGAGGGAACATAAGCAGGGGGAGAGGGAAAGGGAGAAGCAGGCTTCCTGCTGAGCAGGGAGCACAATGTGGGGCTCGATCCCAGGATCCTGGGATCATGACCTGAGCCAAAGGCAGCTGCTTAATGACTGAGCCACCCAGATGCCCCCGTTTTATTTATTTTTAAAAAGATTCTGTGTTTTTAATCTTTATTTTTAAGGATTATTTTATCTTCCTTAGTTTTTTTAAGATTTTATTTTTTTTATTTGAGGGAGAGTGAGTGAGCATGACTGGGGGGGCAGAGGCAGAGGGAGAGGGAGAAGCAGGCTCTCCACTGAGCAGAGAGCCTGACGTGGGGCTTGATCCCAGGATCTTGAGATCATGACCTGAGCCGAAGGTAGATGCCTAGCTGACTGAGCCACCCAGATGCCCCAAGCAATATTTTATCTTTCAATTTTTTTGGTTAAGTAGCCTCTCTGCCCAACATCGGGCTTGAACTCATGACCCGAAGGTCAAGAGTTGCATGCTCTACTGCCTGAGCCAGCCAGGCACTGCATAATAGCTGTTTTTAGAGTCCTTTCCACTGAATCCATTACTGCTATCATTTTCAATTCTGTTTCTGGTGACTGATTTTTTTTTTCTCCTGGTTATAGATCACATTGTCCTGCTTTTTTGCATGTCTAATCATTTTCAGTTGGGTGCTGAACATTGTGATTTTACCTTGTAGAGTGCTAGGTCTTGTCTTTCTTTAAAAAATGTTGGACATAACTAATTGGAATTAAAATAAAAAAATTTTAAAATTGGTGAGCGTTGTACTGATGGTCACTTAAATTACTTCCACATCACCTTGATCACTTTGAGGCTTATTTTTAGCTTCATGAGGGTGAAGTGAGAATAGACTTTACTCTCGGGCTAGTTTAGTCTCTCTGCCAAAGCATAGTCTTCTGAACTCCACACTGAAGGCCTGGACGTTCAACAGGAACTTTCTCTAGCTGGTGAGAATTTAAACATCTTACAGCTCAGTGTGATCTCTGGGAATTATTCAGATTACAGATCTAATTTCTCTTATGCCCTGCATCAAGTATTTTCACCCAATGCATGTGTAGCTTAATATTTAGCAACAGCTTTAGTGGGCCCCCACGTTTATCCTTGAAGCAATTTCTCTGCACATCTCCCTCTTCCTGGTACTCTGCCCCACAAAGTAACACCACCTAAGTCTTCCCGAACACTGTCTCTTCAGTTCAGCAATACCTCCCTGGTACGCTTGGATCCTGCGCCACAGTATGGAAATTGCGCCTAGGCAGAACATTGAGGGGATTGTAAGACTCACTCACTTGTTTTCCTTGTGTTCTTATGGTCCTGAACTGCTGTTGTGCATTGTCCAAAAGCTATTGTCTCCTGTATTCTCCACCAGTTTGGACTTGTTTGTGGTGGGAGGGTGTGTTGAGTCCCGGTTGTTCCATCATGGCTGGAAGTAAAAACCTGTCTTTGAGTCTTTAAAGCCACATTTCCTTTTGAAGAGCTTGGATAGAAAGACAAACACTAGGGGTACCTGGGTAGCTCAGTCAGTTAAGCATCTGACTCTTGGTTTTGCCTCAGGTCATGATCTCAGGGTCCTGGGATGGAGCCCAGCAATCAGCTCTGAGCTCACTGGGGGGTCTGCTTGAGATGATCTCTCTCTCACCTGTGTCCTCTCCCTCTACCCCTCCCCGTCCCACTCATGCCAGTGTGCTCATGCACTCTTTCCCTCTCTCAAATAAATAAATAATTCTTAAAAAAAAAAGCATGAATCCTGGGGGGCCTGGGTGGCTCAGTGGGTTAAAGCCTCTGCCTTCAGCTCAGGTCATGATCTCAGGGTCCTGCGATGGAGTCCCACATGGGCCTCTCTGCTCAGCAGCAAGCCTGCTTCCTCCTCTCTCTCTGACTGCCTCCCTGCCTACTTGTGATCTCTCTCTCTGTCAAATAAGTAAAATCTTTAAAAAAAAAAGCACTAATCCCATTCATGAGGACTCCTCCCTTATGACCTCTGAAGCTCCCCCACCCCTCCGCCTTGTAATACCATCGCCTTTGGGGGTTAGGATTTAACCTATGAGTTTTGGGAGAACGTATTCAGACCATAGCAGTGGTTTAATCTGAGTGGAGCCTTTATTGACTCCCAGAGTGCCAGGATGTACCTGGGCCCCAGGAATACTTGGAGCCAGGGTGTGACTGCTACTACTTCTTTTTTTCTCTCTCTGTGTTTCTTATCTTCTCTTCTCTCATTGCTTTGACTGAATTTTCTGTCATTGCAGATCAGTTCTCTTCTTTTTCTCTTCCTCATCCTAAGGGCTAATGTTTATTAAGCTTCTATAATATTCTGATTGCTTTACATGAAAATTTCATTTTATGCTCAAGCAACCGTATAAGTTAGGTGCTCTTATTAGCCTAATATTTCATTTGTGGGATTGATCGTGGATTATGGGTAAGTTACTTAAATTCTCTGGCTCTTATTTTTCTCATTTATGAAATAAAGTTAATGAGAGTATCTACCTCATGACATTGTTTTGATGATTAAACCAGATAATATAAGTGCAAGATCTAGCACAGTGCCTTGCCCACAGTAAATGCTCAATAAATATTACTGCTCTTCGTTTTATAGAGGGTCATCATCAGAGTAAATCAGGTAGATGCAACTAGCCCTTTTCCCTTCCATGCATACTCTTTATGATAACATTTTTTTTCTTTAAGGTTGGATGTGACTTTATATCAGGGTAAAACTGTACAAAGTAGAAACCCGACCACCCTAGGGATACGCTGGTATGAGAGAAGGAGTGAGAAAGGTTATAAAAAGTTCCCCCAACTTATAGAATCCCTCTAATACCTCCTGGGCACTTTATTTCTGATTTCAAGTTGAACGTCGCACATTCTCCTCTTTTCTTTTAAGATTTTATTTATTTATTTGATACAGAGAGCCCAAAGCGGGGCTTGATCCCAGGACCCTGGGATCATGACCTGAGCTGAAGGCAGAGGCTTAACCCACTGAGTCACCCAGGCACCTCTCTCCTCTTTATTTTAACTGGAGACCATGGACTGTTTGGGCTGTGATGTTATGATTATGTTAATAGTGTGGTCAGTGTTTTCTGAAGAAGTCATTTATAATTAATTGTGTGTGACATAAGAAAAATGAAATCTTAACCTAGGTTTGATACCTAGAAGAAAAATCCAGCTGCTGTTATAGCTAATGTAAATTTCTGCAAAAGGGAGTCATGCCCCGGAGAAAGAAGGTATTTTGTTAAAGAATATCATGTCCAGAAACTTTGTAAATTTTAAGATGATCAATTGTGAACTGTTTAGTTTTTCCTTTTTTTTTTTTAACCCTGTAAGTTTGAAGAAATACTAAGTTCTGGGGCGCCTGGGTTGGCTCAGTGGGTTGGGCCTCTGCCTTCGGCTCGGGTCATGATCTCAGGGTCCTGGGATCAAGTCCCGCATCAGGCTCTCTGCTCGGTGGGGAGCCTGCTCCCGCCCCCCCCCCCCCCGCCCCGCCGCCTTGCCTCTCTGCCTACTTGTGATCTCTGTCTGTCAAAATGGGTGAAATCTTTAAAAAAAATACTAAGTTCTAACTAAGAGGGTATTATTTATTATAAACATTAGCTGAAAAGTCACCTGATATTTTTAAAGACCTTTAGAATCTTCAAAGAGCATTTTTTCCATTTTATTCTTTTTGTGATCTAAGTCAAAAAGAACATGAGGACTATGCACAACAAAGTAAGAATGCGAGCAGATGTGAGAGTAATCCTGCCCCAGACCAGGAGGGGATTCCATTGGGATGAGGAAGGAGTGGAATTTGGAAGGAAAATGAGGGAGTTAGAGATAAGCGAGAGTCTCTAAGAGAGCGGTGGGACCTGGTTGTGTCTCTGGGATGGGTCTGGGGTGGGAGGACGTGATGCAAGCCTCTGATGGGATCTGAGGGTGAAGGAAAGTGTGTCACTCACCTTGAATGTAGCCAGGGGATGGCAAACCTTTAAGAGAACCTCTCGTTTAGCAGGGCACCAAAACAGAAGATACTGATGCTGAGAGAGGTCCCCCCACAAATGTACCCGATGTCAGCCTCCAAGGGCCTCGTGTACATCAGCCTGCAGTGAGGAAAGCAACTGAGTGTGCCTCAGCCTCCGAGAGAGCGCTAATGGGCCTGAGGGGCTTGGGGTCAAGATGGAGAAGAATCAGGATTGTGTCTGGGTCATCACAGGCCATGATGAGATTATGGATTTAGCAATGACTGCCAGAACTCAATGACAAAGACCAGATGAGCGAGTTCCAATTAATTCTGGGTAAAAGACAGGACCTTTGTATTTAGAAACCCTGTTCCTGTGGGAGCCTGATTTGTAGTAAGTCACCCAGAAAGAAACTAGCTTATTTCTGAGGACAAGGGGGATGGGAGTATTCAGTTACTCCAAAGTGTCTGAGTTTCAGCCTGGAAATGGCTGAATTACCTTGGATTGGCAAGATTAAGCTTTATATGGCTGACTGCCTTGGGGGCTCCGCAACTAAATTAAATATGGTTAAAGAGAAAGAAAAAAGGTTACTTTTTTTTAGGTTATTGGAAAGTTTCATTATTTTAGATAAAATACCTTTAAAACATATTAATTATTTAAAGGATTTCTATAGTGATGACTCTTAAATACTGAGAAATTATCTCATGTAATTAAGGAGTTTTCTAAATCCCAGTAAAATATTGGCACATTCTATTCAGACATTACATTTTTACGCATCCAAATTTTGAGACTGTGAATTTCCTGTATATTACCTTTGTGCAGTTAGGTCACATATTTCCCTATCTCATGGAAGAAGGTCTTCTGTGCTTGAAGGGGTTGTACATAGAATATATCTGTTACCTGTCTACATCTCCATCTTTCTATCTCTCTCTGTCTCTATGTCTAGTTATCTCTCTGCCCATCCCTCCTTTCTCTCAAGAGTTCTTGGAGTCTCTAAATTAGTTCCATCCATGGTATTCTCAATAAATGAGCCAGTATACTTTATTTTTTCTTTTAGCGCAGCTGCTCTGGTTCCTGTCATTTGCAACTGAAATTGTGGACTAAATAAAAGAATCTAGCAAATGGGCTCCCGGCAGGCTCCGTTAGTAGAACATGCGGCTCTTGATCTTTGGGTTGAAGGTTGAGTCCCTTGTTGGGGGCAGAGATTAGTCAAAAATAAAATCTTAGGGGCGCCTGGGTGGCTCAGTGGTTTAAGCCTCTGCCTTCGGCTCAGGTCATGATCTCAGGGTCCTGGGATCGAGGCCCTCGTCGTGCTCTCTGCTCAGTGGGGAGCCTGTTTCTCCCTCTCTCTCTGCCTACCTCTCTGCCTACTTGTGACCTCTCTCTCTGTCAAACAAATAAATAAAATAAAAAAATAAATAAATAAAATCTTAAAAAATGACTACTTAAAAAGAAATCTAACAGAAACACACAAGTCTTTTATGAATAAAACTACACCACCATGTTATGTTCTAAAAGAAGACCTGAATAAATGGAGGGATATAGCAAGTGGGCATCCAAGAAGACACTTTTCTATGTGGGAGGGAAAACTCTCTTTTGTGTAGCATTGGTGGAACCACTGTGAAAAATAAAGGACAGATATGCTCCTTTCCATCATCATCTAGGGAGGGGATTAAAGAGCATATGACCAGGTTCAGCCAACACATGCCACCCTCCTTGAATCTTGAAGGAGTGATACCAAGATTCAGAAGAGTTTACAAATTATGCATTGGCATGGTGGTCCTAAGAATTCAGCATCAGCAGCCACATCCCAGCTATGGTGAACACACCCTCAGGTGACCCTCCAACGAGTCACACCCTTGGATAACCCTTTCCTTTTGAGTGGTGGTGGACCCTGTGACTTGCTCCCAGCCCATAGAATAATGTAAATGTGAGGAGGTATTCAGTCACTCTCTTGGTTTGCTGTTGCTGCTGTAAAAAAATTACTATGACTTTATCTTCACTTACTTATTTTGAAAGTTTTTTTCATTATTATTTTTTCAGTAATCTCTACTCCCAACACAGGGCTCAAACTTAGAATCCTGAAATCAAGTGTTGGCATGCTCTTCTGACTAAGCCAGCCGGGCGCCCCTTAAATTACTACAACTTTAGGGGCTCAAGACAACATAGATTTATTATCTTATATCTCTACAGCTTAGAAGTTCAACATGGATGTCAATGGGCTAAAATAAAGGTGCCAGCAGGACTATATTCCTTTTTGAAGGCTCCAGGAAAGAATCCATTGCCTTCCCTTTTCCAGTTTCTAGAGGTCACTGCATTCCTTTGCTCCTGGTCTCCTGCCTCCATCCTTAAAGCCAGCAACATGGCACCTTTTTGACTCCTCTTCCATAATCATGTCTCCCTCTGACTCTACTTTTCTCCCTTCCTCTTTGACTTTTAAGGACCCTTGTGATTACATTGGCCTGCCCAGAGAATCCAGAAAAATCTATCTTCAGGTCAGCTGATTAGCAACCTCCATTCACCTGCAAATTTAATTGCCTTTTGCCATGTAATATGACATGTAATATAACATATTAACAGGCTCCAGGGAGTAAGACATGGGCAGATTTGGGGGACATTAATCTGCCTACCCCATAGAACTGTCATTTTCCCCCAGAATTAACCTATAAATTTAATGCAGTGTTAATTAGAATCTTGCTAATGTAATTCTAAATTTAATGTAAAAGAGATAATGTACAAGAATAACAAAGAGGTTTTTGAAAACTAGAAATAATGAAGAGCGACTTACTCTGCCAGACATAAAACATATTATAAAGCTAAAATAATAAAAATACTTTGGCATTGGCACCATAGGTGATGGTGTTATAAAACCCAGTAGTTCATTGGGTTAAAAGTAGAGCCGTTCTCAGGTCATGATCTCAGGGTCCTGGGATAGAGCCCCACGTTGTGTGTGTGTGTGGGGGGGGGGGTCCCTTCTCAGCAGGGAGTCTGCGTGTCCCTTTCCCTTTGTTCCCCCACCCCCCACCGTGCACTCAGGAGAGTGCTCTCTCTTCCTCTCAAATAAATAAATAAAATCTTTTAAAAAAAAGTACTCGGTTCTTTCCATAGTCTGGCTATTGTAGACATTGCTGCTATAAACATTCGGGTACACGTGCCTCTTCGGATCACTATGTTTGTATCTTTAGGGTAAATACCCAGTAGTGCAATTGCTGGGTCATAGGGTAGTTCTATTTTCAACATTTTGAGGAACCTCCATGCTGTTTTCCAGAGTGGTTGGACCAGCTTGCATTCCCACCAATAGTGGAGGAGGGTTCCCCTTTCTCCACATCCTCTCCAGCATCTGTCATTTCCTGACTTGTTAATTTTAGCCATTCTGACTGGTGTGAGGTGATATCTCATTGTGGTTTTGATTTGTATTTCCCTGATGCCGAGTGACGTGGCCCATCAACAGATGAATGGATCAAGAAGATGTGGTATATATACACAATGGAATACTATGCAGCCATCAAAAGAAATGAAATCTTGCCATTTGCGACGACGTGGATGGAACTAGAGCGTATCATGCTTAGTGAAATAAGTCAATCGGAGAAAGACAACTATCATATAATCTCCCTGATATGAGGACATGGAGAAGCAACATGGGGGGGTAGGGGGATAGGAGAAGAATAAATGAAACAAGATGGGATTGGGAGGGAGACAAACCATAAATGACTCTTAATCTCACAAAACAAACTGGGGGTTGCTGGGGGGAGGTGGGATTGGGAGAGGGGGAGCGGGCTATGGACATTGGGGAGGGGAGGCGAACCATAAGAGACTATGGACTCTGAAAAACAACCTGAGGGTTTTGAAGGGTCAGGGGTGGGAGGTTGGGGGAACAGGTGGTGGGTGATGGGGAGGGCACGTTTTGCATGGAGCACTGGGTGTTGTGCAAAAAGAATGAATACTGTTACGCTGAAAAAATTAATAAAAAGGGAAAAAAAAAAAAAAAAAAGTACTCGGGCGCCTGGCTGGCTCAGTGGGTTAAGCCTCTGCCTTTGGCTCAGGTCATGATCTCAGGGCCCTGGGATCAAGCCCCGCATTGCATCAGGCTCTCTGCTCGGCAGGGAGCCTGCTTCCCCATCTCTCTCTCTGCCTGCCTCTCTGCCTACTTGTGATCTCTGTCTGTCAAATAAATAAATAAAATCTTAAAAAAAAAAAAGTAGAGCCCTTCTACATCAAATACAAAATAAATGCCACATGAAAGTAAATATCTAAATGCTATTAAATAGGAGTACACAGACATGCACGCGTGCACACGCACGCGCACACACACACACACACACAATCTGGGGAAAATTATTTTGAAAAACCTGGAATCCAAAAAGGAAAATCTTGACATATTTGAATATGTACGAATTTAACATTTTTGTGCATTGAAATATACCATAAACCAAGATAAAAGATAAACGACATGATGGGAGAGTATTTTAAATATATGCATCAAAAGTTCAGTATCCATTTTGTATTTATGTGTCTGTATGTGTGTGTATGCAAAAGAAAAACAACTAAAATTGAATACAGGAAATTAGTAATTTCTTGAAGAAGAGAATTCAGGGTCTGATGAATGAACATAAGAACTAATACTTGTTTGAAAGCAGAAATGCAAATTAAGCAATAATAATGTGTCTCTAATCATATTAGAAAAAAAAAAGCCATGTATGTCTGGAATTTACTACCAGAGTGGTGGAAATGGATGCTTATACCATCTTTGGAACAGTATTTTTTTTGGATAGTAAATTTGGGTGGTTTTTTTTTTTCCATTTTTTTTTAAGTAAGTGCGTGGAGCTTGACATAGGGCTTGAACTCACCTCCCTGAGATCAAGACCTGAGCTGAGACCAAGAGCTGGACACTTAGTTGACTGAGCTGGGCAGGCATCCCTTTTTAATACACTTTTTTGAGGGGGTAGTATTTTTGAAAATTAAAATTATGTTCACATCTGTAAATAGAAATGCTGTCATATTTATAACACTGTATGTGTAATTATATTTGCCAAGGCCTTTTAAAAAAAGGTATGCTCATAATTATGTTGTTGCAGTAAAATATTAAAAGCAGTCTAAGTGCTATGGATAAGAGAAAGGTTGAATAAAACACGGTACGTGCGCCCTTTGCACAGTTTTAAAGAACGTGGCAGATCTTTCTGTCCTGTTTTGCAAAGATCTCTGAGACTTACGGTAAGTGAAAGAGAAAGTCGCAACAAATATATTTAGAATTATCCCACATATGTAAAACAGAAATATGTAATGTCTGCATATAACTAAAGAATAATTTATTATAATGCAATAGACTATGTAGTATGTGTTTGGAAGAGTACACATCAAATTGATCCTTCCTATAAAAAATCTTGCAAGGCTTTGGTTCTTTGACTTTAAGATTTTCATTTTTAAGTAGTTTCTGCACCTGAGGAGGGGCTCAAACTTATAACTCCAAGATCAAGAGTCACATATTCCACTGACTAAGCAAGGCAGGCGTCCCCTCTTTGACTTTTTATAATAAACATGTGTCTATATATATATATTATATATATATATATATATATATATATTTTTTTTTAAAGTAAATTCTACCTCCAGCATCGGGCTTGAACTCGTGACCCTGAGGTTAAGAGTTGCATGATCTGCTGACTGAGCCAGCCAGACACCCCTCTTTGACTTTTTTTTTAAGATTTTATTTATATATTTGACAGAGAGACACAGAGAACACAAGCAGGGGGAGTGGGGGAAGGGAGAAGCAGGCTTCTCGCTGAGCAGGGAGCCTGATGCGGGGCTCGATCCCAGGACCCTGGGATATGACCTGAGCCGAAGGCAGACAGTAATGACTGAGCCACCTCGGCGCCCCTAAGTTTTTATAATAAACACGTTTATATATGACATGCATGATTTTATTTTTTTTTTTTTGAAGATTTTTATTTATTTGACAGAGAGAGAGAGATCACAAGTAGGCAGAGGGGCGGGCAGAGAGAGAGGAGGAAGCAGGCTCCCTGCTGAGCAGAGAGCCCGAAGCGGGGCTCGATCCCAGGACCCTGAGATCATGACCTGAGCCGAAGGCAGCAGCTTAATCCACTGAGCCACCCAGACGCCCCGACATGCATGATTTTAATATGCTTTTTTACCTGGTTAAAGAAAAACCCAGTGTAGAGAAAACCAATGGGGAAAAAAATGTCCAGAAGCTAACAGATATTTTGGAATAATAAGATCTTGAGTGCATGCATAATCCTCTTATGCTATTTTTATCTATAGGCACTACAACAAAAAGTGAGAAAAATGTTTAATGATGACTAATTTAAGTTTTCTCTACTGGGTGGCAACAGCTAAGTTAGTGAAGCAAAGAGATACTTGAGGCTTTGAAGTCCAAAGGCCAGTGTTCATACCTTCCTTAGTATCTCTTAACTCTTTTTGAATTTAGGCAGATTATTTATCACTTCCAAGCCTTAGTTTTCTCATCTGTAAAATGGGTTGATAATAACACTCCTTAACAGGATCACTTTGAGGGTTAAACGAGCTAACGTCTGCAAATCATGAGGAACATTGTGTTTGTCACCATTAATTCCTTCTTCCCATTTTCCAGGCTCCTCGGAGATGGAGTACTCCTCCAGGGCTTTGTGCTGGTCTTCATTTATTTCCCTTAGGCTAACTTGTCCTCCTGATGTGTGTGTAATTACAATGACAACTTAATTTCATATAATGTTTTAGTGTTTACCAACATTTTCACGTACTGTGCTACGCTACCCACCTTGAATCCTTGTATACAATTGTGTCAGTCTTTTTTTTTAGCTTACTTCCACTCGGGTGCTCCGGAGTAAAGACAGTGGTGAATATATCGCCAAGAATGCTTTTGCAATAAGAAAATTCTAGGGCTGCTTCAGCCCCCTCATTTTACAGAGCCTAGAGAGCTTAACTGTTCTGTTTAAGGGCCATTATACAAGTTAGCTTTCGCTGCATCACAAATACCCTAACACTTAGTGGCTTCAGATAACCATTTATTTGCTTCATCATTCTTTTTTTTTTTTTAAGATTTACTTATTTATTTTAGAGAGAGGGAGAGCAAGAGCCCGTGAGCAGAGGGACAGAGGAAGAGAGAATCTCAGGTGGACTCCGTGCTCAGCGGCTTATCATTCTCATGGCAGTTTTTATGATCTGAACCAGGCTCAGCTTTTCTTGACAGGGCTCACTCCTGTGTCTGGAACCCTGGCTGGGATGGCTGGAGCAGAGGCTAGAGCACCTCTCCACGTGTCCTTTTAACCTCCAGTAAACTAGTCCAGGTCTAGTCACACAGTGGTGCTGGGTTCCAAAAGCAGCAAGAGGGGAGGTTGCAATGCCCCTTGGGGCCTAGACTTATAATTCACATGATGTCACTTTGGTTGTATTCTTGTAGCCATAGCAAATCTTGAGAACAGCTACAATTTTAAGGGCAGGGAAATAGATTCTACTTTTCTTTTCTTTTTTTTAATACTATGTTAGTCACCATACAGTACATCATCAGTTTTTGATGTAGTGTTCCATGATTCATTGTTTGCATATAACACCCAGTGCTCCATGCAATACGTGCCGTCCTTAATACCCATCACTGGGCCAACCCATCCCTCCACCCCCTCCCCTCTAAAACCCTCAGTTTGATTCCTGGAGTCCACTGTCTCTCATGGTTTATCTCCCCCTCTGATACCCACCTTCATTTTTCCCTTTCCTTCTCCTAATGTCCTCCATGCTATTCCTTATGTTCCACATATAAGTGAAACCATATGATAATTGATTTTCTCTGCTTGACTTATTTCACTCAGCATAATCCCCTCCAGTTCCATCCATGTCCATGCAAGTGGTGGGTATTCATCTTTTCTGATGGCTGAGTAATATTCCATAGTATATATGGACCACATCTTCCTTATCCATTTGTCTGTTGAAGCACATCTTGGCTCCTTCCACCATTTGGCTATTGTGGCCATTGCTGCTATGAACACTGGGATGCATGTGCCCCTTCTTTTCACTACATCTGTATCTTTGGGGTAAATACCCAATAGTGTAATTGCAGGGTCATAGGGTAGCTCTATTTTTAATTTCTTAAGGAATCTCCATAACCATTTTCCAAAGTGGCTGCACCAACTTACATTCCCACCAACAGTGTAAGAGGGTTCCCCTTTCTCCATAACCTCTCCAACATTTGTTGTTTCTTGCCTTGTCAATTTTTGCCGTTCTAACTGGTGTAAGATGGTATCTCAATGTAGTTTTGGTTTGAATTTTCCTAATGGCTAGTGATGTTGAACATTTTTTCATGTGTCTGTTAGCCATTTGTATGTCTTCTTTGGAGAAGTTAGACTCCACTTTTTGATGGTAGAAGCTGAAACAGGGAAAGGTGAGGGACTGGGGAGAATTTTTTGTCATCTGTCCTGATACATAACTAATTAGTGGGTGTGCTTTGATGAGAAGTGAAATCTGATGGCTGTTGATCCAGCAATTCCACTTCTGGGACTGTATCCAAAGAAAATGAAAACAGGGGCGCCTGGGTGGCTCAGCGGGTTAAAGCCTCTGCCTTCAGCTCAGGTCATGATCCCAGGGTCCTGGGATCGAGCCCCGCATTGGGCTCTCTGCTTGGCTGGGAGCCTGCTTCCTCCTCTCTCTCTCTCTGCCTGCCTCTCTGCCTACTTGTAATCTCTATCTGTCAAATAAATAAATCTTTAAAAAAAAAAAAAGAAAATGAAAACACCATGTTGAAGAGCTAGCTTCATCCCATGTTCTCAGCAGCGTTATTTATAATAGACAGGTCATGAAAGCAACCTCAATGTCTCTCAAGGAATGATTGCAATAAAAAAATGTGAGATACGTATACATATGTAATTCAGCCATAATAAAGGAAATGCTGACATTTGTCACAGCATGGATGGAACTTGAGGGTGTTATGTTAAGTGAGATAAGTCAGACAAAGAAAAGTACTGTAGGATCTCAGTTACACGTGGATTTTTTTTTTTTTTTTTTTTTTTTTTTTGCGGGCTCCATACCCAGTATGGAGCCCAACATGAGGCTTGAACTCATGACTCCAAGATCAAGACCTGAGCTGAGGTCAAGAGTCAGACACTCAACTGACTGAGCCACCCAGGCACCCCCATACATGGAATTTTTTTGAAAAGCTCATAGACAAAGAGATCAGATTTGTTGCCAGAGGTGGGTTGTGGGGAATGCAGGGATTGGATGGAGGGGATCAAAAGGTACAAACTTCAGTTATAAGATCCATAAGTACTAGGGATTTAAGCAAACAAACAAGCCCCTGATGGTTGTTGAATCCAGACCCGCTGCAGTCTATTTCTCTAACAGGAACAACAACAACAACAACAACAACAACAAAATACTGAAATCTGAATGCATTCTTAATTTGCTTTTATTCTCTTAATGATCCTAAAAACGCATGGCTTTCAGTTAAAAGACTACACTGGAGATTTTTTTTTTCTTCGTAAGATCTACTAATCGTGGAGTTAGCTATTTCAGAGAAGTACAGTGACTTCTCAGTGACATTCTTAAAGAGTGACAGTAAAACTTACCTTCTATAGGCTGAATCTAGGACAAAACTGTTGAAAAAGATGAGAGAGTGATGACAGTATACACAAGAACTTTAATGTCCCCGAATCAGTCATGAATGGAAAGTTAAAAAAACAGACAAACCCAAAATACTTTAAAAAGTCTGCCTCAGGCCATCGATCTCAAAATGTTTGACATTTCATTTATTGGAAAAATGTAGCTTTTTGTAATTAAAAAAAGTTTTAACAACTGAAAGTGACTTTAAGACCTGTTAAAATCAGGTCAGTGAAGCTGGGGTTGATCTCAAAGTTTTCATCTTAAGGTGGAGGGGTTGGAGCCTGTGGATTTTGAGCTATAAGTGTGTGTAATGGGTACTGCGGAGGGAAAACACATCCCAGTGAAACATTTTTAGATCGAGAGGGTGCCTAGGTTTGCTGAAGCCTAGGGGATCTAAAATCCATTCTATTCATGTCCTACTTTTGTGTGGTACCTATAAAAGAAATAAGCCCTGTGAAGGTAGCATTCTCTTGAAGTCATCCTTATTTGATTTGTCAACTGTGTCAACAATATCTTGACGGCCGTGGGCGCCTGGTGTCCACTGGATCGAGACAGCTCGCTATAGCAGCGTGAAGACAAGAAGAGGATTCATCATGCCGGCGGGGTCCTCAGCTCACCTCCTGTGTGGACTGGGTTCAATGTCCACACTAGCGGGTCCTGGGATGGTCCAGTCATGGCTCACAGTTGGGTCTAGGTCCGTAGTCTGTGGAACACTGATTGCTAAGGATAAATGGTCTACCTCCCAAGCCGCCTCTGAGTGATGAGCAGATGGAAGCTTTATTTTATTTGCATGGCTCCGTGGTCTGCAGCCTCCTTCACTCCGAGCTCTGACTGTCCTCTCAGAGCTTCCTGTGCTCTGCAGGCTCTGGGGCCAGGAGACGAGTGTGCCAGCTCTTTTTGGGTGCCGGGCTAGTCACTTCCCAGCTAGGGTTTGGAACAAGTAAGAAGCTTCTGGAATGCTCAGTTTCAGGTAGACTTTTTTATTTGGAAGGAAAGTAACTTGACTCCTGTACACTTAAATGATAAAGGACTTTTATTGGAAAGATATGGGGTGGCTCAGCAAAGCAGAAAAAAGCTGAACTGGCAAGCCTTAGAAAAGATGGGAACCAGGGACACTCCAGGAAGTAGGGGGCGGGAGGGAATTCAGGAGAATCTCTGCACATTCCAGAGCCCGGAGGGGATCGAATAGATCTGGCTTGTATCAAATTGACCAGAACGATGGCAGGGCACCTTGACTGACAGTCCAGGGAGATGGTAGGCAGTGTGGGAGGGGGTGATTGCCTACGGAAATTTGAGATACTCCCTTCCCAGTGAGGGGGCAAGGAGCTGCTTGGCTTGCTTCCTCAGTTGGAAGAGTAGAGAGTTTTCAACTCTTAATCTCAGGTTCATGAGTTCGAGCCCCATGCTGGGTGTAGAGATTACAAAATAAATAAACTACCGAACAGACAAATAAGGAAGGTGGCATGGAATGCTGGCTGGGCAAAACAGCAGACATCCCTACACTTTGAAACTAGGTGCCATAGTGTTTCTGGTCAAGCGCCCTCTTTGGGTGTAGAAGTGTGGGCGGAGGGATTGGGCGGGGGTATTTTTTTTTTTTTTTTAAACATTCCATCCTGAACTTCATGGAACTGCTCTGGGTTGTATTTATTTGGATTTTGGAGACAGTAGGCTTGGGTTTGAAGCCCAGGCCTGCCATTTCTTAGCTGTGTGAGCTCGAAATGGTTACGTACTTGACCTTTCTGGATGCTGGTTTTCTTATTAGAAAAATGGAAATCCTCAAAGTATTTTCATCACAGTGTTGATATGATTAAGTGAATTAATACACCGTAATACATTTGGTCTAACATCGAAGAGCTGGATATTCTCAGCTATCACTAGGGAGACGTAATGCATTGTTGTATTGTCTGAGATCTTCAACGATGGTTTAAAATATTAATTATGCTTACTGAAATTATGAAATGGCCTCCTGGCTTCACAGGTGATACTATTGCTGTTGGGTTTTCACTGCATTAGTTTTATTTGCTGCTGTAATAAATAACCACAAAGTTAGTGGCTTAAATAAATGTATTTCTTGCTGTTCTGAAGGTCAGAGTTTCATTCCTTCTGGAGGAGAGGATCTATTCCTTGCCTTTTCAGTTTCTAGAGACTATTTGCATTCCTTGGCTCCAGGCCCCGTCCATCTTCAGAGCCAGTAATCACATCTCTCAGACCTCTGTTTTCGGGGATCACATATCCTTCCCTTTCCCTTATAAGGACCTCCTCCCTTTCTCCCTTATAAGGACCCTTGCCATTACGTTGAACCTGCCTGGATAATACAGGATACTCTCTTCATCTTAAGATATTTTTTTCTTTAAAGATTTTGTTTTATTTTTAAAAAGATTTTATTTATGTATTTGACAGAGAGAGAGATCACAAGTAGACAGTGAGGCAGGCGGGGGGGGGGGGGCGGGAAGCAGGCTCCCTGCTAAGCAGAGACCCTGAAGCGGGGCTCCATCCCAGGACCCTGACACCATGTCAAGCTGAAGTCAGAGGCTTAACCCACTGAGACACCCAGGTGCCCCTTGAAGATTATATTTTTAAGTAAGCTCTGCACCCAACTTGGGGCTCGAACTTAAACCCTGAGATCAAGACTCACATGCTGTACTTGCTGAGCCAGAGAGGTGCCCCTCCCTCCCAAGATCTTTGATATAATCATGTCTGCAAAGCTCTTTTGCTTTACAGGTTCTGGAGATCAGGACATGAACTGGTCGGGGAGCGTTATGCTGCCTACTGCTACACTTAATGAATAGTTGCTGCATTATAAATTGCTCATGAGTTCTTGTCAGATGCAGTGGTTCTTGATTGGGGGTGATCTTGCTCCCCTCCCTCACCCAGGAGATATTCTGATTGCCGGTGACTGAGGGTGGGTGGACATTTGGTGGGTAGAGGCCAGGGATGCTGCTAAACATCCTACAACAGGTGGAACAGCCCCCACACCCAACAAGAAAGAATGACCCCACCGGAAATATCAATAGTGTTGAGGCTGAGAAATCCTGCTTTAGCCAATATCCCAGTTTTTTCCATGACTGTGTTTTTCCTCTTGATTATTTGATTCATTGTGAGATAGTACCTTACAGATTATAGGAAAGATGATTTTAGCTAACTGAATTTGGGTTTTACCAAACCGTGTTTCCTATCATTAAGCAAGTGTAATTTTGTCTGTTAAGACAAAGAACCTATCCTTTATGAAGATTATTTTAGAAATGTAATGATGTAAGACTGAAAAATACTCTGGAAATAAGAGGCAAATTCATTTTAGACTCAGTGTTTCATTTTTGGGTTTTTTTTTTTGGTAACTTTCATAACATTGATTTAAATAAAACATTTATTTTCCTTTTTGTGGGAGGGGAGGGATCATGACTATAACTGTAAAATTTTCTCTGAGGAGGGTTTGTGAACCTTCTAATGAACTTCCTGATGTTCTGTATCAATCCATCCCGTAAGTCCCTGATTTTGTAAAGGCAATCTGTATTTTGGAGTTTCCTTGTGAGGCTGTACATTGAGAAATTATTTGATGTATGTGAGGAAGCAATGTAAAACAGTCTCTGTTCTCTACCTGACCGGAAGACACAGGGCTGCGCACCATCTCTCTCAGAGACCTGAGAAAGGAGGGAAGAAGGAGTTGTCTTTCCATTAATTGATGAAGGTGCTTTTACCCAGAGCTGTGACTTTCTCCCAGCAGCTGGCATCCTGCGGCTGGCTGAAAATCAACCAGTCCCCTGGAGATGGCAGTAGCAGGCAGGGATCGAGATCTTTCGGCAACCAGCCACAGCCAGAATTGCAGTCTCCTGCTCCAATCTTGGTCTGTGAGGACAGGCAGCCATGATGGATCCTTGTGGCCGCAGAGGGCTGATTTTGCTGGTGGCTGTTAGAGTGAACCTCCACATTGTGTGTCTCAGAAATTTTGTTCTCAAGTGCTGCCTTCAGTCCTTTCTGAACAACATCTTGTGTAAGTGAATGAATACATAAATAATATTGATGGTGCTGGTTAAGGGCTTCCACATTTGAAGCCCTATCGAATCACAGGCACCATATTAATCGGCACTGAGGTGCAAAAGGTGGTAAGAGCAAGTCCTTGGGCTGGAGAGGTTTAAAAACACACAAATCCGTGATTTCAGCATAATCTACAACCACCAAGTAACCCAGTCCTCTGAACGCCAAGGGATCAGCTTAACCCAGCCAGAGGGGTCAGAGACACTTACCCGATGAGATGGTACGCGGGCTGAGTTGGAAAGAAGTTAGGCAGGTGAAGAAAGATGAAAAGAGTGCTCCAGGGGCACCTGGCTGGCTCAGTTGGTAGAGCATCTGCTTCTTGATCTCTGGGTTGGAAGTTCCAGCTCCATGTCGAGGATAGAGATTACTTAAAAAAAAAAAAAAGAAAGAAAAAGGAAAAAAAAAGGCTCCAGGCTGGAGACAAAGCATGAATGAGATAGACGGTGGGACACATCATGACATTTGCTATGTTACTGGGTTGAGACATGAAAGCCAGGGTGACTGGAGAGTTAAGTAGCAGCCCAATCAATCAAGTGCTAAAAAATAAAAATGCTTTGGAATTAAGTATGTTGGTGGTATGCAACAGACTCATCTAGGGGATCTTGTTTCCAGTGGATTTCCTCACTGCGTCTGTGGAGGTTTCTACACACCCTGCCAACTAGTGGACCCCATGTTGGAGTTGACTTAATCATGTTCCTCCACTCAAAGCCCACTGTCGTCTCCGCCTGGGCAAAGCTCTTCCCTTTCATGCTTGCTTGTTTGTCTCATTATTTACCAATGTTTTCCCCTTTATCCCTGGTCCTCCTTTATCCCTTCAAAGCGAGTTGAAGTACTCCCATTCCACTTCAACTCTGCTCCCCGCTCTGTTATGGATCTTTTTTTTTTTCCATTTTATTTATTTTTTCAGCGTAACAGTATTCATTCTTTTTGCACAACACCCAGTGCTCCATGCAAAACGTGCCCTCCCATTACCCACCACCTGTTCCCCCAACCTCCCACCCCTGACCCTTCAAAACCCTCAGGTTGCCCCAACCTCCCACCCCTGACCCTTCAAAACCCTCAGGTTGTTTTTCAGAGTCCATAGTCTCTTATGGTTCGCCTCCCCTCCCCAATGTCCATAGCCCGCTCCCCCTCTCTCAATCCCACCTCCCCCCAGCAACCCCCAGTTTGTTTTGTGAGATTAAGAGTCATTTATGGTTTGTCTCCCTCCCAATCCCATTTTGTTTCATTTATTCTTCTCCTATCCCCCTACCCTCTGTTATGGATCTTTATTTGAAAAGAAATAGTGTATTTAAGAAGATGTATTCATGTTAATTTTACGTAATTGGTATTGTGCTCTAAAGCACGTCTCTCCCAATTTTTGTCTCTTTGTCTTTCTGCCTTTGTCACACTGCTCTATGGTACATGTAGCTCCTTGCCGCCCCCCCTCGCCTTTTTTTGAAGTAGGTGCCACACCCAGCATGAAGCCAGTGCAGGGCTTGAACTCACAACTCTGAGATCAAGACCTGAGCTGAGATAGAGTCAGGTGGTTAACCGACAGCCACCCAGGTGCCTAGTTCCTTGCTTCCAACTGCAGTGTGACTGCACACATTCTGCTTATCCAGTGTATCATGGTGGATACATTTTTTTTTAAATCCTAAATCCTTCCACAGCAAATAACTCTTTGAAGAGCATCCTTATTCACACCCCCGTACGGATCAGATGAACACTTTCCTGCCTCCACAAAGTCCTAATTCCATGAGTGTGAGGTGGGTCCCTGATAATTTTTTAAAATTAATTTTGAAAAAAGTAATCTCTACACCCAACGTGGTGCTCGAATTCATGATCTCGAGATCGAGAGTCATGTGCTCTTTGGACTGAGCCCGCCAGGCACCCCCGGGGCCCAGATAATTTAAATACAGTTAGGCTGCTATTAGAGTGAGGTGATACAGTGAGAAGAAAGGAAACAATGGTTCTCTGACTCTGGCATGTATCAGAATCTTCTGGATGCATTGGAAGACACCGGTTGTTGGACTCAGGTCTGACCTCGCACTTGCACGAACCCAAGAAGTAAATGCGTCCTTAAATGTTGTCTAGTCCTAGTTCTGGCCCTGTCTGGACTGGACCCCATGCCCAGAGTTCTTGATTCAGTAAGCAAGTAAGTCTTGGAAGCTGGTCTGAGAATGTGCGTCTCTAACAAGTACCAAGGGGGTACGGCTCCTGCTGGTTCAGGAGCCACACTTTGAGAACCCCTGCTTTAGGACCCCGCTATTCAAAATGTAACCTGCAGACCAGCAGTACCCAGGGCACCTAAGAATTTATTCAAAATGCAGAATGTTGAGCCCCATCCCTGATCTACTGAACAGAATCTACATTTGAGCAAGATCCCAAATAAAGTTTTTTTAAAGATTTTATTTATTTATTTGACAGAGAGAGATCACAAGTAGGCAGAGAGGCAAGCAGAGAGAGTGAGAGGGAAGCAGGCTCCTTGCCGAGCAGAGAGCCCGATGCGGGACTCGATCCCAGGACCCTGAGATCATGACCTGAGCCGAAGGCAGTGGCCTAAACCACTGAGCCACCCAGGCGCCCCCCAAATAAAGTTTTAAGAAGTACTGCTTTGGAAGAGACATGGAGGGTACATCTTTGTACCAAGGGAATTAATTACAAGAATGCTCCCGAATTTCCTGAAAGCAACTAGGGGATACTTTTCAGGGAAGCTAAGGTCTCTGGGTATCTCATCTGGAAGCTCCCCATGTCTGTTTGCCTTTTACTTGGGGCGTGAACTGTGATCCCTTGGCTAGAGTATGGTCTAACTTTTCTACTACAAAAATACGTTTTGAGAAATTACGTTCACTTCCTGTTTGATGCAGTTACTAAAGAGAGACTGCCCCCCACCCCGGGGTAAGGCATGAAGGGCAGCTGGGCTGTCTCCCCACCTCTTTATTTCTGACCCAGGACGTGGAAGAAAACGGTCAGATCTCCCTCCTTTCAAAGAGTGTATCTGGCAGGCCTCCAGGGCTGGGCTGAAGGGTGAGGTCAGTCCACTCCTCAGATCAGGTAAGCTGAGGCAGCTCGTGATGCAGGGCGGCTCAGAAGCAGGAAGATGAAGTCTATTCTGCAGCAGAAGGCTGGAAGCTGTGCAGATAATATACTTTTTGACATAGCTTAGAATTGTCTTGGACAGAGAATAAAAAGTTAAAATCCCGCAGACACAAATAAGCAAACCCGATTACCGGTGTTCAGAAACTTCTATCTTGTTGCTTTTAAGAGCATCAGAATTATGCCTTGTCCAGAGAACGGAGCCTTGCCTAACACCTGTAAGGATCTAAGACACAACCCTGTCTTAAAAGAATATGTTATAGATCACTAGTGCCTCGATTAAAAAACAAACCCCAGAAAACCACACCCCTCTGCTGCAGCTCGCTCCTGACTCCCCGTGCACACACTTGCCCAGCTGCTTGAGCTGGGAGAAACAAAGGAGGAAGCTTGCGGGGGCAGGGGGCGGGGGCGAACACTGTAGATACCGTTTCAGAGACTATCCATTCCTGCCTCTAACAACACATAAACAGATTCCGTAGTTGAAATTCCTTAGAACAGTAACTCCTCTTGAAAAAGATAACACTTGTATTTTATATAGTTCTGTTAACTCCCCTCGTAGGAGTCAAGTGGAAACATTTCTGTGCAGACAGCTGAGGGTTATTCCTCTTCAGGTTAAGCCCACGAGGAGTTTTCTGCCGTGTACTCAGTCTAGGGAGTGCTGAGCAATTTAGCGCTCACGGAACGCGGCCTCAAGGAGAGGGTATTAGCGCCCCCAGTAGGGGAAAGGAGGAGATGCAATGAATAGACGGAACCGTTCTACGTGTTTTAGGGTGCATCATTTTATGAGTCCGCCCTTGCTCGCATTTCCCCACAGCCCGGATTATATCCTCCCTCTTTGCTCTTCTAATCTCCATCCAGAAGTTTTCCATGGTCCAGCTGATGTAACTTTCTCTTACATGAAGCCTTACTGGATTCCGCCCATCCCCGTTTACCAACTGGAATCCTCTATCTGGCTCTTAACATGTTATTTGTTTTTCTAATCCAAAGCCTGTGCCTCTCACTTTTGGGGGGGGGCATTTTTTATTGTGGTAAAATATACGTAACATGAAATTTAATCATTTTTAGGTGTACAATTCAGTGGTATTAGATGCCATCACAACACTGTCCAATCAACACCATTATCCATTTCCAGAACTTTCTCATCATCCCAAACAGAAAGTCTATACCTATTAAACAATAACTGCCACCTCCTCCCCTGGTCACCTCTATTCTACTTTCTACCTCTATGAATTTGCTTATCCTTGAGACCTCATATAAGTGAAATTATACAGTATTTGTGTGTGTGGTTTTTTTGTTTGTTTTTACTGTGTCTGGCTTATTTCACTTAGTATATACTGTATTCAAGTCTCATCCATGTTGTAGCATGTGTCAGAATTTCCTTTGTAAAGCTAAATGATGTTCCACTGCATGTGCATGTTGAATTTTTGTTTGTTTGTTTTTCTTATTTAAGTAAGCTTTATGCCTAATGTGGGGCTCGAACTCATGGCCCCAAGATCAGGAATCGCATGCTCCACCAACTGATCCAGCCAGGCATCCCTGTGTACATCACATTTTGTTTATTCACGCATCTGTTCATGGACATTTTGGTTGTTTCCACCTTTTGCCTCTTATGACTAAAGCTGCCATGAACATGGGTGTGCAAATATCTGTTTGAGTCCCTGCTTTTAATTCTTTGGGGGTATATACACCCAAGTAGGATTGCTGGATCATAGGGTATGTGCATGTTTAAATTTTTGAGCAAGTGTCCTTCATTGTTTTAGTCTACATAGACAAAGAGAAAAAACAAGAGCCTAACGAATAATGTGTGTGGTGTCTGATTAGAGCTCGCAGCTAAACCCCTGGAATGTTATCTACTGACAATTCAGTCCAGTCAATCCATTCCAAACTCCTGCTCTGACCAACGCATCCATTCCAGGCTTGGGGGGTTCCAAAAGCAAAGGGGCCATTTTGTCATGTCTTTGGCAGAGTACTGCGACCCCCAACCTCTGCTACTTTTTTTCTCTGCCTCTTGGGTAATCTTGCATTTGTTTAGTGCCCTAAATGACTCTCCCTAGATTGAGTTGTTGATGATTTGCTGCCCGATTCCCCAGGAGGAACACAGCACTTTTCATCTCAAGAGGAGAATCCATCCTACTACCTTCCCCATCTCCGGTCCCCACTCTATAGCCTTCTGCCATCTCTGAGTCATTGACCGTTGGCCATTCAGAGTTTTCTAACTGCTCAATAGGTAGTCTTGCTGGGATCAAGACTGTTGGTGGTCACCAGTCTGGCTCTTCTCTGTGCTGGGCATGCAACTAAACCAAATTTCTCAGCCACCCTTGTGTCTGAGTGGGATGATATATGGGATGATATGACTGAGTTCTCTGTGGAATTTGGGCTCAATGGATGTATGCCACATCTAGGCCTAACCTAGGCCTAACCTCGTCCATATGTTTGTCTCCTCATCTGTTAACTAGCTAGCACCAGAGCTACTGGAGACACAAAATGAAAGCCTCTGGGTTCCTGAGTCATCATCTGGAGGACAGTGGTCCAGGACAGCTGCTCAGACAAGAATGGCCACATAGCTCTTTGGGGGAGGAAGGAAGAAACTTGATTGTGTGAAGCCACTAAGATGGCCCTACTCTGGTGAATCCATTTGCGTTTCCAGTTTTACAACTCTCCTTAATTAAGACCTAGACTAAGACCATGTGAGGCTGTTCTGAATAGCCCTGATTTTTAAAAAAGATTTTATTTATTTAAGAGAGAGAGTACAAGCAGAAGGAGTGGCAGGCAGAGGGAGAGGGAGAAACAGACTCCCTACTGATCAGGGACCCTGATGCAGGACTCAATCCCAGGATCCTGGGACCATGAGCTGAGCTGAAGGCACTTAACCAACTGAGCCACCCAGGTGTCCCTGTATAGCTCTGATTTTGACAATCTTTTTTTTTTCAAAGATTTTATTTATTTTTTTGACAGACAGAGATCACAAGCAGGCAAAGAGAGAGAGGAGGAAGCAGGCTCCCCGCTGAGCAGAGAGCCCAATGCGGGGCTCGATCCCAGGTTCTGGGATCATGACCTGAGCTGAAGGCAGAGGCTTTAACCCACTGAGCCACCCAGGAGCCCCTTTCACAATCTTTTTAGCTATTTTTTATCATTCCTACCCCTGGGTCTCAAATTAGGTGCTGTCCTTTGACTCACTGCCCTCTTAGGCTTGTTTTTTTTTTTTTCCTGGTGATTTTTTTTTTTTCAGGGGAGGGAAGGCAACCCTGTCCTAGCGTCTTTGCAAAACCGTGTTAATCCCAGTGCCAATCCAGTCTTGGGCTGCAAAATAACCCTCAAAATTCCTCCCAGAGGACTTAAGAACTGTAAATCAATAAGAAATCCAAGAGGTTGTGACATTTCCATGAACTGAGTAAGTATGCATTAGTATGATCCCATGGTATCCTTTTATGATTCTTTATTTTACAACAATCAGTTGAGCGCATGCCCATTTTTTTTAAATCCCCACTGGGCCCCCCAAAATTAGCAGGAACTTGAGGGTAGAGATTTTGAATTCCTTTCTATATCTCTAATAATGTCCAACATGTTATCCTGCAGATTTAAGCCATCACTGTCTGTTGAACTTGATGGAGCAGATAGCAGTTTGAAAAATAGACCTGTGACCTCACTGATTCAGTGACCTCCTCTGGCCTACCGATACGTGAACTTACAGATAGGGTCCACCTGTGTACTCTGGGGAAAATTTTTTTTTCTAAACTCTTGCCTAGAACCCAGGGTGAATTTTTCAGTCGACTTTAGTGAGATATAATTTACATACAATAAAATGCATAGGTATAAAGTATATAGTCTGATGAGTTTTGACAAACCTAAAGAGCCTTAAAAGTTCTATAGCAATAAAGATAAAAAACATTTCCACCCCTCAGAAAGTTTCCTTATTCCCCTTGAGGTCAAGCTCCCTTCAGCCACGGCCGTCCTTGCTGCCTCAAGGGACTAGAGACCTTATTTCTATTACCATAGATTCGTTTCATACATTCTAAAACTTCATATAAATGGAAACTCTGTAGTGTGCGCTCCTTTACGTCTGCCTTCCTTCCAACACAATGTTTGTGAGAATCACCCAGGTTAGTCCAAGTACCAGCAGTTCATTACTTTTTAGGCTGAGCAGTAATCCCTTGTATGCACATCCCACAATTTGTGTATGCGTTCATTCGCTGATGGGCATTAGTGTAGTTTTTAGTTTGCAGATAGGAAGAAAGCTGCTCCAGCATCTTCTACAGTCTCTTTGTGGATAAATGTTTTCATGTCTCTGGGGCAAATACCTAGGAGCAGAACTCCTGGGCCGTGCATGAGATGCGTGTTTTAACTTTACAAGGAATTGCCAAACCTTTCCCCCAAGTGGTTGTGCCATTTTCTACCACCACAAGCAACGTATGAGAGGTCCACTTCCTCCAGCTTCCTGGCATCCCTTGGTATGCGGTTTCTAGTATAAATTTATTTGTAACAATATTTCGTTTTAGTTTATTTTTAAAAATTTATTTATCTATTTTAGAGAGGCGGGAGGAGCAGGGGGAGAGGGAGAGAGAGAAATATCCAAGCAGACTCCCCACTGAGTGTGGAGCCCAAAGCGGGGTGCGGTGGGGCTCACTCTCACCACTCCCATCATGACCTGAGTTGAAATCAAGAGTCAGATGCTTAACCTGACTGAGCCACCAAGGTGCTCCCAAATATTTCATTTTAGAAGGAGAGAGACAGAGACAGATTGATGGGAGAGAGGCAGAGGAGAGAGAGGGAGAGAGAAAGGGGTTGCGGAGGGAGAGAGGAGATGAGAGGGGAACAGGGAGGAGGGGGAGAAAAGAGGCCAAGAGAGGAAAAGAAAAAAAAGCGCAGTATCAAGAAGCAGAGTCATAAATACAATCAGGTTTTCCGGTGTCTGCTCAGATCTCTTATCAGATAGACTGCACTGCCTTTCAAGGCAGAAACATGAGGCCGTCTTCTTCCTGTTAACTGCGGGGGTGGTGTGAGCTGGACATTATTACATAGAGTTTATTCTAGGAAGCCGGTAGTTTTTCAAGTATAATTTGGACGGGAAAAAACTGCATTTCTAAAAGAATTATTTGCATGTCAGGAACTGGCAATAATTTTGAAGTCCCTGTTCACGTTGTAAAACCTAGCTGTTTCGTACTCGCAGGGGGAGACATCTTTCTTTCTTTTGTTAATGCACTGTAATGAGCTGTGAGTCGTTGTAGGCACATTCAAACAATGATCAGTAAGAGGCAAAAGCCAGTAGTTATGACAGATAACATGGGGAGAGAAGGGCAAGACACACGTTCTTAAACTTCGCTTCTACCTAAACAAGCACGAAGCTGATCTGGCTCAGCGGGAAAATACAATGAATTGTAATTACGAGGTATGATTCAAAGAACTAATCTTTCTAGCATCAAAGTGTGATCCTTCTGAGAATGACGAAATTGAATATAGAAAGTAAAAGAGGGATTCTAAGTAGTGAGACCAAAAAAGTGGCTTTAAAAAAATTCATTAGAAATGACCACCATTGGTGGGTATTAAGGAGGGCACGTATTGCATGGAGCACTGGGTATGGTGCAAAAACAATGAATACTATTATGCTGAAAAGAAATAAAAAAAAAAGAAATGACCACCATTATGAATATCTGCTTACTACTGGAACTATGCTCTTTATTGAGACATAATGTAATGCCACTCCTCTGCTCCCTGATGCGGGACTCTGGCTTATTGGTAAAGTGTCCATTAGCTTTTACTGTAGACTACAGTGAACAAGAGAGGTCTCTCGTCCCTAGTTCTCTCACTTTGGAGTCCTCATTGTGTATCCAGTGGGCAGCGTCTCCTGGGGACAGTTGGTGGGGAGACAGAGGCAACTCCCCACACTTGCATTAAAAGACATTTGTCTCACTTATCGCCAATCGAGTCCTACCCAACACCCTCTTGACCATAAGCAAGGCTCAGAGGGTGAGCCACGGCTCCTCCCTTTCCCGGTACCCTGCGTATGGCTTGTGATCTCTTTCCCCCACCCCTGAAAAGCTCTCTTCAACCAATTGAATTAAGGTGCCGGATGAATGGAAAGCATTTAGTAAATACCAGCGTTTATTCATTGACTCATTCATCATTCATTCATCCATCCATTCATTCATTCATGTACTTAATGTTTATTGAGGTCCTGCTGCAGAGCAGGTATCAGATGCTGGACATATAAGTGAATAAAACGGACAAAAATTTCTGCCTTCATACCAGTAGGGGGAGACAGATAATAAAAATAATAAGTATGTAAATTGTGGAAAGTATTAGAAGGTGATGTATATGGAGAAGAAACAAAGCAGGATAAACAGAATGGGAGTTTCGGGGGTAGGAGGAGGCATGCCACTGGGATAAAAATAATTCATTACTCCTATTGTTTTCAGTGAAGCCAGATTCCTCCAGCCCACAAAGCGGGATTTATGTCTCCCCTCCCCAAGCCACCACTACCATGACAACCTAGAACGGCGTCTCAGTGATTCTAGATGGCCCATCTCCCACCCCAGAGAAGGCTAAGCTGGGATAGCATTATGTTTTGTGTAGGTAGCGAATCGCCATCACGCATCTCAGTATCTCAGTATCACGTGATCGGCCAAGATCAGGAAATAAGCTTCTGTGCATAGTTCCCGCTCTGGTGTGGCAACTGCCCCCACCCGGGGTCACAGTGCATGTATTGACTGATGACCTTCTTTCCCCTCCCCTCTTTTCATGGAAGTAGTATATTGTTCCTCATGTCTAGAAGTACTTTTTATGACACAGTTGGATCCCTGGCATGGTCTTTTCTTTTGTATACATTGCGATTTCTGAACAATTCCATTATTTTAGTACATTTAGTTGGCTTCTAAATTTCCACTGGGATGAAATTACTTACTTACTTACACACGAAATTACTTACACATGTCACTTTGGACATCTTTGTGGTTTTATCCTTAAGTTAACTTGCAAAAATGGGTTCAGAAGAGATGCAGAGTTTTAACATTTTTTGAAGCAAATTACCAGTTGCCCATTAGAAATCATGGATTGGGGCACCTGGGTGGCTCAGTGGGTTAAAGCCTCTGCCTTCGGCCCAGGTCATGATCCCAGGATCCTGGGATCGAGCCCCGCATCGGGATCTCTGCTCAGCAGGGAGCCTGCTTCTCCCTCTCTCTCTGTCTGCCTCTCTGCCTACTTGTGATCTCTGTCTCTCAAATAAATAAATAAAATCTTTAAAAAAAAAAGAAATCATGGATTAGCCCCACCTCGCCAGCTATGTATATAAGTTTATTTTCCTGTATTCTTACCAGTGCTTGGGACGTCATTCTTTTTACTTTATAATTTGAAATGTGATGCTTGATATCTCAGTAATGTTTTCAGTTACCCTGTCTTTGTGAGGTGTACTGGTATTTGGATGTCTCCTTTTGGAAATTGCTCATTTTTCATTGGAGCCTTTATCTTTCTTTTTGATAGCTAAGAGTTCTTTAAGGGTCTCAGCTTTCCCCCACCATATATGATGTAGCTACTTTCCCCACTTTTAAAACTGTGCTTTAATTTTGTTTACAGAGTTTCTAAAAGAGATGTATTGATGCTTTGGCACTTAAAAATTTCAGTTAAGGGGCGCCTGGGTGGCTCAGTGGGTTAAAGCCTCTGCCTTCGGCTCAGGTCATGATCTCAGGGTCCTGGGATCGAGCCCTGCATTGGGCTCTCTGCTCAGCGGGGATCCTGCTTCCTCCTCTCTCTCTGCCTGCTTGTGATCTCTCTCTCTGTCAAATAAATAAATAAAATCTTTAAAAAAAATTTCAGTTAAATTTATTACGGCTTTTTCCCTATGCTTTCTTGGTAAGTGCTTTTTGTACTTAATTATGTAAATATCCAAATTATGTAAATTCCCAAATTCTCTTCATTTTCTATATATTTTTTTAACATTTAGGTAAATGGTAATATCTGGAGTTGTTTTTTTAGAGGTTTGGTTTGTTTGTTTTTTTTAGAAGATTTTATTTATTTATTTGACAGAGAGAGGACAAGCGGCGGGGAGCGGCAGGCAGAGGGAGAAGCAGTCTTCTCACGGAGCAGAGCACTACTGAGTGCACTCACTGAGCACTTGGGGCTCCATCCCAGCACCGTGGGAGCATGACCTGAGCCAAAGGCAGCCACTTAACCAACTGAGCTCCCCAGGTGCCTCTGGAGTTGATTTTCGTGTATGGATTGATGTAGGGCTCCAACTTTACTTTTTCTCAAGTGCTTGTCTGATAGTCTCAGGACTACCTCTTCAATAATTCATCCTATCCCTACAAATAAAATACACCAAAAATATCACATAGCTATTGTAGAATTACTTAGAGATACACCTATGAAACTAAACAATATGAAGTTGCTGTTTTGGAGCCCCAAATAGTAGAATATTGGCAAGCCCATACGACTCAACCTAATACTAACCTGTGGCAAAGTGAAATTTCCATTTTTTAAAAAGGTGATGTCAATATTTGAACAATTGGAAAAACAAGCTCTGTCAGAAAAAAAAAAAGATGTCAGTTGTGTGTAATCAAGACATTTTAGCTGGCAAGAATAAATGAGGTGAGGGGGCGCCTGGGTGGTTCAGTGGGTTAATCCTCTGCTTTCAGCTGAGGTCATGATCCCAGGGTCCTGGGATCAAGCCCCACATTGGGCTCTCTGCTCAGCGGGGAGCCTGCTTCTCCCTCTCTCTGTCTCTGCCTGCTTCTCTGCCTACTGTGATCTCTGTCTGTTGAATAAATGGATAAAATCTTTTTAAAAAAAATGAGTTGAGGGGCACCTGGGTGGCTCAGTGAGTTAAAGCCTCTGTTTTTGGCTCAGGTCATGATCCCAGAGTCCTGGGATTGAGCCTCGCATCGGGCTCTCTGTTCAGCGGGGAGCCTGCTTCCTCCTCTCTCTCTCTACCTGCTTCTCTGCAGGTAGTTGTGATCTCCACTTGTGATCTCCCTCTGTCAAATAAATAAATAAAATCTTTAAAAAAAAAGAATAAATGAGGTGAGATGAGGTGAAGTCAGTGTGTGGGGTTGATGCTAGAGCATTTTTTTCCCCTAAAAATAAACGTAAACGCTGCACACTGCATTTTTAAAATATAATATTCTTTCCCCCGCTCCGTGGACTTCTGGGTCCACTTTGCACCAGCTGAGTTGGCTCACTGAGCAGAACCCTCCTTGTAAGATCTTTCCTCCTCTCTGTCTTTTCCCTGCTGGCCTCATTATTAAAAATGTGCTGCTGTCAGATATAAATGATGTTTCTCGCTAAGTATGCTCAATAGCATTTCCCTTTCACTCTGTTTTTCCTCCAAGCCTCACAATAAGCCATCTTGCCTTAGTGAGAAAAAGATCCCAAGCCTCTCTGACTATTCCCAGGCTCGAGAGTTGGCATGACTGGCAGTCTGAGGGATTGATTCATAACATTTGGGCACTGAGGCAATTATAAGTTGTCCATAAGCTTTGCTGGACTAGCAGATCAAATGAAAAACTTGGGCATCTAATTCTGGGTCAGCAAAGCTCTCCTTTCCTGATGCCATATGAGAGAAGAACTGTAACTCGAAGACGGAATTCTTTAGAGAACAATGCCAATTACTTCTATTTTCCCTTCTCATCATCATGAAACATAATAATGATTCCTTCTTTTTTCTTCTCTATCTGTGCCCAAAATTGTTTCGCTCTTTCTGACCTTCAACATTTCCTTCTACAGCCTTTCCACTAATCTAGGAATAGGGGCAGAGAAAGACAAGTTTCTGGTGTTCGAAGAAAAATGAAAGTCAGAAATAGTCCTTGTAAATCAAAGTTTCAATATTTCCATTCCCATAATCCTGAGAGCTGTCAATGATTTTTATTTTCACTAACGAGGCAATAACTCAAGAGCTGGTCCTCTTCTGTCAGGAGACAAATATTATGAAACAGAACTGTCATTTGTCTCCGAGCTTTGCTTTATGCAGAGGCGTATGTGTATAAGCTTGTAAGAAAAAAGGGCATTTTCTCAGCCAAGAGAGAATGAGCTGTAATAGACTGATTACTAAATGGTTTATCATAAAAATCTCAGTACTGGAAAAGAACAGTAAAGGTCAGATGGTTCAAACTTCTGTCTACAAATACGCTTGTTCAGAGCTTAACGGCCAAGTTAACCAGTTTTCGAAGCTGCTAAACACTATTATCATGTAATTGTACGACCTCTTTCTTCCCAAAATGTTCGATGACACATGGATTTTCAAATTGATTGTCTTTAGAATTATGTGACATCGAGAAAAATTGCAGACCTCCTAGGCTAGGGTATAATACTCTTAGGAAAATGATTACTTCTCCAGAAGCATGACTGGTTCACTTTTCAGTTTAGTTTTAGCTGTTACTTACTGGCTGTGGGAAGAGGACATTGATCCTAATATCCTTGGGGCTGATGGTTAAATTACCAGCCCTCCAGGGACAGCCATCCCTGTTTGCCCTTGGGGAGTCCCCCCGTCCCTTTCATAGACATGAGGCTTGGTCATGTGACTTCCTTTGGCCAATGGGACATTTAGCAGATGGAACACAAGCAAACACTAGTAAAGTGCTTGTGCATTGGGGTTTGCCTACTCTGTTGCTGCTTTTATTTTTTTTTAAGATTTTATTTATTTATTTGAAAGAGAGAGAATGAGAGAGAGTGAGCATGAGAGGGGGAAGGTCAGAGGAAGAAGCAGACCCCCTGCTGAGCAGGGAGCCCTGTGTGGGACTCAGTCCCTGGACTCCAGGATCATGACCTGAGCTGAAGACAGGCGATCACCCAACTGAGCCACCCAGGTGCCCACTTTTGCTGCTTTTAGAATCCAATTTTCATGTGAAGAAATCTGGGCCCATCAGCTAGAGATTCATGGCCCAGTGAATAGCCAATAGCAACTGCCAGCGCGTGAGTGAGGCCATCTGGGACCATTCAGTCCCAGTTGAACCACTAGATAACTGAAACTGCATAAAAGCAGGGTCAGCAGAAGAACTACAGAGCTGAACCCTGCCCCAGTTGCTGACCTACAGAATCAGGAGCAAATAAAATGGCTGTTGTTGTAAGTCATTAAGTTTTAGGATGGTTTGTTTTGAAGCAATCAGTAACTACGGCATTCCTGATATATGGTAAAGCCACATATATCTCTGGGGTTAGGTTTCCCAGTTAATGTGTAAGGAAAAAAAGTCATGTAAAGTCAAAATTGCCATTGGATATCCCTCAGGCAGTTACCGTTTACAATCAAAGCAAACATTTTTCCCTCTGCTCTTAGGAGAGATTGTTAATTTTCTTTTGAGCCCTAGATGAAATAATTGGCTTGCGTTTGGGGCCATGTTATGTGACACACACATGCTGCATCTTTAAATATTCACTTTCTAATCCATTGGATCATCACTGAAATTATTCCTGTCTTGCAAATGCTCCAACCCCTTGTCTGTCTTCCTGTCATCATGTTCTCCTAGCAGAATTCTTAACACTGGATATAGTCAATTATCCATCTACTCCACCATAGTGATTGAGAAGCTGAAATTTGCTGGAAAAAATGATACAGCCTCTGTTGAGGACTCACTAAATTTGTTACTGCAAATCTCTAGTAAGCCTTCAGTAGACCTGGCTAATCCTATTATATTTCTCTTGTAAATTCACTTCCCAAATCTGAGACAACTATTTCTTCTCTTTTCTTTTATCTCCAAGATCCCCCCTTCTCCCAACACTGATTTTAAGTGTAAGATTCAATGATTTTTGACAAATGTATACACACTGGAACCAGCACCGAGATCAAGATAGAGAACATTTCTGTCATCCCACAAAGTTCTTTCATGCCTTTTTAATAGGCATATATCTTCATTTTTCTTGAGTAAATACCTGAAACGGTGTTGCTGGGTCAAGTGAGCATATAGTTGTTAGAATTTACCACCAAATCTAAGAACAAATAATTTTGTGAGCATCACAATCACAAAGTAGTGAGTATCTCTGGCACACAGATACAGGCTTCCTTCTTGCCATCCCAGGCCTGGAGCACCTCAGTGAGCTTGGAGGTCATCCAGGGGACCATACCCTCTCTAGCAAGGTCTGAATCTCTGAACTAGTGCCTTTCTCTCAGTTTGTTCCTTCTTGGGTTCCTCTCCCAAAGCCTTAGAAACAGTGGCTGCTTCCTTCGTTGCCATTCCTATAGAGCTAGTTTCACTCTTCTTAGTAGAAGTTAAGCTGCTGTTGCTAGTTAATAATGACTTATACTAAATTTTCCCACTGCAAATTATTGTTGTGGTTTTTGTCTCCTGAGTTGATGCTGGTTAGTCACCACATCTCTTCTAGTTCTCCTCAAGAACATGTGCTGAAACATCCACCCTTCCCATTTCTACTGCTGGCAGCCAAGCCCAAGTCGCCAACATGTCGGAACAAATGCTTTCTGTCTGGTTTCTCTCCTTTTCCATTATCCTGTTCCCAGACTTCCACAGTCCATTCATATGACAATATGACAGCCACAGTGAGTGGTCTCTTTCTTTTTTTTTGGTAAGCTCTGCGCCCAATATGGCGCTTGAACTCACAACCCCGAGATCAAGAGTCACATGTTCTTACTGAGCCAGCCAGGAGCCCCCACTGTGCTTTTAATGTACATTCAATTATGTTACTGCATTGCTTAAAACCCTCCTCTAAGGACTTCTGGTTTTAGTTTAGAGGTGTAGAGAGCTGGGTAAGAGTCTCTTCCATCCATACAACAAGGAAAGTCGGGACATACTGGAAATTAGTGATTTTTCTTGAATGAGCCAGAAAACCGAGGTTATAGGGTAACCACATTATCCAAAATCTGAGGAATGCCAAGTTCTTGCAGGGAGATAGAGGACCTGAACATTTGGCAATCCGGGACAGATGCTCCTGGACTCCATAGAAGCTGGTAAGAGGATCAGGCCAACAGTTTTTAAAGAATTGCTCAAGGCCAAGTGTGAGCCAGTTTGACGTCATTCTCTTGCAGGAATTTCCTCCACAGACCCCACCAGGCATTCGAAGGGAAGTTCAGGGAGAGTGGTGACAAAGCTTGCATCAAGCTGGGACTGGCACAACACAAGCAGTTATTGTAGGGCACTGGTGAAAAACTAGTGTAGTGTGAAGAGAGAAGAAAAAAGCAACTCTACCTCCCAAGGAGAGGCAAGAATATGTACTAGGTCGGGTCTCCTGGCTGGCTCAGTCCGAAGAGCATGTGACTTGATCTCTGGGTTGTGGGGTCAAGGCCACACTGGGTGTAGAGATTACTAACAAAAAACATGTAAATAAACTTAAGAAATAAAGAGCACGTACTAGGCCAACACTACAGCTGGAGAGTCAGTGCACTTGTGAGAGTCTTCTAAGTCTGAGGCTTAATCAGACCATATGAGACTGCTTTTGTCTCCTGGCTCTCACCACAGGCCAACAAGCATCAGGTAAAATTAACCATATGAGAGAGCAGGCTGGGAGGGGTGGGGGTAGCAGGGGGCAGACTTGGGAGAGACACACACTCTCAGTGAGAGACACACACGGTCAGCGAGAGACACAGTCTCAGCGGTATAGCACAAATGGGAACTCCAAGGCTGGAAGCAGAGACATTGAGAAAGTAACTCTGGCAAACCAGCCCACATCAAGTATCTTGCAAATGACCTTGTTTATCTTCTTGTTGGATCCCTGGAATGTGGAACAGTACTGGCGCTTAGTACATCCTCACTAAACTTTGAACGAATGACCCTCTGTTAGCTGCTACATCCAGACACCAACAGACAGAACATCAGATTCATATCTCACTGAATGAAAGGGTCGGAATCATCTGGTATTAAAATACCAATTAGTTAAATTTGAATATATTCAAATAAGTAATATTTAAATAATTATTTCTCTATTTGATTCTTTTTTGCTTAACACATATAGTTTAACTCACATAAATTAAATGAATATGTGATGAAGTTCCACTGCAATATCTTTCTTTTTTTTAAAGATTTTATTTTATTTTACTTTTTTAGAGGAAGAAAGAGTTTGTGTGTGTGCATGCAAGGGGTGGGGTTAGAGGAGCAGAGGGAGAAGGAGAGAATCTGAAGCAGGCTCGACGTCCAGCACCGAGCCCTACACAGGGCTGGATCTCATGATGCTGAAGTTATGACCTGAGATGAAGTCTGAGAGTTGAGGGATGCTTAACTGTCTGAGCCACCCAGACACCCCTAAAAGATTTTATTTTTAAGTACCTTTACACCCAGCGTGGGGCTCAAACTTACAACCCTGAGATCAAGAATCACATGCTCCACTGACTGAGCCAACCAGGCACCCCAATATCTGTTTTCTTTAAACAGTGACCCGTACCTTAGAAACCCTTTTCAAGCTGCAATCATGCAGGTTACATGCTGCTGGTAGCTGTATCTTAACCTAAAATGATTGGTTTTGAAAATGATTCAAATGAGGGTTTGATCAGGGAGATGGCCTCATTCATAAACAGCTGGCCAAACAGGAACGATGAATGAAAGCAGATCTAGAAGAAGCAATCTCGCTCTATTGGGGATCATAATAGACACAATCCCAGAATCTTCATCCATGTATGAAATCTGTGGGAATGGGGAGCCTTGGGAGGGGGTCCAAATGTCAACAAAGCAACCCATCTTTGTTTTTATATCGTCTTAAAGGTTAATACTTCAGCTCACTGGGCATCTTTCTCTTATCTGTAAATTGGTAGAATTGGACCAATGACCTCTGTAGTCTATTCCAGTTTCTTAAAACTGCTAAAGAAAATTTTAAAAAAGGGGCACCTGGGTGGCTCAGTCAGTTAGGAGTTTGCCTTCAGTTCAGGTCATGAAACCAGAGTCTCAGGATAGAGCCCAGCATCAGGCTCCCTGCTTAGAGGGGGTCTGCTTGTCCCTCTCCCTCTGCTCCTCCCCCCACCCTGCCCCGCTTGTGCTGTCTTTCTCTCAAATAAATAAATAAAATCTTTAAAACAAATCCTTCATTATAAAAAAAGAAAAAAAAAACTAGCACAGATAGTAGCATTACCAAACTGAGAACCATACTCCATTCCTCTAAACACACATACACACACCTACCCCTTATTATCTTCTGGTGCATTTGTCAAATGCCTTGTTTCCTGTCTTCTGTCTTTTGTGGTGTGCAGGCATGCTTGCATGCATTTGTGTTTGCTCATGTGTGGGTGTTTTAGATTTGGCTCTATGCTTTTTATGTGGCAAAAAATCATTCTGATAGTCTGGAACTAGACTTCAATTCTCAGAGCACTAGACTTCACGTATGCAAGCAAACATTCTGCTTTTGATATTTAGGGGAGTAAGAAATAAGAATAGAGGGGCACCTGGGTGGCTCAGATGGTTAAACATCTGCCTTCAGCTCAGGTCATGATCTCCAGGTCCTGGGATCCAGCCCCATGTTGGGCTCCCTGCTCAGCGGGGAGTCTGCTTCTCCCTCTGCCTCTCCCAACTGCTCCTGCTCTTCTCTCTCTCTCTCTCTCTCTCTCTCTCTCTCCCTGTATCTCTATCTCAAATGAATAAATAAAATCTTTAAAAAAAAGAAATAAGAATCGAGAAAAATGAAGTAGGACTACAAGTTATGTTGGGCAAAATTCTCTTTAATTGGCAATACTTCAGGAACTCATTGGAGGTAAGTTTTTGTATCTGCATCTGAAAAAATTATGTTAGCTTCTTATTTCAACTAGCTTGCATACAGTTTTACTTATATTTTTAGGATTTTATTTATAAATAATCTCTACCCCCACTGGGGGGCTGAAATTTACAACCCTGAGATAAAGAGTCACATGTTCTACCAACTGAGCCAGTGAGGTGCCCCTACAGTTTTAATTTTAAAAACTGATACTTTCTTGATTGATAAATATATTCATTCAGTAAAATAAACATCTATAGAACACTTACTACGTGCCACCTGTTAGTTTCAGTTATGGATAATATATAGTCTCTAATCTCAAGAAACTCAGGGTGGAGTGGGGCTGGGATAGGGAGAATAATGTAACAAATTAGCATAATAATTGAAAATTCAGTAGGGTGATAGAATGTTGCTCAGTAAGAAAAAGAAATTATTTTAGAAAAAAATGTGTAAGAATCCAAATTATCTTTTCATTTATTATTACCTAAGACTTAACTTACAGAGAACACTGAGAATATAGAATATGCTTATTTAAGGGATGAGAGTCTAATTTTATTACTTTTTTTTAAAGATTTTACTTATTTATTTTGACAGAGAGAGATAACAAGTAGGCAGAGAGGCAAGCAGAGAGAGAGAGAGAGAAAGAGAGGAGGAAGCAGGCTCCCCGCCAAGCAGAGAGCCCGATGCGGGACTCGATCCCAGGACCCTGGGATCATGACCTGAGCCGAAGGCAGAGGCTTAAACCACTGAGCCACCCAGGCGCCCCTTTATTACTTTTTTGATTCACGAATATAATTTATTTTTGTCCTGGTTTTATTTCCCTTCTTCATTTAGTTATTTTTTTTTTCATGGTACACTGGTACACATAATAATACCAAGACTTTATTTGCATTTTTCTCTGTGTTGTAAATGCATTCATGGTGCAAAAGCAAATGTGGGCAAAACTGCTGACTTCTTAACACAAATAAAGATGCTGACAGCAAACTGTACTAATAGTCATTATAGTCTTTATGTCCACATAGTTGCCCCCAAAAAGGCAATTTCACTTACAGTGTCCTTGAATATGCAATAAAAATGGTTAATTTTGTTAAATTTCAATCCTTGAACACATATCTTTTTAATAGCATGGAGACTACTTAATTTAAAAAAAAATGCGACTAATAGAGACATACTACAGTGTTGCTGGTGTGGGTATTTGGTAGATGTTTTCTCAAACATGAATGAAGTGAGTGTCACTATAGGAAATTCAACGGACAGTGTTTGTTACCAGTAAAAACACTAGCTCGCCTTCTTGTTTTTTTTTTAAAGATTTTATTTATTTATTTGACAGAGATCACAAGTAGGCAGACAGGCAGGCAGAGAGAGAGGAGGAAGCGGGCTCCCCGCTGAGTAGAGAGCCCAATGTGGGGCTCGATCCCAGGACCCTGAGACCATGACCTGAGCCGAAGGCAGAGGCTTTAACCCACTTAGCCACCCAGGCGCCCCTGTTTTGTTTTGTTTTTAAACAGGTCCGTGTCTCATGAATGGTAAGGAGTTTGTGAGGTGCATTAGACCCAAAGACCTTTGGAATTTGTTGAAAGACAACTCAGTTTCCATGAGAAGCAAAGTACAAAGACTGGCATGCAGTTCTGAGTGTCTTGTAAATAAATCCAGATGTGATTACTTTCACCATCCTGTGATTTGTAAGTTTTGCAGGTAGTTAAATGCATCATGAGTTTACCCACATATTCTGTGCCTTTTCTTGGAGGAATTTCAGTTGTTTAGAGCAATTAAGCTCACAGGAGAAGAAATCGCTTGCTTACCACTTGCCCTTCCCAGTGTGCACTAGTTTACAAGGATGCCATTTATAGCTATACAGCGGGGTGGTCCAAGTATGGGAATACGTCCTATGGAAACAGGCTGAACTGTTGGCAGACAAACTTTAAAAAACCCATATGTTACATTTATGAAGTTAGTTTACAACAGTTTTCTAGTTCAGAACTTTTATGATATTTTTAAAATGATGTATTTCCTCATTACATAAATAACACATATTCATTACAGAAAATTTGGGCAAGAAGAAAAAGTGTAAAGAAGAAAATGAGAATGCTCCATAATCTCACTATCCCAAATTAACTATGGTTAATAATTTGGTGGGTTTTCTGCCAGGCTTTTTTCACATCAGAGCCCGGCAGAGCTGGAAGAGACCTCGGAGATTATCTCATCCAACCTACTCATGCTACAGATGAAGAGAAGCCATTGGAAGGTTGACTTTATTTCTGGATTTGTTTCAAGTCACTTAAGCAAGGACAGTCCAGTTATGATAAGGTTTGGAAAACCCTGGATTGTATCATGGGAGCAAGCCATTGCAAAGGGCTAACCCAGCCCAAGAGCCTGGCTCTGAAGGCCTTTTTGCTTTGGTCCTTGCCTGCGGTGATGTGACGTTTGGAACTACAGCAGTTATTTTGTGACCTAAGGTGAAAAGCCTGAGGACAAAAAGCTCACACATTTAGGGTAACAGAGTGTAATGAGAGAAGGAATATGGGTCTTTAATGATATAACTGAGCAGCCAGACTAACTCTAGTATTGGCCACTCTCAGATCTCTTGGTGAGAAAGGTAAATACTTCTATTGCTTTGGTTTTCTTTTTTTTTTAAAGATTTTATTTATTTTTTTGTCAGAGAGAGAGAGAGAGAGAGAGAGAGAGAGCACAGGCGGACAGAGTGGCAGAGGGAGAAGCAGGCTCCCTGCGGAGCAAGGAGCCCGATGTGGGACCCAGGACGCTGGGATCATGACCTGAGCCGAAGGCAGCTGCTTAACCAACTGAGCCACCCAGGCGTCCCTTGCTTTGGTTCTTTAAGTTGGATATTCTGTTACTCATAGCACCCCCCAATCCAAATCCGTAAGTCCCGTGACCTTGAACACATTCAAGTATTAACTATTCTCTGCCTAGGTGCCTTCATTGGTAAAAGAGAGATAATACACAGAAACATTTTACAAAATTATACACACTCACTTCTATTCTATTTCTGCCCTATAACTGTCTATCATGACATTCTCCCATGTTCTTGAAAATATTTCTATAAGCACACTCTTTGATGGCTACGGAGATGTTTGTCATATGTTTCTTTTCCAAATGCCCCTATTGTTGGGCATTACATTGTTGGCAAATGTTCTTTTGTATAGGGAAAGGCTATAATGAATCCTCCTTGTACGTGAGTTTTGTACCTTCACTTCTTTTTTTGAGAATCAATTTCTGGAACTGGAAATCCTGTGTCACTTATGATATCAAAGCCACATTGCCTCCCCTCTGTCTTTCACAGACTTAACCTTGCTAGTAAAAGCTATTAAAAGTATACCAGGTGTGCATGAGGAGAGACTGGCTAGCTCAGTCAGTGGAGTGTGTGACTCTTGATCTTGGGGTAATGAGTTCAAGCCTCGTGTTGGGCGTAGAGCTTACTTTAAATAAATAAATAAATAATTTTTTTAAAAAGGGTTTTATTTATTTGACAGAGAGAGACACAGTGAGAGAGGGAACACAAGCAGGGGGAGTGGGAGAGGGAGAAGCAGGCTCCCTGCTGAGCAGCGAGCCCAACGCTAGTGCTCGATCCCAGAATCCTGGGATCATGATCTGAGGGGAAGGCAAACACTTAACAACTGAGCCACTCAAGCACCCCAATAATAGAATTTTTTAAAAAGGTGTACCTTAGTATGGAAAGCTCTTTTATTTTATTTTTTAAAAGAGTTTATTTATTTATTTGACAGACCGAGATCGCAAGTAGGCAGAGAGGCAGGCAGAGAGAGAGAGGGGGAACCGGGCTTCCTGCTGAGCAGAGAGCCCGATGCGGGACTTGATCCCGGGACCCTGAGATCATGACCTGAGCTGAAGGCAGAGGCTTGAACCCACTGAGCCGCCCAGGTGTCCCTGGAAAGCTCTTTTAATTAAGTGATGCGTTTATGTGGTTCTAAATTCAAAGTGTACCCTGGAAAATTTTCCTCCCGTTTCTTTTCCCTAGCCACCCGGTTCCTCTCTCCAAGGTTTCTGGGAAACATTTCCAAATGTGTTCTAAGCATATATGGGGTCGCAGCAGGAAACAGATGGTACAGTCAAGTTAATCAATTTAAGGAAAGGGGTTATTTACACAGTAGAGAGGGGTGTTGGAAAGCCCTCAGTCACAGCGTCGTTCCCCAGAGCTAGTAACAAGGGCTTCCGAGGACTAACAGGGGAAGGAAGGAGAAAGTGGACCCGGAGGCAGAAAGGCTGTGTGGAGAGCGCTGGCTTCCAGGAGCCTGGACCTTCGGGGAAGTTGCTGCTAGCTTGTGGCGACCCTAAAGGGAGGCGCTGGGTGAATAACCTCCCCACCTCCCACCCCCGAGTTCCCTGGTCTCCGGTTGGTGCTCTGCCCTTGTGGGAACCGGAGGGCCAGGGCTAGCCTCGACATCCCCTTTCCTATCAGGAAACCTGGGGTTTCGTGGCAGCATCTCTTATTTTCAAGGTTGGTATACAGAGGATGGCTATGCCGGATTTCTCAAAGCAAGCGTGGCCCTTCTCTCCAGTGCATTCCTTATTCCTTTAATAGAAGGAGGGTCCTGTGGTCCCTCCAGAGAAAAGTCAGGGAGCGTAGCTCTCCAGTTACAGTATTAATCCATTGCCACATTCTCCCTCCCTCACCTTGTGACCTCTTCTCCGTGCTCTGTCAGGCAGTCCCAGCCTGTCTGCCATAGGCCATCATGGCTGTCTGCCCGAAGCTTCAAGAACCAAGACCAGTCCCGGGTGTCCCTGCCAGGAGTTAAACTGCATCACAAGAGAGTGCTTGGGTGACCTTAGGCTCTCTTCTGCCTAGCCTTAAGATCCACTCCGGGGGTCTGCTCCCACTGGGCCCAGTCGGTTTTCCTAGGATTCTTCAGACAACAGTGCTTAAAGCCTAGTGCTTTTCAAGAGTGGGGCTTGCCCGTGACTGTCCAGGTTTGAACACTCATCGTCCCCCATCCTAGGCAAACCTGGAAGGTATGTCCCCCTAATTCCGAGGACCAATCCCAGGGCAGCAACAATGAGGGAAAAGGGACAGCAGGGCAAAGCAGCAGGGAAAGCAAATGCTTGGTGATTCATTAACAAGCCAGCCAGACCTTCAAGAGAAAAAAAAAAAAAAAAAAAGCTGACTGTTCGGTCATGTGACTTGTCCTTTGCTGGCCACTGCTCCTGGGAACCCATCTTTTGGAAGGAAAAAGGAAGAGGAAGGTGTCTGCCGACTTCCTCCTGCCTCCTGTCTTTTTTTTTTTTTTTTTAAAGATTTTATTTATTTGACAGACAGAGATCACAAGCAGGCAGAGAGGCAGGCAGAAAGAGAGGGGGAAGCAGGCTCCCTGCTGAGCAGAGAGCCCGATGCAGGGCTCGATCCCAGGACCCTGAGATCATGACCTGAGCCAAAGGCAAAGGCTTAACCCACTGAGACACCCTGGTGCCCCTCTCATCTCCTGTCTTTCATTGGTCAGCGTTCACCATATATGGAGGGTTCAACTCTGCCACTCAGGGCTCTGCCACCTAGCCTTTCTGAAGAGCTGCTAGGGAGGCCATGTGACGTCCCTCCCACTGTAGTACTTGTGAGTCGGGGGGTGGGGTGGGGGAGAGACCAGAGCCCCTGTGCTTCTGGTCATATCAAGCCTCTGGGCTCTGGGGCTGTGGGGTGATTAGAAACAGCAGCTGATCCCACAGTCTTTATCATTACTCTCCCTGCATGATGATCAAACTCCACGCACAACCATTTGCTCTCACAGAACCTTGGCCTTCACCTCCGCCGTGTGATCATTTGAATTATTGCGATGTCACTGAATCCCCAGGGATTACCAACGGTCCCCAGGAAGTTCTCTACTTATTCCTCGAATTTGCGATCCATCCTATCGAAGAATGCCATTTTAGTGCTGTGTCTTAGGGCCAATTCTGGAATCAATAACTGTACCATTCAGGGACCCGGCATATACCCTATGGCACATTTAAACTGGGTAATGGAGGTGAGTTAAGAAAGGAGCCACTTACAAGGGTGGGGGCAGGGTTCAAAGAAGGGGTGGTGTCATTCTCCAGGGCTAGCAACAACATGAGGGAGCAGAGGGAAGAAAGAATGACTAGAACCAGGACACACTAGCTGGCTCTATGGAAAGGACCACTAGAGAGAATTTATGGCCTTTGATAGAAGGATATGGCAACTCACAGTCCAGCAGAAGAGTAGGAAAAATCCTGTCCTTACTCTTCTCCGACCTTCCGGTCTCCTATTAATGCTTCCATCGACCACACCCAACCTTAAGCCACAAAACAATATAGTTCAGTTTGGGGGGCACAGAATGGAATATGGGTCAGCAGAGAGTAGCCCAACCTTAAGTCCTGTGCTTCTTATTACTGTGTATGAAGATAATGGTTAACATCGATTGTTTGTAATATATAAATACATGGGAAATCTAGGAAAATGTCACTATTATTTTATTATTTATTTTATTTATTCCACAATTTCATAATTCCCGTTGAGATTCCCTAATTCCATGGAGGCATCTGGTGACCAGCCTGCAGATACCTGTCAGCACAGAGTTTCAAGGACCATGGTACATATATTTACTAAGTTTTTGAAGTATATGTCTTTCATACACTTCTGGCATATTAGATAAAAAAAAGTTAAATAAAAAAATGATGACATCAAAAACACAAGTGCCAATATAGCCGTTTATTCACTTTATGACTCTTCAATGATTTATTTAATACATGCTTATTGAATTGACTTACTGGGAACAAGCAAAATTATAATCAAAGCAAAATTCATGAGTTTGACATTCTTTTTTTTAAAGGATTTTATTTATTTGAGAGAGAGAGAGAGAATGAGTGGGGGAGGGGCGAAGAGGAAGGGAGAAGCTCCCTGCAGGCACCTGCGGTCATGACCTGGGCTGATGGCAGGTGCTTAACTGACTGAGTCACCCAGGTGCCCCTGATTCTAACACGCTTGTGGGGGAGTTACACTTGGTCAGAGAAGAAAGCAGAGGCTAATTATACAGTAAGGAGTTTGTACTTTATTTATGAAGTTTAAAGTCATTGGAGGATTTAAGCAAGGTAGTAATATGATCTAATATTTGTTCGATGTTCTTAAAGATATGTATGTATGTATTTGCGAGAGAGCGGGATGGGGAGGGACAGAGTGGAAGGAAGAGGGAGAGGGAAAGAATCTCAAGCAGACTCCCTGCTGACCCCAGAGCCAGACTTGGGGCTCAGTTTCACAATGCTAAGATTATGACCTGAGCCGAAACTGAGAGTCGTGTTGGATGATTTTTTTTAAAAGATTTTATTTATTTATTTGACAGAGAGAGACAGCACAAGTAGACAGAGAGGCAGGCAGAGAGAGGGGGAAGCAGGCTCCCTGCTGAGCAGAGAGCCCGATGCGGACCTTAACCCCAGGCCCCTGAGATCATGACCTGAGCCTAAGGCAGAGGCTTTAACCCACTGAGCCACCCAGGTGCCCCTTGTTGGATGTTTTTAATTGACCATTTTGGTAGCTGTCTGGAGAACATACTAGGGTAGAGAAGGAATGAAAACGGGAGCTCCTCAGGAGCCTACTGTCGTAGCTCAGAAAAGGAACGGCGGTGTTTTGAACTAAAATCTTACAGTAGGAGGTGGAGAAAAGGGGATGCCCCTCTGGTATGTTTGGGCTTAGAACCAACACAGATGGCCTAAAGGGAGAGAGAAAGGAAAGAATAGAGGGCAGCGTCTATCCTTTGGTTCGGTCTGAATGATGGAGATGCTAATAACTGATACTAGGAAAGCCGTAGCAAGGGAAGGTTGGGTGTCCAGGGTGGGGCATCCAGAGTCCGATTTTGGACACGTTAGTTTGATACCCAGGTGGAAGTCAGGTAGGTAGTTGGCTCCTGAAGCCAGGCGTTCCGAAGATGGGGCAGGGCTGGGGGTCCAAGTGTGGGAGTCCTGAGTGGAACAGATGGCATCGAGAGCTGTGGCACGGGGTGAGATATGCAGGGAAATGGTGTAAGATAGAAAAGAAGACCCAGGGACTCAACCTTCAGAGACTGGGAAGAAGAGGCAGAGTCAGCAAGGAGATTGAGAAGGGCAAGCGTGGTAGGTCAGGGGAGTTTGGCATTCTCGAAGCAGTTTCGAGAGAGTGGAGCAGACAGAAATCCACTGAAAGATTAAGGATATTTAGGAGAAAGGAAGTGGACATAATGAGCGTACACAATTCTCCCAATAAATTTTACTGTGAATGGAATAAAGAAACCCAGCTATGCATTGTTTAATCTTCTTTTTCTCTCTCTATAAATGCAATGTCTAAGGATGCAACTTTTAAAAGAATGTTAAAAGCTTAAGAGATATTTGTTTGTTTGTTTTTAAGATTTTTAAAAAGATTTTTTTAGGATTATTTATTTCTTTGATAGAGAGAACAAGCAGGGGGAGCAGCAGACAGAGGTAGAGGGCGCTCCCTGCCGAGCAGGTAGCCCTATGCAGGGCTCCATCCTAGGACCCTAGATCATGACCTGAGAAAAGGCAGACACTTAACCGACTGAGGCACTCAGGTGCCCCCATGAGACATTTTTTAAAAGGCGAAATATTTATAATTTCTTTGTACTTGCCTGGCTATTTTTCTGGTCTAGGTAACCTAGGCTGCGGTTGGCTCATCCCCGATGGGTTTGTTCATGTGTCTGGTTGTTGACTCTATGTCAAGTGAGGCAGGGGATGACTTGGCTGTGTGTCCTTTATTACTCAGCGGGCGAGCCTGGGCTCACTCGCATCGTTGTGATTATAGAGCTCCCCAGAGCGACACTCAAGTGCTTTTCAAGTCTTTGCTTACGTCACATCTTCTATTGTTCCATTAACCAAAGTGAGTCACGTGGGCAAGCCAAGAGTCAGTGTCAAGGGCATGTAGAGAGAGAGGAAATTATTACAGTTCTTTTTGCAAACATTCCCCCACAGCTATTAGTGTGTTTCTAATTATGTTAATTCATTCTCTGAGTTGCTTACGTTAGAAACCTCAAAGTTATTTTCTACCTCTCTTTTCTTCTCCTAGTGTAAAATGGGAAATTATTTAATTAGCTAAGTAAAAATGTGTTTTGTGGGAAATCATTTTCTCTCAGTATTTTAATCCAAATATTAATATAAACTTTGATTGTAGACCCATTACTGTTTTAATCATATTCAGAAATTAGAAATAATTGGCAGACTGAAATATAAAATTTACTTAAATTCCTTACAACAAAATGTATCTTAATATCCCAGTAATATGTTTCCTTTTATTTGTTTTCCTACAAATATGCAGAGGGAATCACCAATAAGTGGTAATATTTAAATACTTAGAAAAAGTATTAAGTGCTACTCCTGGCTTACGTGATTGTGTATATGCTTCTTATCTGAAGTTGGCAGCAACTGAAATTAAATTAAATGGTTTTCCAAATGACTGCATTGTCAACCCATCTTCTTCCAGCTAACTGACTCATTTCGGTCATTGCTGCCTCCCAAGGGGGTCCTTTGCACGTGTGTGTCGCATACTGACAATCCCATATGGCACTAAAGCCTCCTATAACCATTGGTTGGTGCAACCCTATAAGGGGCCTTTAATTAGTTTAATTACTAATTTTTTAAATTTCTTAAAAATATTTAATTTATTTAACCTGGAGAGAGAGCGAGAAAGAGAGAGAGCGAGCACAAATGCAGGGGAGCAGCAGAGAGAGAGGCAGACTCCCCGCTGAGGGAGCCCAACTTGAAGCTTGATCCCAGGACCTCAAGATCATGACCGAGCTGAAGGCAGATGCTTAACTGCCTGAACCACTCAGATACCCTATTTTTTCAAATTTTATTTTAATTTCAACATAGTTGATCTACAGTGTTATATTAGTTTCAGGTGTACAATATAATGATTCAACACTTCCATATATTACTCAGTGCTCATCATGGTAAGTGCCCTCCTTAATCCCATTCACCTGTTTCACCTATTTCCCCCCTCCCCCGCCCCCCACACCACCACTCACCTCCCCTCTGGTAGTCATCTGTTGTTTTCTAAAGTTAGGAGTCTGTTTTTTGTTATGTCTCTTTTTTCCCCCTTTGTTCATTTGTTTTGTTTCTTAAATTCCATGTATGAATGAAATCATGTGGTATTAGTCTTTCTCTGACTGGTTTATTTCACTTAGCATAATACTCTCTAGCTCCATCCATGTGGTTGCAAATAGCAAAAATTTTCATTCTTTTTGATGGCTGAGTAATATTCCATTACACCCACATGCACACACGTGCATGTGCGCACGCACACACACACACACACACACATACACACACACACATACACCCCTCACATCTTCTTTGTCCATTCCTCTCTTGATGGACACTTGGGCTGCTTCCATAAATGGCTATTTTAAGTGAAGGTGCAGTAAAAATAGGGGTACATATACTCCTTCAAACTAGTGCTTTTGTATTCTTTGGGTAAATACCCAGCAGTGTGATTTCTGAGTCATAGGGTAGCTCTATTTTTAACTTTTTGAGGAGCCTCCATACTGTTCTCCGCCGTGGCTGCACCAGTTTGCATTCCCACCAAGAGTGCACGAGGGTTCCCTTTTCTCCCCATCCTCACAAACGTTTGTTTCCTATGCTGTTAATTTTTAGCCATTCGGGCAGGTGTGAGGTGATATCTCACTGTAGTTGTGATATGTGTGTCCCTGATGATGGGTGATGTTGAGCACCTTTTCATATGCCTGTTGGCCACCTGGATGTCTTCTGTGGAGACATGTCTGTTCATGTCTACTGTATAAGGGGTGTTTTAGAAAACACTGCATAGGGACCTCCCTCCCAGGAGGAGTGCACTGGGATACAAGCATGACATTGTATGACATTGTAGTGGCATATTGTTGGTTCCCACTCAAATTAGCTTTGTAACCATTTGGGCCTCTTTATTCACCTAGAAAATAGGAGATTGCTTTTATGAAGTCTTTCTCAACCCGTGGCTCTCTGAGTCCATGTGGGCTCTGCTGGTGGGATGAAATCAGCACCCTGTCAACCATACACGCAGAGCGGGGGCCCTGAACACCCCCAGTTCTGGTTAATATGGGAGGCAGGAGCAGTCCCAACCAGTGTCTGGTAACAAGTTTATCATTTCACGGATGCAAATTCGAAGTTCAGTGACACAAGTACAGTAGCCGGTAGGAATCCAAAATCCTGTGCACCAAAGAGTTCCACTCATCTGTGACTGCTGTTGGGTCCACGTGTTAGGAAATGTCTGTGCAGCATCACCGTGTGGCTGAAATGACTGTCCACCTGCATTCTGAAGTTCTTTAGGTTGATGGGATCAGGAGGAAGCGGCCACCACTTTTTTGGTCCCAGATCTCTCTGAGAATCTGTGACTATCCTTCAGGCCATGAGCATATGCATGGAGCTATGCCTCACATGGGAAGATGAGTAGGAAGTTTCCCAGGTCTCAGGTGCCCTGGGAAACCTACTCGCCTGGCTAACCACTTGCTCCCCTTCCTACTGCTGACCTATATTGTGACATCAGTCCTCATGGGCTCACCCACGCCAGTCAAGCCAGTCAACCTGAAAGTCAGTTCCTCATTTCCAGGTATATTCTGCATCCCCTCATGTTTACCTCCCTCGGTTTGCTTTTTCTCCGTATTCCTCAGGGCTTCTTCATGGAGTAAACACTTTGTCAACCTAATGTCGCATTAAGAGATTTTAGAATAGATCTGGGAGTCCCAAGTCTCACAGTCTTTAGATGTGAGTCCGAAACCTTGTTCTAAACTATCTCTGTCCCTGTCTTCCTCCCTCTCTGTCACCCATTCTTAGAAGCGCAAAGAGCCAAGAGCCCTTGAGTTCCTCAACTGCGCTGTGAAACAGACTGTTTTCCCGACAACGTAGGACCTCTGTGGTGAGTTGTTCAAAACTCTCCAGGTGAGCAGCTGAACAACTGTGGCTCTCAGGGGGACAGGGGTGCCCATCATGAGTACTTTAAGCTGCAAGTAGCATAAAACCTGCCTTATGACAGCTTCCATAGAAACAGGGCTCTCTCTCTCTCTCTCTCTTTTTTTCCCTCAAAACAGGAAGTCTGAACTTAGGTGTTGCTTGCATTTTTCCAGGAATTCAAGGACTTTGGAGCCAGCAACTCTGCAATCATTTGAGCTTTTGCTTCTGTTTGACCCCTTACAGTTTTTATTCCAGCTTTATTGAGATATAATTGACATACAGCATTGTGTAAGTTTAAGGCGTACAACATGATGATTTGATAGACTTGTATATTATGAAATGATTACCACAGCAGGGTTAGTCCACCCCACATAATTATCATTTCCTTTTTGTAGTGAGAACATTGAAGTTATTCTCAGCAACTTCTAAATATATAATACGATATTGTTAACTATAGTCATCGTGCTGTACATTAGATTCTCGGAACTTATTCATCTTATAATTGAAAGTTGGAGCCCTTGACTGGCATCTCCACCACCCTCGCCCCAACCCAGCCCCTGGCGAGCCACTATTACACTCTCTGCTTTTATGAGGACAACTTTTTCAGACTTCGCATGTAAGTGATCACATACAGTCTATTCTTTGTCTGACTTATTTCAGTTAGCATAATACCCTGAAGAGCCATCCATGTTGTTGCAGATGGTGGAATTTGCTTCTATCTCTTGCCCAAATAATAATCCATTGTATATGTATGCTACATCTTCTTTATCCATTCATCCGTAGAAGGACAATTAAGTTGTTTATATATCTTAGCTATCATAAATAATGATGCAGTGAACATGGGAGTGCACATCTCTCTTTGAGACCCTGGTTTTATTTCCTTGGGATATATACCCAAAAGAGCGACTGTTAGATCATATGGTAATTCTACTTTTAATTTTTTTTGAGGAACCTCCCTACCATTTTCCATGGTGGCTGCATCAATTTACATTTCTATCAATGGTGTACAAGAGTTCCCTTTTCTCCACATCCTTGCCAGCACTTGTTATCTCTTGTCTTTTTGATAATTGCCATTCTAACAGGCACAAGGTAATAATCTAATCGTGGTTTTGATTTGCATCTCCCCGAGGATGAGTGATGTGTGGCATCTTCTCATGTACCTATTGGCCATTTGCATATCTTCTTTGGAAAAATGTCTATTCAGTTCCTCTGCTCAGTTTTAAATTGGTTTGTTTGGTTTTTTTTTTTTTTTTGCTTTTGAGTTGTATAAATTCCTGTATTTTGGATATTAACCCTTTATCAGGTATGTGGTTTGCAAATATTTTCTCCCATTCTGTGGGTTGCCCTCTCACTTTGTTGATTATAGTCCTACTTATTTATTTTTTGCTTCGGTTGATTGTGCTTTCGGTGTCATAGGCAGAATACTGTTGCCAAGGCCAATGTCAACAGGATTTTCCCCTGTTTTTTCTTCTTAGAGTTTTATGGTTTCAAGGCTAAAGCTAAGTCTTTAATCCATTTTGAGTTAACTTTTGTGAGTGGTATAAAATAAGGTCCAATTTCGTTCTTTTTGTGTAATTATCCACTTTCCCCAACACCACTTACTGAAGAGACTATGCTTTCTCCTAATGGATGTTCTTGGTTCCCTTTTCAAATATTAATTGACCATATATACTTGGGTTGATTTTTGGGCTCTTGATTCTGTTTCATTGGTTTATGTGTCTATTTTTGTGCCAATACCATATTGTTTCTTTTTAAAGATTTTATCTATTTGTTTGATGGAGAGAGAGACAGCAAGAGAGGGAACACAAGCAGGAGGGGGAGAAGCAGGCTCCCCGCTGAGCAGGGAGCCTAATGTGGGGCTCGATCCCAGGACGCTGGGATCATGACCTGAGCCGAAGGCAGATGCTTAATGACTGAGCCACCCAGGCTCTCCAACAGACCATATTGTTTTGATAATTATAGTTTTGTAATATAGTTTTAAATCAGAAAGTGTGATGCCTCTAACTTTATTTTTCTTTCTTGGGATTGCTTTGGCTATCCAGGGTCTTTTGGAGTTTCATATGAATTTTAGAATTGCTTTTTCTATTTCTGTGAAAAATGCTAGTGCAATTTTGATAGATACAGCATTGAAGCTATAGATGTTTTGGGGTAATATGGACATTTTAATGATATTAATTTTTTCAGTCCATGAACACAGAATATTTTTCCTTTTGTTTCTTCTCCAATTTCTTTCAACAAAGTCTTAGTTTTCTGAGTACAAATCTTTACCTCCTTTTTATTTATTCCCAAGTATTTTTATTGTCCTTGATGCTATTATGAATGAGATTGTGTTATTTCTTTTACAGATATTATGCTGGTTGTATATTGAAGTGTAACTGATTTCTGTATGTTGATTTGGTATCCTGCAAGTTTACTGCATTTGTTCATTAGTTCTAACAGGTTTTTTTTTTTTTTTTTTGCGGGGGTGGGGTAGAGTCTTAAGGATTTTCTATATACAAGATTATATCATTTGCAAACACAGACATTTTTACTTCTTTCTTTCTGATTTGGATGCCTTTTATTTATTTATATTTTTGGTTGCCTTTTATTTCTTCTTGCTTAATCTTTCTGGCTAGGGCTGCCAGTAGAGTATTGAAGAGACGTAAGAGTGAGCACCCTTATGTTATTCCTGACTTTAGAAAGAGTTTTCAGTCTTTCACCATTAACTGTGATGTTAGCTGTGGGCTGTATTTACTATGTTGAGCTACTTCCTTCTCTACCTAATTTCTTAAGTAATCTTATCATAAAAGGAATTGTGTTTCATTAAATGCCTTTTCTGCATATATTGAGATGATGGTGTGATTTTTTTTTCTTTTCTTTTTCTTGTTTATTAAGTTTTTATTTTAGTTCCAGTATAGTTGATTTTTAACTTTCACTTTATTTATGTGGTGTATCGTGTGGATTGGTTTGCATACATTGAACTATCCTTGTATCTCAGGGATGCACTTGGTCTCAGTCAGTGATCCTTTTAATGTGCTGTTGAATTTGGTTTCCTAATATTTTGCTTTTTTTTTGCATTTATATTATCACATATTGGTCTGTAGTTTTGTCTTGTAGCTTTTGGGGATGTAAATTCCTCTTCAGTTTTTTGGAAGAGTTTGAGAAGGATTGGCATTCACTCTTTTTTTTTAAGATTTTGTTTATATATTTGTCTGAGAGAGACAGCACAAGCAAGGGGAGCAGCAGGTAGAGGAAGAAGCAGGCTCCCCACTGAGCCATGAGCCCAATGTGGGACTTGATCCCAGGACCCTGGGATCATGACCTGAGCAGAAGGCAGATGCTTAACTGGTTGAGCCACCCAGGTGTCCCAGCATTCACTCTTCTTTGAATGTTTGGTATAATTCCCCAGCAAATCCAGTTGATCCTGGGCTTTTCTCTATTGTGAGTTTTTTGGTTTTTGGTTCAATTTCCTTCCTCATTATTGCTCTGTTTATTAGGTTTTCTATTTCTTCATGGTTCAGTCTTGGTAAGTTGTATGTTTCTAGGAATTTATCCATTTCTTTTTGGTTATCTACTCGGGTGGCATGTAATTATGCAAAAGAGTCTCTTATGAGCCTTATGTATTTCTGTGGCATCAGTTGTAATATCTTTTGTCAGTCAAAGTTTTTTATTTGTATCTTCTTTTTTTCTTAGTCTATTTGATCTTTTCTATTGTTTCTGGTCTCTATTTCATTTATTTCTGCTCTGATCTTTGTTATTTACTTCCTCCTACTAACTTTGGGCTTAGTTTGCTCTTTTCTCTGTTTCTTGAGGTGTACTTACATTGTTTATTTGAGATCTTTGTTCTCTCTTAAGGTAGACATTTATCACTATGAACTTCCCTCTTAATTTTTAAAGAATATTTTATTTTTAAGTAATCTCTATACCCAAAATGGGGCTCAAACTTCCAAACCCAAGATCAAGAGTTGCATGCTCTACTTATTGAGCCAGCCAGATGTCCCTATAAAATTTCCTCCTAGAATGCTTTTGTTGCATCCCATGAGTTTTGGTATGTTGTATTTCCATTTTCATTTGTTTCAAGATTTTTTTTAATTTCCCTTTTGACTTCTTCTTTGACTCATTTTTTGGTCAGGACTGTGTTGTTTAATATCTCCATATCTGTAAATTTTTCAGTTTTCCTCTTCTTACTGATTTCTAGTTTCATACCATTGTGTTCAGAAAAGATGCTCGGTATGATTTTAATCCTCTTAAATTTGCCAAGACTTGTTGTATGGTCTAACCTATGATGTATCTTGGAGGATGTTCCATGTGCACTTAAGAGGAATGTGTGTTTTGCTGCTGTGGGATGGAATATTCTGTATATGTGGTTTAGGTCTCTTTGGTCTAAAGTATAATTCAACTGCAATGTTTATTGATTTTCTGTCTGGATGATCTATTCATTGTTGAAATTGGGGTATTGAAATCTCCTACTATTATTGTATTGTTGTCTATTTCTCCATGTAGATCTGTTTGTATTTGCTTTATATATTTAGGTGCCCTGATGTTGGGTTCATATATACTTATGGTTATTATATCCTCTTGTAGAATTGACTCCTTTATCATTATAATATGACTTTCTTTGTCTCTTGTTACCATTTTTAGCTTAAAGTCTATTTTGTTTGATATAAGTACGGCTACCTCTGCTCTCCTTTGGTTTCCACTTGCATGGAATATCTTTTTCCATTCCTTTACTTTGAGCCCACGTGTATCTGTAAAGCTGAAGTGAATCTCTTATAGGTGGTTTATAGTTGTGTCTTTTTTTTTAATCCATCCAGCCACTCTATACCTTTTGATTGGATAATTTGATTCATTTACCTTTAGAGCAATTATTGATAAGTATGGATTTACCAATGCCATTTTATTATTTTTGATTCTTTATCAGATAAAGCACAGGTCTCCATGTCTTTGGGGTTGGTTACTGGAAGATTATTGTGGTCCTTTGGTAGTGTCATGTTTCCCTGATTTTTCATGCTCTATGAAGTCTTGCATCTCTGTCTCCCCATTTGAAGTTACCATCACCTCCTCTAGTCTGTACTAGGAGACCAGTCTACTAGCCTGTCTTTAGGAGATAAATACCTTCTGTCAGTGCTGGTAGGAATTCTGAGGCTTTCCAGACCTTCTATGGATATACCTGCTTAGTGTTTTTGCTCCCTCTCTTGGCAGAATTCTTAAGCTTGGATGCCTCTGTTGATCTTGCAAAGTAGCAGGCCTGTATGGCAATAGCCTTCCTTTTGCTTCCCCAAGGGTAGAGCTAAAGCTCAGGCTTGTGGTCTCTTCTGTCCACAGATTTAGGCAGGCTTTGTGCACATGCTCGCTAGCCATCTGCCAAAGCTTACTTTAGCTGATCAAGAGCATGCAGAGGGTACTGGTCACAGGGTGGGAGTGCATGTGCGTGAGGCATGAAGCACAGGGCCCATTGCAGGGATCTGTGAGTGACGTGCTCTGAGCTGCACATGGAATCCCTGGTGCAGTTATTAGGATCTGCATCCTCTAATGCCCTCCAAGTGTCCTATCTGCTGCCCCCAGGCTTTTCCCACCCCTCAGTCATGCAGCTCACAGTTCAGTACTCTAGATGGGGTGAGAGAGAAAAATAGGTCTCTTTGGCAGCATTCTGCACAGTTGGGGAAAATGGGTACTCATTCACGCACTCCCCATGGGAGAAATCATGGAACGGGATGGTATCCTTGACACTGAGCTATGCCACCTGGGAAAGGGGTGACACAGGTGAAGTCCAGCTATTCCCCTTACTCTCTCCAGTGTGTCCAAACTCATAATTTTTTCTCCAACGGTGTGTTGCAACTTGTCTGCTGGAAATCCGGACTTGTACAAAGGCTCTCTTGGACATGGGTAATTATCTAAGACTGTGTTCTCCAAGGGCTTCTGGACCATGGCCAAAAGGGACTGGAACAAGTTCATGGACCACTGCAGGGTCCACAGCTGAGACCAAGATTTGTCTACTCATTAGCTGATGCAGGGATGGGTGATGCTTTTCCCAAGTTGCTTGGCTTACAGTGCTCAATCACATAGCTCCCTCAAAGGCGCTTTTGCCTATGAATAGATTCCAGATTGTTGTTAAAATGGGGATATGAATGAGGGACTTCTTATTCAGCCATGTTGCTGATATCACTTCTGACTTTTTAGGGTTTCAAGATGGCTGTCTCAGCTCCATATTTTCATGTATTTAAAACCAATTTAGTATATGCAGTATATCCAAATGTTAACAGGTCCTAAAGCAGCATTTCCCAAAGTTGAGTGACCCTGGGCAAGTTTCTTACCTCTCCGAGATTCATTCCTTTAGTTAACAAATATTAATTGCTATGTGATGAGCACCTTGCTGAGGAAAGCTTAGCAAAACAGTGATAGTTGCTGTACTCAAGAAGCATACATTGTAATTACATGTTTGACATCAGTCAAATACCCAAGGAAATAAATGTGTAATTATAAGTTGTAGCAAATTATATGAAAGAGAAGGAAAAAAGTTCTGTAAGAACTGTAGTATCATCTGTCATATGGAATAATACACTATCTCTTTGAATAATTAAATGAGATAGGGGCACCTGGGTGGCTCAGTGGGTTAAGCATCTGCCTTCGACTCAGGTTTTGCTCCCAGGGTCTTGGGATCGAGGCTCGTGTTGGGGTCCCTCTTCCACAGGGAGCCTGCTTCTTTCTCTCCCTCTGCCCCTCTATCCACTCATGCTCTCTCAAATAAATAAATAAATAAAATCTTTTAAAAAGTAAAAAAAAAAAGAATTAAATGAGATAATGTATGAAAATCACTTTGCATAGCATCTGGTGTTCAATAAGTCTTCAAGAAACAGGAGCTATTTTGATATTATTATATTTTTGCCATGTAGTTCAAACTATAAATATCTTACATGTCAAACTGTGGCTGATTTATAATGGTGAATTTTTCTTAACAGTTTCTGGCTCATTATTATTATTATTTACTACAGTTGTTTGTTATTTTGCCCTTCTGTATTGAAGAATTGAGTATATGTATGTTCTATGTCCACAAACATACATATATGTTTTTTTCTTGTGCACACTGATCACAGAATTCTCCTATCTCTACTGCTGTCATAGAGAACTGACAAATTATGTGATATCATTTGCATTATTTTCTGCCCAAATACTAAGAATTGATATTATTTATAACACGTAGAAATCAGACCGACATCTAAATCATCCCTGCCAGTGTTTACAATCAGTTATTTACTTAGGTCTGTTTCGTTTTTCCAGCCATCCTGCAAAATCTTACTATTTTGATTTACTTCAGCTTGATGCCAATCTTTTGTCTACTTGGAAAGCATTCTTAGCATGTGGAACTAGGAGGGAGATTACTGTCACTAGGAGCCTCTGTGCCATTCCGAGAGGATTGCTGTGTGGCTGGGAGGGAGCAGAGTGCCAGTGTCTGAGGACGAAAGGATGGAGTTCCCCTTCAGGGTGTGGCACAGGGCAGACCCAGGGCCTGTGCTGTGACGTGTCTCTGGTCTCTTGTGCTGTTTTCCTGTGCTCACGATAACGCAGGTCTTAGAGTCATGTGATGTGGCATTGTAGGCTTGGAGAGGGCTTTAAAGCCCATCCTGTCACCTCCCCAAAATCCACTTAGAGCCCTTCTATGGTATCTTCATATCAAGGGGTCGTTCAAATATATCTTCCCCTTAGAAGAGCGGTGGTTCCCGCTACATGAGGAGGAGGAATTATTGGTGCTGCTTTACTTAAATGGGATCTACGGGTACTTGAAAAACCTTTATCAACTGTGAAGTAGAATTTCGATTTAGGGAAAGAGTCTCCTGGTCCATAAAACTGAAGATGGGACTATATCTCCTAGATGATGACGATAATAATAATACAATATAATAATAATAATGATAGCTAAATTTATGACATCTCTAGTGTCAGTTCTACACAGCAAAAGGTCACGTGAGCCCTTTGCCTATTGACTCAAGTAATTTCAGCAATACATGCCCGCAGGATGTACTGTTATTCCCAGATGAACAAACCGAAGCTTGGAGAAGTTGCAAATATCCAAGAGACTATTACAGAGGTGACATGATTGCTGATTGTCTTCCAAAAATAATGTTGGATATGTAATTACTTTTATTTATATATATTTTTATTTATATATATGTATATACATAGACACGCACACATATATACACGTTTTAAGAATTTTACTTATTTGAGAGAGAGAGAGAGAGTACACAAGCAGGGGGAGTGGCAGACAGAAGGAGAAGCAGGCTTCCTGCTGAGAAGGAGCCCAATGCGGGACTTGATCCCAGGACCCTGGGATCATGATCTGAGCTGTAAGACATCCTTAACCGACTGAGCCACTCGGGTGCCCTGTGTATGTGCTTCTTTAAAGTTTACAAACATGTTATTTCCACTTGAACTTCCTCCTCACAGGCTTGTAAGAATCTGCTGCAAACACATCTTGTCCACCATCAATTTTTGTACCTTTCATCCGAGAAACTGGAAAGCTTTATCCACAGAGTGTTATCCACATCCCAGAAACAAGGGACTTGAGTTTGGGCCCGAGTGCCCCCTCCATGATTTGTCCTAGGCCAACAAAAGTTTCTTATCTGGGTAAATAGTGGTTTGGGTAAAGAAGCGAATTGCCCAATGTTCCCAAGAAGCCCTTCCCATGGTTAGTAGGGAAGACAGAACCAACCACTGCCTCCAGGCGCCCCTCTTCTCACAATGAAGCCAGGCAGAACCAGGAGCTGGGAGGCTCCTTCCCAGCCACTAGAGGCCAGCAGGCCACAGTCAACAACCTCGGAGGTGGAGAGTGCTGCTGCTCACATTGGGAGAACCATGAGGAAATGGTTCTTCCAAATGAGGAAAATCATGCTAGAATGTTCTTAAGAGAGCATTCTACATCTTTGAATAGGTCCGCCCATTCAAAGGGGGCCCTTATTTCTCCATCTGCTCCATCTGGGCTGGCCTTGTATCCCAGGACCCTGACCCAAGTAGAGGCTTGAAAGCCCATGTGCTGGGACTCACCGTGTGGCTGCACACAGAGCCCCGAGACCACCATGGGAATGAGCCCGAGTTAGGCTATGGGATGACAAGACACCCATGCTGGGTCATGTCATCCCTACTGGTTTTACCTTCAGCCAGCTGGGCCCCGGCCACTTGTCACTCACTAAAAGAAAGAACGGGAGAGTGCTGTGGCGTGGGACATTATGAATAATTGATTGCTGAAAATTCTCCTGGTGACCCAGTATGCTTGCGCTCTAATGCAGGAAAAAAGAGCCATTTTTCATGGTGAGGCTGCTATTTTCTTTAAGAAACCAAAGAGTTAAGTGTCTATGTGGCCTGCTTGTTTTGATGACAGCTTCTGTCTAGAGGGTGATATCTTTATCAAGTAGTCAAGATGTAGATGAGTAGCAGAGGGATTCCTGGAAAACTACCCCTCTGCTGTATATTTCATAATAGCAATGGACTCATCTATCTCCAGAGAGGGAAGGAGGTGGCAGTCAGAGAGGGTTTGGTGGGTCTGTGAATAAAGGTTTATTACTTTTCTCTACCTTCCATCAATCAGCTCGATGTTAGAGAACTGAAAAGGAAAAAGCAAACCTAATCTTTGTGTCTGCTCATAAAAGAAAACGGGCAGAATATTCCCTCATTCCTGACCTTGAAAGTAACTTTTTCAAAGTTGGGTAAAACCAGGGAGCATTATCTGATTAGAACTGGAGACTGGAAGAGAGAATCTATAACTTTCAACCACAGCTTTGACACTTCTCCAGCTGTCAAGTTCAAGGTGGCAGAGGTTTATGGGCACCTCCTCTGTGCAGGGAGCCAGGCCGCTGATGCCAGCGACACAGAGATGGACAAGACATGGGTCTGCCCTCTCCAGAATCACAACATATCAGGGAGTGAGCAACACACAGCTATGATATGCTACAGAATGTGTTGGAGTCCAGAAACAAACTCATGGCTTTTTTCTCTGCTGCTGCGGCTGCTCCAGTTCCTGCCTGCCATTGGTGCCTGTCGTTGGGCTGGACGTGCATGTGCCCCCGCCAAACTGGAGAAGCCACTGTGTGTGGCCACCACAGCCATTGGGGCCAACCTGAGCACTTTGGGAACGTGGTATGTGACCGGGTCTGGTCTGGGCGGCAGATGGCTCTGCCGGGCCCTGCACTCAGCTGCCTGTCTCCTGCATCCATGGCATGGGCGCGGCCGAGGAGAAGCTTGGCCACAGTGCCTAGTCCTCAGAGATCCTCATGTAGGGACAGGACCTGGGCCTGGATTAGGTAAGTATCTGCTTGTTCCCCCGGGGAGCCCAGGCAGGTAGGCAAGAAAAGGACAGTCCTGACTTTTCTGTGATTGGCCCAAAGGGCATTCAGGGCATCTGTGAGCTGTCTGCTCCTTCCAGAGAGGCCTCCTGGCAGAGGAAGGGCCTGGTGGATACCAGCTCCTGGCAGCCCGTTAGGCTGATGTGCCTGCGACCCCATCGTCCTTTTCTTTCCCAGCCTTGTGTCAAATACACAAGAAACCATCTGTCAAAAAAAAAAAAAAAAAAGAATCAATGGATGAAGAAACAGTGATGGGACAGATGAATTCCGACTTCCCAGCCAGGACAAGTTACTAGAGTAGGTGGGCTTTGCAAAAGAACTTGGTTTTCATGGGCGGAAATGGCAGGGAAGATGACTACCTGAGAGGTGGGAGAGCTGGGCAGCTGCCTTGGATAGAGAGTCGGAAGCCATATCTCTTGGAAGCCTTGGCCTTTGTACCTTTGAGCTTTTGGATGAGAGAGATATAAATTTACATTTCATTTAAGTGGCTGTTTATAAAAGGGGGGGTGGGTGAAACTGGTTAGAAAGGTACAAACCAGGTAATAAATAAGACACAGGAATGTAATGTACAGCATGGCAACCATAGTTAAAAATACTTTAGATTTGAAAGTTGCCAAGAGTACCTCTTATAAGTTCTTATTACAAGAAAGCAATTCTCTAACTCAGTGTGGTGAAGGATGTTGGCTAAGCTTATTGTGGTAATCATTTCTCAATATATACAAATATCAAATCGTTATGTGATACTCCAGAAACCTATAATAATGTTAAATGGCAGTTGTACCTCAAATTAAACAAAAGCTGTGGGAGGGAAATGCTAGACAAAGAAAAGAAAAGGGACACCTGAGTGGCTCAGTCCATTAAGCATCTGACTCCTGATTTTGGCCCTGGTCATGATCTCAGGGTCATGGGATATAGCCCCATGTTGGGCTCCATGCTCAGTGGGCAATTGTTTGAGATTCTCTCTCTTCCCCACTCACACTCACTCTCTCTAAAATAAGTAAATAAATCTTTAAAAAACACAAAATAAAAAGTTGAAAGACAAGAGAGAAACCAACAATGTTAAAACTTGAGAACTGAGCTTTGGATTTAACAAGATGGAGGTCATAAGCCACCACAATGGGAGAGGGAGATGGTGGAGTGCTGGGGAGGAAACCATAACCGGGACCTGCTGGTGAGGGCATGGGAGATTAAGGAAACAGAATCAAGTTAAAAATGTCTCCTTCAAGGGGTTTTGCTTAGCTGAAGGGGAATATGTGGTTAAGAAAAGTCTGTTGTTGGAAGGGAAGGAAAAATGAAATAGGATAAAAGCAGAGAAAGAGGCAAACCATAACAGAATCTTCATGATAGAGAACAAAGTGAGGGTTGCTGGAGGAGAGGTGGGCAGGAGATGGGGTAATTGGGTGGAGGGCGCTTGTTGGGATGAGTGGGGGATGTTATATGCCAGTGATGAATCATTAAATTCTACCCCTGAAACCAATACTACACTGTATATTAACTAAGTTGAATATCAATAAAATTTTTTAAAAGGAAAAGGCTGTCGTTTTGCTTTTTAATATGAAATGTTGTAAATGCGTGATGGCTACGTCTTCATGAAGATATGGTTGGAAAAGAGAAAGGGGCGCTACAGAATGAGGGGACAAAGGACAGGAGAAGGTCGCCAAGTAGGCACAAGGGCTGGGATCCAGTGATTAGTAGACCCCGGGGCTCCAGTAGGGGTAGAGACGTTTCGTCCATGCTAGAGGAGGAACGCGTGGGTAGAGCTGCAGACGACAAGCGGGGAGAGATGCAGCCGTTCCCTTTGCTTCTAATACTTCAGTGTAATTTGGATTGAGAGCCCCAGCTGAGAGTGAGGAGGCAGCAAGGGGTGCTGAACACTTGAGAAGAAAGAAGAAGGCATCCATCAGTGTTCTCGGAATAAGAAGAAGGCATCCATCAGTGTTCTCGGATAAGAGGGAGTGACTTCAGTACAGAATGCAGCAAGATTGCTCAGCTGCCGAATGTCCACTTCAGGTCTTTTTTGTTTTGTTTTGAAATCATAAATTGAAAGAAGCAACTCAGGAGAACTTCCACACCCGGTAAGGAGAACGAAGTGATTCAGAACAATGTTCCATCTGGACAAAATAGTTTTTCAGTCTTCTTAAAAACATCAAGTAGGTAAATGAAATAGTAACGAGAGACTGATCTGGGAGGAAATTTGGGAAGGTGACAGCAGCATCCTGACCAGGCAGCTGAGAGAACAAGTTGTCCTTTGACAGATTCTCAGGGCGAGGAAGGTAAAAGTCAGAGTCCAGGGGCTGTCAGGGGTCAGGACCCTAGTAGTCCACTCTAGGAGTCAGGAAAAGCCAGAAGCGGACTTACCATGAACTTGCAGCCCAGACTCAAGTCATCCAAAAAGATCAGAAAATTTCCTATCCTACAACTGGATGGAGGGATCATGAATTACTGCCCCTGCCACCAGCAGTGGCAAAGAAAATTCTCCGAGAGGGGAATTATATTTTCAAATAGAATCTGGAGGCACCTGGCTGGCCCAGTCAGTGGAGCGCATGAGTCTTGATCTCCGGGTTGTAGGTTCAAGCCCCACATTGGGCATAGAGCTTACTTAAAAATAAAACCTAAAATAAAATGCAGCTGGAAGCACACAAGCAGCTCCTCCATTACCTTGCCCCCACGTACTTCTCCAACAATCTCTTCTCGACCTTCCCTTTCCTACGCCCCATCCTCACTGCCCATCCAGTCTTCACTGCACTCTTGTAGCTTTAATTCTGCTTCACATACTTTTCCATTTTCTGCCTTTGTTTGTGTGCTTATCTTTTTTTGAAAAATTTTTAAAGATTTATTTATTTATTGGAGAGAGAGCGCGAGCCAGAGAGTGTGCACATGCATGGGGGGAGGGACAGAGGGAGAAGGAGAGAGAGAAATTCCAGTAGACTCCCTCCTGATCATGGAGTCCGGCATGGGGCTCGATCCCAGGACCCTGGGACCATGACCTGAGCCAAAATTCAAGAATTGGATGCATAACCAACTGAGCCACCCAGGCGCCTCAGAAATAAATGTATATTGTTGAAGCCAGCCACCTATGGTATTTCATGACAACAGCCCTCATGAGGACAGCTTCCTGCTGCTCAGACCCTCTTCCAGCTGCTGTATTTCCCACCAAAAGCAGTGTAATGCCTTCCGATCTAGTCTGCTTCCACTGCTGCTGCCCTTCTGGAGCTGACCCGGTGTCCAGTCATCAACATGATCAATTCATGTCACTCTCCTGCTCAAAATTCCCTCACAGATTTCCTCACACTTAAAATGTAGGCTTCTCACCATGGCTCACAAGGCCCTCCCTGTGTTACAGAGGCTCGCTCATCTTAAGGCCTTACCTCCTATCATTTCCCCCGTCCCTCCCCACGCCACCTACTACAGTCCCATTGGCCATTTTGGTGTTCTTCAAACGCTCCAGGGTTATTTCTCCCTCAAAGGCTTTGTACTTGCTGGTACTTGTGCTGTAAACAGCTTTTTGGGGACACATCATACAGCTCTCTCCCTCACTACATTCAGGGCTCTGTTCAAATGTCACTTCCTTTGAGAGACATTCCTTTAAAATTCCATCTAAACTTGCAGCCTTTATTTCCATCCCCCTCGGTCCCTTAAGCCTGCTGCTTTCCCCTCCCCAAACGCTCACCATCGCCCCATCACTGTCTCCTTGATGCCTACCTCAGTTAGTTTTACATTCACCGCCACAGTCCCGGCATAGTACCTGGCACATGGCATTTAGAAAATATTTGCTCAATAATTGACTGAACAAATGAATTATAAATTTTTACGTTCCATTCTTATTTGTAACCTCACATTGCTGAGAAATCATTTTACTTAATGACTATTTATCTTCCTAATGGCAACTTCAGACACTTACGGTTCTCTGGAAATTGTCTTCCCTATTAGCTCAGTAGTCACAGAGAGTATTTGTTTTGCTTTTTTAGCTTCCCAGAATCTTTAGAACACTCTTCCTGCGCTCCCATCTCCCCAAAGTATAAGGCAGACATATGCTCCTCAGTTTTGTTTTTTTAAAATAAGATTTTATTTATTTACTGGAGACCACACAGAGAGAGAGAGAGAGAGAGAAAGGGAGCACAGAGGGAGAGGGAGAAGCAGACGCCCTGCTGAGCAGGGAGCCTGACACGGGGCTCCATCCCAGGGCCCTTGGTCACAACCAAAGCCAAAGGCAGACACTTAACCGCCTGAGCCCCCCAGGCACCCCTCTTCAGTTTCTTTCGAAGCTCCAGTGACGGCAGCACCGGTGCTAGCCCATATAGCTTCTGTAGAAAAAGGTCTGTACTCTGAGCGGATGCAGTCTCCAGGGCTCACAGCGAAGTGTGAGCGTAGTGCTTTTATGCAGATTAGAAATAAAGCCCTGACAGATATAACGACATGGTTTCCTAGTTTACTAAGAAGATAATGCCCACCAAGTAATCCCCATACACTGTCAACCATATCCTTCCCTCTTTCCTGCCTGCCTTGGAGGAAGCCCTGTAGCCAGTGGTTTTGGTCAAGGCTGACTTCTGTACATAGGTGCTGCTTCCTATCATGTGCCCCGGCACCTACCACACCCATTACCCCCATTCTCTCTGGAATCCTGATCTCCAATTTGCTTCCTCCCTTCCAAATATAAGTGGGTTTGTACTGCTGTCATCCTAAGGAAATCTCCTGACATTGTCACCATGCCTCGAAAACTCAAAAACCAGATGCCTTATTGATTCCTTGACTTCTCACTAAGTTTTTGAGAGCAGATTCTATCTCAAAGCCCTGTCCACCCACTGTAGCTCTGTCAATTCTCCAAGTTGGTGGCCCCTTATCCTCTTCTCATTCTCTTTGACTTCTGTGCAGAACCGGGACACCCAGTGGATACCCCATTCTTCTTCTCAAACACTTCTTCCTGTGGCTTCCAGAGCACCCCTGACATCTGATTCCCTCCTTATCCCTTTGACAGTTGCTTGCATTTTCCTGATTCTTTTCTGTCTTCCAGATCTTTGAATTTTGGAACTTCCTATCATCTTGCCTTCAGGTAGCCTCTCTTTTTACTTTAAACAATCTCTAATGAATTGCATCTGTTCCTGTATCGATAACTCCCACTTCCTAGCCAATACTATTAAATCTACATTTTGGCTCACTTCCTTTCTTTTCTTTTTTTAAGATCTTATTTATTTATGAGAGAGAGAGAACAAGCAGGGGCAGGAGCAGAGGGAGAGGGACAGGCAGACTCCACACTGAGACTGGGGCTGATGCAGAACTTAGTCCCAGGACCCCGAGATCATGATCTGAGCTGAAACCAAGAGTCAGTCACCTAAGTGACTGGGCCACCCAGGCGCCCAGTTTCTGCTCTCTTTCTTAACTATAGACCATATTTCTTATTTCTGCATGGATTTACTACATGCATTTCAAACTCAACCTATCTGTAGCAGTCGGGGTTTGAGCAGAGACAGAACCACTAGGAAATCACATATATATGATTTCTTGCAGGGACTTGAAATTTTGTACTTGTAGAAGTTAGTCAACTACTTCTGTAAAGCTGGGGTCTCCACACTGGATTCTGTAGCTTAAAGTTAGCAAGGTGAGCAACTGGGAAGGAAAGATAGCTGTTAGTGCAAGGACAAATAGGAATCCATGAGAAAGAACTGAAACCCATGTCGGTCTCTCGCAGCCTATGCCTAGAACCTGGATGATGTAGGTTTTCTGCAGGAGAAGCTGGCATCCTTTGCCATGGGGCTAACCATGCATCCGGTCCAGCAGTCAGAGAATCAGAAGGTAGACAAGGTGGAAGGCAGAGCAGTGGCAGGCCCAGCTGCTGAACCACACCAACCAGGTGAGCCAGCAGATAAGTGGCAATGTGCGTGAGCTGCTACCTGGTGTCCCTGCACCGGCCTTCTGAATCACACCCAGAATGTCTCCTGTGACAAGTTGTAACCAAACACATTCACTGAAAAGAATTCTGGGAAACAAAGATTAGCCTAGGCAAGCTGACACATTACAAAGCCACCCTACTTTTCAAAATTAGATTCACTATCTTCCTGTGCCTTTTTTTTTCTTAGAAAAATTGCCCTTCTGACACTCTCTCTGTCTGATTACATCCTCCTACTTGTCTAACCTAGAACCTCTGACTCATCTCTACCTTTTTTCTCTCGCCACCCTGCCCCCACCCCTCACGGCACATCCAGTTAGTTACCAGGTCTTGCTAATCCTAACTTAGTCATTTTTTTCACATTTATCCTCTTCATACAGTTTGATATCCTAACCGTGTCTTGTGGGGAGCACTGGTCCAAATGCCTCAAATTCTTCCCCACCCCATTCACCTTCCACATAGTCACCGGGATGAACATTCTAAAATTTAGGTCTAATCCTACATTTTCTTAATATAATGTCATTCATGGATCTTTTAATCTATAGAATGAATGAAAACCCCTAAGTAGGTAGATTGGATTAGTGTTCCTAATTCTTTCCTCTCCTCACAAATAGAATTATATATCCATGCCCTTTGCCACGTGACTGCAATTCTTTACGTGGTGTGAACACAGTATACTTCCCCATTCCACGTGATTTGCATTGGTCAACGGAATCTTGGCTGATGAGACATGAGAAGACTTCAGCTGTGCTTACATGGCTTGGATCCCCTGCTCTGGTTCCAATTATTGCCATGAGGAATGCATGCCCGGAAATACATTCTCTGTGCAGGTGGTTATGGGTCCCAGAGTGGACATGTGGAGCAGAACTGGTCTGCAGCCTGGAGCCAACCCCAGCTAGACTTGTGGAGGCCCAGCAAAAATCGGCCAAAATAAGCCAAACCTCAGCTGACCCACCCCTGAATTAGAAAACAAATGTTTGCTGTTGGAAGCTGCTAAGATTCAGGGGTGGGGGCGGATTATTTGTTACACAGCATTATTGTGACAGGAGTGGAGTAATGTATGTAATATACTAGCCTTCCAAACTTCAGCTCAGCCAGACTTTCAGTGCCAACGTCAAACCATTTCCTTCCATGCGCCTAGAGTCATACTTGTTCTCGTGCATGGAGCACCTGCTCTTTTCCTGCCAGACTGACTTGCTCAGGCACTCAGTAGAGAGTGAGTAGCAGCACTAATGTTCATGTATGTCACAGCCAGATCAGCATGTGTTATTCTTACACTTTCATTCTGTCAATCTGTTCTCCAGCCACGGAGTTGCTCAGGATTCTCCAAGCATGCCCATAATGCGAAGCCTATACTTCTCCATCTACTTTTGTAGGTCAAGTTTCAGGCTCCCTTTTAGGTATAATCTGATCATATTAATAGTGTGTAAATTTCTTGAGTGCTGTGTTCCCAGACACTGTTTTAAGTTACTCATTTAATCTTCACCATGACCCTATAAGATAGGTACTGTCTTTGTCACTGTAATGGAGGAGAAAACTGAGAGGCCAAGTAATTTGCAAAGTCACCCAGTGAATCACAGATCCAGGATTCAAACCTCATTTAACTCCAGAGCCTCTGCTCCTCACCACTCTACTGAATCCCCATCAACTCTTGGGTCTCTGTGTCCCTGCCCTGCTCTGCACATACCTGTATTCCAAGCCTGCACATTTCATGTTTATTTATACCACTATTCCCCCCACTTCACTGTGAACTTTTAGAAGTCAAGGAATCAATCTTCTATGTCTGTTACCTAGTAAGTGGCTGGCCTGTAGCTTCTTCTCACTAAATGTGAATGCTGTTTGCTGTTGAACTGTTTTGTCATCAAATTTTCATCACGAATTGCTGGAGAACTGATCCAAATTGCCTTTCTCTGATACTTGAAAGTGACACAGTGTATTTTGAGAAAGATTTATAGAAAATCACGTATTTCACACAGTTGAAAAGGATAGAATGATAAGGAATGTTCCAATTTCCCCTCAGGTGCTTGCCCTTTACACATCAGTCAAGCAATCAACAAATCATGTCTGAACGCCTCCCCTCCTCCGCCACAGAAACAGGCCAACCACTGGTACTGGAGATGGCTAACTAATTACTTTGTGTTCTGGTGACTGTATTTCATTTTTTTCAGATCCAGTACTGTTTTTGTGTCTTTGAGCCAGTGGGATCAATGAATATGGAAAGAACTTAAGATAAAATAGAAATTTTACCTGACAGCCTTTTCTGGAAGCTTCAATGGTTCCGGGAGAGTTTATTGATTCCTAAAGAAAAATTACCATTCTCTTTTAAGGAAGGGTGAAATATAGGGAGGTTTAGTGAATAAGAGGAATTAGAGCAATTAGCATAGGCTTTTAAAATCAGGCTGATTTCTATTGATTAGATTGCCTTAGAATTGTTGAAGGTAATTGAAAGTACATATGGGAGCAAGATAGGAGTTGGGTCTGTCAACCAAGACCTGCCTTTCGAAGAAAAAAGGCCCAGTGTTGAGAGAATTCAGCCACAAAAGTGAAGGGAGAATTTCTGAAGGTTTCAGATGGTAGTAAAAGTACTTTTGCTTGATAAGGGTTAGGTGGTCATAGTTGTGCAATGAGATTTTTGAGACCAAGTACAAAGTATCTGCTTAAAACACAAAATTCAAAACAAAAAGAGAAACTAGAGCTAATATTTATTGAACCTATTAGGCCTATGTTAGTGGGTTCTTTTCTTTTTTTTATTAATTTTTTAAATTTTTTAATAAACATACACTGTATTTTTTTAAAAGATTTTATTTATTTATTTGACAGACAGAGATCACAAGTAGGCAGAGAGGCAGGCAGAGAGAGAGGAGGAAGCAGGCTCCCTGCCGAACAGAGAGCCCAATGAGGGGCTCGATCCCAGGACCCTGGGATCATGACCTGAGCCGAAGGCAGAGGCTTTAACCCACTGAGCCACCCAGGCGCCCCAACATATACTGTATTTTTATCCCCAGGGGTACAGGTATGTGAATCGCCAGGTTTACACACTTCACAGCACTCACCATAGCACATACCCTCCCCAATGTCCATAACCCCACCCCCTTCTTCCAGCCCCCTCCCCCCAGCAACCCTCAGTTTGTGTTGTGACATTAAGAGTCACTTATGGTTTGTCTCCCTCCCAATCCCATTTTGTTTCATTTATTCTTTTCCTACCCCACAAACCCCCCACGTTGCATCTCCACTTCCTCACATCAGGGAGATCATATGATAGTTGTCTTTCTCTGATTGACTTATTTCGCTAAGAATAATACCCTCTAGTTCCATCCATGTCATCGCAAATGGCAAGATTTCATTTCTTTTGATGGCTGCATAGTATTCCATTGTGTATATATACTACATCTTCTTTATCCATTCATCTGTTGATGGACATCTAGGTTCTTTCCATAGTCTCGCTATTGTGGACATCGCTGCTATAAACATTCGGGTACACGTGCCCCTTTGGATCCCTATGTTTGTATCTTTAGGGTAAAAACCCAGTAGTGCAATTGCTGGGTCATAGGGTAGCTCTATTTTCAACTTTTTGAGGAACCTCCATGCTGGTTTCCAGAGTGGTTGCACCAGCTTTCATTCCCACCAACAGTGTAGGAGGGTTCCCCTTTCTCTGCATTCTCACCAGCATCTGCCATTTCCTGACTTGTTAATTTTAGCCATTCTGACTGGTGTGATGTGGTATCTCATTGTGGTTTTGATTTGTATTTCTCTGATGCCGAGTGATGTGGAACAATTTTTCATGTGTCTGTTGGCTATCTGGATGTCTTCTTTGCAGAAATGTCCTCTGCCCATTTCTTGATTGGATTATTTGTTCTTTGGGTGTTGAGTTTGATAAGCTCTTTACAGATTTTTGGATACTACCCCTTTATCTGATATGTCGTTTGCAAATATCTTCTCCCATTCTGTCAGTTGTCTTTTGGTTTTGTTGACTGTTTCCTTTGCTGTGCAAAAGCTTTTGATCTTGATGAAATCCCAATAGTTCATTTTTGCCCTTGCTTCCCTTGCCTTTGGCAATGTTCCCAGGAAGAAGTTGCTGTGGCTGAGGTCTAAGAGGTTGCTGCCCGTGTTCTCCTCAAGGATTTTGATGGATTCCTTTCTCAGATTGAGGTCCTTCATCCATTTTGAGTCTATTTTCGTGTGTGGTGTAAGGAAGTGGTCCAATTTCATTTTTCTGCATGTGGCTGTCCAATTTTCCCAACACCATTTGTTGAACAGGCTGTCTTTTATCCATTGGACATACTTTCCTGCTTTGTCAAAGATTAGTGGACCATAGAGTTGAGGGTCTATTTCTGGGCTCTCTATTCTGTTCCATTGATCTATGTGAATGTTTTTGTACCAGTACCATACTGTCTTGATGATGACAGCTTTGTAATAGAGCTTGAAGTCCGGAATTGTGATGCCACCAACTTTGGCTTTCTTTTTCAATATTCCTCTGGTATTCGAGGTCTTTTCTGGTTCCATATAAATTTTAGGATTATTTTTTCCGTTTCTTTGAAAAAAATGGATGGGATTTTGACAGGGATTGCATTAAATGTGTAGATTGCTTTAGGTAGCATAGACATTTTCACAATATTTATTCTTCCAATCCAGGAGCATGGAACATTTGTCCATTTACTTGTGTCTTCCTCAATTTCTTTCATGAGTACTCTATCGTTTTCTGAGTATAGATTCTTTGCCTCTTTGGTTAGGTTTATTCCTAGGTATCTTATGGTTTTGGGTGTAACTGTAAATGGGATTGACTCCTTAATTTCTCTTTCTTCTGTCTTGTTGTTGGTGTAGAGAAATGCAACTGAATTCTGTGCAGTGATTTTATATCCTGATACTTTACTGAATTCCTGTACAAGTTTTAGCAGTTCTGGAGTGGAGCCTTTTGGGTTTTCCACATATAGTATCATATCATCTGCAAAAAGCAATAGTTTGACTTCTTCTTTGCTGATTTGGATGCCTTTAATTTCTTTTTGTTGTCTGATTGCTGAGGCTAGGACTTCTAGTACTATGTTGAATAGCAGTGGTCATTGTGGACATCCCTGCCATGTTCCTGACCTTAGCGGAAAAGCTTTCAGTTTTTCTCCATTGAGAATGATATTTGCAATGGGTTTTTCATAGATGGCTTTGATGATGATGAGGTATGTGCCTTCTATCCCTACACTTTGAAGAGTTTTGATCAGGAAGGGATGCTGTACTTTGTCAAATGCTTTTTCAGCATCTATTGAGAGTATCATATGGTTCTTGTTCTTTCTTTTATTAATGTGTTGTATCACATTGATTGATTTGCAGATTTTGAACCAAACTTGCAGTCCTGGAATAAATCCCACTTGGTCGTGGTGAATAATCTTTTTAATGTACTGTTGGATCCTATTGGCTAGTATTTTGGTGAGAATTTTTGCATCTGTGTTCATCAAGGATATTGGTCTGTGATTCTTTTTTGATGGGATCCTTGTCTGGTTTTGGGATCAAGGTTATGCTGGCCTCATAAAATGAATTTGGAAGTTTTCCTTCCATTTCTATTTTTTGGATCAGTTTCAGGAGAATAGGTATTAATTCTTCTTTAAATGTTTGGCAGAATTCCCCTGGGAAGCCGTCTGGCCTTGGGCTTTTGTTTGTTTGGAGATTTTTGATGACTGTTTCAATCTCCTTACTGGATATAGGTCTGTTCAGGTTTTCTATTTCTTCCTAGTTCAGTTGTGGTATCTCCAGGAATGCATTCATTTCTTCCAGATTGTCAAATTTGTTGCCATAGAGTTGTTCATAATATGTTCTTATTATTGCTTGTATTTCTTTGGTGTTGGTTGTGATCTCTTCTCTTTCATTCATGATTTTATTTATTTGGGTCCTTTCTCTTTTCTTTTTGATAAGTCTGGCCAGGGGTTTATCAATCTTATTAAATCTTTCAAAGAACCAGCTCCTAGTTTCGTTGATTTTTTCTATTGTTTTTTGTTTGTTTGTTTGTTTCTATTTCATTGATTTCTGCTCTGATCTTTATGATTTCTCTTCTCCTGCTGGGTTTAGGCTTTCTTTATTGATCTTTCTCTAGCTCCTTTAGGTGTAGGGTTAGGTTGTGTATTTGAGACCTTTCTTGTTTCTTGAGAAAGGCTTGTACTGCTATATATTTTCCTCTCAGGATTGCCTTTGCTCTGTCCCACAGATTTTGAACAGTTGTGTTTTCGTTATCATTTGTTTCCATGAATTTTTTCAATTCTTCCTTAATTTCTTGGTTGACCCATTCATTCTTTAGAAGGATGCTGTTTAGTCTCCATGTATTTGGGTTCTTTCCAAATTTCCTCTTGTGATTGAGTTCTAGCTTCAGAGCATTGTGGTCTGAAAATATGGAGGGAATGATCCCAATCTTTTGATACCAGTTGAGACTTGATTTGTGACCCAGGATGTGATCTACACTGGAAAATGTTTCATGTGCACTAGAGAAGAATGTGTATTCTGTTGCTTTTGGATAAAATGTTCTGAATATATCTGTGATATCCATCTGGTCCAGTGTGTGTCATTTAAGGCCTTTATTTCCTTGTTGATCTTTTGCTTGGATTATCTGTCCATTTCAGTGAGGGAAGTGTTAAAGTCCCCTACTATTATTGTATTATTGTCTAAGTATTTCTTTGGTTTTGTTATTAATTGGTTTATACAGTTGGCTGCTCCCATGTTAGGGGCATAGATATTTAAAATTGTTAGATCTTGTTGTACAGACCCTTTGAGTATGATATAGTGTCCTTCCTCATCTCTTGTTATAATCTTTGGCTTAAAGTCTAATTGATCTGATATAAGGATTGCCACCCCAGCCTTCTTCTGATGTCCATTACCATGGTAAATTGTTTTCCACCCCTCTCACTTTAAATCTGGAGGTGTCTTTGGGTCTAAAATGAGTTTCTTGTAGGCAGCATATTGATGTTTTTTTTTTTTTTATCCATTCTGATACCATGTGTCTTTTGATTGGGGCATTTAGCCCATTAACATTAGGGTAACTATTGAGAGATATGTATTTAATGCCATTGTATTGCCTGTAAGGTGACTGTTACTGTATATTGTCTGTTCTTTTCTGATCTACTACTTTTAGGGTCTCTCTTTGCTTAGAGGACCCCTTTCAATATTTCCTGTAGAGCTGGTTTGGTGTTTGCAAATTCTTTCAGTTTTTGTTTGTCCTGGAAGCTTTTTATCTCTCTTTCTATTTTCAATGATAGCCTAGCTGGATAGAGTATTCTTGGCTGCATGTTTTTCTCATTTAGTGCTCTGAATATATCATGCCAGTTCTTTCTGGCATGCCTGGTCTCTGTGGATAAGTCTGCTGCCAATCTAATATTTTTACCATTGTATGTTACAGACTTCTTTTCCCCAGGCTGCTTTCGGTATTTTCTCTTTGTAGCTAAGACTTGTGATTTTTACTATTAGGTGACATGGTGTGGACCTATTCTTGTTGATTTTGAGGGGGGTTCTCTGCACCTCCTGGATTTTGATGCTTGTTCCCTTTGCCATATTAGGGAAATTCTCTACAATAATTCTCTCCAATATACCTTCTTCTCCCCTCTCTCTTTCTTCTTCTTCTGGAATCCCAATTATTCTAATGTTGTTTCATCTTATGGTGTCACTTATCTCTTGAATTCTCCCCTCATGGTCCAGTATTTGTTTTTCTCTCTTTTGCTCAGCTTCTTTATTCTCTGTCATTTGGTCTTCTATATCACTAATTCTTTCTTCTGCCTCATTTATCCTAGCAGTAAGAGCCTCTATTTTTTATTGCACCTCATTAATAGCTTTTTTTTATTTCAACTTGGTTAGACTTTTGTTCTTTTATTTCTCCAGAAAGGGCTTTTATCTCTCCAGAGAGGGTTTCTCTAATATCTTCCATGCCTTTTACGAGCCTGGCTAGAACCTTGAGAATCGTCATTCTGAACTCTAGGTCTGACATATTACCAATGACAGTATTGATTATGTCCCTAGCCTTTGGTATTGCCTCTTGTTCTTTTTTTTGTGGTGAGTTTTTCCGCCTTGTCATTTTGTCTAGAAATTTTAAATTTTAAAGAATGAAAAACATATAAAAGGGTAAACACAATGAAGGGATGGAATATGCCTGTAAAGGTGAAAAATAATTTTTTTTTAATTTCTAAAAAAGGAGCTGATAAAGTAAGTTGGTTGGGAGAATAAAGAAAAAGAAAGTGGAGAGATTTTGCTTGGGCTGGAGATTAGAACAAGCCCGGAGCTAGATTTAGGGCATATTTTGATCTATTAGAAGAAGTTGTACCCCAAATTTTTTAGAAGAAAAAACCCTATGTGTATACAAAAAATAAAGTTAGATACAATGAAGGATAAAATATGGCTATAATAATGAAGGTTCAAAAAAGATTATTATTATTTTTATGAAAGGTATTGTTACAATAAAATAGTTAAAAAAACGTTAAAAGAGGAAAGGGTGAAAGTTAAAAAAATTTAGAAGAAGAAAAAAATTAAATTAAAAAAAATTAAATTAACTGCAAGACTAAGGAATTATGGGGAGAAAGCCATGAATTCCATGCTTTGCTTTCTCCTCCTCTGGAATTCTGCTGTTCTCCTTGGTACGTGAGCTTGGTCTTAGCTGGATTTCTTGTTGATCTTCTGGGGGAGAGGCCTGTTGTAGTGATTCTCAAGTGTCTTTGCCCGAGGCAGAATTGTATCACCCTTGCCAGGGGCTGGGCTAAGTAATCCTCTTGGGTTCGCTTTCGGGAGCTTTTGTTCCCTAAACGCTTTCCTTAGAGTTCCGGAGGACGGGAATGAAAATGGCGGCCTCCCAGTCTCCGGCCCGGAGGAGCCGAGAGCTCGGGGCCCCACTCCTCAGTGCGCCCTCAGAGATAAGAGCCCAATCACTCCCATCCCCCTGGCCTCCGGCTGCGCTCCGAGCTCACCCAGCCTGCGACCGGTTCAAGGTAACCCCGAGCTGAGAGCTCACTCCTCAGCTCTGTCTCTGTAGTTGGCTTCCCTGCTCTAATACCTGCAAGCTCTGTGACACTCAGACATCCTGATCCTTCTGTGACCCCGCGGGACCTGGGGCCACGCTGACCCCGCGTGGGCTTCACCCCAGTTTAGCCTCTGGAGCAATGTCCCTCAGTGGAATAGACTTTTAAAAGTCCTGATTTTGTGCTCCGTTCTTCCGCCGCTTGCCGGGAGCTGGCCCCTCCCCCCGCAGTCTATCTTCCTGTCGCTTTGGATTCACTTCTCCGCCAGTCCTACCTTTCAGAAAGTTGTCAATTTTCTGTTTCTAGAATTGTTGTTGTTCTTCTCTTTGGTCTCCTGTTGGATTTGTAGATGTTCGCAATGGATTGATAAGCTATCTAGCTGATCTCCTGCTACCTGATGTAGTCTCAGCCTGCTACTTTTCTGCCATCTTGACTCCTCCTCAGGTTATTTTCTTTTAGTGTGTTATTTTCTTTCAGTGAATGTACGAATTTTTCTTTTTTGGTGGTGGGACATATTTGACACAGAGTCACTGTCCTAATCAAACTGAAAGAAGGCATACAATAGAATCCAAATATTTCAGCCTTGTTCACCAAGAAAAAAAATAGGTGAGCAACATTTTCTTCCACAGTGTTGACTTCTTACCAGTTCTATATGGATATACTCAATGAAAAAAAGTGGATTTTTGAATGGCCTAGTGATTTGTTTGGTCAAATCTTGCCTGGGTTTTAGAGAATTAAAACAGATGCACATTTCCCTTATATGCATTTGCTGTATCAGCAGAATGGCTTGTATCCCAGATGTGGAGAATGCAATTTAAGAAAAGTAAATCTCAAGGTTGAAGAAGGAATATAATGATGAAAAACATAATTGAGGTAAGAAAGCACAGAGCTCAGTATTTTGTTAGTTTGGGTAATTTAAAAAACCATTTATATATAAAGAGGAAGACGGAAGATGATGTTTTGGTGGTTCTTTGTGTGGTGTGATAGCGTGAGATGAATGGTACACAATTAGGGCATATGTAAAATCACATTTTAATGAACCGGAGGAAGAAGTGGCTTTGAATGTAGGCCTGCATTCCCAGTGGAAGTCAGGTATCATTTCATCAAAACACATGTTCTCATCGGTTTGCTCGCATGACCACTTGTTTGCTGTATGTGCATTGCCTTCATTTATTCATGAATATATACTGAGTCTGTTCAATATGCTTGGTTGAGGATACAGTAACTCTTTTAGTCTTCCCAGACCTGTTGCTCCCACCATCTTTCATTTGGGAGTAGAAGTCACCATCTGCCATGCTTTCAGAACCGGGCGCAAGGAACAGTGCTCCTGCCATGGGACCTGCCCGTGGAGGGTCCCACTTGGGACCGCTTTTGATTACAGTCCTCATGGGGATGTGAAGAGTCCATGGGACTGAGGAAATACGCCCCCTGAGTTTAGTCTGCTGAGAATTTGTGACCACTGAGAGCCTCTTCGAGCCTCTTCAAGCCCAAATTCTAGGTCAGGGCCAGGTTCATAAGTGTGCCTTCTATGTGGTCCTCCCGGGCCCTGGGCTCAGAATGCCCCACCCTTGATTTAACACTCTGCTATTACTGTCTTGAAAGCCTTCATAATTTTATCTTTGAGCTTGTGTTTTGTAAATGAAGTCCGATGGGACAGTGGGCATGCACGTGAGCAGGGGAGGTACATTGCATTTCCACTCTGCTCCTTCTCGGTGACTCATTGTTTCTCCTCTAACACAAAAGCATTTACAGTGCCCCCTGAGCCTGGGATTCTGCTGGATCCACATGTGTGGGAGTTTTGTGAGACTCAGAGCAAGCACAGAATAAATGTGTTACATCTATGATGGAGGCAGTGAGGGCAAACGACCCAGAAAGGCCACACTTGCCATGTGCACTAGAACTTGTTTGAAGGCAGAAGGAAGTCTAAGAAAACACGAACAAGCAAGAAACCCTATCCTTCCTTTCTTACTCATTTTTTCTCCTCTATTAGTTAACCACTTTTGCTGAAAATGAAGACACAGAAAGAAAGAAGGAAATAGGTGACTACACAGTCCCTGTTCCTTTCTCTCCTTCCTTACTCATCAGGACGCTGAAGGTACAGACCATTGGTAAAAAATGCACAAATCAAGAAGTGAAATAAAAAACTGCTGAGTTGATTTTGTGCAGGCTTTCCATTGTTCCAGTAAGAACGAAATACAAATGCACATGCTGGTTTTAAAATGGGAATTGTGTAATTTTAGTGATCCTTCATATGAGTGAAAAGCTCTTATATTTGCATTTATTTTTTTATTAATTTTTTAAAAGATTTTATTTATTTATTTGACAGAGAGAGATCACAAGTAGGCAGAGAGGCAGGCAGAGAAAGAGGGGGAAGCAGGCTCCTCGCTGAGCAGAGAGCCCAATGCGGGGCTCGATCCCAGGACCCTGAGGTCATGACCTGAGCCGAAGGCAGAGGCTTTAACCTACTGAGCCACCCAGGCGCCCCTTATATTTGCATTTAAAACTGGCACTGCATGGTATAAAGATGAATGATAAAAATCCATGCCAATAATTTAAAATTTTACTTTTCCTTTTTTAGAATGGCATTAAATAGCAAATAAACAACACGGTGACAAGTCTCTTGCCTTTTGAACAAGGGGCTTTGCATTTTATTTTTGTACCAGGCCATGCCAATATGTAGCTTATTCCTCTCAAGAGAGTTGGGACCCAAGAATCTCTTGCCCAAAGGGCTCTTAACCCCTTGAGACCTTTCTCCCAACTGCATCTTTTTGCTGCATATTTAAGAACACATGTATCGTCTTGGTATTTTCTGTTTCCTTCACTAAACTCTGGGTGCATGTGGCACCTTGCTCCATTTGTATTGCCAAGTTCTAGAGCAGAGGCTGACTTGCAGTAGGTACTCGATGCATACTTGTTAAGTTAGTGAATGAATGAATGAACAAATGTGAACAGGGAAGTCCCTGTCTTCAATGATTTAAAATCTACAGGGGGTGATATTGGGGACGGTATGTGCTATGGTGAGTGCTGTGAAGTGTGTAAACCCGGCGATTCACAGACCAGTACCCCTGGGGATAAAAATACATTATATGTTTATAAAAAAAATGAAAAAATAAATTAAAAAAAATCTACAGGGGGCAAAAGGCAATATGAATACTGTGAAGTTAAATTTGATAACAGGTAGTACAAAGTAAATAAATGAATGAATGACCAAATAAAAATAAGGTGCTGTGGGCCCACAGAAAAGGGGCATCTAACTCACCTTCAGAGACTGGGCTGATGGTGTTCTACTTTGGGGGAACCTTAGAATTACTTAGAATTCTTGAAAGCGAGGTGACTATATTAATTGGCCACATCCCCAATCAATGAAACCAGACTCCCTGGGAATGGGACCCAGAGAACAGTAACTCCTCAGGTGATTCCGAGATAAAGTCCAAGCTGAGAACCATAGGTTTGGGGCTGGGTCATGAAAGATCAGCAGAATTCAGGCAACTGATGCGGGGCAATGGGGGAAGCCAAGGTGGGATGATGACGTAGTAGGAGAAAACTAGGTGGATTGGTAAAAATTTCTTTAAATTCTTGGAGCTTTACTCATCTGATCTGTAAGACATGGCTAAGAATATTTAGCTCATGGGGTTGTTGTAAAGATTAAAGAAAGACCTGATTTCTCTGAAGTGTCTGGTTGGTAAGAGGTGTCCCATGATACAGAATTGAGAGTGCTCATGGGTGCAGTTGTGGACGATTTGTTTTTGTATGTATGTTTTCTGGAGTGTAGAGAATCTACTACCAAATCTCTGAGCATTTCTCCACGGAGACAAGGGCACGCTGAAGGCCTCACACAGACTGGAGTGTGGAAACAGAAGCCAAACCAAACAGAAGCCAAACAGAAGGCCCAGCAGGTCGCTTGTTTCTTGCTGGCAAGCTTCCTTGTCATTAATAATTAGGCTCTGCTCTATTCTTATCATGTTTCTCCTTGTCAACTTGATTTTCAGTCCACCTCGCCTGCCCTGGCTTAACACAATTCCATCTGTGTGCTTAAGGGACAAGGAAAGACATTTCCATCAGCATGTCCCAACAGCCTGAAGGACTCTGTCATGCTTTCTTTTGGTTTGGGGTCCTAGAATAAGACTCAAGGGTTCCAGAGGGCTCAGGAGGTCGAGTCTGTATGACTAGACCTGAGTGCATGGATGCCGGGGAGCAGTTTGTGCTAAATCCTTGGATCCAAAGTCTCAGGGAGATTCAGTGAGTGAGTCGGATCCACCCAAATCTACAGGACCGTCATGGAGGCAGATTCCCCCCTAGGCCAACGTGGTCCTGAAGCGGAGGCAGTTGGGGCAGCGCTTCTCAAGCTATCTGTGGTAAAGGATTAGATATTTAAAAGATTTTCAGCCCACATTAAACCAATACGTTTGTAAAAATGCAATAAAACCCAAATCCTAGAAAAATAAAAGGAAAAAGAAGCAAAGACATAAAATTCAAGTCTGTCCTATTAGATTGAACACACATAAAATTACATTTGAATAAATATAATCAAAGCAAATAAAACAAAAAAGAGAAGCACAGAAAGCATATATGTTGTTTATGAAAATGTGCATATAGACTATGAATATAATCATCATCACATATAACTTCTTGTTATACTACAGTCACAACTAAACAAAAGTGGAGCGAAGTGGCAATTCCTTATATTAAATGCCTGTATACATTTTTGAACAAACATCGTATGTACCAATATTTGCAGTTTTGAGGTAAGGAACGAGGCCGCCTCCTTGCTCGTTAACTAATCTAGACATGACTACTCCCAGGGCATAATGCATATCTACAATGTTTCTATGTTCTGTTTTAATAACACTCATAGTAGAGAGATCAATCTTACATAAGTGTGTTATGGGAAAGGGAAGACAGTATTTTAAGGCAGTTTCAGCAAGCTGGGGAATATTTGTTTTAACTTTTATCCAGGATGAACTAAGCCATGCTGTATTTTCAAAATTCATCTTCAATCTTTCATCAGCAGCCAGTTCTAACAATTAATCTTACAAACTATAACTGAATTTTTCTCTCTTTTTTTTTGAAAGGGAGGGGTTAAAAATCCATGAATTTCCCATGTGTGATTTCTTTTTTTTTTTTGAAGAAAAATAAAACTCAAAATGTTCTATCAGAGTCGTAAGGTCTTCAAAGAAAACTTTTTACTGATTATGCAATATCGAGATCATTACCCAGGTCTGTGATATCTGTTAAATTATGAAGTAGGCCATAACAATCTGTATGAATTTTGTTCTTCCAAGGTTCTAACTTCTGTTTTGGTTTTTAGATCTTACCTGCCATCGAAAAACAAGTCACACAATGTCCTTGCACGGGATAAGCATGGAGCTCAGATCATAAATATAGTGAAAACATAATACAAAAATATCAAACTGGCTATTTAATTCCTACCTTTAAAAAGTTTCCTATTTTGCAGAAACGCTGAGAGTTTATTCTGTAGTATAAACATTCTCGATAAACTTTTCTCTTGCTTATCATACCCAGTATGCAATAATCATTATTTATGTTCAGCTTCTATGTTATCACAAAATATAGACACTAACCTGAAGTGTAACGCATTAGTTTCTTTTTAAAAGATTTTATTTATTCATTTGAGAGACAGAGAGGGGTCGAGCGTGCATGAGTGCGGGAGCGGGGGGCAGACTCCCCACTGAGCAGGGAGCCCAACAGTTCTCCATCCCAGGACCCTGAGATCATGACCTGAGCCAAAGTCAGACTCTCAACCAACTGAGCCACCCAAGTGTCCCATAATGCATTAGTTTAAATGTAATTCTCAGATTTACCATGTCACTAAGCCCACTGTTTGGTTCAGCTGACGTTTTCATAGCAAGATTTTCTTGATGAAGGAAAGTCCATTGATTTACATTCTAGACACACCTTAATGTGAGTAACTACTCAGAATAATTTTGTGTGTGTGGGGTTTTTTGTTGTTGTTGTTCTGGGTTTTATTGTTTTGTTTTGTTTTGTGATTGCAGCTGACTTATCAGCGTGTCACTTCCAGAGGTGCCCGGCTGGCTCAGCTGGTAGAGTGTGTGACTCTCAATCTCAGGACTGTGAGTTCCAGCTCCGTGCCAGGCATGGAGCCTACTTCCAAACAAAACCGAGCACTACTTTCACATGACACCTCAACTGCTGACCATGTTTATGGCAATGTTTTATCAGATGAAACATTTGCGTTCCCAGTTTTCTACAGTGCAATGCAAGGTGCATTTTCAGCAATGAGGTTGACAAAAAAAATTCTTCTTAATGTTTCCGTCCTGCTGAAATCAGACATCTGCTAAAAGTTGCTATACTAATTATTTGCTAATGATACCCAGTTGCAATGGGAAACACTTCGCAAGCTTTATGTTTTCTGTGAGTTGCTTTTTCATAAACTAGCCTGTTCCTCCCGTTGGAAAGTGAAACCTGCGCTACCTTCTTTGCCACCAATTCACCCAACATTTCCAAGCAAGTATCTTTGTTGTGTCTTTCTCTGATGTGTTGGCAATTATATATGGATTTGGGGTCTTAGCAAACTGAAGGTCTCCATTATAAGAAGGCTGCACAGATGGGGTATCTGGGGGGCTCAGTCAGTTAAGTGTCTGACTTCGGCTCAGGTCATGATCCCAAGGTCCTGGATCGAGTCCTGCAGCAGGCTCCTTGCTCAGCAGGGAATCTGCTTCTCTCTCTCCCTTTGTCCCTAACCCTGCTCATGCTTTCTCTCAAATAAATAAATAAAATCTTAAAAAAAAGAAGCCCGCATAGCACTAGTGTTTATATGTGAAAAATCGAGTATTGGCTTCTGTTGGCTTTTTATTTCAATACCCTTTCTTTCTTATGCTTGGCTTGTAAATGCTGCTCTCAGTTTGATATTTTTTTTAAAGATTTTATTTATTTATTTGACAGATATCACAAGTAGGCAGAGAGGCAGACAGAGAGCTCTCTCCGCTAAGCAGAGAGCCCAATGTGGGTCTCGATCCCAGGATCCTGAGATCATGACCTGAGCCAAAGGCAGAGGCTTAACCCACGGAGCCACCCAGGTGCCCCTCAGTTTGGTATTTTTATTGTCTTTCTTAACTAGAAAATGTCTATGACTAATACACTGTGTTTGAAGCACTTTACCATCAGTTATGGCTGCAGGCCTGAACTTACCACTTGAAGGAAAATACTTGTGGATAAAACTAGTACAAACTCCTCTTGGCCTTCCATTTTCAGGACTCAACTTTGATTAGCATCATCTGGTTTACTATTCCTGCTGCCATCATAAATGGTTTATCTTCTTGATGAAAATGGCCCGGTAAAGCTTATTTTGTCAAATGTAATTCAGCATCAAAATTTACTTCCTTAATTTAGTTAATCATGTGAATCCCTAAGAGTTAAAGCATTGTAAAAACTGAAAGATTATTAAAAGAAATACATTCCTAAGTTGTTTCTGATCCTTATAGACTTAGAGTTACAGGTGACAGAGTAATCCTAAAATACGACGTAGTGTAATGTGGTCTTACCGTGAATGACTCGTGTGCAGCCGGTGCCATATGTGACTCACCAGGCGTGGGTGACAATAGCCAAGGTGCTCTGCGCCCTGTTCCATGAGACCAGTCCACCCATAGACGCTCTCGTAGATGTTGCAGCAATGTCAAACTGTTCTAAAAGTTTCCAAAGATTCCCTCTCAATTTCACTTACCTCAATCGTAACAGTTCAGGGAAGAGCACTGGTCTGGGGACCACTCTTTAAAGTACGAGATTTGGATTCGAGAGAGATTGGATTCCAAAACCAAAATGTTATTACTTACTAGCTATGTGACCCTACGTCAGTTTTTGCAACCTCCTTTGCAACCTCCTCTTCTCTAAAATGGACATGATTGGGGCGCCTGGGTGGCTCAGTCGATAAGTGTCTGCCTTCGGCCCATGTCATGATCCCAGGGTCTTGGGATCGAGCCCTGAGCCGGGCCTCCTCCTCAGCGGGGAACCGGCTTCTCCACCTCCCTATGCCCACCCGACACCCCCGCTCATGTGTGCTCTCGCTCTCTCTAGCTCGCTCTCTTAATCTCTCTCAAATAAATGAACAAAATCTTTAAACAATGGAGATGATAACATCCATCTCAAAGGGTTGGTGTGAAGACGAAGAAGTAAAGCATTCACACATTCATTCAGTGAACACATATCTAATGAACCCCTACTATGTACCAGAAACTGTATGAGGAGCTTTGGTTATACAGATGAGCAAAACAGACAATGGTGGGACAGAGATAATAGTAATAACAACGACAAAACAAGTAAATGATGAAGTTCATAAAAGTGACAAGCCTTATGGAAATACGTGCCCCGTCAAGTGTTGTATGGGGACTCGTGGGTCCTGGGGCAGGGGGAGGGAGGGAGGCTACAGTTGGACTGGTGTGATCAGGAAAGACATGTGATTCGAAAACGCAAGCAGAATGACTAGCACAGATCCTAGGTAGTACTTAGCAAATGGTAGCTTTTATAATTAGTCCATGATTCCTTCTGGTCGCCCTTCAGAAAGCTAAAATGCCTTTATTTTGGGGTGATCCTTACAGGCGAGGGTGTGCCCCCCAGCAATGCCTGTGCACGGCATACCTCCTCACGCCACAGAAATTTGGTGTGGATTTAGCCACCTCCTTCTCGAGCACATTTCTGTTTGTATTCGTGATCATTTGGGAGGCCAAGATAAGTGGGGGTTAGCTTGGTTTGAGGGTAGAAGAGGATGAAATGAGCAGCTCACAGACTTCTGGGCTAATTAACACGGAGGGAGCGTCAAAAGGTTGAGACTAGCCTTTGAGTCCCTCCTCACTCTTCGTGCATCTAACTTGTTTCTCATTAATTGGTTGAAGTGCCACTGTCTCTCTTGATCCCGCAAGAGGCATTCATTTGGCCAAAGCCATGGGAGAAAGTACATCAGGGAAGTGACAAGTGTTGTCAGCTGACCTTTATGGTTGATGTTTCTTGAAGATTGAACTCCACATTGCTACCTTCTCAGGAATAACTTACTTCTACAAAATTGTACACACACCGTGACAAGACTTTCATTAGAAAAAACACAGGATGGGCGTCTACAGAAAGAACGGTTATCTTAAAGTGCTGGGATTATCAGAACTTTCCCATTTTCTACAATTGGCATGTATTTTTTTTTTTGAAGTAATCAGAAATACCGAACAAGTGTTATTTATTTGTTTATTCATTTATGGAGCAAAAAATAACCAATTCTTGGTAATACACAGAGGCTTGCTCTTTTGTACTTTCATTTTCATCTTGGGGGAGGTGGAAGAGTGGAATATATTGGTTTGGGGACTGTTTGGAGAATTTCTCTTTTGGATTTTATCTCCACATTCTCTGAAAAACTCTGTGCATTTACTACTCAGACTGCTTCGCTGTGTTATTATTAGACTATCCTCCTCCAAACTTGGCCGGAAAACAAAGGCCCCTCCAGATAAGAATCTCCATGATGTGCATTTTCAGAGCAAGTCCAAAGCTGTTTTGCTCTGGCACTCAAAGAATCCTTTTGTGTTTTCAAATTTAAGTGCTATGCAGTAAACCAGCAATCTATAGAGATTATATAAAAGGGTCCTATGTTGCTTTGAGCCAGTTTCTGGGGGGAAAAATCACCACTGAGGAAGGGCAAACATTTAAATAATAAACTGGCAGCCGCTGGTCCATTAGATGTGTCCACGGGGCCGGCTCCCTCAGTTTTCAGTTTCGCTGTGATCTGCAGACACAAGTCTCTGGGACTGAGCCGGTGGTGATGGGCTCTGTTCCAACGGCACCTACGCTCCTTCAGAGCAATACCTTTTATCAGACACCTCTCACATAGTCCTTTATAAGAAAGAGAAGATGCAGTGCCAGCTTGGAAAGAGAGAAGAAAATACCTACCAATTTCAAGTTCCCGAATGGCCATTTAAATACTCGTAGAGTGATCCCTAGAAGCTGGAAACTCTCGATTTCTACAACGTTCCGAGCGCCACTCTTGGGAGCATCAGGATCTGTCCTCAGACAAAGCTTCATTCCAAAGGTTAAACCTCATAGTTTGCTAAATTAAGTACTCATTAATGATAAGGTCTGTCTTTAAAAAGTGTATTTCTGGTGATGGGCTTAAAGAAGCCAAGTGAGAGAATATGTTATTCCCGTTTGCTTCCGGAAACGACAATCCCCTTTTCTCTTCACCAGTTCTTTCAAATGGCCCAGGGGTTCGGTGCAGTGATTCTCTGGTGGCTTGCTTTTTTTTTCTTCAGTCACGTAGACTGCCTTTCCTTGGGATCGTTGGTTTAGCTTTTCGGTTGCTGTTTACACCTGGTTACCCTGACTTCATCTCAGATGGGCCATATATTGACTGCTTACTCACTACTGACTTACTTATGAGCTGCATCACTTCCTCTCACCTCTGATCCTTAATAACTGGCCCTGTGCATTTCTCTACCTGCCATAACCGCAGCTGTCCGTGCCCAGGCCCAACCCAACGAGACTTTAGCTCTACCACTTTGAGCTGAGAGCCAGTGGAGTAAAACAGGCAATTCAATTTACATTCCCAAACTCCAGTGCACTTAGTTCTTTGAGTCAGTGGATTTACTTTTTGTGTGATTAATGAGCAATTTTTTTTACTACACTAAATGATAAAGTCAAAACAGAAAATAGGTCATGTCTCAAACAATGTCATATTTCAGCCTTCCCCGCCCCCACAAGAATACTGAGTATATTGGTCGGTGTAGGGAATACCATTTTTTTTTAAAGATTTTGTTTATTTATTTGACAGAGATCACAAGTAGGCAGGGAGGCAGGCAGAGAGAGAGGGGGAAGCAGGCTCCCTGCTGCACAGAGAACCCGATGCAGGTACTCCATCTCAGGACCCTGAGATCATGACCCGAGCGGAAGGCAGAGGCTTAACCCACTGAGCTACCCAGGCACCCTGGGAATACCATTTTTAATGTGGTTTAAAGTTCATCATTGGATCTCAAGGCAGAAAGAGGCTGCTGACTCATTTTATCCGACCAAAGTAGACAATGACAGTAGTAGTTGAATATGAACAACCAAGGATCCCTAAAGCTTAAAATTGATGCCATAAGGCCCACAGTAAAGAATCTCTCCATTATCTAGAGCCCTCCAACTGAAACCCAGTTCACACATTCTATCCCATTTGGTCCTTATTGGTATTTGGGCTCTTCTTCCTCAAGAGGAGTGTGAATGCCTTGAGGTTGGGCATCGTCCCACACGTATTTGTACCTTCTACAATACCTGGCACCAAACCTGGTGTCCTGTTAAGTCTCCAACAATCGCTGAAATCGAACTGAATTCATGGTTAACCCAAAGAAGGAGAAGGCTTACACTGAAAAACAGAGATTTATGCAACATTTTTAAGGTGGTAACATAGGAACGAAGCAGGTTGTAAATAATATGTTAGTGGAAGTGCTTCAAAAGAACCTCGGGGGAGCCTTTAACCACTCAGAGCAGGTTGACATCCTATCACCTTAACTATGGGGAAAGAGAATCAAAATGGGTTTAGAATTCAAATAGCCATTTAAAAAGTTAAAACTGCTATTAAATAAATCCAGTATGATATTTTTACCAAAAAAACCCCTGAAGGTATCAGATGGCAAAATAACATTAAAAGATTCCTCAGACCACTTTAATTCATCTGGAATGAAATGAGAGGGGAGCGGTTTTATCTGGACATGGAGGCATTCAGCCTCCTCACTATCAGAGAGAAACTTTCAATCCAATGAGACCAATGCAAACACCGCAAAACATTCTCCATGTATCATCAGAATACAGAGCGACATGAGTTACAAAAAAATGCTGAACAAAGTCTGAAGTACTACCACTGTCAAAATGCTGACATTGATTTTATTCATTTCTTGAGATCTAAATTGGAAAATCAAAAAGGATCAGATTGAACACAGGTCTTTATGATATACTATAATCAAAGACAATACAGGGCTAGGACTACAATGCGTAATGGAAGGTCTTGAAGGATGAAATTTGCTGATTCTGGAATGGAGGAATGAGCTGCCATTATCGGAATGAGTTTTTTTCCTTAACTTAGTGATTTATTACTCATGTTGCCAATTCACTGCTCACTGTCCCGTCACTCAGACAAAGCAATCCAGAGCTTTGTCAAGAATAAATAAGGAAAGGGAGAGACCTAAACCCACGAAATGATGTGCAAATAAAGAAAGGGAAAACTAATTTGCTATCAAATGGATTTTATCTTTACTTAAAAACATACAGAAGCACAAAGAAGCAATTCTTCCCTGCGGCTATATATAAAAGCAGAGTCACTTAAAATTTTCTTAAGAAATCAGCTTTCCCAGAGAAATGTATTTATAGAGAGAAGAGACATGCCAAAACTGAGTTGGGAGAACTGAAGGCTAGAATCCCTGTCCTCTGTCAAATGACTGCTCCCTTCATGAATGTACCAAGACAGGAGTCTCTGAACTATGGCTCATGGCCGAAATCTGACCCACAGCCTGTTTCTCTACTTGCCAAGGGCCAACCATGATTTTCACATTTGCCGATGGTGGCAACATTTTTTTTTTTAAGAATACTATTTCATGACGTGTGGAAAGGAAACGAAATTCCTAATTTGGGGTCCATAAATAGTCATTGGAACTCAGTGTCATGTGCTCACACGTTGTCCCTGGCGGCTCTCTTGTCATAACCGCGCACCCCAGCAGTTGGAAGAGAACATATGGCCCGAGAAGCCCAAAACATTCATTATCTGGCCTCTTATAGTAAAAGTTTGGCAACCCTTGTGTTATATCATTCATGACATATTTACACTCAAAGTGGATGTGTTTCCAAAGAGGCTGGGACTTCGTGTGACTTGACATTGGAAGGAAACAATATTCTCTTATGCACGTGCCCAGATACACTTACCTCCATGCACATACAAATGAGGCACCTCCCCATGACCTGTAAGCGCAGCTAATACAGCACATGGATGCTTTTGGTGGTTTTTGCTTTTGTTTTTTTAGCATGAGAAAGAGCCGGCAGGATGGGGGTGGATAGGAGGCACAGAGGAAAAGGATACAGAGAATCTTTTTTTTTTTTTAAGATTTTATTTATTTATTTGACAGAGAGATTACAAGTAGGCAGAGAGGCAGGCAGAGAGAGAGAGGGAAGCAGGCTCCCCGCTGAGCAGAGAGCCCGATGCAAGTACTCGATCTCAGGACCCCGAGATCATGACCTGAGCTGAAGGCAGAGGCTTTAACCCACTAGGCCACCCAGGCACCCCGGAGACAGAGAATCTTAAGCAGGCTCCATGCCCAACACAGAGCCCAACTTGTGGCTCGATCCCATGCCCTGAGATCATGAAGTGAGCCAAAATCAAGAGTCAGGTGCTTAACTGACTGAGCCACCCACGCAGCCCTTATGGCTGCTTTTGACAGAGGGTGAATTCACATACTACCTAGAAAGCTGGTTCTAAGAGGAGATGAGCATTTGGAATAGATTCCTGGTGGTTTTTCTCTTTTCTCCTTATGAGTAGAATAGATGGACTGCAAGAGACTGAGCTATTTCATAAAATTTTAGACATAGACAGAGAGGAGAAATACCAAAGTCAGGTCTTTCCAAATGTAAACATATCAAATGTCACCAGTACCAAGGAAAACCGAATTCTTCCTAGGAAACCTGCCACATTAAAAAACAATCACAGCCTCTGACACCAACTCACTCCCATACCCTAGAATGCATGCTCGGTTGTGTGTCATCCGAATACTGGAGGACTTGACCAGAGAGAAAATGGAACGCGCCCAGAAAAAATATATTGTTGAGTTTCCTGGTTATGGCTTTCTTATTTTAGACGACTCAAGTGTAAATGCAATCATGACCTTTAAACATCCATGCGTTGGTATGTGAATAATATTCAATACATGCAGTGTAAACAACCAGCCCAGCATTATATCTCTAATGTAGTCTGCTACGGTCTCACAGCACATTGATTCGCTAAATATAATTTGTGACGTTGCTATTTGGCAGAAAGCCGTCGTCCACCAGCAGGCTCTCTGAGGAAGAGTGTCCCGTAAAATAATATATTTAATAGGAAAACAATACATTTTTAAAAGTTTTACTTCATGCATGCATGCATGACCCCGAGGATAAAAATAACCAGTGTGGGAATGTAATATATAAATCAAGAGATAATATAGGGGCATCTGGGTGGCTCAGTGGGTTAAAGCCTCTGCCTTCGGCTCAGGTCATGATCCCGGGGTCCTGGGATCGAGCCCCACATCGGGCTCTCTGATTGGCATGGAGCCTGCTTCCTCCTCTCTCTCTGCCTGCCTCTCTGCCTACTTGTGATCTCTGTCTGTCAAATAAATAAATATTTTAAAAAAAAAGATAATATAGAATGCCAGAAATTTTTATTCAAATTTTCTCATGTTGGAATATTGTGATGTCTCTGTGGGATACGGTCACTGAAGAGGCAAAGCAAATGATTGTGGGGAACAAGGAAGAGAAACCCTGTATAATGTGTGGGCGGAGGAAGGAAATTTATGCTCAGAGGACTTTGGACAAAGCCTCCTAGAGAGCATTTCTTCTGCCACAGGTAGTGTGGTTCATTTAGTTGATAGCAGAAAAGGCCACAAACTCCTCCCATCTCTGTATGTACTCCCTCTGCAAGTTAATTTGGCTGCTTCTCCCAGCAAGAGGTGGAGTCTATCTTCCTACCCTTTGAATCTGGGTAGCAAACAATGATACAAATAGAATCTTTGAGAGCCCCTGTCCTGCCTTTGAGGTTTGCCCTGTCTTGGTGCTCTTTGCAAACCTGAGGCCACAATGCGAAGAAGCCCAGGCTGGTCTGGGCTTCTTCATGGAGCAGACCAGCCATCTCAGCTGTGGCCTCTGACACCCACCCCCCCACGGCCCTCCCCTGGGCCAACTACCAAGCATGTGAGTGAGACCGTCCTAGGTAGCCCAGAACAGAACCTCTCCACTGATCTACAGACTCAGCGGATTTAATAAATGCTTATTATTTGAAGCCAGCATATTGTGGAGGGACTTGGTATGCAGCGTGAGCTAGAGTCGGGGCCCGGGTAGTGGTCCTGAGTGGTTCCTGCATTGGGGCCGGGGGTGGGAGGTCCAATCACACTGCTTTTGCCCAGAATTTGCCTGACTTTGGGGGCCATTATATACAAGTCTGCAGAAGACTGCTGCTTATGTGCTGGTTGCTGGGGCTCGTTGATGGGGCATACAGGGATCATGTCAAGCCCTAGAGGACCTTCTTGACCTGGCAGCCATCTCCATGAAGGGACTTATAATTCTGATTCCTGGGGTTTCCTGCTGGTCTGCCGAAATGGCTCAAGTCCATGAAGTTAGGGAAGGCCTGGAACTTCCTCCACCAGTTAAGAGTTCTTTACACTCCACAACCTCTGAAGGTCCTCTGACACTGCCATGTGTTTCTTGGATTTGTCCTGACTCAAGTGAGAATCTTTGGGATAGTCACAGAAGCTGCAAGGACAGGGACAAGGGCAGACATCCACACTATAGGTTCAGGGCTGGGAGGATGCCACGCTCTCTGGAGGTGAACCACACTCATGAAGAAGGGGTTTTGCCCTCCTCAGAGTTCAGGCAATTTCACGGAGCGCCTGGGCTCTAGTCTGGATCTGGCCACAAACTAGCTCTACATTTCTGATGACAAGTGAACAGACAAACAAATAGAATTCTTCACTTTTCTGGGTTTCCATTTCCAAATCTATGAAGTGCAGACAACTGGGTTGGAGGCTATTTACTGTCTTTGGTGGATTTAACAGTCCTTGAAAGTCATCTCCCAGACTTTGCACCACGTCCTTCTCCAACCCTCACTTTGCTCTGCCATCCCCCCTGGCCTAGAATTGATTCTGAGGGAGAAGGGAGGTAGGCCGGTTTCAGGAAGAGGACCAGAGCCATGCCCATGGATTCTACCTGAGCTCGTCTAAATGATGTTCGGTGACTTCGCTCAGGGGCCCATTACTGGGGGTCTGGCAAAAAAGGATGTAGTAGAGGAAGTGTTCCAGGTGGAGGGGGAGCAGCCCATAAAGTAGCCTGGGAAGGGTGTCCGATCTAAAGAGCTCCCTTGTAAATAATCTCCCATCCGCGGGGTGGCGCTCTCTCTCTCAATCTCTCTCCTCCACCTCTTCCTCCCTCCTCCTCCCTCCCACTCTGCCGGATGACTGACTGATCTTGTAAGGTAAGGACTTCAACCTGTGGGTTTACTTAATTCATTTTTCTCTGTGAACTCTGTTATCCTAACAAAGTTTTGGTTTCTACACTGCATTAATAGACTAACCACTCTCAGTATGTTGGGGTCTTGTTTTGTTTCTTTTTTAAAAAAGATTTTATTCATTTATTAGAGAGGTGTGGGGAGGAGAGAGAGAGAGAGACAAGCAAACTCCCTACTGGGTGTGGAGCCCCAAAGTGGGCTTGATCCTAGGACCCCGAGATCATGACCTGAGCTGAAATCAAGAGTTGGACGTTTACCTGACTGAGCCACCCAGGTGTCCCTTGTTTTGCTTTTTATTTTTTTTTAAAAGATTTTATTTATTTATTTGTCAGAGAGAGAGAGAGAGAGAGAGAACACAGGCAGACAGAGTGGCAGGCAGAGGAATAGGGAGAAGCAGGCTCCCTGCCCAGCAAGGAACCCGATGTAGGACTCGATCCCAGGACTCTGGGATCATGACCTGAGCTGAAGGCAGCCGCTTAACCAACTGAGCCACGCAGGCGTCCCTTGTTTTGCTTTTTAATACTTGAGTTTTTTCCTATTCTGAATGCTTCCAAGCTGGTCCCAGCTCAAAACCTACCAATGACTTCCCATCAGATAAAGCCCTTACTAGTTCCAGTGGCCTGAACGTTACCTTGGAACAGCCTATCCTGCTGACCTTACACCCACCACTCTCTCCGTCACTCAGCTCCGCTTGCAGCTTCTGGAATACACCAACGCTGTTCCCCCTTCATGTTCCCAGCCCAGGTCCTCTTGTGATATACAGCTCTACTGGTAACCAGGGTTTTTAAAGTTCCCCTGAAAGTTCTAATGTGTGGCCAGGGTTGAGAATAACTGAGATAGGGTGTAAACCACCTTGGAATCCCACTCGGGTGCAGGTTCCGATTCAGGAGTGGGGAGGGGCTCGGGATTCTGCCCTTTAACCCAGTCCCCCAGGTGATGCTCATCTCCCAGCCGATGGTGAGTTTCCTGAGACTGGGGACTGCACCCCGCTTCATGCCACCTGTGAATGTTTGCTGACTGAAAGCTCTGCAAGTTACCTCAGCTTCCTTTCATAAAAATGGCATGCCAGGGGCACCTGGGTGGCTCGGTGGTTTAAGCCGCTGCCTTCGGCTCAGGTCATGATCTCAGGGTCCTGGGATTGAGTCCCACGTCGGGCTCTCTGCTCTGAAAGGAGCCTGCTTCCCTCTCACTCTCTCTGCCTGCCTCTCTGCCTACTTGTGATCTCTCTCTGATAAATAAAATCTTTAAAAAAAAATGGCATGCCATCACCAGTAGGTTCTCTTGGCCTCAACTAGGACAGGATATGTTACCCACTCAAGATATCAGGCTCTGTAACATACATCCGGCTGTTATAATAGGACTTTACACAGGTGAACATTTTGTATTAAATCCCTACATTCCAGAGCCCTAACAACTTTATTTTGGACTGTGAAGGAAGCTTTCATCTCTCCTGCCATGATAAAATGTGTTCTTGTTCTTCAGATCCTTCCCCGTGGTTATTATAATCTCTTTGGTCTTGCTGGGTTTGACACAGAGTGAGGTAGATTTCAGCCAGAGAGATTTTCTGAGGAAAAAAAATGAGAAAGTAAAGATGCTGCTGTACTTTCGGCATCCACTATCCTCTGTGTGGTCATCAATAGCACTGATTCCTGACACCCATACTACAAAACTAGATTTCCAAGTCTGTGTTCTGTCAACAACTTCATCAACTGCCTTTATACCATTTTCTTCTGAAGACTTCTTTGTGTCACTTTATATATCTTCCCTGCCCGGAGTGTCCGCACCCAAAGGACATCCCTCAGGTGCCCCACTTAGTCACCCACTAAATCCAAAATGAAGTCACCCCTGCTCTTGCCCCATCTTGCACCAGCAGAGAAGATAATCTAATTTCAGGGGCTGCAGGCACTCTCCTCCCCAGAGCACGAGAGAATGGGATTCCTTCCTAACGAGGTTAACTGGGATATTGTTGTTTCGGGCTTTGCTGACAAGGGTAAGATTGATCCTCTCCACTCTCTTTCCTGATTCTGAAGAGATTGTGGACCTGGGATCTGCAGTGCCTCTGGGTCACGTGGTAATTTAAAATTGATGACTTGGAAGGAGAATGGAGATAAAGATGCTGTCCTGGGATGTGGCCTTTTATAGAGAGGTGTTGTAATTTGGAGGCGCGATGTTCTCTCAAGCAGTTCTTTGGAAACACACACACAGCACACGCACACACACACAGTGGTTCAGGGATGTACTTTGATCACTGACTTCATCAGCCAGACACTCAAGGCCATCCATGTCTGAGCATAGAGGCAGAGATGTACCGTTGTTTACTGATTAGAACAGGGGACCACTAGGGTGCTAATTAACATCTTAGAAGTACAATATTATGATTCCATTCCATAAATTCAAAAGCGGACATAACTACTATGTTCTTAGAGTTCAAACAGAGGTTGCCTAGGGATGGGGGTTAGTGACTGGAAGGAAGCCTAAGGAGTGCTTTCTGGTGTTTTGAAAACATTCTAGTTCTTGAATCTTTTACTTCGGTATGTTCACCTGCTGGAATCCCACTGATCTATATCTACTTCTGATTTGTGTACTTTGCACACCGTCCTTCATTAAAAATACACCAATAAATATCCAACACTTTTTTTAAAAGATTTTATTTATTTGATAGATCCCAAGGAGGCAGAGAGGCAGGAAGAGAGAGAAGGGGGGGGGAAGCAGGCTCCCTGCTGAGCAAAGAGCCCGATGCGGGGCTTGATCCCAGGACCCTGAGATCATGACCTGAGCTGAAGGCAGAGGCTTAACCTGCTGAGCCACCCAGGTGCCCCAATATCCAACACTTTTAACACTCTTTTAAATAAAGTTTTCCACTTAGGAAGAAATCGTAAGTTGAAGAAATCACTGTCTGAAAATGTATCTGAAAGTCAGTTGTTCAATATAAGGACACACGCCCCCCTCCAATGAAGTGCTCATTTCCCCCCTCAGACTTCAGGGCCCTGAGTGTCAGGCCTCTTCCTGAATCTTACTTTTGCTCCAATTGTGAGGAACACCAGGAAATCTGTGACTTGGAAGGAGCTGTAACCTTAACAGGCGTCTTTATCTTATTAATGAATTATATCTTAGATACGTGCTTGCACTGAAATATGCAGCCTGCCCTCAGTTATTAGTCTCTGTGACAGTGCTCGCCCTCAAGGCCTGCTGGATAGGATGAGGGACCTTTGTGATCAAGCCTCACGCTTCCTGGATACTAATTAGGTCTCCACACAATGGAGCTGGCTTGACTTACCAAGTTAAGGAATGAATCAAAGTGTTGAGACAGATTATACTGGTGCCTGCTTTACTCCCTAGGAACAAACCAGATACAATAAATGAATTCTTGTTTCTTTTTTCCCTCCCTGTTGTAAATTAATTTTTTAATTTCTAGGATGGGGATATCTTCACATGGCTCATGATTCACAAAGTACAAGCTGTATGGAGGAAATGGTGTTTTTCCCACCCCTACCCTCTGTCAGGCCATGTCCACCCCACCACCATCCCTGTTGATAGTGTCTTTGTGTCTTTGTGTATCCCAGAGACGATTAAGGTATACTCAAATAAATTTTGAAATGATCAGTAAGAGAATTCGGTCAGGCTTCTATGCTCACTTAAAAAAAAAATCCCTGTTTTAGGGACGTTGCCACTCAAACTGGGGTCCTTAGACCAGCAGCGTTAGCATCACTTGGGAGTTGGTTAGAAATGCAGAATCTCAGGCCCTCAGTCCAGAGCCACAGAGCAAAATCTGCATTTTGGCAAGATCTCCAGGGTATTCATAGAGGCCGAAAGTGTGAGAACCAACACTTTAGGGGAAAGGGACCTGAAGGAGTAGTCAGATTGGTGGGTTACAAAGGTACCCAGCTTATTCCAAAGGAGTTCTTTGTTCTTTGGAGGAAGAATTAACTCAATCGAGTCTCATTATCCTCGTCACCATTTCCTCAGAGATTTTTCTTTCATGCATGCATAAAATGATAATCAGCTGTCTTAGGCATTTATGGCCCTCAGAACGCTCGCCCCGTCTCTTCTACCTCCAGCACTTGAGGACTTTCATCTGTTGCATGTCTGTTGAAGGTCTGGGTGCTGGGCAATGGACATGGCCCCAGGGAGTCAGCATCAGGGCCTGCCTCACAGGAGAATTGGGGAAGTTGCTGGCTTCCTAGTCATCTTTTCCCAAAGTCCTTGTCTCACTCCCTGACTCTGTTGCTGGACTCTACTTGCTTTTCTTTAGGCCTTGGTCCAGTGCTCTCAGATGGAGGCGGCACCACACTCCTTTCCAGCCACCATGCTCATCAACCTTTGTCATTGCTCTGGGCAATTCCTTTTGGGTTCAGGGATCCTACCCACAGCCCTCGGACATGTTGTCCTGTTTCCACCTGAGGATTTGGAACCAGTTACCAACAGGAAAAGCAAGGGAAAGCAATTACTTTTACCTTCTCCTTGCTTCTCAGAATAAGAATGTGATGATATTGTTTATGACTTGCACGGGAGGGAAGAAATTCCATGGGTTGGTTCCTTCTTGCGTTGAAGCGTGACCTTCTTTTTGCTAGTGAAGTCTGCTGATGTGGGACATTGTTGGTATGGGGATATTTCTGTTTTTTTTCACGAAGGGACTTAACATACTTCTCACTTCCTATCCTCTACTTTTCAAGTTCTTTCCTCAACAGCTATTAGCCACAGAACACATCCTTCTACCACTTAACTGTTTGCTGCTACTCTACATTTCCTGCACTGCAATTTACAGTCATTAGGCCTCTGTCATAGTCTGATGCTGAAGACTTTTCCTATTGACTAAATGACATTTTTAAAATTTCTCTTGTGGTAAGTACACTTAACATGAGATCTCCCCTCATAACGAATGTTTAAGCATGAGATATGTTGTCATTGACGATTGGGTTGATGCCGGGAAACCGAGGCCTTGTGCTTGTCAAGTTAATTTTTGTTAAATTATCTTAGGCATATGGAAGTGCACCTAAAGGTACAGTTCAGTGAGATTTCCAACTTGATTACAGCGTGAGACCAGCCCCCAGATTGAAAAACCCGAGCGTGTCTAGCACCTGAGCTCCCTCCTGTCCCCTGCACAGTCACCACGTGCCCCCGGGGGTAACCACTCGCTTGAGTCCGAAGAGCACGTTAAGGTAGCACGTATAGGCATTGCGAAAATGGCGGCCTACAGTGCGCACCTCGGGTCTGGCAGCCATTATTCAGAGTCATGCCTGTGAGCTCCAACTGCACTGAGTGCAAGGCTGGAGATATGAATTCTCCAGCGCAGCATTACTTACCCATTCTACTATTGACAGTTGTTCTGTGGTTTCCAGTTTGAGGCTATTATGACCAGCACTGCTATGAATATTCTCGTACAGGTCTCCTCACGAACGTACGTAAGTTTTTTTCTGTTGGGTAGACCCCGAAGGCGAAAGTTGCTGGGTGATGCTGACTTCTTAATGTATCAGGACTGATACCCTCGTGCGCACCTGTGCCGGAGAAGCAAGGGATGTGATGAGACAGGTAGGCATGCACTCAGATGCACAAGGGTAAGCAGAGGAGCTGGAATCTTTTCTTCCCCCCATGTGAAAAAGGAGCGTTCGGCTTACCAGCAAGTTCTGAACTCCTGCCTTATTCCAGCTTTCCAAGGATGCAGTGTTGATTGCTTTAGTTTATTTTATGATTTTAATGAGATCACCCCACTGCTGCAATAGCTTTTCCAAGCATGACGGAGTCAACTCTCGGTTGTTTGCCAGTGGCAGCTAAAAAACCCTGCTCTTCATGGTTTTCTGCTTCAGAGTCTCCATCCTTGAGGGTGAATAGTAGAGGCAGGACATGCCATGCACAGAGGAGGTGGTCCTCTGCACACTGTCATGGGGATGATCTGCCTGGACTGTAAATAGCCCTGCCATAAAAACCCTCTTCCTGCAGGGCCTGGAACCCCCACCACTTAAGCGAGCATTCTAGGTTAGCCCACCGAGGCAGGGGAGATGCTGCTGGAAGGCTACTGCGGAAATGTATGTGTTTCCTGCAGAGAGAAGAAGGGTCTTTATCTGTCTCCCAGTGGGTTAGTAAGTCATAAACTTGGAAGTCAAGAGAAGTCAGTGCATGGGGAACTGGAAAGAGGTCTTCACGGAGGCAGCCCGGCTAGGACGTGCCACGATGGGGACCTGACAGGGAGGAACAGAGTCTTAGGGCAGTGCACAAAGAGCTTAGACCTGGGAGGGGGGATGCACAGAAAGACCTTCTGGACCACCCTGGGGCTGGGGTTTAGAGAAAACCCAGGAACAAAATGCTTGCTGAGAAGCCTCTTGGGTCTTGAATGGTCTGTATTTCTGATTCTCTGATTTCATCTGTTGAGTAAAACAGTATTTTGATTCATACATTTAAAAATCTTTGCCGTTTGTACTTTCTTTATTATACTAATCTTATTTAGGTATATTTTAGCCATTTCTTTTGGGAGAGGGTAATGGCGCCATAATTTGATACCTTCTCAGCTCCAGGCTATTCAAGACTTTTTTCTGTTAAATGTATAATATTTTTCTCTATATTCATACATATATATTACACATATATATAATATGTGTAATATATGTGTATATATATGTATATATATATACATATATATATATATATATATACTGTTTGATATCATTAAATTTCATCATGATGGTGATTTTGAGGGAGAGGAGGCATGCTCTTAGAGGCTCACCCACACTGAACAGACCTAAAGAGTCTTTATTTTTTCATGATGATAAAATAAGGCATAGTCATAGGAAATTAAAATTTTACAAAAATGAAGAAAGTAGAAACTGAAAGCCCAGCATACCTGGACTGTTTGTTAAAGGTGTCGCAGGAGTTAGGGATGTCTGTTGTGCATAGTTTTTGATGATCAAGGGCATATTTTTAAAAAAAGTAGCATTGACTACTTCTCATACAACAGATTAAATACATGCCTTATAACAAATGTCCTAATTGGCCAAGGGGTGGGGTGGCCCTTCTGGGAAACAGAGCAGAGCCTGACCTTCTCCTCTGCCTCTTTCTGGCTCCTTCTCCACCTTCCACTAAAATTTATGAAACAGAGTAACCAACCTAACAAGACAGTTCTACACATTCAAAAAAGAATTTGAAAAAGATAAGACATTTATAAAAATCGCCACAAAAGATTGTATAAGAATGTTTATAAGGCTTCCTCATAATAGCCGAAACCTGGCAGTGATCCACTTTCCATCAATGGGAAGGGGAATAAACAAATTGTGATATACTCACATAACAGAAAACTCGGGCTTAAAATGCAGTCCTTTCCACTGACAAACCTCCATTGAGACTATTTCAAATCATGAAAGAAGTAGGGCAGAGGTCACAGTCTCTTTTCTCCCAGGAGATTCTTTGGTCCCTGAGGACATTTACCCACCTCCTGACCAGAATCAGCGTTGTGTTTCACTGAGTACTGGGAGACAGAATTTTGGCCAGGACCTAAAGGGATAACAGTAGTTACCATCTGATAGGTTAACTTCACCTGGCTTCCCCACCTCCTCTTTCTCCTTTTCTCTCTCCCTCTCTCAGAATATTTTGTGTAGCTTTTTAAGTCATACACTAATAATGTATTATTTATAACTAGAAAACAATAAATCAAAGGAGAAAAAAATGTGAGGTCTCTTTTTTAAACATTTGTGTGTGTGTTTTAAAGATTTTATTTACTTGAGAGAGAGGAGAGGGAGAGAGAGAATCCCAAGCAGACTCTGCACTGAGAACAGAGCCTGACACAGGGTTCCCTCCCAAAACCCAGAGATCATGACCTGAGCCAAAACTGAGAGTTGGAGGCTCACTTGACTGAGCTGTCCAGGTGCCTCAAAATGTGAGGTCTTCTAAAAAAATTTTCCCCTGTGATATCTCAGTATTTAAACACACAACACTATTTAATTATCCAAACATAAAGTTGCTTATCAAATTCCCTGTAATTCATGACATGCTAAGTTGATGTTGGAGTCCCTACCTTTGAAATGAAAGAAAGTTGAAGTTCTTTTACCAGGTGCTTCTGAGGACCTCCAGCGATGCTTATGGTGACTGGTACACAAGTATGAATACACTAACAACCATTGAAGTTAGTTAGTGCACTTTACATCAGTGAGCTTTATAGTATGTAAGGCTTCTATGAGCAAAGCTGTTTAAAAAAATATTGGCCTTGCCCAGGGAAGGGAATCAGTACTAATTTTAGCTGACAGTTTTTCTTCTCTTTTAAATATGTTTGGTAAAATTCCAAGGATCATAAATAATGGAGAAAGAATGAGACACCTGTACCCATGTACTATTTTTGCTAGATGTCCTATTTCCCAACTTCATTCATTAGTTAGATTATTTAACAAATATTTAAGTATTAGTGCAAGGATGAATAGGAAGTCGCTCTTCTTGCCTCATGGAAATCAGGATCTGGTGGAGGAAATAGAAGAGACAAGAACTTACAGCAAGCTGCTGAGCAATGCTCTAGTAGTGTAAGTTGCAGGTTTTAATTCTGAAAAAGAAACAGATTTCTTTAAAACAAAACAAAACAAGGACTATATGGAATGGGACACTCTGACTTGAGGGCCTATACTTTTCCAGGACCAAATTGGGCAGTGCCCCCTGCAACCCCTCCCTTCCCCTCATTGAGATTCAGGGACAAAGAAACTTGTCTGGCCCATCAGGATGGTCCCCAATCAAGGCACATGTATTAGTGATATTTTCTCTATTCTTGATACTCAGGTGTCTGGGGCTTGAGGACAGCTGACCAGAAAGGGAATGACCCTCAAAGGGTTAGCTAATTCCTAGAGAAAAACAGTTCAACCTGGAGTATGCCTTTCATATGCAACTTAACAAATCCAGACCCCACACCTCCTCCTCTCCTCCATCTGGCTCTTACTCTCCAGGCCAATATTCCCGGGTCCTTGGTACCTGGGTACAGCTCATCACAGCACCCCCACCAGCCTACAGAGATTATTCAGACAAGTCAACCCTAACCTGCTTAGCCTGTCTTGCCTTTTCCTTGCACTGAAAACCACAGTAAAGGCTTCTACCCACATTTTGCCTTTGTTCCCTCTGCCTCCTGAGCAACCCTGTTCTCTGTGTGGCCCTGCATGGCATGGTGTGGCCCTTCTTCTTAGGATCTGTAAAGAACAAACTATCGTTTCAATGGTTAACATCTGTTGCTTCACAATATATTACTTGGATAATAAAATCCCTACATTTTATTTTATTTTATTATTTTGGGGGGAGAGAAATAGGGGATTTTATTTTATTTTATTTTTATTGTGTTACATTTGTCACCATACAGTATATCATTAGTTTTTGATGCAGTGTTCCATGATTCATTGTTTGCGTATAACACCCAGTGCTCCATGCAATCAGTGCTGTCCTTAATACGCATCACCAGGCTAACCCATCCACCCACCCCCCTCCTCTCTAAAACCCTCAGTTTTAAACCCGGAGTCCATAGTCTCTCCTGGTTTGTCTCCCACTCTGATTTCTCCCCCCTTCATTTTTCCCTTCCTTCTCCTAATGTCCTCTGTGGTATTCCTTATGTTCCACAAATAAGTGAAACCATATGATAATTGGCTTTCTTGGCTTGAGTTCTTTCACTCAGCATAATCTCCTCCAGTACCATCCATGTTGATGCAGAAGTTGGGTATTCATCCTTTCTGATGGCTGAGTAGTAGTCTGTTTTGTATATGGACCACATCATCTTTATCCATTCATCTGTCGAAGGGCATCTTGGCTCTACATTTTAAAACAGCTCACTGTAGTTAATGATAAGTCTTCGCAGAGGAAGGGAACCAGGAGTTTCTTGTATGGGGTGGCTCTCTTCTGCCCAGGGCCCAAGCATTAGAAGGGAAGATTTGTTCTGCATGTAAATAACAGGGACTATCAGGATAGATTCAAAGATGCTGATAAGCGTCCCTAAAGATTCTAATAAGTATTTGGTTAAAAAATACTGGGCTTTCTTCTGTTTCCGTAGGTCAAGACTCCAACATCAATTCAGCATGTCATGAATTCATGGAAGTTGATAAGCAACCTCAAGTTTGCATGATTAAATAGAGTTGCAAGTTCAAATATTGAGATACTACTGGGGGATTTTTTTTTCAAAAGCCCTCACACTCTTTTCTCCCTTGATCTATTGTTTTCTACTTATAAATAATACATTCTGATAGTAAAAAAATAAAAAGCTACATTAAACTTTCTGATACAGGAAGAAAGAGAAAGAAAGAAGTAGAAAAAAGAAAAATGAAACAGGTGAAATTTCTCTTTCCAATTGTAACTACTCTTATCACTTTAGATTCTGTCATAACTCTGTCTCCAATGGCTCAGTACAGCACAGAGCTGGTTCCAGGCAGGAGGTGGGTAAATGTCCTCAGGGACCAAAGAATCTCCTGGGAGAGAAAAGACTGTGTCCACTGTCTCACTTCTTTCATGGTTTGAAATAGTCCCAGTGGAGGTTTGTTAGTGGGAGGGACACGGAAGTCCCCAAAGGGACTCATTATGGAGAAGAAGATTGGGGTCCAGTACCGGGCCCTACATCTGGGTGGTTGCAAGGCTGTCTCTGACACAGTGTGTGTGGTCCAAGCTAGAGAGCTTTCCTTACAAAAGGGGCTTTAGGGGCAGTAAGTGAGCATTTGAAGGTAAACGTGGTTAGAGTTGAATGACTAACTAGAGTGTTACTATCCTTCTGTGAGGTATAGCTGTGGTCTACAGAGATCTGGACTGGGTTAAGTGTCCCAGATTCCCAATGACAACTTACAAGGACCACAAAAGCAAGAAACAGAGGTCTGTCAAGGATGGAACAAAACATAGCTAACTCTTTGTGCCAAATTAGAATGCATCACATGCCTTTATTTATTTAACCCTTTTACTTTAACACACAACAGTCTAACGAGAGGGTTTCAATTAAAAATTACTCCCATTTATGGGGTGCCTACATGACTTAGTTGGTTAGGCGTCCAACTCTTGATCTCAGCTCAGGTCTCCATCTCAGGGTTGTGAGTTTAAGCCCTGCATTGGGCTCCATGCTGAGCATGGAGCCTCCTTAAAAAATATTACTCCCATTTACAGAGGAGCAGCTGAGACACTGCATGCTGAAGTAGTTCATAATGCTGCTGAGGGACTGTGCTAAACTATACTATTATTCAAAAATATTCACTTTCCTCTCCACATACCTCCTCCCTGCTCCGTTGGTTTAGGACTTGACCAATGCACTTCACTTATCCGTTCTTGCACAACTACCTCAAAAGTGAATGGCTAAAAACACTATGATGTCTCGTGATTCTGTGGTTTTGCAGGGGCTCCATGGGAGTTTCTTCAGCTTGTCTTCCTCAGGGTCTCTTCATGTACCCACATCAACTGGGATCTAGCTGAGGCCACAATGTCCAAGATGGCCTCTCATCCTTCAGGACACCCTGTGCATGGATTCTGTTCATTCTGCCGTCCAGTTTGGATTTCCTTTCAGCATGCCAGCTGGGTCCTAAGACATAGGAGGTGGAATCTGCCAGCCTTCTTAAGAGCTGGGCTTAAAAATCATTAAGTGTCACTGCCTGCCACATTCTCTTGGTCAAGGCAAGTTCACAAGGCCAGTTCAGATTCAAGAGGATTGGAAATGGCCCCACTTTTTGATGGACAGAGCAGAACATACATACAGAATAGGAAGGAATTGATGCTAGAAACCATACCATGTGACTTACTTTCTTTAGTAAAAAAAAATGTGATTGGACGTGACATCTAAGCAGAAGTTTTTTTTTTTAAAAGATGTTACTTATTTGAGAGAGATAGTGAGACAGAGCATGAGAGGGTGGAAGTTCAGAGGGAGAAGCAGACTCCCCATGGAGCTGGGAGCCCGATGCGGGACTTGATCTCAAGACTCTGGGAACATGGCCTGAGCTCAACCAACTGAGCCACCCAGGTGCCCCCTAACCAGAAGTTTTAAGAGTGCTTGCAGAGTCCGGTTTAGTCTCTGTTGTCTTCCAAAAGAGCATGCCTTTCTCAAATCAAGTCTCCTGCTTCAGTCAAGAAGACATATGGTATGGTACAGACCCTACAATGCCCCAGAGTCAGGAGCACACTCAAGACAGCTTATTTCTGGCTACCTACATGTCAAGTGAAGGAGAAATATTACATTCATTGTGGGAATTATTCATTGTTAGGCAGCATAACCCAGTGATAGCTGACTAATACACATATAGAGCTGGGATTCGAACTCGGGCAGCAGAGTTTGAGATGCTGGGATTCGAACTCGGGCAGCAGAGTTTGAGATGCTGGGCTCTCAGCCACTACACTGTACACTTCACTTGGAAGCAGGATTTCAACTTTGGGTTAAGGAGGCCTCGAGTATTCTGAGACAAAGTGTTCAGGAGATGCTGAGAGAGACAGTGTGTAAATATGAAGAGGTCGAAGCTATAGGAGGGAACTGAACTGTTATAAGGCTATATGATCAAATTTATATCAGAAGGTAGACAAATGGGCCATGCTGCTAATAGGTTGAATTAGAATATTCTAACTGCCACTCTAATTAAAGGAGGCTTTTACTTTTTACTTTTGTTATTTATCATTTTAAAAATCCTAAAAAACAGACCAAGGTTTCTCTGTATGGGGGAGACATACTCCCTTCCAAGTTGACTTTGCAAAAATTTTTACTGATATTAAAGATTGAGACAGACAGAACCACTAAGAATTTCATTTTAAATGCGAGAATTCCTTGTCCACTAATCCAATGGTCATCTCTCAGTTTTCATGTTACCTGACCTGTGGGCCTTATGACGCTGAATCTAGTATCCCTCATCCATTAAGTGTGCTTCTTTCATGTGGCTTCTGAGACCCTGTACTCAGGTTTCCTCCTCCCTCCCTGGTTGCTTCTTCTCTATCTTTTATGTCTTTGCCAGGACCTCCTTTCCCTGCTGTCTCAGTAGTGGAGCACTGTAGAGCTTCATTTTTTAGTCATTGCTTCTCCTCTAGCTATCACCACTTCTTGGTGAACTCATTTGGTTTTTAAAGACTTTAAGGTTCCCTGGGTGGCTCAGCTGGTTAAGCATCTGCCTTTGGCTCATGTCAGGATTCCAGGGTCCTGGGATTGAGTCCTGCATGGGGCTCCCTGCTCAGTAGAGAGCCTTCTTTCTCCCCCTCTGCTCTTCCTTGCATTCATTCTCTCAGTCTGTCTGTCTCTCTCTTAAATACATAAATAAAACATAAAATCTTAAAAAACACTTTAAATACTGTCCATATATCAATGACCACCAGTTTACCTATAGTCCAGACCTCTCTCCTCAGCTCGAGATGCACACATCCAGCTGCTTATTTGACATCTCGCTTGGATGTCAAATAGACGTCTCAGAATCACCATTCGAAATGGAACATCTGGTTTCCTCCCACTCTACTTTCCTGGCTTTTTTTACCTCGGTTGATGGCAATTCCATCCTTTGGGGAGATACGTAGCCCCACAACTTTGGAGCCGTCTATATTCTTCTCTTTTACACTCCATATTCAAACCCATCAGGAAGTTCCAGTGATTTTACCTTCTACATGTATCCATAATCCTCTCGCTTCTCGTGACCTCCTCATGACCACCCTGCTCTGAGCCCCCATCATCTCTCACCTGACTTATTGCAATTGCCTCTCTATGGGTGTTCTTCCTTCTACCTTTGCTCCCTTGTAGTCATTTTCAGCATAGTAAACAGACTGCTACTTTGGAATATAAGATGATGGCACTTCTCTGTTTCAGTGGTTTTTTATTTCATGTTAATGGAAAGCTGTAGTCCTTGCTTTAACTTACAAGACTCCAAATATGATCTGGCTCCCATTGGAGAGCACCTCATCTTGTACCCTGAGTGCAGGCATAGATCTAGACATGTAGTAGGTATATAAATATTTACTAAATGGACAAATGAATGAAACTAATTATAGGAGAATCCTTCAGTCCCCAAGTCCTACATAAGGTAAGAAATGTATTTTTAGAATAGAGTTTTTTTTTTGTTTTTTTTTTAAGTCAGAAGTCCAGCAAGGTGTGTTCATGTTTTCTACAAAAGCTTGTAGGACGATAAAGATGGTGATGAATTTAGCCTACCTCACCAAATTCTTCCTTTTATTCTGGGACTGGGTTGAGTGAATTAAGCAGCCCTCAGCTACACTGTAATGGCAAATGGCCACATCTGGCTTCTCTGAGCTCACACAGCTGTTCTTAACTCCCTGTGGGTTTATGTCCCCTCCTCTTCTAGGAAACTGCACTGCCTATTGGCAATTAGCCCTAATGAAGCAGTAGGAGTTTCCTGAGGGGAATGCATTGCTGACAAGTATAATTACTATTAGCAGCTGTAGGGCCGCTGGCTCCGTGAAAGGAACCCATCCACCTGTCAGAGCGGGTAGCAGGACTGCTAAAGCTGCACCTAGCAGTCAGTCCAGCCCTCTAAGCCAGGCTACTGTGTGAGGAAAACAAGAGACCGCCATTTGAAACCAATTGAGAGCATTCACTTCAAACGTTCAAATTTCTGCAGCCCAGCTGCATGGGTTGTGGACCCACAGCAAATCACCAATTCACATCTCTCAGTTCAATGTGATCCTTGTCTCTTTCAAGCATCCTTAATGCTTACCTCTGCTTTGAAATGATCTGGGGACTCCCCACAAGGAGGCATGAATTTCTAATTGTGTTTATTTTTACCAAAGAAGGAAGGGAAGCAAGCTTCATTAATATTTAATAACTGACATTAATTTCTTCAGTGTGTTAGTGTATGAGACCTTCATGTCCCACTTCTGGGAGATGTGCAGTTCTTCAGTGAGAAGGGTTTGCAGTAGCTCCCTTTTGGTGCTGTATTTCTATGGAAGATTAAATATGGCTGCAAATTCTTTTTTACTTCTGAAAGATGTAATCTGATTACACTCTCATTTGAATCCAAGCTGGCCTTAGAGACTTGCTTGACCAATAGTGTATGATGGAAGTGACACTATGTCAGTTACAGGGCTAGCCTATGAAGGGACTAAGAGCTTCTGCATTGCACTTTTAGAACCTTGAGGCAACCATGCTGTGAGGAAGCTCAAGCTATACAAATGGAGAGGCTATGTGGAGAGATGCCTGGTGGCCTTGGTGTCCAGGCAACTTATCCTAGACGAGGTCCCAAACATCATGGGGCAGCGATGAGCTCTTCCTATGGTGCCTCGTCCAAATTCCTGACTCACAAAATTTTAATATTTAATAATACGAAATTATTGTTTTAAGCTCCTACACTTTGGCATAGTTATACAGCAGTTGTTAGTAGAAACAGTTATAGTTTTGGAGATGCCTGGGTGGCTCAGTCAGTTAAGCCTCTCCTTTTGGCTCAGGTCATGATCTCAGAGTCCTGGGATTGAGCCCCACATCAAGTTTCCTGCTTTGCAGGGAGTCTACTTCTCCCTCTCCTTCTCCCCCACAGCACACTGCTCCTGCTCTCTCTCTCACTCTCTCAAATAAATAAAATCTTAAAAAAAGGAAACAATTATAGTTTTTGTCAGCCTAGTTGAGAGGATTTACAGATCATATTAAGAAGTTTAAATGAACTCTTGAGACACTGATAAGGGCCTCAAAAAATCCTTACAAAGAATCCTCAGATGGATGAAAATACCCAGACTACTACAAGGAAATTTAGGAGCTGACACTCCTTCTCCACTTAGAACTAGGTCTTCATCAGCTGTATTTGAAGTAAAAATAGTGACACTTTCATGAAATCTAACAAGTAGTTAAGCAAAAATTTGAATTATTAAAGAAGATCATTTGAAAAATTAATATGTATCCACTGTCATTAACAATATACATCACCCTGAAAATATACTACTCTTCAGAAATTAGCTAACATGAAGCTATCAAGATTAGCAAGACATTAAAAGTTAAGTATTCAGAACATGAAACCAAACTTCTACAATTCACTAGAAGTATTTTTTGGTACCACTCATTAAAAGGATATTTATTTTATTTTACCCCATCCTTAAAAAATAATTGGTTTTTATGTGTTTTGTAATTTCTATATTTTAGTATGGTAGTTATGCATAAAAAAGATAATATGGTTTCACACACTAATTTAAAAAATTGTTATGAAATATACCATACACATAAGTTGTACACAAAGTGGTGTAAGATGTATATAGGAAAATTAAATAATAATAATAATAATAATAATAAAATGCACATTCATGGACCTACCACCTACTTTCAAAAATAGAACATTACCACCACGTTAGAAGCTCCCTCAGAAGATCCTATATAACCCTCAATATAAAATTGATAATTTAATGTTATCAGTTAGCTCATTTACTTCACAGGGTTTTTCTTTCTTTTTTTTTTTTAAAGATTTTATTTATTTATTTGACAGAGAGAGAGATCACAAGTAGGCAGAGAAAGAGGCAGAGAGAGAGGAGGAAGCAGGCTCCCTGTGGAGCAGAGAGCCCGATGCGGGGCTCGATCCCAGGACTCTGAGATCATGACCTGAGCCGAAGGCAGTGGCTTAATCCACTGAGCCACCCAGGCGCCCCATTCACAGGGTTTTTCTTAACTGCATATGAATATATCTCTTAACATGCTCCTTGGTTTTCCGTAATTAGAATAGTAGGGACTGGATTTGTACTGGATGCATTCTTCAGTGACCTGGCCTTTTCACTGACATTTATGTCTCTGAGCCTTACTCATGCTGATACATGGGGCTGTAGTTCATTTACGTCCACCATTGCAGAGCATTCATGGGTAGGACTATGTCTTAGTCTGATGTTCTTGTTACTTATGATGGAGAGTATGTTGTTTTCAACATTTTGCTCTTAGGAATAACACTGCTGTAAGCATCCTTCCTATATCCCCTGGTTCCTGTGCAAGAAGTTCTCTAGCTTCTATCCCTAGAGGTGGAATTACTAGGTCATAGATATGTGCATGTTCAATAGAACTTGTCCCCAGTTGATGAGCCTCTATCAACAGCGGATGAAAGTACATGTTGTTTTATATATTTTGTCAACCCTTTTTATTACCTGACTTCAATTTTGCCAAACTAGATTGTGTAAAAGGGTATCTTGTGGTTTTAATTTGTATTTTCCTGAATACTAGTAATTTAGCATCTTTTCATGCCATGGCCATTTTTATTTCCTCTTTGATGAAATGTATACAGCCCTTCGTCAGTAGCACCCTCTCTTAAATATTGTAGCCATTAGATAAGATTTGATGTCTCATAGGGCAAGTCTTCCTGCCTTGTTTTTCTTCTTCAGGAGTGCTTTGGTTATTGTTGGTACCATTCTCTTCTATATAATTTTAGAATCAGCTTGTCAACTTCTGCACTGACCCCACTGAGCCCTTGATTAAAATAGCATTGATTGTATGGTTTCAACTGGGATTAACTGACATCCTTACAATACTGAATCTTCCAAACCAAGAATATGCTGTATTTCTCCACTTATTTGAGTCTTCTTTCTATACACTATTACAATTTTCTCATAAAAAGTACTGTGCTATCGTGAGTGCTGTGAAGTGTGTGAACTCAGCGATTCACAGACCTGTACCCCTGGGGATAAAAATACATTATGTGTTTATTAAAAAAAAAATTTGGAAGGGGAGGCGAACCATAAGAGACTATGGACTCTGAAAAACAACCAGGGGTGGGAGGTTGGGGGAACAGGTGGTGGGTAATAGGGAGGGCACGTTTTGCATGGAGCACTGGGTGTTGTGCAAAAACAATGAATACTGTTACGCTGAAAAAAATAAATAAAATGGAAAAAAAAAGTACTCATCTTTTTCTAGATATATTCCTGGGAACACTTATCTATACTGATAATTTTATTAAAAATTTTTTTTGAAGTACTTCTTATTTATTTATTTATTGTTAATGTATAATATTTTATTTGTTTCAGGGGCACAGGTCTGTGATTCATCAGCCTTATACAATTCACAGATATCACCACAGCACATACCCTCCCTGGTGTCCATCACCCAGTCACCCCATCCCTCCTACCCTCCTCCACTCCAGCAACCCTGTTTGTTTCCTGAGGTAAAGAGTCTCTTATGGTTTATTTTCCTCTCTGGTTTCATCCTATTTCATTTTCCCCTCCTTTCCCCTATGATCCTCGGTCTTGTTTCTCAAATTCCTCATATCAGTGGGATCATTTGATAATTGTCTTTCTCTGAGTGACTTATTTCACTTAGCATAATAGCCTCTAGTTCCATCCATGTTTTTGCAAATGGCAAGGTTTCACTTTTTGATGGCTGCATAATATTCCATTGTATACATATATCACATTTTCTTTATCCATTCATCTGTTGGTGGAAATCTAGTTTCTTTCCATAGTTTGGCTATTGTGGACATGGCTGCTATAAATGTTGGGGTGCATATGCCCCTTTGGATCACTACATTTGTATCTTTGTGATAAATACCTAATAGTGCAATTGCTGGGTCGTAGGGTAGCTCTATTTTCAACTTTTTGAGCCCTTTCTCCACATCCTCACCAATGTCTGTCATTTCCTAACTTGTTAATTTTAGCCATTCTGACTGGTGTGAGGTGGTATCTCACTGTGGTTTTGATTTGTATTTCCCTGATGCCGAGTAATGTTGAACACTTTTTCATTCATCTGTTAGCCATTTAGATATCTTCTTTGCAGAAATGTCTGTTCATGTCTTCTGCCCATTTCTTGACTGTATTACTTGTTCTTTGGGTGTTGAGTTCAATACGGTCTTTCTAGATTTTGGAAACTAGCCCTTTATCTGATATGTCAATTGCAAATATCTTCTCCCATTCTTGTTGACTGTTTCCTTTGCTGTGCAAAAGCTTCTTATCTTGATGAAGTTCCAATAGTTCATTTTTCCCTCTGCTTCCCTTGCCTTTGGTGATGTTTCTATGAAGAAGTTGCTATGGCTGAGGTCAAAGAGGCTGCTGCCTGTGTTCTCAAGGATTTTAACAGATTCCTGTCTCACATTGAGGTCTTTCATCTATTTGGAGTCTATTTTTGTGTGTGGTGTAAGGAAATGGTCCAGTTTCATTTTTCTGCATGTGGCTGTCCAATTTTCCCATCACCATTTGTTGAAGAGATTGTCTTTTTCCCATTGGACATTCTTTCCTGCTTTGTCAAAGATTAGTTGACCACAGAGTTGAAGGTTTATTTCTGGACTCTCTCTTCTGTTCCATTGATCTATGTGTCTGTTTTTGTGCCAGTACCATACTGTCTTAATGATGACAGCTTTGCAATAGAGCTTAAAGTCAGGAATTGTGATGCCAACAGCTCTGGCTTTGTTTTTCAACATTCCTCTGGACATTCAGGGTCTTTTCTGGTTCCATACAAATTTTAGGATGATTTGTTCCATTTTTTTGAAAAAAATTGATGGTGTTTTGATAGGGATTGAATTAAATATATAGAGTGCTCTAGGTATCATAGACATATTTACAATATTTATTCTTCCAACCCATGAGCATAGAATGTTTTTCCATTTCTTTGTGTCTTCCTCTATTCCTTTTTTGAATATTCTATAGTTTTCTGAGTATAGATTCTTTGCTTCTTTGGTTAAATGTATTCCTATGTATCTTATGGTTCTGAGTGCACTTGTAATTGGGATCAACTCTTTTTTTTTAATTTTATTTATTTGACAGAGAAAAATCACAACTAGGCAGAGAGGCAGGCAGAGAGAGAGGAGGAAGCAGGCTCCCTGCGGAGCAGAGAGCCCGATGCGGGGCTCGATCCCAGCATCCTGGGATCATGACCTGAGCCGAAGGCAGAGGCTTTAACCCACTGAGCCACCCAGGCGCCCCTGGGATCAACTCTTTAATTTCTCTTTCTTCTGTCTTCTTGTTGGTGTATAGAAATGCAACTGATTCCTGTGCATTGATTTATATCCTGCCACTTTACTAAATTCCTGTATGAGTTCTAGCAGTTTTGGGGTGGAGTCTTTTGGGTTTTCCACATAAAGTATCATATCATCTGCAAAGATGCTAATTTTATTTTATTTTATTTTTCGTACTGCTAACTTTAAATGGCAATTACCAAAAAAATATATTTTCTAACTACTTTTCCCCCATGTGTACAGAAAAAATTGATTGGCTTTTGTATTTTGTGTTTGTATTCAGAAATCTTGCCAAGCCATCTTCCCCCCACCACACACACACTGAATTGTACTTTCCACCATGTCTTCCCTCTTCATTTCCCTCCTACTGATGTATCTTGTCTTTCTTACTTCCCCGTCACATGCACTTTCCCTTTCACCTCTTCATTCACTCAGGCTATTTTTATCCCCTTACACTGAATCTTTTCCACTCTCAGAGAATACTCACTCAACACAGTAGCATCTTTCTTCTGCTCCAGATTGTCAACCCATCTTATTAATTTGAATAATCTATCCATAAATTCTCTCTGCATAGGAAATTATAGTCACATACCAAAAAAAAATTGTTTTCCTTATCAATCCAATGACTTTTTTTCTTTTACTGTATTGGCTAAAACCTCCAAAACAATGCTGACTGGAAGCTGTATCAGGGGGCTAAATTATAGTAACAAAAAAACCTGCAAATCTCAGTGACTTATAAAAATTTTTTCCTTATTTGTACTTCTTGTTCATACTGGGCTGGCAGTAGCTTCCAGGTTATTTTCATTCCAGAACCAAGGCTGAATGGGCATCCCCTATCTGGGGCATTGCTAGAAAGTTAAATATGGTGGAATCACACAGTGATGCTTAAACCTTTCTTTAGAGGTAGGGCATGTCACCTCCTATCACTTTCATTAGTTGAAGCAAGACTGTTGGCCAAGGCTGACACTATTAGTGTAGAAATGTGTAGTTCTAAACAGGGAGTAGCTTCAAATATTTTAAGCAATAATACAACCTACTACAGAGGGCATACCCCCACTATTTTACTAAGAGGACTCCATCTTAAAAAAACGCTTCACATTTTTGAAGCAAGCTCAATTTTCTCTTTTGAGCATTTTGGCTTTCTCCTTCTGTCAACTCCACCTTCTCCTAAGTGACTGCATTTTTTTCTGCTGTCCAATGTGGTATCCATTTTCCTGTGGCTGATTTCTCCTGATGTTTGCCCAGATTTACTCTCCTTGCTCCTCCATTAATGTCTGTATCCTGATTCTCTTTCTAGTAAAGTCCCTCACTTTCTTCAAGACCTGGTGGAGAAACGACTCTTCCATGAATCCTTTACTGAATAAACCCAGCTTTCCTCACTAGGATCCCTAGAGGATGTCTTCCATATCACCAAGCCATTGACTAACTCTATATTGCATTGTACTCTTCTTTTTTTCAAAGATTTTGTTTATTTATTTGAGGGAGGGGCAGAGGGAGATTGAAAAGCAGACTCCCCACTGAGTTGGGAGCCTGGCCTAGGGCTTGATCCCAAGACCCTGAGATCAATGAATTGAGTAGAAGGCAGATGCTTAACTGACTGAGCCTCCCAGGTGCCCCTGCATTGTACTCTTAAATTATTCAGTGCCTACAACATATGTCTTTTTTACATCATTATATATGACATAACAATTAAATGAGAGGATATGTGAAAACCTTTTATATTGTAACTAAAATGTGTGTTTGCTTAATTATTTAAGAATATTTACTTATACTATATAGAGAACAAGAGAGCTAAAGGCAATAGGTAAAATAATTAGAGAAGGAATAGATTGCTAATAGATTGAGACATATTAGATGTGATAAGGTAAGTTGAGCATATATGTTGAACATCCACAAGAAGGTCCAAGTCAGGCTAAATAGTCACAAAAATTGTAGATTAAAAAAAAGATTTTATTTATTTTAGAGAGAGAGAGAGAGAGCACAAGTAGTGGGAGCAACAGAGGGAGAGGGATGAGCAGAATCCCTGCTGAATGGAGAGCCTGATGTGGGGCTCAATCCTAGGACTCTGAAATCATGTCCTGAGCCAAAGTCAGATGCTTAACTGACTGAGCCACCCAGGCACCCTGAAAATTGTAGATTTCTTAAATCAGTCACTTATTAGTGACTCCTATTCTAGTTCTACATGTTCTCTGTTTGAGACACATAGTAAATTATTGGAAAATTATAGCAGTGGCCAGGCATACTTGTCCCTGTTTCTCACTGATAGAGCAAAAATATATTGTCTCCAGGTAATCTGTTTGATGAGTCTCCTTGTTAATTTTTAATTCTGATCTTTATAGCCACATCATCAGTAGGTGATGTGACAGAGAGATACAGGACATATACATTTTGCATAACTCATGATTCAGGTATTGTGGTCCTACTATTCCACTGTCCCCTATCCCAGATGTGTTAATCCAATCCATTTCTTTCCCTTTACTACTAACTCTATTTTCTTTTTCTTTAAAATATATTTTATTTATTTGACAGAGAGAAATCACAACTAGGCAGAGAGGCAGGCAGAGAGAGAGGAGGAAGCAGGCTCCCCGCGGAGCAGAGAGCCCGATGTGGGGCTCGATCCCAGGACCCTGAGATCATGACCTGAGCCGAAGGCAGAGGCTTTAACCCACTGAGCCACCCAGGCACCCCTCACTCTATTTTCTATGTCAATTCAAATTGTGTGATTTGAGGGTAGAAATTTGATCTGCGAGACTTCTTGTTTCTTATCTTTTGGGATAGCTTGTCTGATAGTGTTCATGTAGTCTCCCAGTTCATCAAGGTAATTTCCCACCATGGCAGTTTCCATCTCACTGTAGGAGTCAATCAGTATTGATGACTGTCAAAAACAAAAGCACAAGCCCAAAATGGAGTCGCTTAAGCTAGACTGCATCACCAAAGTGGGCCTTAATATTTAACCTAATTGTAGTTTCCACCTCCTCTAGAAATGTAGTCTTTACTGGTCAGTCAAGAATTTTCTGGTCAGCACCAATGAGGTAGTCTGTCACATTGTGCCTCTCCATCCCCCAAAAGGAAGATGAGGTAATCTACATGATAAAACCCCCAAGATTTTCCCCCTAAGGGAAGTGACTTTTCCTGAAATAGTCCTTTCTTTTTATTATTAGCAAAAGCTCCTTGACCCACCCTCTTTTTCTATAAAAACCTTCCATTTTATACAACTCCTTGGAGCTCTCCTCTGTTTGCTAGATGGGATGTTCCCTAATACATGAATTGCTTAATATAGCCAACTGTATCTTCAAATTTACTCAGTGAATTTTGGTTTTGTCTTTTTTTTTTAAGGAGGCTCTATACCCAGTATGGAACCCAGTGTGGGGCTTGAACTTACGACCCTGAGGTCAAGACCTGAGCTAAGATCAAGAGTCAGACACTTAACCAACTGAGCCATCCAGGCACCTGAGTGAATTTCATTTTTTAACATTACCATTATCTTTCCCCCATTAAGCCCTTTGAAGGCAGGAACCATTTTTTCTACCTTTCTAATATTCTCTCTAGCAACCAGAGTTGGACATATGACAAATATTTAATAAATATTTATCGATGAATTTTCTCCCAGTTTCAAGAAGGCAGGATGTGAGAACCATGATGTGACTAATTGTGTTCAATTGTATGAAGGATTTTAAAAAAAGTAATCTCTATGTCCAATGTGGGGCTTGAACTCATGACCCTGAGATCAAGAGTTGCATACTCTCCTGACCTAGCCAGCCAGGCACCCCCAACCATATGAAGTTTTATAGGTATACTTCCAGCTCTTAATGTATGTAATTTTGAAATAGTAGTGGGTTGTTTTTTCATGTACAGTATCCAAACAGTTATTGATTGGTGTGTGTGTGTGTGTGTGTGTGTGTGTGTGTGTGTGTGCACGTGCATCCACACTTCTGTGTGCTGAGTGAGTTGTGGGCAGTGGAGAAGGCAGAGGAGGGAGCTAATATTTAACGTACAGTTACTCTGTGATGTGATCGCTTGGCAGTGTGCCAGTTAGCTACATAAATCACATCATTTAATCCATGATAATTGTGGTTCTCAAACTTTAGCCTGCTGGAATCACCTGGAAGGCTTGTTAAAATAGAGATGTCGGCCCCACCCTCTGAATTTTTGGTTCAGTGGGTCTCAGGTCACTTGCTTCGCAAGTTCAACCTTGATACTGAATATCATTATCAAGAATATAAACATTGATTTATATTTGCATAGACCTTTACATTTTTTATCTTAAATTCTGTCTTATTTATTTTTTAAATTATAATTAGGAATGAATCTTATTTAATCCTGTATGGTGGATGTTATTATTCTGGTTCTAAAAGTAAGGAAGATCTCAACCGAGGGACATTCTTTTTTCCCTGCAAAAAGCTTTATTGTTTCCATTTGGTCCATGGGTTGGGAGAGGGCTCCTGGGTGGTTGAAAAGCTGCTTAGTGGCTTCAGGGAGAGGCTCAGGGCACAAGCCTTGGCACCAGCGTGATACCAGAGGGGTCCCTCAAAGACTACTGAGCTTCAGAGGCACCTGGGGCTATGTCCCATGAAGTTCCTCACCAGCTTTGCACTGCACTGTTAGATCACTATGGGGTCCTTCATGGATAGCAGCATTCTACCACGGGAGGTGGAAGAAATAAGACCTGAAGAATAGGAGGAGGGCAGAGTCATAACCAAGAGGTTCTAGTGAAGAAGGGGTAAGGCAAGATACTAGAAATAAAGGATAAATTCGATCCTTTTATTAACATTCCATATAGGGATTAAAATAAGTCTTACATTCCTGTGTCTTCCATTTTATTTTTATTTATTATTTATTTTTTATTTATGTCATTTTTAAAATAAACATATAATGTATTTTTATCCCCAGGGGTGTGTCTTCCATTTTAAAGATTTAATTTGCAAAACAGGTAACATGAAAAAAATATTCAAATTTGGGACAGTCAACTTACTGGAAATGGGAAATGGGGTTGGCTGGTAAGATTGTTCCTGTAAACATTGAAAATATCTTTCTCTGCATAAAACACATCGGTTGATTTCAAATGTTTTCCTTGGCTTCTTTTCATGAGCTCACTTTTAAGACAATACTGAAATTAGTTATACTTTGCTATAAAACCCCTAACAACTTTCATGTCCATTTTTCCCTTCTTCTGTGACCTCAGGATAATTAAGTGTCTTTTTCTCCCAAGAAGAAATGTGAAGCATGTGGCGAGCCTGCTGGCCTATTTGCTGATTTATGGGTCAAGTCTTCAGTTATTACAGAGAAAATTTGAAAGTCTCTGATTAAGAAACCCTGCTGATTTAAGAATCTCACTAGAAATATGTGCATAATGAATTATCTACAGATAATAATTCAAATTGTCCCTGGGTGATTCATATCGCCCGCTTTTATTAAATTATCCTTTTTCTGGGAGATATTCAGGTCTGCACAAAGTAAGATGTAGGGATGCACGTAATATTGTAAGAGGTTGAACAGAAAGCAGTTTTCCTGCAGAAGAGCATTGATTTCAAATTTAAAGCTAATTTTCACAAGGCAGTGAGTATATGTGTGTGTGACTTATACAGACGTGTTTAAGAAAATTTTCTGTCTGTACATGTTGCAGCTCTCGGCTTGTTTAAAAATGTTTTTTGTGCAAAGATAACCATTTCCTTGTGAGTGGTGGTAGAGAGAAGCAGAATAAAAATAATCAAATTATTTCTTCGAAAAAAATGGAAACCGTAGTCACCAAGGTCCATTTTTAGCAAGGCACATGGGCCTGACAAGGCATTAGTTAGAATGTGTCACCCTTAAATATGTGGGTTTATTTAACAATGGAACGAGTAGATATATAAAGAACAGAGCACCAGTACTGGGAATTCAGAAAGACCTATTTTTCTTTACTTTCTTTCTTTCTTCTTCTTCTTCTTCTTTTTTTTTTTTCCAGGAACGAAGATAATTTTTTTCAATCTCTCTCTTTTTATATAACAAAAAGAAGAAAAGAAAACCTTCACAAAACAGATGCAGGAGTATTCAGGAAGGCAGATGTCAGATTCAGAAAAGAGGTCCCCCCCCCAAGTCTGTACTCTCCCCACATGGCCATGGGGTGGGGGAGGGGTGAGGGCAGGTTTAAACAGGGGCTAGACTCCTTTTTACTCAAAAACCTGATTGAGGTCTGCTCCTAAAGAACCGGACTGGAGTTGTTGGGGGGGAAGAATTTCAAACAAGCATACAAACCTTCTGGAAGCTCACGGATGCCTTCTGCTTCTCCACGTTTTGATTTTTCAGGTTATTTTAAGGTTTTTCATACCTCAGGCAAGGTGATTTATTATTATTGGGACTTTATATAACTCTTTAGTCTTGCAAAGTGCTTTCCAGTCATTTCTCTCTCCTTATTGTGCACCATGCCTTCCCTCTCTGCCACTGTAATTGGTTTGGGGGGAGGCAGCCCTCACCTTCCTAGGGAAAAGAAGATGCTGTTTCTGATATGAGGCACTTTCTGAGGTTTTACCTTTGTTTCTCCTTCACTTTCCTTCTTCTGGGCTCATTCCCTGCAGCCACCTGTCACCTTCAGGTTCTCTGCTCCTACACCTTCCCCACCTCTGTTCTCAGATCCCGCACAGCCCTGGAGTTCGGACTCCCCACCCCCCACAGCGGGCTCCTGCTCTCACCTCTGGGCCCCACGTGGTCCAAAGCCAGCCTAGGGTCCGTCCCTGGGGAGCGGACCTCACTCTCATGCACCACCTCCTCTTGCAGCCGCACTGCCGAGATCGCAAACAAACCGGAAGTAGTGGCGCGTTCAGGCCCAGACGCTGCTGAAAGCGTCGTCATTCCCTGCCGTATGCAGGTCCTCTGCACTTGAACCCTGTGACGTTATCCTTTTGGTAGAGCAAAAACAATGAAGAGAAGCAATTTCATGTGTTTCAAAGGGAATGCAATCGCTATGTAACCTTAGAGCTGGCCCCTGCCGCTTCTCCCCAGCCACCAGAGAAAGCTGGCGTTGATTCTTTCCAAACGTTGTAGACAGCCGAATCCTCCATGCCAGGGCACTGTGGTCCCTATTTGCTCCCAGATGTGAATCCTTCCAGTTATCTTTCCTGTCCACACCTTTTCTACTGGGCAGCTTGCCGCTCCTATCCCATGGCCCACTTGTCCACAACCTGGCTCACTCCCCCTCGGTCCCAACCAAAGCCCTGTCCCCTGTGGGTCTCTCAAGCAGAGATGCACCATCCCTCACTCACGGGGTATCTATCAGGTTGAAAGGTGGCGCAGGCCCTCACCTGGCTCTTCATGCTTCTTTCAGGCCACTCTCTACCCTCTGGGCTTTGGAGGCCCACATGAGGTAACTCTGCCACTCTCTAAATCTCCTCATCTCTGTCAGCTTTCAGCTTGCTGGTCACTCGCCCTCAGTCAGTGACTCTCCGTTGTTTCTTCTCCACCCGCATCCTGCCCTCATCCCATAAACTTTGTGGTCTGTGGAGATAACAAACCACCCCTACACTTTCAAGGCGTGCATCTTCTCTTCTTCTGCGACCTTGGCCTCCACTCCCCTCCACTCATGCATTTCGTGGCCTTATTCTAGAACTAGTCACTCTTAGAACTGCACCTCTTCTGACGTCTGATGTTCACATAGTCCACTCTAACCAGTCTCCTAAATGTATCCCCGCCTACCCCCCTGCCCCTGTGCTCACTCAGTTGCTCCAACCACACTCACGGGTCAACCCAAAGGAGCTACCTTCACTTGACCCACTAATTTCTCCCTACATGATACCAGTTCCCTCCGAGCTTCCCTTTTCTTTTCTTTTTCTTTTTTTTTTAAGATTTTATTTATTTATTTGACAGAGAGAGATCACAAGTAGGCCGAGAGGCAGGCAGAGAGAGAGGAGGAAGCAGGCTCCCCGCTAAGGAGAGAGCTGAATGCGGGGCTGGATCCAAGGACCCTGGGACCACGACCCAAGCCAAAGGCAGAGGCTTTAACCCACCGAGCCACACAGGAGCCCTTCCTTTTCTGTTTAGCTTGTATCTCGTGGTCTCTAACCTCTCTCTTGCCAGGATTCTCAACATCTTTGTTCTATCCCTTTTATCAAATCCATGTGCCAAAACCCTATTCTTGGATGGATCCAACTTCTGCTTTTTGCTTCCATCTAGACGGTTGAGCACTTCCGGGGAAAATCACACCACTGGTACAACCGCAAATCCATGACTTCTATGTTCCCCCAGGACCACCCTCCATGCCACCTTGAAGTCCCTCCATGTCTCACTTCAGTCCTCCTCAGTCTCCACAGTGACTATTTGAAAGCTTCTTCATGCTTAGCTTATCTTTGGTCTCTCATTCACCCCTTCAGTCTCTGTAGAGGTATCTTGGTTCCTAGGTCCCTGAGAAAAAAAGTCAGCAGGCAGGAATACTTAAAGTTTCTGTCTGACAGACTTAAAATATCTAACTGCACTCTTACTCCTTCTTGTAAGGATGGAAGAGATGCCCCTCCTTGCTATCAATACTTAAACAAATAAGCCTTTCTACTCTTTTTTTAAAGATTATTTTTAATTTTTATTTACTTATTTATTTTTAAAGATTTTATTTATTTGACAGACAGAGATCGCAAGTAGGCGGAGAGGCAGGCAGAGAGAGAGGAGGAAGCAGGCTCCCTGCTGAGCAGAGAGCCTGATGTGGGGCTCAATCCCAGGACACTGGGATCATGACCTGAGCCTAAGGCAGAGGCTGTAACCCACTGAGCCATCCAGGCGCCCCTGATTATTTTTTTTTTTAATTTTTAAGTGATCTCTACACCCAACATAGTGCTCAAACTCAAGATGTGATGATCAAGAGTCGCATACTCCATGGACTGAGCCAGCCAGGCACCCCAGGCCTTTCTACACTTAATAAGCCTTTGCATTCCATGTTCTCTATTCTGTTCTTTTTTCCCATTCCCTCTTACATTTTTTCAAGGTTAACTTTCCTAAAAGTATGGTCCACCCTCGCTGTCTTCATTTCCTGCTTACCATAATAGCCTCTTCAATCCACTACAGTCTCCCTTCTGTCCTCACCACACCATGAAAACTGCTCTGGCCAAGATCACCAGGAATATCTCCTGTTGGCAAACCCAATGAAGTCCCTTGTCCCCAGTTCTTACTTGCTCTCTTGGCATCCTCCTTGTGTTGAAACACTCCTTTCCTGGAGCTTGGTGATACAGACCACTCCAGCTTTTCTCCTACCTTTCTGGCCACTTCTCAGTCTCCTGATCAGCCTGTACTTCCAGTATTGAGTTCAGTTCTTGGCTGTCTTATGTTGTTACTCCATGAACATCCTGGGGAGAGCTCATGCATGCTCATGGCTTCAGTTATCATCTGCACACCTCTCTCTCCTCTCGTTGTGTTTGTGTGATGGTTTCCTTTTTTCTTTTTTCTCTACTGGTTATTCATTTCCTTCACCATTTGGTGCCTGGATCACTTTCAACCAAGGACTGTATCCAGCCCCTCAGCATTTCCAATATAACCTCAGTTACTTTTCTTTATTTACTGGGCAAATAAAAGCTATTGTTAACTAACTACAGTTCACTGGCATTGTGTTTAGTATGAGAAAAACTTCATTTAGATCCCAGTTCTAGAACTCATATTGATTGACTGAATAGCAATCATTTATTTGAACTAATTTTGATTTCTTGAATGAAGCTTGAAATTCCAAATTATACCCACAAAAATCTGTTAAGCTTTAAAAAAGACATTTGAAATTCTTCAATGCAAATGAACACATTCAAGCCCATGTATAAAAAGCAGAAGGAGCCTGAGACTTATTTTGGGATACTCATTGCTGTTTTGAGATATCCCCCAGATTCAATACAGTTTGGAGAAGGATTTAAGAAAATGGGTGATGTGGTTATCCTCAAACAACTGTAACATGGTAACCATCTACTGAAGTGTGTGTGTGTGGGGTGGCTAAGAGGGGTTGCAGAATGAGTATATGATTTGTTTTTTTGTTTGCATGTTTTCCTTAAAAATTTTTTTTAAATAACATGTAATATATTATTTGCCCCAGGGGCACAGGTCTATGAATCATTAGGCCTACATACTTCACAGCACTCACCATAGCACATACCCTCTCCAATGTCCATAACCCAACCACCCTATCCCTACTCCCCCACCCCGCAGCAACCCTCAGTTTGTTTTGTGAGATTAAGAGTCTCTTATGGTTTGTTCCCACCGGATCCCATCTTGTTTCATTTTTTCCTTCCCTACCTCCCAAAGCCCCCACTTTGCCTCTCAAATTCCTCATATCAGGGGGATCATATTATAATTGTCTTTCTCTGATTGATTTATTTCACTCAGCATAATATCCTCTAGTTCCAACCATGTCATCACAAATGGCAAGATTTCATTTCTTCTGATGGCTGCATAGTATTCCATTGTATATATATACCACATCTTCTTTATCCATGCTTCTGTTGATGGACATCTAGGTTCTTTCCATAGTATGGCTATTGTGGACATTGCTGCTATAAACATTTGGGTGCATGTGCCCCTTCGGATCACTACATTTGTATCTTTAGGGTAAATACCCAGTAGTGCGATTGCTGGGTCATAGGGTAGCTCTATTTTCAACTTTTTGAGGAATCTCCATGCTGTTTTCTAGAATGGTTGCACCAGCTTGCTTTCCCACCAACAGTGTAGGAGGGTCCCCCTTTCTCTGCATCCTCGCCAGCATCTGTCGTTTCCTGACTTGTTAATTTTAGCCATTCTGACTGGTGTGAGGTGGTATCTCATTGTGGTTTGATTTGTATTTCCCTGATGCCGAGTGATGAGGAGCACTTTTTCAAGTGTCTGTTGGCCATCTGGATGTCTTCTTTGCAGAAATGTCTGTTCATGTCCTCTGCCCATTTCTTGATTGGATTATTTGTTCTTTGGGTGTTGAGTTTGATAAGTTCTTTGTAGATTTTTGATACTAGCCCTTTATCAGATATGTCATTTGCAAATATCTTCTCCCATTCTGTCAGTTGTTTTTTGGTTTATTGACTGTTTCCTTTGCTGTGCAAAAGATTTTGATCCTGATAAAATCCCAATAGTTCATTTTTGCCCTTGTTTCCCTTGCCTTTGGCAATGTTCCTAGGAAGAAGTTTTTGTGGATGATGTTGGAGAGGTTGCTGCCCATGTTCTCCTTAAGGATTTTGATGGATTCCTGCTTCACATTGAGGTCTTTCATCTTTTTGGAGTCTATTTTTGTGTGTGGTGTAAGAAAATTGTCCAGTTTCATTTTTCTGCTTGTGGTTGTCCAATTTTCCCAAAACCATTTGTTGAAGAGACTATCTTTTTTCCATTGGACATTCTTTCCTGCTTTGTCGAAGACTATGTCCTGCTTTGTCGAAGACTAGTTGACCACAGAGTCGAGGGTCTATTTCTGGACTCTCTCTTCTGTTCCATTGATCTATGTGTCTGTTTTTGTGCCACTACCATACTGTCTTGATGATGACAGCTTTATAATAGAGCTTGAAGTCTGGAATTGTGATGCCACCAACTTTGGCTTTCTTTTTCAACATTCCTCTGGCTATTTGAGGTCTTTTCTGGTTCCATATAAATTTTAGGATTATTTAGTCCATTTCTTTGGAAAAAATTGATGGTATTTTGATAGGGATTGCATTAAACATGTAGACTGCTTTAGGTAGCATAGACATTTTCACAATATTTATTCTTCCAATCCATGAGCATGGAACATTTTTCCATTTCTTTGTGTTGTCCTCAATTTCTTTCATGAGTACCCTATAGATTTCCGAGTACCAATTCTTTGCCTCTTTGGTTAGGTTTACTCCTAAGTATCTTGTGGTTTTGCACTCAGTTGTAAATGGGATTGACTCCTTAATTTTTCTTTCTCCTCTCTTGTTGTTGGTGTATAGAAATGCAAGTGATTTCTGTGCATTGATTTTATACCCTGATACTTTACTGAATTCCTGAACACGTTCTAGCAGATTTGAAGTGGAGTCTTACGTGTTTCCCACATAAAGTGTGTTATCTACAAAGAATGATAGTTTAACTTCTTCTTTGCAGATTTGGATGCCTTTAATTTCTTTTTGTTGTTTTACTGAGGCTAGGACTTCTAGTACTATGTTGAATAGCAGTGGTGATAATGGACTTCCCTGCTGTGTTCCTGACCTTAGTGGAAAAGCTCTCAGTTTTTCTCCATTGAGAATGATATTTGCTCTGGATTTTTCATAGATGGCTTTGATGATATTGAGGTATGTACTCTTTATCCCTACACTTTTAAAGAGTTTTGATCAAGAAAGGATGCTGTACTTTGTCAAAGGCTTTTTCAGCATCTATTGAGAGGATCATATGGTTCTTGTTCTTTCTTTTATTAATGTATTGTATCACATTGATTGATTTGCAGATGTTGAACCAAACTTGCAGTCCTGGAATAAATCCCACTTAGTTGTGGTGAATAATCTTTTCAACGTACTGTTGGATCCTATTGGCTAGTATTTTGGTGAGAATTTTTGCATCTGTGTTCATCAAGGATATTGGTCTGTAATTCTCTTTTTTGATATGGCCTTTGTCTGGTTTTCGGATCAAGGTAATGCTGGCCTCATAAAATGAGTTTGGAAGTTTTCCTTCCATTTCTATTTTTTGGAGCAGTTTCAGGAGAATAGGAACCAATTCTTCTTTAAATGTTTGGTAGAATTCCCCTAGGAAGCCATCTGGCCCTGGGCTCTTGTTGGGAGATTTTTGATGACTGCTTCAATCTCCTTACAGGTTATGGGTCTCTTCAGGTTTTCTATTTCTTCCTGGTTCAGTTTTGGTAGTTTATACATGTCTAGGAATGCATCTATTTCTTCCAGATTGTCAAATTTGCTGGCGTATCATTGCTCATAATATGTTCTTATAATTGTTTCTATTTCTTTGGTGTTGGTTGTGATCTCTCCTCTTCCATTCATGATTTTATTTATTTGGGTCCTTTCTCTTTTCTTTTTGATAAGTCTGGCCAGGGGCTTATCAATCTTATTGATTCTTTCAAAGAACCAGCTCCTAGTTTCATTGATTTATTCTACTGTTCTTTTGGTTTCTATTTCATTGATTTCTGTTCTGATCTTTATTATTTCTCTTCTCCTGCTGGGTTTAGGCTTTCTTTGCTGTTCTTTTTCCAGCTCCTTTAGGTGTAGGGTTAGGTCGTGTACTTGAGACCTTTCTTGTTTCTTGAGAAAGGCTTGTATCGCTGTTTACTTTCCTCTCAGGACTGCCTTTGCTGTGTCCCACAGATTTTGAACCATTGTGTTTTCATTATCATTTGTTTCCATGAACTTTTTCAATTCTTCTTTAATTTCCTGGTTGACCCATTCATTCTTTAGTAGGATTCTCTTTAGCCTCCATGTATTTTAGTTCTTTCCAACTTTCCTCTTGTGATTGGATTCTAGCTTCAGAGCATTGTGGTTTGAAAATATGCAGGGAATGATCCCAATCTTTTGGTACTGGTTGAGACCTGATTTGTGACCCAGGATGTGATCTATTCTGGAGAATGTTCCATGTGCGCTAGACAAGAATGTGTACTCTGTTGCTTTGGGATGGAATGTTCTGAATATATCTGTGATGTTCATCTGGTCCAGTGTGTCATTTAAGGCCTTTATTTCCTTGTTGATCTTTTGCTTGGATGATCTGTCCATTTCAGTGATGGGAGTGTTAAAATCCCCAACTATTATTGCATTACTGTCGATGTGTTTCTTTGATTTTGTTATTAATTGGTTTATATAGTTGTCTGCTCCCATGTGAGGGGTATAGATATTTAAAATTGTTAGATATTCTTGTTGGACAGTACCTTTAAGTATGATATACTATCCTTCCTCATCTCTGATTACAGTCTTTG